>NW_026521221.1:0-1200000 GCF_021234435.1 Artibeus jamaicensis
AAAAAACAGTTGTAGAATAGAAATATTGACACACTTTACTAAGTCTTCTTGCATGTTCCAGGGACCAAACAACAAGGAAGAGAAGCAACCATGAGTATAAATGAAAGACTTACAGTGACATAACCCAGAACAGAAATAGGTTAGAAGACAGACAAGGGAGAAAACAGAGATGAAGATGGAGAGATGTGTTCACAAACACTTCAATTCCTGGAGAAATCATTGAATATCAACAAAAGATTTGCTAGAGTGACACAAACTTGGAAAACATAAGAAAATTCACCAAAATATGCTTAGCACAAAGATGCACAATTAAAAAGTGTGATAAGGTTATTTAATTCAAACTGTGTACCAAAATAAATTTTATTCCATTTTAATCCTAAAAATAATAAAATAAGATTAAATACATTTTAAATAATGAGGACAAAATAACAACTACAGACTTAAACCTTCTTCTACACTAGTAATTCAAATATTGTACAGACAGTACAAATTAAAAAATAAAAAAATGACAATTCTTTTTTTTTTAAAGATTTTATTTATTTATCTTTAGAAGGGAAGGGAAGACAGGAAGAGAAACACCAATGTATGGTTGCCTTTCATGTGTCCCCTGCTGGGAACTGGCCTGCAGGGAACCGGCCTGCAACCCAGGCATGTGCCCTGACTGGGAATTGAACCGCAATCGTCTGGTTCCCAGGCCCACGCTCAATCCACTGAGCTACACCAGCCAGGGCAAAAAAAAAAAAAAAAAAAAGACAATTATTTAAAAAAATTCTTTTTGATTATACCATTACGGTTGTTCTATTTTCCCCCTTCATTCCCCTCCACCCTGCACTCCCCTGCCCCTACCATTCCCCCCCTTTAGTTTATGACCATGCGTCTCAAGTTCTTTAGATTCCATATTTCCCATACTATTCTTGCCCCCCTCATTTATTTTCTACCTACCGTCTATGCTACTTATTTTCTGTACCTTCTCCCCTCTTCTCCTCCTCCCATTCCCCCGTTGCTAACCGTCCATGAGATCTTCATTTCTATGTTTCCGCTCCTAATCTAGGTGTCCTCTTAGTTTGCTTTTGTTTTAGGTGTGGTTGTTAATAACTGTGAGTTTGCTGTCCTTTCACTGTTCATCTTTTTTATCTTCTTTTTTTAGGTAAGTCTCTTTAACATTTCATATAATAAGGGCTTGGTGATGATGAAGTCCTTGAATTTGATCTTATCTGAGAAGCACTTTATCTGTCCTTCCATTCTAAATGAAAGCTTTGCTGGATAGAGTAATCTTGGTTGTAGGTCTTTGGATTTCATGACTTGGAATACTTCTTTCCAGCCCCTTCTTGCCTGTAAGGTCTCTTTTGAGAAATCCACTGACAGTCTGATGGGCACTCCTTTGTAGGTGACTGTCCCCTTAGCTCTTGCTGCTTCTAGGATTCTCTCCTTCATATTCATCTTGGCTCATGTAATTCTGATGTGCCTTGGTGTGTTTCTTCTTGGGTCCAACTTCTTTGGGACTCTCTGAGCTTCCTGGATTTCCCGGAAGGAAGTCTATTGCCTTTGCCAGATAGGGGAAATTCTTCTTTATTATTTGTTCAAATAAGTTTTCCACTGGTGGCTGTTCCTTTCCCCCTTCTGGTACCCCTATAATTCGGATGTTGGAGTGTTTAAAGATGTCCTGGAGGTTCCTAAGTCTCTCCCCATTTTTTTGAATTCTTGTTTCTTCATATTTTCCTATTCCATCATTTTTTCCTTCCTTCTGGTTCACTACCTTGATTTGAGTCCCAGGTTCCTTTTTATCGCTATTGGTTTCCTGTGCAATTCCCTTCATTTCAATTAGTTTAGCCTTCATATATTCCTCTAATTTGTGACTAAAATCAACCAGTTCTGTGAGCATCCTGATCACCAGTGTTTTGAACTGTGCATCTGAAAGTTTTGCGATTTCTTTGTTGCTTGGAGTTATGGGCTCTGGGGCTGAGATCTTCTTGAGCCATTTTTGGTCTGTTCACACCCATTCAGTATGAGGAGCGGAGCCTTAGATGTTTACCAGGGCAGGGCTGCCCAGGTTGTTGGGTTGTGACGCTTTAAGTGGGGGCGGGGTCAGAGCGGAGAAGTGGCTGCCTCCTCAGCTGCCTCTCCCTGCTGGGGCCCGCTGGGGCCAGTCTCAGCGCCCACCCTCTGACTGGTCTGTCTGTGCACGAATGCACAGTCCACAGTCAACCCAACCCGCCGCCCTGCGCCCATGCTGGGTCTGCCAGTCGCTCACTGCGTCACTCACTGGGTCACTCACTGGGTCTGCCCTTTGCAAACCCAGGCCTGAGATCCATTCGCCTGAGTCCGTCTGACCAAGTTTTCCTCTGCAACCCCGCTCCACCAGCTGCTGGCTTCGCCCCTCTTACAGGTCAGGCTGAAGAATTTGTTATCAGACTTCCGAAAAGTTCAATTTTCTGTGTTCTGATTGTTTTCTGTTGCTAATATTTTGTTGTCTCTAAACTTGGTTGTGTGAGAAAGCACGGCATCTTCACGTATGCCTCCATCCTGGCGGAAGTCCGAAAAAAATGACAATTCTTAAAGGAAGAAAAGTAAATGTTCAGGAAACATATGAAAAGTACAAAACTTTAATATAAAAAGTTTGGAGTTTGTATTTCTACATTATAGGAAGGCAAAGGCCTGCCAAGTATCATCTAGAAAAATGTTCTTCATTCACCCCACTCATGAGCATTGATTAAAAGTATAATGGGAGACACTGAAATTAAGAACAATCTGACAGTCACCAGAGGGGATAGGGAAGGGATAATATGGGAAAAGGGGGAAAGGGTTTTCAGGAACAAGGATAAAAAACACGTGGGCAAAACCAAGGAGAGGTGGAACTGGGGGAGGGAGTTGGGTATGGCTGGAGATGGGGGAAGAGAAGAGGGGTAAATGCAGACAACTGTACTCGAACAACAACAAAAGAATTTTTTAAATAAAAATAAATAAATAATTTAAAAGGGAAAGTTAAGTTTGGTCTCTCCAGAGATTAATATTAAAACAAGTTTATAAAAAGAAAAATAGCATAATGTTTCAAATTCCAACCTCTGGTATGAGACTGTCTAAGTTTAAACTCAAGTATATGGGGGGGGGTGTCCAAAGCAACACAGAATTTACTTTTTAAAATTGTGTATTTATTCTTACATGTTTAAACTCCAGTCACCTTCCAGGTACTCTCCATATGATGCAATATACCTACCACGACTTTTTTCCACTGCTCAGAAGAGTTTTGGTAACTGAAGGGGAGAAGAAGGGGAAGGAGATAAGGGGACAAGGAAGAGGAAGGGTCACCAAGGAACCTGTATAACAGGTCCATGGACAAAGACAGAGGGGCAGGGAGAGCTGAGAGTAATGGGGAAGAAATGGGACAATTGTAAATGTACAACAGCAAAGGAGATAAAAACAGATCTCAACTCCTCAGTTATTATGCTTTTTAGTGCTTTTGACATTTTTTTCATCTCTTCCAAATCAGCAAATGTTTCTTCTGAGGACAATTTTCATCAAAGGATACAAGAAAAAATTGGGGAGACATCAGGTAAATTGGAAAGATGGGACACATGGGACATGCCATTCTTGGTCAAATCCTGATGAATAGAGACTTTGGGAGGTAAAAATTGAAAGTGCCAACATTTCTATAAAAAAATTACTGCTGAAAACAGTGCACTGAACACTCAGGGCAGGTGTACTGGTAAATCACCCAGCATTAAATGAGAAAATGCGTTCAAAGAGTCTTAAAAAAATACACTGAAGCCAAATTTAGCCTCTCAAAGCACCACCAGCTGGCACCATGTTTATCTGTGAAAAGCTTTATCCCTCCTTTAGTTCTAGAGAACAGCTTGCCATGTATGGCATTTTTCTTTGGAAGTTTTTCTTTTTAAACCTTAAAACCTATAATCTAGGGATGCTGGGAAGATGGCGACAGAGTAAGATGGAGCTGATACTAGCTCCTGTACTCATGGGTGAAAATCCTGGCAGATCTATGGAGAAACAGCACAATAAACCATCGGTTACCCAGCATTTATGAAATTAAAAGACCAGAGATTGTGACCGACGCTGAAACACCAGACGGCGGCAGAGTCAGCTACTGGAGCTGGGTCTCACGCGGCCCCTGTGCTGCCACCAGAGCAACAGGCCTGGGAGCCGGAGAGTCAGGTACAGAAGCCGGACACTCCAAGCCCCTGTGACGGTCCTGGGAGACAGAGGAGTCAGGAACCGGAGCGGGGACACCCTTGTGCCGATGCCATAGCTACCGGCCTGGGCAACGGAAGGGTCAGTTGCAGGAGCTGGGACACCAAAGGCCCCTGTGACGCTGCCATAGAGACAGGCCTGGACCCTGAGGAGCCAGCTACGGGAGCCGGGACGTTCACAGATCCTGTGCCACTGCCATAGCGACGGGACTGGACGCCAGGGAGTCAGGTACGGAAGCTGGGACTCTCCAAACCCCTGTGACACAGCAGAGGAGCCAGCTACGGGAGCCGGGAAGCTCTCAAATCCCGTGCCGCTGCCATAGCCATGGGACTGGACGCCGGGGAGTGAGGTACAGAAGGCTGGACACTCCAAACTCCTGAGACAGCCCTGGGTGGCAGAGGATCCCTCTACGGGAACTGGGACGGTCTCAGCCCCTGTGCTGCTGCCATAGTGACGGGACTGGACACTGGGGAATCAGGTACAGGAGTTGGGACTTTCTAAGCCTCTGTGCCACTGCCATAGAGATAGGACTAGACGCCGGGGAGTCAGGTACGGAAACCGGGACACTCCAAGCCCCTGTGACGGCCCTGGGCGGCAGAGAGAGCCAGAAACGGGCCGGGACATTCCCAGCCTCTGTGCCACTGCCGTAGTAACAGGCCTGGGTGCTTGAGGAGGCGGCTACTAGAGCCGGGACATTCAGCAGTGGTAGGCGACCAACGCAGGGACCAGCGCAGGGACCAGAGTGAGTGTAGGTGGAGACGAAGAACATAAAGAAACTTCAAGGAGTCTGCACCACTGAACTTCACAAGGATCATACCACAGAAGTTTACACCATAAAACCAGTGTTTCAGAACAGATCAATTTTGGAAGCAGAGACTAACAAGAAGAGTCTCAAACAATGGGAAGACAAAGAAACAATCCCCAAATGAAAGAAAAAGCAGAAACTTCAGAAAGAATGTTAGATGAAATAGACGCTGATCAACTATCAGATAGTGAATTCAAAGCACTGGTTATTACGAAGTTCAAAGAGCTCACAGTGAACTACCAGAAACTACAGGGGAACTACAATGATCTCTCTGCAAACTACAGCAACATGAAAAAGGAAATGGAAACTATCAGCAAGACACAAGAGGAAATGAAGAATACAATTTCCGAATTGAAGTACACAGTAGAAAGTTTCCAAAGTAGGATACATGAAGCAGGGGATAGGATTAGTGAGTTGGAGGACAAGGTAGAAAGCATCTCACAGAAAGAGCAAGAAAATGAAAAGAGGCTCAGAAAAAATGAAGAGGGATTAAGAGAAATGCAAGACAATATGAAATGTAATAATATCCGAATAATAGGAATACCAGAAGGAGAAGAAGAACAACAAGGGATATAAAACGTATTTGAACGAGTAATGAGAGAAAATTTCCCTAATTTGATGAGAGAAAAACTCACACAAATCCAGGAATCACAGAGAGTCCCAATCAAGAGGAACCCAAGGAGGCTCACTTCAAGACAAATCATCATCAAAATGGCAAAATTCCAAGACAAAGAGAGAATCTGAAAGGCAGCAAGGGAGAAAAAAGAAATAACATACAAGGGAGCCCCAATAAGGTTAGCTACTGACTTCTCAATGGAAACACTTCAAGCAAGAAGAGAATGGCAAGAAATATTTCAAGTAATGAGAACCAGAGGCCTACAACCAAGGCTACTTTACCCAGCAAGGCTCTCAATCAAGATAGATGGCCAAATAAAGAGCTTCCAAGACAAAAGAAGCCTAAAAGAATATGCCTCCACCAAACCAGCTCTACAAGAAATACTAAAAGGACTGCTTTAAGAGAAGGAAGGATAAGAGGGAGACAGAGAGGAACACAGGTACAAAAATGGCAATGAATAAGTACCTATCAATAATAACCTTAAATGTAAATGGATTAAATTCTCCAATCAAAAGACACAGAATAGCTCAATGGAAAAGAAAGCATGACCCACACATATGCTGCCTACAAGAGACTCACCTCAGGACAAAAGACCATCACAGACTAAAAGTGAAAGGCTGGAAACAAGTTTTCCAAGCAAACGGACAAGAAAAAAAGCTGGAGTAGCAATTCTCATATCAGACAAAATAGACTTCAAAAAAAAGGCTATAAAGAGAGACCCAGAAGGTCATTTCATTATACTCAAGGGAAGAATCCACCAAGAAGACATTAACATTGTAAACATATATGCACCAAACATAGGGGGCACCCAAATATATCAAGAAAATCTTAGAGGACTTCAAGAAAGATATTGACAGCAACACAATCATAGTAGGGGATTTGAACACCCCACTATCAAAAATGGACAGATCTTCCAAACAAATTATCAACAAAGATATTGTGGCATTAAACAACACCCTAGATGAAATGGACTTAAATGATATATATAGAGCCCTTCATCCCAAAGAAGCTAAATACACATTCTTTTCTAATGCACATGGAACATTTTCAAAGATAGACCACATTATTGGACACAAAACGAGCCACAAAAAATTCAAGAAAATTGAAATCATACCAAGCATCTTCTCTGACCACAAGGGACTGAAATTAGAAACCAACCCCAAAGAAAAAAACCCAAAGCACCCAAAAACATGGAGACTGAATGGTATGCTATTAAACCACAAATGGGTCAAGAATGAAATTAGGGAAGAAATCACAACGTTTCTGGAAACAAATGAAAATGATCTCACAACAACACAAAACGTATGGGACACAGCAAAGGCAGTCCTGAGAGGGAAGTTTATAGCAATACAGGCCTACCTAAAGAAAATAGAAACATTTCAAACAAACAACCTAACCCTACGCCTGCAAGAACTCGAGGAACAACAACAAAGACAGCCCAGAGCAAGCAGAAGGAAGGAAATAACCAAGATTAGAGCAGAATTAAATGACATAGAAACTAAAAGCACAATTTTAAGGATCAATGAATCCAGGAGTTGGTTCTTTGAGAAGATAAACAAAATAGACAAGCCTTTAAGTAGGCTTATCAAGAAAAGAAGAGAGAGGACACAAATAAACACAATCAGAAATGAAAAAGGAGAGATTACAACTGATACCACAGAAATAGAAGAGATTGTAAGAAGTGACTATGAAGAACTGTATGCCAAGAAATTTGAAAACCTAGGGGAAATGGACACATTTCTAGAAAAATACAATCTTCCAAAACTCAGTGAAAAAGAAGCAGAAAATCTAAATACACCAATAACAGCAAAAGAAATTGAAGCAGTAATCAAAAAACTCCCATCACACAAAAGCCCTGGACCAGATGGGTTCACAGGAGAATTCTACAAAGCATTTAAGGAAGAGCTAACCCCTATTCTTCACAGACTATTCCAAAAAATCCAGAAGGATGGAAAACTCCCAAATTCTTTTTATGAAGCCAGCATCATCCTAATTCCAAAACCAGATAGAGACACAACAAAGAAAGAAAACTTCAGGCCAATAAGCTGATGAACATAGATGCTAAAATCCTCAACAAAATATTGGCAAATCCCATCCAACAATATATCAAAAAGATCATACACCATGATCAAGTGGGATTCATCCCAGGGATGCAAGGATGGTTCAATATTTGCAAATCAGTAAATGTAATACATCACATAAACAAAAGCAAAGACAAAAATCACATGATCATATCAATAGATGCGGAAAAAGCTTTCGATAAGGTACAACACCCATTTATGATAAAAACACTCAGCAAAGTGGGAATACAGGGAGCATTTCTCAAAATAATAAAGGCCATATATGAGAGACCTACAGCCAATATCATACTCAATGGGCAAAAACTAAAAGCTTTTCCACTAAGATCAGGAACAAGACAAGGTTGTCCACTTTCACCACTTCTATTCAATATAGTATTGGAAGTTTTAGCCACAGCAATCAGGCAAGAAAAGGAAATAAAAGACATCCAAATAGGAAAGGAGGAAGCAAAACTGTCCCTGTTTGCAGATGACATGATAGTGTACATGGAAAATCCTATAGGCTCTACCCAAAAACTGCTCAAACTAATTAATGAGTTTGGCAAAACAGCTGGTTACAAAGTCAATATCCAGAAATCAAAGGCATTTTTGTATACCAACAGTGAATCAGCAGAAGCAGAAATAAAGAGAAAAATCCCATTTGATATAGCAAAAAGAAAAATAAAATATCTGGGAATAAACCTAACTAAGGAGGTAAAAAACCTGTATGCAGAAAACTACACGGACTTGAAGAACAAAATCAAGGAAGACACAAACAAATGGAAACATATACCTTGCTCATGGATTGGAAGAATTAACATCATCAAAATGTCCAGACTACCCAAAGCAATATACAGATTCAATGCAATACCTATTAAAGTACCAATGGCATATTTCACAGACATAGAACAAACACTTCGAAAATTTATATGGAACCATAAACGAGCCCGAATAGCAGCTGCTCTTTTGAGAAAGAAGAACAAAGTAGGGGGATCACAATACCTGATATCAAACTGTATTACAAGGCCACTGTAATCAAAACAGCCTGGTACTGGCATAAAAACAGGCACATAGACCAATGGAACAGAACAGAGAGCCCAGAAATCAACCCAACTCTCTACAGTCAATTAATATTCAACAAAGGGGGCAGTAACATCAAATGGAGTAAAGATAGCCTCTTCAGCAAATGGTGTTGGGAGAACTGGACAGCTACATGCAAAAAAATGAAACTTGAGCACAGACTTACACCATACAGCAAAATAAATTCAAGGTGGATAAAAGACTTCAATGTAAGTCATAACACCATTAAAGCCCTAGAGGAGAACATTGGCAAGAAAATCTCAGATATTTCATGCAGCAATTTCTTTACTGATATATCCCCTAGAGTAAGGAATGTAAAGGAAAGAATAAACAAATGGGATCTCATCAAAATAAAAAGTTTCTGCATGGCTAAAGAAAACAGTATTAAATTAGCAAGACAACCAACTGTATGGGAAAACATATTTGCCAATGATACCTCAGACAAAGGTTTAATCTCTAAAATATACAAAGAACTTACACGACTCCACTCTAAGAAGACACCCAACCCAATTAGAAAATGGGAAAAGGACTTGAACAAACATTTCTCCAAGGAGGACATACAGAACATTCAGAGACACATGAAGAGATGCTCAACATCGTTAGCTATCAGAGAGATGCAAATTAAAACCACAATGAGATACCACTTTACACCAGTCAGGATGGCTATCATAAACAAAGCAACACACAACAAATGTTGGAGGGGTTGTGGGGAAAAGAGGTCCTTAGTTCACTGTTGGTGGGAGTGCAGACTGGTACAACCATTATGGAAAAGAGTATGGAATTTTCTCAGAAAAATAAAAATCGACCTGCCCTTTGACCCAGCAATTCCACTGCTGGGATTATATCCTAAGAATCCTAAAACATCAATATCAAAGAACCTATGCACCACAATGTTCATAGCAGCACAATTTACAATAGCCAAGAGTTGGAAGCAACCTAGGTGCCCATCAGTAAACGAATGGATCAAAAAATTGTGGTACTTATACACAATGTAATTCTATGCAGCAGAGAGAAAGAAGGAGCTACTACCCCTTGCAACAACATGGATGGAACTGGAAAGCATTATGCTGAGTGAAATAGGCCAGGTGCTGAAAGACAAATACCATATGATCTCACCTTTAACAGGAAGCTAAACAACAAAACAAACAAGCAAGCAGAAAAAAAAAAGACAAAAAACAAAGACACTGAAATAGAGAACAAGGGGATAGTGACCAGAGGGGGAGAAGGAAGGGAAGTTAAGGGGGGAAAAGGGGGAGGGATTTGGAGGAACAAATAGGAAGGACACAGGGGCGAGAACTAAGGGGGGTGGAAATGGGAGGGAGGTAGGGAGCAAGGGGCGGGGGAGGCTGGGATGGGAAAAATAGACAAAAAAACTGTACTTGAAAAATAACTAAATAAAATTTTTAAAAAATGTAAAAAAATAAAGAAAGAAAGAAAGAAAAAAAAACCTATAATCTAATCCCACTTCTTCTTGGCATTGCAATCTTTCTGCTGAAAAACCCACTGACAGTCTTCTGGAAACACCCTTGTAAAAGATGAGTCTCTTTTCTTTTGCTTCATTCAAAATCCTCTCTTTGTCTTTGCTGTTTGACAATGTGGTTATAATGTGTCTCACTGAAAATCCCTTTCAGTTAAACTTGTTTGAAGTCCTGTGGCCTCCTGATTCTGGACATTGATTTTCTTCCCAATATATGGGATGTGTTCAGCCACCAGTTCTTAAAATGGTCTTTATGCTCCATTCTCTCTCCTTTCTCTCTGGCTCAACCATAACACATGTGTTCTGTTTGTTAATGGAGTCTAATAATCCCTTAGGCTTGTCCACTCTCTACCATTCTTCTTTCTTCTCCTTTTACCAGTATAAATTTAAATGACGTATCTTCAGGTTCATTGATTCTTCTCTCTGATCAGTTCTGCTTTTGGAACTGCCCCCCCCCATACAGTGAACTTTTCTGTTCAATTACTGTATTATTCAATTCCAGGATTTCTGTTTGACTCTTTTTTCTACCATATGTATTTGTCTGTTGATATTCTCATTTTGTTCAAATATTGCTGTTCTGATTTCATTTAGCTGCCTTCAATCTTCTTTTGTAACTAATGAGCTTTCTAAAGATGATTATTTAAATTGTCAGGCAATACACAGATATCCAAATCTTTAGGGTTGGTTACTGAAGATTTATTTTCCTCCTTGAATTGTGACATGTTTCATGATCCTTTATATTTCTTGTAGTTTTGCTTTTTTTGTCAGTGCATTACAGCATCCTCTCCTAGACTTTATGAGCTGGTTTGCACTGGGAGAGATCTTCACCAGTCAACAGAGCTCAGTATGAAACAAGATCCTTCAGACTGTGTGCTTTAAAGACATGGCCCCAAGACTTCCTGCCAAGATGGAGGAATAGGTAGACATACTATGCCTCCCTGCACAACCAAAATTAGGACAACAACAACTGAGAAACAAAATAACATCCAGAACTGACAGAAAATTGAACTGTATGGAAGTCAAACAACCAAGGAGTCAAAATAGACACATTTATCTAAACCAGTAGAAAGGGTGGAGTTGGGCTGACTTATGGAGAGGGGTAATGAAAGAAAAAGTGGTGGCACCAGGCACACAAGACACCCTGGGTGCACATGACAGCAGAAGAAGGACCACAGGTGCAGCATGTCAACGGGCAGACCCAGAGAGGAGGTGATTGTGAAGTGAGAAACTGAGCGCAAAGAGGCTGGCTGACCAGAAGTTCCCACAACCACATGCAGATAAACCAGGTGAAACTGGGGAGCGAGACAGACTATGCAACCCAGGTTCCCAGCACTGGGAAATAAAGCCTCAAAACACCAATTGAAAACACCTCTGGGGGCTGAAGCACAAGAAGAGACTCCCAGCCTCACAGTAGAGTTCCTTAGACAGACCCACAGGGTCCTAGAACATGCAGAAGAAAAACCCACCTGGTAATCAGCACCTGAAGGGCCCAGTTTGCTTGGGGGAAGTGGCGGAAGAGAGTAAAATCCAACAGAGACCACAGCAAGCACCATTGTTCCCTCTTGTACCCTACCCCCACACAGTGTCACAACACAATGACTGGGTTGCACCACCCTGGTGAACACCTAAGGCTCAGCCCCTCATATGTAACAGGCATGACAAGACAAAAATGGCCCAAAGTGAAGAACAGATCAAAGCTCCACAGCAAATGCAACTAAGCAATGAAGAGATCGCCAACCTATCAGATGCATAGTTCCTAGTCCTGGTGATTAGGATGCTCATACAATTGATTAAATTTCATCACCAATTAGATTTTAAAAGTGGAGACTATGCTAAGTGAAATGAAGGAAAATGCAAAGTGAACCAGAAGTGAAGGGAAGAAAACTGGGACTCAAATCAATGGAGTGAACCAGAAGAAAAAAAGAAACTACAAACCAGAAAAGAATGAAAAAACAAGAATTCAAAAAAAAATGAGGAGAGGTTTAGGAACCTCTAGGACATCTTTAAATGTTCCAACATCTGAATTATAGGAGTGCCAGAAGGGAAGAGAAAGAGCAACAAGGGGAAAAGTTATTTGAACAAATAATAAAAGAGAATTTCCCCAGTCTGGCAAAGGAAATAGACTTCCAGGAAGTCCAGGAAACTCAGAGAGTCCAAAAAAAGTTGGAGCCAAGGAAGAACACACCAAGGCACATCATAATTACATTATCCAAGATAAAAATGAAGGAGAGAATCCTAGAAGCAGCAAGAGATAAGGAGATAGTTACCAACAAAGGAGTTCCCATCAGACTGTCAGCTGATTTCTCAAAACAGACCTTGCAGGCAAGAAGGGGCTGGAAAAAAGTATTCCAAGTCATGAAAGTCAAGGACCTACATCCAAGATTGTTCTATCCAGCAAACCTTTTATTTAGAATGCTAGGGCAGGTAAGGTGTTTCTCACATAAGGTTAAGTTAAAGGAGTTCATCATCACCAAGCCCTTATTTTGTGGAATGTTAAAAAGACTTATCTAAGAAAAAGAACATTAAAAAAAACATGCATGCTTATGCTGAGTGAAATAGGCCAGGTGTTGAAAGACAAATACCATATGATCTCACCTTTAACAGGAAGCTAAACAACAAAACAAACAAGCAAGCAGAAAAAAAAAAAGACACTGAAATAGAGAACAAGGGGACAGCAACCAGAGGGGAGCGGGAAGGGAGGTTAAGGAGAAAAAGGGGGAGGGATTTGGTGGAACAAATAGAAAGGACACAGGGACGAGAACTAAGAGGGGTGGGAATGGAAGGGAGGTGGGGAGCAAGGGGTGGGGGAGGCTGGGATGGGAGAAATAGACAAAAAAAACTGTAATTGAAAAATAACTAAATAAAAATTTTTAAAAAACATGCATGGCAAAATGACAGCAAACTCATAGTTATTCACAACCACACCTAAAGCAAAAACAAACAAACAAAAAACTAAGCAAACAGTTATAACTGGAACAGAACTACAGAAATGGAGATCACATGGAGGGTATCAGTGGGGGAGTGGGAGGGGGAGAGAGTGTGAAAAAGTACAGAGAATAACTAGCATCAATGGTAGGTAGAAAATAAACAGGAGGAGGGCAAGAATAGCATGGAAAATGTAGAAGCTAAAGAACTTATGACACATGTACATGAACTAAAGGGGGTGAATGTGGGTGGGAGAGAGTGTGCAGAGTGGAAAGGAATGAAGGGAGGGACATGGGACAACTGTAATAGCATAATCAATAAAATATATTTGTTTTAAAAAATACATGGACCTCTTAACCTCTTTCCTGGCTTCCTAAAGGAAAGCCTTGGTTCTGTTCTTTGTCTAATTCTTGCAGAACAGTGCCAGCCATAAGGAGACAGCCACTACTTTTCCTTGTTGCTAGCTAACCAGAAGACTTGAATTTTCCAGGTTTTTAGCACTCAGTAGAAGCAAGAATTTGGCTACACAGAGGGTACTCTGAATTTCTTGGGATTAGACCCTCTTCATCCAGGAAACAAACTTTAGTTCTCTGCTTCTTTTCAATCTCTCAGAGCAACATCAGCTATAAATGTTTGTACCACCCCCTTTCCTGTGCTATGAAGTGTTGCAGACCCTGTCCAGCAGAGTCTGCCTGTTGTGGTTGACAATGAGAATCAATGCACAGGCGACAACAACCCTGTGTGGGAAAAGGGAACAGGCATGACTACTCTGTCAAGGGGAGAGTGCCTATGGTGCCTCGACCACTACCTCAAAAGGGGAGTGCCACGACCATTGCCTAGACAGGCTTTTATTGTTTTCCTGGGGTCTTAGATCATAGAAGGATTTATTATCTATCACACAGAACATTATTGTCTACATTCTAGGTACAATCAAGGAAATAAAAATAGCATGCAGAGGGGGGTGGCAATGAGCTCATTAGCTCTGTCCTTGGGAGAGCTCACACAGGCTTTGGAAGTTACCTTGAAGATAGACAATACACATTTATTGCTTGAGACCAGGCTGAGGAAGTTTTAGCAAGAGCAAGCCATAACTGTCTGTGAGTATTTTCTAGGCCTGATTCCCACCGGAAAACTCGGTTTGAAGATTTGGGTCCTTCTCACCACTTTGCATCTGTAGGTTTTCCATACAGAGCTGAGTCACATTTGCCAGGCAAAGACAAACAAGTCCCCTAAAATGAAGTATCCCAGGAAACCACTCTGCAAATTGTTCACCAGTAAATATAAAATGTGATAGGAACCAGCTATCTTGTGGGCCATACGACAAGTCTTTATAAATTTAAAACTACTCAAATCATACAAAGTAGGTTATTGGCTACAATAAAAATAAATTAGAATCAATAACAGGATGATATCTGAAAATTTTTCCAAGAAACTATAATCTATGTGTTAAAAAATTAAAAGGAAGATTTGAACATATATTGAACTGAATGAGAAAATATATATATATGAATACCAAAAATTGAGTTTGTCCTAGAAAACTTTCTAACAGAGAAAAGTTCAGACCTAGAAGACTTCACTGATAAATTTTACGTAACATTCTAGAAAAAAGATACAAATTCTACAATACTCTTTCAGTAAATTTAAAAAGAGGAGGTATATTTAAAACTGAAAGCAGCTAGTCAATAAACAAGAAAAACAAAAATACTCATAGACAAAAGGAAAGGGAATGGGAAGGTAGTAAATGTAAAGGCAGTCAAATATATGGTGATGGAAGATGATCTGACTTTGGATGGTGGCCATATAATGCACTACAGATCATGTGTTAAAAATGTATTCTCAGCCATAATAAAGAGAAGTAAATCTTACACTTTGCAACAGTATAGATGGACCTCAAAAGCATTAGGCTAAGAGAAATAAGTAAGCATGACAAACACAAGTGCCACATTACTTCATTCAAATGTAGACTGTAATGAACAAAATGAACTAACAAGCAAAAGAGAGACAGACTCACAGAGAGCAGCCTGACAGCTGTCAGGGGCAGGGAGGGTGTCTATATGGGTGCAGGTATTGAGCAAAAAGAAAAAGAAAAAGGAGGTAAATACCTGTGGACACAGACAATAGTGTGCTGGTTACCAAAGGAAGAGGGAGAAGAGTGGGAGGAGGGTACAGAAGAGATAACTGGTGATGGACAGAGATTTGACTTCAGGTGGTTAACACACAATACACTGTACAAATGATTCAATCTGATTAACCAAAGTCACCCTGATATATTTAATTTTTGAAAAAGACCAGCATTACTCTGATACTAAACCAGAAATGGCACTTTACAAAATCCAACATTCATTCCTGATTTTAAAAACATTCAACAGGACTTCTGGTAAATGTGGAGGCAAAGGTAAGCATACTTCACATTTTTTCGCAACTAGAAAAAAAATGACACCTAAACTATAAAACAAATATCACCCAGACTTTCACAAAATCAAGCTGTGTGGAAGTATGACAACCAAAGATTTAATGAAACCACATTCATCTGAGGGCAGGAGGGGTAAAGACCTGGAGATGTTAGAGTGGCACAGAGAGGCTCAGAGCAGTGGAGAGGCACAGAGACGTGAGATGTGGAGTGGTGCACAGAGGTGAGGTAATGTGGAATGGGCAGTCCCACATCCACGTGTGGTGGGAAAAAATCAGAAAAGCAACTCAGCTACTGAGGGATCCCACCCCAAATCAAACCACTCAGCCAACGGTTCTCGCACCAGGAAGAGAAGGCCCCATAACTTCTGGCTGCAAAAACCAGTGAACTCTGAGGTGCTGAAAGAAACTGTGGTATTCTCAAGAGACTGTTCTTAAAGAGTCTGCAATGGACTTAGGACTCACTCAGACCCACCCCTCTGGGATTGAGCAACAGGGAAACAGCTAGAAGAGCACCAGTGGTATATGGGAAGAAAGTACAGAGACAGGCAAAAGGGCAACTGCCAGGACACAGCTTCCTCCTAGGCAAAACTTCTGAGACCAGACAGTGGCACTGTCATCTCTGTGAGCCCTCCCTCACAGAGAGCAACACAGTGGTGACACGGGTCCTGCTGCCCTGGTGATTACCTAAGGATCTACCCCACACATTTTACAGATACACTTTCCTACAATAGATCATGCTACTAAGGGAGTCAAAGCAGCTCTACCTAATACACAGAAACAAAAGCAGCCAGGCTGCCAAAATGAGGACACAAAGAAATATGGCCCAAATGAAAGAACAGAATAGAGCCTCCCAAAGAGAACTAAACAAAGTGAGGATAAGCAACCTATCAGTTGCACAGTTTAAAACACTGGATATCAGGATGCTCAAGGGAACTCATTGGGTAGTGCAAGAGGATGAAAGGAGCCAGGCAGAAAAGAAGGTTATGTTAAATGAAATAAAGGAAAGTCTACAGGAAACCAAGAGTGCAAGGGATAAAACTGACATTCAAATCAATGATTTGGAACACAAGGAAGTAAAAAGCACTCAATCAGAAAAGCAAAAAATAAAATAATTCAAAGTTGAAGATAGGCTAAGGAGCCCCTAGGACATCCTCAACATACCAACACCAAATGATAAGGGTGCTGAAAGGAGAAGAGGAAGCACAAGAAATTGAATACTTCATTGAAAAAATAATGAATGAAAAATTCTCTCATTTGGTGAAGGAAATAGACATACAAGTCCAGGAAGCTCAGAGAATCCCTAACAAAATGGACCCAAACAGGACCACATTAAGACACATCATGATTAAGGAGACTAGGGGAAGATGGTGTCGGAGTAGGACGGAGCAGATTCTAACTCCTGTACTCATGGGTGAAAATCCTGGCAGATCTATAGAGAAGCAGCGCACTAATCCATCCGTTATCCAGCATTTGTGAAATTAAAAGAACAGAGACTGTGACGGATGCTGAAACACCAGAAAGTGGCAGGTCAGTGAGGTCTTGGGGACTAAAGACAAAGCAGCAGCGGGGGCTGGTGCCCCCCGGGCCAGATGGCCCCGGTGCTGCCTCTACAGCCAGGGTCCAGAGCCATCCATCTGAGACCAATACCAGAGAGGTCTACCACAGGAGCCTGGGCACCCAGTGGCCCCAGAGGCCACCAGCATGGGCCAGCAGCTCCCCTGCTCCCCGTATAAGCAAAACTGGAAAACATCGGTCAGAGACCTGTCTCCTTGCCTGCTTGCATTATCAGGGAGGGTTACAAAGACACAGGGCCCGATTCAAATGCAGACTCTGTGGTCGCAAGCCTGGGAGAACTGAGAGACGCATTGGCCTCACTGGTCTCGCTGGGGACTGGGCTGGATTGAGAGGCACGCTGTCTGGAGAGGTTTTTTTTTTTTTTTGGGGGGGGGGTGTTATTTTTATTATTGAAAGTGGACTGAGGTGTTCTCCTGCCAGGGAAGCTTGGCTTGCTTCCCATCTGGCCTTGCATCGAGCCAGGGGTAAAGTGGAGGCATTTGGGGGCTAGACGCAGGACTGGGAAGTGCCCTGCCAGTTTCTCGGGTTCCAGACAGCCTGGTGGAAGTGGAGGCCTCTGAGCCACCGCCAGGGGACTGGGAAGCGCACTGGGAAGCGCACTGCCGGTTTTCCCCAGTCCCAGAAGGCCGGGTGGATGAGCTTGTGGGCACAGAGAATTCGGGGCCGACACCACAGGTCCGGGAAGTGCCCTGCCGGTTTCCCAGTCCCAGACTGCCCAGCAAGTGTGCGGGTGCCCACACCCCAATCTGGTAGCATGGCTGGTGCCTGCACTTGCCCGGGCATCCCAGCCCACAGACAGATCCTGCAGCAACCAGAAAAACCAGTCAGGACAGTTTCAAACCAACAAGGGAAGGATTTCTCTATTATTGTTGTTGTTATTGTTTTATGTTGTTATTGTTGCTGTTTGCTTGTTTGTTTGTTTTGGGGTATTTTTAATTTTTTCCGTTTTTTCCCCTTTTTTTAGTAACTTTTTTGTGTATTAGTTTAGTAACCTTATATATTTTTTAATTTTATCACTGCTTTATCTTTCTATACTTTGTTCCTCTCCTTTCTTTTCCCTGTTTTAGTCCTTCTTCCTTTCCTCTTAAACTCATCACTTTTGCCTCTCCTCTCCTGCCTTTTTGTTTGATTGTTTGTTTGTTGCTTTATTTCCTTTTACCCACAAGAGACACAAACAACTAGGAACTGTGAAAAGACCAGAATGGGACCCAAACTGGGGCATCTCAACAGTAGAGACAGAGAGACAAATCTCACCTTCCTATAGCAGAGAAGCCACGAGGTGTTGCATATTTTTTTCATTATTTTCACCTCTTTTATATTTTAATAATATCTCTGTACTCCTCTTTCTGTAGAGGTTTCTCAGTCTTGAGTAGTTATACTATATTATTAGACAGGCTCCCCCTGTCCTTTCCTCCAAAGTGCTTTGCTAATCCTCTAAACTCCACGCCACTTGTTTTCCTTTAGCACACTACCTAAACCTCTATACCCCCTACTCAGACAGATCACATAGAGATTGTTATACGAGTGCTGCTCTAATATTAGTGCAAATAAGCTGATCTATACAACAGTAAATACTTCACAACACATCTCCTGGATCTTAGCTCATTGTACAGGTCCCTGAATTCTATCACTGTAGTGATTAACTCTATTTGCTCACATACTACACCTATATACTGTTCCTTACACTCACCTTACCTCATAATCTGATCATCTGAAACCTCACTGCTTTCTAGTTACAGCTAACAAGTCTTCCCTCCCCAACAAGAGGATTATCTTTTGTCCATCCTCTCGTAAAAGTGTCAAGTTGGGCTGAAGACTATATATTGTGTTGGATTAACACAATATGTAGTCTAAAGATTGCCTATCTACTCTCTACTGGCTATGACTGTAAATATCATAAAAATCTCTTCTGCTGTCATAAACCATTTTGCCTCCTTCTATATTGATTACACATACACAATAAAAGGAGTAGGTAGAAACAGAGAACATCAAGATACCTGAAGGAGTCTGCACCACTGAAATTCATAGGCATTATACCACAGAGGTTCACAGCATAAACCCAGGGAGTCAGAACAGATCAATTTTAGAAGCTGAGGCTAACAAGAAGAGTCTCACAAGCAATGAGAAGACAAAGAAACAATCCCCAAATAAAAAAAAAAAAGCAGAGGCTTCAGAAAGAATGTTAGATGAAATAAAGGATAACCAATTATCAGATAGTGAATTCAAAGCACTGGCAGTCACAAAGTTCAAAGAGCTCACAATGAGCTACCAAGAACTACAGGGGAGCTACATTGATCTCACCGCAAACTATATGAACATGAAAAAGGAAATAGAAACTATCAACAAGGGACAAGAGGAAATGAAGAATACAATTTCTGAATTGAAGAACACAGTAGATAGTTTCAAAAGTAGGATAGATGAGGCAGAGGATCGGATTAGCAAGCTGGAGGACAAAGTAGAAGCATCTCATAGAAAGAGCAGGAAAATTAAAAGAAACTCAGAAAGAATGGAGAGGGATTAAGAGAAATACAAGACAATATGAACCATAATAATATCCAAATAATAGGAATAACAGAAGGAGAAGAAGAAGAACAAGGGATAGAAAACATATTTGAAAGAGTAATTGGAGAAAATTTCCCTAAATTGATGAGAGAAAAAGTTACACAAATTCAGGAATCACAGAGAGTCCCAATCAAGAGGAACCCAAAGAGGCCCTCTTCAAGACACATCATCATCAAAATAGCAAAATTCCAAGACAAACAGAGAATCTTAAAGGCAGCAAGGGAGAAAAAAAAGTAACATACAACAGAGCCCCAATAAGGTTACCTACTGACTTCTCAAGGGAAACACTCCAAGCAAGAAGACAATGGCAAGAAATATTCCAAGTAATGAGAACTAGAGGCCTACAACCAACGCTACTTTACCCAGCAAGGCTCTCAATCAAGATAGAAAGCCAAATAAAGAGCTTCCAAGACAAAAGAAGTCTAAAAGAATATGTCTCCACCAAACCAGTCCTACAAGAAATACTAAAAGGACTGCTTTAAGGAAAGGAAGGAAAAATGAGAGAAACAGAGGAACACAGGTACAAAAATGGCACTGAATAAGTACCTATCAATAATAACCTTAAATGTAAATGGATTAAATGTTCCAATCAAAAGACACAGAATAGCTGAATGATTAAGAAAGCATGACCCTCACATATGTTGCCAACAAGAGACCCACCTCTGGACAAAAGACCATCACAGACTAAAAGTGAAAGGCTGGAAGCAAATTTACTAAGCGAACAGACAAGAAAAAAAAGCTGGGGTAGCAATTCTCATATCAGACAAAATAGACTTCAAAAAGAGGGCCATAAAGAGAAACCCAGAAGGTCACTTCATAATACTCAAGAAAAGAATCCACCAAGAAGACATTAACATTGTAAATATATATGCACCAAATATAAGAGCACCCAAATATATCAAGAAAATCTTAGAGAACTTCAAGAAAGATATTGACAGCAACACAATTATAGTGGGGGATTTTAACACCCCACTATCAAAAATGGACAGATCTTTGAAACAAAATATCAACAAAAATATTGCAGCATTAAACAACAGCCTACCCTCTCCCCTCTGGTCACTGCCCACTTGTTCTTTATTTCAGTGTCTTTGTTTTTATTCTGTTTGCTTGTTTGTTTTGTTGTTTAGGGAAGGGAATTTAAGGGGGAAAATGGGGAGGGATTTTAAGGAACAAGTATGAAAGACACAGGAGTGAGGACTGGGGGGAGGAAATGAGAGGGAGGTGGGGAGACAGGGCGGGGGGGCTGGCATGGGAGAAATAGACAAAAAACTGTACTTGAAAAGTAACTAAATGAAATTTTTCAAAAAACAGCCTAGATGATATGGACTTAACTGATATATATAGAGCCCTTCATCCCAAAGAAGCTAAATACACAGTCTTTTCAAATGCACTGGAACATTTTCAAAAATAGACCACATGATAGGACACAAAATGAGTCTCAACAAATTCTTGAAAATTGAAATCATACCAAGCATTTTCTCTGACTACAAGGGACTGAAATTGGAAACCAATCCCAAAGGAAAAAACCCAAAGCACCCAAAATCATGGAGGCTGAATGGTATGCTATGAAACAACGAATGGGTCAAGAATGAAATTAGGGAAGAAATCAAAAAGCTTCTGGAAATAAATGAAAATGAACTCACAACAACCCAAAACTTATGGGACACAGTGAAGGCAGTCCTGAGAGGGAAGTTTATACCAACACAGGCCTACCTAAAGAAGATAGAAACATTTCAAACAAACAACCTAACCCTATGCCTGCAAGAACTCGAGGAACAACAACAAAGACAGTCCAGAGAAAGCAGAAGGAAGGAAATAACCAAGATTAGAGCAGAACTTAATGACATAGAGACTAAAAGCACAATTCTAAGGGTCAATGAATCCAGGAGTTGGTTTTTTGAAAAGATAAACAAAATAGACAAGCCTTTAAGTAGGCTTATCAAGAAAAGAAGAGAGAGGACACAAATAAACACAATCAGAAATGAAAGAGGAGAGATTACAACTGATACCACAGAAACAGAAGTGATTGTTAGAAATTACTATGAAGAGCTGTATGCCAAGAAATTTGAAAACCTAGGGGAAATGGACACATTTCTAGGAAAATATAATCTTCCAAAACTTAATGAAAAAGAAACAGAAAATCTGAACACACCAATAACAGCAAAGAAATTGAAGCAGTAATCAAAAAACTCCCATCACACAAAAGCCCTGGACCAGATGGGTTCACAGGAGAATTCTACAAAGCATTTAAGGAAGAGCTAACCCCTATTCTTCACAGACTATTCCAAAAAATCCAGAAGGATAGAAAACTCCCAGATTCTTTTTATGAAGCCAGCATCATCTTAGTTCCAAAACCAGATAGAGACACAACAAAGAAAGAGAACTTTAGACCAATATTGCTGATGAATATAGATGCTAAAATCCTCAACAAAATATTGGCAAATTGCATCCAACAATATATCAAAAAGATCATACACCATGACCAAGTGGGATTCATCCCAGGGATGCAAGGATGGTTCAACATTCGCAAATCAGTAAATGTAATACATCACATAAACATTAGGCTGTCAGCTGATTTCCCAACAGAAACTTTGCAGGTCAGAAACTGGCAAGAAGTATTCAAAGTGATGAAAAGCAAGGCTCTACAACCTACATTACTCTGTCCAACAAAGCTATCATTTAGGATTGAAGGACAGATAGAGTGCTTCCCAGACAAGGTAAAGCTAAAGGAGTTCATCATCACCAAGCCATTATTATATGAAATGCTAAAGGGAATTATAAAAGAAAAAATATGAAAACAATGAACATTAAACAGGCAAAAAATTCACAATCCTCAATGATAGAATCAAAATAACAAACTACATAAACAAGCAGAGAGGAAAAGAATCATAGATATGGAGATCATTTGCAGCATTATCAGTTGTGAGGGCAAAAGGGGAAAATAGGGCAATGGTGCAGGTATTAAGAAGCACAAATTAATAGGCTCAAAATAGATAGGGGGACAAGAGCAGCATAGGAATTAAAGTAGCCGAAGGATTTATATGCATGATCTATGGGCATGAACTACAAGGGAGAATTGGTTGAGGGAATGTGATACTAGGTGAAGTGGGGCAAAGGGGAAAAACTGGGAAAGCTATAATAGCATAATCAGTAAAATACATTTTTTTAAATTCAACAAACTGAGTACATAGAGACTTTTTCACCTTGATAAAAGGCACTTATGAAAAACCTATATACTTAATGATAAAACATTGAAAGCTTTTCTCATAAAAAGAAGTCAAGGATGTTCACTCTAACCACTTCTATTCAGCATCATAACATTTTATCTAGCAATCACAATACAGCAACAAAAATGAACAAAGTAATTCATACTAAAATAAAAGGATTAAAATGTCATTATTCAGTGACAACATGATCACATAAAGTCTTACTTAAACTATAAAAACACAACTAGAAGTAAGAAGTGTTACAAGGCTTCATGACATAATGTCAAAAAACAAAACATTCAATTATATTTATGTATACTGGACATAAAAAATTTTAAATTAAACAAACTATACTATGTAAAACATATCAAAAATTTAAATACTTAAGAATAAATCTCAGAAACTACATGTAAGGCCTGTACACTGAAAACTATATAACATATCTGAAAAAATTTTACTGGGATTTACATAGATATACTGTTTTCATAATTCACTCTTCCCCTGGAATAAATACATTCATTACTTAAAAATTATGTTAAAGATTTGATAACATACAAATTAATATGTGATATCTCAAACTTCCTGAATCTAAAATATTGAAGATACAACAAAAATGCTACACCATTGTTAGTAAAAGGCCTTAACCTCATCACCTAAGAGATCTTTCTGTAAATAACTAAGTTTTTGCATACTCTCTTCATTGCTGCCTTCATCTCTTTATTCCTAAATGTATAGATGACTGGATTTAAAAGGAGTGAGCACAGCATCAGAGAGTGCAAGAAACTTGTCCATCCGTGAATTCGGGTGTAGCCATGTGTAGATAAACATGGTTGGGCCAAAGAACAAAAGGACCATAGTGATGTGAGCTGACAAAGTGGAGAGAGCCTTGGATGAACCACCCGAGGAGTGTTCCCAAACAGTAAATATGATGAAGACATAGGAGATGAGGAGTATTAAGAAGGAACCAATTCCTCCCCCCCCTTAGTTCTCGTCCCTGTGTCCTTCCTATTTGTTCCTCCAAATCCCTCCCCCCTTTTCCCCTTAACTTCCCTTCCTTCTCCCCTCTGGTCACTATCCCCTTGTTCTCTGTTTCAGTGTCTTTGTTTTTTGGGTGTTTTTTTTTCTGCTTACTTGTTTGTTTTGTTGTTTAGCTTCCTGTTAAAGGTGAGATCATATGGTATTTGTCTTTCAGCACCTGGCCTATTTCACTCAGCATAATGCTTTCCAGTTCCATCCATGTTGTTGCAAAGGGTAGTAGCTCCTTCTTTCTCTCTGCAGCATAGAATTCCATTGTGTATATGCACCACAATTTTTGGATCCATTCATTTACTGATGGGCACCTAGGTTGCTTCCAACTCTTAAATAGACAAAAAACTGTACTTGAAAAATAACTAAATAAAATTTTAAAAAAAATAAAATATATTTTTAAAAAAGAAAAAAAACTTCACCAAGAAAAAAAAAAAAAAAAAAAAGAAGGAACCAACACAGATAAATCCACTGTTGGCAGTGACCATGAACTGCAACCTGTAGGTATCTGTACAGGCCAGTCTAAGCAGTCAAGACAGGTCACACTAAAAGCTGTCCACTACATTAGGACCACAGAAGGGCAAATTCACAATAAATGCTAGTTGGAACAGTGAGTGGGTGATGCCAAGGGCCCAAGCAGCAGCTGTAAAC
Organism: Artibeus jamaicensis; assembly: GCF_021234435.1. NCBI lineage: Eukaryota > Metazoa > Chordata > Mammalia > Chiroptera > Phyllostomidae > Artibeus > Artibeus jamaicensis. The sequence continues at coordinate 24,596 of NW_026521221.1, forward strand.
AAAATGCACACTCTCCTGCTCATGATGGTCAGGTAGTGGAGAGGCTTGCATATGGCCACATATCTGTCAAAGGCCATGGCCATGAGCAGCACCATCTCTGTAAGACCAAGGAAGTGGGTGAAGATCTGAGCAATGCAGCCTCCAAAAGAGATAACTTTATGCTTCCTGTAAAGGTCGTAAATCATCTTTGGTGAGACCACAGAGCAGGCTCCCAAGTCAATGAAGGAGAGGTTGGCTGAGAAAAAATACTTGGGAGAGTGTAAGTGAGGATCAAGGGTCACATAAAACATAATGAGGATGTTTCCAGTCATGCTTGCCACATAGAGCACAGAGGAAAATACCAGGAGGAGAAGTTGGATCTCCCATGAATGTGTGAGTCCCAGAAACACAAACTCAGACACAATTGAGTGATTCCCTCCATCCATTGATCCACCCAGCTGGGCTGTGGCTGCAATTATGAGAACTAAGAAAATGAAGAGGAAATTGTGATTACAGAGATGACAAGAAATCAAAGAACTTCAATGTTCTCATTACAAATAAAATGTATATACTTATACAGTTCCCTAAATATACAAAAAACCCATAAAAGTCAACATAATATTACAACATATGAACTGTAAAAATTTTAAACCTATTGCTAAAACTCTCACTGCAATGTTCAGTTCTCGTATTTGTGAGTGTACATGATATTCAACTCTGTTTAAATCACTTCTAATATTGACTATTCCTCATTTTCAACAGATTCATCTTGCTTTTATGTACATCCTCATAACCCTTTTCTTTTTCCATTTTGCTCTCACGACTCACAGTAAGTAGTGATATGATTAACTAACAGGCTATATCACATGGAGTGAATAGTTCTTAACATGAGTCAAGACTGAATCAGGACAGGCTGAAGCTTGAAAATGAACAAAGAGACTGGTGCATGTGAAATTGGAGAGCCCCTTAAATATAGTAGGACATGAGAATTATGTGGACTCTAATAAAAAATCAAACTAGCACTATTTTCCATCAAACTTTATCATGTCTACTTCCATACTGGGTACCTCTAATTCCCACATAATTTTTGATAAGTACAAAGCAATAAGCTGGCCTCAATCCTCTGCAACATTTTCATAAGGAATCTGTGCTTCCTAGTGATACAAGATTTTCTCCAGGCCCAATAAATATGTATTTGGAAGATTTCAGCAGAATTTAGCTAAGGCCTGATCCTAACATAGCCACTAAAAATATAAACCTGCTCTGAAAACACATTTCTTCAGTCCATATACATTTTAAACACCAGCACTTGGAACACTTGAGACATTAAACTTTAATTCATTGGTGTCTCAGCCTACCTTTGGTGACATCTTTTATGTCCACTGCCATCCTCCTACCCATTAAAATACTGAGTGCTGCCAGCACGGTCACTCATTTTTAAATTTCATATTACCCTGCTTACTTTGAAATACATTCACATATTTTATGTTCAAGAAAATTTGTATTTTATGCTTTTGATCTATGACTATAAAAATAAGAGGAATATCAATCATTAATAAGACATACTTTATTAGAGCGCAAAGTTTCCTGCTTGATCTTAACCCATAGAACCCAAAATGTAACATTGGAGATTTAGTCCTTTAATGTGTGTTGTATTTACATGTCACATGGAGGGTGACCAAAGAATGATGTTCTGTTTCTTCATTTCCAATACCCACCTCAATCCTTCCTGATAGTGGAGAGTATGTCCTGAGAACACTCAATACAAGTTAATCACTTTAGGAGTTGATGAAATACAGTAGAACAGGAATATTGACATCCTTCATTTCTGCAGCTACAACTCCAGAACTTCTCACACAAACAGCCCTATGACTGATGCCCTCACTCATCCCAGATCATAAAACTCACAGAGGATGTTGTGCCTTGATCCCAATTCTGGATCACCATCACTGACACAAATGCCACTATATTCTCACTTACACATGGTAACTATACTGCCACCTCCTGAGCCAATAGTCCACAATCTCAAGATGCACACTTTCTATTATCAGAAACCTGAAAGCTCAAGTGGGAAATGAGGGAAGGGGACCACCACATATGCTGCTCATCAAAGCAGGACAGGACTGATGGGAAGAGTATACATGGAGAGGAGGTGATGGAGACACTGGGGAGGGACCCAGGAAACTCAGTAGCTGTTGAAAACGATCCAAGGCCTTAGTCAGGAATAGCACATGTCCACATTGTGTTGAGAAGAAAATTCTCATGGAATTACATAAAACTCATTTTTCACTTGGTCATCAATCAGATAGAAAACAGGATATCCAGAAAAATAAACTGAGTTTTTTCACACATTTGTCAGAATTGGGCACCAAAAGTTAAATCCCTTGATTTTATTCCAAAAAAAAAAAAATACTGGAGAAAGTAATTAAGTTTAAAAAATGAAAGCTTTATAGAATTATAGTGACCAAGATAGTATTTTGTAAATAAAGTTGATTTAAATATGAAAAAAAACTGAGAACAGTCATGTTTTTCCTGGTTAAAACAAAAACCAGAAACATTCAAAAATGTCTATTATTAATACCAAATTATATAACAGGGTAACAACAAGTAAATATAACATGTGTGACTAGTTAAAGATCTTTTGACAAGTACAATAATAGTTCATTGTATTTGGGAAAGTGATTACTTTTCCTGCTACTATGATCTGTGTAAAGATTCTTATTTTGCTGGTTCTGTAGCTGGTCTCTACAACTGTGAAAAACTTAATGTGATGTTGCTAAGAAGCCATTCTCTCAGTTTTTATTACTTTTATTATCCTAAATCTTAAATTAAAATTCTAATTATTTCTTGTAGCTTTTATTGAAATTTTTCTTTTATACTTATTTGTTCTTTTGCTAACTACTGTAAGTAAAAGAACAAGAAAACAGTTGAAAATACAAGACTTGCACACATACCAAATGCAATCTAATGCATTATATCATACAAGTAAAGTGAATAATAGGAAGATGAATATTTGGTAAGGGTTTTGGGGAGTGGAGGGTAGAAGGCAATTCATGTCAGCAACAGCAGGTACTGAAGGCTACACCTTAACTTCAGGACATAGATATTGATTTAGTTCTTTAGGTAATAGAGAGAACTGAATAAGAAAAATAAGGCAGTTACATGCAATGCGAGGAAAATACCTTGAATTATATAATATGAAGTTACCCATTAAAATTAACTATCATTATTCACTGCCACATTCAACGCTAACAATGTCATCTGACAAAGTCATGGCATGGGGACTACGACTTCACAGAAGCGTGTTCCAACCAGGTGGATGTGGCATAAGTGGATATATGGTGTTGATTCTGTTCATGCTGACTCTTGGTATTCTGACACTTTTCTGATAATTTGGAATCTGCTAGAAATGATGGCCATTCTCAGAACTGATCAACAACTAGGTCAGACTGAGAAAAACGCCACCTTGGCCTTTCCCCAAAATAATAGCCTCTCTGGGGGCACAGAGGAGGAAAGGCCCACAATGTCCAGTGAATCCAAGGGGAAGAATATTTCCTTCCATGACCCAGTTAAGCAGATGCAGAACAAGTTAATATTAGGTAGCAGGGAGCCAGAATTACGCAGAGTGCTCCCCCAAGTTAATCCCCTCTAATGAAATAGCCCCTGAATGTCTAAAAGTTGTTGGAGTAACAGCCCCTCCTTTACCTTGAACACGAATATATATTAATTAGAATTTAGTAGGCAAAGAAACAGGAGAAGCTTGTTAGATACTATAAACTAAGCACATAGATACAATTACCAAGGAGTTAGAGTCCATAGTACATAGAGAAACATTTTGGACAGAAAGATAGATAGCTAAGTTAGACATCACAAAGGCCTTATAATAAATTTCCTAACCTCTGCTCTGTCTAGTGTACATTTTGCCCCATGCCAAATTCTAGACCTTTAATAAACAGTAAGACATTCAAACTCTGTACATAGAGCTAGTTCAAATTGTCCGATTAATGGCTCTCCTAGTCAAAACAACTTTTGTTTAACATAACTGAAACTATGGAAATTCTTGTATTTTTCCTGGTTACCTCTGTATTGGTTTTTTCTGCTTAACTGATCATGCTATATACCTGCAAATGTTAATCACTACCTAAAATGAAAATATAAAAATCTGCTTGTACTTGCAATAAACAGAACAGAGCTTCACTGTCCTTTGAGGCATGTTGTCATCTGTTACCCATCTCCAACACCTTACCCACCTACGGGAATCCCTGGACCCTGCTGCGGCTGGACCATGGTAATTCACATGCATGTGGCCTATATTATATGCTCAGATACCTATAGAAAGTCAGTAGATTGTTCTCAGTTGAGATGTTATATTAATAGCCCCAGCCAGTAGTAAGGCCAAGCCTTCAGGTCAGTGATCTCTATTATTCTTGATTCTGTTCTCTCTCAGTCACCTTTTCCGATAGTTTTAACAGGCATAAGAGAAAATTTCTCTTTTAAAAAATTATAGAAACCATAACTCTTGGTGACAGAGAATCCATCTCTCAGTGAGAAGCCACCTAAAGCTTCACAACAGACTTCTTGCTGGGAATTAGATAGCATTTCAACTCCAAACCTACAACCAGCATTCTTTTTTCTAAAGTCTATGGAATACTCTGGTATGCAGAAAAATAAAACAGAAAAAGTAAAAATGAAGATTTAAAATATGGAGAAGATGGGAAAAGGGAAAATTAGGAAAGATAGGTACAATATAAAAAATGAGTTCAGGAGAAAAGGGAAAGAGCTGAATACAGTTCAGGTGATGAAATACAGTAGCCTCTGTTTCTGAGAACCCAGGTAAATTCAAGAGAACACCAATCTCTCACCTGTAGTTCACTGATTCAGCACTGCTCCTGTCTTTGACATTGGGTTGCATTTAAGAAAGGAGAGAAAAGGCAGCTTCTTCTGTTAATCACGCTCTCAGACTCACAGAGTTTCTGAAAACCACACATGCTAATGAACAGAAAGACTTCCCTTTATGCTGCACAATGATATACGTACACATGTGATTCACTGTAGATCTAAACTGTTAATATGATTTTAGGAGTCTAGAAATACCACCTAGCAGGAGAAAGTTACACAGAACAACAGAAAACAAGCATGTGAAACTCTCCCTGGTGCATGTTTTCTCTGTGTTCTACCACTCCAGAAGTACTCTCTTTCCAGTCAACTTCTGTTACTAAGGGTAACAGTACAGTTATTTCCAAAAGTGTGTGGTTATCACACGGCTTTATAATCACATTCCAAAGTCCAGAAATCATTTCCAAATTTTCATTTGTATGTTTTTCAATCCTACAAATACAAAAATCACAGATGGCTTTCACACATTATGGCAGAGTGGACTTGGCAAAGTCCAAAATCTTGGACTTTGACAGCAGCCAAGCTTGTTTTTCAACCCTGACTCCACCACTATTTGCTATATAAGCATGACAAAGTTACTTGACCTCTCTGAGCTTCAGATTCTCATTAATAACATGGAGATAATACTACCACACTTTCAGGGTGCCTGCGAAACAAATGACATAATACATAAATAAATTACATACTAGCACATAGTATGGCACAAAAAAATGGCATTTATTCTATATTGAAGACTGTCTATATGAGTGACTTTCATATATAGAAATTCAGTCCTCAAATTCCGATTCTGTCATTATTAAGTATTGAAATTAGACCTAGTTTGAGGTAAAGCCTTCATGTGTGCACTTGCATCCAATCATTTAAGCATATCTCCCCAATAAGCATTTTGCTCCTTAGTGGACATACCAAAGATTTCCTGACAGGTGCAGAAACAAGCTCTATGCTCTAATCAGGCTGTGTCCCTTCCATTACTGCTATCCCCTACAACCTAATGCCATAAACTTCAATTCTCCATATTTAAAACATTACGTTATTTCTGACCACATCAGATAACACTGGCTCTTTCACTTGTGATTTGGGATAAATAGGAGGAGAAAAGGAAGAAAGGGCCAAGGCAGGTACTTCAAGAGATTTCTCAAAGTGCACATTGGTGTTCACCTGCCCAAGTAAGGAAGCCAAATTATGCAATACCAGCTGCTCAGAATAATTGACTTTTCTCCCAAATTCCCTTTTTCATGAGGTGTATAAATTATTTAGTTATTATTTTCATTTTAATTATGTAAATGCAAAAAACAAAGGAATTTTAGGCACATTATAAAGTCAGATGGTTACTCAAGACCAAAGTTTTAGTTATGCTCTATTCCCAGTCTTAACTTCTTACTTATTCACTTTGTTAATTTAAAGTGAATTTACTTATAAGGCCTTAAATCATAAAAATCCTAGAAGAAAACATAGGAAGTAAACTACCAGACATCAGTCTGAGTACTATCTTTTTGGACACACCCCCTTGAGCAAGATAAACAAAAGTAAAAATAAACAAAAGGGACAGCACAACTAAAAAGCTTCTTCACAGTGAAGGAAACCAACAAAACAAAATGGCAACCTATGGACTGAGTTGCCATTTCATATTTCAAAATATGAAAAAATATTTTTTCAAAAGATATTTCTGGTAAGAGGTTATACCCAAAATTATAAGGAATTCATACAGATCGATCACAAAAAATGAGCAATCCAACTGACAAATGGACAGAGAACATGAAAAGACATTCCTCCAAAGAACATATACAGATAGCCAACAAACATGGAAAATTGCTCAACATCACCACTCATCAGGGCAATGCAAATTCAAACCACAATGAGACATTAATTCACACCACTCAGAATGACAATTATTAAAAAATTAGCAAATAAGAATTAGTTGCATAATCACACTGTAAGGAGTAAAAATGTTTAATCGCTGTGTGGTACACCTTAAACTAATATCAAAATACTTAAAAATAAATAAAATAACAAAATAGATTTACTTATACATGTCAGATCTCAAGATAGATCATTTTGTACAAAGTCAAGCCATATCTAATATTTACATAAATATACACCAGACATTAGGTGATGTATGTCATGGAAATGAAATAAACTCACTAACATAAGAGAAGTGTGGAGATCAATAACTATATTGATGAGAAAAGGAAGCATAAGAGATGTGGCAGTTGTGTATAGATTTAAGAGATAGTAAGTGCTACACCACATAGATACAATGTCTAAAGAAGTCATTTTAACCAGATGATAAAATATGAAAAATAGGTAAGTTTAGTGTTCACTGGGTTAATAACAAAGCATGCAGAATGTCTACAGCATAGATATTGTTTTGGAGAACAGAAGAAAATAAGGTGAGAAAGATGATACAGATTAGTTTGTGCCTAACATTAGAAACTAATGTAGATATTTAAGAATTATTAAGTACGTATTCCTGAAGATCATTACCTCTTTTTCTCCCATTGTCTTCTCCCACATGCCCTCTGGTTACTCTCAGTTTGTTCTTAGTTTCAATGTCTCTGGTTATATTTTGCTTTCTTGTTTCTTTTGAACAGCAATAAAAAATGTGAAAAATATGAAGAAATCAAGCTTGTACTAAAAAACATTATCAAATGAATATAGGAAAGCAATAAAGAAGTGGGTACAAGGAATTAATAACGAGGCCAAAACTCAAAATACTAACAATACCAAATGCTAGTCAGAATGTAGACCTACAGGAACAAAATGCTAGTGAAGGTGAAAAAAATGGTACAGCCACTTTGGAAGACAGGTTAACAGTTCCTTATAAAACTACACATACTCTCTTTTCCTTTTTTTTTTTTTTTTAGTTTTTTAGTAATTATTTTATTTAAGTAAAATAGTTTTGAAATAATCAAATTAAACTATTCATGAAGTAGATGTTTTCAGTGAAACTAAACATACTCTTAACACAAGATTGGCCATCACATTCCTTAGTATTTATTCAAAAGGATTCAAAATGTGTGTCCACACAAAAACCACATGGATGTTTATAACAGCTTTATTCATAACTGCCAAAATGTGGAAGCAAATAAAATGTTCTTTAATATGTGAGTGGATGAATAAACTGGCATATCCAGACAATGAATATAATTCAGTGCTAAAAAGAAATGAGCTACCAAGCCATGAAAAGACCTGGAGGAAATGAATGCATGTTACTAAATGAAGGAAGCCAATCTGAAAATACACATACTATATATATGATTGATTACAACCATATGATGCTTAGGAAAAGGCTAAAGTGTGGGGAAGATGAAAATATTAGTGGTTGCCAGGATATTGGAGGAGAGGGAGGGATGAACAAACAAATCATGGAAGATTTGCAAGAGAGTGAAACTATTGTATATGATGCTACAATGATGAATATAAGTAATTATACATTTGTCAAAACGTATAAGGTATACAACACCAAGGTGATAATGGCATGTCAGTGAAAGTTCATCAGTGATAAAAAATGCACTACTTTGGAGAAGGATGTTCACAGAAGAGAAGGGTGTGTGTGTGAAAACAAGGGTATATAAGAATCATCTGTACCTTCTGTTCAATTCTGCTGTGAACTAATAACTGCTCTAAAGAATAAAGTTCATTAATTATTTTTTAAATAATGAAGAAGGAACACAAAGAAGGAAAGGAAGAAACAGTAATTTCATGAGTGAAGTGGGATGATAAAGGAGAAGAAATAGAAGTTGAGACAGCAATTCCCATAAATTTTCCACTTTGTACATGGGAATTTTAGATCTGGTTATTGTAGACCCACAATATAACTAATATCAAATGGGTTAATTAATAAATGAGTAATATAATAAATGTGATCGAGCTGTCAAAGAATGACATAATGCAAAATTCCCATTAGAGGGTGCATGACAGTTTTCAGAGACACTACATGCCACTCTGCTGTGACACACCAATGATGCTCAACAGCTTCCAGTCAAAAAGAGCTGCAACCATTAGGATGATGAGGGCTGAGAAGTAGAATGAAAGCTGAGGCCAAAGGTTACAAAATGATGAAAGGTTTCTAGGCATTGGATAGACCTACCAACTGGCAAGAGTAACCATAAACCCCAGGCCAGAGAAGAGGACACATGAAACCAAAAAAACTAAATGTTTTAAAAAGAGGTCCAACAGTTGGGAAACTTGATAAGGAAGAAAAATAGTCAGAGGCTAAACTCTGAGTCTTCCCTGATATCCTTCCACAGTTTTATTCTCATTCTTTGAGGGTAAGATGTACATGTTCCCTTACACATTGTCTCATACTTTCAACTGACCACACAAGTGACTCTCATTCATGGGCCTGATTCCTGCTCCATCCTTCTCTATTGCCAGCAGCAACCAGCCACATAAAAAACTGACATCGCAGTGAGTTAAAGAAGGCTTCATTTTTGCATGACTGGAACATAGAGACCTTAGACGGTTGATTTGCTCACTATAGATTTTATTTCTGTCCCTCCCACCTATCTATTTTGCCAAAGGAACCAAGAAAACAGCATCATTAAAGACTGAGAAATATACAGTTCTTCCAAAATTATCTGATCAAATGCAGGATCAATAAAGCCACACACAAATGACTATACAACAGAGCAGCAGCTAATGATAGCCCCAGGGGTAATGACCAAAGGATGCTCCAGAGATTTGGGATTGTGAGATCAACTTGGCCTGGGGAATCATGTCTTATAGTCTTTTAGATTTTCCCAGTGTATCTAAGCAGAGAAGCTTTTATTGAGGAGAAAGAGAAGCATTGTTAGAAGTATTTTTAATTAAATTTATGGGGGTGACATTACTTAATAAAATTGTACAGATTCAAGTGTAAAATTGTATGATATTGTGGTAGGCACACAATGCAATAGCAATAAAACATGCTCTTGCAAATCTTTGCTTTATGGCGACTAAAAGTGAATTCCAGAATACCATTAAGTATTGTCTTTTTATGGAGATTGACAACAGTGTGGTAATTGTGGAGGGAAGAGCAGTGGGTAGAGATGGAGAGGGTATGAGGGCATAAATGGTAATAGAAAAAAAAAGTTGAACTATGCTATTAAAAGATAAAAATAAAAAATATTTTCTTTAAAATTTTTAATCAATCATTCCTATGTGATTACCATGATAATATTTCATTTAAACATAGAATATTTACTAGACTGATGGCACTTTTAAAACACTGGAAAAATGAAATAAATAAACATATAACATTTTTTAAAGTATAAAGAATAATGCTTGGATATAAAACCATATAATATTCCATGAAAAAAGCAGAGAAAATATATAAGAAAAGGAGATCAAAATTGACTTCAAAATTAACATTTTTATATATATTCTATTAAATCATAACCACCACACACTGAAGAGGGTGTTGTTATTGCCATATAATCACACACTGTTTTCCATTTGCAATTATACAGATATTAAAGGTTGAACTACTTATGAATTTCTTAATTTCTCAAATTTTTCCTCTTTCACCTACAGCTAACTTCTTAGAGAAAAGTGAATGTTAGGTTCCATTGTGTAATGGTTAGCACTCTGGACTTTGAAAAGCCAATATTACCTAGCATATTGATAAATGCAAATTTTAGACAAGTATACCTGCAAAAATAAACCTGTAGGTCAACCTCAATTGTATAAAATAAATTTATACTTCCATTCTTACATTCCACATTTAAATTGTTTCTCTCTTTTCCTGTAAACCAAGAGTAAAAAAACATGAATGTGAGTTCCATCCTTACACAGACCATTATATCTCTATAACTGTAAACTGCAACATGTGAAGAAAAATGTTTGTGTAAGAAAAATGGAAATGGGTCAAGAGCAAACACTGAAGTAAAATACAAGCCACTAAAGATCTTAGGGTAGTCAGGAAGCTCAGCAGACTGAAAAAGAATTGGATAGCAGAATACAAAGCTAGTGAACATCACTTGGAACAGAAGTATTGAAGAATGTGGGGAAAAGAGAAGATGCAGATAAACCACCTTTGGAATAATTGGGCCACATTTGTAGTGTAATGGAAGAAAACTCAAGGCAAGAGGAAGAGGCAACAGCCAGGTAGCAGATAATTTCTACTAGATAGTGAGAAAAAAGTATAAATCATAAGAAATATGACAAAAATTAACAAATATGACTCTGCTCTGAGTCAGAAGTTAATACAGCATCACAGGAGAAAAATCACACCAACAGTTTGTTTTGAAGACAACATCCAAAATTCAACTTCTCGCTTCACTATTATCCCTTGCTCCTTCTCCACAATGTCATTTCAAATATTTGCTATATTCAAAGATTTATATTATTACTACTATTGTTATATTTTATTATAAAATAAAGTACATGACCTATATGAACAAACCTCAAGAAGGAAGAAAAGAGAAAAATGACATCATGTGCACAGCATACACCTAGTAGAAAATTATGCCCTGAAGTAAAAATCATAAGTCAAAATTTATGAATTTTTTAAATTACTTTATTGTTATTCAATTAGTTGTCTGCATTACCACCCACCACTCCCCCCAACCCCAGCCAATCCCACCTCCCTCCTTTACCTCCAACCTAACCTTTCCCCCCACTCCCCTCTGGCTATTGTTAGATTGTTCTGAATTTCAATGTCTCTGGTTACATTTTGTTTGCTTTTTTCTTTTTTTGATTGTATTCCAGTTAAAGGTAACATCATATGACCTTTGTCCCTCACCACCTAGCCTATTTCACTTAACATAATGCTCTCCAGTTCCATCCATGTTGTCACAAAGGGTAGGAGCTCCTTCTTTCTCTCTGCTGTGTAAAATTCAGTTGTGTAAATGTACCATAGTTTTTTTATCCATTTCTTTACTGATGGGCACTTAGTTTGCTTCCAGCACATGACTATTGTAAATTACACAGCTTTCAACATTAGGGTGCAAAGCTTCATTTGGATTGGTATTTAAGGGCTCTTAGGGTATTAATCCCAGCAGTGGAATAATTGGGTCAAAAGGCATGTTCATTTTTAGATTATGAGGAAATTTCATAGTTTGCTACAGTGGCTGCACCAGTCTGAATTCCCACCAACAGTGCACTAGGGCTCCCTTTTTTCTGCATCCTCTTCAACACTTGTTTGTTGGATTGTTTATAATGGCCATTCTGACATGTGTGAGGTGATATCTCATTGTGGTTTTAATTTGCATCTCTCTGATGCCTAGTGATTCTGAGCATCTTTTCACATATCTCTGGGCTCTGTGTATGTCCTCCTTGAAGAAGTATCTGTTCAAGTCTTTTGCCCACTTTTTAGTTGGGTTTTTTGTCTTCCTGAAGTGGAGTCATGTGAATTCTTCATGTATTTTGGAAATCAAAACCTTCTCTGAAGTATCGATGGTAAATATGTTTCCCCAAATAATTGGCTCTCTTTTCATTTTAATGTTGTTTTCTTTAGCCTTGCAGAAGCCTTTTAATTTGATGAGGTCCCATTTGTTTAATCTTTGCTTTATGTTCCTTGCTTTAGGAGACATATCAATGAAGATGTTGCTGTGTGGAATGTCTGAGATTTTCCTGCCAATATTTTTCTCTAGGACTTTTATGGTGTCATGACTTATGTTTAAGTCTTTTGTCCACCTTGAATTTATTTTTGTGTATGGTGTAAGTTGGTGCTCAAGTTTCATTCTTTTCCATGGAGCTTTCCAGATCTCCCAACACGTTGAAGAGGGTGTTTTTGCTCCATTTTATGCTTTTTCCCCCTTTGTCAAATATTAGTTGCCCATAGAGACTTGGGTTTATTTCTGGTTTCTCTGTTCTGTTCCATTGGTCTGTCTGTTTTTATGCCAGTAAAAGGCTGTTTTGATTACAGTGGCCTTATAATACAGTTTGATATTAGCTATTGTATCCCTCCTGATTGTTCTTCTTTCTCAAAATTGCTGCAGCTATTTAGGTTCCATACTTATGGTTCCATATAAATTTCTGAAATGTTTGTTTGATATCTGTGAAATATATCATGGGTGCTTTCACAGGGATTGCATTGAACCTATAAATCACTTTGGGGAGTATGGCCATTTTGATTATGTTAATTCTTCCAATCCATGAGCACGGTACATGCTTCCATTTGTGTCTTCCTTAGTTTCTTTCTTCAGTGTTGTAGACTTTACTGAGTAAAGGTCTTTTACATGTTTGGTTACGTTTATTCCTAAGTACTTTATTTTTTTGATGTTGTTGTTGCTATGTCAAATGGAATTTTTTCCTGATTTCTATTTGTGATATTTCATTGTAGGTATTCAAAAATGCCTTTGTTTTCTGAATATTGACTTTGTATCCTCCTGTTTTGCCCAATTCTTTTGTTAGGTCAAGTAGCGTTTTGGTGGAGTCCATGGGATTTTTTATGTACACTATTATGTCATCTGCAAACAATGACACTTTTACTTCCTCTTTTCAATTTGGATGTATTTTCTTTCTTTCCCTTGCCCAATTGCTGTAGCTAGGATTTCAATACTATGTTGCATAGGAGTGGTGAAAGCAGGCACTCTTCTCTTGTCCCTAATCTTAGTGGGAAAGCTCTAATTTTTTTGTCCATTGAGTATGATGTTGGCTGTAGCTCTCTCATATATGGTCTTTATTATGTTGAGGAATGCTCCTTCTATTCCCATTTTGCTAAGTGTTTTTATTATAAATGGGTGCTGTACCTTAACAACTACTTTTTCCACATCTATTGATAAGATCATGTGATTTTTCTCTTTTGTTTATGTGGTGTGTTATGTTTATTGATTTGCTAATAGTGTATCATCCTTGCATCCCTGGGATGAATCCCACTTGGTCATGGTGTGTGATTTTTTTAACATATTGCTGGATGTGGTTTGCTGATATTTTGTTGAGGATTTTAGCATCTATACTCATCAGCAATATTGCCCTGAAGATTTCTTTCTTTGTTATGCCTTTATCTGGGTTTGCGATTAGGATGATGCTGGCTTCCTAAAACAAGTTTGGAAGTCTTCCATCTTCTTGAATTTTTTGGAATAATCTGTGAAAAATGGGGGTTTGCTATTCCTTAAATGCTTAGTAAAATTCCCCCATGAAACCATCTGGTCTAGGGCTTTTGTGTGTCGGGAGTTTTTTATTACTTCTTCAATTTCATCAGCTGTTATTGGTGTGTTCGCACTATCTGCTTCTTCTTCATTCAGTTTTGGAAGATTATATTTTTCTAGAAATTTGTCATTTCACCTAGGTTTTCAAATTTCTTGGCATACAGCTCTTCATAGTAATTTCTTACAATCCTTTGTATTTCTGTGGTGAAAGTTGTAATATCTCCTCTTTCATTCCTGATTGTGTTTATTTTTGTCCTCTCTCTTTTTTTCTTGATGAGCCTGCTTAAAGGCTTATCTATTTTGTTTATCTTTTCAAAGAACCAACTCCTGGATTCATTGATCCTTAGAATTGTGCTTTTAGCCTCTATGTTGTGATGGACTCTTACCAGCAGAGTTCACCTGTTGTGGCTGGTGATGAGAATAAATGCATAGGCAACAACAGTCCTGTGGAGAAAAAGGAAATGGCATGGCTAGTCTCTCAAGGGGAGAGTGCCTAGGGATGCCTTGGCCACTCCCTCAAGAGGAGAGTGCCTCGACCCTTGCCTAGACAATCTTTTATCATTTTCTTTGGGTCTTACATTAGAGAAAGATTTATTATCTATTATATAGAATATTATTGTCTACATTTTAGGTACAATCAAGGAAGTGAAAACAACATACAGAGGGGAATGGGATTGAGCTGATTAGCTCTGTCCTTGGGAAAATTCACACAGGCTTTGGAAACTATCTTGAAGATAGACAATGCACATTTGTTGTTTTAGACCAGGGTGATGGAGTTTTAGCAAGAGCAAGCCATAACAGCATTTTCTAGGCCTGCTTCAAATGGGAAAACTCGGTTTGAAGGTCTGGTTCCTGCCTACTTTGTTTCTGCAGGTTTTCCATACAGAGCTGAGTCACATTTGCCAGACTAAAACAAACCAGTCCCCTACAATTCCCCCCTTTTTTTTACTCTTTGTTAAGGCTGTTGTGGTGAAGCATCCCACAAGACTTGCTACTTGCTGGTCTCTTTTGAGACTCTGGGAAAATAATTTTTAAATGGGTCATAATATACAAAGCATTATTAAAATCAGTAAACAACAAGTGACTCCAATGACCTACAATCTCAGGTAAAGTCCATCAAACCAGTGTTTTGGGTTTAACAAGCCAAGATTATAATTAAGGGTTTGAAGAATCTCTGCTGAGTTAAACATTGAATGTCCTACAACAGTTGGTGTAACTCCAGTTGCAATTTATTAATTTGTCTCTTTAAATCAGTAGAAAAAGCTCCTCTTAAGTGATGTTGAATATCACTGGAGGAGTATTGGCTGGACTTCCATTGCAGTGGGGCAACACACAGTTTGGAGGAACCAGGATCACAGGTGAGCTGGTGATGGGACACTAGCACGTCCTGGTGTTCACTGATCCAGTTGAGGGCTGATTCGACTGCAGAAAGTCGAGTCAGGATTTCTCCATCAATCTGGGCCTGTTGAAACATTTCTAAAGTGGAATTGGTTGAGAAAACATCAACAGTATGAGCAGTTTGAACTGACCCATTGAGGGCAGGGGTTGCCATGGCCACAGTAGCTGCAACAACTATAGCAGAAACAATAAATGCAATTACAGTTCCAACAAACCATCAGACTCTTAAAGAGGCCAGCACATTGTTAAGAGCTATTATGCCATGGGGACTTTCCCATTCTCTGGTTACATTAACTGGCACCCATATTTGAGTTTGTCTTCTAACTATATAAACTGTAGTGAGGCTTAACTGAGTAATATTGAGATGAGTAAGACAGCTGGCCTATATGGAGCCTGCAGAGACAGGCAAAGAATACATTTGTTGTGATTCATTTTAAAAGACTTGAGCTGAATCCTGGAGTTGCCAAAAACATGTAAGGGAGAGAGGTACAAACTGTAATCCAATCTTGTTTTAGAGGGATATCCTAATAGAGACTTCAAAAAAATGTTTATACACACATTTTTTAGCAATAAAAGGCAAGCCAATTTTTCAAGAATTGTAATGCCAAGGGCTAGTGTGGTTGGAAGAAATAATTCTGATAATAGGTGCCCTGGTACCGGGCCCCTCCCACCACATATTAGTATGTGGGATTTGATGCAGAGCCAAAACTATTGTTGTGCCAAGCTTAGCCAGTACTTTCCAATTAGCTCCCTAGTTCTCCACTACAAAAGGACTTTTGGGGAGAAAAGCACTAGTAGCATTTGGTCCTCTGCACAAATACCAAGAGACTGAATCTTTATGGCTTTTGTCTAAAGTATAAGGAGGAATCAGAGGAGGATTGAGAGTATGATAAATCCTCCCCTGGGTATGCGGGCCAATTATGGTTATTATGGAAAGCTGATAGTAATTACTGTATTGCTCTTTGTTTGCAGCATAAAGTTGCTCCTTTAAAGGAAAAGACAAAGTGTCAATAAGAACAGAAAAATAAACTAGTAAATACTTAGCAACATAAAACATATATTTGGCACCAGAATTGAGTGCTTGTTTTCTTCCAATGGGCTATCTGGTCTGTTAGCTGATCACTTTTCCTTTCCAGGTAGCAGAGCTTGATGTCTGCTTTGTTCATGAAAAGGTTTCACACTTTTATCTGGAAGCCAAATAGGACCTGTAGGGATGGAAACCCATGCATACCAACTTCCCCATGTTAAGAGATCTGCAGGGGTTTGTCAAGAGCCATCTCTCAGCGGATCTCTGTATAAAACCTGAGGATAAGATCATTTTGGCTCTTTCTTCTGAAAATGTTTCTCAATTGGAGTACAGAGTGATTTATCACACTTTAGAAAATTATAGGTAGACATAGCTAACATAATCAAATTTGGGGGGGTAGACTCCTGACTCCCCCTTTTTGTTTTTTAAGATTTTTAAAGGTATGATGTGCCTGTTTTAACAATTTCCTGGCTGGTTGGAGTATAAGGTATTCCTGTTTTGTGTCAGCAATTCCAACGCTGAACGAAGGCTTAAGTAGAATGGGCAAGATATCTTGAGCCATTATCACTTTTAATTTGCTGAGGCCACCTAGATGACTAAAGGCTTCAAGCCAATGGGTTTGTATATTTTTAGCAGATTCTCCTGTTAAAGTAGATGCATGTAGGGCACCAGAACAAGTATCAATAGAAATATGAATGTATTTGAATTTTCCAAAGGGAGAGTAATAAGCAACATCTGTTTGCCAAATCATTTGAGTACTTAGTCCTTGAGGGTTAACTCCCTTGGATGGAGATGGCTTAGTCAGGGCTTGGCAATCAGGACATTCTTTAATAATTTGTTTAGCTTGAGAATGATAAAGAAACAGTCTTTTAACTTTTTATTGTAGCTTTATTTGTGCTGCTTTGGGGGGTCTGATTTTCACCCTCCTGGGAGGTCTCCTTTAAGCCACTTAACCTTTGACTTTCCAGTTTGCAACAAGTAGCAGGCAGTCAGCTGAAAAATAGCCTCAGTTTTATAAGTGCTATTTTTTTTCTTTATTTTGAAAGACAGCCAGGCCTCCTGCTGTTTTTGTAAGCTGCCATGAGTTGGAGCAGCAAGTTAACTGTCTTGTTGTTTTCAGGACTTGGTAGTTCTTAGGCTTAGAGTTTGCAAGGAAAATGGGGAGTATGAGGGGGGTTCTGCTCAAATATGTTTTAGAGAAAAGTGGTTATCTTCCAAGGACCTTTCCTGACTTGATTGACTAACCTTTCCCTCCAGGAGAATAGCCAGTTCTTCCCCAAAGAAATGATCAGTGTTTACAGGTACTAAGTTAAAAAATAATACTTAGGACTTCCGCCAAGATAGAGGCATAGGTGGAAACACTTTGCCTTCTCTCAAAACCAAGTTTAAAAACAAGAAAGTTTTAGCAACAAAAACACAGCCAAACCACAGAAAATTGAACTATACAGAAGTCTGACAACAACAAACCATTCAGCCAAACTGGTAAGAGGGGCAGAGCCAGCAGCAGAGCAGGGTTGGGCAAGAAAGATCTACCAGACTGACCCCAGCGAGAGACCCAGGCGTGCAGGTAGTGGACCAATCCCAGGTGTGGAGTAGCAACAGGCAGACCCACTGAGGGCTGACCATGGTCACACATTCGTGCACAGATAACCAATGAAGGAGCGAGCAGTGAGACTGAGACAGACCGCAAAGGCCCCAGCAGCGGGAAGCAGCAGAGGGGACCGCTATTGTCCCTCTCTGACCCCGCCCCCACATACAGATCACAAACCAGTGACCTGGGTGGCCCCGCCCTGGTGAACACTTAAGGCTCCGCTCCTCATAAGTAACAGGCGAGAACAGACCAAAACATGGCTCAAGAACTCAAAGCCTCAGAGCTGATAACTCTAAGCGACCAAGAAATAGCCAAACTTTCAGATGCACAGTTCAAAACACTGGTGATAAGGATGCTCACAGATCTGGATGATTTTAGTCACAAATTAGAGGAACATATGAAGGCTAAACTAATTGAAATGAAGGGAAACACACAGGAAACCAATAGTAATGAAAAGGAAACTGGGACTCAAATCAAGGGAGTGGACCAGAAGGAAGAAAGAAATGACCAAACAGAAAAGCAGGAAGAAACAAGAATTCAAAAAAATAAAGAGAGGCTTAGGAATCTCCAGGACATCTTTAAACGTTCCAACATCTGAATTATAGGGATACCAGAAAGGGAAGAGGAGCAACCACAAGTGGAAGATGTATGTGAACAAATAATTAAGGAGAACTTCTCCCATCTGGCAAAGGAAATAGACTTCCAGGAAATCCAGGAAGCTCAGAGAGTCCCAAAGAAGGTGGACCCAAGAAGGAACATACCAAGGCACATCATAATCATATTAGCCAAGATTAAAATGAAGGAGAGAATCCTAGAAGCAGAAAGAGATAAGGGGCAGTCACCTACAAAGGAGTTCCCATCAGACTGTCAGCTGATTTCTCAAAAGAGACCTTACAGGCAAGAAGGGGCTGGAAAGAAGTATTCCAAGTTATGAAAACCAAAGACCTACATCCAAGATTGCTCTATCCAGCAAAGCTTTCATTTAGAATGGAAGGGCAGGTAAAGTGTTTCCCAGATAAGGTCAAGTTCAAGGAGTTCATCATCACCAAACCATTATTATATGAAATGTTAATGGGACTTATCTAAGAAAAAGAAGATAAAAATACAAACAGTGAAAGGACAGCAAACTCACACTTATTATTAACAACCACACCTAAAACAAAAGCAAACTAAGAGGACAGCTAGATCAGGAGCAAACCATAGAAATGAAGATCACATGGAGGGTTAACAACAGGGGAGTAGGAGAAGGAAAAGGGGGGAGAAGTTACAGAAAATAAGTAGCATAGATGGTAGGTAGAAAATAGATAGGGGGAGGGCAAGAATAGTATGGGAAATATAGAATCTGAAGAACTTGAGACACGTGGTCATAAACTAAAGGGAGGGAATGGTCAGGGAGGGGGTGTGCAGGGTGCAGGGGAATGAAGGGGGGAAATAGAACAACTGTAATGGCATAATTAATAAAATATATTTAAAAATAAAATAAATTTAAAATAATAATACTTAGTCTTCCGTGGAGAAGGGCTAGTTCTCCCTGGGGGTAGTACACTTATATTTTATTTTTACAGTAAAAGGTCATGGCTCTGGCATAAACAGGAGTATTATTTTGATAACACATCATGTCTCCAATCCCACTTAAAGTATGCTTTAGATTGACAAATTTATGAACACATTTATAACTTTTAGAAACAGTTATCTTCTCAATATATAAATAAATAAATATATTTGACAAATATATAAATTGACAAATTTATGAACACATTCATAACTTTTAGAAACAGTTTACCTTTTTTTATTTAGTTATTTTTCAAGTACATTTTTTTGTCTATTTCTCCCATCCCAGCCCCCCTGCCCCATCTCCCCACCTCCCTCCCATTTCCCCACCCCCCAGTCCTCATCCCTGTGTCTTTTATACTTGTTCCTCAAAATCCCTCCCCATTTTTCCGCTTAAATTCCCTTCCCTCTCCCCTCGGGTTGCTAAAAAAATACACAGGGAGAAGACAATAACTTGGTAAAAGACAATTACTTGGTAATGTTCATTTCTGAGTTTGATAATGGGCTCCTGGGAGATTACTGTATTGTTATTCATGATAACCTTGCACACATATTACTTAAATGTATCAAATATCATGTTGGAAGTATAATAAAAGTATATGCTTACATAATTTTAATAAAATTACCCAGTCTTTAAATTTTAAAAAATATATTTTACAGAAACAGTTTATCTTCTCAATATATAAACAAATAAATATATTTGTGGGGTTTTTTGTTTATTTATTTGTTTGTTTGTTTGTTTGTTTTCTATTCTTCGTGATTACTGCATTCCTGGAATGTGCTGTAATGTGAACTGTTTCATTATCTAGTGCCCTTGAGAATTTTAGGGAGATTGGAGAAGAGGGAGGGAGGATGCTATTTTTGTTCCCAGGATCAAAGCAGTCCCTGGGCTTTCAGAAAGAGGATTCTGAATGCTTAAAAGACACATTTTCTCATTGTTTTCATTCCTGTATTTTTTACTATCTGAGGGAAGTGAGCTATATTTCTTTTATATTTAATAACCAAATTTTTTCCGAGTAGAATCTTTATGATGTAACAACATTAGAAATCTCATTCTATTTACTAAAACATTTTGAGATTGACATGTTTGTTGGGAACCACTTTGCCTGCTTTCAGGAGTTGTAACTGCCCCCCATGTCTAAGGCTGAGTGAGTGCCCTCCAGACTGAGAGCCACTAAGGAGACAAAGCTTATCTCTGGCAGCAGCTCTGCTTCTGCTTCGTTCCCTACCCCCAATGCCTGGTCATTTAGTCGGTGACTGGAAAGGCCCCTTAGCGAGGGGTGGGGAGGGACCTAAGCCAGACATGATCACTTGGGAGGCCTTCAAGGAAGGATTCGGGGGGCTGCAGCAAAGAGGCGTGATGGACCCTCGCCCTCTGGCTTTTCTGACATAGCCTGAGTCCCCATTTCTGTCTTGGAGAAGCACTTCCTGGCTGTCATCCACTTAAGCCTAAAAACCTATGACAAGGAAGGCAGTCCTGTTGTGTACTCAGCCAGTCCTGAGAGCACTCTCCCAAGAGCTAGTCTGGCACCTCTCCCCAGCACCCTGCAGAGGATTCATGTCTTCTTCAAAGCCCTCTTTCCCTGGGGGTTATCACTATGGGCTGGGGTGCAGGTGCACATGTGTGCCCAGCCTGGCTGCCTTGGTCCTGCGGGTTTGGGCATGAACTTTTGCCAGTGCTATGGGGGAATACAGGAACTGCCATGCAACCTCCGGATCACTGCCTGGCTGGGTGGGGAGTAGGCTGAGCAGCTGTCACAGGAGAATCCCCCAAACAGTTTTACTTTTGTGAAATTCCTCCTACTCTAGCCTGCTGCTCAGTACAGCCCAATTCTCCCGCTAGACCCATGACTACCAGGGTCCGTGTGCACCACTGTGGGGCTCTCAACTCTCCCAAGCCAGTGACCACAGACTCCACAGGTGATCACAGCCCTTGTGTGTTTGCCTCTTTGTCCTTATTCCCCTCTCTGCAACTTCAAGCAACCAGGTCTCTCCCGGTGCTGCTCAAACCCTGCTTGGCAGGGGAGGAAGGAAGCAGTTGACTCGGCTCTCTCCCAGCTCTCTGTGTCAGGCCCACTGCTCCCAAGGAGTTTGTGGTAAAACCAGTGCTGGGCACCTGGAGCTGGGCACAGGGCCAAGGCTGCCACTGCCCCTGTCCCTGGTACCTTATTGTCCTGCAGCCATCTCCTTACCGTCTGGTTTTTCAGTGTCCACTCCAATTTTTGGTGTCTTATTTTCATATATGCTGGGGTACTGTTGGCTGTTTGCTCTGTTCCTCTGTAGATCAGCCAGGTTTTTCTCCTGTGTGTAGGGGGGAGTGGAATCTGCTCCCTCCTACTCTGTTGCCATCTTCCCTCCTCAAATTCTTTATTTCTTTAATGCAGTTAAAAGATTATTTAGGTACCTATTTTGTCAATTGTGGTCCCCACAGAAAACAGCACACTCACCTACAGTAATAGAGAGAAAATTACTAATTAAAAGACTATTTAGAAAGGGAGGATAAGATTAAAGGAAACCAGTAAGAAGTGGTGGAGTCAGAATCTGTTAAGGAAGTTATGGATGTAGGAGAGGGGCTGGCTGCCTTGCTGGGCAGAAATGCAGCCATTGCTATCCTGAGGCCTGCAGGGAACTAAATCAGGAGATTAATATCCTTATCTTTCATTGTCTCTTTTTGGCCTCCTATTTCATGTCAGTCCCTGCCATTGACCAAAAGCAACCAACACACCTGATATCAAACTGTATTACAAGGCCACTGTAATCAAAACAGCCTGGTACTGGCATAAAAACAGGCACATAGACCAATGGAACAGAACAGAGAGCCCAGAAATCAACCCAACTCTCTACAGTCAATTAATATTCGACAAAGGGGGCAGTAACATCAAATGGAGTAAAGATAGCCTCTTCAACAAATGGTGTTGGGAGAACTGGACAGCTACATGCAAAAAAATGAAACTTGAGCACAGACTTACACCATACACCAAAATAAATTCAAGGTGGATAAAAGACTTAAATGTAAGTCGTGACACCATTAAAGTCCTAGAGGAGAACATTGGCAAGAAAATCTCAGATATTTCACGCAGCAACTTCTTTACTGATATGTCCCCTAGAGCAAGGAATGTAAAGGAAAGAATAAACAAATGGGATCTCATCAAAATAAAAAGCTTCTGCGTGGCTAAAGAAAACAGTATTAAATTAGCAAGACAACCAACTGTATGGGAAAACATATTTGCCAATGATACCTCAGACAAAGGTTTAATCTCCAAAATATACAAAGAACTTACACGACTCCACTCTAAGAAGACACCCAACCCAATTAAAAAATGGGAAAAGGACTTGAGCAAACACTTCTCCAAGGAGAACATACAGAACATTCAGAGACACATGAAGAGATGCTCAATATCACTAGCTATCAGAGGGATGCAAATTAAAACCACAATGAGATACCACTTTACACCAGTCAGGATGGCTATCATAAACAAAGCAACAAACAACAAATGTTGGAGAGGTTGTGGGGAAAAGGGGTCCTTAGTTCACTGTTGGTGGGATTGCAGACTGGTACAACCATTATGGAAAACAGTATGGAATTTTCTCAGAAAAATAAAAATCGACCTGCCTTTTGACCCAGCAATTCCACTGCTAGAATTATACCCCAAGAATCCTAAAACATCAATTTCAAAGAACCTATGCACCACAATGTTCATAGCAGCACAATTTACAATAGCCAAGAGTTGGAAGCAACCTAGGTGCCCGTCAGTAAATGAATGGATCAAAAAATTGTGGTACATATACACAATGGAATTCTATGCAGCAGAGAGAAAAAAGGAGCTACTACCTTTTGCAACAACATGGATGGAACTGGAAAGCATTATGCTCAGTGAAATACACCAGGTGGTGAAAGACAAATACCATATGATCTCACCTTTAACAGGAAGCTAAACAATAAAACAAACAAGCAAGCAGAAAAAAAACAAAGACACTGAAATAGAGAACAAGGGGATAGTGACCAGAGGGGAGAAGGAAGGGAAGTTAAGGGGAAAAGGGGGGATTGGAGGAACAAATAGGAAGGACACAGGGATGATAACTAAGGGGGTTGGAAATGGGAGGGAGGTGGGGAGCAAGGGGCGGGGGAGGCTGGGATGGGAAAAATAGACAAAAAACTATACTTGAAAAATAACTAAATAAAATTAATTATTTTAAAAAAAGCAACCAACACTGACAGAAGGAAGCCCAGTGTATGCAATCCTTAGAGGCTGGGCCAGAGCAGGATGAAGGGGGACTGTGGATCTAGAATGTTCAGTGCAGTGATCTTTGATAAGTTATGTTTTTACTAGATATTTGCTGATATTCTCAGATTTTTTAAATATGTTGGCATAAAGTTGCTATTATAGTTTCTTATTGTGTTTTTAATGTCCTTATTATGTTTTGATGCATCTCTACTTATGTTTCTCTTTTAATCAATATTCTGTGTGCCATCTTTCTCTTTCCCTTGATCAGAGGGAAGTCCCAAAGTCTTGTCAGAGGCTTATGAATTTTACTTATATTTTTGAAAAAGCCTTTGTTTTTGTAGATTCTCTGTAGTTTACTTTTGTTTTCTATTTTATTAACTCATATTCTTATTTTATGATATCCTTTCTTTTAATATATTTTATTGATTTTGCTATTACAGTCATTCCATTTTCCTCTCCCATTTATTCCCCTCTGCCCTCTCCTCCCACCAGTATTCCCCCATCTTCGTTCATATCCATGGGTCATACATATAAGTTCTTTAGTTTCTCCATTTCCCATACTATTCTTACCTGTCCCTGTCTATTTTCTACCTACCATTTATGCTTCTTATTCCCTGTACCTTTTCCCCAATTCTCCCTCATTCACATCCTTGTTGATAACCCTGCATGTGATATCTATTTCTGTGAATCTGTTCCTGTTCTAGTAGTTTGCTTAGTTGGTTTGGTGGGGTTTTTTTAGGTTCATTTGTTGATAGTTATGAGTTTGTTGTTATTTTATTGTTCATAATTTTGATCTTCATCTGTTTCTTAGATAAGTCCCTGTAACATTTCATATGATAAGGTCTTGGTGATGATGGAATCCTTTAACTTTGCCTTACTTGGTAAGCACTTTATCTTCCCTTCCATTCTAAATGATCATTTTGCTGGAAAGACTAATCTGGGAAGTAGGTCCTTGCCTTTCATGACTTGGAATACTTCTTTCCAGTCCCTTCGTACCTGCAAGATTTCTTTTGAGAAATCAGCTGACAGTCTTATGGGAACTCCTTTGTAGGTAACTGTCTCCTTTTCTCTTGCTGCTTTTAAGATTCTCTCCTCTTTAATCTTGGGCAATGTAATTATGATGTGCATTGGGGTGTGCTTCTCTGGGTACAACTTCTTTGGGAAGCTCTCTGAGCTTCCTGGACTTTCTGGAAGCCTGTTGCCTTGGCCAGATTAAGGAAGTTCTCCTTCATTATATTTTCAAGTACATTTTCAACTTCTTGCTCTTCCTCTTCTACTTCTGACACCCCTATGATTCAGATGTTGGAATGTTTAAAGTTGTCCTGGAGGTTCCTAAGCTTCTCCTTTTTTTTTTTTTGAATTCTTGTTTCTTCATTCTGTTCTGGTTGAATGTTTCTTTCTTCCTTCTGGGCCACACCATTGATCTGAGTCCCAGTTTTCTTCCTTTTTCTGTTGGTTCCCTGTACATTTTCCTTTATTTCACTTAGCATAGACTTTATTTTTCATCTAATTTGTGACCATATTCAACCAAATCTGTGAGCATCCTAATTACCAGTGTTTTGAAATGTGCATCTGGTAAGTTGGCTATCTCTTCATCCATTGCTTAGTTGTATTTTTTCTGGAGCTTTGATCTGTTCTTTTATCTGAGCCTTTTTTGTTTGTTTGTTTTCAGCATGCCTGTTATGCAGTAAGGGCTAGAGCCTCAGGTGTTCGCCAAGGTGGGGTAACTCACGTTGCTGCATTGTGATGCTGTAAGTGGGGGAGGGGTCAATAGAAAATAGTGCCACTTGGTCATCTTTCTGTGGGCTTTCAATCACTTCCCTTGCTACCTACAAGCAAATTGTGCCCTTCAGGTGCTGATTTCCATGTGGCTGGGTTTGTATATGTTTTAGAAACTGTGGGTCTCTCCAATAAACTCTCCTGTGATACTGGCAGTTTCTCCCACTGCCACCTCAACCCTGACAGGTGTTTTTTAGTTAGAGGTTTGAGGCGTTATCTCCCTGCGCTGAAACCCTGGGTTGTACCCTCTCTCTCACTCCCCCATTGTTCCTCCTGGTTTATCTGCATTGTAATGTGGAACTTCCTAGTACCCCAGCCACTGCCTTGCTCCAATTCCTCTCTGCCTGGTTGCTGGTCTCAACTCCTCCTACCAGTCTGTATGAATGTTTCTTCTTTAACTCCTTGGTTTGTTGGACTTCCATGTAGTTTGATTTTCTATCAGTTCTGGTTGGGTTTTTTTGTTTTGTTTTGTTTTGTTTTTCTTTTGGTTATGTGAGGAGGTACAGTGTGTCCACCTATTCCTCCATCTTGGCCAGAAGTCCCCATACTATTCTTAACTCTCACCCCCTTTCCATTTTGTACCTACCATTTCTGCTTCTTATTCCCTGTACCTTTCTCCCCATTCTTCTCCCATTCCCATTCCAGCTGATAACCCTTCATGTGATCTCTATTTCTGTGAATCTGTTCCTGTTCTAGTTGTTTGCTTAGTTGGCTTTTGTCTTTTCTTTTAAGTTTGGTTGTTGATGGTTGTGAGTTTGTTGTCATTTTACTGTTCATAGTTTTGATCTTTGTCTTTTTCTTAAATAAGTCCCTATAACATTTCATATGATAAGGGCTTAGTGATGATGGACTCCTTTAACCTTATCTTACTTGGAAAGCACTTTATCTGTCCTTTCATTCTAAATGATAGTTTTGCTGGAAAGATTAATCTGGGATGTAGGTCCTTTCCTTTCATGACTTGGAATACTTCTTTCCAACCCCTTCTTACCTGCAAGATTTCTTTTGAGAAATCAGCTGACAGTCTTATGGGAACTCCTTTGTAGGTAGCTGTCTCCCCTTCTCTTGTTTATTTTAAGATTCTCTCCTTATATTTTATCTTGGGTAATTTAATTATGATGTGTCTCACTGTGTTCCCTCTTGGGCACAATATTTTGGGGACTCTTTAAGCTTCCTAAACTTCCTGGAAGTCTATTTCCTTTGCCAGATTGGGGAAGTTCTCCTTTAGTATTTGTTCAAATAACTTTCCACTTGTTGCTCTTCCTCTTCTCCTTCAGGTACCCCTATCATTTGGATGTTGGGGCATTTAAAGTTGTCCTGGATGTTCCTAAGCCTCTCCTCCCTTTTTAAATTCTTATTTCTTCATTCTGTATTAGTTGGATGTTTACTTCTTCCTTCTGCTCCTAATCATTGATTTGAGTTTTGGTTTCCTTCCAAAACTCAGTTCCATACAGAGAACTGTTGGTTCTCTGTATGTTTTGCTTTATTTCACTTTGTATAGTCATCATTTCTTCCTTCATTTTGCAACTGAACTCAGTCATTTCTGTAAGCATCCTGATTACCAGTGTTTTGAACTTTGCATTTGATAGATTGTCTACCTCCTTGTTGCTTAGTTATTTTTCTGGAGCTTTTTTTAAAAGATTTTATTAATTTAGCTTTAGAGGGGAAGAGAAGGAGAGAGAGAGAGAAATATCAATGTATGGTTTCCTCTCATGTGTCCCCTGCTGGAAACTGACCTGTAACCCAGGCCTGTGCCCTAACTGGGAATTGAACCTTGATCTCTTAGTTCACAGGCCCGCACTCAATCCACAGAGCTATACCAGCCAAGGCTCTTTTTCTGGAGCTTTGATATGTTCTTTCACTTGGGCCACATTTCTTTGTCTCAGCACACCTATTCTGTTGTAAGTGGAAGAGCCCTAAGTATTTTCCAGGGTGTGGTGATCTCGTTTGCTGTGTCATGGTGCTGTATGTGAGGGTCTGAGAGGGAACAACACCACTTGCTTGGCTTTTGCCCTGCTTTCTGTCACTTTCCTCACTTCCCAGAAGCAGATTGTGCCCTTTCAGGGATAATCCTCAGGTGGGTGGGTTTGTGTACGTTCTATAACCCCATAGGCCTCTCCAATGGACTCTGTTGTGAGGCTAAGTGTTTCTCCCATTGTGGTAAGCCCCACAGGTTTTACAGCCAGAGGTTCTGAGTCTTTAGTTTTCTGTACTGAAACCCTGAGTTTCAAGGTTTGTCTCGCTCCCCAGTTGTTCCTCCTGGCTTATTCCCATGCTAATGTGGGACTGCCCAGCCTGCCAGCTGCCACCTTGTCCATGTGGTCTGCTGCCTTGTGGTGCATCCTCTGTGCCCCAGCTGCCCAACTCTGCCCCTCCTACCAGTCTAGATGAATGTCTCTCTAACTTTTTGTTTGTCAGACTTCCATGCAGTTTGATTTTATGGCAGTTCTGGTTGTTGTTTTGTTTTTAAATTGGTTGTTATCCTTCTTTTGGTTGTGTGAGGAAGTGAATCATGTTAACCTATGCCTCCATCTGGGCCAGAGCTCTAGAGACTTAGTTTCTTAAAGATTCCAATGTTGTTGATTTCTCCTGTGATTCATTATCAGCTTTTCTCTTTTGTTGCTTCAGTTGCAAGAAAGAGTTTTAGGAGATAATTCCCTTGACTAACTGACTTCAGTTTGCAACCAAAAGTCGCAATAGCATTATTTGGTCACTGTCTTCCAATGCTATTAATTACCTATTTTTTCCACTTATGGAAACATTTTTGTATATCCTTGTGTGCTTGAGATAATAGTCTGTGAATAGCTACAAGGGAAGAATGGAATAAAGATGACAAGAAGAAGGCACTTAATTAGATAAACTTCAGCAATGAGAAAAACTGAGGTAACATTTTGCTTTTTGTTGTATCAATTAAGCTTTGTCCTGAAGGCAGGAAGAAACAGATGATGGTGGTAGTGACATGATGAGCATAACAGGAGAATAAATATGAGTAGTTGTGGATATGAAGAATTAACCTTAATTTTTAACTAGGCCTTGGAACTGACCTGGAGATACAAAGGTGCAAGTGATGATAACTGTGGAACCTGGGATCCACAGTGTAGCCAGGACTAAGATGTAGGTTGATTTGTTAACTGAACCCAGAAATCTTTAAAGATGCTTATTAGAACTGAAATTAAAGATAAGTATGTTTGTTGACCTCATACCAAGTTTGTTCTCTACTTCACTTCTATCTTTACAGAAGAGAAAGTTTATTAGGTAGTAGTAACTAATACAGTTTTTTAAAATAAAACCCTACTTCATAGAATCAAAGTGGAGAAAGAGTGATTCAAAACTTTCTTAGAAAAACAATATCTAGGAATATAACACCCTAAAATGATGTGGTATCAGTTAAAACTAGGTGATGGAAGAATGGAGGAAAAAATGTAGAAAACAGTGTACAACGTTTAACAGCCAGCAAACAAACCTTCTGTTTTTGTTTATATTTTAATGCATTCATGAGAATTTTTCAAAGGTCTACAATGAAATGTTTTGTGGTAAAATGGGGATAGTTAGACTAGTGACGAAGATAAAGGGATAGAAGGTTGATCCCATGAGGAAAGGCTAAAGGAATTGAGGTAATTGAATCTAGAGGGTACAGATGAATGATCTTTATTTGATTTTATGAAGTTCAAGGATATTAAACATTTTTCTGAGAGAGTTGCTGACATCTTCCTTATACTCACAGAAGAAAAAATTTATTTTTGTAAAGAAGAATTTTTGTACTATTATGTTAATAAAAATCATGAATCCAATGAAGAAAATGAATTCTCAAAGCTTGTGAACTGATAAAGAGCTGACATATCCTGAATGGAGATACAAAAAAACAAAGCAAAACAAAACAGGACCCAGGTCAGAACATATTTTTAGATATCAAGCCAAGTGAGTTTTATTAATTGGGGATAATGAGCATCTCTCTATTTTTTTCCTCAATTTTTAAAATGTAAAATTACTATAAATCTGTTCTAAGAAGTTGCTCAATTCTAATTCTATATAGATCAAGATATTTAAATTGTCATTCCACTAATGCTGCAAAATCTGGATTTGTTACATATAATCATTTAAGTAGTCTAAATAAATGGTGGCTATAATTCATAACCTTGTAATTCTTCAGAGTAACAGCTAAATCAGAACTATAGAACTCAAAGTGAAAAGTCTGATAATGGCAATGGTCTTAAGAGAGCAGAACTCTTTCCATGGAGGATCTGGGGTGCCTCAAAGGGATTAAGCAGCCAGAACCTAGCATTTCCCACTAGAAGCCATTCAGAGACTATAACTCAGAGCCATTCAATGGATAGCTAAGAAATTTGAAGATTCGAAGACAGGTAAGTTTCTAGATCTGCTGATATTTTCTATTGGTATTATTTTGTGGCCTTTGCTCTTTAAGGGATAGTGAAATAGGCACATTTTGTCTTTGACCCCACTTTTTCTTTTCTCAGCTTCAGCTCTCATTCCTGGGGTCTGCTGCTCTTCTGCTGAGCTCATCTACTCTTTACCTGTCTTCTGCAGCAACCTATTCAACCTAACCCTTGATAATGTATCAGGTTTAAAATGGGCCACTAATATCTTTGTCATCAGAACTCTCATTTCTTGCCTGTATAAGAGCAAGGCTAAGGAACACCATCTGGTAACTTGTTTGTATGTAATAGCTTAGTGGAGCACCCTTCCCTTAGCAATGTAAGTAAAACTAGGGCATTCAGTATGTTAGCCTAAATGAAAGCAAGTCTAAGGCTAGGTACAATTACAAAATAATTTTGGGTACTGGGATTTACAAGATTATATGTAGTAAAAAGCTCCCATTTCTCCATTTTTGGGGTCATAATAAGTCCATCTAACTGACCATCCTGTTCTCCTGCTGCATTCTACAATCCAATTCTGCTTTGCTTTCCTTTTCCTCATCTTTCTATGAATTTTATTTCTGATTTTTAAAATGCATTTAACATACTAAAAATTTTTAAATAAATTTTTATTAAAGATTTCTTTTTATTTTTTATCTTTAACATTTTTTAATTGTTGTTCAATACAGTTTTCTGCCTTTTCCCATCACCCTCTCCACCACTCAAGTCCTCCCCACCTCCCTTGCATTTCCACCCCCCTTGTTATTGTCCATATGTCCTTTATACATAACCCTGTAAACCCTTTACCCTTTTCCCCCATTATTCCTTCCCCTCTCCCCTCTGGTCATTGTCAGCCTGTTCTCTATTTCAGTATATTTGGTTATATTTTGCTTGCTTGTTTGTTTTGTTGATTAGGTTCCTGTTAATGATGATATCATATGGTATTTGTCTTTCACTGACTGGCTTATTTCACTTAGCAAAAAAATCTATTTAATTGTTGTTCAAATACCATCATATGGTATTTGTCTTTCACTGACTGGCTTATTTCACTTAGCAAAAAAATTTATTTAATTGTTGTCCAGGTATAGTTCAAGTATAGTTGCCTCATTTTACCCTCTCCCAACCCCAACATCCCAGCCATCCCCGCTTTCCACCCTTGATCCTAGCCTGTTTTGGTTTTATCCATGTATCCTTTATAGATGTTCCTGATGACCCTTTCCCCTTTTCCCTCCATTTTCCCCTCCCACCTCCCCTCTGGTTACCATCAGTTTGTTCTTAATTTCAATGTCTCTGGTTATATTTTGCTTGCTTATTTGTTTTGTTGATTAGATTCCTGCACTTAACATATTTTTAAAAATAAACTTGCCCTGTGGTTAGACACTGGCATAGAGAAACTCATATTTTTTTCCAAATGACCTAATAAATCCTCTTTTAATTCTGCTTACTCTATTTATTATAAATTCATTAAGAGTCAAGTTTACCACTATTTTCTTTGATGTTCTCATTTGTTAGTTTTTGCTATTTGAATTTCAATTTAGAGGAAGCATGATTTATATTTTCACTTCATCATATATTTTCATTGTTACTCCTACTAGATGGAAGCCTTAAAAACTTGGTTAGGAGCATTTCTTTTCTTAGTAATCCTTCTTGCTTTATTTTTATGCCTATTTCTACAGAAATTTTGACTAGTTTGTTTATCATTCATGACACGGAGATTTGGTTATAAGTCATAAAACAGTTTATACAACTCAAAATTATTCTGATAAACTTACAGTCTCACTTTATATATGTTCAGTTTCTCCATTCCTTTATTCTACACTATATATATATATATAGTGTAGATTCTATATATATATCTAGTGTAGATATATAGTGTATATATATATATTCTTTTTTATCTTTATATTATCTTTAAGGCTAAGCAGAGTGCAAGGCTTTTTATAAATGCTACATAAATATTTGTTGAGTGAATGAGTAAAAAGCTAAGAAATCTTTCTCCCACCATCAATTTTCGAGCTGCTTTTCACTTAGTCCAAAGAATCATGATAGTAAAATAAATCGGACAAAGACAAATACCATATTGTTTTACTTATATGTGGAGTCTAAAAACAAAACAAAAACAAGTAAGCAAACAATACAAAATAAAAACAGACTAATAGAAACAGACCAAAGGGATAGTTAGCAGAGGACCCTGGGAGGGGCGATGGATAGAAAAGGTGAAGGGGACTATAATAAATAATATTGTGGTAAATTTGCATGGTCACACCATAGGGTATAAAAATGTTGAATCACTATATTGTACACTTGAAATTAATATAACTAATATAATACTACATATCTACTATACTTAAAAATAAACCAGTTATAAAGATGGTAACTGGGTATTTAAAAGCATATAAAAAGAAATATATATTATGTATTTTTTAATCTATGCTATTACAGTTGTCCCAATTTTTTTCTCCCCTTTATTCCCCTCCACCCTGCACAGCTCCCCTCACCCTTCAGCATTCCCCCCAACCCACAGTTCATGTCCATGGGTCATACATATATGTTCTTTGGCTTCTCCATTGCCAATACTATTCTTAACCTCCCTCTGTCTATTTTGTACCTGCAATTTTGTTTCTTATTCCCCGTACTTTCCCCTCATCCTCCCCCTGTCCCTCCCCATGATAACCCTCCATGTGATATCCATTTCTGGGATTCTGTTCCTATTCCAGTTGTTTGCTTAGTTTTTGTTTTTGTTTTTTAGGTTCAGTTGTTGATAGTTGCGAGTTTGTTGCCATTTTACTGTTCGTCATTTTTTATCTTCTTTTTTTAATTTATTTTAATTGTTGTTCAAGTACAGTTTTTTTTTACTCCAATCCCAGCCCACCCCTTCAGTGCTTCCCACCTTTCTCCCATTTCCACCCCCCTTAGTTTTTGTCCATGTGTCCTCTATACTTGTTCCTGTAAACCCTTCCTCTTTTCTAAAATAAGTCTCCCTTTAACATGTCATATAATGAGGGCTTGGTGGGGGGCTTTAACTTGACCTTATCTGGGAACCACTTTATCTCCCCTTCTATTCTAAATTAAAGCTTTGCTGTATAGAGCAATCTTGGATGTAGGTCCTTGCCTTTCATGACTTGGAGTACTTCTTTCCAGCCACTTCTTGTCTGTAAGGTCTCTTTTGAGAAATCAGCTGACAGTCTTATAAGAACTCCTTTGTAGGTAACTGTCTCTTTTTCTCTTGCTGTTTTTAAGATTCTCTCCTTATATTTAACCTTGTGTGATGTAATTATAATGTGCCTTGGTGTGTTCCTCCTCAGGTCCAATTTCTTTGGGACTTGCTGGGCTTCCTGGACTCCTGGAAGTCTATCTCCTTTGCCAGATTAGGGAAGTTTTCCTTCATTATTTGTTCAAATAAGTTTTCTATATCTTGCTATTTCTCTTCTCCTTCTGGCACTTTCATGATTTGAATATTGGAATGCTTAAAGCTGTCCCAGAGGTTCCTAAGCCTTTCCTCATTTTTGTGAGATCTTGTTTCTTCATTGTTCTGGTTAGATGTTTATTTCTTCCTTCTGTTCCAAATTGTTGATTTGAGTCTCAATTTCCTTCTCTAGAGAACTATATATTATCATAGAAGTAACAACTGCAGGAAACAGCTATTACCCCTAGGGTTGGGGAAACAGGTAAGAAGTTAGAATTATTAAAATTTGATTTAGAAAAGGGGTCCAGTGAAACTGGATCCCCTTCTTTGGAGGGAGTATATCTTTGTTACTGTTTGTTTCTCTAAACTCGGGTACTGAAAAATTAACTAATGAATTACAGCCTGTCTTCAAGTGTTATTATCCTTTCCAGGGAGGAAGAACTATATGTAACAAGCTGAAATTGCATTTTCTGTCATGAATATGGACTTCACACAGGCAAGAATTCTGGTCAGTGCTATGTCTCCAATGCCTGGCATTCTGGGCACTCAAAGTATTTATTAAATTAACAAACACAAATTGTTCAGAGACCCACTCGGGAGTCAATTATACACCTGACATAACTATTTGTCCAAAACCTTACTGATTGGCTGATTACCATAGATTTCTTTCACTGGTGGGCACTAGTTATTCAGGCTTAGTCCTAGATGTAGTTGAAGTCAGAGTCATTTCAACTATATTTGTCCTTCCTCCGATATCTTTTTTACCTTCCTGATAAGCGGTCCAAAATCCCCTATGACAGAGTCATTGATTTCTTTTAATAGCTCCCTTTTTCTCCTAACATATTGTTGATATGAAAGAAAGTTGTCATATACAGAATAAGGGCTCCCAAGATGTCCATGTCTTAATCCCTAGACCTATGAATATATTTTGAGATGAGAAGATTATCTTGGATTATCGGGGTTAGCCCATTGTAGTCACAAGGGTCCTTATAAGAGGAGGGCAGGGCCCTGGCTGGTGTAGCTTAGTGGATTGAGTGCAAGCTGCGAACTGAAGTGTCATGGGTTGGATTCCCAGTCAGGGTACATGCCTGAGTTGTGGGCCAGGTCCCCAGTGGGGGCCACGTGAGAGGAAACCACACATTGATGTTTCTCCATTCCTTCCCCTCTCTCTAAAAATAAATAAATAAAGTCTTTCTAAAAAAGTGTAAAACTAAAAAAAAAGGGGGAGGGGAGGGCAAGATAGTCAAAGTCAGAGAGATATTGGAGTGATGTATCCCAATGCAAGCAGAAGTTAAAGTGATATAATTTGAAGGGGGAGAAAGGACTTAAGAGCCAAAGAATGAAGGCCACCTTGGAAAAGCCAAGAAAATGGACTCTCTCCTAGACCCTCCATAATGAATGCAGCTTTGCCAACACCTCAATTTTAGCTTAGAAAACCTATTCTGTCCTTTTTATCTCCAGAACTGTGCAATAATACATGTGTGTGTTTATTTTATTTTATTTTTTATTTTCATCTGTGTGCTTTTAAAGCCATGGTTGCTGGTAATTTGTGGCAGCAATAATAGGAAATGAAAACAAAAGCTATTTAATAAAAAGAACTTTCAATGGGAATCAGGGGTTCTTGATCCTAGTATGACCTCTCCCATCAATTACCTTTGTGATAATGAGCAGGTTACTTTCTATATCTCTTTTTACATTAATTATTTCACTGATAAAACATGTGGATTGTACTTAATCAGGAGCACCCCACTGAACAGTGGACTTCTGATAGCTCTTCTGTAGTAGTTTTTTATCCCTAAAAATTGTAGTTTTCTCTTTACCTGTCCAATCTGGGACCTGTACAATTTCCTTTAGTTCTTTTTTAAATAATTGTTGACACTGTTACAGATACCCCCCTTTTTCCCTCACTTTTCCCCCTTCACCCAGCCACCCCCGCCCCCAGCCTTCAACACATTGTTATATATATACTCTCTGGCTTATCTCTCCCAGTCCCCCTACCCTCTCTTCTCTGAGATCTGTCCTATATATCCATGCCTTTGGTTTTATTTTGCTAATCAGTTTATTTGGTTCATTAGATTCCACATATGAGTAAGATCATATGGTATTTGTTCTTTAGTTCTTTTTCTGGATTTTATACCTTGATCATCATCTTTTATCAGTTACAGACACAGACGCTATCTGGCTCTTTTCACCCAGTTTTTATTTCTGTTACTCTTTTATCCATTCCAAATGTATTTTGAAAAAGAAAAGAGACAACTTTCATGTGGCAGGGTTCTTATCTTTGGTGATCCAAAGTGTGTGTATGTATGTGTGTGTTTACACACTAGAGGATATTGTTTCAACTTATCACATATTTTATATGAGAAAGTGAGGATTTTTTGGAAAGTGAGTATCATTTATAAAATAAAATGATTTTTTTCCATTTTGAAACACATCAAAGGTCCCTTTTAAAATTACTAATTAACACCTTATATTTCTTTGGATGACAGGTGTTTCTTGTGTAAATATTACTTTGCATAGTTAAATAAATAACTGCAGGAAGAAGGCTCGGGATCCTGTGATAACTCCTGTTTGATAACACAAGACATATTGTTAACATGAATCTTACTGAATTATAATTTACTTTCTTGACTCCCGGGTTATTCTTCAGTCCCATTAACTTCTTCATTCAACAAGTGGGAAGCATTCATTAAGTGACTATCACTATTGGCGATTCTGATGGAGGTGGGGGTTACTCATATGAGCCAAACATGATTCCTGTTTTCAAGAAACTACATTTTAACTGGAGAGATGAAAATTTATATAATTGTGAGAGGCAGAATGAAATAAATGCAAACAGCATAGCGGGAGTGTAGAAATGGGCAGAGTTGGGAATTTTCACAGATAAGAAAACATTTGTGCTGGGACATTGAGAATTGGATTTTGTGATTTGGAGAGTAAAATGAGAGAAATTTTGAAAATTCAAATACATAAAACTTTTAAAGGCTAATTGAACAATATGAGTAACAACAGAGAGACTTCAGGAAGCTATATGCTGTGCATTAGAAGTTGTTAGCTGGCCATACAAATGGCTGCACTAATATCAATTTATAAGAAATCATAGTCAAAAGTACTTAAAGATAAACATATATTATTGAAGTAGAACACACTGAGTAGGAGAATATAAAAATTACTCATGATAATACTGGAAGAAATGAGAAAGGAAATAGATCCAGAGATGGAACTAAGTTAGTAGTTTTGAAAACCATAATGTCTTTTGGGAACCAGCTGACTCTTCTAAATAGAGGTCCAATGTGCCTGTAATGATATTATTTGGCTGTGTGAGATGTTAATATTAAGATTGTTTTCATGAACTGATGGCTTTTTTTCTTGAACACTGATACTTGCTTACACATTTTGTTTTCCATTTTCTTCCTTCAGGTAACCTAAAACTGACCCTGGTTTCTGAGACAATGAATGGAATGAATCACTCTATAGTATCAGAATTTGTGTTTTTGGGACTCACCAATTCATGGGGGATTCAGCTCCTCCTTTTTGTCTTTTCCTTTTTGTTCTATTTGGCAAGCATGATGGGAAATCTTGTCATTATATTCACTGTAACCTTGGATGCTCATCTGCACTCCCCTATGTATTTCCTCCTGGCTAACCTGTCAGTCATCGATATGATTTTTTGCTCAGTAACAGCCCCTAAAATGATTTGTGACATTTTTAAGAAGCATAAAGCCATCTCCTTTTGTGGATGTATTACTCAGATCTTCTTCAGTCATGCTGCTGGGGGCACTGAGATGGTACTGCTGATTGCCATGGCCTTTGACAGATATGTGGCCATATGCAAACCTCTCCACTACCTGACTATCATGAGTCCAAGATTGTGCCTATACTTTTTGGTTGGTTCCTGGATTGTTGGTTTTATCCACTCATTGTTTCAATTAGTTTTTGTGGTAAGCTTGCCCTTTTGTGGCCCTAATATATTGGATAGTTTTTACTGTGACTTTCCCCGGCTCCTCAGACTCGCCTGCACAAATACCCAAGCCCTGGAGTTCATGGTTATTGTTAATAGTGGGCTTATTTCTGTGGGATCCTTTGTCTTACTGGTCATTTCCTACATTTTTATTCTATTCACTGTTTGGAAACACTCTTCAGGGGGTTCATTCAAGGCCCTCTCCACTTTGTCATCTCATATCACTGTGGTAGTTTTGTTCTTCGGGCCACTGATGTTTTTCTACACATGGCCTTCTCCCACATCACACCTGGATAAATATCTTGCTATTTTTGATGTATTTATCACTCCTTTTCTGAATCCAGTCATCTATACATTTAGAAACAAAGAGACGAAAGTGGCAATAATGAGATTGTGCAGTCGTCTTATTCATTACAGGAAGATTTCGTAAATGGGTTGGCTTTGATGACATGAAACTATAGGGTCTCCCTCATGCTAGTTGCAGAAAAAACATTATGCAGTTTCAGAGAAACATTCAAGACTTAGGTGATATTATATTCCTAGAGATCTAGTATCTATTAAATTGTGGTATCTATTTCAATGTTAAATTAGAAATGATGTCATTCTTTGACACTCTGTATATCAAAGTTTTAGAGACTGAATCATATGTGTCTTCTAACTTACATGGTCTAAGAGAGTGCCATGTAATTGAGCACATAATATTTCATCTTTTTCTATTTTGGACAGATTATTCTATGGATATATGGACTATGCATACATATTATTTTTATCTATTTACTACCTACCTTTTTTAATTTAATTTTTCCCCTACTCTGTTTG
Organism: Artibeus jamaicensis; assembly: GCF_021234435.1. Lineage (NCBI taxonomy): Eukaryota > Metazoa > Chordata > Mammalia > Chiroptera > Phyllostomidae > Artibeus > Artibeus jamaicensis. Next base: position 62,673 of record NW_026521221.1, read on the forward strand.
TTTCTTATTTCCCCAGTATCAACATATTTTGCCTCCTTATCCAGCTTTTCTCTCTCTGTCAGTATAGGGAATTGTTAATTCTATGTTAGAATTTTGAATTTAAAGCTACGATGGGTATTGTTCTAATCCTCTCAGTCATACATGCTAAAATCCAGGAACGGAGGGGTGGGTGACTGGAATTTGTCCAAAGGCAAACAGCCAGATGTCACCAGAGATAGCCAGGCACCAGAAACTGTCTCTGGTTGCTCCTAGGTCAGTGCTCTTGCATTTTGTATTCAAATACAAAAGTCAATTTTGTATTTGAATTTCTGCTCATACTTCATTCTTTTAATTTTTTCCTATAAGTCTATTTGAGGAGAGATCTTTACACTGTCCATTTGTATTTCTCCTTTTTAATAAATTTTCATTAGCATTTAGCAATACTTTATCAATTCTAAATGATTTCTTAATTTCTACTGCTACCATACATTTCCTTGTTCAGGACCTACCAAAGCCAAACTCTAAACCATTCTGTTAATTATGAAGAAAATGTTTAAAATTCATTATTAAGAGTACTTTTTTTGTCTACAGTGGTGTTCAGAGAGATCTTTTATTAAATTCTATTTTTTATGCCTGAAGTTCCTCTCAAATGCAATTAATGATGTTCTCTTTTTTGTGCAAAAAACAATGTGATTATCAATTGTATATTCTGCTTAAGTAAGTCATACATTGTGCTTCTCCCAGAAAAATTAATTTAAAATATTTCACCAGAAGATGGAGGGATAGGTGGAAACACTGTACCTCCTTGCACAACCAAGTTTATGAACCACAAATATTTAAAAACCAGAATGCAACCAAAACAGAGAGAAAAATTGAACTGTACGGAAGTCTAACAACAATGAACCATTCATCCAGAATGGTAAGAGGGGTGGAGAGGGGTCACCCAGGAAAAAGCAGCCAGATCAACCCAGGCATGCAGGAAGGGGTTGGCAGATCCCCGGTGTGGGGTGGCAACAGGCAGACCCAGTGAGGGTGCAAGGTGGCTGGCTGACCATGGTCACACATTCGTGCACAGATAAACCAGGCAAAGGATGGAGAAGTGAGATAGACCATGCAACCCAGGGCCCCAGAGCCAGGAAATAAAGCATAAAAGCACCAATTGGAAAAACTTTTGGGGATTGAGGTGCTGGGAGAGGCTCCCAAGCTCACAGAGAGTTCATTGGAGTGACCCACAGGGTTCTGTAGGGTGCACAAGCCCACACATCTGGGAACTAGCACCAGAAGGCCCAATTTGCTTGTGAGAAGCAGCAGAGAGGACCAAAATCTGAGAGAGAACAGAAAAAAAACATTGCCCCTCTCTGGCCCTGCCCCCACATACAGCATCACAACCCAGCAACTGGGTCGCCCCGCCCTGGTGAACACCTAAAGCTCCACCCCTCATACACAGCAAGCACAAACAGATCAAAACATTATGGCTCAAGAAGAACAGCTCAAAGCCCCAGAACCAATACTTCTAAGCAACAAAGAGATAGCCAACCTATCAGATGCACAGTTCAAAACACTGTTGATCAGGATGTTCACAGAACTGGTTGATTTTAGTCTCAATTTAGATGAAAAAATGAAGGTTTCACTAAGTGAAATGAAGCAAAATGCACAGGGAAACAATAGTGATGGAAAGGAGACTGGAACTCAAATCAATCGAGTGGACCAGAAGGAAGAAAAAAACAACCAAACAGAAAAGAATGAAGAAAGAAGAATTCAAATAAATGAGGAGAGGCTTAGGAACCTTCAGGACATCTTTAAACGCTCGAACGTCTGAATTATAGGGGTACCAGAAGGGGAAGAGGAACAGCCATGAGTGGAAAACTTATTTGAACAAATAATAAAGGAGAATTTACCCAATCTGGCAAAGGAAATAGACTTCCAGGAAATCCAGGAAACTCAGAGAGTCCCAAAGAAGTTGGACCCAAGGAGGAACACACCAAGGCACATCAGAATTACATTACCCAAGATGAAAATGAAGGAGAGAATCCTAGAAGCAGCAAGAGATAAGGGGATAGTCACCTACAAAGGAGTCCCCATCAGACTGTCAGCAGATTTCTCAAAAGAGACCTTACAGGCAAGAAGGGGCTGGAAAGAAGTATTCCAAGTCATGAAATCCAAAGACCTACATCCAAGATTGCTGTATCCAGCAAAGCTTTCATTTAGAATGGAAGGGCAGATAAAGTGCTTTTCAGATAAGGTCAAGTTCAAGGAGTTCATCATCACCAAGCCCTTATTATATGAAATGTTAGGAGGACTTACCTAAGAAAAAGAATATAAAAATATGAACAGTGAAAGGACAGCAAACTCACAGTTATTAACAACCACACCTAAAACAAAAGCAAACTAAAAGGACAGCTAGATCAGGAACAGAACCATAGAAATGGAGATCACATGGAGGGTTAGCAACAGGGAGTTGAAGGAGGGGTGGGGGGAAGGTACAGAGACTAAGTAGCGTAGATGGTAGGTAGAAAATAGAGAGGGGAAGGACAAGAATAGTATGGGAATTATAGAATCTAAAGAATTTGTGACACATGGACATGAACTAAAGGGGGGAATGGGGGGAGTGAGTGTGCAGGGTGGAGGGGAATGAAGGGGGAAATGAGACAACTGTAATGGCATAATCAATAAAACATTTAAAAATAAATAAAAATATTTCACCAAATAGGAAATAAAATATTCATAAAATATGTTGTGTGGGTTTCCTTTTTCCAGAAATTGTACAGTCTAACTATTGTTTTAAGTATTTCATCTTGAATTTTATGACACAGATATTCTAATTATCCCTGTTTTACAGAGGAAGGATCTGGGGCACAAAGATGTTAAATGTTCTCAAGGTCACAATTGTCCAAAACTGAATCAGGAAAAATTACAGAACCTGAATAAACAGATCACAATTAATGAAATTGAAGCTGTAACCAAAAAACTCCCAACAAACAAAAGTCCTGAACTTATGGCTTCACAGGTAAATTTTATGAAACATTCAAAGAACTAACAACTCTTCTTCTCAAACTATTTCAACAAATTCAAAAGGAGGGAGGACTCCCAAGATCATTTGTATGCCTGAAATCTATGATTGTCAGTTCCTCAATAAATCAATAAAAATCTCCTCAAAGTCTATTAAATAAAAAGCCTGGATATAAAATCTTACTGTTTGGACCCAGGATCTGTTAACTTCTGCACTCTAACAAGTTTCTGGTAATAGTAGAATAACTCATTTAATTGAAAACAATTCCTATTTGTGGGCTTTCCCCACAAATGAGACCCGATGACCCCCAAATAGAGGAGAAAACCCATCCTGGTTAATAAATAGTTATGCATGTTATGTTAATAGCAGGTGTAAGCAAATGGCCAAGGCATTAAACTCTCCTCAGAGATTGCCTTGAAGAATAGTGATGAAGAAAAATCTTTCTAGTGGAAAGAACCTCAGGCGATACCTTTAGTTATGCACTTTCTTTGAAAGGAAAGATGGCTTGTGGCACATAAATTACTAATTTGTGGGCAGGCCTAATGGTTTGTTTAGTTGTTCGGGGCCTAAGAAAGAATGAGCTCATAAAATATTGGAGTTCTGGGGAGAGAGATGTAGCTGGACTTCTCAGGAATGCACAGAGAAAGATAGTGTTCATGGCCATGTAAAAGCCTATTAAAGGTTACTCACTCACTGTATAGAAACAAAAATACATGACCCTGTGGATGTCAGTCAGCCTCTTTCTCCAGCTGCTTAATTGACACTGAAAGTGGCCATAGCAGAATAGTTGATGTCTGCATAAAATCAACAACATGAACCTCCCCTCACTAAGGCTGATGTGCCTATCATCATTCCTAAGTGCCCAAGCTTTACAACACCAAAGTAAATGGACAGCGCCCTGTATAATACCACATCTCACCCTACTCTGAGAGGACTAGCTGTCTACCTTGCGGCAGGTTAAATAGAATTAAGTGCTTCTCTTATGAAATGTGGAGATACTTATGGGAGATGCTTATGTTTGTAAGAATACTTATCTCTCTATGTCTGTATATCTCTAATCTCACTCCATAGGGATACATATTATATACAAATATACCTTATAAATACTATGTGTATATAAATATATAAACATGCTTATTGTAAATATATAATATACAAATTATAGGTAAATATATAAAATATCTTACTACACATATATTAAAATACTATGTTTATAATATATATGTTATAATATATAATATGTTTATGTAATATATAATTTATTTACTATTTATTTGTTTATTTAGTTATTTATTTTGGGGTAGTGTTTTGTCTTTCCCACCCACAGAGTTGCTGCTAGCATTACCATTTATGGATTCATAGAGTACCTCTGTTGCTGTGATGTCACATACAACATTGCACCCAGACATATTTTTATGGAAAGTCAAGTGTGACCACGGGCGTGCACCTGTGGCATTCATTGGACTTACTCGTGCTCCAACGTGCAGAAACAACTGGCTTGATAGAATAGTGAAATGGCCTAGAGCAGGGTTGTCAAACTCATTTTTACCAGGGGCCACATCAGCTTTGCAGTTGCCTTCAAAGGACCGAATGTAATTTTAGAACTGTATAAATGTAACTACTCCTTAACTAGGGGCAAGGAGCTCAGTGCTGCCACAGGGTAGAAAGAAGGTTCTGGGATGGATAAAATGAGGTGGAGGGCCAGATTCACCTGTGGGCCTAGTGTTTGCCACCAGTGGCCTAGAGAATGCTCAGTTTTTGTGCCAAGTGGGAGATGAACACCTCGCAAGATTAGAACGGTATTTGATGCTCTGCGTATTTTAAACCAGTGGCATATATATATATATATATATATATATATATATATATATATACTGCTATTTGTCTTAAAGCTGGAATAGATGAAGCCAAGGTAGAAAAAGTCTCTCTAACAATAAAACCAAATAATTTACTGGGAAATTTATGCTTTCTATTACTTTTTGAACTTTGGTTTAGAAGGTTTGGAGGTCCTAGTAATCCAGGGAAGAATGTTTCCAAAAGGAACACAACCGAGTTTAGTCTTCGACTACTTTGGGTCCTCACATCACTGAACCAGCAGAGGGAAAAGAACCTGACTCTGACATTTGTGGAAACTGAAGTAAAAAAATGTAAGTCCAGTAGCTTTATGTTTGAAATATTTGAGAGTTATAAATCAAGGTAACAAACTTAAGTATAGCATGTTCTATCCTCCTATGTTGATAAATAAATATACATTAATAATAATTATATATACATATTTATTAAAAATCCTGGAAAGTCAGGTTTGTGGACTTAAGGAAATCCCCAAAGAAATCTGAAAGAAAATCCTAGTTTTTGGAGACCAGAACCTGGTCTAAAAAAAATGGACATATGCTTCAGTGGACATGTCTCTTGGGTTTTTTGAAATTTTCATGCTGTGGTGAAAAGCATAACTGGGAAGGAGCCAATTTAGAGTCTTCTGTAGGATAAAAACCAGTGTGAGGATTCTTTTGTTTGGGTCTAAGAAAACTATTCATTGTTGAGTTGACAGATCCCAATAACCAGAGGGAAATTGAATTTCTATTCCAGAAGGGGGACCAGTCAGAACTCAGGGACTTTTTTGGAGTGCTTCTCAGTACTCCTTTGCCCAATAGTTCTAGTCAATGGAAAATAGTGGTATGGCTTTAAACAATGGATCATCTGAAGACTAATAATCTTTGGGAATGCAGCCCTCAGGTAGAGTACCTTGTTTAGCCTAAGTACTGATAGAAGATGAGATGCAATGAGGGAAATTCTGTTATCAAAATAGGTCTCATGACCAGCTATACAAAGGGCATTTTGATAGCTATGTTTTATATCAATTGTCACTTCTTTTCCCTTATGCAATTCATATAACATACACTGGTAGAGAGTAACATTTTGGGTGTAGATCACTCTGTAACAATTAAATAGTTAATTATTCTCTGATGCTCAATTTCTTCTATCTTGATATTATATTCTCCTCATTTGTCCCCTGGGTAAGAGGCAAGAGTGGATGCAGAGAGTAAAGAATATGTTCCTTTTGACCCTTCAGTTCTACTCAACCTTTCTCCCATTGACTGTGCCTTTAGTAAGCTTTTTTTCCAGTTGCTTAATTTAAGTGTGCCATTTTATTTTGTCCTAGCAGGATCTGGACTGATACAAGTATACAAAATGGAAAGTTAAAATCGTTGTTTTCTTACCTAACAATCCAACTGTCTTGAAGTACTTATCAAAAAAAGTTTATTGTCTATTTGTTCAGATATGGATATATAGTTTATTCACAAAACATACTATACATGTTATTTTGCTACCAAAAATTTCAGTCAACAGCATGTTTTGGACTACACAGAGTTTGAACTTGGTTTTCAATGGCTTCAGAAAATTTGACTGGCTTATTTCACTTAGCATAATGCTCTCCAGAACCATCCAACCAATCAACAAAACAAACAAGCAAGCAAAATATAACCAGAGACATTGAAATTAAGAACAAACTGACAATAACCAGAGGGGAGGTGGGATTTCTGAAAACCTCTAATATAAAGGTTTTCAGAAACATGTATAAAGGACACATGGACAAAACCAAAGGAGGTAGGGTCAAGGGTGGGAAGTGGGGATGACTGGGGTGTGGGGGAGAGGTGGGGAAAATGGAGACAACTGTACTTGAACAACAATAAAAAATGTGAAAAAAAGAAAATTTGACTGTATAAATGGATGTATTATAACTAATTTATCATTAATTTGTTTCCATTGTTTTATTTAATTTTCAACTCTATTCACTGGAAGAAACTTCTGTAACAACTAAATCTTTGTACATATCCATAATTACTCAAAATATCATTGAATAAAAATAAATCTTGTGTACATTCTTTGACTATTCAAAGTATACCAAAAAATTAAGCACATTGGACCTGACTAGTGTAGCTCAGTGGATTGAGCATGGGCCTGTGAACCAGACAATCACAGTTTAATTCCCAGTCATGGCACATTCCTGGGTTGCAGGCCAGTTCCCAACAGGGAACACATGAGAGGCAACCATACATTGATATTTCTCTCCCTCTCTCCTTCCCTTCCCCTCTAAAGATAAATAAATAAAATCTTTTTTTTAAAGGTTAAAAAAATTAAGCACATTGGCATTTTTGGAGATGATCAAGATAATTAGTTAATTTTCCAAGTTAATATTACTAATTTTCAGAGATTAATTTTAATGTGTAACCACCAATATTTATACAACTTCCAACAAAATAGCATAAATCTTTTAAACAAAGCATTCCACTCTTATTTCCCTCTTCTTCTCTGGTGTTCTATTATTAGGTTTTAGATCCTTTGGTTGCTCTGGTCAAACCAAATAGTTCTCTAGAGGCAAAGTCCCTTGATCCACAAGCTCCTTCTAAACTATCATGCTTTTGCAGAATCACTTGGTCACTGTCCTCCTGAGTTATAATAACCTTCATTTGTTCTTATGGCAGAATTTTATATGGCACTTTGTGTTAGAGAACACAGGAAAATCTCAGACTCCTGGAAGATGCTGTTCTATCCCTACAGGTAAAATGGAAGGATGGAAATTAATTTAATAATGCAAAAAGTGGTTTAGTTCAGACATAATAATTTTGTCTTTGGAATTGTTATCAATATGAGCCATATACTCAAGTGCTTGAGTACCAAAACAAAGTAGATAGTGTCCAGGATGTGAAACTGAATAGCATAAAAGAATCATTTTGAAAAGTTTATTGACATATTATAAAAGGTTAACCGACCTTGAAATTTAGTTAAAATCACATTGTGCCTAGGGTAATGTGAAAGACATTAGAAAAAGTCAAATGGTTTTATAACATTATGGATTCAGCATAGGTTGCAATTAATCACTCTGATTTTGGTCCCGATTTAATGAGTGATTCTCATCCTCTGCCACTTAATAAACAGGCAAGAAAAGTTTATGACACCTGAAAATATTTTTAAAAGGGCAATTATATTTTTCTCTCCTTTAGCTTTTCAAAAGAGATAGATATAAACTCAACATCTTCTGTGAAAAGGGAAGCAAATTTATTAGGAACTTGTCAAGTTTACAAGATGGAAAAGGATTTTATACACATAACATAAGTAAAAAAATGAAGAGCAAAACACAAAGCTGAATAGATAATTTCCAATATAATTTCATCTGAAAATATAGTATTGCAAATTAAAATAATAAACTACCAGGAGATTGAAGTACTTTCCCTGGTCTCTTATGTGGTTTAGAATTAGAGTGTTTTATATCAATTTTATCTCTAAACTGTAAGTATTAATTTTATGTCTAAGCTGTAAGAAAGGTTTAGAGGAGGCTGACAAATGAGAAACTTTTTTTGGATGGAAGGGAATAAGATAGAAAGAGATCCTAATAGGTACATAAAAAGGTATGGAGTTTGTTGAGTCTTGCAAACAGAAAGCTAAAGGGTGATTTAATTTGTTGCATGTATGTACATAAAAGGTTTTCTGAAAAACACAGAATTATTTATATTTCTCCCAGTTATAAAAGTAAGAGTAGAGGTGGTCTTAAATTAGAGTAGACAGGACTATAGTTGGATATAAAGAAGGTTTTGTGACAATTTTAAAGATAAAAATGCAGCAAGTTTGAGCTGCGGGAGACGTTACACCCACAATATTTTTATTTATTTTTATTTTTTTAATTTTTATTTTATTGATTATGCCATTACAGTTGTTCTATTCCCCTCTTCATTCCCCTCCACCCTGCACCCCTCACCCCTACCATTTCCCCCTATAGTTTATGACCATGTGTCTCAAATTCTTTGGATTCTGTATTTCCCATACTATTCTTGCCCTCCCCCTATTTATTTTCTACCTATCGTCTATGCTACTTATTTTCTGTACCTTCTCCCCCCTTCTCCTCCCACTTCCCTGTTACTAACCCTCCATGAGATCTTCATTTCTATGGTTCTGTTCCTGATCTAGCTGTCCTTTTAGCTTTCTTTTGTTTTAGATGTGGTTGTTAATAACTGTGCATTTGCTGTCCTTTGATATTTTTAAATTGAGCAATGTTTTACATTAGTACCTTGTTCAAACCTAACAACTGGCTGTGTTCATTTTGATGACTCTCTTACAAGCTCAGTTAAAACCCCAGTTACCAATATTTTCTTCATACATAAGGATTAAATATCTAGAAATCTGGAGAATTAATCAATTCTCAATTCTCTAAGAAAAAAAGATTAATCACAACAGAAGGCAAAGAGTTAGGCCTGTCTGTCGCATCATGAATATTAAATTAGTTAAAATTATGACTATAATTATATGTTTAAGAAAAGTCATTTTAAAGTATAGCCAATCTATAAGAAGAAATGATTTCAGAACACCATTATGCAGGACTTTTCTTTATGAGTATTCGATAATTTTTAGGTAAATAAACATCATATTCTTGTGTCTCCGCTTGGAAACCTCTCTGACTTTTGCTGTGAACTGAGGTTTGGATTCTGACTCAAGTGACTTAAAGTATGTGAGGACCCAAACCTTTCCCGTTTTTACATTTTCTAACATTTGAACGGGTATATTCTCATGCTTTTGGTATATCCAGCTTCCATGTTTATATTTCATTTCAGTTTAAGTTCACTTTTTCTAAAATTCCCAGTCCTTACCTATTTGATAGGGATTGGAGAGTCAAAAGGCTAATAGATTCATAGCCCATTATGTATACCTGGAAAAAGTTTACAAAGAAACTCTTCTAAGAGCCTTGGCACCTAAAAGACACCTGGAGATGTAAGTAAAAGTACCTTTTACTTAAAGGAAGCTTTATTCTTTTTTTATTATACACATTTCCAATTTCTTCATCCTTTTAATCTCATTTAGTTTTCTTTTCCCCTAATTCTTCTTCACATTTTAAAAATTTTACTTTTCAATCACAGTTTATATTCAATATTATTTTGTATTGGTTTCAAATGTCCAACATAGTGGTTACACAATTGTATACTTCACAAACTGGTTCCCTCATATTCCCATTACCTACCTGGCACCACACATTGTTATTACAATATTATTGACTATATTCCCTGTGCTGCATTTTACATCTCTGTGACTGTTTTGTAAAAACCAATCTGTACTTCTCAATTCCTTCACCTTTTTTTTCACCTAGTTCTTTGACCCTCCTCCCCTCTGATAACCATCAATCTGTTCTGTGTATCTATGAGTCTGTTTCAATTTGGTTTGTTCATTTATGTTTTTCTTTAGATTGCACATATAAGTGAAATTATATGGTATTTGTTTTTCTCTGACTGATGTTTATTTTTCATTTTATAATCCTTTATTTTCTATTGCTTAGGAACTATGAAGTTTTGTTACTGATATTCATTAATTATATAATCAGTCATACATCCATATATTTTGAATTGGCCAAATACACCCTATTTTATCTTTCAGCAGATATTTACTTCCTGAAATACTTACATATCCTTATTATGTACCTGGTGTGATTCTAAGTTTTAAGATACATTGAATAGTAAGACAGATGGATTCCTTACCTTTATGGGAGTTGCAGTCTCATCAGATTGGAGAACAACTCATAAGTGAGATATGATATGGAAAATAACAAATAAACAAACAGGACAAACAAAAACTCATAAACACAGATGACAGTACGGTGGTTACCAGAGGGAAAGGAAGTGGGATGGTAGTAAAGAATTAAGGGGGTCAATTTTATGGTGATGAAAGATTTGACTTTAAGGTAGTAAATATACAATGTAATATACAGATGATATACCATAAATTGTACACTTGAAATCTATATAATTTTATTGACCATGTCGTCCTAATAAATTTAATAAAAAGAAGAAAGAGAGAACACAGAAAAAAACAATTAATTACATTTGTAATAAACACTAAAAAGGAATGAGAGAAATTCTTCTTTAATCAAAGGATGACTTTTATTTTAATCACTAAAAGAGTATGAATGTTGTTATCTTTTTTGCATACAAAGAGGTAATTATAATATATTATTGAAATATTTCTAGATATAGAATTCTGCTGGCCAACATCATTTTATTTTTTTTATTATTTATTTACCTCATGTGTTGAGCACTATAATGGAAAAGTGAAAAACAGGGAAGTAAAATGAACATTTACATATGAATGCCTACATATTAAATCTACAATTATAAAACTTTAATCATTTTATTCCTACAACTTGCTCTGAGGAGTTAATGTTATTCATTGCAATTTCATAGATAAACTGAGGTTCAAGAATTCAACTAACTCACCCCAAATCAGATTGTCAGTGGTTAAATCATAATATAAATCTTGGTTTTCTGAATCCAAACTTCATATTCTTTCCATTATGCTTTGTTGCCTTTCTAAATAAAACTAAAATTACAAGATAATGTGATAAGTCCTTCCACAGAGGTTAAAAACAAAAGGCTTTTCACCATGATGCCCTTCATAGGTTTAAGCTTCTAAGGTCATATGTTAAGTGCTCTAGGGCAGTGCTTCTCAAATTATTTTTGGTGAAAAATTAGTTTTTCCCCCAGTCCTTCATGGGATGATACTTGAGTAAATATGAAATCATACACCTGGATTTTGCTGTTATGTAAAATGGCACCGAGTATGATGCAAACTGGTAACAGTTCATGGACCTATACCACGGTGTGGACTACTTTTTCATGCTTTAGGGAATCCAAATATAAGTTATAATATCTATCTTCAAGAAGGTTACAGTACAGTTAGAACTATACTCAATTTACTAACATATGAGCAATAGCAAAATAAACACTGGTAAGATAAAGCAAGACCACACAGATATATATCAAAGTTTAATGAATCTTGGAGATAAATATGTTCCAGTGGTAGGGCTTTAGGAGGTAGGGTCTGTTTGTCAAAACAAGGTGGGTGGTCTTGGGGGTGGATGAAACAGTTAAGCGGTGAAGCATTTTGTGTGACTGAAGCCAAGATATATTAATCTTGAACCAAAAATCAAAAGAATTTGAGGTTGAATTCTAATTATTCACATTGATTAATCTTATATCTAATAAAGAACATCGCAGTATCTACCCTAGGAAAAAGCAGAGGGATATATCAAATGAGGAGAAAGCCTGATGGTTATACTAATACTAATAAAACAAGACTTCATAGGTGTGGTAAAAATGAAATAATATTTAAGATGAATGTGTTCTCAGAGGTGGGAACTGGGAAGGAAGAAAACAAGGGTCTGTCAGATAAAGGTTTATAGGCTTGGAAGGGATTACAACAGTAATTAGTTCTATGTGACTGGGGACAGGTATTAGTTTTGAAGCAAAAATTAAAAGGTTCAAGGTTGAATTCCTATTACTCATATTGATCATCTTGTATCATGAGTAATATCACAGCATTAGCTCTGGGAAGAAGCAGAGAATATTAAGTGGAGGGACAACTTTGTAGTAGAAAACGACTCATTGTGAAAATCACCAATTCCTCTGTGATAACATTTCAAAGGCCCTGGGCATATTAGGTCAGTTTTAATGTTAAAGTAGAGAAAGGCTTTCCTAACTCTGATCTCTCTCCTAATTTATTACATAATTATCACAATTTATATTTTCAGGTAGCAAGACTGACAAAGCCAATGGATGGAGCAAATCACTCTGCTGTGTCAGAGTTTGTGTTCCTGGGACTCACTGATTCCTGGGAGATCCAACTTCTCCTCTTTGTGTTTTCCTCTACATGTTATGCAGCAAGCATGATGGGAAACTCCCTCATTATGCTCACTGTGACCTCTGACCCTCACTTACACTCACCCATGTACTTTCTGTTGGCCAATCTCTCCTTCATTGACCTAGGACTTTCTTCTCTCACTTCTCCCAAGATGATTTATGACCTTTTCAGAAAGCGTAAAGTCATCTCCTTTAGTGGCTGCATCACTCAAATCTTCTTTATTCATGTCATTGGTGGTGTGGAGATGGTGCTGCTCATAGCCATGGCCTTTGACAGATATGTTGCCATATGTAAGCCTCTTCACTACCTGACCATTATGAGCCCAAGAATGTGCATCTACTTTTTAATGACTGGCTGGATGACTGGCCTCATCCACTCCACGGTTCAATTGGCTTTTGTGGTAAAATTACCTTTCTGTGGTCCTAATGTTCTGGACAGCTTTTATTGTGACCTTCCTCGGCTCATTAAACTTGCCTGCACAGACACATACCAATTAGAGTTCATGATCATGGCCAACAATGAATTCGTCTCTGTTGGCTCCTTCCTTATACTGATAATTTCCTATATCGTCATCATTCTCACTGTTCAGAAACACTCTTCAGCTGGTTTATCCAAGGCTCTGTCCACACTGTCAGCTCACATTACTGTGGTAGTCCTGTTCTTTGGTCCTCTGATATTTTTCTACATATGGCCATCTCCTTCCACACATCTGGATAAGTTTTTGGCCATCTTTGACGCAGTTCTCACTCCTCTCCTGAATCCTGTCATTTACACATTCAGGAATCAAGAAATGAAGGTGGCAATGAGGAGAGTATGCAGACAGCTAGTGAATTATAGGAAGATCTCTTAACTTATGCCTGTATGATGAAGAACCCTCATTGATAATTGATGGTCGGACTCAGAGAGAAGCTCTTGTTTGTTCTACTTTAATTTGATTATACACACTGCTATTGAATTCATTTTATTTCTTTCTCATGAGTGGGGAACATTCATTTTTGAAAAGAGAGTCACATATAAAGTATTTGTAAACCAAAGGTTATAATAGTCTTGACCCTAAAGTCCTAAAGAGTAATAGTTATATTCCAAGAAATTTTTGGAAACACACAAGAGTGCAGACTTCTTTTTTAAATATATATATATATACATATGTATATACATATTTATTGATTATGCTATTACAGTTGTCCCATTTTTTCCCTTTCTCCCCTTCCACCCAGCACTACCCCTCCCACCAGCATTTCTCCCACCTTAGTTAATGTCCATGGGTCATTATATAAGTTCTTTGGCTTCTCCATTTCCTATACTATTCTTAACCTCCCCTTGTCTGTCTTCTACCCATCATTTATGCAACTTATTCTCTGTACCTTCTTCCCCTCTCTTGCCACCTACTCTCCATATGATAACTTTCCATGTTATGTCCATTTCTATGATTCTGTTCATGTTCTAGTTGTTTGCTTAGTTTTTGTTTTTGTTTTGTTTTGTTGTAAGTTAATAAATGTGAGTTTTGTCATTTTACTGTTCATACTTTTTGATCTTTTTTTAGATAAGCCCCCTTAACATGTCATATAATAAGGGCTTGGTGATTATGAGCTCCTTTAACATATCTGGGAAGCACTTTATCTGCCCTTCCATTCTAAACGAAAGCTTTGCTGGATAGAGCAATCTTGGATGTAGGTCCTTGCCTTTCATGACTTCGAATGCTTCTTTCCAGCTTCTTCTTTCCTGCAAGATTTCTTTTGAGAAATCAGCTGAAAGTCTTATGGGAACCCCTTTGTAGGTAACTGTCTCCTTTTTTCTTGCTGCTTTTAACATTCTCTCTTTACCTTTAATCTTGGATAATTTAATTATAATGTGTCTTGGTATGTTCCTCTTGGGTCCAACTTCCTTGGGACTCTCTATGCTTCCTAGACTGGTATTTCTATTTCTTTCATCAGATTGGGGAAGTTCTCCCTCATTATGTTTTCAATTTCTTGCTCTTCCTCTTCTTCTGGCACCCCTATGATTCAGATGTTGAAATGTTTAAAGTTGCCCCAGGACTTCCTCAGCCTCTCCTTACTGTTTTGAATTCTTGTTTCTTCATTCAACCCAGAATGGTTAAATGTTTATTTCTTCTTCCTGCTCCAAATTGTTGATTTGAGTCCTGGTTTCCTTTTCTTCACTGTTGGTTTCATGTATATTTTTCTTTATTTTACTTTGCATAGCCTTCACTTCTATTTTGTGACTGTACTCAATCATTTCTGTGAGCATCCTGATCACCAGCATTTTGAACTCTGCATCTGATAGGTTGGCTATTGCATGATTGCTTAGTTCCTTTTCTGGGGTTTGATCTATTGTTTGGGCCATATTTTTGTCTCAGTGCATCTGCTATGTTGTAAGGGGTGGAGCCTTAGGTATTTGCCAGGGCAGGTTAACCCACTTTGTTGTATTGTGGTGCTGTATGTGGGAAAGGGGTCAGAAAGGAAATAATGACACTTGCTCAGCTCTTGCCCTGCTTTCAGTCACTTTCCTGCTACCCAAAAGCAAATTCTGCCCTTTTGGTGCTGACTTCTGGGTCCACATTTTTAGACTCTGTGGACCCTGAGAGTCCAGTGGACTCTCCTGTGAAGCTGGGAGTTTCTCCTGCCACCCCAGCCTCTGCAGGTTTTTACAGCCAGTGGTTTTGAGGCTTTAGTTTCCTATGCTGGGACCCTGGGTTGCACAGTTTCTTTCACTGCCCAGTTGTTCCTCCTGGCTTATTCACACATGAATGTGGGACCACTGGGTCTACCAGCTGCTGCCTTAACCATCCAGTCTGCCGGCCTCCAGCCCACTGCTTTGTCACATTTCCTCTCTGCCCTGGCTGCCTGTCTCTGCTCCTCTTACCAGCCTGGATGAAAGTGTCTTCTTTAACTCCTTGGTTATCATACTTCTATACAGTTCAATTTTCTGGCAGTTCTGGTTGTTTTTTTTAATTTGTTGTTGTTATTCTTTTGACTATGTGAGGAAGCAAAGCATGTCTATTTATGCCTGTATCTTAGTTGGAAGTCCAGATTATTTTTTATTTACAAAAATACTTACACCAATGTAAGTTAGATTTTCCCCACTCACTCCATTTCATTGTGGCATTTTTTCCCAGGATAACCCTGATACAAGTGTTTGATATACAATACATAAAAGTAATCAATATTTTAAGACATTTAAGAAGTATAAAACAAAGTCAGTATGGTAATAGTGATGCTGAGCATCACTATTAATCAGGAAAATGCAAACTAAATAAATCTTCTGGGCTGAAAGCCAATATGCTGTGTGAAACATGATACATAGTTTATAAGACATAAGGATAGAAAGTTTCTTGGTTTCATGGCATAGTTAAAGGCTCCAGTTTTGGAATCTGGAGACAAGTTTCAAGTGATGGAGCAGTTAGACTATAAGGTCATTGATGAGGATGTTGAACAGATGTTCATGGGTGTATAAGGTTGACAAGCCCTAGAATTATGACACTCAATATTCTTCTGACCTAGTAGTTCAATTCCTTAGTGGTTATTATTAGTCAACCAACCTAGCAGAAAGGAAGGCATCAATAAATTATGTCCATTTGGATTTTCCCTTTGCCCAAATTGATATGTATCTTATATGACTAAATGTGTAAATGTATTCTTTCTGTTGACAAATCAAGCAGTTGTAGTCATGATACCATTTAACCAGAATCATCTTCTGAAGGGTGTGCCCCTTGTAGTGCAGTCTTCCTCAGCTAGGGGAGTATTCTAGGAACCCATCTATATCAGTGTACCAGCTGGCATTGTTGTGTGAGGCTGCATTCAGCTTCAGTGAATTTTTCTAAGGACTCTTTCAACACTCATTTCATGATGGGTGATTTACAAGTGCACCTACCCACACCACACTGAATGTTTAGCAGTTTTTGACCCAAAGAGTATGACCTGGTGCTCCACCCTCCATATTCACCTGATCTAACCCAGAATGACTTTTTTCTTAGATTAAAAAAAGCCCTCAAAGAGAAATGTTTTGCTAATGTGGAAGAGGTGAAACAAAAAGCAAAAGAAGCACTAAAAAGCATAAAAATCAATGGGTTCAAAAACTGTTTGGAACAGTGGAAAAAAACATCTTGGTAGGTGTATGGCATCATATGGAGAATACTTGGAAGATGACTGAAATTTAAACATATAAGAATAAGTGCACAATTTTTACAAATAAATTACATTTTGTGGTCCCCCTCATATATATTAAAAATTAAATTGTGAAACTGGTCAGGATGATGGTGACAAAGTAGATGGGATCTAAACCCACTTACTTGTGCATCCAAGTGGGACATTTAGTTGATCTTCCAAAAAACAAAGTAAATAGGCAACAGAATTTTAGCTGATATAAATTTGGAAGCCACAGTTTACAAAGGATGCTTTGAAATGGGTGAGTAAGACAGTAAGACCTGGAGTTGAGAGAAAACCAGAGACAGATCCAGAAAAAACTCAGAAGCATACAAGACAATGTGGGAGTTGTGACTACCAGTAAGCCCACTGGAGGGGAGACCACACCAAAAAGTTAGGCACCAACAAGTAAAACTCAAGAACAATAAAAGACAAATTTTAAATAAATAAATAAATAAATAAATAAATAAAAGACAAACAGGACAACGGGCAACCCTAGAACATCCAGACAAGGAGATCAAAGAGGCTGCACCACTGAGCCCCACAGAAATTCTACCACAAAAGTCTGCCCCATGAAGACAGGCAGGCAAAGCAGAGCACCCTAAGATGCAGAAACAAACAAAAATGTTACCTAAAATTGGAAGACAAAGAAAGCACCTCCAACTGGAAAGAATGGGAGAATCTCAAGTAAAAGAGCTAAATGAATTTGAGGTGAACAATCTATCAGACATAGAATTTTAAAAAATGGTTATAAGGATGTTCAAGTATCCAAGTGACAACTACAAGGAACTGAGTGGGAACTACAACAGCATGAAAAAGGAAATAGAAACTATAATCAAGAGCCAGGAAGAAATGAAGAATACAATATCTGAAATAAAAATACACTAGAAGGAATTACAAGCAGGATAGATGAAGCACAGTAGTGAATCAGTGAGCTGGATGACAAGTTAGAAAAAATACCCAGGTATAGCAGCAGTATAAAAGACTAAAAATATGAGGATAGCATAAGGGAACTTCAGGACAATATGAAATGCAACAGCATTCAAACCGTAAGAATACCAGAAGGAGAAAAGGAGCAGAGACAGAAAACCTGTTTGAAAAAATAATGACAGAAAACTTCCCTAACTGGGAGAGGGAAAAAGCCATGCAAATTCAGGAAGCACAGAGAATTCCAATCAAGATGAACACACAAAGACCTACTGCAAGACACATCATAAGTAAAATGCCAAACTTCAAAGACAAAGAAAGAATCTTAAAAGCAGCAAGAAAGAGATAGTAACATTTTTCATTTTCTGAGGAAATTTCATACTGTTTTCCACAGTGGCTTCACTAATCTGCATTCCTACCAGCAGTGCACTAGGGTTCCCTTTTCTCCACAACCTCTCCAACACTTGCTGTTTGTTGCTTTGTTTATGTAACTGTTCTCTCAAGCATGAAGTGGTATCTCATTGTAGTTTTAATTTGCATCTCTCTGATGGCTAGTGACACTGATCATCTTTTTGTATGTCTCTGGGCCTTCTGTATATTCTCCTTAGAGAAGTGTCTATTCAAGTCCTTTGCCAATTTTCAATTGGGTTGTTTGTCTTCCTGGAGTGGAGTCATATGTTTTCTTATATATTTTGTGTGGTTACCTCTTGTGTGTCCCCCACTGGAGGCCTGGCCTGCAACCCAGGTATGTGCCCTGACTGAAAATCAAACCAGTGACCCTTCAGTTTGCAGGTCAGTACTCAATCCACTGAGCCACACCAGCCAGAGCTTGTTTTCTTATATATTTTGGAGATTCTTGTCCAAAGATACCTTTGACCCTTGTCCAAGGTATCACCTGAAAATATTTTTCCCATATGTTTAGTTCTCTTTTAATTTTAATGCTGTTTTCTTTAGCCATGCAGAAGCTTTTTTTTTTCAGTGATTTTCAAAAATTTTTTATTTTTTTAAATTATAATTTAAAATTATGCCATTACAGTTGTTCTATTCCCCCCTTCATTCCCCTCCACCCTACCCCCCATTCCCACCATTACCCCCCTTTAGTTTATGACCATGTGTCTCAAGTTCTTTAGATTCTGTATTTCCCATACTATTCTTGCCCCCCCATCTATTTTCTATCTACTGTCTATGCTACTTATTTTCTGTACTTTCTCCCCCCTTCTCCTCCTCCCACTCCCCTGTTGCTAACCCTCCCTGAGATCTTCATTTCTATGTTTCCACTCCTGATCTAGCCATCCTTTTAGTTTGCTTTTGTTTTAGGTGTGGTTGTTAATAACTGTGAGTTTGCTGTCCTTTCACTGTTCATGTTTTTTTAACTTCTTTTTCTTAGATAAGTCCTTTTAACATTTCATATAATAAGGGCTTGGTGATGATGAACTCCTTAAATTTGATCTTATCTGAGAAGCACTTTATCTGTCCTTCCATTCTAAATGAAAGTTTTGCTAGATAGAGCAATCTTGGCTGTAGGTCTCTGGATTTCATGACTTGGAATACCTCTTTCCAGCCCCTTCTTGCCTGTAAGGTCTCTTTTGAGAAATCTGCTGACAGTCTGATGGTCACCTTTGTAGGTGACAGTCCCCTTAGCTCTTGCTGCTTCTAGGATTCTCTCCTTCATTTTAATCTTGGCTAATATAATGATGATGTGCCTTGGTGTGTTCCTTCTTGGGTCCAACTTCTTTGGGACTCTCTGAGCTTCCTGGATTTCCCGGAAGGAAGTCTATTGCCTTTGCCAGATAGGGGAAATTCTCCTTTATTATTTGTTCAAATAAGTTTTCCACTGGTGGCTGTGCCTTTCCCCCTTCTGGTACCCCTATAATTTGGATGTTGGAGCGTTTAAAGATGTCCTAGAGGTTCCTAAGCCTCTTCTCATTTTTTTGAATTCTTGTTTCTTCATATTTTCCTGTTTGGTCATTTTTTCCTTCCTTCTGGTTCACTCCCTTGATTTGAGTACCAGTTTCCTTTTCATCACTATTGGTTTCCTGTGCAATTCCCTTCATTTCAATTAGTTTAGCCTTCATACGTTCCTCTAATTTGTGACTAAAATCAACCAGTTCTGTGAGCATCCTGATCACCAGTGTTTTGAACTGTGCATCTGAAAGTTTGGCTATTTCTTTATCGCTTAGATTTATCAGCTCAGGGGCTCTGAGTTGTTCTTGAGCCATGTTTTGATCTGTCCGTGCCTGTTAACCAGGGCGGGGCCACCCAGGTCGCTGGTTTGTGACAGTGTATGTGGGGGCAGGGTCAGAGAGGGACAAAGGTGGTTTCCCAATCACCAGTGTTTTAAACTGTGCATCTGAGAGTTTTGCTATTTCTTCATCACTTAGATTTATAGGTTCTGGGGCTTTGAGATCTTCTTAAGCCATTTTCATTCTGTTCGCACCCGTTAAGTACGAGGAGCGGAGCCTTGGAATCCCAGGTCGCTGGGTTATGAGGCTGTATGTGGAGGCGGGGTCAGAGCAGGGAAATGGCGTCGCCCTCCGCTGTGGCTCACCACTGGGGCCTGCTGGCTCCCGTCCAATTGCCCACTCCCTCGCTTGTGTATCCACGCACGAATGCGCGGCCACAGTCAACCCACAGCCCTGCTCCCTCTCTGTTTCCCCGCGGTCGCTCGCTGAGTTGCCCACCAGGTCCCACCCTGCACCTGGATTCCGCGCGCCTGAGTCCGTCTGACGGAGTTTTTCTGTGCAACCCCGCTCCGCCAGCTGCTGGTTTCGCCCCTCTTACCAGTCAGGCTGAAGAATTTGTTGTTATCAGACTTCCGAAAAGTTCAATTTTCTGTGTTCTGGCTGTGTTTTCTGTTGCTAATATTTAGTTGTCTCTAAACTTGGTTGTGTGAGGAAGCACGGCAGCTCCACCTATGCCTCCATCTTGGCGGAAGTCTCCCATGCAGAACCTTTTTATTTTTATAAGATCCCATTTGTTTATTCCTTCCTTTATGTCTCTTGCTTGGGGGACATATCATTGAAAATATTGCTGCATAGGATATCAGAGATCTCCCTGCCTATGTTATCCTCTAGGACTTTTATGGTATAAACTAAAAAAGGAACTGCCTTTTAACCCAGCAATACCACTGTTGGCATTATACTCTAAAGATTCTGAAACACCAGTCTAAAAAAAAATCCTATGCACCCCAATGCATAGCAACACATTCATAATAGCCAAGTGTTGGAAGCAACCTACTTGCCCATTGGTAGATGAGTGGGTCAAAAAGCTGTGGTACATTTACACAGTGAAATACAGCAGAAAGAAAGAGAGAGCTCCTGCCCTTTGTAAAAGCATGGATGGATCTGGAAAGCATTTTGCTAAGTGAAACAAGCCAAACTGAAAGAGAAATACCATATGATCTCATCTATAAGTGGAACCTAATCAACAAAACAAACAAGCAAGCAAAATACAACCAGAGACATTGGAATAAAGAACAATCTAACAGTAATCAGAGAGGAGGAGGAAGAGGGATAACAGGGGGTAATGGGGGGGGGGCATTAGGAACATATATGAAGGACACATGGACAAAGCCAAAGGGGGTGGGTTTGAGTGTGGGAAATGTAGATGGGTGGGGTGGGAGGCATGTGGCAGAGTGAAAATAAAGACAATTGTACTTGAGCAGCAATAACAAAACAGATAGTAACATACAAGGGAATCCTGATAAGGCTAATAGCTGATCTCTCCACAGAAACAAGTCAGAAGGGAATGGCAAGAAATTTCCAAGTATTCAAAAACAAATGCCAGCAACCAAGACTACTCTACCCAGCAAGGCTGTCATTTAAAATGGAAGATGACTCTTTTCTGTTCCATTGATCTATGCGTCTGTTCTTATGCCAGTACCAGGCTGTTTTCATGACAGTGGCCTTGTACTATAGTTTAATATCAGGTATTGCGATCTTTCCTGTTTTATTCTTCTTTCTCAAAATTGCTGACACTATTTGCAGTCATTTATGGTTCAACATAAATTTTTGAAATGTTTGTTCTATATCTGTGAAATATGTCATTGGTATTTCGATAGGGATTGCATTGAATGTATAAATTGCTTTGAGTAATGTGGACATTTTGATGATGTTTATTCTTCTAATCCATGAACATGGTATATGCTTCCATTTATTTGTGTCCTCCTTAATTTCTTTCTTCAGTGATGTGCAGTTTTCTGAATACAGGTCTTTTACCTACTTGGTAAGGTTTATTCCTAGGTACTTTATTTTTCTTGTTGCTATAGCAAATGGATTTTTTTCCTGATTTCTGTTTCTGATATTTCATTGTTGGTGTACAAAAATGCCTTTGTTTTCTGAATATTGACTTTGTATTCTGCTGTTTTTCCAAATTTACTTATTAGGTCCAGTAGTTTTTTGCTTAAGTCTGTAGGGTTTTCTATGTACAGTATCATGTCATCTGCAACAGTGACAGTTTTGCTTCTTCCTTTTCAATTTGGATACCTTCTATTTCTTTTTCTTGTCTGATTGCTATGGCTAGAACTTCCAATACTATGCTGAATAGAAGTGGTGAAAGAGGACATCCTTGTCTTGTTCCTCATCTTAGTGGGAAGCTTTTAGTTTTTCCCCAATGAGTATGATGTTGGCTGTAGGTTTCTTGTATATGACCTTTATTACGTTGAGGTATGTTCCCTCTATTCTCACTTTTCTGAGTTTTTTTTATCATAAATGGGTGCTGTGCTTTATCAAATGCTTTTTCAACGTCTATTTATATGATCATGTGGTTTTTGTCTTTTGTATTGTTTATGTGATGTATTACATTTATTGATTTACTAGTTGGTACCATCCTTGTATCCCTGGGATGAATCCCACTTGATCATGATGTATGACCTTTTTAATGTGTTGCTGGATGTGGCTTGTCAATATTTTGTTGAGAATTTTAGTGTCTATGTTTATTGGTGATGTTGGCCTGTAGTTTTCTTTCTTTTTGTGTCTTATCTGTTTTGGGAATTAGGATGATGCTAGCTTCATAAAAAGAGTTTGAGAGTCTTCTCTCTTCTTGGATTTTTTGGAATAATTTTAGAAGAAATCGTGGCTAGCTCTTCCCTAAATGTATGGGAAAATTCTCTTGTGATGCTATCTGGCCCAGCCTCTACCCACTTTTTAAATTGGATTATTTGTTCTTTTGGTGTAGAATAGTATTGAGTTATTTATAAATTTTGGATATTAATCCCTTATCAGATGCATCACTGGTGAATATGTACTCCTGTTTGTGGTTTATGTCTTTGCTTTGTTGACAGTTTACTATACAAAACCTTTTTAGTTTGATGTAGTCCTATTTGTTTATTTTATTTTTTATTTCCCTTTTCTAAGGAGGTATATCAGGAAAAATAATGCTAATAGAAATATTAAAGGTTTTACTACCTATATTTTCTCCTAGGATTATAATTTTGAGCCTTACTTTAAGCCTTATTTCATTTTGAGGTCATTCTTGTATATAGTGTAAGAAGTTTGTCTGGTTTCGTCTTTTTACGTCTGCCCCATGTAAGATAATCATTTTTGTATAGAGCAAATCTTTCATTGAAGTTATTTTATGCACATTTTCTGGCTGGATTTACTTGGATTGGGGTCCTGAAAGTGCCAAAAAATATGGAGGAATCAATTTGTACTAGGTCAGTATTGAGAGGCTTCTGGAAAAGGAAAGCTTTAAGGCGGTTTTGCAGGGGAGAAAAGGTGCAACTCTCTCCTGCTTCTAGGCCTGATCTGCTGTTAATTTTCCTAGAAGCAGTCTCAGTGCTCCTTTGTTCTCCATTTCGGCTCATCCTCACCCTTCAGATCTCAGCTACTTTGACCACCCAATATGAACAACAGTTCACCCTGTTATTCTTTCCCCTGCCATTTTGTTTAAGTGTGAAACGTGTCCACCCAATTTCTTCAGCCTCTTCAACATTATTTGTGCTTAAGCTGATTGAAATTTATAGTAAAATCCACATGATTTTGTTTAAATGTCTTTACATTCCTCAGGAATTCTGCCTTATTTTAAACCACCAATGAGTGAGTCAGAATTGACAGGTATAATCACCAAAGGTGATGCTCTTAAAGCATCCAGTCTCAGTTATTTTCCTCTCCAGTGACTCATTACAAGATTTTTCTTTCAGTTCTTACCAAACCTATTGGGTTCCAGAGACAATTCCCTTGACCACATGAACTAAATGCTAGCAACACCAGGTCTCTGCAGCAGCACCCGGTCACTATTCTCCAGTGCTGTTAATTAATTGCTTTTTAAAATTCTTTCAACTTTTTATATAATAGTATTGGCACAAGCAGAAGCTCACTTATCAACATATTTTAGTTCCCTGAAAATGCTGTGGTCGAAGGACAGGTAGGTGGAATGATGGAAAGCCAAAATAACAACAGGAAAAATATTGGACTTGATGTATTCAATTCAGTTTCAGAAAAATAGTCAGTGACAGAATCTTTGTTTGTAGATATCAACTAAATTTGGGTTGTGGTTAGGTAGGGAAAAAGAAAAAGATCGCTTTAGGGACTGTAAAAAGATCTATAGATTGTGAAGAAAGGCAAATAACTGACTGACTTTTACTTGATGCTAGAAATGTGTCTTAGATTTCCAAGGTAAAACTAAAGAGTCAGGGTCAGCACAGTGCGATGTCTTTAGCATACGCAAGGAATTTGGCAATACAAATGATGACTTAAAAAAATTTATTTACTTTTTAATGTCATTAACCTTTTTGATGGGGAGAATTTTTTTACAAACAACTGTAAATATACTTTCCCCCCTTTTTACTGAGTTTAGTGGGGTGACACAGTTAACAAAATTATACAGTGAAGAGAAATTGATAATCAACAGAAGTTAGGAGTCAGGACTACTTACTCTGTTTTATTTCTGTATTTACAGAATAGTTTTAAAAAGGAAAAGATCCATGTGAGACTAGTTCTTCATGTTATTCCTTTGAACTAAAAGCAAATGATGCACATAGAATTTGGAGGAGGACTGACTGGTAAACTGTCTTCCTGAGAACGTACTTGACCTTACTTGTACATCTAAAACACACCTATCATCATTTTTGACTGTTATATGGAAGAATAATCTTTATTTGTTGGAAATTTAGTTGTTTTTTTCTCCATCTCTAATCTAGGGTGCCAAAATGTTGAATAAATGTAGATAAGGTTCAGAAAAATAACAAATTTAGGAATCAGGGATATGGAACCTGGTCATAAGAGGAGAGGTGAAAGGAAGGGATAACTTAATTGGGTTACTTAATCAAGTATAGTAAGGATTCATTTTAAAAAGTTTTTTTAAATACTTGGACAATTTTATTTTATTTAAAATTTTTTCTTGTACTCTTCCATCTCCATTTAACTTCCTTATACCTGCCTCCCTGAAAGAATTCTTTATAATATTTTTTGTAAAATAAAATAAAAATTTATCTTATTTTGTTGACTTTTTTTATTAATGTATTTTTCTATTAAGTTTTATCCCCCTTATACCCCCATATGCCCAATAACCACACTGTTGTCCACATACATGAGTCCTTTTTCCTTTTTGCTAGATTATTCCACTGCCTAACCCCACC
This sequence comes from Artibeus jamaicensis, assembly GCF_021234435.1. Taxonomy (NCBI): domain Eukaryota; kingdom Metazoa; phylum Chordata; class Mammalia; order Chiroptera; family Phyllostomidae; genus Artibeus; species Artibeus jamaicensis. The sequence goes on from NW_026521221.1 coordinate 87,985, forward strand.
ACTATTAAGTTATATATATGTGTGAAATCACATGGTATTTGTCTTTCTCTGATAACATCTTTGTTTTACTTTCACAGAGCAACAGACAAGCAGATATAGACAAAGAACTAGAAAGTTCAGTAGAAGAACAAAAAAGTTTTGGACTGTCAAATTGATAAAGCATAGGAATGGCTAAACATAGATACTGAATTTTCAAGTAGTATGCCTTAGTTATGATTTAGATATGCCAGTGATGTCTTATGTGTGCCAAGCCATAAATTCATTTACATACTTACTGGCTTATCTCTGTGGGTTTATTAGTAGGACACTAATTCTCTCTATATTCTGCAACTATAAAATAGATGAGGATCTCGTTTCAGAGACTGACCAAATCCGTGTAAATCCACAAAAGAAATGAAAATTTTAGAGCAAATGTGAGAGTCACTATAACTTGAATGACCTTTACTTAGGAAAAGTATGGTGGCAGATGAATGTCCTGGAGAACAAAACATTCAGTGTTCTTTTAGAACATATTCAGCCTATTCAGAGCAAAAAATGGCTCTTATCACTCCTTCAGGAGCAATTGGATGCCTTCATCTAGTTTTGTGTATTCAACCAGGAACCACTTGGTTTTTGAAACCTTGGAGACACAAACCATGTACATCTTAATGTGTTTTGGTATTCAGTTCCTTGCTTTTCTTTCTTTCATTTTTTATATTATTGGACCCATTTTCAGACTCCCTATTTTTCCTGTTTCTTTAGTCAATATTTTGATGTATCTCATTTAGGCTTATTATACTGTTCCAAATTTATTTGGCTTTTTATACTATCAAAAATTCCAGAGGCTTAAATACTTATATTTGTGTTAGCTGCTGCTCCCAAAAAGTTATCAGGAAAAAAAATACATAAGGATGTGAAAGACTTCTCACTTCTTATTGCTTAAACACTGGGGACATTGGTATATTACTCCCAAGATGTATCACTTGGGTGTCTAGAAAAAGTCTAATTCTATCTACCAAATAAGGAATTAATTAGGATTATACCCATTGTGTGTGTGTGTGTGTGTGTGTGTGTGTGTGTGTGTGTAGATACTGAATTCTTCCACAAAGTTTACATTTTTTAAAGAGTGTGGTTATTATTTGCTCCAAGTGTTTGTAAAAAAGACTAGTCATCAATTATTTAGAAATCTTTCTTCCTTTGCTTTTTTTCATCCATCTTTTGTCTGTCCATTTATTCATCATCCTTACCTCCTTCATCCTAATTATCCATCCATCCATCCACCCACTTACTCTTTATCCCTCCAACAAAGATTAATTAGAGGCACACTATATGATGAAACTTAGAGTTTAATGCAGGGCTTCTCAGCCTAGGCACTATTGACATTTGGAGTTGGGTTATCTTTGTTCTTGGGGGCTATACTGTTGTGCTGTGTTTGGATGATACGTTTGGTATCATCCCTGACCATCACCCTATTAGATTCCAGTAACAACTCTGCTCCTTCCCTCACCTCGGTTGTGACAACCAAAATGTTTCCAGACATTACCATGTGTCCCCTCTGGGGAAGTAAAACATCCTTGTTAAGAACACTGGTTTAATGAGAGAGATGGAAAAGGTCATTTTTCTCTGCATTTGATAAATTCTATAAGAAAAGTATATCCCACAGGGATATATTTTGGATATATTCTGTCTTCCACTTGTGATTATTGCTAAAGGAGAGAATTCATTTCAGAAAATTATTAATAATAACTCATTATTTTCTTCTAGTGCACTGCAGTGAGTTTTAGTATTTTATGTGTTAGATCCTCATCCAAGTATATTTAGCCAAGTAGTTCATTAGATTGTATTGTTGTTTCTTCTACCATGTGGTTTCTGTTGAAATAGCTTGTAGAGATATATAATATAAATACTCTTTTAAAGAAAGTAGTTATTAAATATTAAACTATTAAAATTAATGAGTGTGTAGATCAGGATGTGAAGAATTGGAATTTATAATCAACTCAACAACAAAACTTTGGGGGGGCCTGTGTGTGTTTTTTAAATAAAAAATTTTGATCACTTAATTGAGGTTATTATTGCTTCTATAGTAGTTTTTAAGCACAGACTTTTTAATAATATAGTATGTCAAAAACAAAGTTTGGTAATAGTTAAAATAAACAGTATTCTGTTAAATCACACTGAGTATGAGACATTTGTGCTGATGAGTTAGGCCCCCATTATTATACTTTCTTTGCTTGCATTATTCATATATTGATGCTCCAGTGGTGTTTTCTCTTAAATTCTAGATTGAAGCATCTTGCTTCAGGTTTGGGGCAGTGTTGATGGAATGTCATGGTTCATTATGCATTTTTAATTCTAGCATTCAAGGAATCCTTTGAATATTGCTTCAAATGCTTTCCTGCTCCTGACTTGGTCCTGTGAAACTTTGGTTATAGGAATTCTTCACCTATTGACCTTGAATGGAAGTGGGAGAAACTTGCAATTTCCTTTTTGCTGAAGTTCTGATAATTAGTACATGTCAATTACAGCGGACTTCTACTGTGATGTTGACAATTACTAGCTCTCTATTTCTGGAGATAGCTATTTTTCACTTTTAATTTACCCTGGTTACCTGTATTTTGCTGTGTATAATGCGCATCCATATTTTTGGCCCAAACTCTTAGAAAAAAATATTTCATTTTAATTTTAATTCAATTATTTATTTACTTTTATTTAGAAACAAAACTGGTCATTGTATTCCAGGGTATTATTTTGTTTCATTATTGTTTTCTAGAGTTACACTTTTAATGCACAAGCATAAATAAAACAATTGAAAATATTTATATAGATATGGAATTAGTACTACCCATGTATAATGTGCATCTTTATTTTTACCTCAAAATTTGGGCAAAAAAGTGTGCAACATACATGGCAAAATATGCAGAGGAAACTTCTTAAATAGTGGTAAAACTGACACTTGGTTGTAATATTTTATGTTCATTTTTGGGGGTGTTCACTTGAATACACATGAATTTCTGTCACATTTCTAGATGTTTTGGCAGAATAAATGCACATCACACAGAAAGAGAATGGCTTCCTTGTACCATCTGCCATTCATTGTTGTAGAAGTAGCTAATATATTCCTTAGGAGCTATATCTGCATCTTCACTCAAAGGCAATCTGGTCTGACCTTGGTAAATAGGCCAGTGTAGCCAACCATAGCAGAGAGACATTTTGTCCTTTGTTACATGCAGGCCTGACAATTACTTAGTTATTTTTCTGGCTAAATGTAGAAACTAATATTTCTGTAGCTCTAGTAGTTTGCTTTTTATTTGCATTTTTGGATATGTTTTGGGTTGATAATTTGGTCACATTGTATAAGAGGTCAATGACTTAACTTTAAAAAAATTAGAGAATATTTTGTTCTCTACAACTCAGAAACTTGTACTGGGTTATAATAACATTTCAGCTTGTACTACTGTTTGTGCTATCACAGCTTTCTACTTGCTGTGTTAAAGATTACTTCTTTTTATTTTCCAGACTACCTTCTTAAAGCTTCAAATGCCTCCTAGTATATTCTAGAGTCCTTATTAAATTTGGTGACTTAATTACATTTACTCTATTAGTACCTTTCATAATTTTTATTTATTTTTATGAAAATTCTTCAGTGACATGCACTATTTTACAATCCCCAAAAGGTGAGGGTTATTTATAGCCCTGGAAATTTCACCCTGCATTATCTCAATACATCCAGAATGTAACCACCTTTCACTACCTCTGCCTTCATTACCCTGCTCCAAATTGCCATCATGTCTTGCTTGGATTATTGCAATAGCTTCTAATAATCTCCCTGGTTCCATCCTTGACACTCTAAAGAGTATTCACAATGCAGGAGTCAAAATAATTATTTGACAATGTAAGCCAGATATTGTTGTTTCCCCTGTTCAAACTCCGGTTGCTTATCTTATTCAGAATAATAACCAAAGTCCTGTGGCTCGTAAGGCCCTACTACACACACCATTCGCCTTGCCTTGTGCGTCCCCCCCAAATTCAGGTTTAGAGCAAGTGACCTCACACCTCGGAACTTTTACTCTTGCTATCTGGAATATCCCACCCCCAAATTTTTATTATTTTCTCCTTCACCTTCAGCTTTCTGTTCAGGCAACATATTAGCACAAAGTCTCCTATACGTTCTATTTTATAAAATCATTCCAAGTACTGTCCTATTTTCCCTCCTTGCCTAGTTTTTCTCCATAGTGAAATCATCAGCTGACACCTATATATATTTTTGTATATTTATTTTTAATTGTCTTTTAAATTGTTCTTAAATTTTTTAATTGTCTTTTTTCCTGTCAAAATGTAAATCCTTGAGGATAAATAATGTTGTCTCTTTTGTTCTTGCCTGTATTCTTAGTGCTTGGACTACTTCCCGAACTACTTCCTGGAACAACATTTAGGTGCTTGATAAATGTTTGTTAAAGAAAATGAGTTAAGAGGTAGGAACTACTTCAGCTCAATGGATCATTTATTTAAAATATTTTTCACTACCTAATATTTGCAAGATACTGTACTGATGATTTATAACCTTGAGCAGTTTATAATAAATACCAACCCTAAATACAATAAATAAATGTGGATTTATAGGTGGGTCATGAGGAAGGTTAGACAGTTGAGGTACCATTTGATTTATATATTAATGAATTAATAATATTTGGGGAAGTATAAAATAAGATAATATCTTGCTTGAGGAACAGAATCAGAGTCACAGAATTTTACGAGTCTGTCATGGAAGAGTCTTCTGCTGTCTATCTAGCATATGAGATTGCTTATTACTCCTCCAGAGAGAGGATTGTTAACATCGAGTAAACTGATAAAGTAATTCAACACTGAATGCTCTTTGTTTATGGTTTCATCAGGTGCACCCATGGGTACCAGTCCACCAGATCACTCATCATTCCTTGTACTAGCAAAACAACCTGACAACTCAGTTCCTTCCTATGTAATGAGAGCAGTAGTGGCCAACAGGATACATATTTGATTTTTGTGAAATGCCTGGGTAATTGTTTTTTTTATTGTTGTTCAAGTACAATTGTCTACATTTTTACCCCATCAAGCCTCCCCTCCCCCACCCATCCTTCACTGTTGGTGAAAATGCAGACTTGTGAAGCCACTGTGGAAAACAGCATGGAATTTTCTCGGAAAACTAAAAATGGAACTGCCTTTTTGCCCAGCAATTACATTACTGGGATTATACTCTAAGGAGCCTAAAACACCAATTCAAAAGAACCTATGCTCCCCAATGTTCATAGCAGTGCATTTCACAATAGCCAAGTGCTGGAAGCAACCTAAGTGCCCATCAGTAAATGAGTGGCTCAGGTAATATTTGACTTCCAAAATTTAAATGCTTTTCCACAGAGGGTATTAATATGATAGTATTAATTTGAGTTGTGTTATTTTCTTCCCTTAGGTAACAGAAGAGTACACCTACCAAAATAATCAATGAATAGAGCCAATCGTTCTGTGGTGTCTGAGTTTGTGTTCCTGGGACTCTCCAACTCCTGGGAGATCCAGCTTCTTCTCTTTTGCTTTTCTTGTCTTTTCTATACATCTAGTATGATGGGAAACCTCCTCATTGTGGTCACTGTGATTTCTGATTCTTATTTACACTCTCCCATGTATTATCTGTTAGCAAACCTCTCCATAATTGACATGATATTTTGCTCCATTGGAGCACCCAAGATGATTTGTGACCTTTTCAGGAAGCAGAAAGTCATCTCCTTTGGGGGTTGTTTAGCCCAGATCTTCTTTAGCCATGCTGTTGGAGGTACTGAGATTGTGCTGCTCATCGCCATGGCCTTTGACAGATATGTGGCCATATGTAAGCCTCTCCACTACCTGACCATCATGAGCCCACGACTGTGCATTTTAATTTTAGTGGTTGCCTGGACCATTGGCGTCATTCACTCTTTGGCCCAACTGGCATTTGTGGTAAATTTGCCCTTCTGTGGCCCTAATGTAGTAGACAGCTTTTACTGTGACATACCTCGGCTCATCAAACTTGCTTGCACAGACACCTACAAACTGAAGTTCATAGTCACTGCTAATAGTGGGTTCATTTCCTTGGGTGCTTTCTTTTTGCTCATTCTCTCTTACATCTTCATCCTGGTCACTGTTCAGAAGCGCTCAAGTGGTTCATCCAAGGCTCTTTCCACACTGTCAGCTCATGTTATTGTGGTGGTTTTCTTCTTTGGTCCACTGATTTTTTTCTATATGTGGCCCTCTCCTTCAACACATCTGGATAAGTTTCTAGCTATGTTTGATGCAGTTTTAACTCCACTTCTAAATCCAGTCATTTACACATTCAGGAACAGAGAGATGAAAATGGCAATAAGGAGAGTATTAAGTCAGGTTATAGGTTTTAGAAAAAAATCACTAAATGGCTTAATTTAAACACAAAATTTCCAAGTGACTATTCACAAATTTTCCATTTATAGTAGCCAGTTTTTATGAAGAATGAACCATCTCCCTGAGGTCCTGTTCTTTTGTTTGAAACACATTCCTCTGACTTTTTATTTTGCTGACTGCCTGTGGTGGTTTCTACACATTAGACAAAACAGTCATCTCTCCCAGTCTTGAAGAAGTGGCTTCATATAGGAGATAAAACTTATTGTTCAACCCTGTCCTAGCTCATGGTTGTCTCTCTCACTTTTGCAATTGCCCTAACAGCCAACTTTATTTTTAATGCCTCCTAGCAGTTGAAGAGTGCCAGACCTGGCAGTGACCCAAGGGGAGGATCTCCGTCAGCACCAGAATTCAGGCTTAAGCCACAAGCAGAAACCTCTCTGACCATCAGTGTCAGACAATCCCCGGAGCAACCAGCTGTAAAAACTGAGGCTTCAGATGAGTACATAAGTTCCTGCCTGGGAGATAATGATCATTTTCTTGAAGCAGAGGGAGGCCACAAAGATGGTGTGCACCTGCCTCCATTCCCTGAGAGTAGGTCTGTCCCTAGGCCCTTTCTGTCCCTGAAGCCTGGTCCTCAGGTTAAAGCTCTAGGACAGGCAAATAGGCTATTTCGCAGGGAGGCTGAGGTTTGTTTCAGTCTGCCATCTGTGCTGTGCTGTAGGCTGGTAGTCTACCAAGAATTGGCTCTGATTGTTACAGTCTATAAAGCCGAGGAACCACAGCCACCTGGCCACCGGCACCAGGTGCTCAAGGGGCATCTCCTGGGTGGCAGCTGCAAAGACCAGAGTACCATACACACATGTAAAAGCTCCCCTTGGCCCTGGCTGGTGTAGCTCAGTGGATTGAGTGCGGGCCTGCAAACCAGACAATTGAGGTTCGATTCCCAGTCAGGGCACATACCTGGGTTGCAGACCAGTTCCCTGCAGGCCAGTTCCCAGCAGGGGACGCACGAAAGGCAACCATACATTGATGTTTCTCTCCCTCTCTCCTTCCCTTCCCCTCTAAAGATAAATAAATAAAATATTTTTTTTTTAAAAAAGCTCCCCTTGGAAAGATACTAATGCTATAGAGCAGTGATTTTCAACTTTTTCATCTCGTGGTGTTACCGAACAAGAGGTCCGGGGGAGGGGCAATACAATATTTGGCCCACCTAGGGATGCCCAAAACTGCTATACAACAGGGGCCCCTCCCAAAAACAAAATACTAATATCTACTGGGCTCTTCTGTCCGCCGCCAATTGGAAAGACATCTCTCAATGCCAGAGATTTGTGAAAAGGAAACAAAATGTTTATTTAATGCTATTCAGGCCTAACACCTCCACTAAAATATCAAAGTCCTTTAGGGCATACACCTACACCCACACAGCGCTCCCTTCTCCCACTGTCCCAACTCCGGGTACCGTAAATCAGGAAAAGAGCACACATCTGTGTTGCAGGCTGTTGGCACCGTCAGCTGTGTCACTGTGCAGGATCTCGAGTTAATCCAAAGTACTGTGGTACCCTCTCATGGTCCACTGGCAAGAGTCCTTTGTATCCAGTTCCAGTCAAAGTCTCCTGCTTTTCCAGGCCACTCGGCCAAAGGGAGCACCCCAAAGCCACGTGGGCCTCTTCTACCAAAGCTGCAGGAGTCCGCACTCCACCAAAAGCATGTGGCTTTCTTCTTCACCTGGCTGCAGGGATCTCCATTCTGGCAAAGCTGCGTGGTTTTTCCCTTTCACCTGGGGAAGAGGGGGTCCGCACCCTGCCAAAACCACATGGCTCCCTCTTTCACCTCACCAAGAGGGGGTCCTCACTCTGCTGAAACCGCCTGGCTCTCCTCTCACCTGGGCAGTTATCTCCTCATCTCCCGGAGCCAGTCTTTTCCAAGCTCCCACACAGCGGCCTCTCACTCAGGAGTGCAGCCCCTCATTTCATCCTGAGTCCAAGTCCTTCTCACTCAGGAGTGCTGACCCTAGTTACCATCCTCAGTCCCAGCTACTCCCTTCTCCCTGGCTCCAAACTTGGCCACTGATATTTAACATATCTATGAAACCAGTTAAAGGTTATAGATATGTTAAATAATCATTCCAGAGGTTAGCTGCAAAACTATTGCTATGCAAAACAGTTCTCAATGGCCTTGCTCCATTCGTCCCTTCCCCCTTGGGGGGTGGTGAGGACATCTTATATGTCTCTCCAATATTCCTATACGCTTTGAATTCTGGACACCATTCCAAATCTTTTTCTTGGGGCCCCCCCTTGGCTGCACCCTGTATCAGTGGCACACATGAACAAATTACTAAAATACTGTGGAACACCAAAACATATATATTTTGCCAATTTGACTCATGCACAGTGATGTCAATTGTTATGTTGGCTGTTGTTATTTATATTTTATCCTCACTTGAGGACATGCGAGGTCCCCCTGATTTTAGAGGGACTGGAAGGGGGTGGGGAGAGAGCATCAGAGAAACATTGATGTGAAAGAGAAACATCAATAGGTTGCTTCCCCTACGTGCCCCACCTGGATGGAACCTGCAACCCAATCATGTGCCCTCACTAGTAACTGAACCTGTGACCTTGCAGTATATGAGTTGATGCTCTAAACAGCTGAGCCACACCAACCAAGGATATGGTCATTTTTTTTAACTTGGTAGTCTAAGAAAAAAGAGGTCAATACCCCTGATTAAATAAATAGTGAGGTATTGCATGTTTTAAAAATTCTTGCATGGACAGATAGTGCCTGCCATAGGCCAAGGTTGTGAGTTTGATTTCCAGTCAGGGCACATGAAAGGAGCAACCAATGAATGCATAAGTGGAACAGCAAATCTGTTTCTCCCTCTCCCCCCGACCTCTCCCTCTTTCTCTGTCTCTCCTCCTCTTCTCTGCTCTCCCTAAAGTCAATTCTAAAATGTTAAAATTCTTGTGGCACACCAGGGCACCCTTTGGGGCACAGGTTGAAAATCATTGTTCCCAGCACAGGGATGGCAAGAAGATGGCGTCCGTCAGTCTCTGTCCGGATAGCTCTCCAGTGGGCCCTCACGCATGTCAAGTCAGAGGCTTGCCCCTCAGGCTAATGCTCTGAGACAAGCAAAAATCCAAGAAGCATCTCCCACACATAGTCCTTGCTCATTGGCACCACACTGGGCCCTGGAGCAGGTGAGTCTGAACCCTTCAATCCTTGAAAAGCAGTTTCTCAGATCATTACAGCCTTGATGTCTTATGGAGGAAAGCCCCATAGGTTTTAAAACTTGATGTCTTGGGAACTTGTCCCTGAGACACAGTCTTAAGAGCTGAGGTGCCAGTTGTGGGGTTCGAACCCTTTGTTCCTCAGGGAGAAGCTCCAGGTTTTGAGTTCCCTCCAAACTGTGGGTCACTGTGTTGTGTGTGCAGTTTATGTGGATACCTTGTCCCAGCCTCTCCTGCCTGCTCAGCTGTGGGCATTTTCTCCTTGACTCAACCTGCAGGAGTCACTTAGCCAGCTTTTAGGTTGGTTTTTCTTATTTAGAGGTAGTTACTCCATATGTAACTGTGAATTCAGTATGTTTACAGGAAAAGTGAATTTAGGGCCCTTTTGGGTTTCTATGTTGAATGGGACCATTTTTCTGCTATACATCACTGGGGCTTTAAGGATCTTCACTGAGAATGGATGACATTCTTTCCTGATAAGAAAAAGGAACTTTTAGCCCTGGCTGGTGTAGCTCAGTGGATTGAGCGTGGGCCTGCGAATTGGAGGACTGTGGTTCAATTCCCAGTCAGGGCACATGCCTGGGTTGCAGGCCGGTTCCCAGCAGGGGATGCACTAGAGGCAACCATACATTGATATTTCTCTCCTTCTCTCCTTCCCTTCCCCTCTAAAGATAAATAAATAAAATCTTAAAAAAAAAAAAAAAGAAAAAGGAACTTTTATATTAAAGGTATAAAAATCAAAAATTATATTCACCCTGAGTTTCAGTTCCCAAAACCTGTTGCTAATAATACCTTGCACACATATTAAATAATGATGTAAATAAGTATTTTTCTGGAGAACCTATAATCACTACATTTGTTAAAACCATGCTTCATTATGTTTTCATTCCGTATCTCCCTTTTCACTTGTTCTGCTTTGTTACATAACTTTGATTATGGATAAAAAGTAGCAATCATCTTTAAGATCTGTGGTTACTTACACATACCAATTCACATATCTTGATTTCATACTTTGTTCCATAGATTGAAGAATGTTCTTGACTTTACGTTTAGTCAAGTAAATCATGTTTGCACACCTTTTCTGTAAAGAGCCAGATTGTTTTGAGTTTGTAAGCTATATGACCTCTGTGGCAACCACTCAGTTCTGCTGTTGTAGTATTGAAATAGCCATAGACAACACAGAAATGAATAGACATCAGTGACTCCCAATAAAACTTTATTTACAAAAATAATAAGTAGGCCATATTTGGGTTGCCCAACATATAGATTTCCTTATTCTCCCAAATATCATAGTCTTTGTCCTAAAAACAGAAATCTAACATGAAAGGCAGTAAAGAATTATACAAAACTTGCAGTTAAAATTCAGACATTCTGGTCCCAACAGCACAAACTTACTTGCTATGTTATCTTACCTAAGTTACTTAAGCTCTCTGAATTTCAATTTCTTCAAAAGCTGTATTACAACTCACAGATGAAGGTTATGACTGAGTCATACAATATTTGAAAAGGTTTTCTCCATTTAAAAATTACCCTGGTTTCCTTCCTGGGCTATTACCATTTGCTTGGAGTCTATCAGTTTAAAAATAAAATTTATTTTTTATCCTAATACATATTCTACTTTGTACTCCATTCGTCCCACAGAAATATCTATGATGTATTCCTATTATCTTGTCTTTTCATAGTATTTTGGTATTTATTTTCATTTCTTTGTGTCATCTGCCAAACTGAAGATTTAATACTTTACTTCCTTCTTCAACTCATTGGTAAAAATAATAATGGCAAATATTTACCTAGTACATATTATGTGTCAGACCCTCCTATTAACTTTACCTGTATTAACTTATTATATCTCAATAGCAGTCCTTGAGATAGACATGATTATCATCCCATTTTTACAGACTGGGAGATGAGGCACACAAGTATTAAATAACTTGTCTAATGTAAGTAAATGGTATGAGGAGAGACTCCCCAAAACTTAGAACTATCTTCAGGAGGGTGGGCCCCTTGTACTACAGGCTTCTCCCTAGGGGAGTGTTCTGGGAATACATCTACAGATGTATTTCTGTATCAGTGTACTAGCTGGTGTTGTTGTGAGAGGCTGCATTTGGCTTCAGTGAATTTTTTTAAGACTCTTTCGATGCATTTTCCCATTTCATGCTGGGTGATTTACCAGTTGAACTGTTCACATTACACTGAGTGTGCAGCAGTGTTTTTTTGTAGAAATGTTGGCACTTTCAGTTTTTACTTCCCAAAGTCTCTATTCAGCAGTTTTTTACCAAAAACTGTGTGACCCTTGTGCCCTATCCTCTCTATTTACCCGATCTCTCCCCAAGAGACTGTTTTTTGTTGTTCCCCTAGATGAAAATTGTCCTCAAAGGGAAACATTTTGCTGATGTGGAAGAAGTGAAACAAAATATATCAAAAGTACGCGAAAGCATCAAAACTGAGGAGTTCAAAAACTGTTTATATCTTTTTGTGTTGTTGTGCAATTACAGTTGTCCCATTTTCTCCCCATTACTCTCTGCCCCCCTCACCACGTCTTTGTCCATGGGCTCGTTATACACCTTCACTGGTGACTCTTCCCCTTCATTGTCCCATATCCCCTCCCTTTCCCTTCTGGTTACAAACACTGTTTTCAGCAGTGGAAAAAAGTCTCAGTAGGTGCACTGCATCATATGGAGAGTACCTAAAAGGTGACTGAAGTTTAAACATGTAAGAATAAATGCACAATTTTTCAAAAACAAATTTTGTGGGTTTTTTGGATACCCCTTCATATACTTGAGTTTAAACCTAGGCAGTCTAGTACCAGAGGCTGGATTTTTTAAGAGTTACATTATTTTTCTTCTTATAGAATTGGTTTAATATTAATCTCTAGAGAGACCAACCTTAACTTTCTTTTTTAAATTTTTTTATTTTTATTTTTTAAAAATTCTTTTATTGTCATTCAAGTACAGTTGTCTGCATTTACCCCTCACCTCTCCCCCCAACCCCAGACATACCCAACTCCCTGCTCTGCTTCCACCCCACCTTGTTTTTGCACACGTGTCCTTTATAGTTGTTCTTGAAAACCCTTCCCTCCTTCCCCACATCATCCCCTCCCACACCCCTCTGGTGACTGTCAGATTGTTCTTAATTTCAATGTCTCTCACTATATTTTTTAATCAATGCTTAGGAGTGGGGCGAATGCAGAACATTTTCCTAGATGATACTTGGGAAGCCTTTGCATGCGTAGAATGTAGAAAGGATATACTCCAACCTTTTTATATCAAAGGTTTGTACTTCTCATATATTTACTGACATTTAATTTTCTTCCTTTAAGAATTGTCTTTTTTTCTATTTTTTTATTTGTACTGTCTCTACGATACTTGAATTACTAGTGTAGGAAAAGGTTTATGTCTATAATTATTAATTTTTACTCTAGTTTTTAAATGTATTTTATCTTATTTTATTATTTTCATCATGAAAATAGAATAATATTGTATTTTGGGCCTCACTTTGAAGTAAATAACCTTATCACACTTTTTAATTGTGTGTCTTTCTGCTAACTGTATATTGGTGAATTATATTATATTTTCTGATGTTTTGGCACTCTAGCAATTCTTTTGATGATATTCAATGATTTCTCCAGGAATTGAAGTGTTTGTGAACACATCTCTCCATCTTCATCTCTGTTTTCTCCCTTGTCTGTCTTCTAACCTATTTCTGTTCTGGGTTATGTCACTGTAAGTCTTTCATTTATACTCATGGTTGCTTCTCTTCCTTGTTGTTTGGTCCCTGGAACATGCAAGAAGACTTAGTAAAGTGTGTCAATATTTCTATTCTACAACTGTTTTTTTAGGAAAGTTTTGGACTTTTTCTATTTAAAAATTAAAAAAACACATGTTTCCTTTTTGTTAGACATTCCCCTAGGTCACATCATAAAATAAAGATGAATAATATGTAAAAAATACAATTATACACCCCACTTCTTCACAATCCTATGAGACTATTCCCTTGGCCTGATGATCTCATTCTGAGAATCCCAGAACTCTAAGGCATAGCTTGGTCACCACCTTCTACTCTAGCTAATTAGCCACCTCTCTCAAAATAGCAGTGTTTATATAGCCTCTTGTCTCAGGGAAGGAGGGTGAGAGGGCATTGTGGGCAATGCTTGTGCACAGGAGAAATTTTGGGCTGTGGAAATTCTCTGACTCCCTGACCATGTTGCCAGTTAGGTAGGTGGTGCTGATGAAGAGGGGGAGGGCTGTTGGACTATGCTCTATCCCAAGAAGACTCTTCTAGGTCCCTTGCTTCCAGAGAGGAAAATGTAACAAAACGAGTGGAAGCAGAAATTATATAGGAATGCAGTTTCAGGGCAAATGTGCAGAGAAAAGCACATGAAAGAAAGGGAAGTTGAATTTTTAAAATGGGAATCCACGCAAAAGAATAAAGATATTGGAGAAAGAGTGGTTACCATAAGCTGACAATTATGGTCCCTGCTTTTAAAATCTCTGAACCATATTCCACTTCCTCTGCATGTCAGCTCATCTTTGACTTCACTTGCTGCATTGGCCAGGTTGTAATTTGGTCAAACAATTTCAATGTGACCTTTAGCACCCATGGATCTCTATTTTTTCTGATATTCAATTCTGCTCTTATGTCAAACAAATGTACTTTTCTGAAATTCTCATTAAGTTCCTAAGCATGAGTGAATGGTGTCACAAATGTATTCCAGCTGGCGTTTGTCCAAGTCAACGATGCTCACCTTCAAGAAGCTTCTTACAGTTCCTGGGGAGCTTTATCTCAACTGTTTATAGATTTCTGCCCCTCTATACATTTTGTATATGTAGCATATTGTGTTATTTTCCCACTTTTTACTCCAAAACCTGCTTGTCTGTATTACTGAAACTGTTTGTCATTTGCAATTTTGTTTCATCTACTTTGTCATTATTCTTTACCTCCTTACGATCTTGATTTTTCTTTACTATCTGACTTCACCTGCTCCTTTTAATGCCTCCAGTAAAAAGTATCCCAGCCCTAAGCCCCTGACTTTTTCTTAGTCTCTACCTTTTCGATCACTTTGTATCATATGAGAGTAACAGCTATTACTTCTCTGATATTTCTTTTTCCCTTCTTTCTCATGGTTGTGCACAGAAAAAGGGCTTTTTAGGCCATTGATATGTAAAAATAGATATAATAGGAAGAGAGACATGGATGATATAGATAGAATAGAGAGGGTAAAGGCTGGAGTGGTTCTTGAGTGCACAGGCTGGAAGAGATACAATGAAAGAGGTAAGGATTGGATACATCTTTGTTACTTTAGCTTTAGAAGGGAAAGGACACATTTTCTCTTCTGCCCTATTAAGATAGAATTCTGTATCCATTGTTTTGTCGAGTGGTAGGGTAGTCAGTTTCCTTTACTGTTGTTCTTGTCTAATATTTTGGTTTTGGATTCTAAAATAAATGAACACAGGCAATGTTGAACCATTATTCTGTACTTTGACACAGAGGTGTGCTGCAGAGAAGAACAAGAAAGAATTTTTTAATTGTAAAAGACAGAAAACTGTATTTGAACAACAGCTATATATATATAATTTTTTAATTCTGGATTCAAAGACAAAAGTTACCTTTATTAGCTATATAATTTGGTTTAATATTGTACATAGATAGGAATTATGCAGTAATAACAATGCACTTTATTGCTGTTCTGAGGATTCAGTCAAATAATATGCAAAATGACTGATTTCCAAAACACTATCTTCACTACTTTAAACTACTTTTTATTTTTAAAGAAATTTGAAAACTTAGGTGAAATGGACAAATTTCTACAAAAAAAAATACTCTTCCAAAACTGAATAAAGAAGCAGAAATCTTGAACAGACCAATAACAACCGATGAAATTGAAGAAGTAATCAAAAAGCTTCCAACATACAAAAGCCCTGGACCAGGTGGTTTCACAGGAGAATCTTAGAAAGCATTTAAGGAAGAGCTAACCCCCATTCTTCAGAGATTATTCCAAAAAAAAATTGAAGAAGATGGAAGACTCCCAAACTCCTTTTGTGAAGGAGCATTATCCTAATCCCAAAAGCAGATAAAGACATAACAAAGAAAGAAATTGCCATGCCAATATTGCTGATGAACATAGATGCTAAAATCCTCAACAAAATATAGGCAAACCACTTTCAGCAATACATTAAAAAGATGACACACAATTGTAGGGGACCGGTTTGTTTTGGTCTGGCAAATGTGACTCAGCTCTGTATGAAAAACCTAGTGAAGCAACTGGTAGACAGGAGCCAGACCTTCAAATGGATTTTTCCCATGGAAATCAGGCCTAGAAAATGCATACAGACTACTATGGCTTACTTTTCCTAAAACTCCATCACCCTGGTCTAAAACAACAAATTTGTATTGTCTATCTTCAAGGTAATTTCCAAAGCCTGTGTGAATTTTCCAAGGACAAAGCGAATCAGCTCGCCGCCTTTCCCTTCAGCATATTATTTTCAATTCTTCGAGTGTACCTATAATGTAGACAATCATATTCTATGTAATAGATAACAAATCCTTCTTTGATGTAAAACCCAAGAAAAACAATAAAAGCCTGTCTAGGCAAAAAATAAAAATAAATAAATAAAATAATTTTTATTTTTAAAGAAAACTCAATAATTCTGTCCTCAAGCTTTTAAAAACTTTTCAGTATTTTCAAATGATGAGTATGTACTACTGAAGTCCTCATAACATGATTTTGAAAATTACTTTAAATTTTGTTGTGGAATGCATTTCAGTCACTATATAACAAAAAGAGTTTAGAATGTGGCACAAAACCTCTTTGTCAAGAGAAAATTACAAACCTCTTATTTCCTCTCATTAACAGCCTCTCTGCTTAGTTACTCTGGGAAAACCCAAATGGTCATAGGCAATGACCCTCCAGGCCAAACATTCTCAGTTTGGCAATCCCAGATCTCTGGAGCATCACTTGGTCATTGTCCACAGGGACTGTAATTAACTTCCTTTCTTACTGTGAGACAGTTTTACACAGCTATTTGTGTGTGCGTCTGTGATGACACCGAGTAGGATCTTGTTGAGTTTTGGGGGGAATAATACTGAATCTTAGCAATAATGATGTTTTAATCCCCTTGGTAAATCAGGCAGGTGAGAAGAATGAAAATAGTGAGAAAATCAGAAAGCCACATGTCTCTGTTCTAAGGGGAGAGATGGTTTTGGTAATGTGGTAAAGATGTTCTCTGGTCAGATCTGCTCCATTACAGCAGTGTCTCAGTGGGGCTTCTCTTTCTTTTCCCTTCTTTCCAGTTTATCCATGGCCCCGGAAACAAGTCACATTCCTTAAACATCGGTCTCATTAATTCCTTACTCCCAAGTCTTTCCTTCCTTTTTTCAAAACAATTCCCAATTTTCTTAAGTTAGAGGCTGAGGTCAGGTTTTTTTTTAAAGAGTCTCAGCTTTCTTTCTCATTGTATTTTCCACTGTTCTTTTAAACAATTTCCATTCTCCAGGCAACTTGTACTTCTCATCATTATCCCAGAGTATCTTGGACTTACTTGTCATTTCTCACATTGTCATCTGCTTGATATGATTCTTTCAAATTTATCTTTAAATTTTACAAGAGCTCTTCTCAGAGCCCCATTTACCACTTTGTCTTCTCTGATCACCAGAGTTGTAGTTAGTTTTCTTCCTCCACTTTGCTCAGGTATTCCTGCCTGTGGCATTCATTTTACTGTGCCTGCTGGATATTTACTGAGCGTGTTAGACATGCAATGTCTTTCTAAGCAACTAACACAGAACAGATACTCGGTAAATATATTTTAATTTATCAAATAAATAAGAAGGCATGGTACAACAGGAATAAACAGAACTAAGACTACATTGGCCTGAGTTACCAACTGTTTTCCATAAGTGACTGTTTGACATGCTTAAACTGTCTATGCATTTTACATTTGTCCAGGGTTACCAAGCACTATGGCTAAACAATGTTAAGTGGATCTTGACAAAAAGATGGTAGTTTTGAAACTTTTTTTCACAAAAATCTTATTTACTGAGAGGCAGGTATTTGAGAAGTTGCCTCCTTTGGAAATTCCATAAGCAGCCCTCCTCACCCCTTGCAAAAGTTACCGATGACCAGTGTTATCTGAGTTGGTCAGGAAAGGCATCAAAATAGTTTTTGTGAGAATATATCTATGGCTTTGGCTGCAGGGGGAGGAGCAGTTGTGGAAATGGCACAGTATAAATGTGTATCAGAGCATGACCTTCTTATAAAGCAAGCCCTGAACAGCATCTTCACTGAGGAGCAAAATAATTCTATGGAAAATATTCCTAATGAAGCTTTTCAAGGCACTAGACACCACCACAGACTTGAAAACCTGTCTTAAAAGCAGCTCCACCTAATTATCTCAGAATGATGGATCCAGAACTTAAAACCTTTTAATACTTGGAATTGAAACCTGGGACATACAGCCAGCTGGTCCTTCCCATGTAGCAGGTACCATTTATTGGGCTCCACATTGTGGTAGGTACTGTGTTAGGTATGAGTTACATTCACCATATCACCTAGTTCCTACCACATCCTGCAAGGG
Source organism: Artibeus jamaicensis (assembly GCF_021234435.1). NCBI lineage: Eukaryota > Metazoa > Chordata > Mammalia > Chiroptera > Phyllostomidae > Artibeus > Artibeus jamaicensis. The sequence goes on from NW_026521221.1 coordinate 106,139, forward strand.
AGGTGTTATCTCCTTTTGCAAATGAGGAAACTTGAAGCTCTGAGAGGTTCGGGAACTTTCTCAAGTTCATATACAAAGTAAGCAGTAGAGCCTGGATTTTAAAACAAGCCTGATATACTTCAAAGCCCAAGCTACTCACAGCTCTGCTGTAGGCTTCTCAAATGAGAGTAGCAGCAATAATGTATTTACCTTGACATTTGTACTGCATTTTGAAAAGCAATTTTTTCATTCATTACTATCCACAGAAATTGTTTGAGCCTGGCTGGGCAGTTACTGAAGGTGTTTACCTTTTTGACCTGAATCACTAAAGGTGGAGCTGGATCCTCCTACTTACTTTTATCTGAACCCTTCTGAACTTTGTTCCTCTGTCCTTGTGTGCTTCCCTTTTTACTCTTCTTTTTACTGTCATAGTGCACATCTCTTCTAATTTTTGTTCTCCTGGTGTCTTTTTTCTTTTCAAAGTCTCTTTTTACTTTTTCTTTTATTCCTTTATACCTCAAAATATTGACAAGCTTCATGGAAATGAGCTGAGTGTTGGATGTAATTTCACAGAGGAAAGTGTCCTCCTATCTCTAAGCAAGGTGTATATTACAGAGGGTGGGGTATCTCTGGATGGAGATTATTAGTTACGATTACTACCAATTTTGAGATGAGTTACATTCTTCTTTGCATGTGGAATCTACTTGAAAGGCTGCTGATGAGAGGAGAGCATTGGAGTCTCCTCTCATTCGGCAAGTATGTACTAATTCTCACACCTAGTTATAAACTCTGGGTGATATACAGATGAAAATTTCCAATCATTATGTTAATAGCAGAAGACTACTCATTACAGATCAAGGTGTTTACCACTCATATTTAAAAGAGTAGATCTCATTTTATCTTCTTCCCAAAATCCTTGACCTCTCTAGAGGACAGTGGTCCTTTCTTTGAACATACATTGCTTTTTTCTCACACATTCAACAAACAATTTTTTCCACTCTTTGTATGGCATATATGGCATACTTCCTTTTTATTGCAGCTATCATGTGTGCATTTTATGTCTTTACAATGATTTATTGAGTTTGCGATTTACAGAATTTAGACAAAAATACCTTTTGACCATTATGAACTGAAAACATCAAAAACCTTTATAACATAATTCAGAAATTTTATTGACTTTTGAGGAAAGTAAAATATAGAAAAGCAGAAATGATGGTGCAATAACAAATAGTCCTCCATATTTTCCAACTGTTATATCCTTTTGCATGAGCACCAAAATAAGAAAAGTGAACATTCAAAGTATGTTGGCCAACTGCCTTGCACACCTTACTGGGTTTGCTGGTTTCCTCCCACAGACCATCTCTAACTACCGCCTTTTCTGCTGGGACCTTTCTCTGCTGGCCACCGACTCTACCCCTCTTACCGGTCTGGATGAATGGTTCATTGTTGTTGGACTTTGGTACAGTTCAATTTTCTGTTTGTTCTGGTTGTGTTTTTGTTTCTAAATATTTGTTGTCTTTAAATTTGGTTGGGCGAGGAGGTACAGTATTTCCACCTATTCCTCCATCTTGGCTGGAAGTCCTGATTCTAGTTTTTTTCTTTCTTAGGTGAGTTTCAGGTATACTAGAAAATGAAATCTTGCAATTTGTGATGATAACATGGATAAACCTTAAGAGTACAGTGCTAAGTGAAATATGTCAAAAGGAGAACAATAAATACCATGTAGTTCCATTTTCATGTGAAATAAAAAAGACCTGAAGAAACAAAATTGAACCAACTCTTTGATTTTTTATTTCATTTTGCTCAGGATATTTAAGCCCCTACATTCTCTACTTTTAGTAATATTCATTTCTATCATACTTTAATTTTTCTATTGACTTTTTGAAATTTTCCAGATTATTTTTCATCACTTTATATTTTCTATGACTTATGTATTTTTGAGAGTATTTTTGGAAACTGTTATTTTATTTATTTATTTATTTATTTATTGTTGTTCAGGTACAGTTGTCTCCATTTTCACACCATCATGGCCCCCACCCCACCAATTCCTGACTCCCACCCTTGAACCTACCCTCTTTTGGCTTTGTCCATGTGCCCCTCACATGTTTTACATGATGGACCTTCCCCTATTTGCTCCATTATCCCTCTCTCCCCTCCCCTGTGCTTACTGTCAATCTGTTCTTTATTTAAATGTTCTGGTTATATTTTGCTTAATTGTTTTTTTTAATTAGGTTCCACTTATATGTGAAATCATATGGTATTTTTCTTTCACCAATTAGCTAATTTCACTTAGCATAATGGTCTCCAGTTTCATCCATGCAGTGGGAAAGGGTTATTTCCTTTTTTAACACTTACAAAACAATGTAACTTTTATTTTTATTTTGCTATGTGTGCTTTGCTTACTCTTCTCTTTTTTTCTTTTTATGTTTTTCAGTTGTTCCAATTATTTCCCCATTTGCCCCTCTTTGCCTAGCCTGCCCTCTATTTCCACAGTCAAACCTGACCCATTGTTCATGTGCATGGGTTCCTTAACTAATCCCTCACTTTATTTCAAGCAGTTCCCCCTCCCCTCACCCCTTACCACTGTCAGTCCATTCTGTGGATCTATACCTGTGGTTCTATTTTCACACTAGTTTATATTTGCTCATTAGAATCCTCTTATAAGTGAGATCATACTTTGTCTTTCACCAACTGGCTTATGTTACTCACCACGATAGTCTCCAGGTCCATCCATGCAGTTGAACAGGTAGGAATTCCTTCTTTCTTTCTTCTGTGTAATATTTCATTGTGTAAATGTGCTATAGTTTTTAAACCCACTCATCTATTGATTTTTTTTAAATTTACTTTCAACTACAGTTTGCAATCAATATTATTTTGTACTACTTTCAGGGTACAGCACAGTGATCAGACATACTTTACAAAGTGTTCCTCTGATATTTCTAGTACTCAACTAGCACCATATATAATTATTGCAATATTATTGACTATATTTCTTATGCTGTAATTTACATTTCTATGACTATTTTGTAACTACCTGTGGGGTGGGGGGGTTCTGCCCACTGAGCTCCCCTGTCTGTCATGGATGAGAGTAAGTCTACAAAGACATGGTGTGTTTAGGGAGGAAAGATGGCCAATCTGTCAAAGGAGAAGGGCCTTGAGCCTGTTCCTCAATGGACTTTTACTAGGTTTAATTTGCCTAGGAACACAGGGCATATAGCTCATCAGTTATTGTCAGGCAGTAGTGATCATACAATAGGTAACATTCAAAGAAGTATAAGGGCTTATTCTGAGTTAGGGTCAGATGGCCAAAGGGTCATAAAACTTTGGGGAACAAACACATTTATGCTTAAACCCTTATCATTTAAATTGAGGGTGTTCTTAACAAAATTAAGGTTTCCCAGAATTTTATGCATTCTTTTCTTAGGCCTGATTGTCCTGGAAACCCACCCTTTTTAGCACAGGACTGAACCTGCTTGTGGCATTGTTTCAGGCTTAAGTTAGGTGGGGGATGCGGGCAGCCAAGAGATTAGGAGACTTTTTATAGACAGAATGAGGACTCAGGCTATGTCAAAGACAAAAGGGGGGGTCCATCACACTCTTCTTCTATAGTCCCCCAAGTCCTTCCCTGATGACCCCACTGTGACCATGTCTATCTCAGGTTGTCCCTCCCTTGAGGAATCTTACCTGTCATTGGCTAACCAGTAACCTGCCCAGACCAAGTGGGGAGAAGTAAAGGAGGCAGAGGCAACACCTCTGCCAGGTGGATGAGCTTGTCTTTTCAGTGGCTTATGGCCCCAAGGTCATTTTTTTCTCAACCTTAGCCATGGGGGGTTACATTTTTTGAAACCAGGCAGGGCCATTCCCAACAATTACCCATCTGTACTTTTCAATCCCTTCACCATTTTCACCCTGTCCTCTCATACCCCTCTCCTCTGGCAACTGTCAGTCTGTCCTATGTATCTGTGAGAGTATTTCTATTTCCGTTGTTCATTTATGTTTTCTAGATTTTATGTATGAGTAAAATCATGTGGTATTTGTTTCTTTGACTGACAGTCATTTCATTTAGCCTAGTAACTTCTGGGTTCATCCATGCTGTTGCAATTAGTAAGATTTCATTCTTTTTTTATGGCTGTTGTATTTTAGTACCACAACTTTTTTTATATACTTGTCTAATTTTTAAATTATTTTTGTTTTAATCCTTACTCCAAGACAATTTCCATTATAGAGAGAGAGAGAGAGAGAGAAAGAGGGAAAGAGAAACATCTATGTAAAAAAGAAACATTGATTGGTTGTCTCCCATAAGTACCTTACCAGGGTTCAGACACTTAACCTAAGTATGTGCCCTGACTGGGAATCAAACCCACAGCCTTCATTCAGGCTTATGGTACAACACCCCAACAAATCAAGCCTCACTGACCATGGTATCTATTCATTTATTTATGGGCACCTGAGTTGCTTCTGTAGCCTGGCTATTGTAAATAATACTGCAATGGAGATAGAGGAACATATACCAGTATTTATCGAATTAGTGTTTTGGGTTTCTTTGACTATACACTCAGAAGTGGAAACACTGAGTCATAAGGCAGTTCCATTTTTAAATATTTCAGGAGCCTCCGTACCATTTTCCACAGTGACTGTGCCAGTGAGCAACCCCAACAGTTCACAAGGATTCTTTTTTTCTCCACATCCTCACCAACATTTGTTATTTGTTGATTTATTAATAATAACCATTCTGATAGGTGTGAGGTAATATCTCATTGTAGTTTTAATTAGCATTCTCTGATGATTAGGAATGTTGAGGATTTTTTCCTATGTCTATTGTCCATCTGTACATGCTCTTTGGAGAAGTATCATTTATTTTTTCTCATTAATATCATGTACAAGTTATTTTAAAAAGAGAGCATCTTGTTAAAAATTCATAGAAAATTGGTTCATAATTTTTACTTCAGGGCATAACTATCTATTAGGTGTATGTTGTGTGCATTATGTCATTTTTCTCTTTTCTTTGTTCTTCAGGTTTGTTCATATAGGTCATCTGCTTCCTTTTATAATGAAAATATTATAACATAATAGTAATAATGATATGAATCCTTGAATATACCACATTTTGAAAGAACATTGTGGAGAAGGAGCTAGGGATAATAGGAAGTGAGAGGCTGAATTTCGAAATGTTGTCTTCAAAACAAACTGTTGGTGTGATTTTTCTCCTGTGATGCTGTATTAACTTCTGACTCAGAGCAGAGTCATTTGTTAATTTCTTTAACATTTCTTATGATTTATACTTTTTTCTCACTATTTAATGGGAATTATCTGCTATCTGGCTGCTCGTCCCTTTCTCTTGCCTTGAGTTTTATTCCATTACATCACAAACATGGCCTAATTATTCCAAAAGTGGTTTATCTGCATCTTTTCTTTCAGATCCTTTTCCCCACAATTCTTCAATACTTCTGATCCATGTCAAATTCACCAGATTTGTATTCTGGTACCCACTTCTTTCTGAGACTGCTAAGCTTCCTGACTACCCTAAGATATTTAGTGGTTGTATTTCACTTCAGTGTTTTCTCTTGACCTGTTTCCATTTTCGTTACATGTACATTTTTCTTCACATGTTGTACTTTGGAATTATAGATATATTTTCTGGTCTTTCTAAGGATGGAACTCACATTTATATTTTCTTCTTCTGGTTTACAGGAAAAGAGAGAAACTAAGTGTGGAATATAACAATGCAGATATAAATTTATATTTCAGGTTGACCTACAGCTTTACTTTTGCAGTTGTTCTTGTCCAAAATTTGAATTTATCAATATGTTAGGTAACAGTGACTTTTCAGAGTCCAGAGTGCTAACCATTACACAATGGAACCTAACACTGAGTTTTCTTTTTTTCTTTTCTTTTTTTTGGCTTTTTATTTTATTTTATTTTATTTTTATTATTTGTTTATAATTTAATTGTTGTTCAAGTACAGTTTTCTGTCTTTTACTCCCATCCCAGCCCACCCCTTGCCAGTGCTCCCCACCTCCCTCCCATTTCCACTTCCCTTAGTTGTTCTCCGTGTGTCCTTTATACCAGTGTCTGCTGACTTTTCTATAAAAAGTTAGCTGTATGTGAAGAGGAAAGTTTGAGAAATTAAGAAATTCATATGTAGTTCAAACTTTAATATCTGTGTAATTGTGGATGAAAAATGATTTGAGATTTTTGTGGCTATAACACCACCTTCTTCACTGTGTGGTGGTGAAGATTCAATAGATTATACATAAAAGCATTAGTTTGGAAGTAAATTTTTATCCCACTTTTCTATATATTTTTCTGCTTTTTCATGGAATAGTGTATGGTTTTATCTCCAAGCATTATTCTTTATACTTTTAAAAATATTCTATGTTGGACAGAGGAAGATGGCAGTGAGGTAGAAGGGAGCAGGTTCCACTTCCCCATACACATGGGAGAAAAACCTAGGTGATCTATGGAGGAACAGAGCTAACAGCCAACAGTACCCTAGCATATATAAAAATAGCAGACGAAAAATTGTAGCAGACATTGAAAAACCAGATGTTCGAAGCTGTGAACACCAGGATACCCACTGGAAGAGGAAACCGAACAAAAAAGGAACCACCAAGAGATGACAACAGAAGAAGGTAAAGGAGGGAATGGAAGGCACACTAACCTCAATCCAGGACTTATCTGAAATATAACTAAATAGTGGAGAAATTACCCAGAACAAACAACTGAACAACAGCAAGAGAGAATCCCCAAAACACTGTACACATGGAAGAACCAGCTTCGACATAACCTGCCCTCACCAGCACAACAAAAAACAAAAGGTAGTGGACAGAGTGACCCTGAGTTTACCAGTTGGTGGAAAGGACCCACAAAAGAAAGACCCAAGAACCATCAAAACCCAAAGACAAACACAGAGCCAACTTAAACGACAGCCCAAGCCAAGTGAGCTTGGGAGATCAAGGAGACTGCACCACTGAATCTCACAGGTATTCTACCACAGAAGTTCACATCATACATCCAGGGAGCCAGAACAGATCAATTTAAGAAGCTGAGGCTAACAAGAGAAGTCCCAGAAACAATGGGAAGACAAAGAAACAATCCCCAAATGAAAGGAGGAAGCCTCAGAAAGAATGCTAAATGAAATGGAGGCAACTCAATTATCAGATGTTGAGTTCAAACCAGTGATTATCAGGAAGCTCAATGAGTCCACAGTGAATTACCAGAAATTAATAGGAAAGTAAAATGAATTCACTACTAACTGCATCAGTATAAAAAAAGAAATAGAAACTATCAACAAGGGCCAAGAGGAAATGAAGGATACAATTTTTGAACAACGAACACACTGGAAGGAATCAAAAGCAGGATTGATGAAGCAAATTGGATAAGTGAGCAGGAAGACAAAGTAGAAAGAAACACCCAGAAAGAGCAAGAAAAAGAAAAGAGGCTGAAAAAGAATGAAGAGGGATTAAGAGAAATGTGGGACAGTATGAAACATAACAATGTCCACATAATAGAGAAACCAGAAGAAGAAGAAGAAGAGCAAGGGATAGAAAAACTGTTTGAAAAAGTAATCATGGAAAACTTCCCTAATTTGATAAGAAAAAGTCAAACAAATCCAGGAAACACAGAAAGTCCAAATAAAAAGGAACCCAAAAAAAAACCCATTTCAAGACACATCATCATTAAAATGGCAAAATTCCTAGACAAAGAGAGAATCTTAAAGCTAGCAAGGGAAAAACAGGAAGTAACATACAAGGGAGCCCCAATAAGGTTAGCTGCTGACTTCTCAATAGAAATGCTCCAAGCAAGAAGAGAATGGCAAGAAATATTCTGAGCAATGAGAACCAGAGGACTGCAACCAAGGCTACTTTACCCTACCCAGCAAGGCTCTCAATCAAGATAGAAGTCCAAATAAGGAGCTTCCTAGACAAAAGAAGTCTAAAAGAATACACCTCCACTAAAGCAACTCTGCAAGAGATGCTAAAAGGACTGCTTAAAGGAAAGGAAGGAAGAGAGACAGAGAGGATCACAGGTACGAAGATGGCAATGAATAAGTACTTATCAATAATAATCTGAAATGTAAATTGATTAAATGTTCCAATCAAAACACATAGAATGGCTGCATGGATAAGAAAGAATGACCCACACATATGCTGCCTACAACAAATCCACCTCAGGACAAAAGACATGAACAGACTGAAAGTGAAGGGCTGGAAACAAACTTTCCAAGCAAATAAACAGGAATATAAAGCCAGGGTAGGAATACTCATATCACACAAAACAGACTTCAAAAAAAAGTGCCATAAAGAGAGATCCAGAAGGTCACTTCATAACACTCAAGGGAAGGATCCACCAAGAAGACATAACATTGTAGATATATGTACTCCCCACATCGAAGCAATCAAAACATATAAAGAAAATCTTAGAGAAATTCAAGAAACATATTGACAGCAACACAATTATAGTAGGGGGAATTTAACACTCCACTGTCAAAAATGAACAGATCTTACAAACAAAATAACAACAAAGATATTGTGGCATTGAACAATGCCCTAGATAAAATGGACTTAACTGATATAGAGAGAGCCCTTCGTTGCAAAGAAGGAAAATACACATTCTTTTCAAAAGAACATGGAATATCTTCAAAGATAGACCACATGATGGGACACAAAACAAGCCTCAACAAATTCAAGAAAATTGAAATCATACCAAGCATTTTCTCCAACCACAAGGGACTGAAACTGGAAACCAACCCCAAAGGAAAAAAAAACACTGAAAATTATGGAGCTTGTATAGCATGCTATTAAACAACAAATGAGTCAAGAATAAAATTAGGGAAGAAATCAAAAACTTTCTGGAAACAAATGATAATGAACTCAACCCCAAATTTATGGGACACAGTGAAGGCAGTCCTGAGAAGGAGTTTCATAGCAATACAGGCCTATCTAAAAAAGATATAGCGGGCCTGCAAACCACACGATTGTGGTTCGATTCCCAGTCAGGGTACATGCCTGGGTGGCAGGCCATTTCCCACCAGCAGGGAATTCATGAGAAGCGACAATACATTGATATTTCTCTTCTCTCCTTCTCTCCTTCCTTTCCTCTCTAAAGATAAATAAGTAAAATCTAAAAAAAAAAGAAAAAGAAAACCACATCTCAGTTACCTATAGAACAAGGAGATACCTAAAGGCTGACTGTTACTTCTAGGGAAAGGAAAAAAACATTTTTTAAAAAAAGATAGAAACATTTCAAACAAACAAACTAACCCTACACCCACAAGAACTAAAGAAACAACAAAGACAGCCCAGAGCAAATAAAAGGAAGGAAATAAAAAAAAGTCAGAGGAGAATTAAATGACATAGAGACTAAAAGCACAATTCTAAAAATTAATGAACCCAAGAGCTGGTTTTTTTGAAAAGATAAACAAAATGAACAAGCCTTTAACAGGTTTATTAACAAAAAAGAGAGGACAAAAATAAAATTTCTGTATGCAGAAATCTACACAACACTGAAGAAAGAAATCAAGGAAGACACAAACAAATGGAAACATATACCATGTTCATGGATTGGAAAAATTAACATCATCAAAATGTGCATACTACCCAAAGCAATTTGCAGATTCAATTCAATACCTATTAAACTACCAATGGCATATTTCACAGACATAGAACAAACACTGCAAAAATTTATATGGAATCATATACAACCCTGAATATCTGCTGCAACTCTGAGAAAGAAGAGCGAAGTCAGAGGAATCACAATACCTGATACCAAACTGTATTACAAGGCCACTGTAGACAAAACAGCCTGGTATAGGCATAAAAACAGGCACATAGACCAATGGAACAGAACAGAGAGCCCAGAAATCAACCCAGATCTCTACAGTCAATTAATATTCGACAAAGGGGGCAGTAGCATGAAATGAAGTAAAAATAGCCTCATCAACAAATGTTGGGAGAACTGGACAGCTATGTGTAAAAAAATGAAAACTGAGCACCATCTTACACCATACACAAAAATAAATTCAAGGTGGTTAAAAGATTTAAATACAAGCCATGAGACCAGTAAAGCCCTAGAGGAGAACATAGGCAGGGAAATCTCAGATATTTCACATAGCAACATTTTTACTGATATGTCCCCTAGAGCAAGGGACATAAAGGAAAAAATAAACAAATGGAATCTCATCAAAATTAAAAGCTTCTGCACGGCTAAAGAAAACAGAATTAAAATTAAAAAAGAACCAACCATATGGGAAAACATATTTGCCAATGATACCTCAGACAAGGGTTTAATTTCCAAAATATATAAAGAACTTACATGACTCCACTCTAAGAAGACAAGTAACCCAATTAAAAAATGGGCAAAGGACTTGGATAGTCACTACTCCAAGGAGGACATACAGAGGATCCAGAGACACATGAAAAGATGCTCAGTTATTGCTAGCTACCAAAGAGATGCAGATTAAAACCACAATGAGATACCACCTCACACCACTCGGAATGGCCATCATGAACAAGGCAACAAACAAATGTTGGAGAAGTTGAGGAGAAAAGGGAACCCTAATGCACTGTTGATGAGATTGCAGACTGGCACAACCAAAATGAAAAACAGTTGGAATTTTCTCACAAAACTAAAAATAGATCTGCCTTTTGACCCAGCACTCTTGGTGCTGATTGCACTGTGGTGGGATTCCAGACTGGTACAATCAAAAGTGGAAAACAGTATGAAATGTTCGCAGAAAACTAAAAATGGATCTGCCTTTGGACCCAGCAATTCCATTACTAGCACTATATCCTAAGAACCCTGAAATACCAATCCAAAAGAACCTATTCACCCAATGTTCATAGCAGCACAAGTTATAATAAGCAAGTGTTGGAAGCAACCTAGGTGCCCATCAGTAAATGACTGGATGAAATAACTATGGCACACTTACACAAAGAAATTCTATACAGCAGAAAGAAGAAGCTCCTACCTTTTGCAACAAAATGGATGGAACTACAAAGCATTATGCTAAGCAAAATAAGCGAGGCTGTGAAAGACAAATACCATATGATCTCACCTTAAACAGGAACCTAAACAACAAAACAAACAAGCAAAATATAACCAAAGACACTGAAATAGAGAACAGGCTGACAGGGACCAGACCGAAGAAGGGAGGGTATTTCAGAGGAAAAGAGGAAGGGTTTACAGGAACAAGTATAAAGGACACATGGACACAAACTAGAGGGAGGTAAAAATGGAAGGAAGGTGTGGAGAGTTGGGAAGGAGGGCTCCAATGGGAATAACACACATAAAACTGTACTTGAACAATAATCAAGTTAAAACAAATTAATTAAAAATTAAATTTTAAAAATGAAAATAAATATATTCTATGTTTAAATTGAATATTATTGTGATAACATAGAAATAACTGGTTAAAATTTTTAAAGAGAGTTAAATAAAATTTTTTATTTTTATTGAGTCATTTTTATTGTTTTCTTATATTCCCATTTTACCCCCATACCTTCTCCATCTCCACCCAATGTCCTTCCCCCCACAATTACCACACTCTTGTCCATGTCTATAAAAAGACAATATTTGATGGCATTCTGGAATTCACTTTTAGTCACCATAAAGCAAAGATTTACAAGAGCATGTTTTATTGCTATTGCATTGTGTGCCTACCACAATATCATAGAATTGTCACTTGAATCTGTATAATTTTATTAACCAATGTCACCCCATTGAATTAAATTAAAGGTACTTCTAAAAACGTTTCCTCTTTCTTCTCATTAAAAGCTTCTCTGCTTAGATACACTGGGAAAGCCTAAAAGACCATAAGACATGATTCCCTAGGCCAAGTTGATCTCACAATCCCAGATCTCTGGAGCATCCCTTGGTCATTACCCACTGGGGCTATAATTAGCTGCTGCTCTGTGGTATAGTCATTTGTGTGTGTCTTTAATGATCCTGCATTAGACCAGTTAATTTTGGAAGAACTGCGTATTTCTGAAACTTCAATGATGCTGTTTTCTTGTTTCCCTTGGCAAAATAGGTAGGTGGGAGGGACAGAAATAGAATCTATAGTGAGCAAATCAGCCATCTAAGGTCTCTATGTACCAGTCATGCAAAAATGAAGCCTTCCTTAACTCACTGTGATGTCAGCTTTCTATGTGGCTGGTTGTTGCTGGCGGTAGAGAAGGATGGAGCAGGAATCGGGCCCATGAATGAGAGTCACTTGTATGGTCAGTTGAAGGTATGAGACAATGTGTAAGGGAACCTGTACATCTTACTCTCAAAGAATGAGAATAAAACTTGAAGGATAACAGGGAAGACTTAGAATTTAGGCTCTGACTATCTTTCTCACCAAGTTTCCCAAGTGTTTGACCTCTTGTTTAATTTGTTTGTTTGTTTGTTTGTTTGTTTCATGTGCCCTCTTCTCTGGCCTGGGGTTTATGGTCAGTCTTGCCAGTTGGTAGGTCTATCCAATGCCTAGAAACCTTTCATCATTTTGTAACCTTCAGCCTCAGCTTTCATTCCACTTTTCAGCCCTCGTCATCCTAATGGTTGCAGCTCTTTTTGACTGATTGGAAGCTGTTGAGCATTGTTGGTGTGTTACAGCAGAGTGGCATGTAGTGTCTCTGAAAACTGTCATGCACCCTCTAATGGGAAATTTCCATCGTTTCATTCTTTGACAGGTCAATTACATTTATTATATTACTCATTTATTTTAGTACTCACTTATTAATTAATGCATTTGATATTAGCTATATTGTGTGTCCATGATAACCATGTCCACACTTCCCATTTACAAGGTGGAAAAATTATGGGAATTGCTGTCTCAACTTCTATTTCTTCCCCTTTGTCATCTCACTTTCTTCAGTCATGAAATTGCTGTTTCTTCCCTTTCTCCTTTATTTTCCTCCTTTATTATTTTTAAATTTTAATTAATGAACTTTATTCTTTAGAGCAGTCACTAGTTCACAGTAGAATTGAACAGAAGGTACAGAAATTTCTCCTATACCCTTGTTTTCACACACACACATCATGCTGTTCTAGGAACACCCTTCTCCAGAGCAGTACACTGATGAACCTTCACTGACATGTCATTATCACCTTGGTGTTGTACATCTTATAGATTTGGACAAATTATAATGACTTATACCCATCACTGCAGCATCATATGGAATAATTTCACTCCCTTACAAATCTTTCATGATCTCTTTGTTCATCCCTCCCTATCCTCTAATGCCCTGGCAACCACTAATCTTTTAATCTTCCCCACAGTTTTGCCTTTTCCTAAACATCATATAATTGAAATCAATCATATAGTATGTATCTTTTCACATTGGCTTCTTTCATTTAGTAACATGCATTCATTTCCTTCAGGTCTTTTCATGGCTTGATAGCTCATTTCTTTTTAGCGCTAAATTATTTCATTGTCTGGATATGCCAGTTAATTTATCCACTCACCTAATAAAGAACATTTTGTGTGCTTCCAAGTTTTGGCAGTTATGAATAAAGCTGTTATAAACATCTATGTGGTTTTTCTGTGGACAGAAATTGTAGCTGCTATTCAGGGTGGTTTATGGTTCCATATAAATTTTTGAAGCGTTTGTTCTATGTCTGTGAAATATGCCATTGGTACTTTAATAGGTATTGCATTGAATTCGTATATTGCTTTGGGTAGTATGGACATTTTGATGATATTAATTCTTCCAATCCATGAACAAGGTATATGTTTCCATTTGTTTGTGTCTTCCTTGATTTCTTTCTTCAGGGCTGTGTAGTTTTCTGCATACAAGTATTTTACCTCCTTAGGTTTATTCCCAGATATTTTATTTTTGTTTTTCTATATCAAATGGGATTTTTTCCTTGATTTCTGCTTCTGCTGATTCATTGTTGGTATACAAAAATGCCTTTGATTTCTGGATATTGACTTTGTAACCTGCTGTTTTGCCAAGTTCATTAACTAGCTTGAGCAGCAACTCAACGTCATAGACAGGAGCAGTGCTGAATCAGTGAATTACAGGTGAGAGATTGATGTTCTCTTGAACTTACCTGGGTCCTCAGAAACAGAGGCTACTGTATTTCATCACTTGAACAGTATTCAGATCTTTCCCTTTTCTCCTGAACTGATTTTTTATATTGTACCTATCTTTCTTAATTTCTCCTTTCCCCATCTTCTCCATATTTTAAATCTTCATTTTAATCCTTTCTGTTTTATTTTTCTGCATACCAGATTATTCCACAGACTTTAGGAAAATGAGTTGAGTGCTGGTTGTAGGTTTGGAGTTGAAATGCTATCTAATCCCCAGCAAGCAATCTGTTGTGAAGCTTTAGGTGGCTTCTCACTGAGAGATGGATTCTCTGTCACTGAGAGTCATGGATTCTATAAATTTTTAAATGAGGAATTTTTCCTTATGACTTTTAAAACTTTTGGAAAAGGTGACTGAGAGAGAACAGAATCAAGAATAATAGAGATCACTGACCTGAAGGCTTGGCCTCACTATAGGCTGGGGCTATTAATATAACCTCTCAATCAAGAACAATCTACTGACTTTCTATAGGTACCTCAGTGTATAATATGGGCTACACACATATGAATAATGACAGTTAATTTTAATGGGAAATTTCATCTTACATAATTCAAGGTATTTTCCTCACATTGCTTGTATCTTCCTTCTTTTTCCTGTTTAGTTCTATTACCTAAAGAGCTGCATCAATATTTATGTCCTGAAGTGAAGGTGTAACCTTCACTACGTGCTGTTGCTTACATGAATCACCTTCTATCCCCAACTCTCCAAAAATCCTTACCAAATATTCATCTTCCTATTCACTTTACTTGTATGGTATACCACATTAGATTGTATTTGGTATGTGTGCAATTCTTGTATTTTCAACTGTTTTCTTGTTCTTTGACTTGCAGGAGTTAGCAAAAGAACAAATAAGTATAAAAATTTTTTTCAATAAAAGCTACAAGAAGTAATGGGGATTTTAATTGAACTTTTAGGATAATAAAATTAATCAAAACCAAGAGAATGGGCTCTTAGCAGTAACACCTTGAGTTTTTCACAGTTGTAGAAACCAGTTACACAACCAGCAAAATAAGAATCTTTACACAGATAATAGTAGCAGGAAAAGTATTCACTTTCCCAAATACAATGAACTATTTATTGTACTTGTCAAATGATCTTTAACTCGTCACACGTTATGTTTACTTGTTGTTAGCTTGTTATATAATTTAGTATTAATAATGGACACTGTGAATGGCACTAGTTTTTGTTTTAACCAGGAAAAACATGACTGTTCTCAGTTTTTATACTTAATTATTTTCTCCAGTATTTGTCTTTTTGGAATAAAATCAAGGGATTTAACTTTTGGTGCCCAATTCTGACAAATGTGTGAATCTGGAAAACTCAGTTTATTTTTCTGGGTCTCCTGTTTTCTATCTGATTGATGACCAAGTGAAAAATGAGTTTTATATAATTCCATGAGAATTTTCTTCTCAACACAATGTGGACATGTGCTATTCCTGACTAAGGCCTTGGATCTTTTTCAACAGCTACTGAGTTTCCTGGGTCCCTCCCCAGTGTCTCCATCACCTCCTCTCCATGCATACTCTTCCCATCAGTCCTGTCCTGCCCTGATGAGCAGCATATGTGGTTGTCCCCTGTCCCCATCCCCCACTTGAAACTCCAGGTTTCTGATAATAGAAAGTGTGCATCTTGAGATTGTGGACTATCGGCTCAGGAGGTGGCAGTATAATTACCATGTGTAAGTGAGAATATAGTGGCATTTGTGTTAGTGATGGTGATCCAGAATTGGGATCAAGGCACAACATCCTCTGTGAGTTTTATGATCTGGGATAAGTGAGGGCATCAGCCATAGAGCTGTTTGTGTGAGTAGGTCTGGAGTTTTAGCTGAAAAATGAAGTATGTCAATATTCCTGTTCTACTGTATTTCATCAACTCCTAAAATGATTAACTTGTATTGAGTGTTCTCAGGACCTACTCTCCACTATCAGGAAGGATTGAGGTGGGTATTGGAAATGAAGAAACATAACACTGTTCTCTGCTCACCCTCCATGTCACACATAAATACAACATACATTAAAGGACTAAATCTCCAGTGTTACATTTTGTGTTCTATGGGTTAAGATCATGGAGGAAGCTTTGTGCCCTAATAAAGTATTTCTTATTAATGATTGATATTCCTCTTATTTTTATAGTCATAGATCAAAAGCATAAAATACAAATTTCCTTGAACATAAAATATCTGAATATATTTCAAAGCAAGCAAGGTAATATGCAATTTTAGAATGGGTGACCGTGCTGGCAGCACTCAGTACTTTAATGGGTAGGGGGATGGCAGTGGACATAAAAGATGTCACCAAAGGTAGGCTAAGACACCAATGAATTAAAATTTAATATCTCAAATGTTCCAAGTGCTGGTGTTTAAAATGTATATGGACTGAAGAAATGTGTTTTCAGAGCAGGTTCATATTTTTAGTGGCTATGTTAGGAATGGGCCTTAGCTAAATTCTGCAGAAATGTTACAAATACCTATTTATTAGGCCTGGAGAAAATCTTGTATCACTAGGAGGCACAGATTCCTTATGAAATCCTTGCATAGCGTTGAAGCCAGCTTATGACTTTGTACTTATCAAAAATTGTATGGGAATTAGAGGTACCCAGTATGGAAGTACACATGATAAAGTGTGATGAAAATAGTGCTGGTTAATTTTTTTATTAGAGTCCACATAATTCTCTTGTTCTACTATATTTAGGGGACCTCCAATTTTACATACACCAATCCCTTTGTTCATTTTCAAGCTTCAGCCTGTCCTAATTCAGTCTCTACTCATGTTAAGAACTATTCACTCCATGTTATATAGCCCACCAGTTAATCATATTTTCCTATTATCACTGCTTTCTGTGAGTTGTGAGAGCAAAATGGAAAAACAAAATGGATTATGAGAACGTACGTAAAAGCAAGATGGAATCTGTTGAAAATGAGGAATAGTCAATATTAGAAGTGATTTAAACAGGTGATGAATATCATGTACACTCATGAATTTGAGAACTGAACATTGCAATGAGAGTTTTGGTGATATGTTTAAAATATGTTGTAATATTATGTTGATTTGTGTTTTGTTTTTGTATATTTAGGAAACTGTATAAGTATATACTTTTTATTTGTAATAAGAACATTGAAATTCTTTGATTTCTTGGCATCTCTGTAATCACAATTTCCTCTTCATTTCCTTAGTTCTCATAACTGCAGCCACAGCCCAGCTGGATGGATCAATGGATGGAGGAAATCACTCAGTTGTGTCTGAGTTTGTGTTTCTGGGACTCATCCATTCATGGGAGATCCAACTTGTCCTCCTGGTGTTTTCCTCTGTGCTCTATGTGACAAGCATGACTGGAAACTTCCTCATTGTGTTTTCTGTGACCATTGATCCTCACTTACACTCTCCCATGTACTTTTTCTTAGCCAACCTCTCCTTCATTGACCTTGGAGCCTGCTCTGTGGTCTCACCGAAGATGATTTACGACCTTTACAGGAAGCATAAAGTTATCTCTTTTGGAGGCTGCATTGCTCAGATCTTCTTCATCCACGTCGTTGGTGGGGTAGAGATGGTGCTGCTCATGGCCATGGCCTTTGACAGATATGTGGCCATATGCAAGCCTCTCCACTACCTGACCATCATGAGCAGGAGAGTGTGCATTTTGTTTACAGCTGCTGCTTGGGCCCTTGGCATCACTCATTCACTGTTCCAACTAGCATTTCTTGTGAATTTGCCTTTCTGTGGTCCTAATGTATTGGATAGCTTTTACTGTGACCTTCCTCGGCTCCTGAGATTAGCCTGTACAGATACCTACAGGTTGCAGTTCATGGTCACTGCCAACAGTGGGTTTATCTGTGTTGGTTCCTTCTTAATACTCCTCATCTCCTATGTCTTCATCATGTTTACTGTTTGGAAACACTCCTCAGGTGGTTCATCCAAGGCTCTCTCCACTTTGTCAGCTCACATCACTGTGGTCCTTTTGTTCTTTGGCCCAACCATGTTTGTCTATACATGGCCAAACCCCAATTCACAGATGGACAAGTTTCTTGCACTCTTTGATGCTGTGCTCACTCCTTTTTTAAATCCAGTCATCTACACATTTAGGAATAAAGAGATGAAGGCAGCAATGAAGAGAGTATGCAAAAACTTAGTTATTTACAGAAAGATCTCTTAGGTGATGAGGTTAAGGCCTTTTCACTAACAATGGTGTAGCATTTGGGTTGCATCTTCGATATTTTAGATTCAGGAAGTTTGAGGCATCACATATTGACTTTTTTGCCATGGAATCTTTAATGTAATTTTTAAGTAATGAATGTATTTATTCCAGGGGAAGAGTAAATTATGAAAACAGTATGTCTATCTATGTAAATCCCAGTAAAATTTCTTCAGATGTTACACAGTTTTCAGTGAACAGGTCTTACATGTAATTTTTGAGATTTATTCTTAAGTATTTAAATTTTTGATACTGTTTTACATAGTGTAGTTTGTTTAATTTAAAATTATTTATGTCTAGTATACATAAATATAATTGAACGTTTTGTTTTTTGACATTATGTCATGAAGCCTTGTAAAACCTCCTACTTCTACTCATTTTTATAGTTTAAGATTTTCTTTTTTTAATTTATTTTTTTATTGATTATGCTGTTACAGTTGTTCTATTCCCCCTCTTCATTCCCCTCCACCCTACCCCCCTTTAGTTTATGACCATGTGTCTCAAGTTCTTTAGATTCTATATTTCCCATACTATTCTTGCTCCCCATCTATTTTCTATCTACTGTCTGTGCTACTTATTTTCTGTACCTTCTCCCCCCTTCTCCTCCTCCCACTCCCCTGTTGCTAACCCTCCTTGAGATCTTCATTCCTGTTTCCACTCATTATCTAGCTGTCCTCTTAGTTTGCTTTTGTTTTAGGTATGGTTGTTAATAACTGTGAGTTTGTTGTCCTTTCACTGCTCGTGTTTTTTAAACTTCTTTTTCTTAGATAAGTCCCTTTAACATTTCATATAATAAGGGCTTGGTGATGATGAACTCCTTGAATTTGATCTTATCTGAGAAGCACTTTATCTGTCCTTCCATTCTAAATGAAAGTTTTGCTGGATAGAGTAATCTTGGTTGTAGGCCTTTGGATTTCATGACTTGGAATACCTCTTTCCAGCCCCTTCTTGCCTGTAAGGTCTCTTTTGAGAAATCTGCTGACAGTCTGATGGGAACTCCTTTGTAGGTGACTGTCCCCTTAGCTCTTGCTGCTTCTAGGATTCTCTCCTTTATTTTAATCTTGGCTAATATAATTATGATGTGCCTTGGTGTCTTTCTTCTTGGGTCCAACTTCTTTGGGACTCTCTGAGCTTCCTGGATTTCCTGGAAGTCTATTGCCTTTACCAGATTGGAGGAATTCTCTTTTATTATTTGTTCAAATAAGTTTTCCACTGGTGGCTGTGCCTTTCCCCCTTCTGGTACCCCTATAATTCGGATGTTGAAGTGTTTAAAGATGTCCTGGAGGTTCCTAAGACTCTCCTCAATTTTTTGAATTCTTGCTTCTTCACTCTTTTCTGTTTGGGCATTATTTGCTTTCTTCTGGTCCATTCCCTTGATTTGGGTCCCAGTTTCTTTTTCATCGCTATTGGTTTCCTGTGCAATTCCATTCATTTCTATTAGTTTCGCCTTCATATGTTTGTCTAATTTGTGGCTATAATCAACCAGTTCTGTGAGGATCCTGATCACCAGTGTTTTAAACTGTGCGTCTGAGAGTTTTGCTATTTCTTCATCGCTTAGATTTAAAGGCTCTGGGGCTTTGAGATCTTCTTGAGCCATTTTTGGTCTGTTTGCGCCCGTTAAGTATAAGGAGCAGAGCCTTGGACTCCTAGGTCGCTAGTTTGTGATGCTGTATGTGGAGGTGGGGTCAGAGCGGGGAAATGGTGGCCCCCTCTGCTGTTTCTCACAGCTGGGTGAAGAGCAGAGCCTTAGATTGCTCACTGGGGCAGGGCCACTTAGGTAGCTGGATTATGACGCTATATGTGGAAGCGGGTTTAGAGCAGGGAAATGGCGGCGCCCTCCACCTGCTTGCCACTGGGGCTGCTGGCTGTCGTCCAATTGCCCACTCCCTCGCTTGTCTATCCACACTCGACTGCATGACCACAGTCAACCCGTAGGCCTGCTCCCTCGCTGTTTCCCCATGATTGCTTGCTGAGTTGCCCACCAGGTCCAACCCTGCACCTGGATTCCACGCACCTGAGTCCGCCTGACCGAGTTTTCCTGTGCAACCCCACTCTGCCAGCTTTTGGTTTCACCCCTCTTACTGGTCAGGCTGAAGCATTTGTTGTTATCAGACTTCCGAAAAGTTTAATTTTCTGTGTTCTGGCTGTGTTTTCTATTGCTATTATTTAGTTGTCTCTACACTTGGTTGTGTGAGGAAGCACAGCATCTGCACCTATGCCTCCATCTTGGCGGAAGTCTCAAGATTTTCCTCATAAGTGATCACTGAATTCAGTTGTCACTGAATAATGACATTTTAACCCTCTTATTTTAGTATGGATTATTTTGTTCATTTTTGTTGCTGCATTACAATTGCTAGATTAAATGTTCTGATGCTGAATAGAAGTGGTTACAGTGAACATCCTTGACTTATTGTTATGAGAAAAGCTTTCATTGTTCTATCATTAAGTATATAGGTTTTTCATAGGTTCCCTTTATCAAAGTGAAAAAGTTTCTATCTACCTATCCATTCTAAAAATGTTACTGATTATGCTATTACAGCTTTCCCAGTTTTTTCCCTTTGCCCCATTTCACCCAGTACCCCATTCCCTCAACCAATTCTCTCTCTTAGTTCATGCCCATGGATCATATATGTAAGTTCTTTGGCTACTTTAATTCCTATGCTGCTCTTATCCCCCTATTTATTTTCAGCCTATCAATTTGTACTTCTTAATCCCTGAACCTTTCCCCAGTTTTCCCCCTTTGCCCTCCCAACTGATAATACTGCAAATGATCTCCATATCTATGATTTTATTCCTCTCTGCTAATTTATGTAGTTTGTTATTTTGGTTCCATCACTTAGGATTGTGAATTTTTTGCCTTTTTAATGTTCATCATTTTGATCTTCTTCTTTTTCTTTTATAATTCCCTTTAGCATTTCTTATAATAATGGCTTGGTGATGATGAACTCCCTTTAGCTTTACCTTGTCTGGGAAGCACTTTATCTGTCCTTCAATCCTAAATGATAGCTTTGTTGGATAGAGTAATGTAGGTTGTAGAGCCTTACTTTTCATCACTTTGAATACTTCTTGCCAGTTTCTAGCCTGCAAAGTTTCTGTTGAAAAATCAGCTGACAGCCTTATGGGAACTCTTTTGTAGGTAACTATCTACATTTCTCTTATTGCTTTTAAGATTCTTCCTTCATGTTTAACCTTTGGCATTTTAAACATGATATCTCTTGATGTGGTCCTGTTGGGTACATTTTGTTTGAGACTCTTTGAGCTTCCTGGACTTCTATGTCTATTTCCTTCACCAAATTAGAGAATTTTTCATTCATTATTTTTTCAATGAAGTATTTGATTTCTTGTGCTTCCTCTTCTCCTTTCAGCACCCTTATGATTTGGGTGTTGGTACATTTAAAAATGTACTAGAGGCCCCTTAACCTATCTTCAACTTTGAATTATTTTACTTCTTTCTTTTCTGATTGCATGCTTTTTTCTTCTTTGTGTTCCAAATCATTGATTTGAATATCAGTTTTATCCCTTGCACTCTTGGTTTCCTGTAGACTTTTCTTTATTTCACTTAACATAACCTTCTTTTCTGCCTGGGTTCTTTCATGCTGCTTCAGTACCCAATCAGTTCCTGGAGCATCCTAATAATCAGTGTTTTGAACTGTGCAACTGATAGGTTGTTTATCTCCATTTTGTTCAGTTCTCTTTGGGGGGCTTTGTTCTGTTCTTTTATTTGGGCCATATTTCTTTGTGTCCTCATTTTGGCAGCCTGGCTGTTTTTGTTTCTGTGCATTAGGTAGAGCTGCTTTGACTTCATTAGTTGTGTGATCTACTGTTGGAAAGTATATCTGTAAAATGTGTGGGGTAGATCCTTAGGTAATCACCAGGGCAGCAGGACCCATGTCATCACTGTGTTGCTCTGTGTGAGGGAGGGCTCACAGAGATGACAGTGCCACTGCTTAGTCTCAGAAGTTTTGCCTAGGAGGAAGCTGTCTCCTGGCAGTTGCCCTTTTGCCTGTCTCCGCGCTTTCTCCCCATACACCACCAGTGCTCTTCCAGCTGTTGTACTGTTGCTGAATCCCAGAGGGGTGGGTCTGAGTGAGTCCTAAGTCCATTGCAGGTTTTTTAAGAAGAGTCTCTTGAGAATCTCACAGTTTCTTTCAGCACCTCAGAGTTCACTAGTTTTTACAGCCAGAAGTTATGGGGCCTTCTCTTCCTGGTGCTGGAACACTTGGCTGGGTAGTCTGATCTGGGGCTGGGATCCCTCAGTTCCAAGGTACTCTTCCTGATTTTTATCCACCACACGTGGATGTGGGACTGCCCACTGCACATTACCTCACCTCTCTGCACCACTCCACATCTCCTTACGCCTCTGTGCCTCTCACCTCTCTGAGCCTCAGTGGAAGGGCAGATAAAGTGCTTCTCAGATAAGATCAAATTCAAGGAGTTCATCATCACCAAGCCCTTATTATATGAAATGTTAAAGAGACTTATCTAAGAAAAAGAAGATTAAAAAGATAAACAGTGAAAGGACAGCAAACTCACAGTTATTAACAACCACACCTAAAACAAAAGCAAACTAAGAGGACAGCTAGATCAGGAGCAGAACCATAGAAATGAAGATCACATGGAGGGGTAGCATCAGGGGAGTGGGAGAAGAAGGGGGGAGAAGGTACAGAAAATAAGTAGCATAGACGGTAGGCAGAAAACAGATAGGGGGGAAACAAGAATAGTATGGGAAATATAGAATCTAAAGAACTTGAGACACGTGAACATAAACTAAAGGGGGGATGGTAGGGGAATTGTGTTCAGGGTGGAGGGAAATGAAGGGGAGAAATAGAACAATTGTAATGGCATAATCAATAAAATATATATTTTAAAAAATAAAATAAATAATTAAATGCCAAAGTTAAAGATAAATAGGGAATCAAAAGCAGCAAAAGAAGTTAGTTACCTACAGGGGAGTTCTCATAAGACTGTCACCTGATTTCTCTAAAGAAACTTTGGAAGCTAGAAGGGATGGGCAAGACATATTCAAAGTCATGAAAATCAGGGACCTACAGCCAAGATTGCTCTACCCAGCAAAGCTATCATTTAGAATTGAAGGGCAGATAAAGAGCTTCCCAGATAAGAAACAACTTAAAGGAGTTCTTCATCACCAAACCATCATCATATGAAATGTTAAAGAGACTTATTTAAGAAAAAGAAGACCAAAACTACGAACAATAAAATAGAGAAAAAATACAAATATATCAACAATTGAATCTAAAAAACAAACTAAGCAAAAAAGAACAGAGGCAGAATCATGGATACAGAGAGCATTTTGATGGTTGCCAGAGAGAGGGGGATATGAAGGAATGGGTGAAGAAGTGAGGGGATTAAGAAGTACAAGTAGGTAGTTACGTAATAGCCATGGGGATGTAAAGTACGGCATAGGAAATGAAGTAGCCAAAGAACTCATACACATGCACATGGACATGGACAGTGGTGGGAGGATTGCCTGAGGGAGTGGGCCGTGCTGGGTTGAGGTTGGGGCAAGGGGGGGAATATCAGAACCATAATAGCACAATTAATAAAATATTTTTAATTATATAAAGAGCCCTGGCTGGTGTAGCTCAGTGGATGGAGCACCGGCCTATGAATCAAAGGGTCGCCTTTCGATTCCCAGGCGCAGCACATGCCTGAGTTGCAGACCAGGTCAGGTCCCCAGTGCGGGGCATACAAGAGGCAACTACACATTGATGTTTCTCTCCTTCTCTTTCTCTCTCCCTTCCCCATTGTGTAAAATAAATAAAGTCTTTTAAAAAATTATATAAAGAAAATATCTTTATATACCTCATAATTAGCTCTCCATTTATGTAACAGCTGATCAAAATTCTGTTTAAATGATTCTCTATTCACTCTTTAGCCTTTAACTCTTTCATCTGAGTAATCAAAGTACTTTAAACCTGTTTTTATGTCTTCCATTACTGCAATGCTCTTATCTACTTACTCTGTATATAATTTCTAAACCACTTTGTAAAAAAACTACAATGTAGCAGTCTATTAAAGCAAGACTAGGGCTGAATAAAATGACCCCCCCCGGTTCTTACAAGTAATTTACTATTAAGAAATTAAAATTTCATAGTAGCACTATTATGCTAACTTTTGATCTCCTTATAAGAATAAGGAGAACCATTTTAATAGCTCTGCCATTGGCTACTAGGCTAATAGCCTCTCTGGGAAATCTATGATCCTACTACTACCTCTCATAATTTTCCTGCCCATGATGTTTTTTTTCCAAATCCTTAGTTCTTCCTTTGGGTGAAACACTTTTCTCCGTCTTAGGAAGTCTCATATATTGTTAAGGGAAAAGACGACTTCTTTCCTGTTACACATCAACTTCAGAGATCTGTGGAATTATGAATTCCATATCAGGTTATTCTAATATCTCAGGCACCGTCCTTGCCTTCCCTTTCCCTCCTTTCCATCAAAAGTGTAACTCTAAGGCAAGCTGCAACTTCAAGGTTGATGCTTTTGCATGTACCTGACCCAATAATGTCGAGTAATGAAAAAATTTTCCCTTAACTATTTCCTATACTTCAAAAGTGTTTTTAAATCATCCCCAATAAGGCTGTGTAAACTTAAGATAACTTGGACTGAACTAAGTAGCAGAGAAATATATCTGCCCCTTTATCTTGGACAGATTTCTTTCTTCTTAGACACTTGAACTGACAAAAAGAGAAGTAAGGAGGAAAGAGGGAATGAGGGTACCTCTGGGGGGACTGAGGGTCCTATCTCTGTCACCTGTATTCTATGTAACCCTCTGTAAGTCACTTCATCTATCTAGATCTTAGTTCCCCCATCTTTCAACTTAAAGGAAAGGGCACAGGATTGGACTAGACAACCATTGATAGTTTCTTCCAAGTTTAATACACTATATTGCACATAAATATTTTTGAGGTATGTGATGAAATAGAAGAAAACAGAAAAACTTTTTTAAACCTTCAAAATGGTGGCAACTAGTGACACCTACTCCTATGCACAACCTGAGAATTTAACAATGAAAGAAGCAGATAGGCCCCTGCCCTCCTCAGGTCTAGTAGCAGAGAGGAGGGCAAACATTAAAAGCATAAACTTGATTACAGTCACACCATTAACTACTGAGTGAATTGATTTATTATACTTTCCCCCCAAAAGCACAGTTTTTATTTATATAGAATCCTAACCACTTCAGTGGCAGGAGGAGTGGGAGAGGTTCCTTTTTCAATCCAGTGGTCTCCATAACGTTGGTCTGTTGTTACCAAACACACAGGCAAGCAGCACCACAGATTTGCTAAACTATTATTTTCAGTCCCTCTCTGCCAGAGCAACAAAGTGAGCATCAACCTCTGCTTCTGCAAGAATCCCGAATTTAGGATGTTCCACTGTAATTACTCCAACTTCTATTTCTGAAGGTTTAAAATCAATTGATAGAACAGTAAACAGGCATATAATTGTGATTTCCACTGTCTATTCAAATGTCCGATCAAATTTCTTCTTCACTATTTTCCCAAGAAAGCTGGTTGACTCGGTTTGTTTACTCATGCTGTGGTGGCTTTAAATCCACAGTAACCTGCAAGATCACACTTGCATACCTGAGGGCCTTGTTCTTCACCTATACCAATTAAAATCATACAAGAACCTCATTTCAGCATTCTGTGTAAAGACCTGAGAAATACTAGCAATTCTTTCACAGAGCATGTCCACAGGAATCTCAACCATACCTGTATTTTCAATTAGCCACCTTATAACATGCCCTCTGTACCTGGGATCTGCTGTCAGCTGTCATTCCTATTACCACACAACCAATGTTTTCAGTTATCTTAATAAGTCAGTCACTGCTGGAACCCAATAATGTGTTGGGTACTTTCTTCTGTGTGACAACTACAGCAGTCTTTCCCTCTGACAGTTACTGATGTAAGGCTGCCCTGGTTAATAGCCTTAAAAGCATATTTTGGTAGAGCCAGCCTTCAGGTGAAAAAATGGTAATGTGGCCGTCAAAACCAGACTGGAACCACGGAACATGTTGGTGCACCCACTATTTCAGGAACAGTACCTGAGCCCTGTACCTCCCTCACCAGGCATACAAGCCCCTCCGGAAATTGTAGCAACTGCTTCCTGATTTATTGTCCTCTTAATAGACTACCTAATCTAATATGAGCATTTGAAAAGGTTTCCATGAGAAACTCATGTAAGCTGAGACTTGACTCAAGGAGAGTCTCAGGACATTAAAAAGCATTTCATTCCAAATTATAAAGGTGTTGTAGACTGCTCTGCCTGATTTTAGTAATTATATCTCTACCCCTTGTGGCTAAGGGTGAGAGACAACCTTTGGAATGCCAGCCACAGGAGACAAAGCCTGTCTCAGGTAGCAAATGCTACCTCAGTTCCTCTCCCTGCCCCCAAAGCTTAGCCGGAAGTCAGTGACGGGTAAGACCTCTCACAGTGGGGGGCAACCTAAGCCAGACTCGATCACTTGGGAGGCCTTCAGGGAAGGACTGGCGGGGGGGGGGGGGCTGCAACAAAGAGCAGTGGACTCTCACCCCCCCACCCCGGCTTTGACATAGCCTGAGTCCCCATATTTTCTGGGAGAAGCGCTTCCTGGCTCTAATCCTCTTAAGCCTGAATACTTGATGGGGAGAGGTGCAGCTCCTTGCCTTGCTAGAATGTGTCCTGGGGAAAAATCTGGCATCACAAAGACTTGCTGATAAACCTGTGAAATCTGCTCTGCTAAGAGTTCTTTCATTCATATGATAAGGGTCCGAGAGGAAATGAGTATGTCTCCCAAAGTTTCTGCAACTCTCTTTCTGACAGACACTGACTCAGACTCTGAAGCCCTCAGATTTCTTTGAAATGTTATTTACTGTTTGATCCTTGCCGCCCTGTATTCCTGTGTATTACAACCCAATAAAAGGCTATGAAAGAGGGCGCTCGGAGCCTTTTTCTCCTCAGAGAAACTGGCCGCTGCTGGCCCTTGTCTCCCCTGAGAAAAACTGGCCACAGCCCACTTCTCCACCCCAAACAGATCTCAGCATGTCTCGGTCATTATTTATTCACTCGTGTCCATGGCATGGGGAGGGGGGGCCGCTCGAGAAGAAGTCTCTCCCACATAAAGGGAAGTTTATTTAGAAAGTAGCAGAGGTAGTAGAAGGGCCCTGGAGCTTCTGAGAAAGAGGGAGAGAGATTAGAACCTTAAGGTATAAAAGAGGGAGGAAAGGCACAGGTGTGCTCTGGGAAAGAGAAAAAGGAGAGAGACACAGAGAGAGATGACCCTTCAGAGACAAAAGAGGAAGGAAAGGTGAGGGCATGTTCCATGGAGAAAGCTGCTGAGAAAGCATGTTCTAAATAAGAAAAATGGAGAAAAGGAGGAAAAGAAATAGAAATTATAATCAAAAGAACTCAAAGAAAGTTGAAAAGGAGAGAAAAAATAAAAATTATTATATATAAAGGGTGGCTGAGGTTTGCATAATATCTACTTCGGGGTTAGAAATTTCAGAATTTAGCCAAGTTCAATTTCAGAATTATCTTGAGTGCTAATTACTACATAAGATTCTATTCTGGTAGATAAAATTATGAACTATCAGTTCTGGATATAAGTGACGGTACATTCTACTGAGATCACAAAGTGCTCCATTGCTGGACCCAGGGAATTGTGCCATGTCACCACTCTATGGTTTTATGTATTTGGTAATGAAGTACACAGAGAACAAATTACCCCAGTGTCTGAGATGAGACAGGACCCTGGCTGCCAGAAACATGTACAATGTATGACATATATGCTTAGCATGACAGAGACGAACCTGGTGATCACAAACAGTTCATGTCAACCTGATACACACTCACAGACAATAAACTGTCCAGAAGAGAATAGACCCAAGACCTCCTGTCTGACAACAGTAAGCTTTACTGGTTCCCCTTCTCCCAGCCCCGTCTAGAGCTGTCCTCCCCTCATTTCCTGGTTTGAGAGTACCAGGAGACTCTGAGTCTCCATGATACATCAACCCCCCCTCTTTGTATTCTACCTGGATTAGGAATTTGAGACTTACACAACATTATGCCCTTAAGAACTTCTGTTGTACTCTACATTACCTACAGATAAATAACCAGCTACAAATAAGCATCAAACCAGAAGAAAATGAGAAGGTTCTAGAGTCTGTAGACTTAGATACTTGTATCAATGGGAGCAATTTTAATTTGTAGCAAAGTAGCTTTTTGTTGGTGTGATTGTCCCAGCCTTGGTTAGATAAACAGAACAATTGAGATGTTTAGTAAGTGATCTTTCAGGATATTCTCTGAAGAATAAAGATGAAGACAGGTGCTCACTGCATGGTAAATTCATAAACAGGAATATTGCTTTGCCTCTTACATGATGAAGGAAAATCATTTCAATAATACCAATAAAACCATGAACTGGCTGCTGAGTTGATGGACAGATTCACTGCCCAAGTGCTAAACTGGGACATTTAGTAACAAAGTTGAGTTGATTTCATAAACTCTCTGGTATGGCAATTGAGCCTGAATGCCAAACAAATTGAGCCTAGGAACCAAATTTTTAAAATGAATGAATGAAGGAGTGAATGAGCTGTTCCTTCCTATGTCACAGATCACCCATACCTTCCTATTTTTCTCCTAAAAGGAGGATCTAAGATGCTCATTAGACCCTGTGAGAGAAAGGCAGGGCAGCATATTGGTTAAAAGTTTAGACTCTAGAGTTAACCTACCTTGGTTTAAGTCCTGACTTCTTCACTAGTTACATAACATTAAACAAGTTACTTCAACTCTCTATGCCTCAATTTCCTCATCTTTAGAGAACATACCGAAGTCTACCTAATAAGAGTGTTATGAGTCTGAAACGAGCTAATATTGGTAAAGTGCTTAGAAAGGCACGTGGCACATAGAGTAAGTTCTATAAAAGTACTTGTGGAATTGAGATGTTTAGTAGGATATCTTAACTTGTTAATTTGATATTATTAAGTTCAATTATAATAACAAATCCAAAAATACTGTTCCTTCGACTTTATGTAGCCTTTTTATGTGTCTCTACCATTTTAAATTATTTTACCATCATAATAATAATCAACACTATTATTGTTATTACTATTATACCAGTATGATCTTGGCCAAGCTAATTGCCTTATAATGTATTAATCTCATGTATATCTTTGAGAAGTAAACATGGAGGTACTATAAGATCTCAAAGCTAATTTTAGGCTCTTCACAAGAATCTCTGTAATAGACAAAGGAATTCAAAATAATTAAAGTAATAAAACAGTTTTATCTATTAGTACCCGATACAGTCATTATATCAAGTATATCTCAATTTTTAAAATAATAATCTATATAGGAAAAAGATCACTGACCTTCAAATAGCAACCTAGAAAATTTTACGCTTATTCCAGGGATGCTGGACTGGCCTTGTTCAGAAAATGTGGGTCACTCACAGACTCATAACACATGGAAGCTGGAAGAATAAATATGATTGTGTAACAAGTATGACTCTAAGTCCAAAAATCATGGATACAAGAAATCGTGTGTTGCCTTAATTTCTTTTAATTACCTTAAATAATTAAGGATTATATCAAGTATATAAGGACTTTGAGCCCCAGTCACAAGGCTGCTTGAGAAATGCTATGCCATCCATTATTTGGGTTCCCAATCCCCCAGTTGTGCCAACATCCTGGGATCTTTCAGCACTGAAGCGTGAGACAGTCTCTCAGGCATCTATCCAGACTGCTAAGAGACCTGTTTTCCCAGCAGACTGTGGCCCCTGCCAGGACAGCACGTCACCTTTCCTGGGCTCACTTGCAACACTGGAGTCTTAGACAAGGCTGGGAGTCCCTGAGCCTGGGGCCCAAGTTCCTAAGAAGCACAAGTCCCAGTGACTTTTACTCCCTTTCCAGCTTATTTCTTTCTCTTTCTTACCCCTGCAGGGCATAAATTATACTCGGTGGAGATAATACCCTATTAGTAGCAAAGAAGACTTAGTGACATCAAAATTTATATTAATATCCTTCAAAAAATATCTGAAGCAAGGTATTTCTAAAGGGCCTGGCTATGCCCTTGAATTGGAGGGGTAGAAATAAATACATGGCAAAATACAAAGTAATACACACTTTCAAAATTATCCTGCCAAACACCAAAAACCCAATTTAATGACTTTTCTTATCTGAAAGACTGGGCTCTGAATAACTTTTGACTATTTCAAAAAATAAAATTTAGCCCTGGCTGGTATGGCTCAGTGGATTGAGCGCAGGCTGTGAACCAGAGGGTCGCAGTTTGATTCCCAGTCATGGCACATGCCTGGGTTGCGGGCCAGGTCCCCAGTGGGGGCACATGAGAGGCAACCACACACTGATGTTTCTCTCCCTCTCTTTCTCTTTCCCTTCCCCTCTCTCTAAAAATAAAAAATAAAATAAAATATTTTTAAAATAATAAATAAATAAATAAATAAAATTTACTCTTAATCGGTGCCTTTGACATCTTTTAATAATATTCAAAGACTCTGCCAACCCTGAGATGGAACCAGCAGGATTTATTTTTAAATTACAAGAAATAATGTTGACTTCAAACTATAAAAACACACCTTTTGGACTTCCGCCAAGATGGAGGTATAGGTGGATGTGCCGTGCCGCCTCACACAACTAAGTTTAGGGACAACTAAATATTAGCATCAGAAAACACAACCAGAACACGGAAAACTGAACTTTTCGGAAGTCCACGAACAATAAATTCTTCAGCCCGACCGGTAAGGGGCGAAACCGACGCCTGGTGAGGAGTTGCAAAGGAGGGCTCGGTCGGACCTGGGCGCGGAATCCAGACGCGCGAATCCAGACGCACGGGTTCCAAACCCAGGATTGGACCTAGTGAGCGACCGCGCAACCCACAGGGTGAGCGACTGCAGAGGAGACAGTGGGGAGGCGGTGCAGCGTGTTGACTGCAGTTGCCTAATTGCGCGCGAGCGAGGGAGTGGGCGGTTGGACCGGCCACAGCGGCAATAGAGGGCGGCGGCAGAGTTACAGGGCGCCGCCATTTCCCCGCTCTGACCACGCCCCCACATACAGCCTCACAACCCAGCGACCTGGGAGTCCAAGGCTCCGCTTCTCACATTTAAAGGGCCAGAACAGACCAAAAATGTTGCAGGAAGACCTCAAAGCCCCAGAGATAAATCTAAGCGACGAAGAAATAGCAAAACTCTCAGACGCACAGTTTAAAACACTGGTCATCAGCTTCCTCACAGATCTGGTTGATTATAGCCACAAATTAGAGAAACATATGAAGGCGAAACTAAGGGAAATGAATGGAATTCCACAGGAAACCCATAGAGATGAAAAGGAAACTGGGACTCAAATCAATGCAGTGGACCAGAAGAAAGCAAATAATGGCCAAACAGAAAAGAGTCAAGGAGCAAGAATTCAAAAAAATGAGGAGAGTCTTAGGAACCTCCAGGACATCTTTAAACGCTCCAATATCCGAATTATAGGGGTACCAGAAGGGGGAAAGACACAACCACCAGTGGAAAAATTATTTGAACAAATAATAAAAGAAAATTTCCCCAATCTGGCAAAGGAAATAGACTTCCAAGAAATCCAAGAAGCCCAGAGAGTACCAAAAAAGTTGGACTCAAGAAGAAACACACCAAGGCATATCATAATTACATTAGCCAAAATTAAAATGAAGGAGAGAATCCTAGAAGCAGCAAGAGCTAAGGGGACAATCACCTACAAAGGAGTCCCCATCAGACTGTCAGCAGATTTCTCAAAAGAGACCTTACAGGCAAGAAGGGGCTGGAAAGAGGTATTCCAAGTCATGAAATCTAAAGACCTACAACCAAGATTGCTCTATCCAGCAAAACTTTCATTTAGAATGGAAGGACAGATAAGGTGCTTCTCAGATAAGACCAAATTCAAGGAGTTCATCATCACCAAGCCCTTATTATATGAAATGTTAAAGGGACTTATCTAAGAAAAAGAAGTTAAAGAAACATGAACAGTGAAAGAACAACAAGCTCACAATTATTAACAACCACACCTAAAACGAAAGCAAACTAAAAGAACAGCTAGATCAGGAGTGGAAATATAGAAATGAAGATCTCAAGGAGGGTTAGCAACAGGGGAGTGGGAGGAGGAGATGGGGGGAGAAGGTACAGAAAATAAGTAGCATAGACAGTAGATAGAAAATAGATGGGGGGGGCAAGAATAGCATGGGAAATATAGAACCTAAAGG
Organism: Artibeus jamaicensis; assembly: GCF_021234435.1. Lineage (NCBI taxonomy): Eukaryota > Metazoa > Chordata > Mammalia > Chiroptera > Phyllostomidae > Artibeus > Artibeus jamaicensis. Next base: position 138,613 of record NW_026521221.1, read on the forward strand.
ACTTGAGACACATGGACATAAACTAAAGGGGGGTAATGGTGGGGATGGGGGGGCAGGGTGGAGGGGAATGAAGGGGGGAATAGAACAACTGTAACAGCATAATCAATTTTAAAAAATAAATAAAAAAAAGAAAAAAAAACCACACCTTTTATTTTACAAGTAATTGTCTTAGTTCTGGCTGCTATAACACATTACCACAGACTGGTTGGATTAAACAACAAACATTTCTCACGGTTCTGGTGGCTGTAAATCCAAGATTAAGACACCAACAGGTGTATCTGGTGAGATTGCAGTCCCTGGTTCATAAATGGCCATTGTCTCGCTGTGCACTCACATGACAAAAAGAATCAGAGCTCTCCAGAGTCCCTTTTACAGGGGCACTGATCTCGCTCATGAGGGTCCCACCTTCATGACCTGAGCACCTCCCACAGGCCCCACCTCCTGATACCCATCACATCAACAAACGGATTTGGGGGAACACAAAATAGTCCATAACAGTGATAACCCCGGATGAAAAGACAGTAGCTCATGTTTGCTATAAACTTACTAGAGACCACTTTAATCAACTTCTAAAATTCTCACAATTCTATGAGATAAATCCCATAACTATCCCTATTTACCGGTGAGGAAGCTGAGTCACAAACAAGGTAAGCAATTTGTCCGGTATCACGTTTAGTGTCTGGGTGCCAAGTCTGTCTCATGAGCCCCACCTAGTGGTGCCGCTGCAGTTCACAGGCTGGCAAGTGGCAGAGACAGGGTGTGAATCCAAATTGAACATCAGTGCCAGGCAATCAGCATGGCTTTTTTTTAAAACAATATGTTATGCTGAGAATTTCACAAATCAATCAAAAGAGCTAGAATCTTCCTCTAAGCACATATGCTCATTATTTCACCAAGTGCTCCCATTCTACAGCTGCTCTAAATTCCTTGCGATGAGGTACAATCTACCTCTGGGGGGGAACTGCCTGCCCACTGGCTTGGGTTATACTCTCTGGAGCTGCAGAGTCTGCTTTCACATGGCAGCCCCTCAAACCCCTAAATGCCATTTTCACATCTCCCCTGAGTCTTGCTTTTATCCTTTAGTTCCTTTAATTCCACCAAGTTTATGCCCACTGAGGTAACTGAGTGCAGCAGTTCAGTGCCTATGTTTGGGAAACCCCTACTTACTAGCTGGCACATTTGAACACCTTTCCTAAATCCTCTAGGCCTCAGATGCCTCATCTGCAAAGCAAGCATAATAATCATTTCCACACTGTAGGACTGTTGTATTAATTTAGATAACACATGTGAGTGTTTAGCACCTGCCTGCCCCTTATTAAATGCTTAATAACTGTTTCTTGTTTTGATTATGATTTTTACTCCTAACACCCCAAGTTCAGCACTGCCCACTCTTCCCTGCTCAAAGGGAGACCAACACATCCAGAATGACCTACACAAATGATTTCTGACCTCAGCATGATGCAATGCCACAGAAAGTAGCCTAGACTAGATGGTTTGCCTAATGGATTTGTGTGTATGGAATTGTATACCCCTAAAATTCAGATATTGAAACTCTAATCCCAACACGATGGTATTTGGAGGTAGTGGACCCTTTAAAAGCTAATGAGGTCATGCAGGTGGAGCCCTCAGGAATAGGATTAGTGCCTTTTATACGAAGAGGCCCAAGAGGGCTCTCTCTCTTTCCACCATAAGAGAATATATAAGAAATCAGCAGAGTGAAACCCAGAAAGGGGCACTCACAGGAATTCCAGCTCCCACAACCATGAGAAGTACATTTCTGTTGTTTAAAAGTCACCTAGATGTCCTGGCTAGTGTGACTCAGTTGACTGAGTGCCAGCTTGTGAACCAAAGGGTTGCCAATTTGATTCCCAGTCACAGCATGTGCCTGGGTTGTGAGCCAACATAAGAGGCAACCATACACTGGTGTTTCTCTCCCTCTCTTTCTCCCTCCCTTCCTCTCTCTATAAAAATAAATAATTTTTAAGTCACCTGGACTATGCTACTTTGTTAGTTCAGCTTAAACAGACAATCTGATTTCTAAAAAATTAGTTTGCTTAGAACTGCTATGGAGGTTAATTTTCATAGAGTATGTCTGCCACCTACTGTAACTTTTGTGAATTACCAGCCAACAATGTCCTTTTACCTAAGAAAAACTTGAAATAAAACTATACTAACACTATTCTGAGAACTAAGGGAAATGCTCCAAAGAATACTGCAAGGGTTTGAGATGACCCCAGAATTACACCCCTCTTCTACCTTGTGACCAGTAAATAAGGTAGTTAGAAGCCAAACATCAGTTTTGTTATTGATAAAGCTGATGCCAGAGTGTGTTTTATAGAGTATCAGAGCTAAATGACAGCTTTAATGCTGACCCCCAAATGAGACCAAGCCCGGTACAAGCAGTGCTGAATCACCGTAGACCTTTCCACATGGGAGCCTGTCCTTATGAAACTTAGTGCCCAGAGGAACAGGGAAGAAAGAATGCTGCCTGCGAGCAGGAAGGAGAGATGAACACCCCCCCTCCCCCTCCAAACTCACCCGTCGGATGTGGTGCCACATTGCCCGCCCCACAGTCTGCAGTGAACGCATGTCCGCCCCAAGGAAGGAAATGCCAGGAAAAAAAGTGACCCTCCCACCTCCTGTCCTGCCACAGCCCTGCCTTAAAAAGATCAGGAAATTGTAAACTGCTAAGAATAAATAACTCATATAAACAGCAGTAGCAACAAGGATGAAGAACTAAATTAAAACTTTTTTATGTTTATTTTTTACCTACTCAGCCAGCCAATAGGTAATAGAATGCTAAATCTCTGTTATGAGAATTAACTAACACATAGAAAGCTCTTAGCACACACCTGTTTCTACTCTTTATGAAGAGAATCTTTTAAAGACTTGAACAAACTATCTCTTCCACACTCAAAATCCTCCATAGGCTTCTGACTCTGGTCAGAGTAAAACCTAATACTGTAAAGCGACCTACAAAGCCCTGTGTAATCTGGCTCTGAGGGTCCTCCTCACATTTCCTGTTATCCTCCCCCCTTCACTCCATGGTTGCCCACCCTCCAGCATGCAGGGCAGGCTTCCTCCTCCGAGTCTTTTCCACTCCCTCTTCTCCCATATAGCTTCAGGCTCACTCAGTCTCTCCTCTCATGTTACCATCTCAATGCGTCTTACCTGATTACAACCCCAATTACCACCCTCCACCCTGCTTAGCACTCTTTATAACCCATCCTCACTTCAGTTTTCCCTTTAGCACTTAGCACCATCTGACATTATAGACATATGGGTTTCGTGTCTCCCATCATGACAAACACACGCATATACAACTATTGAATGAAGCTCCAACAAATTAGAGGTTGATTTGATGTGTTCATGGCTGTATCCCCATACTCTAGAATACAGGGCAGAACCTATGCTCAATACAAGTTTGTGGAAAATTAACACAATCAATGAACATCCTGACCAGTTTTCTAAAAGTCTACAGGCCATCTGTTTGTAAGTCACCTGGTGTGCTTTTGGGAAAATGCAAATTCTGAGGCCTGCTCCACACCTCCTGAATTAAAATCTGTCAGGCTGGGCCAGCAATTTTTTTATCTACCTGGAGCCACAAAAAAGTTGGAGAACTACTGATCCAGCCCAACCCAATCATTTTGCAGGAAGGCCAAGGCTACAGAGCTAGTTTGCAGAAAACAGATACTGTAACTACCATTCCATGTTCTTCGCACTGCAAATTATTTTCATTTGTATTAGCTAAAATGGTGGAAAGTTCTCTGGAGAACTCGAAAAGTGACACTAGCTAGCCTTTGGGAGTCCTACAGAGACACAATGCAGCACTAATTAAAATATTTATTTCAGCCCTGACCGGCATGGCTCAGTCAGGTGAGCATCGTCCCACAAAGCAGTAAGTCACTGGTTTGATTCCCAGTTAGGGCACGTGCCTACGTTGCAGGCCTGATACCCAGTTGGGGCTCGTGCAAGAGGCAACCAACCAATGTTCCTCTCTCACATCGATGTTTCTCTCCTTCTCATTCTCCCTCCCATCCCCTCTCTCTCAAATAAATAAATAAATAAATAAATAAATAAATAAACAAAATCTTAAAAAATAAAATATTTATATCAGACAGTTGCAAAATAAAAAAAAGTAACATGAGTAGTTTTAATACAGTGTTCAGGAAAATATATGTTTTAATCATGGAATTTTATTTTATTCTTTTGACCCAAATTTTCTGCTACTACATGTCCTTCCTGTACTAAAGTGTAATCATCCATGTAAGTGATTTTAACTAAATGTTTCTAGGTGCTCTGCTCTGCTCTAGAGAGGCAGTAACAAGAGACCAGGTCCCTGCCCTCATGAAGCAGATGCCAGGGAAACAGAAAGATGAGTATACAATTCAGAGAGTCCTTGGTGCTAAGAAAGAAAGATAAAATAAGTTACTGAGATGGCAGGCAATGCAGCAGTACAGATAGGGAGGAGGGGTGCTATTTTACCTCAGGAATTCAGGAAGGGCTCTCTGAGGTATTAAAACGGAAACTCAAATGAAGGAAATAAGTCAAAGCAAGGTCAAGTGCCCTGAGTCAGAAGTAAGCTTCTCGTGGGTCTAGGGTCAAGTACTCCAGCCACAGGTGGAGACATAGATCAGTTTGCACATGATTTACTCAGAAAATTCTCCCCAAGTGTCGGCGAGGATGTGGAGAAAAGGAAACACTGAGAACCATTGGTGGAAATGTAAATTTGTGTAACTATTATGGAAAACAGTGTAGAGATCCTGCAGAAAATTAAAAATAAAACTATCATATGATTCAGCAATTCCACTTCTTGGTATTTATCTGAAGTAATAAAATCAGTATTTCAAAAAGATATCTGCACCCCACGTTCATAGCAGCATTGCTTACAATACCCAAGATATAGAAACAACCTATGTCTCCATCCACAGATGAATGGATAAACAAAGTGCAGTAAGTGTGTATGAAACAGAATATTATGAAGCCACGAAAAGAGAAATCTTTCCCTGAGCACAACATGGATAGACCCTGAGGACATTATGCTAAGTGAAGTAAGTCAGAGAAAGACAGATACTATATGATCTCACTTATAAATAAAATCTAAAAAAATTGAATGCATAGATATAGAAAACAGATTGATGTTTGCCAGCCTGTTGGATGGAGGCAGAAAAATGTATAAGGGTGGTCAAAGGGTACAAACTTCCAGTTACGAAATATATAAGTGATGAGGAGCCCTGGACCATGTGGCTCAGTTGGTTGGAGCGTCATCCTGTAACAGAAAGGTTGAGGTCTGACTCCTGGTCAGGGCACACACCCAGATTGGGAGGGGGGGTTCAATCCCAGGTCCAGGTGCATACAGTCCCCAGTCCATACAGGTAAGGGAGGTGAGGGAGACAATCAATCAATGCTTCTTTCTCGCACTGATGTTCTCTCTTTTCCTTCCTCTCTGCCTTCCTCTCTCTCTTAAAGCAATGAAAAAAAAGTCCTTGGATAAAAATTAATTAAAAATTCTAATTTAAGTCATGAGGATGTAAGATACAGCATGGTAGACTATAGTTAGTAATACTGTATTATATATTTGAAAGTTGTAAGAGAATAGATGTTACAAGTTCTCATCACAAGGAAAAAAATGTAACTGTGTGGTGATTGATCTAAACTGAACTTGCTTTGGTGATCATTTTGCAATGTATACAAATATCAAATCATTATATTGTACACCTGAAACCTATATAATGTTATATGTCAATTATACCTCAATTTAAAAAATCATTATGATGTACATCTAAAACGAATACAATAGTACCATACTAGTACAACCATATCTCAATTAAAATATTAAATTTTTTAAATGGATCATGGGGGCCATATTCCTTAGTTCTTATTTTAAAAAGAAGGAAAGAAAACGCTCCCAAAAGAAACTAGTCAGGGAGCTAGGGAAGCAGGGCCGGGAGGGGAGAAAGCGGAGACAGGGTGCAGTCTCGCAGGCACCAAGTCCAGGCCGCAGCTGTACCCTGCAGGGGACCTTTGGAATGTGGGTCACTGCTCAGTTTAGAGTTGATCTCGACTGGGGCCAGAGGAGCTGGGCTTTCATACTTCTGCAGAGGCTGAGGCCTGGGAGGTTGGTGCAGGAGGAATGTAAACTCTGGGTCGTTTACTTTTGTCTTTGCCTGAGCAAAGCAGTTCCAATACAGACTCCATTTCCTTTGGCTACAAACCCAGAAGTTACACTAAGTGAAATAAGCCAGACCCAGACACAGAAAGGCAAATACTATGTGATCTCACTTACATGTGGAATCTAAAAAATGTTGAACTCAGAACCAGGGAACAGTGGTTGCCGGAGGTTGGGGGCTGGAGATGGGGAGATGTCGGTAAAAGGGTACAAACTTTCACTAATAAGATAATTAAGTTCTGGGGATATAATATACAGCTTGGTGACTATAGTTAACAGCACTATATTATATACCCGAAATTTGCTAAGAAAGTAAATCTTAAGTGTTCTTAAGAAAAGTTAACTTTGTGAGTTGATGGATGGGTTCATTAACATGACTGTGGTAATCATTTCCCAGTGTATTCATTTGGTTAAAGCATCACCTTAATAGGTCAAGATTGTGGGTTGGATTTCTGGTCAGGGAACATACAAGAAAGCAACCAATAAATGCATAAGTGAAACAACAAATTGATGATTTGCTCTCTCTCTCCACACCCCTTCTATCTCTCCCTTCCTCTCTCTAAAATCAATAATTTAAAAAAACAATGTATACATATATCAAATTATTACATTGTACAACCTAAATAGATTGGTTGGGGGAGGCAGGTTCTAACAGCCCAAGGACAAACCTCCTAAGAGAGTTGCAGGTGCTGGCCATTAAGAAGCACGCAGAAATGTTTTACTGAGGAGTCCAAGAGGATCCGGGCAGAGCATTGACAGAGTTCACTACAGTGTATTCAGGAACTAAAAGTCTAGGAAGGAGGGAAATTGTCAGAAAGATCACTGTGATACTGGTTTCTGGTATTCCAGAACAGCACTGCTGTTGTTTTTTCACTTAATAAACATGTATTGAGCACCTATGATGCTCAATACCAGCCCTGAAATGCTATGCCAGCCCTGAGGATACAGGGATGGACAACAGATACACCCTTACTGTATCTTCTTAGCACCTAGAGTCTGACCATGAATAGAAACACTAAATTAATTTCAAGCACTACAGGACGCAACACAGGGGAACAACCACAAGTTTGGGAGTCAGAGAAGGCCTCTCCGCAGAAGTGGTACCTAAACCGAGGCCGAAGGGAGAACAGGATGTATGTAGTAGGGCACAGGCTTGATTAGAGGGAAGGTAAAGAGAAGGTGAGGGGAATAAGAAGTACAAACATTTTTTTCCCCAGGAAACACCAAATGGCTCTTGACACCAGTTATGGGGGAGGCCCCGGGAGGCCTGGAATGGGAGGCCACAGAGGCTTCCGTGGATAATTTGGCAGCAGCATCTGGGCCAACATCACTGTCATGGTCATGGTGGAGGCCATATAGCTTGTGGAGGCAAGGTCGAGGACAAGGAGTGGATCCCTGTCACCACACTGGGCCACCTGGTCAAGGACATGAAGATCGAGTCCCTGGAGGAGATCTATCTCTTTTCTCTGCCCATCAGGAATCTGAGATCCTTGACTTTTTCCTGGGGGCAGCCCTTAAGAACAAGGTTTTGAAGATTTTTCCCCTGCAAAAGCAGACACATGTGGGCCAGAGGATGTGGTTCAAGGCATTTGTTGCCTTTGGGGACTACAATGGACACGTAGATCTGTGTGCTGAGTGCTCAGAGGAAGTACTGACTGCCATCCATGGGGCCATCATCCTGGCCAAGCTCTCCACTGTCCCTGTGCAGCAAGGCTACTGAGGGAACGAGATCGGCAAGCCTCACACTGTGCCTTGGAAGGTGAATGGGTGCTGTGTCTCTATACTGGTGTGCCTCATCCCTGCACCCTAGGGCACTGGCATCATCTAGGCCCCGGTGCCCAAAAGCTGATGATTATGGCTGGAATCAATGACCACTACACCTCAGCCAGGGGCTGCACTGCTACCCTGGGCAGCCTCGCCAAGGCCACCTTCAATGCCATCTCTGAGACCTACAGCTCTCTCACCCCTGACCTCTGGCAGGAGACTGTGTTCACCAAGTCTCCCTGCAGGAATTCACTGACCATCTTGTAAAGACCCTCCCCGGAGTGTCTGTGCAAAGGACTCAGGCTCCTGCTGTGGCCACTACATAATTTTATACAAGAAAAACAAAGTGAATTAAGCCTCTTAAAAATTAAAAAAAAAGAAATACAAATAGGTAGTTACAGAATAGCCGTAGAGATGTAAAGTACAGCATAGGAAATGAAGTAACCAAAGAACTTATATGCATGGCCCATGGACATGAATCATGGTGGGGACTGCCTGAGGCAGTGGGGGTACTGGGTGGAGGAGGGGAAAGGCAGTAAATCAGAATAACTGTAATAGCATAATCAATAAAATACAATTAAAAAAAATAAAGGCAAAAGAGACATTACAGTTGTGGAGCCTGGGAGGTCCTGGATCAAGTCATCAGTAGATTCGGTCTGGTGAGAGCCTGCTTCCTAGATCCCAGAGGGATGTCTCCTCCTTGCATCCTCACATGCTGGGAGGGACAGGGGAGCTCTCCAGGGGTCTTTTCTAAGAGCACTTATCCCACTCATGAGGCCTCAACTATCATGACCTAATCACCTCCCAAAGTCCCTACCTCCTACAACCATCACATTGTGGGTTAAGTTTCAATCTATGAGTTTTTGGAAAAATACATTCAGTCCATAGAACCAATCAACCCACAGATGCATGAGAAATAATTCTTGCTTGAAACCATTAAGCTTTAGGATAGCATGTAACCCAGCGATAGATAACTGAAACACAGATAATCTTCACAAAACCCCTATAAGGCAATTCCCACTATTATCCTCATCTTGTATATGAGACAACTAATACTTAGAGAGTTTAAATAACTTGTCCAAGGTCACAGAATTCTGAAGCGATACAATCAAAATTAAAATCCATATGGGTCTGACACAAGAGCCTAACTCCTAAGTGTCACATTACAGGGCTTCTGGTTGAGACTAATCTGTTCCCTAGGGTGAAAAGTATAAAATCCAGTTCACAGTGAAGATCTAGAGATAATGGATTCAGAACATGAAGGAGCAAACACCTTCACCGTAACCTTTTTGTCACCTGGAGGCAGTATCTCCTAACACAGGGTTTCTTTCTATTCAGAAAATACTGTCATGCACAGCCTTATTAGGGTTCATCCGGGGCAATGCTAGAGCATCAGGGAACACAGAGACCTTTACAGAAAATAGCCATCCTGCCACAGAGAGCAAAGGGAGGAAAGATATTAGTTAAGACCAAGCGTGAACACTGGCCTGGGGACTCAGTTTGTTGTCATGGTTCAGGAGAAAGGAGTCTTTGAAGAAAGATTAAAAACCAATGACAGAAAAGATGTTCAGCCTCATTAGTCATTAGAGAAATGCAAATTGAGATTAAAATGAGGTATAATCATGTACTTATTAAAACAGCTAAAATTAAAAATAGTGGCAATGCCCAAAGCTGCTGAGGAGGTGGAGCAGCTGGACCTCTCACACGCAGCTTGTGCAAATGTAAAGGACAGTTTGGGTTTGGCAGCTTCTTCTACAGCAAAACATCCAACTCGCATACAACCCAGCAATCGCGCTCCCAGGCATTCATCCCAGAGAAGTGAAAATGCATGTCTACACAAGAACCTGCACGTGAATGTTCATAGCAGCTTTACTTGTAATAGGCAAAATCTGGAAACAACCAGAACGTAGTTCAATGAGCAAATAGTTCAATAAACTGTGGTACCTCTATCGCATGGAATGCTAATCAGCAATAAACAGGATTGAAATATTGAAACACACAGCATTTTGGATGGATCTCAAGCGCCTTATTCTAAGTAAAAAAAAAAATGCCAATCTGAAAAGGTTAATGAAAAGTTACGTGCCGTATGATTCCACTTATATAACAGTCTCAATCTGACAAAATTGCAGTGATGGGAAACTGGTTAGTTAGTGGTGTTGCCAGGGGTGAGAGATGGTGGGAGGCCAGGGGCGGGTCTGACCATAAAGAGGTAACAAAAGGAGGTCTTGGTGACAATGGAACGGTTCTGTATCTTGATTGTGGTGGGAGCTGCCCGATTCTACAAATGAAATGAAGTGGTATAGAACTATACAAGCACATTATATCGACATCAATTTTCTAAGGAGTTTTGATAATTTTACTATAGTCATAAAATGTGTAACCATGGGGGGGAACCTGGAAAAGGGACACACAGACCTCTCTGTACTATTTTTGAAACTTTCTGTGAATTGATAATTGTTTAAAAATAAAAAGGTAAAAAAGAAATTACAGAGTAAAATATACCTTAGTGAAAGTCAACTTTAAAACTAACGAAAGGATGACCTGACTGGTGTGGCTCAGTGGATTGAGGGTTGGCCTGCAAACCTAAAGGTCACTGGTTCGATTCCCAGTCAGAGCACATGCCTGGGTTGTAGGCCAGGTCCTGGGTTGGCTGAGGGCCAGTTGATCAATGTTTCTCTCCCTGTCTTTCTCTTTCCATGCCCCTTGTTCTAAAAATAAACAAGTAATCTAAAAAATAAAACTAACAAAAGAATAAAATTAATCACTTATTGAATATGATATCTCGTTTATTCTAACTTGTATTCTCCCGGGTGCTAAGTCTTTGACCTTGTTTATATTTTATTTTATGTGTTCTGATTGTGAGGCAACAAAAGTACTTCGTAAAATATGGTATAAAAACACACTAAACATTACGTTGCATTTATCCAACAATGACGAAGCGCCTACCACCCCCCCCCATGCCCACCCAGGCACTGTGCTAGGCCCTGCCTCAGGACTACTACCTGAACTCACGCTGGGCTTTGCCTCTGGGCACGTCCTGCCAAGTCCAGTCCTGCCCCACTCTACACACAGTTCCTAACCTAGCTCTCTCCCATACTTCATTGCTTGTTCTCGATCTTTTATCGAAGCTTACATTGTGTTTCTCTGAGAAAAAGTAGAAGGCAGGAAACAACTCTTTGGTTGCTACCAGGAAACACTAAGGCTGTGCACAAAGAGGTGTTCGGAGGGAGAGGCTGCGGAGGCAGCTAACAGGAGACAGGAAGTGTGTGGGGAGGGCGGGTGGGTGAGTGCCCCAAGCAAAGAAGTCCCATGAAGTATTCAGTCCTGCCAGAGTCAAGGCTGTTATTTTAATTCTCACCCTACTCACTCTGGCAACTCAGATTCACACCAATATCCCCAGGAAGGATTAATGCAAATCTAACACTAAGGCTGGAAAAAATGTCTCAGACAACAGCGATATCTTTGTAAATATGAAATAGTCTTTTAGTTAGTGGTATCATATCCTGACAAGTTCACTGTGAACACAGATCTCAGGGCAGTCACTAAGGTACAGTGATGACCATTATTCCAGGCCCCTGGACTTGGGTGACTCGGAGGAATAGGGGATGTCCAAGAATCTACACCAGTTATTGCTTTTTTAAAAATCTAAGACTGGCCAGTGTGGCTCAGTTGGTTGGAGCGTGGCCCCATAACAGAAAGGCTGCGGTTTCGTTACTGGTCAGGGCATGTACCCAGGTTGTGGGTTCAATCATGGATCCAGGCATGTGCAGAAGGCAACCAATCGATGCTTCCCTCTTGCGTGATGTCGCTTTCTCTCCCTTCCTCTCTCTCTAAAAGCAATGAAAAAATGTCCCCAAGTGAGGGGGTGGAAAAGCTGTGAAAAAGAATCTCCTTGGGAGAGGATAAAAAACCATTCTGAGACTCTCAAACACCAGAAAACAGTTACTAAACATAAGTACATTCAGCGCTGTGGTAAACTCAGAGGCACAGAGATGGACTCTCCCCCTCTCCTTTGCTCACATGTGCTTTTATGCAGTAAGCTCCCTTTTTTAAACATTTTTTCTCATTTTGAGCCAATCTTGAATATTTTTGAATATGTTAAAGTTTGTGGTTTTCATTTCCCCAATCTCATACCTCTCCAAATACACTCCTGGTGACCGCAGAATGAGGCACTGAGTGTGTGCTATCCTGCTGAAGAGCAGTGCCACCTTTGTCTCCTGAACAAAGAATCTGGCCTGGCATTAAATGAGCTTCTTGCTTATTGACATTTCAAAAAATGGTCCACTATAAATCCTGACTCAAGATGGGAGAAAGAAGGTAAAATTCAAGTTTCGCAACCACATTAAATTACGTCCAACTCACCCACGTGTGTATACTTCCAGCACTCAGCATGGCGTCTGGCACATGAAGGCTGCTCAATAAATACTTGTTAACTGAACTGAAAACAGACAAGATAGTTTGTCGGGAGTATTCCTTCCTGGCTTGAGGTACCTCTGAAACAAATGGAAATACATCTGATCCCAAAAGTATGTGAAAAACACACTTCTGATTCTGATTTCTCTACCGTGTGCATAAACTCCAAAATCTCTGTCCCGAGCCCCAGGTCCACATTTTCAAAGTCTTACTAGATGGTACCACCTGGATCTGGCTAGTGCCTCCAGGTGAATGTGTTTATATCAAGTCAACCCCAAATCTTCCTAGTCTCCCAAGGTAGACCATTGGTTATCAAGTGCCTAAAAGATCATGGAGTCAGCAGGGTAGCAACGGTGGGTCGATGGAGGGGGCCAGCCCCAGGTACAAACCATAAGAGTGTGCATTGTCTGTAGAGAACATAAAACCAATAATAAAACTGTCTAAAAACCAGTCAGCATTTAATTATCACAATGTGCCAGCAATTCTGAACAATGTCAATGATAAAATACTTCTCAAAAAAAATGAGTCCAAGTTTTAAATGATTGCTCTAGTTACTTTTGAGTTTTAATAACATTTATTTAAGCTTCAAGTTAGACCTTTTTAGTACACACCTTTTAGTAAACATCATATTCTACATGGGATTTAACTGAAGAATTCTCAGTTATACAATTGCCCCCAGACACAGTAGCTATTCTAAACAGACTCAGTAGCTATTCTGACTCATTTAGAAAGCAAGTTTGCAAACATCTGGAATTATTTCAGATAACTTGCATCCTTCCTGTCTCCAGCCCCCGGGGTACTCCATAGGCCTATGTTTAAACAGTACATTTGAGATAAACAAAGATAGCATAGCAATAGTGTCTTGGCTCAGACTGCCACCCCAAAATACCATTAGTGACCCAAGAAACCAAAATTTTTTTTCTCACAATTCTGGAGGCTGAAAGTGTGAGGTCATGGTCCACTTACAGTGAGTGCTTTCTTCCTGGCTTGCCGATGCTTGCCTCTCACTGTGCTCACAAGTCCTGGAGATGACAAGCTCTCTGTTACCAGGGCACAATCCCATCCTAAGAGCCCCACCCAGGGGTCAAATATGCTAGGTATACTACTGAATGGAGTAATTCCAAGGAGTCTAGACACCCCTAGAAACACCAAATATTATCTGCAAGCTGAATAAAGAACTCATATTATCTATATAGCCACAAAATGTAGTTATACATATTACTTATACAGATGTACATGAAACTTCCACAGAACACTGCCATATTTTTTATCAACTTTGGCTTACTCTTTCCTAGAGATAGGGACAAATGCAACTTATTTAGCATACTCTAAAGGTTTTGCACAATATCTCTCAATCTCTTCCCCAGACTAATCTATCTAATCTTTCCAGCAACCTGACCACACGGGCGCATTCATATCCTCGTTAATTTCCTTCTTTCTGTGACTAAGTACCCCTATTTCTGTCTAACTTGTCCCTCCCTGACTTCTTTACAACTCCTTTCCCATCAAGATCAAATTCATATGACCCTCTTTAAGCAAGTCTCTCTTGAGATATGATCTACTTAGTTGTTCCCTTTGTGGCACTCTAAGACCATTTGTTCCTATCTGCATTTCAGAATTGTTCGTGGCTTTTGTAAGTGTGAAATGGCTAAACTCTGAATAAGAGAGGAATTTAATTTTATTCAGGAAAAAAAAGAGGGTATTTCTCCACAGTGGGGAAATAGTCTTCATCCTGAACCTTGAAACACTATAGTTAGTGTCTATAGCAGACACACTCTAGAGTGGCCTGAGGATTCCTGCCTCCTTAGTATGCACGCCTTTGTATAACTCCCTCTTCTTGACTTGCTTCTAACAGTAGAATACGGCAAAGGTTGTATCACCCACATGATCACATAGCAAAGGTGACTGGTATTTTCAGATGCAGTTAAGAGCCCTGATTCCTAATTAGTTGACTTTGAGTTCATCAAAAACATTACTACCCTTGTGGGCCTGACCTATTCAGGTGAAGTCTTTTTTTTTTTTTTAAGATTTTATTTATTTATCTTTAGAGAGGAAGGGAAGGAGAGAAGGAGAGAAACATCAGTGTGTGGTTGCCTCTCATCAGTCCCCTGCCGGAACAGGGCACAAAGCATGTGCCCTGACTGGGAATCGAACTGCGATCATGTGGTTTGTAGGCCGCACTCAATCCACTGAGCTATGCCAGCCAGGGCAGTCAGGTGAAGTCTTTAAAAGAGAGTATGAATGTCACCGACTCAAAGCAGCCACACTCTCTGGTGCCGGCTAAGAATCGAGCTGCCATGAATTCTACCAACAACTTAGAAGCCTTGGAAGCAGATCCTTCCCTATTCGAACCACCAGAAAAGACCATGGCACTGCCAACACCTTGATTTCAGCCTTTTGAGGCCCCAAGCAGAGCTGAGTCTGGACTTCTGACCTTGAGAAACTGTGATAATAAGAGAAGGATGTTTTGAGCTAATTGTATGGCAAGTTGTTAAAAAGCAATAGAAATCTAATGCAGTGGATTTTTGTACATAAGAAAGTCTCTACTCAAACTGGTTTAATGAGCAAGAAAATTTATTTTCTCATATAACAGGATCCAGAAGTACTGCAGACTTCACATCGGTTTGCTCAGAGGCTCAATTCTGTCATCAAAGATCCAGATTCTTCCTGTCTCACCTCTCTGCTATCCAGCTGATCCTCGGGGCAGTTGCAAAACAGCCCCAGCAGTCCGAGGTGTCACAAGAAACATCCAGAGGATAAAGTGCTAATTTGTAAGGCATTCTCATGAAGAGTGAGGAAACTCCAGAAGCTCCTTGGCAGATTTTCCTTCATGTCTTATTGTCCAGAGTCACACGTCCATTCCAAATCAGCCTCTGACCAAGAGAAAAGGATTACATCAGAGGGGTTCCACCCAACCTGGCTGCCCCCTGAGGTAAATGGGCATGGGAGCAGCTAGATACTGGAACTAATCAGAATTCTATGAAAGAGGAAAGTGGGGGGGGGGGGGGAGACCAATATGTCTACTACAAATCTGAAGAGTTACTCTACAAAGAAGACAAAATGTATGAAACCTCTGGCCCATCAGCACTGGCAGAATGAACTATACTAGAGCCTTTAAACTAGAAAAAAAAGCAAGTAGAGGAGCAAAAACGAAGAAACTCGTCCACGGTCATAAGCAGCTAATAGCACATTTTAGCAAAAGGTAATGAAGAGATTTAAAATGTTAAGAATTGTCACAAACACTTAGATTGCTCTGCAATCCATGATAAGAAATCTGAGTCAATGAAGTTACAACCTGGTAGAGGCTGGCAAAGAGCAAGAACATTGCAAGAGACATGAAAGATAAAACAAATGATGGAAGAATAGAAACCCACACGAGACATATACTTCCTTAGGGTTTTTACCAGGTCCAGAGAGAGAAAGAACTAGAAGTTAGTATCAAAACATTCTCTAGCCCTGGTCAGGTGGCTCAGTTGGTTGGAGCATTGTCCTGTACATCAAAAGATTGTGGGTTTGATCCCCTGCCAGGGACAAAAGTTTCATCTCTGGTGCAAGCCTGTATGGGAGGCAACTAATTGGATTCTCTCTCCCATTAATCTCTCTCTCCCCCTCCCTTCCCCTTCCTTTCTCTCTGTAATCCTCAAGTAAGGATAGAAGAAGAAAGAAAAACTTTCTTTATATATTGATAATATGTGGTTATCCATAAATTAATAACACAGTAATTGGCACATAATTATTACTCTATGGGTTTGAGTCCTAAGTTTAATAACTTCTCTTGGTATTGTTTTAGATAACTTATATAAAACATTTAAGACATAAAAGCAAATTATGTGTCATTATGGATTTAATGAATTGCCTTAATTTTTAAAAATTATTAAACTATCGAAACTACCTTGGAAAACCCAAGATATACAGTAATCTGCCTTCCCATAAATTGTAGTTAAAGATGTATCTTGTATCTAATCACATTGTACACTTTAAACTTATTTGTTATATGTCAATAATATCACAAAGCTGGAAATTGTATTAATTTAAAAATAGATAAAAGACAGCTACTAAATCTTTTCTAAGAATCTTTAAGAAATAAATCTTGACTAGGATATCCTTTTATTTCTCAGAGAATGCCGACTGCTTTCTCCCTAAGGACATAGGCCTGAGTGTAAGTGGGTCAGTTATGGGATGGTTACGGAGGTCTGGAGAGAAGTAGAGTGACTTCTGGGTTTTGCCTGATTCCTCTCCCAAAAAAAGATAAATGGTACCCAGTGACACAGTTGCCGGTTGATCTGCCATTGTCTTGGCTACGCTCAAGAAGTGGTGATTGACAGGGTTGCAGAAAAGAGAAATAAAACAAGGTGAACCTAAGACATCTTCTTTCCACTGGCTGTAGGTCTCAAAGTGCACCCAATTCCCTGATCTCACGACCACCTGAAAACCAGGAGCTGACTAGTTTATGACTTTTCTCGGAAAGTTTGTAGTTCAGGGGTGAAGGGTATTTATTTGTCCTCTTGACTCATACAGTGGAGACAGGATTAGAAAAGACACTAGAAGGAAAACCTGGCTTGCCTCTGGAGTCATCCCAGCTTTCCCGGTTCCCACTGCCCCTCCCCACCCTGGCTTGTCAGCTTGTGGGAAGCACGTGAGCCAGCCTCTTGAGAATTGCTAGCGACAGTGGATTCAAGGAGTCCTGCCACCAAAACAAGAACCCTGCCTAGTGCTGTCAGGACCCGAAGGCCGAGAGCCGTGAGGCACACTGTGGCCGGCAGAGGGCGCGAGCGCTTCGAGGCCTCGCGCGATGGCAACGCCCCGACCGGGAAGGCAAGGTGGTCGGCCTCCGAGGGGGAGCAGCACCCAGGAGCGAGAGCCAGCCGCCACCTCGCCCCCGAGCTGCGGACTCGCCCGGCCTTCCATTCTCATCCGCCATAGGATCCCACCCTAGTCTGCGCCCGCACGGGGACCACCACGACGCGACAGCTCGGAGGGTGGGCTGTCTTGGCTCGACGCCACCTCGGAGCCCAAAACTCGTTTCCAGCCGGAATCCTGCGGGAGGAGACGGCCGGATCCTCCGAGAGGAACGCCCGGAGGGCCAAGGGTCCGGGACATTCCCCGGGCGGGCGCCGCGCCACAGCATCCGGCCGCCGCGTAACAATGGCCGGAGGGGCTGTGGGCGCTGCAGCCCGCGCTGGGGAGTCGGGGCGCCGGGGCGTTGGAAGCCCCGCCCCTCGGCCGACTCCCTGACAACGCGAGCCGGGTCGCGTCGCCTGCTCCCCGCCCCTCAGCGCTGTGCACCAGGCGGGGCTGGGGCCGGAGCGAGGCCGCCGAGCCGCTGCAGCCGCAGCTGCTGCTCTGCAGAGCAGGGCCGGGGGCAGCGGCCGGGGCTCCCTCCTCTCACCTCCTCCAGCCGCTATGAGCCAGGGAAGTCCGGGGGACTGCGTCCCCCTGGAACCCACCTCCGCAGCCTCGGCACCCCCCAACCCGTTCGTGCACGAGCTGCATCTCTCCCGCCTTCAGAGGATTAAGGTAAGGTGTTGTGCGGGGGACGTCTAGATGATTCCTGGTGTTGGGTGGGGGACGTCTAGATGATTCCTCTAAAGGAGGCTGTTTAGAGCACTGGCAAAAATAGGGGTAGGGATCCGGAAAGGAGGCTTGCGGGGCGGGAGTCCAGGGATGCGCACATGCGGACGAGCTAGGAGACCTGGAGAGGACGCGGGCTTGGACGATAGGCACGCTCCAAGGTGCTGGCTAGGTGAGGATGGAGGACTGCAGGGGAGCAGGGGGCAGCAGAAATGGAGGACACTGGGTAAGGCGAATTACATCTTGCAGAGGCCCGTGGGCTATGAAGGAATCGAAGGCTACAGAAAGCCGGGGCTAGGGGCAGAGGCATGCTGAATGCTTCTCCGAGGCTCTGAATGAGAGGAAATGGGTTTCTGGGCCCCGAGTCTGCGCCTCTGTGCCCTTCCAACGCCCCCTCGTTCCACTCTCCCCCGCTCCCCGCCTACCCTGCACTGCAGCACCTCCTGGTGAGGGGGGAGGCTGAGAAGGGGGTTGGCCACAGGAAGTACAGGGTCGCACCAGCCTAGCGGAACTAATGAGTGGTGTGGTGAGTGTCCAAGGTTTTTGCTGCCATTGCCTCCCCTTAGGCGAGCTCCTGGGGCTCGGTTTGTTTATTTGCACTCTCCCCCGGGCATCCCTTGGAGTCACCCTGGCTCCAGGCAACCCCTGGCCTTCGGAGTAGGGCTGCACTCTTCTCCTCCCCGACCCCCCAGTACCAGGTAAGTGCTGTTGGGCAGACCTAGAGACTGGCCTGAGGCCTGAAAAGTGGATCTCTATGTGTTCCAAACCTCTGCCTCCCAGGCCCAAAGTGGAAAGAACCACTCTGGTTTCTGTTGGACCTAGGAGCTATTTATGGAATGGGACGTGGGTGAGGAGGAACTATCTCTAGCTTACTGCGCATAAAGCACTGTGCTGGGCGGTTCACATGGGTTATCATTAAATACTCTTAACAGTCTCTCCAAGTTCTATGCATTTTATGACATTCAGTGTTATGGGTGGGATAGGGACCAACGGAAAGATAAGAGAAAGAGGCCCTGATCCTGTTAATCTTTAATCCACTTGTTCTCGTATCTTGATCCCACAGAGGATGCCAGCTCAGTTTCCTGATCCCATACCTCCTGTCTCCTCATCTACAGTGGGTGGGGGCTCTCTGCTGCTGGGTCCATCCCGGGGGAAAGGGGAAGATGTGGAGGGAGCGTCTCCCAGCCCTGAAGTGACGTTCTCTCCCTCCTTTGCAGTTCTGCCTCCTAGGAACACTGCTGGCCCCCATCCGAGTGCTTCTGGCCTTTATCGTCCTCTTTCTCCTCTGGCCCTTTGCCTGGCTACAAGTCGCTGGCCTTTCTGAGGAGCAACTTCAGGAGCCACTTACAGGATGGAGGAAGTAAGTGGGGGGTCAGCCCCCAGACACCCTACTTCTCCCTTCTGTTGGCTGCTGTTTATTCTGCTCTCTCTTTGGGAAGAACAGGAGGGAGGGTTTTGAGGCTCTGGTACCCAGCCCGGCAAGGTGAGATGAGTCAGCCAGGCTCAGACCTGATACCCAAGACCTCAGCACTAAGTGATGTGCTAAGTGCCCTGCTATGTCCTACAGCGACCAGAGACTTCCTCCTTTTGGTCAGAATAATAAAGGGCAAAAGGGCACTTGCTTTCCAGGTGCCAAACCCTGTGGGGGTGAGTGAGGAGTGTTAGATTCTCTGTCTCCACTGACGCCCCACTTTGCCCTGCAGGACTGTGTGCCACAACGGGGTGCTGGGCCTCAGCCGCCTGCTCTTTTTTCTCCTGGGCTTCCTTCGGATTCGGGTTCGGGGCCAGCGGGCCTCTTGCCTCCAGGCCCCTGTCCTTGTTGCTGCCCCTCACTCTACCTTCTTTGACCCCATTGTTCTTCTGCCCTGTGACCTGCCCAAGGTTGTATCCCGAGCTGAGAACCTTTCCGTGCCTGTCATTGGAGGTGAGAGAGTTTAAGAGGGATGAAGGGGAGAGATGAAAACTCTGAACAAAAAAGACAGGAATCAGATGGGCATGCTCTGGGAAGAAGAACTGACCTCAAGGTTGGAGAGGCATTAAAGGAGATTGACTGATGCGGGCAAATGAGATGCAAATTAACACCATTTGTGAATCCCCCTGTTAGACTCTGAGGGATGGGGCTTAGAGACAGTATTGGAGGGACCTCTCATCAATTCCATAAAAGGACAACATACAATAAAAAGAGGGTCCACAGGGCAAAGAGATAATAACTGAGAAGCATCTCCTACTGTTGAAGGAGGGGTGGCTGCAGGTGTTAATATACCCCCCTGATAGGAACCAAGTGACTCCTCGTATCCTCTTTCTGGACCCCAGCCCTTCTTCGCTTCAACCAAGCCATCCTCGTATCCCGGCACGACCCGGCTTCTCGGCGCAGAGTGGTGGAGGAAGTCCGAAGGCGGGCTACCTCAGGAGGCAAGTGGCCCCAGGTGGGTAAGGGTAGTAAGACTTTCTCCTCGCCTCTGATGTGCCTCTAAAGAGAATTCTCTTTTCTCTTTCCTTTTCTTCAGCCTATCCTGCTTCATTCTGCTCCCTTGTTTTTTTTTTTTTCCCCAGGTACTATTCTTTCCTGAAGGCACCTGTTCCAATAAGAAGGCTTTGCTTAAATTCAAACCAGGTGAATAAAACAATAGTGGGTGGTAGGGCCGAAGGAAAAAGGAGCCTCAGATTTGAAGAGGGACTCTGGAATAACCCAAGAAGTGTGGGGGTGCGGGGAATGGAAGATAAGAAACCACCTAGCTGACACTGAAAAGTCTGGAGAAGACAGAGAAAATTATAAATGAGACAGGGAGGGCCAGACCTCATTTGAGAACTGTCCCTGACTTCTACACTTCATGCCCTTTAGCTCCTGTCATGTACTAACCTCTGCCTGGGGGGTGGGGGTGGAAATGGGATTTAGGAGCCTTCATCGCAGGGGTTCCTGTGCAGCCCGTCCTCATCCGATACCCCAACAGTCTGGTGAGTCTTAGTGCAAGAGAAGGGGGAAGGGAGCATGATTTCACCCTTGTGGGTGAAAACCCGGTAGTGCCTTGAGGGGACGTGCATGTGGAGGTGGGGCCGGGGTGGATTAGGGCCTCTGCTCAAAGAGGATTGGCCAGTTCCAGGAAAGAAAACTAAAGCGTTTTTCCCTTCACCTCTTTTTCTCCCATAGGACACCACCAGCTGGGCTTGGAGGGGTCCTGGAGTGTGAGTTCTGGTGGTCCTGGGGTGAGGGTGGAGAGCAGGGTTCATCAGAAAATTCCTGGCCCATCTTGTAATCTCTAGACAAGGCCAATGGCCCTTCATCCTTGAACAAGGGAACTCTAGAGGAGGAGATGTCTGTTCCCTGCTGTTTTGTTCTGACCTCCCAATGGGATCTGAAAGTGCTCTGAGCTGTCCCACCTAATCACATCTGCTGTGATTATAGCTCCTTTTCACTTTCTTCCCTGTTTCTAAGTGATTTTCTCACTCAGTCATCTCTTACTGAGAACCACCACCATCAGGCCTGCTGCTTGCCCTTTTCCCAGTTACTGAGACCTCTTCTCACCTGCAGTTCTTCCTCCAGCGCATCCCTGCAAAGCTTCTCACTTTTCCTCCCACCTTCCTGGCCCTTCACTCGGTCTCCCAACTGCATATTTACCCAGCTGACTTTATGGCTAGGAATTCGTTTTCATATCAGTGTTCCGGGTGGGAGGAGCTCCAAGTGAGAGATTAGGGAATCTCTGAAGCCTCTCTTCTCTTAGACTCAAAGTCCTCTGGCTCACAGCCTCTCAGCCCTGTAGCATCGTGGATGTGGAGGTATGACCCCCATGGTGGGGTGGGAGACGGGGCATCCACTGATCCCTGAAGCTTTGGGAGAAGAGGGTGGGATGGGGTCACCCTGGCTTTGAGGTCCTGATGAGAAGTTTGTGTGTGTTTCAGTTCCTTCCTGTGTACCACCCCAGCCCAGAGGAGAGCAGGGACCCCACCCTCTACGCCAACAATGTCCAGAGAGTTATGGCACAGTGAGTATTCCACAAAGTATTTCCTGGGGCAGCTATACAGGAAAAAGGGACCACAGGAGCAGGTGGAGGGCTGAGGTTCTGAGGCAAAGATAGGGGAGTAGGCAGTGGGGAAGGGGCTGTTGGACAGCTGAGACTGGGGTGGAGGGGAGTTAAAGGGGAGGGGAGCTAATCCTCTCCCTAGTCAGCAGGTCAGTCTGGAATGGACCCTCAGAAAATTATTCTGCCTCATTCCGTCCCCATCCCACCCCTCTTCATCCCGTAGGGCCCTGGGCATTCCAGCCACAGAGTGTGAGTTTGTAGGGAGCTTGCCCGTGATTGTAGTGGGCCGGCTGAAGGTCGCACTGGAACCGAAGCTCTGGGAGCTGGGAAAGATTCTTCGTAAGGCTGGGTAAGTGACCCTGAAGATGAGCGAATGGGCAGTGTCACGTACAGACAAAAAATAATAAGAAAAGGGAGAGTGGGAAGAAAGAAGGAAAGTCTTTTTTAAAAAATAGTGGGAAAATAGAAGAATTTTTTAAGAGATACAAAACATAATATTTCACCAATGTAAATGTAAACAGAACTCAACAGCAGCGTTAACAACCATTATTCCTCCCAAATTTGGTGGGGGGAGAAGGTGCATCTTATGGTCTGAAAAATACAGTAATAATATTATTTTTGCAATATTTCAAAATTGTTTTATTGACAAATATTTTACTTTTTAAAATTCTTAATTGTTAACTAATTGATATGTTCCTTACATAAGCAACATAAAGACCATAAACAAACAAAAATAAAAAGAGATAATGGAGGAAAAGGAAGGAGGGGGGGTGACGGTGAGATAGGTAATTACCCCAGTGAGTGAAGTAAGAAAGTCTCTCAGGGGATGATGACTCAGAGCGTGTCTTAGAAAAACAAGAGGTACCTACACCAGAAAACCCTTGGGCCTGGAGCCAAGGTCCTGCTGGGTGGTGTGCCCAGAAAGAAACGGAGTTAGCTCTCTGCCTTCAACACTTCCACTGCAGGCTGTCCCCTGGCTGTGTGGACACTGGGGCAGAGCCAGGCCGGAGTCGAATGATCAACCAGGACGAGTTTGCCGGGCAGCTGCAGCTCTCTGACCCTCAGGCCGTGGCTAGTGCCTTTAGCTACTTCCAGAAGGTAAAGAAGCCGGGCTGAAGAACGGTGTCCCAGTGGCCATGGTGTCAGTGGCATCAGAAGGCCGATTTGGACTCTGTGCTGATGTTCTAACAGCTGTTGTCGGACGGCCAACTTTTGAGGTCTTCTGGGGAGTTCCTTTATTTATAGAGTATCCAGTGCATCGCAGAGCAGTGTGGGGTGTAACGATGGAGAAGTAATCGGTTGGTGAGGTCCATAAATTTCCAAAGCCACTTTAGAGACTGGCAAAGATGAAGGATCACATGACCTTGTAGGGGCACTGCCTGAAGGTTAGATGGGAAGGTGACATGGAGGAGAGAGTGCTGGCAGGTTTGATGGTAAAGAGTTGGAGACCCAGAAGTATTTGCAGATTTTTAAAATATCCCCTAACTTCTCTGCAGAATTCCTGAACTTTCTCAAAAACCTTGGTAAACCTTATTTCCTATCAAATTATAATAAGATTGTCCGAGAAAATTTTTAATGCTTATAAACAACCACCAGTAGTCCCAAGGAGCAGGTTTTGTTTTTTTTTTCTATGTAAGATGCAAACTGTGGCTCAACATCCTCTGAAGGAACAGAGAGTGGCCAGGTGTGTTGATTTCTTAGACTGGGGCAGACCATGCCTGCAAGGAGCTTCCCCACTTATCCTATAATGGGATGGAACCCAAGCCTGAATGCCAGGGTTCTCCCATAGAGTTGGCAGGCATACTTCTTGGGTTTTTTGTAAGAAATTATGCCAGTGGCCCCCTCTTAATCTGTAGGACCAGTTCTCCTGCATAGGATGAGTCAGGAGACAACCAGTTTTTCCAGCCTGGAGGCCAGGAATGCCCTCAGTGGTAGGTCAGACACTCACTACTAACTTCAGCATTACTAAGGGATCCCCTAACATTGCTATGAGATCCCTTTGTAGGAGAGCTGTGTCATCAGGTGACTTGGGGATATAGCTTGGGCAAACCCATGACCTGAGGGAACTATCAAAGATCCTGGAGAGTTTGGGACTCTGGGTTCTGAGGGAAGTGGACATAGGAGTCACCCTCGAGCCCGCTGAGAAGAGGCAGGAGCCAACATCCAAAGCAAGAGACAGGACGTTGGGTTGGTGCCCCACATTGCCCTGGTTTCCCTTTCACACTCCAGGATGCCAGCGGTTTGGTGGACTTCCGAGATGTGGCCCTTGCATTGGCAGCTCTGGATGGGGGCACAGACCTAGAGGAGCTGACTCGCCTGGCCTTTGAGGTACCTGGGGTTGCGGGGGAGAGGCAACATTGTGGCTCTGCTCACCCCACCGAGAAGCCCATGTGGTGTGCTGTTACCAGTAGCTTCTAGATAGTAGGTGCGTGCTCTCCACCCCGGTGCCACGCTGTGAACTGCAGAGCCCTGGTGTCTATGTTAAGACAAGCTGGGAGCAGGAAGAGGGCAGCAATTCTGAAGTTAGAATTCTCTTGCAGAAAGGTCTCAGAGGGGCAGGGAGGGCCTGTACCTTACAGTGTTGGAAGAGGAGGTGCCTGTCAGGCAGATCTTCCGGGAGCGTGTGGGGCGGTGGTTTGAGGAGAGGGCTTGATTGTGTCTCCTCTCCCAGCTGTTTGCCGAGGAGCCAGCAGAGGGGCCTGGCCATTTGCTGTGCAAAGACGGCTTCAGCACCATCCTGCACCTGCTGCTGGGCTCACCGCACCCTGCCGCCCAGACTCTGCATGCTGACCTGTGCCAGGCAGGACCCCAACAAGGCCTCTCCCTCTGTGAGTCACTGCCTTCTCCACCCACGTGGGCACGCAGGGCACCTTCAGCACTGGACCGGGAGGGAACACGGCCTGGTGGCCAGTGCCAGGGATTAGAACATCTGAGAGGGGAGAATGGGAGAAACTGGCTAAGAAGGCAGAAAGGACATAAATTTGGATTTGAGAAGTGAAGCAGAGACAAGACGATCAAGACCTACCACTTCTGAGAAAACTGCAGGGCGCCCACTTCCTCCCCTTATATCATTTTGCTTTTCCCCATCTCACTCTTATCTGTCCAGGTCAATTCCAGGACTTCTTCCTCCGTGACCCGGTCCACAGGAAGCTCTTCAGCACCTACCTGCGCCCCTCCCAGACACCAAATGCCTCATCCCCAGGCAGCCCCACTGCTCTGGCCAATGGGACTGTGCACACGCCCAAGCATAAGGGCGACTGAGCGCCTCGACCCTCCCAGCTAGCATCCAGCCCGCAGACTCAGGGCAGCGCCAGGGGCCGACCCTGGGCCTCAAGCCCTCTCTGCTCCTGCTTTTCTGTTATGGTCATTTGTTTGTTTTTAAGTTGATTTTCATTTTTGTTTGTTTGGGGTTTTTTGTAAGAAACTATTTTATATATAAATATATATCTATATCTATTTAAAAAATATGAAGCTCAGTCACATTGATGGTATCCTTAGCTGGGAAGGCAAGGGATTAACGGTTGCCAGCTGCCCACTGGGCAATCCTGAAGGTTCCCAAGGCCAGTCCTCTTGGCCAGAGCTGGATGGGTCCTCCACCTCCAGTTGGACATGATGCTTTTCTGCACAGAATTCCTGCAGTTCCCATGTCCTTGCCCCCTGTTGTCATGCCCTATATACGCACATTAGCAGGCTTACTCATGAACCTCTTTTCAGCCTATTCCCTCTTGTTCTGGCCTCATTAGAGATTAAAAAATAGCTAACTACCATTCCATATTTAATAATCCTGCTGAGAGTGATGCCTCCCTCTTCAGCTCAGACCAGCCACACAGGAGGGTTCTTCTGCCATGGGAGGAATTGAGGACATTTAAGTCCCTTCTGTCCAGTCTCTTCAGGGAAGAAGAAAACAAGGTCCCTCCTAAAAAAGGTGCTACGTCTAGACACAATTACGGAAAATTGGATTTAGAAAATTAGATACCTATTCCAGGTTTAAAAAAAGGGGGAGAGGACGCATCTTTCCATAAAGACTTTTAAAGGGAAAGAGAATGACAGGCTATCCAGAGAAGCCCTCCCAAAACCAAGTCCTGGCCTTTGACCAGAGGACGGATGAAGTCTTGTTGGGACTTATCAGGGAACCTGAATAAGGCTAAAGGCCAGAGGGGTGTCAATCTATTGGATGCAAGACCACCCCACCTCCTTTCATTACAGCACCTTATCCCACTAGGATCAAGAAGTGAAGATACATTAGCACATCAAGAGTATTTTCCAACAACAAAAAATCTTTATTCATTGTTTTCCCATGCAACTCCTTCCAAAAGTACTTCACCTTCACCTCCCACCAGGACACCACCACCAACCTAGCTGGTATGACCACACTACCCACTTTAGCAGAACTACAAAACATAAAACTGAGAACAGGTGTCTGGTTTGTGTGCAGCCAAGTGAAATCTATTCAAGGGGCTCTGGCTGCAAGAGCTGGCAGGAGGGATAGGAAGGTCCTTCTGCTCCCTACTGGCTACGACGGCGTTTCTTCCTTCTGCCAGTGCCCAAACTATCACGCCTTCGTTTTCGAGGCTGTGAGGATCGAGCCGGGGGTTTCTCTCCAGAGACTGCAAGTTCAGCTCCCAGGTAGGGCCTCTTTTCAGCAGGAATTGGACCTGTAACTAGAGCTCGCTTCCTAGACTTGGTAACAGGATGTGGAGATTGGCCAAGGCCTCTTGCCTCAGGAGAGAGGGGGCTGGATGCTCTCTGGACCCCCTGGCCTGTGGAGGACAGGCCTGAGGCAGGGTGAGGACTGAGAGAAGTTTGCCTTGGCGACAGGCTCAGTTTAGAGGCCAAGAGGTAGGCAACGCGAGAGAGTTCCTCATCCTCCTTCTTTCTTTTTGCCCTACCTGCTGAACTGCGTGTTTCACTAACAGGGGAGGCTTTCTGAACTAAGGCATCCCTGGCTCCCCAACGACGAGAAGTTCTCCCAAGGCTCCGGAGAGATGTTGATTTGGGGGTCTTGTGTGCATAAGACTCTCGATTCCCTAGTAAGGGAACAAGGTCTTTAGGGTTCAACAAATCAGTGTCCTCCCTGCCCTCTCGTTGGTGGTTGTAAGAATTAAAATTTAGTGGGCAGGTGTCTTCACTGACCCTTAACTGGAGGCCACAGCCATCTCTAGTATCAAGTGTGTTGCTGTGATCTATAGTTTCCAACAGAGAACTGGAATCGCCTCTGTTCCCTGCCTCCCAGCTGGCCTCAGGGAAAGAAGAGGCATCCTGAATCCCCAGGATAAAGGCATTGCCTTGACAAGCAGGTGGGAGGGTTTCTTTGGAAACCAGTGTGGAGGCATCAATACTGCTTTCCAGCAATGGGGGGCAACCGTCAACCCACAGATCACTGGAATCCTGTAGAGTCTCAGGATTCTGTTCTTTAGGCCTCAAGGCCGAGCTATAGTTTCTCTTTTCTAGAGCAGCTGTAGCATCTGTGCCTCCACAGGGAACTGCACTGCTCCCCACATCCCCATGTGCTGTGGTTTCTCCAGGACCCAGAGAAATGTTGCTTCTGAAACCCAGGGCCTGGCAGCCTCCCTGATGCTCAGGGACGTGTTCCCCATCGTGGAAGTTCTCCAACACTTCCTCGATTTGTAAGGGCAACTCTAAGCTTATGGCATCCATCTCACTGCTGAGCCAAAGTCCTGGACTGAAAGAGGCCCCATCCTCATAGTTGTCCTCAGCCGTTCTAGGGGAAAAGTTCTGCTCATAACTCTGAACTATAGGAGGACCTCTGTCATCTCCCCACATGACTCCTGAAGAGCCTTTCTGGGGCAGTGCTAACAGCTCCTTGCCTTGAGCCAGCACTCCAAGACTTCCTATCTGTTGTTCTGTCTGCAACCCCAGGACCTGCTTTTCTAACCCCTGTCCTTGCAGAGGAGCCAGCTCTGCAAGTCCAACATCCAAACTGGGAACTAAGTCCAGCTGGGAGCCTTCCTGCCAGCAAAGGGACAGAGCCTCACAAGTCCCATCAGCCACCAGGGAGTGCCCAGGGGACCCAGCACCTCCTAGGTAGTCCTCCTGATGTGGGGCTATCTGATTTGTAATCTTCCCAGGCTCTCTTCTTTCTGTATCTAAGGGCCCTCCAGTTCCCTGTGGAGCTGCAAGTTCTATGTGCAAGTCCCAGCTGCTGAGGGATAGCAGGTTGTTCCCATCCCTGCACATCCTCCTGGGGCCATCTAGGGCCTGTTCCTGCCCACCATGCGCTGTTCTCGCCTGCTTTCCTGGAGAAGCAGCCTTCCCAAGGCAAACAGTGCCCCCAGCCACCCGAAGCCCAGGTGAGGGCCGAAGCCGCCCACCCGCATCTTCATCCTCATCAGAAACAGAAGGACTTGAGTCCAGATGAGCTCCACTGCAATTCAGAGGTGCCTCTGCACCCTCTTCCTCCTCCAAGGTCAGGAGTCGCTTCTGGACCAGCTGGAAGGAGAATGGACAAATAGCATGCTACACGTGGTTGTGGGGAGGGGTGGCTGAGTGGATGGGCAGGGCAGAAAATGCAAGCAAGCAAGTGGCTTAAGTGACAGTATTAAAGACCGATACCCTAGCTCTTAACTGCCTTCTTGGACCTTACTACCACACTTTGAGCCCTTACACTTCCCTTTTCCTGCGCGTCCATGGTCCCTTACCTACTGTTCAGTACTCAAAGCACAATCTTGAAGCTGTTCATCTCCAGAAGTCATACCACCCAAGACAGTGTAGGATTAGCCAAAGTCATACGAGCTTCTTATTCTGATATTCCCTACCCCTCAGATTTACCTGGGCAAGACTGAGTTCTTCTTCCTGCTCCAGTTCCTCCATTAAGGCCAAGGGGTCCCTCTGTTGTTCTGGGGACAAGAGATCTGCCAGAAATTGAGGGTGAATGACAGCCTCCACCTGGGCAACAGAAGGAAAAGTGAGGAGTCTGACAGGAGGTAACTTGTGAGCCAAGAGGCTCTAGAGAAGCCATAGCCCCTCCTGCAAATTGTTATAAACTGTGACCACTACCAGCTACACACCATCACACATGTATGCACATAACATGCCCACACATTTCTCACTACAGAACAGAACCTAGTTTCTAGTAGTTCCCTGGAGTTCCCACCCCAGGACCTGCTAGAAACCAGATATCCAGGCCCCGCCCACCTTGGAGACGAAGACCTCCTGAGAACACAGCTCACTGATGTAGCTCAGGAGATCTGGGTCTGGATACAGCCCTTCCTCCTGCTGCTGCGCTTCCTCTTCCTGTCTTCCCTCTGACACCCCAGTGGCCAGGTGACTCCCCACGAGGCCTTCCATGATGTCAGCATACTCTTTTACAGCTTCTGGTGGGATTTCCTTGGGTGCCTGAGGAACTGGAGGCCTCTGGGTTTTGCGCTGCCGCTGGCGGGGGGCCCGTGCCTTGGAGGTCGCCTTCTTAGGGATGTACACTAGGGAAGAGATGAAAAGGAGATGTGGGAAGTGGCGCAGAGACGACAGCTTCTGCTTCCCAACTCCATGGGAGAACACTGAAATGGCTCCAGGCTGGACCAGGCCACCCTGGAAAGTACCAGCCATGGGAAAATGCTGAGGAGCCGGAGGGTCTGAAGAATCTCGGAACCCCTGAAATCCAAGAAGTCCCCCGATCCAGCCTCCATTTCTCAGGCAGATGAGTAATTGTGGGCTGCACTTACAGCCTCAGTGAGAAGGTATCAATAGTTGGTTTACTTGGCCAAGATCAATATTTAGTTTGGGACCGAGGGAACCTGAGACCCCAGCCTCCTACACTTGCCCTGTTTGGCAGAGGCGATGCTTTCCCCAGCCCCGACCGGCCTCTGTATGCCTCCCTTTCGGCTTCTGATGTGTGGCTTCTGTTAGAGCTGGGGAGCCTCACCTGGCTGCTGGCCAACCTCAGGGGCCTGGGGTCCTGGAGGATCAAGTTTCAGAGGGGCTGCAGGAGGCAGACCCTGGGACCCATTCATCAGCTGTGTGTTCTGATTCTGCACTTCCTCCTCGGCCTCAAACTCCATGAACCTGCAGAGCGGGAAGAAGGCCCCGGCAGTGCTGAGGCCAGACCCACCAGGAGCCCAGACACCAGCGAGGAGCTGCTTACAGATGACCAAATAACAGTTCTCAGGAAATCTCCCAAGGTCCCCATGGAGTCCCTTCACCTGCAGATGTCACTTAGGAAGCGTATTAAGAAAATGAACAACATAGAGCTTGTAAGTTCTTCCAGGACTGAGCCTGACTTACATTTTTTTTGCTGCCTTATCTCACACAGCATCGCCAAGAGTACAGAGCAGCAATGAATTCAATCAGGCTTATGCCAAGCCTGGCGGGATCTCACAAGCAGACCCATTCTCAAGGCCTTGTCTGTCTCTGGCTACAACCACCACATGGCTGAAATCCTGAAGCAGGGCCTGGGGCTGCAATTCAAGGCAGTTCCCACCAGGAGACAGTGCTGAGACCCAGGAGTCTGAGGCTATGACTGGGCCTTCAGAGGCTAAATATAGAAGGTTTGGGTCCAGAAGACTTGGGGGAGAAAGAAGCTAAGCGTGGAGGAAAGGGTTCATTTTTCCTCTGAGTTATTTTGTTAACCAAGGAGATTATCGAGAAGTGGCCGGTAGAAGCTGGGAAACCACTATGGGCATTCAGGATCCTGGCTTCCCCTGACCAACCTCTTCAAGAACCAGCCCCTCCCTAGAATGACAGGAGTGACCAATCCTTGTGCCAGTATTTCCAGAGGAAGGATGGTCCCAAGGTCTTCATCAACAGACACTTTGCTACCTGGCTGGTGAGATAGTAAAGCCACTGTCCAGTGGGGCCTGCCTGCTCATTGCTAGACCCTTTCATCATGGAATTTTTACACTGAACTGTTGAGCCCCAATCCCAACCTAAGAGTTTGGGGGGAGGGGTTCTTTAGGTTTTATGTATTTATTTTTAGAGAGAGGGAGGGAGAAAGAGAGGGATAGACACATTGATGTGCAAGAGAAACATCCATTGGTTGCCTCTCACATGCCCCCAACTGGGGACCTGGCCCACAACCCAGGCAATGTGCCCTGACTGAGAATTGAACTGGCAATCTTTAGTTCGCAGGCCAGCACTCAATCCACTGATCCACAGAAGCCAGAGCCCAACCTAAGAGTTTTAATATCAAATTTCCAGATATAATTCAAAATCTGGAAAAGGGAGAGCTTCCAAGAGAAGATAGGACACAAAAACTCAAGAGTCAAGATGGTGGAAGGAGCAACAAGGATCCAGGAGACCCTATCCCAATCCGCACCCCTCCTCCTAGCATCCCTTTTAATAATCAACCATGCACCCAGACTCGAGCCTCTCTTACCTGCCCCTACCCTTCCAGCCGCACAGCCCCCCCGCCCCCAATCAGCAGAATGAGGGTTTCCCAAACTCACTTTTCTGCCATCTCATAGAAGATCATCCGGTCGAAGTTGCTGGTGCGATCCCACTCCTGCACGGCCCTTGGCAGTCCCTCTTCCAGGGTCATAGTGGGCTTTAGCCGGGCCAGGGAACGAAGCACTGGGCTAAAAGCCCCACTGGGTCAATCACAGTCTACAGTGGGCTCCCCACCATCCGCCTGTCCTGACACCATTTTAGTGCACACACCCAGCCCCTCATCAAATCTAACGTGGCCCTCACTCTCTAACATGTCCCACTTTTTTTTTTTTACAAATCTCACACAAAATCAAACATGATTCTTCTCTCCATCCTTTGAAATCAATCGCCCTTAATTCTCACAGTGCTTTCCTTAACCAAACATTTGGAAGAAAGCACTGATGTTATTACATTAATGCGTTTCACTGTAAAGTAGGCTTAACCCTGCCCAAAAGCCTTTTGCATTTTAAAAAAGGTACACTCACTGACCCAAATGAATCTCTAACTAAAGTTTGTGTGGTGTTTTTATTTTGACTTTTTTTTTTTTGCCCCCAGGATGCCCCTCTCAGACAGTCAAATATTAATACTCTTTACATTGTTTGCGATTAATTTTTGCCTGCTTGAAATGAGTCCCCTGGCACTGTCGTGCCTAGGATTACCTGGTGAAGCTTGTTATAAATATGGATGGCAGCGCCCCTGGAGTCCAGACCTTGGAGCGTTTTACCAGCTTCCCAGGTGACTGCTGCAGAGGGTCTGGACTGAGCTACGGGGGAGACCCTGTCTAGGGGTCCTGAGTGAGGCCAGCAGGAATTAGGCCAGGACTCAAAGCAGTGCTGGCTCAAGAGTTAGAAATTCAGCCTTCCACCTCCAAGAGAAAACTCAAAACTGTCTGAAAAAAGCAAGCAGTAGGGAAGATGATCTATACATACTCAGTTATGTGGAGAAGTCTTGAATTACTCACTCCAGAGCCAGAGTGGGAAGGGAGATTCCTTTAAGAGTTAGTCACTGAAAGAACAACATGTACGTTTTTTTAATCTAGTAAAATATGGTGTGTGCTATGTGATGGTTTACACAAAGTGCAGAGGGTACAAGTGCAGTGGACAGCGGCAGCAGGCCTGACTGGAAAAAGGAGAAAATTGCCCAGATGGCCAATGATTCTGTTTTATAAACACGAAAGACAGCCCATGACCCTGGCAGATTGGCTAAGCATCCACTCATACTCCTAAGCAAAAGATTTGGCCTTTTCTGAGTTTTTTTTTCTCTTCTAGATTTCCTTTTTGTAATAATAATAACAGCAGCAACAACAACAGCTACCACTTAGTGAAGCATTCTCTGTGCCTGGCACTCTGCTAAGCACTTCATATATACTAACTCATTTCATCTTCTCAGCAACCCTCTGAGGTAGTAGGTGTAATTATCCCCTTTCTAGATGAGAAAAATGAGGGGGAAGATATGAAGTGCCGAGCCCAGGATCACAAATCTAGGGACTGGTGGAGCCTAGGCCCTCAACTACTGAGCAAGCTCTGCCATCTCCCCATCTCAACTAGAATCCCCATGAATAAAATAGGGGTGGTGGAAGGGGACACTCAGAAGGCCCTTTGCCTGGCCCCATACTCTCCTCCCCCGCCACACAGGAATGGGTCAGGGCCCAGAAGTCCTAATCCTGGCAGGTTTGCACAGCTCAACTCCATGTATGCGATCATTTCTCCACACTTTATGACAGGAAACCTCTCTGAGGTTTCTCATGGGTCTTCTCATCTTATAAATGAGGATTACCATAAAATGCTTTCCAGAACTGCAGAATTGTGAGCACTACTTGAAAGACACCTGAAGTCTTGTTATAAACTGGGAAGTGGATAAAGAATCTTACCATCATCGTCATCATCACCATTACCTCTCCATCTTAGCCTCTCCATCACCCTCATGACCTGCCCTCAAGTATTCCTACCTAGCCTGACCTCTTTTGTTCAACCCAAAGCCCTCCTTAATTAAAAGCTCTAGGATAATTAATCTCAGAATTAATCTCAGGTCTCCCCACTTACATAAGAAAGCAGGAAAGAGCTTCTGCATCGGGACTTTGGGATAAGTGCCTCCGAGCCAAGGCTTTGTAGAGCTGCCAGCGACGGAAGTTCTCATAAACACCGTTAGAGGCATAGGAGAGGTCGCCCAGTGCCGGCTTGGATTGGGCTGCTGCCAGGCCTCCTTCTCCAGCTGATCCATGTGGCCCTGGCCAAGCCTTTTCCGGAGACACAATGGGGACCAGGTGGGCAGCTGGTGCTGGAGCCTGAGCAGGAAGGCCTGGGAGGCCCTCCTGACTCACCACAACAGCCTCGGTGGGCAGAAGGGCCTTCATGTTAGAGGCCATCACAAATTGAGGGGATGGGCCTTCAGGGCCCCCACAGGGAGCACCTGAGGCAATCCAATTGTGGGCAGTCTGAGTAAGGATAAAGTTCTGAATTTGAGAGGACTCAGCTGCCCCCCCTTCTTTCTTGACTTTGACAATGACCTTGCCGGCTTCAGCCCCACTGTGGCCAGGGCCCCCATCTCCTGTCACCAGCAATGGATTAGGGAAAGCAGAGATCATCAGCGCGTTGCCTGGAGATAAAGCTGGGGGCATGGGGGGCTGTGGAGGCAGCTCCCAGAGTGGTTGGTCTGGTGGGCCAGGAGCAGATGGGGGAATGGGAAGTGCAGTGAAAGGAGACAGGGCAGTGCCAGGTTTCAAGGTCATATCTGGTCCAGGCAATGGAGTTACTGTTGAGACAAAGAAAAAGATGAAATGGAGTGGGAGAAAAGCAGACCAGAAAGTAGGTTATCAGAGTTCCACTTTAGTCCTCGAAGAATCAGAGCTCTGTTTCTCAACAGGTGAGGAAGGGTATATGGAGGGGGAACTTGCATAGTTTGCAAATGTCTCTCAAGTGGTTTTGATGTCCCTTGGCCCCAAGAGCTCATACTCAGCCCACCCGACATACAGGTAAGTCTCTGATTCCAACATATTCCAGACACATTCAAACCACCTGAATGCTGCTTTCAGCTGCTCTGTGGTCCCTGCCACCACTCACAGAAGTACTGTTCCCAGGAGAGGGGGTGTGGATTGAATGTTTGGTTCTCAGAAATTTTGTTATATAATAGCCAGGAATGACTAGAGATAAGGGCCAGGAAATGGGTGAGGGAAGGGGGGCGGTGTGGAATGGGAGTTTCCCAGAGCCTCACATAGCTGCTGCACATGTTAAATTTGGTGATGCAGATTATCTATGGTCTTTCTGCTTGGAGCTGCTATCAGAAATGTAAAACCTACCAAGAACAAGGCACTGACAATGAAGTTAGAAACACACTACTTGCTAAGGAGGAGCTATGTGAGCTCAAAGAGACCAAGAATAAATACATAAAACATTGCTGAATTAATCAGGACATGTGTCTCCCAGGGCTTTTTATAATAATAATAGGCCATCTGCCTAATTTCATGCTACTCTCATCTTCCTTATAAAGAATACTCTGCTGGCAAACTAACAACACTCAGCTTCTGCTCCCTGACCTTGAAGGAGACAGGGAATATGAGCAGACTCATCATCTCTACCATAAGGCAGGTCAGAATTTCAGACACAGTGAAATGGGTTCTGAAGGCCCAAGTTCCACAAAAAGTAGAAAAATTGAGAGCTCCTCATTGAAGCCACAGCTCTCATTCTGCCCGGAGTGACCCACCTCCCCTGGCCCTGGGGGAATCAAGGAAAACTGCTCCTTGGACTGAGAGAGAAACCATATCTGGGGCAGGAAGGAGCCATGAAACTCTGGGCAGGGGCACTTAGAGTACCTGCCAAGCTAGCTCTCAAGAGGACATTTCTCTGCAGATTTGGCAACAGATAACCCCATTGAACAGTTTTTCCAGCTAAGGCCTCCACCCCACCCCACTCTACCCCCCAAT
The DNA here is from genome assembly GCF_021234435.1 of Artibeus jamaicensis. Classification (NCBI taxonomy): domain Eukaryota; kingdom Metazoa; phylum Chordata; class Mammalia; order Chiroptera; family Phyllostomidae; genus Artibeus; species Artibeus jamaicensis. The sequence goes on from NW_026521221.1 coordinate 173,849, forward strand.
ACATCGAGAGTGGCCCCAGCTTGATTCTCTCACTGTAAAATTCTAAATCAAGCTCCAAGTACCTGAAGATACCTTCCCCTCTGTGCCACAAACACCACACATACTCCTGTCCCTGCCACATATTGAAGGGGTCTCTCTTCCAGAGCAGCAAATTGCTAATTGCCATCCTTTCTCTACACCTTGGGACTCCCTTCTAAGATGCTTCAATCCGCCTCCCAGGAGGCCCTCTTCCTTCCCCAACCCCTGGTCTTAATGGCACGATTTCCTTCCCCAACCTCCCCAAGTGTGATGCCTTTGGTCTAGTACTCTCACATCCCTCCAGGTCAGTCTAAAGTGCTCATTCCTAGGTAAAGTGTCAAATTTGAATCGCCAAGGACCCTCCCTGACACCTGTAGACTTACCTCCATCTGAAGTCATCCTTTCAGGCTTGGGCACTAACCGTGACTGTCTGGAAGCCTCCAGAATGAGAAAGTCTGGTCCAGGACCCAGAGAGAAACCTGGCTCCACCAGATACACAGGGATCCAAGGAGGGAAGGGTAAAGATTAGATCAAAAGAGAACTAGAATCTAGGACTCGAGGCATTCTGCTGTGGGGGAGGGGAGAGGAAATGTGAGGTGGGGGTAGGGAGTTATTCCACACGGGGCTCTGGTAAAGTCAGTAACCAGGAGTTCCCAACAAACCAGAGTATGGCAACACTATGGTCGTGTACCTCTTTAGGGCAATGTGCAAATACATTCTAGATTCCCAACATTACAGTTTTACATCTCCATTCCCTATACAATTCTTCATCAATATATTTAATTTTGTGCCTTTCAATCCCACTCAGTTCTGTGACTCTTTATTAACAGCAGGTTGTGGCAGACTCTTGATTTAAGTCAATGTTGACTCTATTTTCTGAACCAAACTCAGAATACATACTATGTGTACTTAAGTATCCAGGGAACGGAATATCTGAAATTAGGATATTTGCAAGGTCTGGAAAGACCCAGAGTGTTTGTTTGCTGTATGCATATCATTTCCTTGGAAAGTTGTTCTGGAGTTCCCAAACAGTCCACTGCCATCAGCTCTGCAAGCCCCAGAAGTCTCAGCCCTAGACCTTGGCTGAAAAGCCCCACACTGGCAAAAACTGGCATTTAGCCTAAAATATCAAGACCAAAAAGTCCTTTTTTACCTGTTAAATTATTTTTTGGTTTAAAAGTTTTGTTCAGTAATTTTAACTCTTTCATTGGCACTGCATTAACATTGTTCCAAAGTGAAAGTGTACAAAATGGTGTACCGCAGTCTCCCCTCCCACTCCTTTCCCCTGGAACCGGAGTTCTTTGTCTCAAGGGAACCAATATTATGTTTCTTGTGAATGGTTGCAGCGCTATTTCAGGCACTACAAGTAAATACGCCTGTATCATTACATTTATAGTCTTTTTTTTTTAAAGAAGTTTTCAGGTTCTTCTGGTTATAAAATTTAATATATGTTGCAATATTTTTGCGATTATAAATAATACTGAACAATCATCTTTGTAGTGTTACCTGAGTTTCAATTTTCATTTCTTTAAACTAGAGTCCTATAAGGAGAATCTCTCCGTCCTTTACAATATTCGAAATACCCCTAGGAGACAGATCTTAGTATGCTATTATTAGGTACTCACCCCTATAAGAAATCACGCTGAATTTGTGATAGAGACCTGAGTCTGAATCTTGGTTCGACCACTAAAACATACTTCACCGGTTCCATAACTGCACGCTCTCTTTGGTGTACAGAATATTGGATACCCGTCATGCACTCTTTACCGCCAATACTTTGAAACAGGGCGAGGGAATCGGGTGTCAAAGAGGGGAGGAAAGAAAACTTTCTTTCTTCCCTAAGGTAAAGGGGCCCTGAATCCTGCACCCCTTTGTTTTTCCACGCACTAGAAAACCACCGCCCTGGTAATGGATGTGCAGCTTGTGATAAAGACAGGATTCTATTCACTAATGTTCAACTCATATCCATCCCTATCCCCCTGTAAAGTCTAGCAATGTCTGGCACACAATGGGCACATTCCATGTGTCTTAAAACGCCTGCAACGCTGCAACTGGCTCCAAGGCCTGCAAGGTTGCAACTTGGTTGCAACTTTGGGCCAAGTCCTTGCACTAGTGCGCCGCCTTCTGCCTAGCTGGAGAAAGGCCTACAATGAACTACTTTTCCCAGCATGCCTTGAGAGAGACTGCCGGCTATACCGGAAGGAAGTTGACAAACACGTGAGGCCGTCAGTTAGACTGACCTGCAGAGGGAATTGGAAACTCCAGCTTCGGCGTGATCATGTTTCTCCACTATTACCTCAATGAACAGGGAGACCGGATCTATACCTTGAAGGTGAGAAGAGGGAACAGGGTGTAAATGGGCATGGCGAGAAATGTCGGTGGGAGGAGAGGTTCAAACCAGCCACGGAGTTGCCGAAACCAGAAAGCCCAGAAGCCAGGCGTGGCAGAAGGTGGAGTGTAGGTTTGTTTTGACCTTCGCGCCTCTTGTCTGCCTCTTTACCCTTTGTCGCGTTCCCCTCCCTGTCCCAACCTCCATCTCCCTTATGACGCCAGTGATTGAGTTTTCTCACCACTCCTGTACTGAGTCTATGTCCCCTCTTTCTTCCTCGAGCAGAAATTTGACCCTACGGGACAACAGACCTGCTCGGCCCATCCTGCTCGGTTCTCCCCAGACGACAAATACTCTAGACACCGAATCACCATCAAGAAACGTTTCAAGGTGCTGATGACCCAGCAACCGCGCCCTGTACTCTGAGGAGCCCTTAAATTTCATGTCTTTCCTGCCGCCTGCGACCCTTCTGAGACTTTCCGAAACCAAGGTCTTCAATTTGTGAGCCTTGGAAGCCTTCTAGTCACCCTTGCTTTTTGGAATCCGGTGTCATCATTACCTTTGATCATGCGTGTGCGACGCAATCGTGGTATTACCGCCTTTAAGGGAACAAGTTTGAATCTGGTTTTTATATTTGGCTCACTGTCAGGTTATTAAAATGATTTGAAAAAGCTCTTATTTCACATATTGTGGGAAGAAAAGAGCGGCTTAAGAAAAGATGAGGGAGATGCAAGGGAAGAGTAACCCAGGGGTAAAACAAGGGGTAGTAAGCTTGGAAGAAAATCTTAAGTAGCTGCTGTAGCAGTAGTGCTGTACTATTAGTGATAGGAGGGTGTTGGGGAAGGGAAGGAAAGGTCGAGAAAGACTTTTGTGTAATTGTCAGCAATCACTGAAAAATACTCCTGTGATAATACAAGTAATTTCTTGACACTTGACATTTTGACTCAAAATGAAAGAGTTGTTTGACAAATAATAGCCATATTGTAAAGCAAAGGCAGTGATGTGGAAGTCAGGAGACCAGGATTCTCCCCTCTTTGTATATCTTTAAGAAAGTCAACCTGTTTAGTCCCACTTTCATCATTTCCAAGTTTTCTTTCAACTCTAAAACTGATTAGGTTCAGTGATGGACCTTAATATATCTACAGTATTGTCCAACTGTTGTGAAGAGGAATGCTTTCATGTATACTTTACTGCTCCTCTGGTACTATTCCCAGGCTTTTAGTTCTCTCCATCAAGGCTTTGCCCTCTTACATACACCTAACTTAACTAGCTGGTAGCTGGCCGCTATGTGCAACACTATGTGGATCTTAATTTAAAAGATGACATATGAGATATTGAAGCAGGGATTATCTTGTTTTTCAAGCTACTGTTGGGGGTTAACAACAACAGAACCTGGGAGATTTCAGAGGACTGGAGTGGCTGTCATGGGGCAGCCATAAATTTTTCATTCAATTCCATTAGTGGGAAAATGAGGCAAAGTACTGTGTATGGGCATTCAAAAAATGCTAGCTTGCTTTTCTTTCTACAGTACTTCTCCTTGTCAGGTTAATCCATTCATTTCCCAATCTTCTTATTTGTGGCTTTTGACATTGGATTAGAATGTTTGCTTAATGCCACCGATTTATATTTTTCTATTGCACCAAAATTCTAGACTCCAGAAGCAGATGTAACTTAAGTCAGAGCAAATTCAGTTTATTAAGACTGGCCCTAGAAAGGGTAGATATGTTCCTCTTGGAATCTGAATGTCCGACCATCTCAGCAGAAAAGTTCAGCATAGTTGTTCACTGCTGAGGAAAGAAAATTCTAAACTTTGGTTATAGTTAACAAAAGACATGTTTTTTAGATTACCTTAACTTACAGAAATAGAGAAATAGTTTTTTCTCTTGAGCAATTTTTTATTTCTTAGCCCATTCACTTACGGGGTTCTTAGCAATGGATCTGACAGATTTCAAAGTTTTCCTGGTGTTAAGGGGATGATTGAAGAAATATTAAAAATTCTGCAAATGGCTAGAAAAAAGATCTATGAAATTTCTTAAGCACCAAAGTCAGTTGATGAAATCTTCCAATTAAAAAAAAAGTTGACTATAATCCTGTCTTTATACTTTACTGCCCCCCCCAAAGGATTAACTTTGGTCCATTCTATGTTCTATATAGACTGAATTGAAAAGACTTCCACCTGGAAATACTCTGAATTGAAGGAGAAGAGAAAGGCAAACTGGTCTGAATATGCCAAGGATTTTTTCCTTAAGATATCCCCTAGCTATTAACATCTGAGATATGCTCAGAAACAGAAGAGTCTTAAAAGGTTTAGTATATTTATATTAGGTAGTGTGTGTACATATATAGGTAGTGTGTGTATATGTATGTTTCTCTCAAATGAAAGCATTGATGAACCAAAATATACTGAACACCTACTGGTGCATTAAGTAAACATGCTACAAAAAAAAAATTTTGGTGGCAATAGTAGGGGAAATACTGGGAATGGAGTCCAGAGAAAGTATCTTCAGGGTTAAATTAAAGGCATTTTTGTTAATGGAATGTTCAGTCTGACTAGAAAGTGAAGAGAGCATTTTTTCCAGCTTTATTAGCTGTGGTTGACCAACTACATATTTAATAGATAAATACATTATTTAAGCCATGCAGTGATATTCCACCCATTCTCATGGTACATGTAAACTGATTACTAAAATTTTGTGGCACATCAAAAAATACATTTTTTGTCAAATGACAAAAAAATACAATTTTGATTCATTCACACTGGATGGCTATTTTGTTGGCTTTGTCATTTTTTTAACTTGACAATCTAAGGGAAAAGAGGTCAGGGCCCCTGACTGAATAGGTACCGCATGCTTTTTAGATTATTGCGGCACACCAGTGTGGCTCTTGCAGCACACCATTTTGAAAATCGCTGATAAAATGCTTTAGAATAGATCTCTGCATAAATACTTCATGGAGAGTCAAACCTAGATATATGGTAGTGGGAGGGTTTTGGGTTTTTGGTTTTTTTTTAATCCTGAGTTTTCAGAGACTCTTTATTAAAGAGAGGGTTTTGAGATTCTAAGGGCAAAAGGCAGTGCCTGTTTCCCGAGGTGCCTCCATCGTGGATAGACTCAAGAAAGCAGAACCGAGAAAGGAAAGGGTTTATTTTTTCTGGCGCAGTGATAGCTCAGGTCTAAACACCAAACTACAAATCCCGCCCTGCTTCTGCCCTACTACATTCGGCTCCGCCCCTCACTCGCCAGCTCCGTAGCGACCTCAGCAAGCGCATGCGCTCAATGAGTTACGCTCCGTCTGGTCTGCGGGCGTCAGAAGCTAGGCGGGGCTTCGGGCACCAGCGGGACAGTTCCACCCTCCAATCGCTCCCCGGGTTCTCGTGGACCGTTAACCTCCAGAGAGGAATAAGCCAGGAGGGAAGGGAGGAGCTGCAGCGGCTCCTGCACAGCCCACCGCACCGGAGACCGGCAGCGGGGAGGTCACGTAACTGCTACTTTGGTGCCTCACTGAGGAGGGGGCGCCCTCCGCAAAGCCCGAGCCCTCCTGGACCTGCTGCGGCTCTGAAACAGTTACGGGGTTGTAAACAACAGCTGCGCGCGCACCGCGTATCAGCTGGCGTCGGGATCCCGCGCCTGCGACCTCCTTCTCTCATTGCTGCCCCCTCCTGCATTGCTAGGGTCTACTCGGGAGGCCGTCACCTCTTCTGCTAGGACTCCAAGGGAAAACGGGGAGGCGCTGACCTACGCCAGGGACCTGGTAGGGGAGAAAGCGTCCCTCGGCAAAGGGGTGGCCCGTCCTGTCACACGCAAGAGAAACCCAACCAGCGGACCGTGAGCTCGATGGACTAGCAACGACCTGCCACGACCCTTAACTGCAGTTAGGTGTCTCCATCTGCTCGCGACTCTTCCCAGATCCCCGGGACCTTTCTGTGAGAAGAGCAGGCGGGCCACCCCCCCCCCGCAGACCTCTGGAGGCAGAAATCCGTTCTGCCCCAGCATCCTCCTCTGCTCTCATCCTTCTCATTCTCCTCTGCCCTAGTGTGGGATATTTTTTCCCGTTATGCTTGCGCATCTCTACCACCAGACCCAAGTGGATTATCGGCCTCAAAAACCTCGGGTAGCTCTACACACACCTCCTCCCAGCCAGACCTGTGGGGTATTCACCTGATATACAACAGGTGGCCGGTGTACACTGTTTTGCAACCTCTCTGCTATATTTGCATGATAAGGGTGGGCCTGTGCACACTTTGTTCAACTAAAACCGTGGGACATTTACCAGATAAAGGACTAAAACCTGAGGGTCGAGGGGAGGAGACCTTCCTGCTTCTATAAGACCATGGCACTGAGTCCGCAGCTCTGGACAAGGAGACATAGCTAGATAGCTATTCATTCTGAAGGAACAAAGTTACATGAGATTAACACCGTTTTGTCTTTTTAAAAAATTATTTTTCAGCTATTGGTAGTGCACTTTCTAGGACAGTCTGCTTGAATTTGAGTATAAAGATTCTTATTTGGGGCTCTTTGTGTAATATAAATCAAGGTAATTGATTTTTTTTAAGTTTTCTATTTTTGCGATCAAAAGCAGCTAGCGTAGGAGGAAGGATTTTGCTGGTTTTTCCTTTTTTTTTCTTTGCCCTTATAAAGGAAAAGAAAAATGCATCCTCCAGAAACCACCACCAAGATGGCTTCAGTTCGGTTCATGGTGACACCAACCAAGATCGATGATATTCCAGGTTTGTCAGACACCAGCCCAGACCTCAGCTCTCGATCCAGTTCCCGAGTAAGATTTAGCTCCCGGGAAAGTGTGCCTGAAACGAGCCGTAGTGAGCCTATGAGTGAAATGTCTGGAGCCACCACTTCACTGGCAACTGTGGCATTGGATCCAGCCAGTGACCGGACTTCTAACCCCCAGGATGTTACTGAGGGTAAGTAGAAACACAGATAACGGGATTATTTCAGTACTGGTCTGTTTACCAAGGATGACTGTCTTTTGGGAAATCGATTTTTTCTCTTATACAGAAAGCAGGAACCAGGGTACGTTCTTTTGAGCTGCCTAGGAATCATTTGAAATAATGGTTAGCATAGTAGCTCCCTGCAGTAGTAATTTAGCATGTGGGAAGGTGTATGGTAAGAAGGAACGATTATATTTTGACTTAAGCTAGCTTTGGGGCCTTTAACTTTTAGAGTCTGCTTTTAAGGCCATTTACAAGGAGTATTGATCATATATTAGTTATTATTGGCTTTTCTACAAAGACTTCAGATATTGTTATTACAGTTCTTTTTAATTTTTTTAATCTACTGATTTTAGAGAGAGAAACATCAGTTTATTGTACCACTTGTTTATGCATTCATTGATTGCTTTTTGTACCCTGACTTGGGGATCGAACCCACAACCTTAGGTATTGGGATGATGCTCTAACCAACTGAGCTACCTGGCCAGTGCCTTAAAAAAAATTACATTTTACAGAGATATTGGTTCAGATAGCTAAGCTCACTCCAGGTGAGGCTGGAGTGATAGATTACATCCAGTGTGCTATTCTTTCCAATAGAGAAATTCTAAAGAGACTTTTGGGGCCTGGTTCCTGATAATTTTTTCACTTTGAACTTTAATTAGAACATATTGAGTATTGAGCCTTTGTACTCAAGAAGCAGCTAACACACAAGCCACTTCTGACTTAGATTGACCACTGCAGACTTTTAGCTTCCTGAACCAATTTCTGTTTGGCTAGCTTGGAAGTTTTCATTGGATTTAGAGGGAAGAGAGAGATGAATGGAGAGATCAGAACATGTTTAGGACTAAAGTTTGAGAACTGCTCTACTGCTTTACATACTTAGTTTTATATTTTTATATATTTTGTTCTATATTCTAATGTAGATATGTCTGATCATGAACATTTCTTTTAGGAATCTTAGACTCTAAAAATGATATTCTACCCAAATTTGAAAACAATAGCTTCAACCACTGACTTGTGAAAGCGAGGCTGACTTGCCATTTTCTAGTGTCAGGAAATACTGTTCCTCCTAACCTAAAGGGTGCAGGAAGCCAGAATGATTTTAGTTCCTTATTTCTGTTTGTATTTTTAAATGTCTGGAGACAAGGTAGATTTGGTAAAGTTTATAGTTCTAGAATTCACTTATCCTCAACAAATCATTTATTTAATGGAGATATTACAGGTTGGTTCTTGAACTTAACTATTTTCAAATTCACTAACTTTACACTGTGTACACAGTGTTAAATTACATAATGAAATAAAAAATAATGCCTAATAATTAACACTAAATTATAGTTTTGGTTATTTATTGTACTGTATTTAGGTTATAGAAAAACACCAGGTGAAGACTCTAAGTTTGTTGATTTTTTTAATTGCTGTAGTTATCATTAGGTAATTTATGGTTAAGTGTTGTTAAATTTGTGGCCTATGTTATAGAATTATATTCGTATTTTGTTTTAAAAAGTGGGCTTGTTTCTGTAATGTGTTAGCTTTGCAGAACAGTATCCTTGTCCAGGCTACTATCTTACCTTTAAGCATTCTTTACAGTCCAGAATGATAACAATTTATAATATAAGGATAAAATTGGGGACATGTCTAGGAGAAATCTATGTTGCTTAGGTGGATACAGAGGTTAGACTTGGCTCTCTATCTAATACAGTCATTAATGTTTCAATACTCTATGGTACCCAATGAAAGGGAAATTAACTATCCAGCCATTGGATCACACATTTTCCCATATTCTCAGGAAACTGATTTGCTACTTTGAGGATGACCTGCTTTTTCTCTTTCTTAATTTTTAAAAAAATTCTTACAACTATCATCTTATCATATATTTTCGCCACCATTAAAGGGAACTGGTTATAAATATCATTATTTCACCTTTGGTTTCATAATGACCTTGTTAGATGGAGATCTTCAAAGGATGCTGTTGTCAAAAAAAGGAAGGACATATGTAATCTACATTTGTCTCTGGGCTGGAGTTAGTATAGAAAAACTACTACTTCCTTTTCTACAATTGACTATCTTTAGGCCCATAGTATATTTCAGGATTGTGTTGGCCATTTTAATATTTAGAGTTCTGTGATATTTTTTCTTTTTAAATATTTTTTTTATTTCTTAGAAAGAGGGGAAAGGAGAAGGGGAGGGAGAGAAACATCAATGTGTGGTTGCCTCTCGTGTGCCCCCTACTGGGGACCTGGCATGTGCCCACATCCCAGGCATGTGCCCTGACTGGGAATTGAACCAGTGACCATTTGGTTGACAGGCCAGTGCTCAGCTCACTGAGTCACACAAGCCAGGGTGAATTCTGTGACTTTGTCCCTTTCTACTTATCCCTCTTCGGTTCTGATATTAGTATGATTCTCAGTCCTTTCGCCATAATCACCATGCCTCCCATGTTTCTTCTGGTAGAGAAGAAACTTACCACCTTAAGTTTCTTTTCTTATATACCTTGTACTCACATTACATTACACAAGGCAGGAGTCAAAAAGGAAGTGGGGTTTTATTATTATTATTATTATTTTTAGAGATGAGGAAAGGAGGGAGAACGAGAGAGAGAGAAACATCAGTGCAGGAGAAACATCAGTCAGTTGCCTCTTACACACCCCAACTGGGTGCCTGGCCCACGACCCAGGATGTGCCCTGACTGGGAATTGAACCAGCAACCTTTCAGTCCACAGGCTAGCACTCAATCCACTGAGCCCCATTTGCCAAAGCACACTGGTTTAAATACTTATTTCTGTGTTTTAATATTTTCTACTGTTGGTCTTTTGAAAGTAGGTAATTATCTTTATGCTATCAAAGTATAAATATTGGGTTGGCCAAAAAGTCCATTACTTTTTTCTGTAAAATAAAAGACACATTTTTCATTTTCACTGATAACTTTGTTGATTTGGAGAGTTTGAGTATGTCAGCTATCTCCCACTATTTTCTTCTAGTGGGTAGAACCAGGGGCTCTGCTAAACATCTTCCGGTGCATAAGACAGCCTCACAGCAAAGCATTATTTGGCCAAAATGTCAATAGTACCAAGAAACTTTGCAAACCACTTTTGACATATTTGATTAGTCACAGCACCTTCTCCATACACTACACAAATCTTTTTTTTGCATTTTTACCTTTCTGGAAATAATAAAGTATAATATGCCAGAAATGCTGTATATTTTCTTCTATCTCCAATATTAAAATGGCTGCACAAAAATTCACCAATTTTGATATTTTTTAATGCACACTGATAAGACAGCTGTGACAATACAGTCTAACAAAATTGTTTCAAAGGAAGTTAAAGACAACTAAGCACCACTACAGCAGTCATACAAAAAAAATATCATGGACTTTTTGGTCAACCCAATACTTGATTTCCCTTCATTGTGTCGGGGTTCCATTAGAATTTATGGGACTGTCCAGGTTGTAAATAAAATCAGGACTCTTAGCACTGTATTTGCTTATGCATGAAGAATGTCTTGAAGGTACAGAAGGAACTGTTCAGAGTGGTTTTCTCTGGAGAGTTCTGAAAATAGAATGGAAAGTAGGAATTTAAACAATTCAAAAGGAGATGTAAAACTTTTTATATTAAGTGTATCACTTCTGTAGCAAAAAATTTTTAAGAGACACATAGCATGTTATAGAACCTCAGATAAACAAGAATTGAATTCTGGTCATACCTCATTTTAATAAATGAGGAAACTAAGGCTTACAGAGATGTTAATTTTGTAGATCACAGGGTGGCAAAGCCAAGACTGAAGCGCAGTCTTCCTGGCTTCTGTCCAGTGCTTTCTGTTTACTTAATTTTGCCTCTGCTAGGATGAACATTATTACATTTGCCTCATAACCATTTGGTTGTCTTAAATGACTTAAAATAACAATACCAAAAAAGATCAGGGAATGTATTTTTATATGCCTTATACATTTCAACCTTTTACAATTCAGTAAAGGTTCCAATATGTGTGAGGTACTCTGGTAGGATGTTATAGTAAATATGCAGGTAAGATATAGTTTCAGCCTTTGGAGAGCTCAGCCGTAGTGGTGGAAATGACAGAACACCATTTCATCGGAGCTTCGACAAACATCTACTGAGCACTTATGGGTCAGGCCCTGTTTGGGGTATTAATGATGCAGTACTGATAAAAAGAATCTAATACCTGTTCTAAGGAAAGTTTTGATCTAGTAGAGAAAGAAAACCCATTTTTATGTAAATTATAATGCTGTATGGTAAATGCAGCAATAGAAATATATAATACAAAAATAGAGGAATACATAACATTTCAGAATATTACAATAGAAAAATACAGCAAAAGAGAATGATGAACTGAGGTAAAATGGAGATGCTGACAGGCTAGAGGAACTGAGGAGGTAAAGTGGTTGTGAAAGAGGTAGAAGGATGAGAGACTGAAGCCAGACAGTTGAATGTCGGAGTTAATGGTGTTGGAGGAGGAGCAGTTCCTGTGTTACCACAATATGCTGTGCAACCTTGAGAGTGGATTTCTGAAGTGGAGTAAAAGTAAAGGCCAGTTGATTCAAGGAGCTCTGTGTATACCAACTTTAAGACTCACCATTACCAAGTATTTATGGAGCAATGAATGTTAGGTATTAGAAATGCAAAAATAATTAAGATAATTCCTCCTTCAAGGAGTCATCTTTTCTGAAACCTTCTCTGATTCGACCCCATCCCCAAATAGAATAGATTAATTCTTTATTTCCCTACATCCCTTATACAGACTATTACTATACAGCACCTATTTCACTTAATTTTTGTTTTGTTTACATATTATCTTTCTCAGGCTGTATGGTTCTCTTGAGGACAGGGATACAACATTGTTTCGGTGTCTTCAGGGCCCAGAATAATGGTGATGCCACATAACTTGTACTTAATAAATATGTATTGAGTTGAAGACCTATAGTAAAAATAAGATAAAGATAAACAAAAATTAAAAACATACTGTGAAAAAGATAAATGAAATGTACCTACAAAAGCAGTGATACTTCATCTGGCTGTATATTGGAATGATCTAGCAATATTTGAAAAAAATACCTCTGCCCCATTCCCAGGGATTCTGATTTAATTGCATCAGTAGTTTTTAAAAGCTTTTCAGCTTGTTCTCAAATAAAACCATAGTTGAAAACCACAGCTCAGAAGGAAAAGTGATTAGTGCTACGTGCATGCTAAAAACTTTCTCACTTGAGCTGGGCTTTGAAGGGTGAACAGAAGCACCCTGCTTTCCCAAGTTGGTAAAGCAGTAGGCTTTCCCTTAAATGTCAGTAGGTCTTATAAAATGTTGATCAGTGCTTGAAACCATTACATTACACATGGATAGTTAGCCTACTTGGCGACCAATTCTGTATTATCGGTAGGTCTCATCAGTTTCTCCTGCTAGGGTTTAACAAGAATAATGTTTGACTAAGAAACTTCAAAAGCTATTTTTTTTACATAAAAACATGTTTAAAGTACCAAAGCACTTTTTTAATACTTTTCAAAAGAAACTTACAGTTTTTACCTCAAACCAAAATAAGTGAATTACGTCGTATTGCCAATCACAGGTGATCATGACCCTTCTTTTAAATATATTTTTAATATCATCTGGTTCTTGAACACTGTCCTTTTCACATTGGCACTCTAACAGTAAGCCAGAACATTATATAATGTAGTAAGATGGATAGTTTTATAAAAATACATGGATTTGGTACCTTCCTGGCTCACTGATCGTCCTCTGATAGGTTTGTCTTTAAGGGTTTTCAGTGTCAGTTGTCTGAAATATTTTGGTTCTAAACCATGGCTGTTTTCCCTTTTCTTCATACTCCATAGCCAATGATTAAACTTTCTAATATACTATTTTGTACCATAAAAAACAATCAGCTGAACCCAGAATATAGGAAATTTTGTCAAATAACTAGATCCTTTAAGAAATAAAAGTCATGGAGTGGAGGGAGAGTTGTGACAAGGGAGAGAAAGCTGTTACAGATAAAGAGTATCAACCAAATGCAATGTGTGAACTTTGGATCCTCATCTGAACAAAACAACTGAAAAAAGACACTTTGAGATAACCAGGGAAATGTGACCATGTACTTGGTATTAAATGATATTAAGGAATTATTATGAGTTTTCTTGCATATGTACCAGTATATGACTTTGTGATAATGTAAAGCCTTTGTCTGTGGAGTTTCATATTAAAGTGTTGGCTGTTGGAATGGCACCAGGTGCTAGGCCGGTGGAGTCAGACCAGACCTTGGTTCAGCAACTTCCATGCTTGAGTTCTGACTAAGAAAGACTTCACAGGCAAGAGTCAAAACTATACGAGAATGGTTTTTGCAGAAAGTCACGTAGATGAAATGAGCTGTAGAAGAAATAGGCTCAGGAAACAAGTTACAGAGGCAAAAGAAGGGTACATGGAGCTTAGGAAAGAGGGAGGTAATGATAATGCACTTGGGTGAGGGGAAGAAGAAGGGGAAAGGAAAAGTGAGTGCGGGACAGGGGTGAGGGCATGTACTCCTGATCTGGGCGTGTACTCCCTAAGGGCTTTTAAGGGTCAGGGTCTTAGGAGAGTTCATGGGGAGAGTCTCGATAGAATATTCTTCAGCTTTCCAGGTGTGTCCTTTCAGACCTCTGGTCTCCACTGACTGGTCAGCACCAGGGCTGGGGGGTCATTAGTCAATGCAGCTGTTCCTGAGCTTAGCTGTGGTGTGGCTTGTCTGGTTTTGCTGGTTTTCTGGGCCTGGAGCTCCAAACACAACTGAAGCCCAGATGTATTTGATGCAGGCCAGAACTTCACTGGCCTCACTGTCCTGGGGGCTTAATGCTTGAGAGTGGTTGTGCGTGTAAGGGCTTGCATGGGAATTAAGTGGGGCCACTCTTCGGCTCCTCGTTCCTTCTCTAATTTGGGGGAGGGGGATCTGTAACATGACTAGCAACATGCCAGGAGGAGAAAGGTCAGGGAAGGGTCCAAACTGCATGACTAGGGATGTGAAAAGTTAGGGGTTCTAAACCACATGATCAGCAGTGTGTCAGGGGAGGAAAGGTTGCCTTGGGGGTGAGGTCCTTGTTTCCTCAGTTTTAGCAGGTTGCTAGGCACCTGAGGCATTCCATCCTGGTGACCTTCTTTTGTACCTGGTGCATCTTCTTCATCATGTCTGTCTAACTGCCTGCCACAGAAGTACTTACAGATAAAATGAAATGTCCTCCTCCTCCCCCCCAAAACTTGAGGAGAAATAAAGAAAACAAGATTGACAAACATTTATAATTTGTTGAAACGGATTCAAAGGTGTATGAGGATGCCTTTAACAGTTCTCTATGCTTTTGTGTATATTGGAAAATATCTGTAATAAAAAAGTTTTAAAAAGTTGAACTGCAATTAAGGTGCTTTAATAGAAAGGGCTTCCTTTTATAGAAGTGTGTCATAGAATGCTCTAGATAATTCGATTAAATATCAGTGATTGGTAAGGTGATTGCTTCACTACTTGTCTTTTATCCTTAGTGGTTTCTTCTGTGTCCTCACTAATTGTTTCTACCAGGCACTTCATTCTTCTCCTCTCAGTGGCATGTTTCTTAATTCCAGATTCTTATAAGCTTTGTTTTGATATTACCTGTACTGGAATAGAAAAGAAGGAAGAAGAAGACACTCTTGGGGACCTGTGAACCTCATAAAAGTCATGCTTTCCCATTTTAAGGCTGTTAGAATAAGGGAAACGTTTCTAATGCTAAATTTTAAGGCAATTTGTAATGAGCTACGAGGGTGATATTATGCTGTAAACTTTCAGGTAGTGAACTTTCATTTTGTCCTCTGCCTGATAAATACTTGTGGACTAACAAGGCCTTTGTGCAAATTCTAAAAAGGCGCACCTTCCAAACTTCACTGGAGAAGGCCAAACTGGATCTCAACCCACAGCCTGCAGCCCCCTGCTCTTTCGTCCTGACACAGTCTGCACAGCTATACCTGGTGGGCTTGTTAACTCAGAGTAATGCAAATTGTCTAGCTCTGGCCAGGTAGGTCACTTAGTTAGAGCATCATGCCATAAGCTGAGGTTGCGGGTTCGATCTCTAGTCTGAGCGCATACAAGAAGTAACCAATGAATGCATAAGTAAGTGGAACAACAAACTAATGTCTTTCTCTCCTTCTCTCTCCCTTTCCCTTTCTCTCTCTAAAATCAATAAATAAAAAATTTAAAAATAAAATAAAAGGGAACCTTGACAGAAAAAGAATAATGCAAATTATGTGTGTTTTAAGTTCTTGGTGATATCTTTCTTAACAGTAGGTATGAAAGTTTGGAGAGCTGTATTGTAGGAGTTACGAAATTGTATTTTTTGAATGTGTAAAACAATGTACTATTTTAATGAAGTGTTATAAGTAAATGAGAAAACAAGATATTCCCATTAAAACCCTGTGATTAGTACATTGTTGTATTTTGTAAAATCCCAGCAATTAAATATGAAGACAGCACAAAACGAACTTTTTGGCCAACCCAGTACAATACACACACGGCACTTTAACTGCAGGAGCTCAGTAGTTGAATAATAGGAAATATTACCTTATTTGCTCACTTCTGAGGTATTCATTTGTCATATTTTAAACATTTCTGATACCCAGGTGCATTTTACTTTTGAAGAATTTTAAGCAACCATTAAACCATCAGTGGAATTTAGAGTTAACAAAATTTCAGAATGAACTTCATATTGTGTATAAATCAATTTGAGAGGCTATGCAGAACCTGAAAGTTTGAAGTTAACTTTGGATGTCTTAACTGAAAAAATGTAAGGGCTAAAGCTTTTACTTTTCCTTCTAAAATTGAGGTTTTTTTGTGGTTGAAAAGTACAACATAAATAGAAAACAAAAGCAGAATTAAGTTATATGGAAATGACAGATATGCTTAGGTATTAATCCTAACTTTGGTTTTCTTTATATTCCTTTTAAAATTTCTGTTATTTTAGCCTAGAGCTGTGTTTCAGTCTTTGGTTTCCTTGCTAAATCAACCAGTGGCAACTTCTGCTTTGGATTTTTATTACTGCATTGCTAAGCCTTACTACATTTCTAATGGCCTTGAGAAATTCATGCAAAATACTCACTCAATAGCATTCATCTGTTTACAGTTGAAAACATTTGGGTAGTAGCTTTAATTTTCGGCAAAGTGGAACGTAAATTTTCTCCATTTTAGCAGCTAAGTCTGCTTTTACTTTGGGGTAAGGCTATTCATTTCTCATGTTGCTAGTTTAAAAAAGAAAACACTAATAGTTAAAAATCCTTGTACACACATGTACCTTTTTCAATTTGAGGAGCTGTAAAAAATTAAATCCAACTGCAATTCAACTTTATATTATTTTGAGAGTATTACCATCTAGCTTTTAAAAATAAAAACAAAAACAAAAAACTAGCCCGGGCTGGTGTGGCTCAGTGGACTGGCACACATGTGAACTGAAAGGTTGCCAGTTCACTTCCCCGTCAGGGCACATGCCTGGGTTGCAGGCCAGGTCCCCAGTTGGGGGCATGCAAGAGTCAACCGATCAAGGTATCTCTTGCACATTGATGTTTCTCTCCCTCTCCTTCTCCCTCCCTTCCCCTCTCTCTAAAAATAAATAAATAAAACCTTTTTAAAAAATCTGTTTTAAAACATCTAGAAGTAATACTTATTTGTAGAGCTGGCTAATTTATATTGTAAAATGCATGTAAAATTATGTTTTGTTGATTTATTTTCTCTAGTTTATCATTAAAATTTTTCCAGTTAATTATTAACATTTTCAAATAAAATTTTAATAATTAATGGGAAATACAAAGCATTTTTTATTAGGTGAAGTTAATTCTTTCCTTTTCTGAAAAATCATCCATTTTGATAGTTTTTCCCTCTAAAACAGTTTTCTTTTGAACTAATATGGGATTTTTTATCCAGAAGAAAATTGAAGCTGATATAGTTAAGTAAGCCACCCAAGATCATATAAGTAGTACATTGAAGAATAGTGGTTTGCATCTAGGTATGAGTGATTCTAATACCATTGTTCTGGTCATTGCACTTTCTCTACTATACTAACAGTAGTTGCCTCTGTTGAAAAATTAATTAACCTTCAGTTACATAGTACGGTAGAGGAAGCATAAAAGAAATGCATTTTCTATGTTCTATGTACATTTTTGTAATTATTTTGTCTGGCATTGGGGGCATGAAAGGAGATAGTGGCAAGGGGAAGTTAGCAATATGACATGTTCTCCAAATAACTTAAGGTTCTATGTTCCTAAAAGGAAATCTGTCCTAACAGTGTGAATTTTACTGGTTTTATTTATTTTTAAAGATTTTGTTTATTTATTTTTAGAAATAGGGGAAGAGAGGGAGAGAAACATGATCTGTGGTTGCCTCTTGCACACACAGAACTGGGAACCTGGCACACAATCCAGGCACATGCCCTGACTGGCAGTTGAACTGGCAACCCTTTTATTAGTTCATGGGTGAGCACTTAATCCACTGAGCCATACCAGCCAGGGCTAAAGTTAATGCTGAAATTTATGAATATTCTTATTTGGATGGATATTCTTATTTGGACCCAAGTCTCAGTAGAGCTATTCTTTCCAAAGATTTTATTTATGTATTTGTAGAGAGAGGGGAAAGGAGGGAGGAAGAGAGGAAGAAAACATCATTGTGTGGTTGCCTTTTGCACACCCCCAACCAGGGATTTGGCCAGTAACCCAGGCTTGTGCCCTGACCAGGAATCGGTGGTGACCTTTCTGTTTGCAGGAGGACACCCAACCCACTGAGCCACACCTGCCAGGGCAGTAGATCTATTTTAAAATGGAGTTTTGTTGCAAGGGAGGGAGGAAATAATAACTTATAAAGACATATTTTCTATGAGGTAAAAATTAACCAGGATATTTTGTTTTGAATTGTGTTTTTAGTTTTCTTTTTTTGGAATTAAGTTTTGACAATATGTTGCTTAATACCAGTTTTATTTTTACATACTGTTTATAGTGTTGACTAGAAGCCCATCTAGCAAGTATTTCATAATAAAAGAATGAAATGCTAATGGCAGAAATGAAATAGCTGTCAGGGCTACCTCTTTGGTTGGTGATTCTGGGATTCTATCATACCTGGACTATAATGACATTAGACTAATGTAAGAGATGGGCAGCCTTATATAAGGAGTAACAATATAGTAAACAACAGGCTCTGAGGACACAGCTGTTTTGGTAACGCCTTCTTTGTATTTGGGCCGATGTAGCTTATCATACTGAGGTGGCTATCCATCAGCCATCCTACATTCTTTCCTCTAGTGAAGACACAACTTTAGGTCAAGGTGACAGTGTGCTGTGCTCTCAAGGTTCTTCTGTGTTTATACTGTGTTGTATGTATAGTCCTGGTTTTATACTGCCTTTTATTATATCTTTTTAAATTACATTCTAGATTTATTCACCCATTTTTTTCAAGAAATTTATGTATTAAAAAATTACTTTATTGTTGTTCAAGTACAGGTGTCTGCATTTATCCCCCACTACTCCCCACCCCCAGCCAGCCATCCCCACCTTCCTCCCCTATTTCCACCCCCCCTTGGGTTTATCCATGTGTCCTTTATAGTTGTTCCTGAAAACCCTTTCCCCCTTCCCGCTGATTATCCCCTCCCACCTCCTCTCTTGTTACTGTCAGATTGTCCTGAATTTCAATGTCTCTGGTTATATTTTGCTTGCTTGTTTGTTTTATTGATTAGGTTCTACTTAAAGGTGAGATCCTCTCATATGGTATTTGTTCCTCTCTGCCTGGCTTATTTCACTTAGCATAATGCTTTCCAGTTCTATCCATGCTGTTGCAAAGGATAGGAGCTCCTTCTTTCTTTCTGTTGCATAGAATTCTATTGTGTAAATGTACCATAGTTTTTTTTATCTATAAGTGGTGACACCATAAAAATCCTAGAGGAAAACATAGGCAGGAGAATCTAAGACATTCCACACAGCAACATCTTCACCAATATGTCTCCTAAAGCAAGGAACATAAAGGAAAGAATAAACAAATGGGACCTCATCAAATTAAAAAGCTTCTGCATGGCTAAAGAAAACAGCATTAAAATGCAAAGAGAACCAATCATATGGGAAAACATATTTGCAGATGTTACCTGAGACAATGGCTTGATCTCCAAAATATATAAAGAACTTATATGATTCCACTCTAAGAAAACAAAAAGCCCAATTAAAAAATGGGCAAAGACTTGAACAGACACTTTTCCAAGGAGGGTATACAGAGGGTCCAGAGACATATGAAAAGATGCTCAGCATCACTAGCCATCAGTGAGATGCAAATTAGAACACAATGAGATACCACTTCATATGGTGAAATGGCCATCATAAACAAATCAACAAACGTGTTGGAGAGGATGTGGAGAAAAGAGAACCCTAGTACACTGTTGGTGGGAATGCAGACTGGTGCAGCCACTGTGGAAAACAGTATGGAATTTTCTCAGAAAACTAAAAATGGAACTGTCTTTTGACTTAGCAATTCCACTGCTGGGATTATATCCTAAGAACCCTGAAACACCAATCCACCAATCCAAAAGAACCTAGGTACCCTAATGTTCATAGCAACACAATTTACAATAGCCAAGTGCTGGAAGCAACTTGGCTTGTATTATATCCTTAATTGGATAACAAGACCACAAATTTCCTGAGGGTAGGAAAGTGTCTTGTTCTCCTTTCCATTCCTCTTTCCTGGCACACAGTAGGCACTCACATATATATTGAGTAGATGCATAATTTCTTCAGTCTCAGCAAAGTACGAGATTTTCCCGATGTTTGGTTTGGAGAATTCTTTGTATTCATTCCTCTACAGTATTATGAATCCACCAGAAAATAATTTTTTTATCAACAGTATTATCTTTCCGTTTTTAGCCCCCAAATACATTATACTATATTTATTACTGGTGCCATTTTATTAAAACCCATATTCATAGGCACTCTTACATAAATTTGAGATTTAGAAGTTTTACATTCTTGTTTTCCATGGTAGTCAGTCCTCACCAAAGTGATTAATTTTTTTCTATAATTATCTACATAGTAAGGTAAAATTTAGTATTTGTGACCATTTTCATATTTTAAACTTTTACTGTTGCAGTATCAGAGGGAGAAGAAGGGTTTGCTGAATATGGTAAAAAAGGAAATGTATATACATCTTCTACTTAAGAATGAGAGTCTGTCCTGGCTGATGTGGTTGAGTGGTTTGAGCACTGGCCTGCAAACCACAGGGTCACTGGTTCAGTTCCCAGGCAGGGCACAAGCTTGGGTTGTGGGCCAGGTCCCTGGTTGGATATGTACAAGAGGTAACCACACATTGATGTTTCTCTTCCTCTCTTTCTCCCTCCCTTCCCCATTCTCTAAAAATAAATAAAATCTTTAGAAAAAGAAAGAATGACAGTTTACTTCTCAGGCTCCAGCTATAGTTCTAAACTTAAATATAGTGAACTGCTCATTCTCTTTCATTAAAGTATTTACAACATTCTCTAACACAGAGCTATTCAGAGTGTACTGTGCAGATGATGCTGAGCCATAAGCTATTTATTACCTGTCTGTAAGGCGATAAGCTCAGAAATTGAGCATTTTTAAGGAACTTGTATGGTAGTTTGATAGAGCAATTTTATGTCTGTTGAACCTAATAATAAAAATTGAAACATGTTTTGTATATTTTAATTTATTTTCTAGTAATCCACTTTTATTATTTTTTTTTTACAAAACTTTAGCCCACAATGAATTGGAAATCTAAAGAAAAATAGTCCTTTACAAGAAATAATTTGTAAAGCATTGTTCTAAAATAACGGTTCACAGCCTTTCATGTTTGCCTTACCTGAATTATACCATGTTCAAGGGGATGTGGGGTAGTTTTCCCTACCAGTGGCCTGCTAAATCATGAGTATCTGAATAGGGGTGGGGGAGTGGGTTAGTCTTTTATGCAAGTCTGATAATTTTCTTAAGAATCTCTACTCTAGCACATATGATTTCTTTACTCTCTTCATATAACTCCATATCTGAAGTTAGATAAAGAAATTCAGATCTTTTGCCTCTCAAACACATCTCTCTCAATAGGATGAATTATTACAGATTGATTGTCATAAAGATTTATAGAACAAAGAATATTAAGAGGTTGCAGCTGAGGATAAAACATGATTAACCTTTATAGCTAAAAGTTACTTATAAATTTGCCTTGATCAAGAAAATTAAAGTATAACGTAGTTAGTTTCTACTTGTATTTAGTTGCTGACTAGTGGTTGCAGCAATTCAGTAAGAATATCCACCCTAAGTATTTTGAAATAATAACTAGTAAGTTGTTATTTTCATTAGGAGCAACTGCTTGGAAGTAGATTTCACTTTCTTTACTATGTCTAATAAACCAAATACTATAAGCACAAACTATTAATATTAACTGGTTATCATTTTAAAGGTTAATGGTAGCCAGCTCATGATAGTGAATAAAGCGCTCTGGATGGTGTCTTCAAACTGTAGGACTTTAGGCGAGGTTTATAAGACATGAATCTGTTTCCAAAGCAAATCCATTGTTCTCTGCTCAACACTCCCACTAAACTTGGGTAGCCTGTGTGCATCTGCAGGTGAACACTTAAGGTACTTGCATAAACTTTGCCTTAGGGTATGTGAGAGAGAGCTTGAGAGAGAATTCTGTGAAAAGGTGTAGACAGATATGATGAATTAAGTCTACATTGTATGTGCTCATGCAATCTAATCTGTTCTATTTTATATTTCCAGCTTTTTAATAGCATGTAGGTATTATATTTTTATTAAAAAAAAGAATGTTACTAAACATGTTTCTAAAACCAACATCATATCTACAAGATACTCAAGAATGAACAGAATGACATTTGGTAAAATTCATGCATTCAGAATGTATCAGGCTTTTAACAATATATATTTATGTATTTTTAGAGAGAGGGGAAGGGAAGCAGAATGAGAGGGAGAGAAAACACCAGTGTGTGGTTGCCTCTCATGCTCTCCCTGCTGGGAACCTGTCCGATGACCCAGGCATGTGCCCTGACTGGAAATGGAACCTGTGACCTTTTGGTTCGCAGGCCAGCACTCAATCCACTGAGGCACACCAGCCAGGGCTATATGTGGCTTTTTAATTTCAGGGATTTTTCTGAAAATCCTAATTTAGAGTTTTCTTGCATGACAGATACGTTTTTAATATGGAATTACTAGATTCTTTTTCAGAATCATTATCATTTACTTTATCACTTTGTGGTAATGTAAAGCCTTTGTCTTCGTTGTTCAGCAATGAAATTGTGTGGTTCTAGATTATTTGTATAGTTTTTGTATAATACATTTCTCAAAGTAAATACATGATTTGCTCTAAAGTTTATTGATTTTTCATATTATAGTATAACGATGTATTATAATCTGGTAGATAATCCTTATGTCAATGGAAAATAATTTTCCATGGACTTTCCCTTAATTGTTTCAGTCTTTTCACTAAATCTAACATGTCCTTGTTTAGTTAATAGATGGATTAAGTAAAATAAAGCACTGGTTATCATGAGTTGTTAGCTATGATTGAAAGTACATAATTGGGTAGTGTAGTATAGTAAAATTGTACTTCAAAAATATTACTCAAAGTTGACCCATTCTGCTAAAGAATGTCCTTTAAAAAAAAGAAGCAGCAGCAGCTCTGGCTGGTGTGTGGTGCGGCTCAGTGGATTGAGCACTGGCCTGTGAACCAGAAGGTTGCTTGTTCGATTCCCAGTCAGGGCACATGCCTGGGTTGCAGGCCAGGTCCCTAGTTGAAGTGAATGTGTCTCTTGCACATCAGCATTTCTCACCTTCTCTTTCTCTGTCCCTTCCAATCTCTCTAAGAATAAGTAAATAAAATATATTTTTTAAAAGCCGACATAGAAAAATTATTTTACTGAAAGTAATTTAAAATATCTGTAATGTATATGGAGTAATGTCATTATAAAGGTCCTTTTATTCTAGCCTGGCCTGTATCTTACTACTTAAAAATACCAGGCCGGGCCAGATAGCTCAGTTGGATAGAGCATCATCCTGATATGCCAGGGTTTGCAGGTTCAATCCCCAGTCATGGTATGTCCAAGAAGCAACCAATGGCTTTGGCCTGTGTGGCTTAGTTAGTTGGAACATTGTCCCATAAACTGAAAGATTGCCGGTTCTATTTCTGTTGAGGGAACCTGCCTGGATTCTAGACTGCAGGTTTGGTCTGCAGTTGGATGCACGTAAGAGAGGTCTGATTGGTGTTTGTTTCTCTCTCTCTCCCCCCTTCCGCCAACCCCCTTTCTCCTTCCTTCCCTTCTCTCTAAAACCCAATTTAAAAAAAACAAGTGAAACAACAAATTGATATTTCTTTCTCACCCTCTCCCTTCCTGTCTAAAAAAGAAAATTATAATTTTTTTAAATGTAAACATTTCATACTTATTTTATGACTCTAATTTCAAACAACATTTAACATTCTAATATCAAAGTACTGGAAAAGCATTTATGCAACTATCTAATGTTATGTGAAACAGAATTTGACCCATGAGTGATGATGTGCTTTATACTTAGATCCTAATACCCATAGATTTCAGTTCACTGTTTTTTTCCAACATTTTATTATGAAAATTTGCAGACACACAGAAAAGTTGAAAAAATCATATCGTGAAAACCCATATTCTTGTCCTTCAGATGCTACAATTAACATTTACCTACATTTGTTTTAGCACATATTTCTATTTCTTACATTGCTTCGTCTATTTTTGAAGCATTTCACAGTTACATCACTTGTGCTTCACTTCAGTATGTCTAGAATTATGTGTAACATACTGTTTTTGAGATTCATCCATGTTGTTGAATGTTATCAGTAGTTCATTTCTGTTTATTGTTGAGTAATAGTCCATTGTATGAATATATTATAGTTTCACTATCCTGTTGACAGATACTTGGACTGTTTCCTGTTGGGCTGTTATGAATAAAGCTGCTGTAAACATTCTTGTTCACCTTTTTATGAACATATGCTATTATTTCTCCTGGGTAAATACATAGAGAGGAATTGCTGGGTCATAGGGTAGATGTATGTTTATTAAACACTATTAGAACATTTTCCAAAGTGATTATACTTTTTTTTTTTTAGATTTTATTTATTTACTCTTAGGACAAGGGAGGGAGAGCAGGAGAGAAACATTAATGTGTGGTTGCCTCTTGTGCACCCCCTTCTGGGGACCTGGCCTATAACCCAGGCATATTCCCTGACTGGGAATCAAACCGGCAACCCTTTGGTTCACAGGCTGGTGCTCCTTCCACTGAGCCACACAAGCCAGGACATGTACCATTTTCCATTGCCACCAACATTTGCTCTACATCCTTGCCAACTGTTTTAATTGTGATTTTAATGGGTATTTCCCTAATGGCCAGTAATGTTGGGCACTTTTCTGGGTTGTTGTTTGTTTGTTTTTTTAAGATTTTATTTTATTTATTTTTTAGAGAGAGGGGAAGGGAGGGAGGAAGAGAGGGGGTGAAATATCAGTCGGCTATCCCTTACAGGCCCCGAAAAAGGGGGCCTGGCCTGCAACCCAGGCATGTGCTCTGACTAGAATTGAACAGGTGACCTTCTGGTTTGCAGGACAATGCCCAACCCTTGGAGCCACATGATTCAGGGTGATGTTAGCACCTTTTCAAGTGTTTATTAGCCATTTGTGAAACTTCCTTTGTGAATTGCCTGTTTAAATCTGTTGCCTATTTGGTATTTAATTGTCTTTTTATTAGTGAGTTATAAGGCATTTTTCTGTATGTTCTGGATACAAGTCCTTTGTATATTTTCTCCCAGTCTGTGACTTACCTATACCTTTTCATAATGGTGTCAATTCATTGTATTCTTTCAACATTTTATTATGAAAGCTTTCAAATATATTAAAAGTTTGAAGACTTTTATAGTAAATACCCATATATCTACCACCCAGCATCTCATTAACAATTTATTATACTTGTCCTATCAGGTATCTGTCATCTTATTTGTGCATTTCAAGGTAAATTGCAGGCATCAGTTTACCATTTGATAGTCCTTCCAAATGCATTTTACTAATTAGATTCAGTATTTGCAGATTTTTTCTTTTAAACTTTTTATGAATTGAAATATACACATTTTAAGTGAACATTGACTAAGTTTTGACAAATTCATACATTTGTGGAACTCTAAACTCTATCAAGATGTAGAATAGCACGATCAACTCGGGAAGTTCTCTCATGCCCTGTCCCAGTTCATCACCTTCATCCCCCCATAGGCAGCCATTATCCTGGGGTTTTTTTGTACATAGATTAGTTTTGCCTGTTCTAAAACCTCATATCAGTGGATTCTAATATTGTGTACTCTTTTGTTTAAGGCTTTTCTTTGACCTAGTATGTTTTTCACTTTTATTCATATTGTTGCATGTATCACTGATCATTTCTTTTTAGAGCTGACTAGCAATTCTTTGTTTGAATACATCATAGTTTATCCATTCTCCTGTGGGTGTGTACCTGGGTTGTTTCCAGCTATTGGCTATTAGTAATGAATTGCCATGATCATTCTTGTTCAAGTCCTTTTGTGGGAATACATTTTCATTTTGGGGATGAGTACCTAGGAGTGCAATTGATGGGTTATAGGGGAAAGTACCAGACCCTTTCTCAAAGCAGGTGAACCAGTTTACACCCCAGGGACAGTGTGTGTAAGTTCCTTTTATTCCACATTCTCACCACATTTGGTGTTGTCTGTCTTATCAATTTTAGCCATCATGATAGATGTGTAGTGGTACCTCATTGTGGTAGTTAATTGTACTAAAAATAACTATTTCTTTTTTTTTTAAAAGATTTTCTTTATTTTTTGAGGGAAGGGGAGGGAGGGAGAGACAAACGTGTGTGAGAGAGACATTGATTGGTTACCTCTCCCACACCCCCAACTGGGGATCTGGCCTGCAACCTAGGCTTGTGCCCTGACTCAGAATTACACCGACATTTCAGTTTGCAGACTTGTACCCAGTCCCTGGAGCCACACCAGCCGTGGCTCAAAATAACTATTTCTTACATCTGACCCCCTCAGTCTGACCACTCTCCACGTGCAGCATTCCCCTGTCTCGGCTTTCCCACTTTCCTCCCAAGTTTTTCTGTACTACTTCAGTTTTCTTATGCCCCTGGACTTTTATGTATAGTACACTCTAGGAGAGAACTATGTTAAAATTCCTCATCGTTATGGTACCAACACATCAAGTTGATTAAAAAAACTATTGTAGATTAATTGGAATTTGTTCCCTTCCTACTTGTTTACCTTGGGGAACCTTTTAGAGGGGAGAGATATTCAGAGGATAAAATTGTACATAGGCTTATATGCACAATCTGTACACAGATTCATAAACATAAGTCATTGTTTTTGTCCATCGACTGTAGAAGATTAGCCACAATTCATCTCTTCATAAGATAAATGTGAAAGGCAAGATCCTATTGGAAATATCTAATGGCACTAAAGTATTCAAGAATTTGGAATCCAGGATATAATATTAAAATCTTTGACAATTTGGTAGTATTTTAAGTTCCTTTGAATAAATTAGTAGATAGCTACCTGAGTTGTAAGTATGGAAAAATCACCCAGGGTACTACCACATCTAATTTAGTTCACTTAGTCCTCTCAACGATAAAAATAGTTACATCCCTGGCCAGTGTGGCTCACTTGGTTGGAGCATCTTCGGGTAACTGAAGAGGTGCGGGTTCAATTCCCAGTCAGGGCATATACCTAGGTTGTGGGTTCAGTCCCTGGTCCAGGCATGAAGAGAGGCAACCAATCAGTGATTCTCTGTTGCATTGATGTTTCTCTCTCTTCTTTCCCGTCTCCCCTACCCCCTCAAAAAAAAAAAAAAAAAAGGCAATGAAAATAGTTACAAAGACTTAGCAGGTTAAACTTTTCTCTTTTCCATATAGTAGTTCTCAACCTTGGCTATACCTTAGAACCATGGGGAGAGGGGTGCTTTTAAAAGTTTGTAGCCTAGGCTCTACTCCAGAACAATTAAATTTTTATCAGACTATCTGGGATGAGACGCAGGCATCTGTAATTTTAAAATCTCCCCAAGTGATTCCAGTGTGCAGCCAAGGTTACAAACCAGTGCCATACAGGAACTCATAAAATAAAATTTAGGTAAGCATAAGACTTTTTTTCCCCATGAAAGTTCCACGCTGCCTACCAACAAAGGTATTAGAAGTTTTTAAGTTAGGCTACACCATTTACAAGCTCTGACTTTGGGCAAGTTCTTTAGCCTGATGATGAAATGAGGTCATAATGAAAAGTTTCAAGTGCAATGAGGAGCACAAAGTAGGTCTTTAACAACCATTGATTTCCTTCACCTTTAAAAGTGGTACAAATTTGAATAAATGAGGACTGTAAACCATCATTCCTCCTCTGTTAGATTTAGGGCAGTCTTACTTATCAGGTGTGACTAACAACAAAGCTCTTGTATTATCAACATAGAAAATAACACAGGGCTCAATTACTAAACTCACTCCTCTCAGTGCAGAGATTAGATAGGGCCTCAAACTCTGTAGTTAAAGTCATCAGCTGAGAACTTGATACTAACAGATAGAATGTACCAAGAGTTAAGTATGTTATGTTAAGTGTGTGCTGAAGAAACTATGCACCTCTTGGATATTTTTTCTTGAAAACATGATGTTTAAACTCTGCCCAATTAAAAAAAAAAAAACCAGTTCTGAATTCTTTCCCTTAAGAATATTTTGCTCTTTTGGACTTTGGGGAAAGTTAATGTCTCTTCTTGGATGTCCTTGAATACACTACAGGGTCTAGAACTATGCCTTGTATAAAATATTTAGGTGGTCATTAAATACTTGATTAATGAATGTTCTCACTTGAAAGATAAGAAAAAATTCTGTTGATTTATATGACTGTTATCTATATGCTTTGAAATAAAGCAACAACAGAAGCTTACAAATATTTGTTTCATTGTCTAAGTTGATGTAGTGCCCATCTTTCTTTAAAGAGGGAGTTTTGCGAAATGAACCGTTCCTTAATCTTTCTGGTGTGAACTGTGAGGGCCGAGGTTTAGAGCAGGACTCCTCAGAGGGGTGGAAATAATTTAAAGAAACAAGTGGCGAGCACACAGTGGGCTGCAGTTAGTGACTTCTGCCACTCTGCAGGGTTTGGCAGCTCTCCCAAAGCAGCCTGAACAGTTCTTGGGATTCTTGAGCTTAATAATCATAAGCAAAGGGTGGAGTTCTAATCCTTCTGAGCGAAAGATAAACGCTGCAGAAGGTGTGTCTTCCAGTGTTCCACTCCCTGGGGTTGAGATCACGTGAGCTGAAAGTACTTCCCTATTCCCAGCGTCGGTCTCCCCTAGGCAGTGATCAGAGTTTGAAAGGGACACAGCAAGGAAGGCAGAAGTAGACTTGGAAGGAAGTGTAAACACAGAAGAAAAGCACAGGACTTCCATAACAATGCCACACTTCACCGTGACTAAGGTAGAAGACCCCGAGGAGGGGGCGACAGCTTCGGTCTCCCAAGAGGGGGAGACCAGCTTAGCAGAAGTAAAAGCCCAGATTCAGCATTCAGATGAACCAGGTAAGTACTCAAGTTTGGAGATTTGGGGACCTAACAGGGGTTTTTTGCAGAAAAAAAAATGGTAACAAATATTCAAAATTTCTTCAGGATAGAGAAAAAGTATTGTGGTTAAAGTGTTCGTCAATCAACTGTTTCACTCCCTTGTATATCTGATAACTTCTCTTTTTTCACATTCTGGCTTGTTTCTCCCCACAA
This sequence comes from Artibeus jamaicensis, assembly GCF_021234435.1. Classification (NCBI taxonomy): domain Eukaryota; kingdom Metazoa; phylum Chordata; class Mammalia; order Chiroptera; family Phyllostomidae; genus Artibeus; species Artibeus jamaicensis. The sequence continues at coordinate 202,907 of NW_026521221.1, forward strand.
TGAGTTCTGTGTTCATTACCTACAGGTGAAATTGAATCGGCAGCAATGTATGAAAGGAGTTTTCAAGCAAAAATAAAGGCACAGTAAAAGTCACTTTATGCGGAATTTAGAATTCACCTTTTGCTCAGGCAGTTTATATCTGGAAAAGTAAAGAAGGAGCCATGGTTCAGTAGTTTTGTACAGTGGACTTTGCACTTGTGACTTCTCAAGTTATTTAGTATTTTGCCTCAGTTTACCAGTTAAACAGTAACTTAAGAGTGAATGGCCTAATAATTTTTAAATAAAAGAACAAAAGTACAGTAGATCTTTATAGTGACTAGCATAGCATTGGGTTTGATAAATTTGATGAATGTAATTATCCTTATAATTTTCTTTTAATAGTAACAGTTACACTTCCTGGGGCAATTGTGGTTTTGAATTTTTAAACACACAATTAAAAGCTTAGTTAATATTATGGTATTAAATATAGTCATAGTGTGAAGCCCTATTTTTTAAGTCTATAAATTTCATAAATTGTCAAAAACTTCTCTGCTCTGTTAATGAAGGCTAAGAGAATAAATAATCTCTCGAGATTTCTTTTGATTTTACGTTTCCCCAGCAGGTAACACATCACAGTTCCTTGCTGTAAACAGCTGTTTACTCTCTACTGTCTCATCAAGCCTTCATGAATTTTTAAGAATCTTAACTAAAGATAAAGGCTATCAAAAACAAATTTCCTTTTGTTTATTTTTTCTACTTGTTGAGAGAATTTACTAGGGAAGATAAAGTTTTATGGAAACTGTCTGCCAGGTTATTTTCATTTTGCTGAATAGTCATGGTGCTAAGAAGTTGAAAGTTAAGTTTAACCTACTTGGAACTTGAACCTCGTTTTCCACAGCTTTAGTGCAAAGTTAGGTTCTCTTTTGGAATTGTATGTATTTGAAACTGCACTTTCTTACTTGCTTACGTTTGCTGCTTTTAGATTTTAATCTTTTTAGGCTTTTGTCTTTGCTATTTTCTTCATTAATTTCACAAAATGCAAACAAGTGAAGTCTATCATCTATACCTCATTTCACTTTTTACTGTTTTTTATTTCCTTTCTTCATCACCTCTCTTATTATTTCATCTGTACTGGTTCCATAATGTTTTAGGAAATTTGCTGCAACACTCAGATTAGAACAGTGTTGAAGTTATTTAATCTATTAGCAGTCCCCCAGAAAAGCCATACATTCTTTATTATAGCAACCAACTTTGCAATAAGTGACATTACTAGGCTTAATTTATTTTCTTCCATGGTAATTATTTTGGACAAGGAAGAAGTGACAGGTATAATCTAACTTGAATTTAATAGGCTTTTTATTGGCATTTTCCATGACAGCCCAGAAAGTATCCACTTTAATGAGCCGTTTTATTTGGTAAGTGAACCTAAATTGTATTCATTTTTACTATCGGGTTAAGTTAGAGGTGAAGAAGGGGAGAAATGTACATGAGAAAAACCTAAAAGTTCTGTTGTTAATGTTTTTTAAAATCCTCACCCTAAGATACGTTTATGGACTTTAGAGAGAGAGGGAAGGGGGAGAGAGACGGAGAGAAACACTGATGTGTGAAGGATACATCGATTGGTTGCCCCTTGTATGCCCGTAGCTGAGGCCCTGGCCCACAACCCTGGCTTGTGCCCTGACTGGAAATTTCACTGGTGACCCTTCAGTTGGCAGGCCCGCAACTCAGTCCATGGAGCCACACCAGCCAGGGCCAGCTCATTCTTTAAATAAATTTTAAAATGCGTTTTTAAAAGATGAGTTTTATTTGAAGTAGACAGGTAATTTGAGATAAAATAAAAATATGAATATAGATATAATATAAACTAGTTTTTAAAAGAACTATATTAATCCTTTCATGCTAGTTGCTAGAATGTTATTCTGTTAGAATCTTGCTTAATTTTGGTTTTGAAGGGGAAAGCAGAAACTAAAACTTTTTTTGAGTATTTTATTTATTCATTTTTAGAAAGAGGGGAAGGGAGGGGAAAAAGAGAAGGAAAGAAGTATGAATGTGTGGTTGCCTCCTGCATACCCTCAACTGGGGACCTGGCCCACAACCCAGGCATGTGCCCTGACTGGGAATCAAACCCGTGACCCTTTGATTTGCAGGCTAGCATTCAGTCCACTGAGCCACAACCAGCCAAGGCTAGAAACTCACATTTTCTTTACTGTTTTCCTTCCCCCCAGTCCAGTTTCTGTGCCCCATCCTCTATTTTCTCAGCAATTTGTATATAGAAGTAGCACGAATCACACTTTATAGTAGTCACCTATTCTCTCTTCCACAAAGACCAACTATAGACTCCTTGAGGGTAGAGACTTTGTGGGATCATTTTTGTATTTCCAGGTGAATTGGACATAATAGGCAATTCAGTGGATAGATTTGTTCTCTGCCTTTTTTGTTCACCAAACATGTTTGGTGCAAATATCATGCTAGGTGTTACACTTTTTTCCTAAGGCTACAAAGACATAGGAAGTATAAGTTCTGCTCCAAAGACAGCAGTATGGTTTTAGAGCCAGAAACTTGTCTTTGAATGTCAGTTCTACTAATTATTACTAATTAGGAGTAGTGATAATTTGTATTATTATATGAATGACTTTGGGCAAGTTATTTAACTTCTTTAAACTTTATTTTATCTCACTGATAAAACAAAGGGAATAATAATACCTACTTCACAGGGTATTTTGAACTACACCTGAACATTAATATAAAGCACTTAACATGCCCTGCCTGGTATGGCTTAGTGAGTTGAGTGCCGGCCTACAAACTGAAAGGTTGCCAGTTTGATTCCCACTCAGAGCACATGCCTGGGTTGTGGGCCAGGTCCCCAGTTGGGGGCATTCAAGAAGCAACCAATTGATGTATCTCTCGCACATTGATGTTTCTCTCCTTCTCTCTTCCCTCCCTTCTCCTCTCTCTAAATATAAGTAAATAGCCCTGCCTGGTATGGCTCACTGGATTGAGTGCCAGCCTGTGAACCAAAGGGTTACCTGTTCCATTCCCAGTCAGGGCACATGCCTGGGTTGTGGGCTAGGTCCCCAGTTAAAGGCACATGAGAGGTAACCACACGTTGATGTTTCTCTCCCTCTTTTTCTCTCTCCCTTCCCCTTGCTCTAAAGATAAGTAAATAAATAGCAGAAAATATCTTTTGAAAAATAATTAAAGGAGTTCCAACCAAGATGGAGGCATGGGTAGAAACTTTTTGCTTCCTTGAACAACCAAAAGGAGGATAACAACCAATCTAAAATCAATAAACAGCCAAAATTGCCAGAAAATCAGACTGCATGGAACTCTGACAATCAAGGAATTAAAGAAAAAATCAACCAGAACAACCAGGCTGGTAAGGCAAACCATGCGGGCTCACTCAGAAAAACTGTGGCGAGGTGGCTGAGGGGAGGGGATGACTACTGAGCTCAGCAGATCTGTGTGGGAGGGACTGACTTAAGGGGAAAACTGAGACTCAGAGCTGACTGTGGGCTACAGCTGGGGTTGCCCCAGTGGGAGATACTTGCAGTCTGACTCGAGAGTCTGTTGGAGAGTGTGTTAGAGATGAGCAGGTGAGCTGCATTGTTCCCTCTCTGGCCCCCTCCCCACAGGCAGTGCAGTAAAGAGGGTTGCCCTGCCCAGGTGAATACCTCAGGCCCTGCCCCCTTACAACTTATCAGGTGCGTCAAGACCAAGAAAGTTGGCCAAAATGAAAGAATACAGCAAAACCTCACAACTAAGCAGTGAGGCAACTGCCAGCCCATCTGATGGAGAATTTAAAGCCCTGGTAATCAAAATGGCTCACAGAACTTACTGTGCTTAGTCAAAAAATGAAAGAACAAATGAAGGATACCCAAAGTGAAATAAAGCAAAATATTCAGGGAACCAACAGTGACAAGAAGGAAACCAGGATTCAAAGTAACAATTTGGAACAAAAGGAAGAAATAAATATCCACCTGGATCAGAATGAAGAAACGAGTCCAAAAAAATGAAGAGAAGCTGAGGACTCTTTTGAAACATTCCAATATCTGAAGTATAGGGGTGCCAGAAGGAGAAGAGCAACAGCAAGAAACTGAAAACTTATTTGAACAAATAATGAAGGAAAACTTCCCTAATCGGGTGAAGGAAAGACTTTTAGGAAGTCCAGGAAGCCCAGAGAGTCCCCAAGAAGTTGGACCCAAAGAGGAACACACCAAGGCCCATCATCATTAAGTTACCCAAGATTAAAGACTAAAAGCAGCAAGACAAAAGGAGACAGTTAACCTACAAAGGAGTTCCCATAAGGCTATCAGCTAATTTCTCAAAAGAAACCTTACAGACAAGAAAGGGCTGGAAAGAAGTATTTGAAGTCATGAAAGGCAAGGACCTGCATCCAAGATTGCTCTATCCAGCAAAGCTATGATTTAGAATGGAAGGGCAGATCAAGTGCTTCCCAGATAAGGAAGGTCAAGTTAAAGAAGTTCATCGTCATCAAGCCCTTATTATATGAAACGTTAAAAGGACTTATCTAAGAAAAAGAAGATCAAAAGTATGAACAATAAAATGACAATAAACTCATAACTATTAACAAATGAACCTAAAAGAAAAGGAAAACAAAAACTGAGCAAACAGCCAGAATAGGAACAGAATCAGAGAAATGGACATCACACAGAGGGAGTTCAGTAGGGAGGGGGAAGGGAGGAAGGGGGGGTACAGGGAAGAAGAAGCATAATTAGTAGGCATAAAATAGATGGAAAAAGATAAAAAGTGGTATAGGAAACAGAAGACTCAACTTATATGTACAACCTAAGCAGGTTGGGAACATGAACTAAACCAGGGGGGGATGCTGGAGGGTTGGGGGGTAGGGCGGAGGGGGGAATAAAAGGGGAAAGTTGGGAAAACTGTAATAGTATAATCAATAAAAAATACTTAAAACAATAAGTGAACACATGTGAGACACAGTACTAAAAATAAGAGCAACCTCTTACTACATTGTGGTTAGTTGTTTAATAAGAACATAAAGAAACTGCTTTGGGTAACAGATGATGAAGAGAATAATATTGCTTGGAGAGGACCCGCACAAGTGTCTCAGAGGATAAGACACAGCTGATTCTTGAAGGGAGATGTGGAGAAGATTACAAGCAATGGGAGCAATCAAGGTGTGACAGGAAGGTATAGAGCATGTGGGAAACAAAAGTTTAAGGTAGTTATCACATTGGGCTTGTGTGTGGTAAAGAGAGCTGAGATGAGGTAGTTAATGAAGTGTTATCAACTTCATTCCCTACCCTGTGGGAATACCCGGTGTCATTGCCTTTTTGGAGATAAAATGAAGCTGTTGACAGTGCCTTTTCTGAGACTACATGGTGAGTAGTAGGTAGTAGCAGAGCCAGTGTTCAAACTTGTAAGTTGTTTTTTTTTTTACACCGTAAGTATCATGTCTCCTGTGTATTCCAATAGCTGAGTTTTTGTCTGTTGCACCTACTAGAAGTTTTAATAGCATTAGGCATTAAATTTAATCAGAAGTTTTTCAACATCTACCAAGATTCTCGGTTTTCTTCCTTTAATCTATTAGCATATTGAATTATATTAATAAAATTCCTGGTGTTGAACCACTTTTACATCGCTAAAATTGAACTTAGTTGGTCATCATACATTATTTATTTTAATTTTTAAAAAGCTTACTGAATTTATTGGGGTGACATTGGTTAATAAAATTTCGTATGTTTCAGGTGTATGATTCTACAGTGCAGTATCTGTATATCGTATTGTGTGTTCACCACCCCAAGTCAAGTCTCCTTCCATCACCATTTATCCCCCTTTACCCCCTTCTGCCTCCCCCACTACGCTTCCCCTCTGGTAACCACCTTACTCTTGTTGATGAGTTTGTTGTTTTTGCTTCATCCTTTCACCTTTTTTACCCAACTGTCCTCCCCTCTGACAGCTGTCAGTCCACTGTATCTGTGAGTCTATTTCTATTTTGTTAATTTTGTTTTGTTTGTTAGATTCCACATCTAAGTAAAATCATATGGTACTTTCTCTGGCTTATTTCACTCAAACTTCTAGGTTTTATATGCTTCTCATCACCCTTTAATGCCAAGTCCTAGCTTTTTAGCATCTTAATGTGCACAGGCCACGGGACTTTGATGTGAGCATTATCAGGTCTGTGAATTTTTTTTCTTTTTAGAATAGGAACAGTACACAGTTTTACTGTTTATTGCATTTACATAATCAGGTATAGGTAGTATATTCGTTCATTTACTTAAATATTTATTGAGTTTAAGTATTTCCATGCAATAATTGTCCTAAATGGCCTCATTCCTCAGATCTTCTTATAGTATCTATGATTTAGGCAGGTTTTGACTGCTGGGCTTGCCTTCACTTGAGAAAGGTTGCAGATTGGAATATTTCCTTTACTTTCGAAATAGGGTTTTTAGGAAATTTTCAGAAACAGACCTATAATAGAAAAAAAAGGAACCTATGTTGGTATTGAACAGCACCTCCAAACATTAACTCCCACATAGTCCAAATGGTATTAGAGAGATTTTGTATTAAATGGAGTTTAAATTTTATTAGGAACCCACAGGATGCTAGACTGTTAACTAAACATTAGTCCTGCTTGTTACCCACAAGTCATGAAAGGCTAAATTTTTTACTATTGCACCTACTAGAAGTTTTAATAGCATTAGGCATTATGTTCTCAAGACGGTGATATGACTATTGTCTTTCATTGACTAACATTAAAATGGATCAAAATAAACAGCTACAGAGCATCTTTATATTGATAAAAAATCTTTTCTGTAATGAAGATTATTAGTTTTTTGGTGAGGCAGAATCAATTTAACTGTTCATGTGGGGTTTTTACCAACCCAACTTAAGAACTTTGGATCTGCATGTTTTAAAATCTCAGGGTCAGAGTTTTTTTTTCATGTCATTGAGGAATGTGTTTCTGCCTCCCTCCTACCCCCAATATTCTATCATTGTCAGAAAGCCTAACTGCCTGGAAATATCTTTCCAATTCTTTTTTTCTGTGTATCAAAGACTTTAATACAAGAATACAAATTTGAGCCTGAGTCCTTACAGTTCTTTACATCTGAAAACTTTGTTTAATTTGTTAACCCTTCATTGTTACGTTATGCGCTGACAATCTTGAGCACTTTCATTCCCTATTTCAATACTGTTATTAACAGGTGTTAAGAATCTCTTGCTGCTCACATTTTCTTGCTTAGTGTACCAACCCTCTGTGTACTACTGTCTGCTACTTGTGCCCCACAGGAGATATACCAGATTGGAACTGATATTTTTCTGTAAAGATAAAAATATCTCCAACTATATTTATATTTGGAGAAATACAGATTTCTCCAGGATATATATACATGCATATTGCTTAACATGTTTTATTCTATACTCAAAGCAACATTTAGCTTATGATTATAAAAACATTAAGTGCAATTTTAGCATATTGTAAAATATTCAAAACATTTTTAAATTTTAGACTGAATTTAGACATATGACCTAGATTACAAAATTGATTATTAGCTGGTAAACTCTAAAGAATTTAGCATTTCTTGGTTTTGCCAAGTTGAAAATGGAAACAGTTTTATTGAAACCATCATCAATATTATAGTAATAATTGTTGACCACCTACTATATGCCAGGCATTTTACCAATTTTGGCTTATTTAGTCCTCATAACAATAAGGACAGGTCATCATTACCACCATTTTAGAGATCAGGAAAGTGAGGTGCTGAGACGTCAGGTTATGTAAGTGGTAGGTGTGGAATTCAAACTAAGGTCTCTGTGACTTTCTTCACTGCCGCACACTGTCCCTTTAATTTAAACACACACATGGTTTTGTTTTCTGAAGTAGGCTGCTCAGTTTTCTTAGTAGTTACTAATTCTTTTTAGGTTCTATTTCTTTTGTCTCGTATTTCTCAAAATTAATTGAAAGTTACTTGCTGTTTCTACCTTTTATTTGTTGGATTGCTTTTTTATTTGGTATAGAATATTTCCAAATATATAACAAGAATAAATATACATCTGAAGGTATAAAAGATATGTTTATTTTAGTGCACTAGAAAAAATTATAATATTTCAAGTATCATTACTTAAAATGAAGCTAGGTAATACACAAGTCTGTTTAGAGAAAAATACTAACACAGGTAGAACATAGGCTTGGTAAAGATTGAATATGGTGCATAAATAACATAAATGATTTTGATCAGATCCAAACCCTTTTATAGTGAATTACACTTCATTTCCTTTCCTGAGTGTTCATTTCACTGTAACATACAATGTTTTTCTGATAAAAGATTTTGATAATTGTGTTAGAAATGGCGAACCTATATATAGTGAGAGTACTTTTCAAAAGCTGTTTTCATCTTCCTCCCACCAAATTCTTTGATTATATATATATTTTCATTTGTACTCTCTTTTGCTGTCTGCTCCGTGTCTACCATTAAAAAATTACACAAACCTACATCACCTCAAGACCAAACCCATTCACCTTTCCTCCAAGAGGACTTTCCTAATTCTCTGCCCCACCTTTGATTATTCAATCAATCAGTAAGTATCTATCAGCACTCAAACATAAACTTTGCAGTATGCCCTGAACTTGTCAATGGCTTTGTAATTATATTTGTATCTGCGGGTGAGGGATAGTGTTTCAATTGTTTTTTTTGAAAATTTTGTGTATAGATATTTATAATTATATATAGCAATATATATATATATATATATTTACATCTTAAAACATTATTGTGGAAAATTTTCAAACTCATAAAAGTTCAATGGCTTTCTGTTCATTTTTCTTACCTGTTGGTGTTTTTATTTTTAGATGTTCTCTATCTTTAGGGGTATTGGCCTTTTGTAATGTAAGTTGCAAATATTTTTCCCAGCTAGTATGTCTTTTAACATTTTATTGAGGTATAATTTGCATAAGATAAACCACACATATTTAATATATATAGTTTAAGGAGTTTTGAAATATGTGTACACCCCTGAAACAATTATAATCAAGAAAATAAACATTTCCATCATCTCCAAAAGTTTCCTTGTGCCCTTTTATAAGCCCTTATCCAATTCTCTGGTCCCCAGGTGACTACTGATCTGTCTTTTGTCACTATGCATTAGTTTGCATTCCCTAGAATTTTATGTGAGTGGAATCATGCTCTCTTTTGTCTGACTGCTTTTATATAACACAACTATTTTGAGACTTATTCATCTAGTCAATATCCTTTAAATTTGACTTATGTTAAGATACTCATTAAAAAAAAAAGATACTCATTATTTCTCAGAACTTCCTGTTTAGGTCAGTAGTTGGTAATGGTACAAACCACAGATATTTGTACCCCACAGACCTTTTTAAAATTTTGGTTTGCCAAGATTTGAATGTTTTTAGGATTAGTCTGTAAACATGACTGACTTTTCAGAGAGGGTTCTGGGAAGGTAAAATCTTACTATTTCTGTGTTCCTGATTCCAGCCTCTGCCTACCTCTCTTCAGCCAAATGGCCAGTGTTCAGTTAGGTGCAGTGAACCCTGGGCTATGAGGGAGCTCTGTCAGAGAGAGCTGGCCCAGGTCTTGTTCCTCCGGCTGGAGAAGAGCTTGGGGGTGGGGATAAGAATGCCAGATCTAGGAAAGGGCTTGGCTTGGGGGAGATCCATGGACTCCTGGGAGCAAGGAGAAAGGAAAAAGGGACATGTCTTCCTGTCCTTGAGGCTAAGAGATGTAAGGAGACCTGAGAACCAGGAGGCTTCCTCCTGGGTCGCTGCAGGGTTGGCAGCTTGCCTGCTGCACTTGCCTGCCTACTGGGGTGGAGACTGCTGTGCCTTTCTGTTCTCTTGAGACTGCTGCTACTTGTGATCCTTGAACACCGAAACCTAAGCCCCTGTGAGGTAACAGACAACCCATCTGGGAAGCCAGACAACCAGAAAGAGAAAAATAACTTAGAATAAACAATGCAAATAGAAATGGTGGAGAAGACAACAGCTTGAATATGAAAATAATAAATAATAGGAACATTTAAGGAGGTTCAAGTAAGGAATTAAAAAAAGATTTTATTGATTTCCCTGCTAAATACTTATTGTTACATGACTCTCAATCCACGCACATACCTTTCTTCACTATCTCCACTGAAATAAGAGTACCTTAAGATTAGGAACTTTTTCTCCCATAAAACTGCTGATCTGTTGTTACTATCCTCTGCCCACAACACTGTCTCGCACACAGTAAGCATCCAGTACTTAATTACTGAATAAGGAATGAATGAGTAACATAATGTATTGGCCTGCAAGATAAGTGGAAGAAATATTTAAAGCTCAGAGCCAAAAATACAAAGAGTTTCAAAGCAATAATAGGAGATTTGGAGAGTAGATTCTGGACACCTAATATGGCTAACGTAAGTTCAAGAAAAAGGAACAAATGGAGGAGAAGCAATAAAATAAATGTCCTGAGTTAAAGACTTCATTGCAAAAAATGAAGTTTCAGGGAAGATCATTGACAGCATACACTTAGAGTTATCCTGGTAAAATTATTGAACTCCAAGGATTCATCTTGGAGGCTTCCAGATAGATTTATTGTACAAAGTATCAGACTGGCATCAGAATTCTAATCCTCAACACTGGAAATTTGTAGACAGTGGAAGAGTATCCCTAGATTACCAAGAGAAAAGGTAATCCTAAATCCCTATTCCCAGTGAAGATTCCTACAAGGGGGAAATATGTTACAAACATAACAAAAATTTAGAGAGCATATTATTACTTAACTCTTGTGAGAACATTTAAGGTTTTTAATTAAATAAATGAGCCATAACAGATCACAAGATGAAAGGGATAGAAATAGAAGAAAATGACAGACTATGAGCGTGTGTTATATAAATGCTAAGTAAAGACTCTAACCAAAAGGAACATGTTCAGGGAACAATTCAATAATACTTATGATGTAAAAGTACTAAATAAGTCAATGGAGAACCTCAAAATTGTGGGAGGAAAAAGAGGTAGGTAAAAGCTTTTCAAGTGGAGATTAGGAGAGAAAGAAGTGCCAATAAGCACATATAAAGCTGCTCAGAAATCATTAGTCATCAAGGAAATGCACATCAAAACCACAATGAGATATCACTTCACATCCATTAGGAAGGCTCTAATCAAAAACATGGACAATAACAAGTGTTGACAAGGATGTGGAAAAACAAACCCTCATATACCACTAATAGGAACAAAACGGTATAACCAATTTGAATACACAGGGCCCAACACAGATAATGCCCTTTATTATAAAACCATAAACGTAATTCTGCAACGTAAGAATATCACACTCAAGCATACCATATGACATTTTAGGTGAAATGTTCAAATTAAAACTATAAATTATTATACCCTTATTATTATTACCCTACCAACCACACTTAGGCAGGCATTACTTCTGCCAGACCCTGCAGTTTGGCAGTTTCTCAAAAAGTTAAATATAGAGCTACCATATGACCCAGCAATACTAGGTATATGCCCAATGAGAATAAATGTCCATGCAAAAACTTGTACGGGTATGTTTATAGCAACATTATTCATAATAGCCAGAAAAAGATAGGACCAACCCAAATGTCCACTGATGAATAAATTAATAAAATGTATATTTGTGTAATGAGACGTTTTTGGCAATAAAACAAATGAAGTACTGAAATACATTAAAATATGGATGAACCTTGAAAACATAATCTACAGAAAGTAGATTAGTGGTTGCTTTGGATTGGGCAAGGTGGCTAAGTGAGGTCGAGACTGACTACTGATGGGTACAGGGATACTTGTAGAGGGGCACCAAATTCTCAGATTGTGGTGATAGTTGCCCATTGTGACTATTAAGAAACATTGGATTGAACACTAAATGGATGAATTATATGGTATATAAATTATTTCAATAAAACTTTTTAAATAACATGCAACAACTTGCATGAACCGTTAAGTCCTTCTGCTGAATGAAAGAAGCCAGTCTCAAAGGTTACGTACTGTAAGACTCAAGTTTATTTTTTTAATTATGGTAGATTATGACACAGTTACTAATCAAAACATGTATGTGTGAGTACATACGCACTAAAAACTGTGTTTTTAAAAATTTCAGTGTACATGTACAATAGTTTTTGCCTTTTTATGTTTGAAAATTTAGAAAAAATGTTAAATTAAGCTTGTATTAAACAACTAACCTTATCAGAAATTTTTATCATTTCCTCTTAGTCCCCATAATACAAAGCTTTAGCTGCTTAGTTCCCTAGCTCTTTAGCTTCTTTTAATTTGGGTGTTTGGCTCAATTCCCTTCCCTCCTTTTTGTTAAGGAGATAATCTATATAGTCAGGCCTTATTCTTTCAAAACCATCTTAAAATGAAGGAAGCATGAAATATGTTTTATTATAGTACATGAAGAATGATTTCAATCATCCACAAAGCCAAAGAAGCATGTAAGGTATCAACAATATTCTTGCATGTTTACAATTCCCAAATCCTTTCTTCTGTCACTTCTTGGTGAGATTTGTCTATTTTTTTCTTAACTGTATAAGTACTGCCCTCTCCAAGCATATATACTTTTCTCAGCTGATGAGTTTGTGGATTTGGCTCAAGAAACTGTCTTTATCTTTGTATTGTACGGTGAACTTTATTAAAGCTGCTTTCTGCTATTGTGCTTGCTATCTTCCAAGTGTTATATAGACTGAGCATTAAAATTAGAACTGTCTTCATCACAGATGAGTTCTTCAACTTCTAGTGGATATGCCCATATATCTAGGAAGTGTTTTTAACAAAACTTAATTTTTCAAATACATTCAAAACATAATTTACACATTTGTTTCTTTATGCAAATCTGAAGCACAAACTAAGAAAAGTAGCCTTGTAAGGACATTTCTCATGCTTGGGACACCCTACTAAACAACACTGGTTTCCTCAAGGACCTCTATTAATCTCTTGCTTATACTTAGCATATGCACCAGAATTTGAAGAATATTGTTGACCATTACCCAATTCTGGTGGCAGATCCGCCTGTGCATCCTAGTGCCCTCTACTTCTTTATGAATAGAGCCCAGTATCGGCCCCCCAGTTCCATCAGTTCTGCCTTCTCCAACATTGGACTGTCACCCTCCCTGCACTATAGTGGGCCCCTGCTGTAAGAGATGGGCTTGAGTGGCCTCTATAAGACTTATGTAACTGCTCCTGGTTCTTGGTTTACTCGAGCTTCAGCTACATACCTGCTGGCTGCTGTTGCCTCATCTTTTCATTAAAACAAGTCAGATGGATCAGAGGAAAGATTGTTAAATGAATTCTCTTTAAATTTCCTCAGGACTTGTGTATAGTGTTCTCTGCTCCCATAGGCATGCTTGGCTCTGCATTTTCACTACTTCCTACCTTAATGAACTGTCTCATCCTTTTAGTGTCTAGATTTGTTGTGGGATAATTGGCATGACAGCATTGCTTTCATAAAGCCTTTCAATGATTTTTTTCATTGTTTCCTTCTATGGTTGCACTTTGTTCTGTTCGCTAGTATTTCCAGGGCTTGATTTCAGCTCCTCTCTTTGCCTTGACTTTTAGGAAAGTTTATCCTTTTATCTTGAACTCTTACGTTTTGATGACTTTAAAATCATTATTTTCATCATTAACCTTTTATTGAAACTCATCCTCATTTGTTTCAGTCTTTTTTTGAAATCACTTTACATCAGTCACTCATTTAACAAACAGTGATGTGCACTTTATAGTATGTACAAAGCTCTATGTTAGAAAAAATTGTTACTGTCCCTGCAGCATTAAACAAAGCACTTGTAATGAGCAGATAGCCTCCCCCTCTACCCCTTGCCAATTTCCCCAGATTGACTCACTGAGCTTTCTCTCATTTTCTTTACTTAAAAAAAATATTGATTGATTTTCCTCCTTTCATTCTTAAACTTAGCAGCTGTGTTGCTGGTAGTGGGAAGGAGGGCATATGTCACAGCTATGAAATTTGGTGCCACAACAAATTCACCATTTTCAATCTCAACTGTGCTGTTAACACTGTTCAAAATTTCTTCTGTGTTATTCTAGTTAGCCTCTTTTATTTAAGTTTCTCACAAAACTTAAAATGCTCATTAAGCCCCCAATCCTCTTTTCCCTTATATTCAGCATGTCTGAACTTCTGCTTCACAGAGAAAACTATATTTCCAAAACACCTTTTTCCAAATTCTTACCAACATCTGTATTCACACCTATTCTTTACCTTCTTCTTGTTGTTTTTTAATGTATTTTATTGATTATGCCATTACAGTTGTTCTATTTCCCCCTTCATTCCACTCCACACCCCTCCCCCACCATTCCCCCCCTTTAGTTTATGACCACGTGTCTCAGGTTCTTTAGATTCTATATTTCCCATACTATTCTTGCCCCCCCCCCATCTATTTTCTATCTACTGTCTATGCTACTTATTTTCTGTACCTTCTCTCCCCTTCTCCTCCTCCCACTCCCCTATTGCTAACCCTCCATGTGATCCTCATTTCTATGGTTCTGCTCCTGATCTAGCTGTCTTCTTAGTTTGCCTTTGTTTTAGGTGTGGTTCTTAATAACTGTGAGTTTGCTATCTTTTCACTGTTCATCTTTTTTATCTTCTTTTTCTTAGATAAGTCCCTTTAACATTTCATATAATAAGGGCTTGGTGATGATGAACTTCTTGAATTTGATCTTATCTGAGAAGCACTTTATCTGCCCTTCCATTCTAAATGAAAGCTTTGCTGGATAGATCAATCTTGGTTGTAGGTCTTTGGATTTCATGACTTGGAATACTTCTTTCCAGCCCCTTCTTGCCTGTAAGGTCTCTTTTGAGAAATCCACTGACAGTCTGATGGGAATTCCTTTGTAGGTGACTGTTCCCTTAGCTCTTGCTGCTTCTAGGATTCTCTCCTTCATTTGAATCTTGGCTAATGTAATAATGATGTGCCTTGGTGAGTTTCTTCTTGGGTCCAACTTCTTTGGGACTCTCTGAGCTTCCTGGATTTCCTGGAAGTCTATTTCCTTTGCCAGATTGGGGAGGTTTTCCTTTATTATTTGTTCAAATAAGTTTTCCACTCATGGCTGTTCCTCTTCCCCTTTTGGGAGGCGTAGGTGGAAGCACTGCGCCTTCTAGCACAACTAGGTTTAAAAACAACAAAGTTTTAGCAACAAAAACATAGCTAAACCACAGAAAATTGAACTACACGAAGTCTGACAACAACGAACCCTTCAGCCAAGCCGGTAAGAGGGGCAGAGCCAGCAGCAGAGTGGGGTCGGGCAGGAAAGATCCACCAGACCAACCTGGTGCGTGACCCAGGTGCGCCAGCAGCCATGGGCAGATCCCAGCTGTGGAGAAGCAGGCAGACCCACTGAGGGCGCAAGGTGGTGGACCCACTGAGGGCGCAAGGTGGTGGACCCACTGAGGGCTGATTGCAGTCACACATTAGCATGCAGATAAACTGGTGAAGGAGCTAGCAGTGAGACGGACCACGCAGGCCCCAGCAGCAGAAAGCGGCAGAGGGGACCACTATTATCCCTCTCTGACCACGCCCCCACAAACAGTATCACAAACCAATGACCTGGGTGTCCCCACCCTGGTGAACATCTAAGGCTCCGCTCCTCATATGTAATTGGCACGAACAGATCAAAACATGGCTCAAGAACAACTCACAGCCCCAGAGCCCATAAATCTAAGCGACCAAGAAATAGCCAAACTTTCAGATGCACAGTTCAAAACACTGGTGATCAGGATGCTCACAGAACTGGTTGGTTTTAGTCACAAATTAGAGGAACATGTGAAGGCTAAACTAATTGAAATGAATGGAAATACACAGGAAACCAAAAGTAATGGAAAGGAAACTGGGACTCAAATCAAAGGAGTGGACCAGAAGGAGGAAAAAAATGACCAAACAGAAAAGGATGAAGAAACAAGAATTCAAAAAAATGAGGCAAGGCTTAGGAACCTTCAGGACATCTTTAAAAGCTCCAACATTCTTCTTGTTGTTATTCAATACTTATCTGTATACCTGTGCTGTAGAGCCTTTCTTGCCTCCTCTTTCCTGGGTTGTCTACTACATTATGGACTCGTTTGCCTCAGTTAAAACACTCAAGCTCTCCTCAGGTCTCTTCCTCTCTTTTCCTGTCTTTAACCAATTTTGCTCATTTGGTCTCCCAAATATTTCTCAAGTCTGTCCTCTTCTCTCCATTCTCATTGCTGCTACAATTAGTTCATATTAGTCCTTAGTCACTTCTTATTTAACCTCGGAAAGCCTGCTAATTGCAGTAACTTCCAGAGGAATTTTTCTCAAATATACATGTCATCTTTTTATTCCCCTATTTAAAACCCTGTAGTCTTTGCCCATTGCTTGCTGAATAAAGTCCATACTGCACAGCAGGTCATACATGTTCCTTCATGATCTAGAACATCCCTTGCCTCCTTGCCTGTCTTTCATGCACACTGCACACCAGATATAAGAAATGTTCTTGAATGTCTGTTTTTTTCACATATTTGTTTCATCATCCTGCAAAGTTCTTTCGTGCACTTACCAAGCAAACACTCTTAAGACTGAGCTCAAACATCACTTCTTCCTTAGTGTCTTTTCCATTACATTTTTCAGGGGTTGTAATGTACAGTTCTATATCAATTTGTATCTTTAATACAGTACTATAATCATTCTGATGTAATTGAGTCAATAATGACAACTACCTAGTACTACTCCTCTAGAGTCCACACTAGAGACACGTGTTAGCACGTGGATAAATTACAGTGGTCTAGTAATGAGTGTGTCTGTTGGTCTCCAATAAATCTGGCATTCATTTCCCTTTGCATATTGCACTCATGTTTCCTTACCTGAAAAATACCTTCTTTTAAAAAAATATTTTATTTAATTTTGAGAGAGAGGGGGAGGGAGGGAGAGAAACATCAATGTGTGAGGTAAACATCGATCAGTTGCATCCCACACACCTGCCAACCCAAGCATGTGCCATGACCCAGAATTGAGCCGACAACTTTTGTTTCTGGGGACGGTACCCAACCCGCTAAGCCACACCAGCCAGGGCAATGTTTTCATTTTTAGACTTAAGAGAATTTCAGTGGTTTTTGTATCCCAGACATGTTCTGTTTATTCCTCCCCTATGATTTTAAGTTCTACATGATTTTTAAAGTTTTTAAAAAAATTGGCCCTGGCTGGTGTAGCTCAGTGGATTGAGCATGGGCCTGTGAAGCAAAGAATCAAGGTTCGATTCCCAGTCAGGGCACATGCCTGGGTTGCAGGCCAGTTCTCAGAGAGGGACACATGAGAAGCAACCACACATTGATATTTCTCTCCCTCTCTCCTTCCCTTCCCCTCTCTTTGAAAATAAATGAATAAAATTTTAAAAATTGTACTTTAAGCTCACATGGCCTTGATCCATATTGTTCCTCCCCTTCTTTGGACCCTTGCAGCACTGAAGGCTGTGCCACAGGGTTTTGGCTCTCCCACCTTGGACACACCAGTTTTCTCAGGTCTAGTTCCTTCTGGAACGTGGGAATAATTCTTCCTCACATGGCGGCTGTGGAGATTTGGTATGATGAACATAAAAAATTTCCCCTGAATTTAATCACTGAGAGTCTGCGTTTATAATCTTCCCAGTTTTATCTATCATCTTTGCATTAATATTTTGTCTTAAATTGAGGTACTGATTTTCTGGGGGAGTTTTTATAAAGGAAACTTTGTCACTAAATGAAATGCCGGCATGCTTGCATAAAAGACTGTAAAACTAAAAATAAATGTAATGCAGACGACATTCATCTCGCTAGATAACTGTTGCCAGGTAGAGGCTCTGAACCTGTTAAAAAAGAGAACATCAAATTTCGAAGAGATGTTCAATATGTTCCAGCACAAACATTAAAAAAATGGTATTTGATAAAGTGCTTTGACTCTGAGTTAACAGGGTTAATGGCAGGGCTGTAAGAAGAATGTGGAATCACATCCCGATCATCTAAAATTATAGTTAAAACCTACCAAGAGTCTAGAACAAAAGGAACTTAATAAATAAAGTTTTAAAGGTAAAATTACAAAAAAATTATGTATAGTTGTATTCTAGGAGTATTCAAAAGTATAAAAATAACAGAAAATAGTCTGGTTACTAAACTTTCTCAAATACTGAAAACAGAACCATATTTGCTATTTCAGGTGGATGATCTTTATCTCTTCCTAACTTCTCTGCCCTTTCAGCCCTGACTCTGTATTGGATTTCATAACCACAGGAGCTTCCCCTACCTTTCTCATGCCCTGTGGTGGGAGGGGAGGGTGTCTTACTGGGGTAGGTAGAATTTCTGAACTCTTCTATGTTGCAGTAGGCATAATGCGGCCATTCATGGTCACTATGTAGTTCTATTTTGTTGACTGCATAATTATTTCAATTATTTCATAATTACCTAATTGGAATGTCTTTTACCTTAGTTATTTCATCCTGGGATAATTGAGTTAATTATATTACTAATATTCATTTTTGGATATTTGTAGTATATTTGTATGGCTAAAGGCCTCACTTCAAGTTTCTGATGAGGTGTCACATTTTCTGAGAGACCTTTTTAGACTCAGTATGAAAACCAGCACAGAAATTGTCCCCACTAATCCTCTCTCTTCTCCTAGTCTGCTTTTTTTATGTCTTATCACTCTTGACTTACAATACAGGATGTTGTTTGTTTATTGTTTGTGTCTTCCCCCAAATGTGTAAACTCCTCAGTGGTAGAGATTTTGTTACTGCAGTTTTATTAGTTATAATAATGTTTCACATGTAGCAGGAGCTCAGATGATATTGATTGAATAAATGAATGAAAATAACTACAAATTTTAAGCAACATGGACATTACATTTGCAGACTAACTCATGGGCTCTCCTTCAGGAGGGAAGCCCATCACGCTCACAACGTTTACCATTCTCACTTCAGTCCTTATCCTATCTTCCTAAGATTTCTACAGAGGACTCTAATTGGTTCCCCATTTCTATTTTTGCTTCCACAGTCCATTCTCCAACCAGCATCCTTCATCTTGTAAAAAGTTAATCAGACATGTAATGCTGCTATTTAAAACCTTCCAGTTGTTTCACATCATTTATAAACTAAAATGCACACTTTTTACTATGGTCTGCAATACTATCACATGAATCTGTTATCTAATTTGCTCACCTATTTTCTTTTGTCTTTTTTTAAGTACATTTCATTTTTTAAATTATATTTCATTGCATATGCTACTATAGTCCCAATTTTTCTCCTTGACCCCCTCCACCTAGCACCACCCACTCCCTCCAGCAATTTCCCCACCACTGTCCATGTCCGTGGGTCATACATACAGGTTCCTTGGCTACTGCATTTTCTATACTGTACTTTACATCCCCTGGCTATTCTGTAACTACCTATTTGTACTTGTTAATCCTGTCACCTCTTCCCCCATTCCCCTACAACCCCCTCACATTTGGCAACCAACAAAGTGCTCTCTTTCTCCACCATTCTCGCTCTACAATTCCCTCTCTGTTCTCTTACTTGCTTAGTTTGTTTTTTAGATTCAATTTGATAGATACGTGTTTATTGCCATTTTATTGTTCATAGTTTTTTAAATTATATTTTATTCATTATGCTATTACAGTTGTCCTGATTTTTCCCTCTTTGCCCCCCCCTTCCACCCAGCACAGCCCACTCCCTCAGGCAATCCCCCCACCATTGTTCATGTCCATAGGTCATATGTAGAAGTTATTTGACTACTCCATTTCCTATATTGTACTTTATATTCTCATGGCTATACTGTAAATGCCTATTTGTACTTCTTAATCCCCCCACCTCTTCACCCATTCTCCCACATCCCTCTCCCTTCTGGCAACCAACAAAACGCTGTCTGTATCCCTGATTCTATCTCTGTTCTTCTTGTTTGCTTAATTTGTTTTTTAGAATCAACTGTTGATAGACTTGTGGTTTTTTTTGTCTTTTTATTATTCATAGTTTTGATCTTTTTCTTAAGTCCCTTTAACAATTCATATAATAATGGTTTGGTGATGATGAGCTCCTTTAGTTTTTTCTTGTCCAGGAAGCTCTTCATCTTCCCTTCAAATCCAAATGACATCTTTGCTGGGTAAAGCAATTTTGGCTATTTGTCCCTGCCTTTCATGACTGAATATTTCTTGCCAATCTGTTCTAGCCTGCAAAGTTTCTTTTGAGAAATCAGCTGATAGTCTTATGGGTATTCCCCTATAGGTAACTAACTTCTTTTATCTTGCTGCTTTTAAGATCCTCTCCTTATCTTTAACCATTGGCATTTTAATTATGATGTGTCTTGGTGTGGTCTTCTTTGCATCCATCTTGTCTGGGACTCTGTGCTTCCTGGACTTGCAAGTCTATTTCCTTCACCAGATTAGGGAAGTTTTGTTTCTTGATTTTTTTTCAAATAGATTTCCAGTTTCTTGCTCTTTCCATTCTTCTGGCACCTCTAAGGTGCAGATGTTGGACCTCTTGAAATTGTCCCAGAGGCTGCTCATACTCTCTTCATTTTTTTTTTAATTCTTTTTCTTCTTGTTGTTCTGATTGGTTGTTTTTTGCTCTCTTATATTCCAAATCATTGATTTGATTCTTGGCTTCATCCACTCTATTGTTGTACCTCTGTAAATTGTTCTTTATTTCAATTAGTGTATCCTTTGTTTCTGACTGGTTCCTTTTTATGCTGCCGAGATCCTCCTCACTAAGTTCCTTAAGCATTATTATAAGCAGTATTTTGAACTCTGTATCTGATAGATTGCTTATCTCCATTTCATTTAGCTGTTTTTCTCTTTTGATCTGTTCTTTCACTTGGGCCATGTTTCTTTGTCTTTTCATTTTGGCAGCATCCCTGTGTTTGTTTCTGTGTATTAGGTAGAGCTGCTTTGACTTTGTAATGCAGTCTAATGTGGTAGGTAATGCAGCCTAATGTGGCCTAATGTGGTAGGTGTCCTGTAGTGTGGCACAGCCTCCCCAATCACCCAAGCTGGGTACCCAAGGTACACCCTTCATGTGGGCTTAGTACACTCTTGTAGCTGAGCCATGGTTGCTGATGGCCGATCAGTGGGAGGGATTCACCTAGACGCGTCAGCTGCAAGGACTGGCTATACCCTTGAACACCAACCTCCACCTTCCGTGGAGGATCAGCAGTGCAGGGGCTAGGTGGAGGGGCTCTGACGTGATCTGTAGCTGTCCACTGGTTGTGCTGGCCCTGGGGTTTCCTGGGTGATTCAGGCCAAGGTCAGCCCTCACCAATCTTTCCTGAGCTATAAAGCAGTTAGAGATGGCTGCTACTTGTGCTGGGCTTGTTTCCCAGGCAAAGCCAAACTATGAATCTAGTCTGGCTGCTGCTAAATCCAGGCTTGGAGTCCTTAGCAAGAGGTGCAGGGGCCGGGGCCTCACGGAGGCTGGCTGTTGCTTGTTTCAGAGGATTTAGAAAGTTGTGAAACATGAACCAAGACCAGCCATTCATGTAGAAAAGCAGCTTGGGTGGGCCCATAGGTGAGTCAGACTGAGTCTCTGGGGATCTCCAGGGTGGGGCAAACAGTATTATCCAGGTTAATGGAGTCTCAGGTATGCCACCAGCTTCCAGGCTCTGTGGTTCCACGCAGGGATGATTCAGAAGAGGGACGATGGCCTCTGCCCACCTTTCTGTCTGGGAGAAAGCTGTGCCCCCAGCTGTCACCTTGATGCAGGACACTTCAGTTTCTCTGGTGTGCCACTGGTGCCTTTCAAGCTGCTACCCCTATGCTGGAGGGAGTGAATCTGAGTAAATCCATGTATGGGTTTTTTAAGAGGAGCTGCGTGGGGCTCCAGAAGTTTCTTCCCCTGACTCAATCCCCACTGTTTTTTTGTAGCCAGAGGTTATGCGGATTTATCTTCCTGGCACTGGAACCCTAGCCTGGAGGCTTGATGTGGGTCTGGGACTCCTCACTCCCTAGATATCCCTGCTGGATTTTTATCCACCACACGCAAAAGTGGGACCAGCCTGTTCCACATCTCTGCCCCTTCTGTCAGTTAATGGATGTGGTTCCTTTAATTCCATAGTTGTCAGACTTCCATTCAATTTGATTTCTGACTGTTTCAAGTGATGGTGGTTCTTTATTTTAGTTGTAAGTTTGATGTAGTTGTGCAAGGGGATGAGCCGTGTTTCCCTATGTCGCCATCATCACTGACCTATTTTCTTTTTAAACCACTTTCTTACTCACTGCGCTTTAGCCACATTGATGTTTCCAAACATACAAAGCTTATTCCCATCTTAGGGTGTTTGCATAACTACTGTTCCCTGACCAGTCTTTTTGAAGGTCTTCACATTGGCTCCTTTACATTTAGGGCGCACCTCGAAGATTATTTCCTCAGAAAGGCCTTCACTGTGCACCCAATCCAAAATAGCCTCTCCATTAACTCTTCTTAATTTTGACTTAAATAAGTGTTATAAAGAAAATAGCCCTGGCTGGTGTGGTTCAGTGGATTGAGTGCCGGCCTGTGATCAAAAGTGTTGCGGGTTCAATTCCCAGTTAGGGCACATAACCTGGGTTGTGGGCTAGGTCCCCAACAGGGAGCACGCAAGAGGCAACTAACTACACATTGATATTTCTCTCCTCTTTCTCCCTTCCCCTCTCTAAATTAAATGAATTAAATCTTTTTTTTAAAAAGAAAATAATTGTGGTCATTCATTTTCTTTTATTCTTTGTCTCACCAAATCTGCGTGAGAACAGGAAATTTGTCTTTCTTAATTAGTACTCTATCCTAGCACATAGAATAATGCCTGAAACTTATTCATTACTCAGAAATTTAAATGAATGTATTTTGAATGAATGAAGCTTTATGATAGTCACCTGGGGCACGTCATAAAACTGCAGAATTTGAAGTTATTCGGGTTAGCTATGTGACCCATGAATTTGTAGTTTAACAAATATTCCAGATGATTACTTTGCATATAGAAATAGGGAGTTATCTTTGAAGCTTAGTATACTGATATGAATTAGTTGAACGCTTCCAAAAACATATACCATAAAACAATAATTAAGATGGTTGTTGAAAAATAGTTATCTCTTCTAATGTATTTAGGAATGACAAATGTTATATTCTTTTGTAGATTAGCTAAGCAACCATTAGCATATTGAAGGATCTGAGAAATTGTGCTTTAAAGAAGTCTGATGGACTGTTAAATAAATTTGCCAAAATTACTTACTATCCCTCCCCAAACCATTTTTTCACTAAGCCCCTGATAATATACTACAGACTGTACACTCAGCACTAAGGAATATGCAGTGTATATGAAGTACATCAGTACCACAATTTATTTGCTCTATAATTAGCTGTCTACAGAGATCCCTTACATGGCAGATGGACTGAACTAAACCATAAATCCCAGCAGAAATTATCTTTTTTTGGCAGAAGTAAACTCTTAATATCTTTTATTCCCAAATAAATGTAACTTTATTTTTTATTTATTTTTTAACTGTTTATGCTGTTACAGTTGTCCCAGTTACCACCCCCTCACCCTCCTCCAATCATCACCCCCCACTTCCATAATCATTCCTCACACTGTTGTCCTTGTCCATGGGTCCTTCGTATATATTTTTTGACTAATCCCTTCACCTTCTTTCAAACAGTCCACACCTCCCTCCTCCCCTTTTATAGCTGTTAGTATGTTCCGTGATTCTGTGCCTCTGGTTCTGTTTCCCTCATTAGTTTATTTTGTTCATTAGATTACTCTTATGAGATTGTGTGGTATTTGTCTTTCAATTATTGCCTTATTTCACTTAGCATAATAGTTTCCAGTACTATCCATGCTCTCACAAAAGGTAGGAGTTCCCTTTTTCTGCTGCATATTATTCCATTGTATAAATCTACTACAGTTTTCTAAACTGGTAAAAACAGATACTACACTTGATCTTAGCCAGAAGGCCAAGTAGCAATATACCACAGTTTTTTAATCAACTCATCTACTGATGGGCACTTAACGCTGTTTGTAGCACTTGGCTATTGTAAATAGCACTGCTATGAACATGGGGGTGCATAAATTCTTTTTTTAAAAAATAATTTTATTTATTTATTTTTTAGATTTTATTTATCTTTAGAAGGGAAGGGAAAGAGAGAGGGAGAGAAATATCAATGTATGGTTGCTTCTCATGTGTCCCCTGCTGGGAAATGGCCCCTGCTGAGAACTGGCTAGCAACCCAGGCATGTGCCCTGACTGGGAATCGAACCACGATCTTTTGGTTCGCAGGCTCATGCTCAATCCACTGAGCTACACAAGCCAGGGTGCATAAATTCTTTTTAATTAGTGTTTTGGGATTCTTAGGATATATTCCCAGCAATGGAATTGCTAGGTCAAAAAGGTAGTTCCATTTTCAGTATTTGAGGAAATTCCATACTGTTTTCCACAGTAGCTGCACCAGTCTGCATTCCCACTAACACTGCACTAGGGTTCCCTTTTCTCTACATCTTCGCCAGCACTTGTTGATTTGTTTATGATAGCCATTTTGGCAGGTGTGAGATGATAATCTCATTATGGTTTTAATTTGCATCTCTGATGGCTAGTGATGTTGAGCATTTTTCCATATGTCTGTGGGCTATCAGCATGTCCTCCCTGGAGAAGTGTCTGTTGAGGTCCTTTGCCCATTTTTTACATTGGATTATTTGTCTTTCTGGTGTTGAATCATATGAGTTCCTTATATATTTTAGAGATGAAACCCTTATCCAGTGTGTCCTTGGCATATATGTTCTCCTTACAGCCAGTTGGTTCTCTTTTCATTTTGATACTGGTTTCTTTAGCCATGCAGAAGCTTTTTAACTTGATATAGACCCATTTGTTTATTTTTTTCCCTTTATTTCCCTTGCCTAGGAGATATATCAGCAAAAATATTGCTGTGTAGATATCTGAGATTTTACTGCCTGTGTTTTCCACTAGGATTTTTATGGTATCATCACTTATATTTAAATCTTTTATCCATTTTGAGTCTTCTGGTGTATGGTGTAAATTGGTGGTCTTGTTTCATTTTTTTGTATGTACCAGTCCATTTCTCTCAACACCACTTATTGAAGAGACTGCTTTACTCCACGGATGTCTGTGCCCACTTTGTCAAATATTCATTGACCATAGAGACATGGGTTTATTTCTGGGCACTCTGTTTTATTCCACTGATCTATATATCTGTTCTTGTGCCAGTACCAGACTGTTTTGATTACAGTGACTACATAGTATTGTTTAACATCAGTTATTGTGATCCCTCCAACTTTGTTCTTTCTCAAGATTGCTGAGGTTATTTGGGATGTTTTTTGGTTCCATGTTCTAGATCCATGCCCTTGCTATTTTAATAGAAATTGTCAAATCTATAAATTGCTTTAGGTAGTATGGACATTTCAATGATGTTAATTCTTCCAATCCATGAACACAGTATATGCTTCCATTTATTTGTATCTTCCTCAGCTTCTTTCTTCAGTGCGCTACAGTTTTCCAAGTACAGGTCTTTTACCTCCTTGGTTAAATTTATTCCTAGGTACTTTATTTTTGGTTGTTGTTGCTATAGTAAGTGGGATTTTTTTTTTAGTTTCTCTTTCTCCTAATTCATTGTTGGTGTACAGAAATGCCATCTGTTTTTGAATATTGTATCTTTTTAAAATTATATTTTTTGTATATTAAAAATTCAAAGAAGTATCTTTCTACTCTCCTTTTTGGGGTAAGACTAGAAATAATGATTGGTTAACTTTTTGTATATATTATTTTACATTTTTATCTCATTATTTAATTTTGCTTTGGCTAAAATTGCCTGCTGTTTTCACCCATCTACTTATTTAAATGTAAACACAATTAATCTTTTAGAGAGAGGGGAAGGGAAGGAGAAAGAAAAGGAGAGAAAGATCAGTGTGTGGTTGACTCATGCACCCCCCATTAGGGACCTGGCCCATAACCCAGGCATGTGCCCTGACTGGGAATCAAACTGGAGACTCTTTGGTTGCAGGTCGGTACTCAGTCCACTGAGCCATACCAGCCAGAGCATTAATCTTATGTAAAATTTAAACACAATCTCATGTAAAATTTCCACATCTATATAATTTAATTGCAGCAAGTTCAAAATCTATGTGAAGAGTATAGGCTTTTCAGATTTTACCTTATTTCAACTTGTTTCTCTCTTAGGTTTTCCTACCCATACAGTGAGGAAGAATTTAATAATTGTGAATGTTAGAGTAATTGTCTTTGATTCCAATTAATTATCTTTGCCTATTTTTAATCAGGTAATTTCTTATAATATTGATGCTTCTTTGGTATTTTAAAAGTCAGAGTCCAGAAAATTAGAAATGTATTAAGACTGGTAATTTCAGGTATTTGGTATTCTGCCCTGACCAGTGTAGCTCAGTGGGTTGAGCAGTGTTCTGCAGAGCGAAAGGTCACAGGTTCAGTTCCAGTCCAAGCACAGGCCTGGGTCGTGGCTTCCATCTGGGTCAGGGTACATGCAAAAGGCAACTGATTGAGGTTTCTTATTCAAATCAATATTTCTCTCCCTCTCTTTCTCCTTCCATTCCCCCCCCAAAATAAATAAATAAAATCTTTAATTTAAAGAAAGTTATTTGACATTCAGAAATAGTTTTTATAGTAAATCTAGATAATACAGATGGTAGCATAATAAGCTAATTGTCCTGCTATATATGCATTTGGTCATGTGTACTTTTTCTAAACAATTAGGCAACAGTCTTCATTACTGATTATGTTACTTAATGAAGTTACTTATTTTATCTTTAATGAAAACAGACCTTACACATTGTGTTTTAGAAGCAAAATATAAGCCCTGGCTAATGTGGCTCAGTGGATTGAGTGCTGGCTTACGAACCAAAGAGTTGCTGGTTTGATTCCTGGTCAGAGCACAATGCCTGGGTTGCTGGCCAGGTCCCCAGTTGGGGGCGCATGAGAGGAAACCACACACTGATGTTTCTCTCTCTTTCTCCCTCCCTTTCCCTCTCTCTAAAAATATAAATAAGCATAATCTTTAAAAAATATATACAAATAGCCATTATTTACTTCAAGTTCTCTACCAAGAATGGTAGATGAAGTGATTATCAAAGGAAATTCAGAAAAAGACTATTGCTGTGGGCAAACTAGGGAAAATAGTAAAGTTTTTCAGCACAGATATTTACAGAGGCAGTTTTGCAGGTAAGGTCCACCCACAGTCATTTTTCTCTACTTTCCAAGGTACATGGCAAGACACTGAATAAAATCCTCATTCTTTACCATTAATTCAAGATAAATGTATTGAGCAATTGCCCACTTGTAAAATGACTATACCATTACTGTTACAAGAAATACTGTGTTGGCCAAAAAGTCTGTATGGTTTTTCCCATAAAATAAAAGATATATTTTTCATTTTCACTAATAACTATTGATTTGATTATGTCAGCTATCTCCCACGTGGTATAATTGAAACAGTTAATGTTTCAATTTGATCACTATCAACTTCAACTGGTTCCCCCAACCATGGAGCATCATCCAGCAAGAAATCTCTAGTACGAAACTTCACAAACTACTTTTGACACATTCGATCAGTCACACCATCTTCTTCATTCACTTTACAAATATTTTTTGAGTTTCAGTTGCATTTTTACCTTTCTCGAAATAATAAATCATAGCATGCTAAAAATCTTGTATATTTTCTTCCATCTTCAACATTAGAATGGCTACACAAAAATTCACCAATTTTAATAAGTTTTTTTAAATGCATGCTGATATGACAGCTGTCACAATACAATCTAACAAAATTGTTTTAAATGAAGTTAAAGACAATTAAGTGCTACTAGAGCTATTGTATGGAAAAAAACAAAACAAACTTCTTGGCCAACCCAATATTTTCAGATTATTTTTATGATTGCATTTGTGAGAAGGCTTATGTTTCTATTTTTTATTTAAACTACCATTTGACTGGTAGAGTATCACAAGATTTTGTGTATTAATTGGTTATATTGTGACCCAGAAGTAGCTTAATATTAAGACCATGGAAGAGTAAAAACAGTTACATTATTGGCAGATTGTTCCTATTACAGGAAGTAATTTGGTTAAAGTTACTCATTTTGAGTAATATAAGGGACAACTCCCAGTCTTAGACAAACTTGGGTGTGCTCTCACTAGTGACATAGACAGGAAAAATGTTAAAGAGGAGAGTTCAAATACAATACAATAGAAAGATGCCCAGACACATCTTAGATGCCCAGAACAGTGTTATGTTGACTACAGTACACAATTTGGATTGCATAGTCAGAAACGCCCTTCAGCATAAGGTATTTACCAATTGTGGTTTTTACAGGCATGCTCAGTTTCGTTCTAGTGGTTTCATGAGCCTGTTTATGCCTAGATTTGCCCTTGTTTCAGTTTTTACATATATTAAGGAAGTGTTCACAGGTTGTGAAGGGTTGGTATTCGGTTTACCAGATTAGTAAAGATTGCCCCTCATCCTTTCATTATAATTGAAAAACAGATATCTGTGTTGTACTTGCAGAGATCTACACAAGGGTGTTCAAAGGGAGAGTATTAGCCTGACTAGAGAATACACAGATATACATATGCCCAGTTCAGAAGGCAAGGAATATGTAGTACAGAAGGACATAATTCTTTTTAAGAAAAGTCACTTATACTCCCACCTCTAAAATAGTTACTCTGCCTGAGTATTCTGAGGTGTTTTTTCATTTTTATTCATAGATACATTTCCTAGCAATTCCGGGCAGCTTGTTTTAGTCCATCATACTTTGTTTTAGAATAAGAAAGTTAGAGAATTGAGAAACATGGTCATAGGTTCTCAAGACATCAGGACTATTATTTGCATCCTTTCTCTTTGGCAGTAAGTAGTGTGATGTGTGTTTGGCCATTTATTAGTCCAGGCATTTGTCTTCTCCACTACAAATAGTAGAATCCAAGATTCTCAATTTGTTCTGTCTTAGCACACCTGAGAAAAGCATTCCCATTGATTACAGTAGATGGGAATCAGAATCTTGAGAAGGGATCTTGGTATGGTGCTAGGGAGAAAAATAGAGGCTGGTGACCCCTCTCCTGCTTATCCTTAGAATCATTAGAGTACATCTAGATGATGACCCACGTTCTTCTGGTTCTAAACTTCTATTTTCCTTTCTCTACTCCTTACATACTATCTATACACCTGCTTCTCTATAATGATTGGGTTCAAATTTTCCCCTTTAAGAAAGGGAGAAGGGGGCAGGAGAGGGGGAGAGGAAAAGGGAGATCTAGCATATTAACCTGCTATGGAACCATTATTCCTGCTGTCTCTTATGTGCAAGAACAACTCATATTCTTTTTTATCTTTATTTTTTATTGAGATCTAATAGACATACAACCTTATATTAGTTTCAGGAAATTTTATGTTTGTACACACTGCAAAATTATCACCACATAAGTCTAGTCAACATCTGTCACCAGAAGTAGTTGAAGGTTTTTTTTCTTGTGATAAGATAAATTCTATTTTATCATGGTGTATGTCCCTTTAAATGTATTGTTGAATTCATTTTGATACTATTTTGTTTAGGATTATTGCATCTATATTTATCAGCCAGCAATGTTCTTTTCTTGTTCCTTGAGTGGTTTTGATATCAGGGTAATGCTAGCCTTGTAAAATAAGTTAGGAAGTAGTCCCTCCACTTCCTTTTTTTGGAAGAGGGTTTTTTTGGTTTTGTTCTAGATTTTATTTATTTATCTATCTATCTACATATCTATCTATCTATCTGTCTATCTATATTTATAGAGACAGGGGAAGGGAGAGAGAAAGAGAGGGAGAGAAGCATCAGTGTGTGAGAGAGATATCAATTGGTTGCCTCTTGCATGCCCCTAACTGGAACCTAGACTGCAACCCAGACTTGTGCCCTGACTGGGAATTGAACCAGTGACCCTTTGGCTTGCTGGCTGGTGCTCAACCCACTGAGCCACATCATGCAGGGCTTTGGAAGAGTTTGAGAAAGATTGATATTAATTATTTGAATATTTAGAAGAATTTGCTAATGAACCATATTATTTATTTAGCTAGGAAGACAAGTTTAAATTAAAACTGAGAGTTTACCTGCTATTATGTTGCAGAAAATATGTTAGAATAGAAAATTTGGGGGTTTCTCTTTTTTTGAAATTAAATTAAGAATGAAAAATCTTCCAAAAATATATCTTAGGCCCTGGCCTGGTAGCTCAGTTGGTTAGACCATCACCCCATTATCTCAAGATTGTGAGTTCGACCCCCCGATCGGGGCACATATGAGAATCAACCAAGGAATGCATAAATAAAATAAAACAATAAAAATATATCTTAAGCCCTGAGGGCATGAATATGTGCTTGCCTCTTGAACTATTATAAAATAGTTCAAGAGGCAAGTTCAATAGTTCAATAGTTCAATAGTTCAATCACCATGAATGGTGGCATGCAAGAGGCAACCACACACTGATGTTTCTTTCCTCTTTCTCCCTCCTTCTCCGCTCTCTAAATATAAATAAATAAAATATTTTTAAAATATATATCTTAGAATGCACACATAACATATGAAACTTTAGTTTTCTGAATCAGATTTCTGCTTTATTTCCTCCTTGAGTATAGTTTGTAGAGTACACATCAGAAACCAGAATTTATTAAGTATTATGATTTATTCTTTCTGAGATGCTTAAAGTGTTAGATTTAATTAAAATTATATATTAAATATTTATATTTATAAATACCATGGAAAATATTATTTACATTTTGTTAACAACAGTTGTTCTCTTTTTTTTTGTATCTTGGACCACACTCCCAGCCTGAAGCCTACAATTTTTCAGTATAACGTTTTTAGGTGTGTAAAATAATACACACAGATACATATACATAGGAGTAAAAATAACCCCATTATATTAAAGTATAGTCATAGAATATTAAAACTTGTGATCTAATAAGTGCTTTTTTGTCAATGCATTAAGACCTAGCATCCATTTTAATAATTACTATAATTTCAAAGTAATATTGAACCTAAAAGATATTGCAATATATGCAACAACTATTAATGTGATAGGAAAGTATCTGATATTTGTTGACAAAATCACAGGTATGTGTATGTAATTTGTTGCCGAGAGTAAACTTTAGTTAGAGGTTAGTGAAAATAAAGGCGTAACCTTTTTTCCCATTGTTGCTCACAGACCATCCTCCTACCTCTTACCCCTCCACCCCATGTCTAAAATTTTTATTCCCCAGACACATTTGAGGAAGCCAGATGTAATCCTCTGTGTCACAGGAGACTTAATCTTTGAGGAAAGTAGAGTTATTTTCCATATTTAGCCCTTAATGCTTTTCAAGCCTTTAAAATAAGCAAGTGCTTGGTTGTTAAATGGTGATAGTCAGTATCTCTTTGCATTAGGAACTTGGCTTATAGCCACTAATTTTATAATTGATTACTGAAGAAATAGATATTTATAAAATCCAGTTTTGTCATTTTATCTGAAAGTCAAATGAGACCTGCTAATAGTTATGAGTACTTTACCTGTGTCTTGACTTTGAGCCACTGTGGTTGTATGTCATATGTTTTTCATTGTCATTAAAGAGAAAGTGTAACTGATGTTGTAGGCCCTGAATCATCCTTCTGCTTTATAAAACTAGTATTGCTTCATTAAACCTGTGTTATTATTTTTTACTTACTTTTTATTTTAGTAAATATATATAAAATAAAATCTACCATTTTTAAGTGCACAATTCATTGACATTAATTCCAATTCCCAGTGTTGTGCAATCGCTACCACTGTCTATTTCCAAAATTTCTCATTGCCCCAAACAGAAATTCTGTGCTTATTAAATGATAGCATCCCATTCCCCACTCCTTTTGCATCTGGTAACCTATAATCTACTTTCTCTCTATATAAATTTGCCTTTTCCAGATATTTCATATGAATAAATAATACAATATTTTTTCTGCATCCAGCTTATTTCCCTTAGCATAGTATTTTCAAGGTTCATCTATGTTGTAGCATGTATGAGAACTTTAGTTTTTATGGTTGAAAGTACTCCATTGTAAGTGTATACCACATTTTGTTTCATCTATTCTTCTATTGAAGGGCACTTGGGTTGTTTCCACCTTTTGGCTATTGTGAATAATGCTGCTATAAACATTGCCATACAAGTACCTGTTTGAGTCCCTGTTTTCTATTTCTTTTGGATATGTACCTAGGAGTGGAATTGCTGGGTCATGTGATAATTCTGTTGTTTAACTTTTCAAGGAAGCAATGCAGTTATTTTTATAATAGTTCATTATATTTTTATTATCTTTCATTAGTGTTTCTTAAGTACTTAAATTTTTTTTTGCTTATTTCCTTCGTTAACTTTTGTTGTTGCTTTTTAAGAAATTATTTGTTTTGGTCATTCATTTTTTTTCTTTTCTTTTCAATTGTTTGTTTTTCAGACCCAAGTCAGAACTCCATCACAGGGGAACACAGCCAGCTGTTAGGTATAGTATTATATTACTATGGGAATTGACTCTCTCTAACATTACCCTTTTCCTGTTTATACTGACAGACATTACTCCTTTCTCTAATTCTATTTTCTATCTTCTCCTTTTCTACTTTTCACTCCTCAACTTTTTTCCCTGCTGTTTCCATTCCCAACTTGGTAAGTTTTAGGTAACTACTTTTGTAATTGATTGCTAAGACTGAATTTAGCTATACTAAAAATAATTTTAATACAAATACCAAGTTATGTTGTACATCTGAAACTAATGTAATGTTTTATATTAGTCATACCTCAGTAAAAAAGGTAATTTTAGCATGGTCTGTAGTGTTAAAAAATCTGTAGGAATTGGAACTTGTTTTTCCAAAATTTTGAAAAGAAGGTATTATAATAGTCTGTAATATTTTGGGCTTTGCAGCTACTTTGCCCTTTCATTTTTCACAGTCTCTTGATTACCTTCATTTTAACTACTGCAAGTACTTCATAAACAGCAAGCTATAGTAATTGATGTCCCAGTTCCTCATCTGTTATACATTATGGAAATGAGTTGATTTCCTTTAGGCATTGCCTGTTTACATTGTAGTAAGCTTATAATTTGACAAGAATTTCACATCATCTCTGAACTGATAAATTTTTTAAATATAAAAATACTCAGGTGAGGAATTACAAAGCGTATATACTCTAAAGAAAGTAAAAGTCCTCCAGAGTCCCTTCTCTCCACCACCTCACATGTACTCCCAAGATATTTGTAGTTGACTCTTTCTTGGAAATTCTTCTAGAAATTATTTTTGTTGTCCAGTTACAGTTGTCCCAGTTTCTTCTAGAAATTTTTGGTATATATATTACTATCTTTTTTACTTTTTCTATCAGTGGAATTATATTACACAGATTGTTCTATGACCTCCTTTTGTTCATTTGACATTTTGCCTTGGACATCTCATACCAGTACATACAGATCTGCTGCATTTCTTTGTGGTGTAATAGTATCCCATTGTATTCCTGTGCTCTAATGTTACTCAGCCAATTCCCTCTTCACGAGCACTTGAGTTATTTCCAGCTGTTTTACTGTTACATTATGTTGTCGTGAACATCTTATACATATATCCTTGCATTTCCCTTGCCAGTATATTTGTAGAATAAATTGCTAATAAGTGAATTCCTTTTTCAAAGGGTATGTACATTTTCAAAAAAAAATACATCAAGTTAAATTCCCACCAGTAAGGACTATGGAGGTATACTCGGTTCCCTGTCATCAAAAGTAGGTATTATCAGTTGTAAAATTTTTCTTCATCCAGTCAGTGAAAACAGCATCTCTATTTTGTATTTGTACTTAATTATGAATAAGTACTTTTAAATATATGAACAGCCATTTTTTATATGTGTATCTTCTGGTTTGAGGCTTAATTTGACTTGTATATTGCTGAGCTTTTAGCTGTTTGAATACGTGCAAAAGCAGCTGTGAAAAAATGTTAGCTCACAAAATGTTTGAAGTAGGAAAAGTACTTGACTTGTTTGCTTATTAAAGGTTCAAAGTATTAGCTAAAGAAACTGCCCTGGAGGGTGTGGCTCACTTGGTTGGATCATGGGCCCTACCTATACTTAAAGGTTGCTGATTTGATTCCCTCTCTGGGCGAGTTCCCAGGTTCCGGGTTCGATCCTGCAGATTCATTCCCTTAGAGCATTTACAAGAAGGCAACCAAGTTGATGTTTTTCTCTCACACTGATGTTTTTTTCTCTAGTTCCCTCTCCCTCCCTCCCTTTTCCCCACTCACTTTCTCCCTGTGTCCTCCTTCGCTCTCTGAAAGCAATGAAAAAAATGTCTGCAGGTGAGGATAAAAACAAAAAAAGAAAGACACTGGGATACTTCTTTTTACTCTTTCAAGGTTAAGGACATAAATTTTAGGTCTTCTCTTCCTTTGAGTGAGTTTATGTTCTGGAATAGTACCAGACAACCTAGTCACTAAATAGATAGTTGTTAAATAAATGATTTGACAGAAACATAGAGCTACAAATTTGATTACCTGGCCTCATGGTATTGAGGCTGTCACCATTCTCTTTTTTATACTTTTATGTTAGATAGTTTATTTAAACTGCTCAAAATTAGTCTTCATATAAAATTTTCACATTTGTATCAGGAATGGTTAAGATTTCATTGAAAGATTTTGTAATATCAAGAAAAGTATATTTTGCTCTGAAACTATTAAATTGCTCCTGTCTCTCTGATGCATGGCTGACAGAGAAGTTTGAGAGTATTCAGTTCATCATCTGACCAGGAACAGGTGCATAATGCAGGTAGCGAAGGACTTCACTAATCAAATGTACAGTTGGGAGAGTTGGCACTGTTTCAGTGTTGCTAAGGTGGATTTTGTTTCCAATTAAGCACTTGAAGTAAAAAGTAGCACATGAATTGTAGGGAAAAGAAATAGTATGTGATTGTGAAGGAAAGGTTTGCTTAGTCAGTTTTAGCCAAAAATCGTACTAGCATTTGCAGAGAGACTTCCAAACATTTGACAGCCTACAATTGCATTCGATTTTAAACAAACCTGGGAATTTATCCAGAGAGTCTTCTGACCAGATTCTCAAGTAAGTTTATCCTGCTTGCTGTCCTAGGTTCTCAGTCCTAGGTTCACTAGATCAGATTGTATTTCCTTTTTTTCTCATGCTCTTACTAACTACCATCTTCTCCTGTCTTCAGTATCTTTAACTGCAGCCTCAAAATCTTTAAAAAAAAAAAAAACTGGTTTACTTGAAAAAAATTTTGTTTGCAAAGAAGTGGAAGATATTTTGTTATATTTTCTAGTTATAATTCTCAGAAAAGGAATTGGTAGCTTGAATTAAAATCTTTCCAGCTCTCTATAAAAGCCTCCTTTAGGATAAATTTGGCCTAGTGGGTGAAAAACTGCTTCATTTACCTTGGTTGCCTACCGTATGTAATTTATAATAGCCCTTTCCAAGCCTTCTAAATGTTTTTCCCTATCAACAGAGTGCAGCTCTTTTAATGTACGTACTCTTCTCCCTGACTCATCAGATCTCTTGCAAAATTCAGGGTCAGGCTGAGGAGATGCAGGAAGGAATGAAATCGCTGTTGTGATAAAAATCAAGCTGTGCACTCATGATTTATGATCTCTCTCTCTCTGTGTAATTTTCAGTTTACAAAGCAAACAAGCAGTAGCCTTGGCATTTTTACAAGTTTTACCAAACAGTCAAGGAAAAATAATTCCACTCTTCTACAGTTTCTCTTCATGGAATAGAAAAACAAGTAAATGTTCCCTGCTCTATTTGAGACTTGCATAACCTACATACCAAAACTTAACAGTGACAATATGAGAAAAGTAAAGGCCAGTTTTACTTAAGAGCACAGATCTAAGTATCCTAAACAAAATATTTACAATCTGAATCAAGCAATATATTTAAAAAATTGTCCCTGTGAACAGGTTGGGTTTCTAGTAGAAAGAATAGTTGATTTTATCATTAAAAATCAATTTATGTAACTCAGTATATTAACAGATTAGAGGAAAACTATCATAGAATCACATTAATAGCTGTAGAAAAAACACTTCATTTGAAACATATCCAATATTTAAATTCACGTTAGTTAAAAGAACTTATTGATCACCAGTGAAGTATTTTGGTGAACCAATTTATTAACCCGAGAGTTGATCAATAAAAGGTAAAAATGAAGTATTTCTCTTGACTTTAACTATACCAGTGGATAACCAAATAGGACATTAGAAGGAATGTCTTTCTATAAAAGTATTCCAGCTAATTAATGAAAGAATAATATATTCAGATTATCACCATTTTTCAACCCCTCATAAAGTAATGGATCTAGGCATTAACCATCAATAATTGTGAGTATCTCAGAAAGAAAGACAACCAGTTGGCAGATACTTCCTGATAGAAGATCAAAATACTACTATGAAGGATTTTCCTCTCTACCCCACCTAAAAATACTAAATGTGGTTAAACCTTGAGACCCAACTAGCATTTTGAAATACAAAAAAAAAAAAAGTTAAACAACATCACATGGATGCCATCATCAAAATTTAGACCATCAGAAACAAATAACATACCATATTTTTTGGACCATAAGATGCACCTACATTTTATAGGAGGAAAATAGGAAAAAAAATTTTGAATCAAAAAAATGTGGTAAAATTTTTAATAACATAAATAACATATTACTTCACCAATGTAAATGTAAACAGGACTCAACAGCAGCATTAACAACCATTATTTCTCCCAAATTGGGAGGGAGAGGTGCGTCTTATAGTCTGAAAAATACTAGTTTCTTGAACAAATAAATTGCAAAGAAGGAGAAAGTTAAACTTAAAAGATACAGAAACCAATCATACTCTGTGCCTCTTAATTAGCTGCTAATTTAAACAAATTCTAATATAAAAAACATGATAAGGGGTTAATATCCAAAATATATAAAGAACTCATACTACTCAACACCAAACAAATAATCCAATTAAAAAATGGGCAGAGGACCTGAATAGACACTTCTCCAAAGAGGATGTGCCAATGGCCAATAAACATATAAAAAGATGCTCAGTGTCACTAAACCACCAAAGAAATGCACTTAAGACCACAGTGAGATACTGACTACCTCACAACCTGTCAGAATGGCTAACATCAATAGGTGAACAAACAACAAATGTTGGTGAGGGTGTGGAGAAAAGGGAATTCTTGTACATTGTTGGCGGGATTGAAAATTGCACTGGGACTCAAATCAATGCAGTGGACCAGAAGAAAGCAAATAATGGACAAACAGAAAAGAGTCAAGGAGCAAGAATTCAAAGAAATGAGGAGAGTCTTAGGAACCTCCAGGACATCTTTAAACGCTCCAATATCCGAATTATAGGGGTACCAGAAGGGGGAAAGACACAACCACCAGTGGAAAAACTATTTGAACAAATAATAAAAGAAAATTTCCCCAATCTGGCAAAGGAAATAGACTTCCAAGAAATCCAAGAAGCCCAGAGAGTACCAAAAAAGTTGGACTCAAGAAGAAACACACCAAGGCATATCATAATTACATTAGCCAAAATTAAAATGAAGGAAAGAATCCTGGAAGCAGCAAGAGCTAAGGGGACAATCACCTACAAAGGAGTCCCCATCAGGCTGTCAGCAGATTTCTCAAAAGAGACCTTACAGGCAAGAAGGGGCTGGAAAGAAATATTCCAAGTCATGAAATCTAAAGACCTACAACCAAGATTGCTCTACCCAGCAAAACTTTCATTTAGAACGGAAGGACAGATAAGGTGCTTCTCAGATAAGACCAAATTCAAGGAGTTCATCATCACCAAGCCCTTATTATATGAAATGTTAAAGGGACTTATCTAAGAAAAAGAAGTTAAAGAAACATGAACAGTGAAAGGACAACAAACTCACAGTTATTAACAACCACACCTAAAACGAAAGCAAACTAAAAGGACAGCTAGAGCAGGAGTGGAAACATAGAAATGAAGATCTCAAGGAGGGTTAGCAACAGGGGAGTGGGAGGAGGAGATGGGGGGAGAAGGTACAGAAAACAAGTAGCATAGACAGTAGATAGAAAATAGATGGGGGGGCGAGAATAGTTTGGGAAATATAGAACCTAAAGGACTTGAGACACATGGACATAAACTAAAGGGGGGTAATGGTGGGGTTGGGGGGGGCAGGGTGGAGGGGAATGGAGGGGGGAATAGAACAACTGTAACAGCATAATCAATTCAAAAAAATAAATAAATTTAATTTTAAAAAAAAAAGAAAATTGCTGCAGCCACTGTGGAAAACGGTATAGAGGGTTCTCAAAAAAATAAAAATAGAACTACCACATGACCCAATAATTCCACTCCTGGCTATATATTCAAAGAAATCTAAAACACTAATCTAAAAGGATATATGCACCCCTATGTTCACTGGAGCATTATTTACAGTAGCCAAGATATGGAAGCAGCCCAAGTGTCCATTAGTAGTTGGGTAGATAAAAAAAATGTGGTACATCTATACAATGTAATATTACTTGGCTGTAAAAAGAAAGAATGAAACCTAAGCATTTGCAGCAATGTGGGTGGACCTAAAGGATATTATGCTGAGAGAAATAAGTCAGATAAAGACAAATACAGTGGAACCTTGGTTCTTGAACTTAATTCATTGTGGTAAACTGTTTGAGAAGTGGTTTGTTCAAAAACCAAATCTCTTTTGTCACTTGAGAGACACATAACTGATAATACAGGTATTAGCATGAAAGTGTTGTCAGGTGGAGAATCAACACCAAAGTTCTGTTCAACATCTGCAACATTTTTTCTGTGAACAGCTTGGTGAAGAATTGAATTGTTCCTGAACTGAGATGTTCAAGAACAGAGGTTTGACTGTACCATATGATTTCACTTATATGTGGAACCTAAAGAACAAAGTAGACAAACAAAACAAACACTCATAGATACAGACAGCAGACAGACTGAGGGTTGCTAGATGGGAGGATAGTTAAGGGGGCTAGATGAAAAAGGTGAAGGGATTAAGAAGTACAAATTGGCAGTTAACAAAATAGTCATGGGGGTATAAAGTACAGCAGAGAGGAGATAGTCAATAATACGGTAATAACTGTGGGTGCCACATGGGTCCTGGAAATAGTAGGGGAACACTTTGTAAAGTACATGATTGTCTAACCACTATGCTGTACACCGAAAAGTAATAAAACATCATATTGAATGTCAACTGTAATTGAAAAATGAAATTAAAAAAATAACCATAATTTATAACATTTGCAACAACCTTTCAGCAACCTTGAATTATGTTCACATAGTCACATAATTCAAGCCCAAACCTGTGCCAAGAGAAATTAAGTACATTGACTGTTCTACTTAGCTCAGTCCAGCAAAAGGCTCTTTAACAAGGTTAGGAGGATACGGGAAGAATCTGAAACTCACTGTAAGCCCAAACTGTAGTGTAAGTGGTATTTGACAAAAGTAACATTATAGAAGTAGTAGCACCACAAAAATAAGGTTTTTATAAAGAGGAAAATGTTCCATTTGCAAAAATAAAAGTAAGAAAATGTACACCATAAGAATGGAAATCTGAAATCTTCAGTAGAACCAATGGTACTCTTATCATTTGAATTGCACAGTGAAGTACCCAGCAGTGAGTTTCAGAGTAATATCAGCATTATTTGGATAGTAAA
The DNA here is from genome assembly GCF_021234435.1 of Artibeus jamaicensis. Classification (NCBI taxonomy): domain Eukaryota; kingdom Metazoa; phylum Chordata; class Mammalia; order Chiroptera; family Phyllostomidae; genus Artibeus; species Artibeus jamaicensis. The sequence continues at coordinate 242,493 of NW_026521221.1, forward strand.
ATGAGAATAAAGAAACATAATAAATGATACAATGGGCTGCTTAATTCAAAGCATTACCGAAGCCAGTCACAGCACATATTATGCAAAGGAATCTTCTTAGAATTCTGGATAATCCTAAAACAGCCCCAGCATGTGGACTTGGTTATTAGTTTTTGCAGAGTAAGGTTATTTGCTATTCAAACTCTAGCACTCCCATTCCATTTGGGATTTCCTGGGGTCAGAGCAGTGACTCAGAGTTCTGAAAGCTGTTCAGTCTATCTGAAACAGCATGATTCCCCGTCAAGAACTGATCAGTGCCTTTCAGTATAATCACTACTGACTTTATGCCTGATTGATCCATGCCTTTCTCTTTTTCTTTTTAATCCTCACCCAAGGATATATTTTTATTGATTTGCGATAGAGAAATGTCGATGTGAGAGAGAAACATCAGTTGGTTGCCTCTCACACACACCCAGTCAGGGGTCAAACCCACAACCTAGGTATATGTGCCTTGACCAGGGATTGAACCAACAACCTTTTGGTGTACAGAATGATGCTCCAACCAGCTGAGCCAGGGCTGGTCCATGCCTTTCAGTGAAAGCTTTGAGAGCTTTCACTTCTAATGAGAACTTTGTTCCTTGCCTGATTGATCAGGAGCTCCACGGGACCCTCCCATTTTACATCACTATAAGTAGACCTCAGGACAACTTTGGAGGCATCATTGGTCTCATAAATGTAGGCAAAATGTCCAGAGACATTCTGCTACCCGTAAAAAATTAAGCAAGCAAGTAAATGGGAGCTAGGCCAGAATCGGCCTGGACCAGAATGTCTGAAAGTTAAGGTGGTTGCACTTGAAACTTGAGACTCTAATGACCCCAAATGTAGATGTGCCAGGACTGCAGCCAGGGGAGCCAGAGCTTGTAGTAGGAGGATGGCTTGTGCCAGCAGGCAGCAGGATGGGGCAGGAAGTTCTGAGGCCAGATTTTTATAGCAACAGTATTGTAAGGCTGTTGAACAATAGGGAAATAGTGTGCCAAAGCTGGGACTCCTACTCTTATAAACCTTAAGAGGGATGAAGTCGTCCCGAGTTTTGGATACAAACTATTAAATGGCAAATCAATAAAGGATGCAATTAGGAAAATTAACATACTCAAGAATGAGAGAGACTTCTGCCAAGATGGAGGTATAGGTGGAAACATTCTGCCTTCTCGCACAACCAAGTTTAAAAACAAAGTTTTAGCAACAAAAATGCAGCTAAACCACAGAAAATTGAACTGTACGGAAGTCTGACAACAATAAACCCTTCAGCCAAACTGGTAAGAAGGGCAGAGCCAGCAGCAGAGTGGGGTCGGGCAGGAAAGATCCACTGGACTGACTCAGGCTCTTGACCCAGGCTCTTGACCCAGGCGTGCCGGCAGCCATGGGCAAATTCCAGGTGTGGAGTAGCAGGCGGACCCACTGAGGGTGCAAGGCAGTGGACCCACTGAGGGCTGACTGTGGTCACACATTCTTGCACAGATAAACCAGAGAAGGAGTGAGCAGTGAGACGGACCGCACAGGCCCCAGCAGCGGGAAGCAGCAAAGGGGACCAATATTGTCCCTCTTCGACCTTGCTCCCACATATAGCATCACAAACCAGCGACCTGGGTAGCCCCACCCTGGTGAACATATAAGGCTCTACTCCTCATACGTAACAGGCACAAACAGATCAAAACATGGCTCAAGAACAACTCAGAGCCCCAGAGCCTATAAATCTAAGCGAACAAGAAATCTACCAGATGCACAGTTCAATACACTGGTGATCAGGATGCTCACAGAACTGGTTGATTTTAGTCACAAATTAGAGAAACATATGAAGGCTAAACTAATTGAAATGAATGGAAATGCACAGGAAACAATAGTAATGGAAAGAAAACTGGGACTCAAATCAGAGGAGTGGACCAGAAGGAAGAAAAAAGTGACCAAACAGAAAAGGATGAAGAAACAAGAATTCAGAAAAATGAGGAGAGGCTTAGGAACCTTCAGGACATCTTTAAATGTTCCAACATCCGAATTATAGGGGTACCAGAAGGGGAAGAGGAACAGCCACCAGTGGAAAACTTTTTTGAACAAATAATAAAGGAAAACTTCCCCAATCTGGCAAAGGAAACAGACTTCCAGGAAATCCAGGAAGCTCAGAGAGTCCCAAAGAAGTTGGACCCAAGAAGGAACACACCAAGGCACATCAGCATTATATTAGCCAAGATTAAAATGAAGGAGAGAATCCTAGAAGCAGCAAGAGCTAAGGGGACTGTCACCTACAAAGGAGTCCCCATCAGACTGTCAGCTGATTTCTCAAAAGAGACAGGCAAGAAGGGACTGGAAAGAAGTATTCCAAATCATGAAATCCAAAGACCTACATCCAAGATTGCTCTACCCAGCAAAGCTTTCATTTAGAATGGAAGGGCAGATAAAGTGCTTCTCAGATAAGATCAAATTCAAGGAGTTCATCATCACCAAGCCCTTATTATATGAAATGTTAAAGGGACTTACCTAAGAAAGAGAAGATAAAAAAGATGAACAGTGAAAGGACAGCAAACTCACAGTTATTAACAACCACACCTAAAACAAAAGCAAACTAAGAGGAAAGCTAGATCAGGAGCAGAACCATAGAAATGAGGATCACATGGAGAGTTAGCAACAGGGGAGTGGGAGAAGGAGAAGGGGGGAGAAGGTACAGAAAATAAGTAGCATAGATGGTAGGTAGAAAATAGATGGGGGGAGGGCAAGAATAGTATGGGAAATACAGAATCTAAAGAACCTGAGACACGTGGTCATAAACTAAAGGGGGGGGAATGGTGGGGGAGGGAGTGTGCAGAGTGGAGGGGAATGAAGGGGGAAATAGAACAACTGTAATGGCATAATCAATAAAATATATTTAAAAAAATAAAAAAAAATTTAAAAAGAATGAAAGACTGTTTAGAGAAAAGGAAAACAAATGGAGCTTGTAAAGAGAAAAATATATATAATTATCGATATAACACATGAAGAGGTTAAACAGTAGATTAGAAACGGTTGAAGAGAGCTGGTGAAAAGGAAGTACATCTAGGCATATCTTAATGAAAGCTGTGCTGCACCTGAGAAAGATCTTGAAAGCAGCCACAGAGAAGACATTACCAAAGAACAGAATGACGGAAATATTTTCAACAGCAAAACAGGTAACAAATAATGTGTTAAAGTGTTTGCAAAATTATTTAGAATTATACTTAGCAAGACACTCAGGAAAAAAGGCAGAATACAGGCATAAAAACTGGACCTTTTTTTTGCCACAACTTGCTCTCAACTAATGGTTTTCAACTAGGAACAAGTTTGCCCCCTAAAGGATATTTGGGAGTATTTAGAGACATATTTTATTGTTGCTACTGGAGGAGATGCTAGTAGCATCTAGTGAGTAGAGGCCAGGGATGCCCTTAACCATCTTACAGTGCACTGGGCAGGTCCCCCATAATAAAAAATTGTTTGGTTCAAAATTTCACATTGATGAATTTGAGAAACCTTCCTGTAAAGGAATTGTAAAGGAAAATGATCCCAGAAGCATAGTACTTGGAAATGCAACAAAGAATATTGAACAAATGAAATGATAAACATCCCTTGACCCAAGTCGGTATTTTCTGTATAAAATAATTTTAGTGTCTTATTTATGGGATAAGAAAAATAGACTATTGGAAATATTGGACAATAATATTATGTAAGTCCAGAGGACAGAGTTGGAACTGAAGTGTTTGAAAGTCTTTGTTGTTTGAGAGAATGATTGCTATTGTTTAACTTACTTAACTTTTTAATATTTTTTACATAAGTTTTTAAAGCTAAAGTATGGTACAATTTCAAGAGTAATTATTAAAAGAATAGAAATAGAGTGTGGGAACTTCAGGAGAGGATAGAGGGAAAAATGGCATAAAGGAAAATATACCCCCCAAAATCCACAGAGAAAAAATGAGAATGAATGAATCATAGAGAAAGAAGGACAAATAGACATAAAAAGATGGCAGAAATTCAGTCCAAATATATCAGTCTCTAAGGTTGGTGGACTAAACTAGACAATTTAGTTTAGTAATTGTCTAGTTTAGGTAATACAACTATTACCTAAAGCAGGACATTTAACCAAAAGACAGGTAGTATAGCTATCATCTTTTTCCTTCTGTTGTCTTAGGGTTTATTTATTCTGCTGTCTTTCTAGCTTCCTGAAATAGCTACGTAGCTCATATAATTTTTGTCCTTTTTACTACTTTTGCCAGATTCTACAGGTTTCATTAGGTGGTGTTTTCATCGACACTCAATTTTTAAGTATTTTAATCTGATCCTCGAATTGTTTAGCAATATCCTTTTTTATTTCTACTCTTTTTAATTTATCTTTTTATAGTTAAATTCTTACTGAATTTTTATTGATCAAGATCGTGGACTGTATTATACCTGTACGTAACTTTTTCTTTTGGGCTTTAACAATAGAAATTTATTTTCTTGAAGTTGTAGAGTCTAGAAATCCAAGATCAAGGTGTTGGCAGAATTGATTTCTTCTGAGGCCTCTCTCCTGAGCTTGCAGATGGCCGCATCCTCACTGTCCTCCCATGGTTTTTACTCTGTGCACACTGTAGTACATAACTTTTTATACATTTTCCATATATGTTTGATTAAAATGTATGTTCTCTAATTGTGGAGGCAGGATTTTATGTCCACTTTTCATATTTTTCAGATCTTTTTACCCTTGCTTATTTTGTCTTCTTTATCTGTTATTGAGAGAAATATGTTAAAAAGCTTCATGTGTAATAGTAGATTCATCAGTTTTTCACTATAGTTAAATTAATTTTTTGCTTCAAATATTTGAGGCATGGATGGGCGGGTGGGCAGGCAGATGTTGTAGGCAGCTTTTTCGGTGAACTTTGAATGTGCGTTTCTTCCCTGTATTCATGCCCGTGTATAATCCTTCCCCTTTTAGTGAAGGCTGGACGTAATGACTCCTCTTAATGACTCCTTCTAATTAATAGAATGTGGCAAAAGTGATGTCACTTCCTAAATGAGAATACAAAAAGACTGTAACATTTGTCTTGCATTCTCTCTCTCTCTGGCTCTCTTTGATGGCTGGCTTTGAGGGAATCCAGTTGCCATGCTGTGAGGTGTCCTATGGAAAGGCCCATGTGGCAAGGAACCAAAAGAGACTTTAGGCTAAAAAGCCTGGAACTAACTGAATCCTGCCAACAACGATGTGAGTAAGGTTGGAAGTGAATCTTCCCAAGGCCTTCAAAAGAGACCACAGTCTCGGCAGACCCTTCACTGGTGCCTCATGGGAGACCGAAGCAAGGGCCCAGCTAAGCCATGCCCATATTCCCAGCTCACACAAACTGAGATAATAAGCCTGTGTGCTTTAAGCCACTAAATTTGGGAGTGACTTGTTAAACAGAAAGAGATAATTATCTGGTAATAATAAAGCTATATCAGGTTTCTTTTGGTTAGTATTTCACCTAATATATCTCTCTACTTTCAGCCCTTGTGTGCTTTTGTATCATGTCTCCTGTAGACAGTGTACGCCTGGATCTTGTTTTATCCAATCAGTGGGTCTTTGTTTTAACTAGTAAATTCAGTCTATTTGCATTATTATAATTAGTGGTACTATTGATATATTTAAACCATTCTGTCATCCTAAATTATTCAGCTCTCCCCACTTTTTCAGCTTCTTTTTAAATCTTACTTAGGAAAAAAAGCTATCTATATTACCCCTCTTCCACAAATAAAGGAATTAACATTAGAACACTCTCATATCATTCTCTCTCCCCTGCCCTAACCCCCATCCACTGTGTGGTTCTTATCTAGAATAGGAGCTCAATGGGAAAAGGAGAGATGTTTGATAAATAGATTTGGGAGAGCTATCCTTTTGCTTATGACTTCTGGCTTCTTTCTGTCTTTCTTATTCTCCCTTTTCCTCAGTCTCCTTCAGCCATGCTACCTGTTCTGTTTTATGAATCCATTAAGATTTTTTTGCTTTAGGATTTTTAAAAATATATTTTATTGATTATGCTATTATAGTGGCCCCAACTTTCCTCCTTTGACCCCTCCACTCAGTGCCCCCATTCTCTCCAGCAATCCCCCCCCTTTAGTTCATGTCCATGGGTCATGCATATAAGTTCTTTGGCTACTCCATTACCTATACTGTTCTTAATACCCCGCCTATTTTGAACCTTCCAATTTGTGCTTCTTAATCCCTGTACTTTTTCCCCATACTCCTTCTCCCCCACTCCCAGCTGATAACCCTCCAAATGATCTCCATATCTATGATTATGTTCCTGTTTGCTTGGTTTGTTTTTTAGATTCAGTTGTGGATAGTTGTGAATTTATCACCATTTTAATGTTCATCGTTTTGATCTTCTTATATAATTCCCTTTAGTATTTCATATAATAATGACTTGGTGATTATGAACTCCTTTAGTTTTATCTTGTCTGGGAAGCACTTTATCAGCCCTTCAATTCTAAATAATAGTTTTGCTGGATAGAGTTATCTAGGTTGTAGGTCCTTGCTTTTCATCACTTTGAATACTTCTTGCCAGTCCCTTCTAGCCTAAAATAAAGAAACAAAGTTTCTTTTGAGGAATCATCTGACAGCCTTGTGGGAACTCCTTTGTAGGTAAAACTGCTTTTTCTCTTGATGCTTTTAAGATTCTCTCTATCTTTAATCTTTAGCATTTTAATTATAGTGTGTCTTGGTATGGTCCTGTTTGGGTCCATCTTGTTTGGGATTCTCTGTGCTTCCTGGACTTGTGTGTCTATTTCCTTCACCAGATTAGGGAAGTTTTTTATTATTTTTTCCAAATAAGTTTTCAGTTTTTTGCTCTTCCTCTTCTCCTTCTGGAACCCCTACGATTCAGATGTTGTTACATTTCCAACAGGTTACAGAGCCTATCCTCATTTTTTAAAATTCTTTTTTCTTCCTGCTGTTCTGATTGAATGCTTTTTCCTCCTTGTGTTCCAAATCGTTGATTCGATTCTCTACTTCATTCCCTCCACTGTTGGTTCCCTATGGATTTTCCTTTATTTCACTTAATGCAGCCTTCATTTCTGTCTGAGTCTATTTTATGCTGTTGCAGTACCCAGTGATTTCTTTGAGCATCCTGATAACCAGTGTTTTGAACTGTACATCTGATTCATTGCTTATCTCCATATCATTTCTCCATTCTTTTTCTAGAGTTTTGTTCTTTTCTTTCATTTGGGCTATATTCTTTGTCTCCTCAATTTGGCAGCCTCCTTGTGTTTGTTTCCGTGTATTAGGTAGAGCTGCTTTGACTCCCTATCTTAGTAGTGTGGCCTATTGTAGAAAAGTGTACTTGTTAAATTGTATGGGGCAGAGCCTTAGGTAATCACCAGGGCAGGGGCAATCCGTTTCACCACTCTGTTACTCTATGTAGAGGAGGGCTTGGAGAGGAGTCGATGATGCTGCCAGGCCTCTAGAGTTTTGCCTGGGAGGAAGCTGTCTCCCAGCACTATCCCTGATGCCAGACACTTCACCTTCTCCTTGTATGCTAGTGGTACCCTTCCAGCTGTTGCCCTCATGCTGAATCGCAGAGGATTGGGTCTGTGTGAGTCCTAAGTCTGTTTTGGGCCCTTTAAGAGATGTCTTTTGAGAATTCTGCAGTGTTTTCCACTGCTCCAACCCTCACTGGTTTTACAGCCAGAAGTTATGGGGATTTATCTTCCTGGCACTGGAACTCCGGGCTGGGTGGTCTGGTCTGGGGCTGCAATCTCTCATTCTGGAGGTGTCCCTCCCAATTTTTATCCACTACATGTGGATGTGGGACTCCTCATTCCTGTTTTCATGCCTCTCTGCAGTCTCTGCATCTCTACCCCTCCTGCCCGTCTTGATGAATGTGGCTTCTTAAATCCTTGGTTGTTGGACTTTCACACAGCTCAATTTTCTGACTGTTTTGGGTGATATTTGTTTTGTAGTCTAGTTGTATTTTTTGCTATAGTTGTGCAAGGAGGGGAGGGATGTTTACCTATGCTTCCATCTTGACCAGAAGTCCTCTGCTTTAGGATCTTTTAAAATTGATATTCCCCATACCTGAAATGCAGGCTTTTTCTGACCATCTAATGGCCAGGGTATGTTGCTGCAAGCTCATACCAGCTCATACCAGATCATAGGAGCCAATTGTATGTATCTTCTCCCAAAACAATATTCAGTGACTTCTCATTAGTAGTTGAAAATTGGCATGTGAATATTTACACCACAGAAATTGGCAAGTATTAGAATAAGTAATTTTTGTTTTTAAATGCTGGAAAGCCTGCTTACCAGTGCACCAATGATCTTACCTGAAGTTGTCCTTAATTTATCTCAGTATCTATATCATTGAATTTACAGCTTCTTGAAATGCCTTTTTTGTTGTCTTTTGTTTTTATTTATTTTGTCCTCTGTTACTTCAGTATACTCAGAAGAAAGCAACATTTTTAACTGCCTGTCCACTGCTATATTCTGAGGGCCTAGAATAGTGCCCAGCATATCATAAGAACTTAATAAATACTTGTTGAATTAATTGAATAAATGAATAACTTGGAGTGGTGATAATTTTAAGCTTTGTCATTCTCTTGCATATTTTCTGGAACCATTAGAGGAATAGAAGATATTTTCCTTTCTTTTACTATGTTTTTTATTATGGAAATTTCCAAAGGTTCAGGACAGTAGATAGAATATTATAATGAACTTTTATGAACCTATTACCTAGATTCAATAATGTTTTTAAGTCCCCACCTTTTTTCCTGGAATAATTTAAAGAAAATTCCAGACAACATATGATTTTAGTTACACTTAAAAAATAATAATAACCAGTCATATTCAAATTTCTCTGATTATTTCAGAATGTCTTTTTACATTTGATTTGTTTGAGTCATGGTTCTAACAAGTTTCATATATTATTATTGGTTGGTATATCTCTTAAGTCACTTTTAATTTATAAGAGTTTACATAGTTTTTAGTTTATGCCTTTTATTAAGCAGTCAGATTATTTGTCATGTAGAGTTTACCACATTCTGTTTGCATCTTAGGGGCTATATTTATCCTGTTCCTCCTCTGTTTTCTGTGAACTGGCAGTTAGTCTTAAAGGCTTGATTAAACTCCATTCTTTTAGTGAGGATACATCGCAGGTTGCCCTTTTCATGTATTACATTAGGAGATTGTGTTGTCCCACTTTAAGGATGTTAAGATTGATCAGTGGGCTCCAGACACCCTGGCCCATCCTCAGCCCTTCACCTAATTGGTTTCAGCAACCACTGATGGTCATCGCCAACATCCATTATTTTATTAGGGGTTGAAAATTGGTTATTTTATTTTCTAATTGTATTATTCTACCTGCATTGATTAGCTAGAATATTTCTATAATGAAGAATTTTCTTTATTTAGTTATCCTGAAATACAGTTGGTGTAGGAAAGGCAGGATCGTTGCTTTATTCTTTTCATTTATTATTTTTTAAAATTACTTGTTTTTTAAGCAACTCTGTAAAAGTAGATTTTTTAAATTTATTTTTTAATTATCATTTTCATTCAATATTATTTCATATTTTAGGTTTACAGCATAGTAGTTAGACATTTATTTATATGATACATGAAGTGATCCCCAATAAGTTTAGCACCACTTGGCACCATACATAGTTATTACAATATTATTTACTATATTCCTTACAGTTTTTCACCTAGTCTTCCACCCCCCTCCCCCTGGCAGTCATCAGTCTGTTCTCTGTGTCTCTGAGTCTGTTTCAACTTTGTCTATTTATTTTGGATTCCTCATATGAGTAAAATCATATGGTACTTGTAAAAGTTATTAGATTTTTAAAATATGTTGGGTATTTCACATATTTGCATTTTTTGTTTGTTTATTGAGTTTAGAGAAAGGAATGGAGAGAGGGGGAAACAGTGATTTATTTTTCCACTTATTTATGCATTCAGTGGTTGTTTCTCTCTTTTTTTCTTCTTCTCACTGGCTGTTTCTTATATGTGCCCTGACCAGGGATTAAACCCACAACTTTGGCATATTGGGACAGCACTCTAACCAGCTGAGCTATCTGGCCAGGGCCCATACTTGCATTTCAATCAATTGCATTATTTATTTTTAGTAATAATAGTATTCCATCTTTTTTTTTTAAAAAATTTTTTTTTTTTTAATGGAGGTCCCCTTTTCCCCCCCCCCCCAACCTACATTCCCCTTTCTCTATTTTTCCTCCCCCCCCCCTCCCCCCCCCCCCCCTCTTCCTTTCTTTCCTGTCGTCTTTTTTTTTGGTGTTATTGGGGTTGCTTTCCTTTTTTTCTTTCTTTTTAATATATGGGATTTATCCCCACCATTACCTACTTTCTATTGCCCCCTGAGAAGCACCTTATCTGTCCTTCCGTTCTAAATGAAAGTTTTGCTGGGTAGAGCAATCTTGGTTGTAGGTCTTTAGATTTCATGACTTGGAATACTTCTTTCCAGCCCCTTCTTGCCTGTAAGGTCTCTTTTGAGAAATCTGCTGACAGCCTGATGGGGACTCCTTTGTAGGTGATTGTCCCCTTAGCTCTTGCTGCTTCCAGGATTCTCTCCTTCGTTTTAATTTTGGCTAATGTAATTATGATATGCCTTGGTGTGTTTCTTCTTGAGTCCAACTTTTTTGGTACTCTCTGAGCTTCTTGGATTTCTTGGAAGTCTGTTTCCTTTGCCAGATTGGGGAAATTTTCTTTTATTATTTGTTCAAATAGTTTTTCCACTGGTGGTTGTGTCTTTCCCCCTTCTGGTACCCCTATAATTCGGATATTGGAGCATTTATAGATGTCCTGGAGGTTCCTAAGCTTCTCCTCATTTTTCTGAATTCTTATATCTTCATTCCTTTCTGATTGATCATTTTTTTCTTCCTTCTGGTTCACTCCATTGATTTGAGTCCCAGTTTTTTTTCATCTCTATGGGTTTCCTGTGGAATTCCATTCATTTCCCTTAATTTAGCCTTCATATGTTTCTCTAATTTGTGGCTATAGTCCACCAGATCTGTGAGGAAGCTAATGACCAGTGTTTTAAACTGTGCGTCTGAGAGATTTGCTATTTCTTCGTCACTTAGATTTATCTCCGGGGCTTTGAGGTCCCCCTGCGACATTTTTTGTCTGTTCTGGCCCTTTAAGTGAGAGAAGCGGCGCCTGGAGTCCCAGGTCGCTGGGTTGTGACGCTGTATGTGGGGGTGTGGTCAGAGCGGGGAAATGGCGCCGCTGCCGGCGGCGCCGCTGCCTCCGCCGCCGCCGCCTCCGCCGCCGCCGCCTCCGCCGCCGCCGCCGCCGGTCCGACCGCTCACTCCCTCACCCGCGCGCAACCGGGCAACCACAGTCAATTCGCTGCCACCGCCTCCCCACTGACTCCTCCGTAGTCGCTCACCCGGTGGGCCGCCGTCCGTCCGGATTATGGGGTTGTCGGACCGCGGGCTCCGCGGTGCGGGGCGGATCCTTTTGCCACTCGGCGGGGCGCGTGCCGGCTGGTGTAATTTTTCGGAGGTCTTCTTTTCGTTGAGTGTACCCCCCGTATTCCATCTTAACCAGTGGGAGCCCCTTCAGGTTGGCTCTTCTGTCCTTTGGCATGCCCCAGTTATTTTGATAGCTTATTGCCTACTTCCCAAGCTCATCTACTATGTATTTAAGGTTATATAACTTTAAATTAATTTCTTAATTTTTATATCAGTATCTGTTTCCTCAATATTTATTTGTTTATTTATTTTTACAGAATCATCATGTTTTATTTTTTCCCTTTTTAAAAAATTTAATTATTGTTCAAGTACAGTTTTCTGTCTTTTACTCCCATCCCAACCCCCCCATGCTCCCCACCTCCCTCCCATTTCCACCCCCCTTAGTTGTTGTCCATGTGTCCTTTATACTAGTTCCTGTAAATCCTTCCCCTTTTTCCCTGAAATTCCCTCCTCTCTTCCCTCTGGTCAATATTTAAAAGCTGAGTTCTTAATGATATTTACGTATTTTTTAAATTTTCTTTTTTTTCTCTTCCACCAGGCAGTGTAACTTATATCTTACACAATAAAAAATCGAAGTTAAGGAAGTGCTCAAACAACACAAATACTATGTCTCAGGGAATCCAGTTTCTTTTTCTTTTTTTCTTCATAGCTGGTTTACCAAATTCCTGTGGGATGTCTCTTTGAATATAAAATACTGTATGTGGTGTTTGTAGATAAATAATACTTGGTTAAGTGACTTAACGTCATTTACAAAAGGTAGGACAGCGCTCAAGGCAGAGAGCTGTAACTGCCATTATTAACAACAGCAGCGTGGAAAGCAGTCCTTGTCTAGCATAGTATTGAGCAGGTAATCATCAAGTATTCCGTTTCTTCTTTCATTATAGATTTGAGTGACTTTAAAAGACTACTAGTCTAGAATCCTGAAAGAACAGTATTTCTAGAGGTATTCATTTTGTTAAGAAATTACCTATGTTTACCTAGACATTTCTTTTTGCAGTGAGCCACATTGTCCAAGCAATGCTGATTGGGTTCTGCCACTCTCAGTTAAAATTTGAACATGAAAATGGGTTCTGTATTAATATAGAGACAACATACAGTGATTTGGTGCTGGTGTTCTTTAATACCAGTCAGAAACTAACTTGGTTTACTTTTTTCCCCAGATGATGGCCATAAGAAAGCTCGAAATGCTTATCTCAGTAATTCCAATTATGAAGAAGGAGATGAATATTTTGATAAAAACTTGGCACTCTTTGAGGTAATATTTGGGAGAAATCTAGGACAGATTTCAGGAAGAGAGATTTCAAGATAGCTGTTTTCCACCCTATTTAATTTTAAAACAGTACAGGCTGGACAATTTAATAATTGTAAAAATAAAAACATAACTTGTCATTGTGGTTGATTTAATCTATGTAATCTAATTATTGCTAATTAATGAGTAGCCATTAAATCAAATTTCTGTGAAATAGGAAGAGGAATGTTGACATCACAGGCACGTGGAGGACCTTGCTATCAAATTCAGCTGGGGTTTCGGTGTTTATGTTGGAATTATCATCTAGATACAAAATAGTGTATTTTTCAGCTCTACGTTTGGGAAGAGTATCATTTACCTTCTAACTACTAAGCAAACACCAGTGTAGAAAGCAGGCTGCTAGAGTCAGAGGGTCTGTGTGTCTTATCTAAGACAGCATGGACTCTGCAGTGGGGGTGTCGGAGGAACTGGTGTATCTCATCATCTATGTCCACTGACTCATTTGGCTTTGGGCAATGATGTGAGTGCCACTTCTCTCGGTGTGCCTGTTTTTTAAATGATATTTTCCCTTGTATTTCTTCAAGAAAAGGTCTGATGTGAGTATTTAGTTCAGTCGCAGAAGTTTTTCATTGACCTGTCCATTCTTAGTGTTTTAAATAATAGCCATAAATGCTAGTAGAATGTTAGTAGCCTTAAAAAAGAGGGTACTGTGGTTAAAGATCATATACCAATATTGTTACAAGGTTACAGCTGTCTGTAGGGGCCAGTATGATTTTGTTTTTACTGAAAAATTAAGCTATTAGAAAGAATTATAAAACTTTTTGCTTAAGAATTTTATAATTATTCATATAGGCTTGATTAAGCATCATATTTTAATGTGGGGGAAATAAACTTTCATTGATAAGTTGTCTTAATATATTTACCTGTGAAATATTTTGCTATTTACTTTGCCATTTTCTGGTAGAGCAGTGGTTTTGATGTTTATTTCCAATGTGTTCTTCGTCTCTCATTTCTTTCATACTTCTGATTTTATAGGAGGAAATGGACACCAGACCAAAGGTGTCTTCTCTCCTCAACCGCATGGCTAATTACACTAACCTGACTCAAGGAGCAAAGGAACATGAAGAGGCAGAGAACATCACTGAAGGGAAAAAGAAGCCCACCAAGGTGAGGCCTTAGAAAACAAGGATAAATAAAAAGAGCCCCATATATCAGAAAGGGAGAATATCCATGGCATCACTCTCTGCTCTGTAATAGATATTTATTGAATGTTTGATATATGCCAGCATGTCCTGGGCACTGGATTCATAGCACAAAAAGAACATGCAACGTCTCATTGTCATGCAGTCTAAAGTTTAGTGTGGGGATATAGTCCTTGATGCACTCAGAAAAATATAAGCATGGAAAAGAGAAACCGAGACTGCTGGCCAGCAAGGGAGCCAGAGCAGAGGGAATTGCGATTTTAGAGAGGTTGGTCAGGAGAAGCCTTTCTGACAGGGTGATATTTGAGCGAGCCCTAACTGACGTGAGGGTGGGAGCCAAGTGATAGCTGGGAGAAGAGCCTTCCAGGGAGAGGGAACAGCGCTGCAGCAGAAGAGTGTCCACACCCATCTGTTGATGCTACCTCTGGGTTTTCAAAGACCAAATATCAGTCCTTTTTATCAAAATGAAAATATGGAACAATATTACAAGTTAGGTTTTTGGTTGTTTAGGGGTAAAATGACCCTCAGACCTTTATGTTAGCAACTACATTTACCAACTACTGTGAAGGATTAATACCAAATTCTACAGATCAAGCAATTTATTTATTTATTTATTTATTTAACCCACACCTGAGGACATTTTTTAAAATTGATTTTAGAGAGAAAAGAAGGGGCATAGAGGGGAGAGAGAGAGAGAGAAAAGCCTCTTGTACATACCCCAACCCGGGATTGAACTCACAACCTGTTGGTGTATGGGACCACACTCCAACCAACTGAGCCATGGGCCAGGGCTATTAGTCCATTTGTAAATGAAAAGATACCTAACAACTTCAAACAACAGGAATTTTTAATTTGTTGGGGTGCACTTAAAAGTTTATTTGTGGTCAAATGCCTATGTAAACACCTGGAGACCTATGAAAGGTAAAAATTCATAGCTCTAGGAATAATAAAACGTATGGTGATGGACATTTGTAAGATGAAGATTTTACGTGTGCCTCTTTTAAGGTATTAAACTTACTACCTCGGCTTAGAGATTAATGCAGTAGTTAGGAAGCAAGTTTTTATATAAAAGTAAAGAGATAAAGTAATCTCTTCTAGATGACTATATAATTTTTTCTTTTGTCATCATTTCTCTTTCCAGACTCCCCAAATGGGTACCTTCATGGGTGTCTACCTCCCATGTCTACAGAATATTTTTGGAGTGATCCTCTTTCTACGCCTTACATGGGTAGTGGGCACAGCTGGAGTTCTTCAGGCCTTTGCAATTGTCCTTATCTGCTGCTGCTGTGTAAGTCCAGAGGTGGCTCCTGGAGATCACCTGGCACCTTGCTAGTGCTCAAGAGTATATGCACTTGACCTCTTTGGGACTAAAACAAGGAATACTGGGGAAAGACTCATTTCAACAGAAGAGATTATTTTGGTGTTAAAATTAAAAGGGTTTTCTGTTATTTGATGTCAGTTATTCAGTGATTATATCTATATAATAAGATGTGGTAGAAATGATAATGTAAGACTCCTATAGGAAGCAGAAGATGTAGCTTACAGAGGATTCAGAACACAAACAATTTGAGCTTAATAGCACCAGAGTTGTGACAGCAAATGTGTTAGAAAATGGAATGTGCTGCTCCAGCAGAGTGTTCAGCAACAAAACCGAGGTTGTTTGTGGAGAAGGGTTATTTGTTTTGTTTTGAAGACTCATTAATTTTCTCTTCCCCAGAAATTGAGATTTTTTTTCCCAACTCTTATCTCCATCATTCTGAGAACATTTTGATCTTCTTTTAACTTAAATTCCTTTTGCCTGAGTTTCTCAACCACATCTATCAATTTTATTATAAGTTAATAGATTATTTTATGTAACCGGTGACAGACCTCATTTATTACCATCTCCATTATGTCCTCCATGTGTATTATGCTCAGCAGAAAGCACCGTAAGTAGTGAGAGTGAGAGTCCATATCATTAACAACTGAAAATTAATAGTTCCATCTTTTTTTTTCCAGTTTCTTAGTCTCGAACCTTCAGCGCCATGTTTGGCTCCCGTGGCAGTCTTTCACACCCAGTCAGTTACCCGGCCAGTCATGCCTCCCTCTGAAATCTCTTACATTCAACCCTTCCTTTATATTTCCACTGCTGCCACTGCAGTCCTTACCTCTCACTGCACTGCTAGGCCTACTAACAGGTCACACTACCTCCATCTACTCCCTATCTGCAGTCCATGTTATACTCTGCTTCTAGGTAATGTTTTTTTGGGTTGTTGTTGTGGGGTTTTTTTAAGATAGAGCGGAAGGGAGGGAGAAAGAGGGAGAGAAACATCAACGTGTGGTGGCCTCTCATGCTCCCCATACTGGAGACCTGGCCTGCAATCCGGGCATGTACCCTGACTAGGAATCGAACTGGTGACCCTTTGGTTTACAGGCTGGCACTCAGTCCACTGAGCCACACCAGCTAGGGCCCAGGTAATGTTTTTAAAATACATTTCTTCTGTGCTCAGAAGTCTTCAGTAGTTTCTTTCCTTACTGAATACTGCTCTTGTTATTGTAGCCAGCCTTTAGTTTCTAACTGTTGTTCAAGTTGTTTTGGAGACCCAGGCAGAATCAGTGGTTCTTAATAGCACCTAACAGATGATGATGTAGAGGGCATTTAACAGAATGCTACAGGGAACATTAGTGTGGCTTGTGTAATGAGTTGAACTGCATCATCTCATTTCCATGCCATTAGCTATGGCAGCTAACTCCCTCCCTAAAAGAGGGTAGAGGTAAGTTTTCTGTAAGTTCTCTGAGGTCCACAGATGGGAAACAGTACAGAAAGGTCCTCTTTATGCAGTAACAACTTTATCCCTTCTTTTTCTCCACAGACAATGTTGACTGCTATTTCCATGAGTGCCATTGCGACCAATGGAGTGGTGCCAGGTCAGTAGGCTAAGCATGGACTTCAGGGATTGTCAATGATTACTGTGTTTTTGCTGTAAAGACCAAAAGCGTAAGCTTTTAAGGAATAGAATACTATTTTAATCTGTTGGCCATAGACACTAATACTCTTTGACTTTGGGATATCTTCTTTAAAAATTTATGTTCTATGCTGGAGTCTTTAATTTTTATTGCATTCCTGGCTTCTCTTAGAATACATTGTACTGGACTATCGCATGCCTGTAGTAAATGTTCCTTGGTATATTTGTATACTAACAAATCATGCTGCTTCTTGTGGAGCGTTAAATGTGCAGTACACTCTACCATACAGATATCTTTTACATTCCACTAGCAAATCTACTTTTTATCACACTCAGCATCTTCAAAAGCCTCAAATATTTATCCCTCATACATATTTTTATTATTCTTACTATTGACTTGTTTACATATCTCCTACTAATGTACTTTCTTTATCCTGATCACCTTCTACTTTGTGTTTTAGCTGGGGGATCATACTTTATGATTTCCCGGGCACTGGGCCCAGAGTTTGGTGGAGCTGTTGGCCTCTGCTTTTATCTTGGTACCACATTTGCAGCAGCCATGTATATCCTTGGTGCCATTGAAATTTTTCTGGTGAGTAATGACTTATTTGTGTTCTACAGTGTAATAATAGTATAGATTTGAATATATTTTGTTCTTTGATGTCAAACTTCTGAGAGAGCAGCTATAAGTGATTTTTTTGCAATAGGAGCCTTAAGTTTTAATTTATTTTTAAAATATATTTTATTGATTTTGCTATTATACTTTGTCCCAATTTTTCCCCCTTTGCCCCCCTCTACCCAGTACCCCCATTTCCTCCAGCAGTCCCCTCTCAGTTCATATCTGTGGTTTGTGCATATAAGTTCTTTGGCTTCACATTTTCTATCTGTTCTTTTTCTTTAAGTATATTTTATTGATTATGCTGTTATAGTTGTCCAAATTTTTTTTCCTTTGCCCCCCTCCACCCATTACCCCCCTTCCCTCCAACAGTCCCCTTCACCTTTAGTTCACATCCATGAGTTGTGCATATCTAAGTTCTTTGGCTTCTCCATTTCCTATACTGTCCTTTTTTTAAATATATTTTATTAATTATGCCATTACAGTTGTTCTATTTCCCCCCTTCATTCCCCTCCACCCTGCACACCCCCTGCTCTACCATTCCCCCCCCCATTTAGTTTATGACCACATGTCTCAAGTTCTTTAGATTCTATATTTCCCATACTATTCTTGCTGTCCCCGCTATCCATTTTCTACCTACCATCTATGCTACTTATTTTCTGTACCTTCTCCCCCCTTCTCCTTCTCCCACTCCCCTGTTGCTAACCCTCCATGTGATCCTCATTTCTATGGTTCTCCTCCTGATCTAGCTGTCCTCTTAGTTTGCTTTTGTTTTAGGTGTGGTTCTTAATAACTGTGAGTTTGCTGTCCTTTCACTGTTCATCTTTTTTATCTTCTTTTTCTTAGGTAAGTCCCTTTAACATTTCATATAATAAGGGCTTGGTGATGATGAACTCCTTGAATTTGATCTTATCTGAGAAACACTTTATCTGCCCTTCCATTCTAAATGAAAGCTTTGCTGGGTAGAGCAATCTTGGTTGTAGGTCTTTGGATTTCATGACTTGGAATACTTCTTTCCAGCCCCTTCTTGCCTGTAAGGTGTCTTTTGAGAAATCAGCTGACAGTCTGATGGGGACTCCTTTGTAGGTGACTGTCCCCTTATCTCTTGCTGCTTCTAGGATTCTCTCCTTCATTTTAATCTTGGCTAATGTAATGCTGATGTGTAATGCAGGAGGAACTTGGTATGTTCCTCCTAGGGTCCAACTTCTTTGGGACTCTCTGAGCTTCCTGGATTTCCTGGAAGTCTATTTCCTTTGCCAGATTGGGGAAATTCTCCTTTATTATTTGTTCAAATAAGTTTTCCACTCATGGCTGTTCCTCTTCCCCTCTGGTACCCCTATAATTCGGATGTTGGAACATTTAAAGATGTCCTGAAGGTTCCTAAGCCTCTCCTCATTTTTCTGAATTCTCGTTTCTTCATCCTTTTTGTTTGGTCATTTTTTTCCTCCTTCTGGTCCACTCCTTTGATTTGAGTCTTAGTTTCCTTTCCATTACTATTGTTTCCTGTGCATTTCCCTTCATTTCAATTAGTTTAGCCTTCATATGTTCCTCTAATTTGTGACTAAAATCAACCAGTTCTGTGAGCATCCTGATCACCAGTGTTTTGAACTGTGCATCTGAAAGTTTAGCTATTTCTTCATAGCTTAGATTTATGGGCTCTGGGGCTCTGAGTTGTTCTTGAGCCATGTTTTGATCTGTTTGTGCCTGTTATGTATGAGGAGTGGAGCCTTAGTTGTTCACCAGGACGGGGCCACCCAGGTCGCTGGTTTGTGATGCTGTATGTGGGGGCAGGGTCAAAGAGGGACAATGGTGGTTCCCTCTGCCTCTTCCTGCCCCTGAGGCCTGCACAGTCCGTCTCACTGCTTGCTCCTTCACCGGTTTATCTGCGCGTGAATGTGTGACTGTGATCAACCCTCAGTGGGTTCACCCGCTTCTCCACACCTGAGATCCTCCCACAGCTGCTGGCACACCTGGGTTGCGCTCCCGGGTTGGTCCAGTGGATCTTTCCTGCCTGACCCTGCTCTGCTGCTGGCTCTGCCCCTCTAACCAGTTTGGCTGAAGGGTTCGTTGTTGTCGGACTTCTATGTAGTTCAATTTTCTGTGGTTTGGCTGTGTTTTTGTTGCTAAAACTTTGTTGTTTTTAAACCTAGTTATGCTAGAAGGCGCAGTGCTTCCATCTATGCCTCCATCTTGGTGGAAGTCTCCTATACTATTCTTAATACACACACACACACACACACACACACACACACACACCACACACACCACACACACCACTCACCCCCCATCTATTTTGTGCCTTCCAATTATGCTTCTTAATTCCTGAATCTTTTCTCCCATTCTCTCTCTTCCCCCGCCCCACTGATAACCCTCCAAATGATCTTCAAATCTGTGATTCTGTTCCTCTTCTGCTTGTTTGCATGGTTTGTTTTTTTAGTTGTTGATAGTTGTGGATTTGTTGCCATTTTAATGTTCATAGTTTTGATGTTTTTCTTAAATAAGTTACTTTAACATTTCATATAATGGTTGGTAATGACGAACTTCAGTTTTACCTTGTCTTGGAAGCGCTTTATCTGCTCTTCAATTCTAAATGATAGCTTTGCTGGATAGAGTTATCTAGGTTGTAGGTCCTTACTTTTCATCACTTTGAATACTTCTTGCCAGTCCCTTTAGGCTACAGAGTTTCTTTTGAGAAATCATCTGACAATCGTATGGTAACTTCTTTGTAGGTAACTAGTTGCTTTTCTCTTGCTGCTTTTAAGATTCTTTATCTTTAACCTTTGGCATTTTAATTATGATGTGTCTTGGTGTGGTCCACTTTGTGTTCATCTTGTTTGGGATTCTCTGTGCTTTCTGGACTTGTACGTCTATTTCCCTCACCAAATTAAGGAAATTTTCTTTCATTATTTTTTCATCAATTTTTTTGCTCTTCTCCTTCTGGCATCCCTATGATTCAGATGTTGGTATGTTTGGAGATTTCCCAGAGGCTTATTATTCTGTTCTTGTCTTCTTGAATGCTCTTTTCTTCCTGCTGTTCTGGTTGAATGCTTTTTTCTTTCTTATGTTTGAAATTGTTTATTTGATTCTCAGTTTCATCCCCTTCACTGTTGGTTCTCCGTAGATTTTTCTTTATTTCACTTAATGTAACCTTCATTTCTGCCTGTGTCTTTTTTATGCATTACATTACCCAGTGATTTTTTTTTGAGTATCATGATAACCAGTGTTTTGAACTCTGCATCTGATAGGTTGGCTATCTCTGTTTCGTTTAGTTCTTTTTCTGGAGTTTTGTTCTTTTCTTTCATTTGGGCTATATTCTTTGTCTCCTGAATTTGCAAGCCTTCCTGTATTTGTTTCTGTTTATTAGATAAAGCTACTTTGACTCCCTGTCATAGTAGTGTGGCCTACTTTTAGAAAAGCGGACCTGTATGTTGTGTGGGGTAGAGCCTTAGATATTAGTCAGGGTGGGGCAGCTTTTTTCATTATGTTGTGGCTCTGTGTGAGGGAAGGGTTTGGAGAGGGTACAGTGCCTGGCTTCTGGAGTTTTACCTGGGAGGAAGCTGTCTCCCAGCACTTACCCTGATGCCAGGTTCTTCATTTTCTCCATGGACTCTAGCTTTTGCCCTTTTTCTGAATCCCAGAAGAAGTGGGTCTGCATTAAGTGCTTACCGAGTCCTTGTGGGCCCTTTAAGATGAGTCTCCTTATAATCTGGCAGTTTTTTCCACCACCCTAACACCTACTAGTTTGTACAGCCAAAAGTTATGAGGATTTATCTTCATGGTCCTGGAACCCTGGACTGCTGGTTGGACTGGTTTGGGGCTGGGATCCCTCACTCCCGAGGTATCCCTCATGATTTTTATCCATCACTCGTGAACGTTGTACCACCTGTTCTACTGTCTCTCCATGCCATTCCCATGGCTCCATGCCCCTCTGCCTCTCTGCCTCTCCCCACCTCCTACCCATTTGGATGAATGTGGCTGCTTCTTTAAATCCTTGGTTGTTGGACCTCCACATAGCTTGATTTTCTGACAATTCTGGGTGATATTGTTTTGTAGTCTAGTTGTAATTTTCTCTATAGTTGAGCAAGGAAGCAAAGCATGTTTCCCTATGCTTCCATCTTGACTAGAAGTCCTATAAGTAATTGATTGTTATAGGCATAATTCATTTTATTGTGCTTTGCATGATTTTGCCTTGATTTATTGCGCTTTGCAGACATATATTGGCCTCATGGTGTGAATATGCAGCAGAAAGGTGGAGGGTCTCCTTTGCCTGCCTACTCCTTCCCCTCCACCCAATCACCACCACCCTACCACCCTACAACCAAGAAGTTAATGTCTCCAAGGAAGACTTGTGTCAATGGGGAAAAAGTAAAATAATGTTTATTTTTTAAATATCTTTATCCCAATTAAAGATGTTTTATTTTACGAATTTACTTTTAGAGAAGGGAGAAGAGAGGGAGAAAAAGAGGAAGAGACACATCAACGTGGAAGAGATTTGGTTTTACTACCCCAGTTGGGGACCTGTCCTGCAATCCAGGCATGTGCCTGACTGGGAATCAAACCGGAAGCCTCTCAGTTCGCAGGCCAGTGGTCATTCCACTGAGCCACAGCAGCCAGGGTTCTGTATTTCAATTAAATAGAATGTTTCTTATTCTTTATTTATTCACCAGTACATATTTTTTACTATTCAAACTAATGATAATAGAAGTAGGACTCAAGATAATCACTACAATTATTTTATATAGCCCTTTGAATATAAGTTTTTAAGGCATTCCTTGTTTTTTTTTCCCCATTTGGACATACAGGTATTCAGAACAGCATCTGGACTTAAAAAAAAAAGTCAGTGATATCCTAGTTCTATAGGCATTCTAGACCCAAATAAGAATCAGGCTAAATCTCCAGCCATTTTCCATCTCAGCTTTACCTTTCTTCGTGAAAGCAAATCAAACTACAGCATACTTTTACTTGATTACTCTGAAATTTCTTAATTTTTTACTTCTTTTTTTTTTTGCTTAACAGGTATATATTTTCCCCCGGGCTGCCATCTTTCATAGTGAGGATGCACTCAAGGAATCAGCAAACATGCTCAATAACATGCGTGTCTACGGCACAGCCTTCTTAGTCCTCCTGGTGTTGGTGGTATTCATAGGCGTGCGCTACGTGAACAAGTTTGCCTCGCTTTTTCTGGCCTGTGTCATTGTGTCCATCTTGGCTATCTATGCTGGAGCCATCAAGTCATCTTTTGCCCCTCCACACTTCCCGTACGTGTCTGACTCTCTAACTCACCATTACTGTTGGGTAGTCATGGCCAAAACCTAATGATCTGAGCATTTTTAAGTCAGAATTTTACACTCTCTGAAATTTCTCTTTCAGATAGGCCAGGTTGGCATCTAGTCAGGGTGCCTCCCAGCAGACTGCCTAGTTTGTTTATCTTCCTTGTTGATCCTCTTCCTTATGTCCCAAGCACAGAACAGGCAGCTATAACTGTCATTTTACTATAGAGACTTATAGAGGTTTCTTCAAAACCCTCTGACAATGATTGTGCATATTTGAACTATTTATGAAGAGCTTTTCAAACGGTATAAGTTATTGCCAGAAACCTTTATAAACTGTTTAAATGTTGGATTCTTTTTACTAATGAAAAATCAAGAATCAAAGGAAACCTAAATTCCTACCTAAGTATTGGTAATTCATTAAATTTTTAATTCTGTTAGTACCATAATGGACTTCCTAGTCATAAAATGAAAAATAAATGTAATTATTTTCATTTATCTCTCAGTATTAAGTTATATTATACACCATAAGTAGTTCAGGTATTTTAAAGTATATTTTTGGAGCAGTAATGGGTGTGTGTAGATACGTGACTCACAGGCTCAAGTGTTTTCAATTACCTAGTAGCAAAGGGACTAAGCAGCACTGTTATTTGTAATATTGTTACAGAGATCGTCTTTGAAATGACATCTGATTCATCTAGGGATTAGATTCATCAGTCCTGTGTTGATTTAACCCAAATACAGAAAAATAGATTTTTTAAGATGAAAAATTAATTTCATAGAGATTAAATTGCCCCAAAGTTAATTAGTAGCAGAGCAATAACATGAACCCTGTGATTTTCTGATTCCTAGTCCAGTATTTTTTCTGTTATGCTAAATGATGTCACCAATAGGTCCCATCATTCTTTTTTAATCTGCTCATCTATGGACTACAGAGCAGCTGAAGATCCATTTAGAGTCATAAAAATGGCTTCCTCTGGCTATATCGTAACTTGTAAAATTCCATTTGCCTCTAATTCTCTTTTGATGCTTCTCTTTTGTGGTGGATAAAAAGTCATAATGTGTGGCATTTTCTTTAAAATATTCCAGCAAAAATAAGATAAAAAACCTAGAGGAATGCATGAAACAAGACTGGGAAATATTAAAAGTTATTGAAGCAGAGTAATGAGTACATGGTTCATTATGTATGCTTGCTATCATTTTGCAGATTTTAAAAGTTGCTTTGTTCCTCTTGAAAGGTATTTAACTGTGGGTGTATTATTCCTTTGTTCATATTTATATCTCCGGGTTAAAGAAAAAATAAAATCAGCGATGAATGTTTGTATTATCCTTAAATACCCTCACTCCCACTGGGTCCAGGCTTAAGTTCAAAAACAGTTTTCTCTTAGGCCACTGGGGTATGTGCTTTTGAATTCTAGCCAAGCTGTCTCCCTCCAAACAATAGCCAGAGGTTTGACCTTTAGCCAAACATTTTCAAGGGGTTTACTTTAAACAAGGCTTGTCTAGGCCAAAAATAAAATTAGGGGAAATTTTTTGTGTGGCAGAAAAAGACCCTACAATTCTTTTATACCTAACGATTGGTTAATAACCTAGAAATTTTGGAAGATGAGTCAGCACAGTATATTCAGACAGTCCTTGTCTCTGAATTTTATTGCTACCATTTGCCATCCGTTTGACCTCGTGCAGACTACTTTATTTCCCTAAACTTCAGTTCCTCCATCCACAAAATAAAAATAATACATATTTTGTGAGATTTCTTTAAGGATTAAATTGGCAGAAAATGTAAGTCACCATTTACAGTACTAGTTAATAAATACTTTTTTTCCTATCCATGACAGTGAACCTCTTAGAATTCTATTTATTATTTACTAACCCATTTTTTTTATCTTTTTTCTTTGCTTCATTTTTCTCCCTGTTTGTTTTTACTTAGGGTCTGCATGCTGGGTAACCGCACCCTTTCATCAAGACACATTGACATTTGCTCAAAGACCAAGGAAACGAACAACATGACAGTGCCGTCCAAGTTATGGGGCTTCTTCTGTAACTCAAGTCAATTTTTCAATGCCACCTGTGACGAATATTTTGTTCATAACAATGTCACATCAATCCAGGGCATTCCTGGATTGGCTAGTGGTGTCATTACAGGTAATTTGGGGGGGGGGGTTTGGACAAGATTTTCCTTTTTCTCTGAGGAAAATGGGCTTTGCCATCTTAGACTCTTCCATAGTCTGTGAAGACTCACTGCCAGGGGTGACTTCCCCCTTCAGCCCAGCATACAACTCTTAACTCGACATCTTTTTGCTTTTCTGTCAGTGAATTTATTCCTTTTCAGGGCTCCCTACAAGTGTTGCCTGTTAAAAATTACCTCCTTTTGAGAATGGAACTGAGAAAATCACCTTTTAACCTAGAACAAGATAATAAAATATTCTTTGTGTTACTGTGAAATCGCTGATGCCCTTCCCGTGGTGACAGCTGGAGTGTAACGGTTTTAGTGCCACCACGTCCACATGTGTCCTTTCCCAACGCAGCTGGATTTCTGAACCTCTTTCCTTAAGTGATTTCTATTTGACATGTTTGGTCCACAAATTCTTTGCACATAAGCAAGTTTACACTAAGAAACAGCATTGATAACTAATAAAAAATAGGCTTTGTGGGACATTTAGCTTTAGTCTGCTTAAGTTTTACTAATTTGCATTAGCAAACTTGACTTGTATGTTCCAAAGCATTTTGTCAAATTGTATTTGAACCAGATGAGAAAGGGCATTGTTGTTTTATTATGTGTGTTTTATTGTACAAAATGCATGTGCATATATATGTGCTCATTGGAAGCAAATATACCTTTAAAAACTATGTAATGGGGAGTCTGATTTAGAAAATCATGTGGGTAGAAAATGATCTAATTCTCTTCTTTCCTTAGTGCTGCTGCTTATATCCCCCTTTTTCCCACTGCAGAGAATCTTTGGAGTAATTATCTACCGAAGGGAGAGATCATTGAAAAGCCCTCAGCCAAATCTTCTGATGTCTTAGGCAGCTTAAACCACGAGTATGTCCTTGTTGACATTACCACCTCCTTTACACTTCTGGTGGGCATCTTCTTTCCCTCTGTCACAGGTGAGCATTTGGGCTGTTGTCTGTTTTAGAGCAGTCAGACACAAGGAGTGATTTTTCTCAGGAGACAGAATTATATTCTCAGAGTTCCTCGATTTGTGTTCAGTATCAGTATGAATATCAAAGTGTTCAGGAATTCAAGAAGTTAACTTGTTCTTTTTTCTTCCCTAAAGGCATCATGGCTGGATCAAACCGATCTGGAGATCTGAAAGATGCTCAAAAGTCTATTCCCATTGGCACTATCCTTGCCATCCTGACCACCTCCTTTGTCTGTATCCTTTTCATGGACCCAGCCTGAGTCTTAGTTACAGGAACATCCAGAGGAGCCAGGGTGATTAGTGTTTTTGTCCTGGTAAGAAAGATATGTTTTTCTACCACTTCAGTTCTCACCAGATAATCTACCCACCTCATCTTTAAAATACAAGAAAGGATTTATAGGATGAGTAAATGTAGCAACTAATTTTACTGATAGAAGAAATATCCTGAGTGTCTACTTTCTACCTCATTTTAGAGGGTGAATGTCAGTTTCCTTGACTCTCAACACAATAGATTTAAGCAACGTTGTCCTTTTTGGCGCATGTATTGAAGGCGTTGTTCTCAGAGACAAGTGAGTAGTTTATTCTTGTAATAACCTTGTCTGTCTTCTGTCATGTCTGATCATCCCACATAATCCAAAGACTCAAAACTCAAAACCCAATCTGAGGTATCTAATATCATGACTAAGAATTAGGAAATACATGTGTAGTCTGTAGTTCCCAGAAAAGAATAATAAGGGCCAGTATGTTGTCAAAAATAGGTGAAATGCAAAAAAATTTAAAAATATGAAATGCAATAAATATAGCTCTCTGATGAAGTAGTGAATTTGTCTGAACAATAAGAACTTTTCTGTACATTAAGGGGTGCTGGGAAACCGAGACCGAAAGTAAGGAAGGCAAGGGCAAGAGAACTGTCAAGTGTCTCTAGCATCCCCGCTATGAGGCATAAGTATGCTGTTTGGCATTCTAAATAAATGCTTGAAACTTTCTTCATGAAGGCTGCTAAGTGTTTTTCTTTCCTCTCACTTATGAGTATAAAATGTGTTTTTGTAGGAAATTCCTAGAAAAAAACTTTCCCTGAAACCTGCTCTATCTCTTCCCATTTCCTCTGTCTTGGGGAGTTAATAGTCTCACCATTTACCCCTTTTACAGAAACCTAGGTGGCACCTTAGATTTTTTCCCACCAATTCCCTCATCTAATTATTGTATTTTCTAAGCCCTGTAAATTCCACCTTTCATCTTAATAGATCTTACTCTTTCCATTATTCTTTTTCCTCCTGTCATTTTATATAGGGCTTCAGGATCTTTTGTAATAATCACCCTTTCAGTTTTACCACTTTCTAGTAATCCTCCTTCCCACGCTGCCTCCAGAACGATTTTTCTAAAACACAAAATTTGGTCACACAAACCTTCCTGCTTCAGAGTCCATCAGAGCTGTTGAAAACCCATTACTTTGCTCTGGTCCTGGCCACCTTTTTCTAATCTCATTTCCTGCCATTCCATCATAAACTCCCTATGCTCCAAACTTAAATGTATCTTGTTTCGGATCTCCATCCATCCACACATTTATTTGCTTTCCTCTGCTTGGAATGGGTGATTCCCACCTGCCAGACTCATATTCACCCTCTACAAGTAGACTAAGTGTCTCCTATCCTATGAAGCTTTCCCAGACTCAGGTATATATTTCCCAAACAGAGATAACCACTCCTCCCTTTGTTCAACCACTGTATTGAACATTCTGTATTATCACACTTACCATACCATATTGCAACTACTAGATTGAGTTTTTTGAGGACAGGAGCCCTAACACAGACATACCTAATTTTACTGTACTTCATAGATGCTGAGTTTTTTACAAGTTGAAGGTTTATGGCAACCTTGTATCAAGCAAGTATGTCAGTACCGTTTTTCCAATAGCATTTGCTTACTTCGTGTCTGTCACATTTTGGTAATTCTCATAATTATTTCCAACTTTTTCATTATTTGTTTTAATGATCTGTGATTAGTGATCTTTGATGTTACTATTGTAATTGTTTTGGGCTACCACAAAGCATGTCCATGTAAGACTGCTAACTTGATGCATACCTATTCTGTGTGTTCTGACTGCTCCATTGACCTGCAATTCCTTCATCTCTCCCCCTCTGCACAGGCCTCCCTATTCCCGGAGACACACCAATATTGAAATTAAGCCACATAGTATCTCAACAATGACCTCTAAGTATTCAAGTGAAAGAATTGCATGTCTCTCACTTTAAATCAAAAGCTAGAAGTGCCCGGCTGGTGTAGCTCAGTGGATTGAGCGCAGGCCTGCAAACCAGAGTATCGTGGTTCGATTCCCAGTCAGGGCACATGCCTGGGTTTCAGGCCACTTCCCAGCAGGGGATGTACAAGAGGCAACCATACATTGATATTTCTCTCCTTCTCTCCTTCTCTCCTTCTCTCCTTCCCTTCCCTCTTAAAAAAAATCTTTTAAAAAAGCTAGAAGTGATTAAGTGTAGTGAGGCAGACATGTCCAAAGCTGAGATAGTCTCTCGTACCAGTCTGAAGTTATTCCCAGAATAAATTTCCCCACTCTCACTTCTCTCTCAGGTTTGGGGATGCAGTGAAAGGGAACCTGGTGGTAGGTACCTTATCTTGGCCGTCCCCATGGGTGATTGTTATCGGCTCCTTCTTCTCAACATGTGGGGCCGGACTGCAGAGCCTCACAGGCGCACCACGGCTGCTACAGGCTATAGCAAAGGACAACATCATACCCTTTCTGAGGGTGAGTGACCCTTTTTTGTGCCCTCTTCCTTTTTTCTCAAGTCTTATGAGAAACGGTGTGCTCTTTATAGGCTTAGAAATTACTAGATCATATAATAGGAAGATATGTAGGTTTTTATTATAATACTAAATTCATAGTATAAGTTTATATGTGAGTTGAATAAAGGTGTTTAAAAGATCGTACAGTTGTAACAGTATTATCTTCAGATATTATCTATAGATATCAAAACTGTAGCACTGACTCTAATACTCCCTACACTCCTATATCTGATACTTCCCTTCTTTATATAGGTTTTTGGTCACAGTAAAGCCAATGGGGAACCTACCTGGGCTTTACTTCTGACTGCTGCCATTGCAGAGCTGGGAATCCTTATTGCCTCTCTGGATCTTGTGGCTCCAATTCTTTCCATGTAAGACCCAGTTATTATCTTTACTTATTCTTGCTTGTGTAGTGTATAATACATGTTGATTTCCATCAGGCATAAAACAGTAGTGATAACAGAGTGAGCCAGGTACAGGTGTAACTTTACCTACATAATAAATATTCCCGAGAAGTTTCATGTATGGCCAATTGCCATAATTTCTTCCTGCCATGTAACTTCAAATATTCTTTGCCTTCATTTCTGACCATTATCAATTAATGGTAGTATATACTACTACTGTTAGCTTTTTTCATTCCACTGTGACTTACTGATAACTTACTACTTACAGGGCACTGGGCATTAATTATACTAGGAATAAGAGATGAAGGAAGTCATGGTAGATGAAGGAAGCAATGATCTCTGCGTAGTGTGATTAGTGCTGTGGTACAAGTGTACACTGAGTGCCAGAAGGCTCTTCAGTGAGGCATCTACATGGACTGAGACTCCAGAAAGATGTTCTGGATGGAATGACACTTGTCTCTTGAAGGACTGGTTATTTGCTAAGCAACAAAGGTATTCCAGGCAGAGGATGTGTGTGAACAAATTGAGGGATGAAATAATGCAACACACAGCCTAACTGAAAGCAGTTAGGCTCTGATGGAGAAGAGGGTACATGTTGGGAAGCATCAGACCAGAGAAGCAGGTAGGGCCAGATCACAGAGTACCTGGAACTTTCACCTGGGAGAACGGGGTAGCACTTTGAAAACAAAATGATTATGTTTTAAAATGATCATTTTGGTATAAAACGTAGATTGGAAGTAAGCTGAAATTGAGCTAGGAATGCCAATTGGAAGCCTATTTAACTAGCAGAGAATCAAGGAGAGTCTGAACTAAGGTGATAGTGGTAGAGGTTTTTATTTACTTGTTTTTTTAATGATTTTATTTATATATTTTTAGAGAGGGGGGAAGGGAAGGAGAAAAGAGATGGAGGGAAACATCAATGTGTGGTTTCCTCTTGCATGCCTCACACTGGGGACCTGGCCTGCAACCCAGGCATGTGCCTGTCTGGGAATCGAACCAGCAACCCTTTGCTTCACAGTCTGGCACTCAGTACACTGAGCCACTCGAGCCAGGGTAAAGGTAGAGATTTTTAAATACACAGAACCCATAGCACTTGATAAGTGAATTTGGAACAAGGATGAGAAAAAAAGAACACCTAGGTGAAGAGTGGTTGTATCATTGCTGAGAAGAGAGCATGAGAGAGTCAGCAGGTTTGCTGGGAGAATTTACGTTTCTCTACTTGCTAGTCTTAATCAAGTTAGTGGGTTAGAGCGAAGGTATCAATACAGCAAAGGTATTTAAAATAGCCTTTGAGGAATCATTTTACAGTAATAATTATTTCTCTTTTTTATTCTGCTAGGTTTTTTCTCATGTGTTACCTCTTTGTAAACTTGGCATGTGCCTTGCAAACATTGCTTCGAACGCCCAACTGGAGACCTCGGTTCCGCTACTACCACTGGTAAGTCCGCTTAAGAACTTTCTCACCCCCAAATTCAGAGAGAGCCCACCACTGAACTTAGAAAACTAGGAGATTCTGGAATCTTGATACAATCTTTGTCTTGGCTAACTATTTCAACTTTCAATGCTCACCTGAATTCCCAATACTACCATATATTTCATATGCTTTGTAATAATTGATAATACCCATTTGTGAATAAAGACCAAAACTATAAAATAAGTATTTTCATCCTGCCTCATTCTTCGGGTTAAAACAACTTTCCCTTTGCACTCTTTTTCCATTTCCCTCTTAGCTAAGCACTGGACTTCACTGCTTTCAATCTGTGCTGTTGTATTCTCATCAGTTTCATTGTCAAGCTTTTTTCCTTATGAAAATTGCATTTAGTAGTTAAAAGTATGAGCTGTGGGATCCAGTAACCTAAATTGAAATGCCAGCTCTACTATTTCCTAATTTTGTAGCCTTCAACAAAGCACATAACCAAAAAATTTCTTTTTACTGTTTGTAAATGGGACTAATAGTATTACCTATCTCATAGGGTTGTTTTTGAGACACTCTAAAGTGCTTACTTAGCGCAGCGCACACTATGTACTAATGTGCTCAATGAAATGCTGCTGGTGTGTTCAAGTCCCCTCTGTCCTACAGGAGCCATCATGTTTTTAGCTACCACACCCGTTCCCATTTCTTTTCTTTCATAGCAAAAGTTAATATGTCCTGTATGTACTTGTTCTCTAACAATCCTATATTTTCATTAAATCCTAATCTCCACATTAGCAGCTCTTATTTATTCTTTAAAATGAATTACAGAGCTAAGAAGTTCATTGCACAGAAGAACTTGAGTAAATGTAGTGTCTAATTCATTGTTATTATATTTTACTCAAGTTCTGTCTGCAGTGATCTCACCACAGTTTAAAAAGCCTGTACCGTCTAGTACAGGCTTCTTTTTTAGCTACTTAGAAGAACGCTTTTTTGTTTCTGTTTTTGTTTTCATTTTTCTAGGGCCCTTTCTTTCATGGGAATGAGTATCTGTCTGGCTTTGATGTTCATTTCTTCCTGGTATTATGCCATCGTAGCTATGGTAATAGCTGGTATGATCTACAAGTACATTGAGTACCAAGGGTGAGTCTGTGGATTTGACCTTGATCACTGCTAAAAATATCAAAACTGGCTAGTTGGTTAGAGCCAACCCAAAGAAAATTGTATTAGGCTCCAGATAACTTTATTCATAACTAAATTTTGTACCCCTGATGATTCTCTAAACTATCCTATAGGCACAGCTTTTAATTGCAAGGGGAACCTGTTAAGAAAGTATGAATGGATTGATAAAAAATTAGTTAAAAGGACATATTCAAATAATAATGAGTATTAAACAAGTTATAACACAAATATAAATAGCTCTTTAGTCAAGGGATCACTCTGAAATTAAAAAGAAGTTAGTCCTGAATAACTTTGTAACAACTAATATTTGACAAAATTTATAAAAATCAGCAATAAATAACACTGACACAGAAGATTACATTGAATAAACTTTTCCCATTATTTTCAAAATAAACTTCGCATCTGTATTAATTTTCCAATTCAGTTTGCTGTTTTACACGATTGCTTTTGAGTAGTTATAGAAAAGGACGAGTGAGTGACCCTTCCAGCCTTTATTCTTCATGGGGGCACATTACAGTCTGTTGAGGAACATTAATGGTGATCTGTTTACAGGGAGTTTAGTAAAGAGCATTATGTAGATCATTAATATGAGTTTTTATCTTCTACCTTGTGCATACATTACTTTTAGATTCTGAAAAAGTAAACCTAATTTTTTGAAATTGTACTTGCTGTGGTTTAAATCTGTTCCCTCTCTTTTCTCCTTTTCCTTCCAGAGCTGAGAAAGAATGGGGTGATGGTATCCGTGGGCTGTCCCTCAGTGCAGCTCGCTTTGCTTTGCTTCGCCTGGAGGAAGGACCTCCACACACTAAAAACTGGAGGTAAATAAGGGGTGGGGAGAGGGCAAAATGGGTAAAAGGGGTCAAATATATGGTAATGGATAGACACTAGACATTTGGTGGTGAGCATGCAATAGCATATACAGATATCAAATTAGAATGTAGTATACCTGAAATTTATATGATGTTATTAATCAGTTACCCCAGTAATAAATTTTTTTTACTATAAATAACAGACTTTTAGAAGGAGAATGGAACAGAGCTTTAGTGGTGTGTGGCATATAATTGCACACAGAAATGTGTGTGTCATTGATACAGGATAAGGAAATCCTGTGGCTCAAGGAATTGGTGTAAGGGACCTGTTTTGAACTGTCCCATATCCTTGATTTCTTTCTTCATTTTTCTTCATGTGATTTATGATCTAGATTTTTACCATTTTTATTCTTCCTTGAAGATTCATCAATTTGAGATAATACTGGAAAGATTCAAAATAATTCTATACTCTTGTGACTTCTAATCTCTTCCTTCTGTCAAATTACATGTTTTTATATAGATCTCCTGAATTAAGGGATAGAATTGTCATTCTGTTCCCCTAACCCAGTGTTTTCTCGCCCACACCACATCCCTCACTTCTACTCCACCCCTACCAATTTCTTTACAGGCCTCAGTTGCTCGTGTTGCTGAAACTAGATGAAGACTTACACGTCAAGCATCCTCGCCTCCTCACCTTTGCTTCACAGCTTAAAGCAGGAAAGGGTCTTACTATTGTAGGCTCTGTCATTGTGGGGAACTTCCTGGAGAACTATGGTGAAGCTTTAGCTGCTGAACAGGTAAGAGTCTAGGCTTACTGACTCAGTGGAATTTAGCTAAAGGATTTGTGATGTTGAATGTTAAGACCTCAGATATCCAAGTTAATCCCTTTCCTGAGTAATCTAGGATATTTCTCTCTAAATGCTGTCTTTTGAATAATCATATTATCCCCAATAAGATGAGCCAGAATATCAGTAATGTATTTTCTTCTTATTTAAAGCATTACTGAACTATAAGATTATTGAGGCTAAGCACTATGGCCAGAAGACTCCAAACATTAACTCATCCCTGAGAGTCATGTAAATAAATCTGCCCTTTGGAAGATGGAGATGGTTTTTCTCAATCCGGTGTTAACAAGGAGCAATGAGCAACCCTTCTTCCTGTTGACTAGTCTGCATGGTATCATGAGCAAGATTTCTTTGCTGCTTCTGATTAGCTTACTTAATATTAAAGTTCTGCCCGAAGAATAAAGTCATTTT
The DNA here is from genome assembly GCF_021234435.1 of Artibeus jamaicensis. Classification (NCBI taxonomy): domain Eukaryota; kingdom Metazoa; phylum Chordata; class Mammalia; order Chiroptera; family Phyllostomidae; genus Artibeus; species Artibeus jamaicensis. Next base: position 276,248 of record NW_026521221.1, read on the forward strand.
CACTCTAATTCTTCTTATAAATAATAGAATTAGCCATTTGTTTAGGGACATTTTCAATTACATTTCAAAATTTATACTGTATTTCATTTTGGAATGCTTTGAAACCTTAAGCACTAGAAATCCTGAAAATGCATTAGTCCAGAATGATGGTAAAAATAAATAAAAAACACAAGATTGGAAATCAAGAGACTCTGTATAATATCCCAGCTATACTACTAACTTAATCTGATCCTTTAGGAAAATCATATCCATTTTCCACATCATTATTCCCTTCACCTTTCCACCAACATGGTAGAGAAAGAGTAAATGAAATATCATCTCAAGGAGACTAAATTGCAATAGAAAAAAATATAAAGATTAAATCAAAAAAAGAAATATCACCTCCAAATTGGCTTGGATAAGTAAAAGAAATGTAAAGCAAATGCAAATATCATCAATAATCACCATTAAAATGTCAAAAAGAATATGGAAACAGGAGAGACAAAAAAGAAAACATACCTGAAAAAATTCTAAAGTGAATCTGAATTACCACATTAAATTTCTAGTAATATGAGTCCGGGCATGCCTGATGGAGGAAGGAGATCGTGGTCACAGTCACCCTTGTCAATTAAGAAAGAATATTGACGATTCATTTTGTGAAGATCCCTATTGTCAATTTTGGGGGTATGTTAAGGGAAAAAAGCAAACTAGAGGAAAAGACAGGAACTACATGTAGACAACCACCTGTACGTATAGTTAGCCCTTAGCGAATAAGACAGTGGATCACGAAATTTCATTGGGATGACTTTAACTTTTGGACTTTTCTGTAGGAGATAGGGTCTTGGGCAGAGTTTAGAAAGAAGAAGGAAATTAGAGGAGTAATAAGTTAAAAGGTCCAGGATGAAGCAATTCAGTATTGAAGTTATGTCTCTCTTTCAGACCATAAAGAACCTAATGGAGGCAGAGAAGGTAAAAGGATTCTGCCAGCTGGTGGTGGCTGCCAAGCTGAAAGAGGGCATTTCCCACCTGATCCAGTCGTGTGGCCTTGGAGGCATGAAGCACAACACCGTGGTGATGGGGTGGCCTAATGGCTGGCGCCAGAGTGAAGATGCTCGGGCTTGGAAGACTTTTATTGGTACAAAACACTTTTCATACTATCCCACAGGCCCACACAGGGGATGCAGCTAAATACTGCTACCCTCATCCCATCCCCTAGCCTCCTAAGTAGAGCCTATGCCCTTGCTGAAGCATGATCTTGTAAGGGCACCTAAATAACCGCTAGTAGTAATAACCTTATTCTACTTACCCCCTCTAGCTTTCCATTATGTTCATGAATTTTTATCTCTGTCAAGTCTTATGTTAGGAATTATCTCTAAAATTGACATTTTCATTTGTCAATGTTAAATTCTCTTAGGAATCGCAAGGAATGACCCTCAGCTTCAAAATCTCCCAAATTCCCATATCCCCCCTTAGAAATGTAGTAAACAGAATCTATCTAGTAATATACATCATGACATTCAATATAATTTTCTTAGCTTTTTTTCTCAGTGATTTTTTGGTTACTCGCTGAGGTACAACCTACTATGTAAATAGGACACTTGCTCAAAGAAATGTGAAAGATTATCCTTGCTTTCCTGTCATGGTAGGAAGCAGGGCGTTCTTAAGGCTTCTTCTCCGCTAATCCTCTCTTCTTTCTCCCTAGGCACAGTTCGAGTGACAACTGCTGCCCACTTGGCCCTGCTAGTGGCGAAAAACATCTCGTTCTTTCCTAGTAACGTGGAGCAGTTTTCTGAGGGCAACATCGATGTGTGGTGGATTGTGCATGACGGGGGGATGCTCATGCTGCTACCATTCTTACTCAAACAGCACAAGGTATCTCGGACTTCTTGTTAAAAAGTCTTTCTTCCTCCACTTCTGTCCTGTTTATTTGATAAATTATTCCTCTCTCATTACATAGTGTTGGGGGTTAGAATTAGAAGACTTGGGGATTATTTTTGGCTCTCCCATGATAACTGGTTTCAACCTCATGAGGAATATTTTCTTCGTGGTTGATATTTACCTATCTCCAAATGAAATTATGTAAATTAATAGTTCTATATGGGCCTTTGGATAAAACATTAACAAGTAAACACATTCTTTAAAAAAAGAAAAGACCAGCCCTGGCCAGATAGTCCAGCTGTTTAGAGCGTCGTCATGATGTTCCCAGGTGGTCGATTCAGTCAAGGGTACGGATCACAAGGGTAATCACCCACTGAGTGCACGGATAAGTGGAACGAGTCAGTGTTTTGCTCTCCTTCTGGCCCTTTGTCGGTCTCTCTCTAAAAATCAATAAATACATAAATTAATTTTAAAAGAGACCAAGGTCTCAAATTTTGAAAATCCAGGGGTGTGTGTGTGTGTGTGTGAGAGAGAGAGAGAGAGAGAGAAACTGAAATTTTAAATAATAGTTTATATGCATGGTGTCATCAGTATGCTACTGAATAAAGCACCCGCTTAATGTACCACATGCCATCTTTTTCTTTTTGCCAGGTGTTTTCTTGTTATGAAATTAAGAGCTCCATAAAACATTATTTAATGTTTTCCTCAGTCAAGCTCTTGCCCTAATACAGTAACATTGCAAGTAGGAAGCTAGGAACCAATACCCTGATAATAGCAAGATGTTCTTAGGGGAAAATGCCTTGTGTTTTAAGAAGTAGCTCACTTTTGCCTTCTCATATCAGATTTTTCATGTATGTGTGGTACTTTCTCAGGTGTGGCGAAAATGCAGCATACGGATCTTCACAGTAGCCCAACTAGAGGACAACAGTATTCAGATGAAAAAGGACCTGGCCACCTTCCTGTATCACCTGCGCATTGAGGCAGAGGTAGAAGTGGTGGAGATGGTAAGAAAGCTGAGTCTGGTATCAAAGAAACCCTTCCTCCACCCTCCCCCATCCTGTCTTCCTAGTTCCTTTTCAGGTTTGGGAAATTCTTCAGCTGCAAATATGTATCAATCCTTAGTTCCAATATAATCCTAATATATTGATCTAGATAAGTGGAATGTGTATGTGATATGTGTTTGATGGTTTTTAAATTTTTGTTCTTTGTTACATAGCCCTCAAATTTCTGTCAGATTCTTGTCTGCTTAATATAATTTGTTTTCATTAATATAATCATGCTAAAATCGCAGACACTTTTCAATAACCTAGCAGTACTTTTTTTAAGCGCTAGCATTTGTGTTTTATATTTTATGGAAACACATATGTAATGGTTAGATTATGGAAAAGATTCTCAGGGCTTCTGAATTTGATCTATAATCCACAATATTGTATTTATGTAGCTCAATGACTAAACAAAATAGGGATGAATCTTAGGTCAATATTGTGATACTTTCTCTGCTTAATTTAGTGAGTGGAAATCAAAGTACTGGTTCATCCTTCTTTCTCCTTTGTGCTTATTGCCCACCTTGCTATTTGTGGCAGCATGACAGTGACATATCAGCTTATACTTATGAACGCACTCTGATGATGGAGCAAAGGTCCCAGATGCTCCGGCACATGCGACTCTCCAAGACAGAGCGGGACAGAGAGGTAAGACCTTGCTGCACTCGTCTAATCCTGGCCCTATAAAGTCTGTCACTGAAAGGGATGATACTGTGTTTTTTATAAGATGACAGATTCTTTCCTCCTCACTGTATCAGTTATCCCACTACAATCACATTATTGTTACAAAATAATTGAAAGATGAAGCATGAAAGAAATATGGGTATAGAGTCAGAGTTGTGTTGGGCCTTCCGCAGGCACAGTTGGTAAAAGACCGGAATTCAATGCTACGATTGACCAGCATCGGCTCTGACGAGGATGAAGAGACAGAAACTTATCAGGAGAAGGTGCACATGACCTGGACAAAAGACAAGTACATGGCATCCCGGGGGCAAAAGGCCAAGTCAATGGAAGGATTCCAGGACCTGCTTAACATGCGCCCGTAAGTTTTCCAACTCATAAGCTTATCACATAAGATCCTAGTCAGTGCAACATATGTGACTTTACCAGGATACCCATTTCACCCCAAATTTAGCCATCTCTCTGTTGTTTGCCTGTGCATATCAGCTACCAATTAACATTATACACACGTTAACCATTGCTCTTCTCTATACTGTGTTCCTGGTATAAAACAAGCAAATATAGAATGAAAAAACCCAAGATATTAATATTATAAGGAAATCATTTTGTTCATTATATTATTCATACTCAAAACAAAAAAAGCTTATAGATCAAGTTTTTGAAGGTTGTTAACTCTATGCCTAGTTTTCTGTTTACCTTAACCACCTTTCTTTCCCGTCGTCCTTCCTGCCCCTTTCCCTCCCCAGCGACCAGTCCAATGTGAGGCGGATGCACACAGCAGTGAAGCTCAATGAGGTTATAGTTAACAAGTCCCATGAAGCAAAGCTGGTTTTGTTGAATATGCCAGGGCCACCCCGAAACCCTGAGGGTGATGAAAACTGTATCCTTTCCAAGAGTGGAGCTACCAGTAAGGAAAATATTAGCTTGTTTTTCAGGTGAGACTACTAGATAACTGTAAAAGTCATTATCTCTGCCAAAATTTCCTTCTTGAGGAGAGAAAACTTTTAAAAGTCTTAGCCAAGGATTCTTACAAAGCAGTGAGATTAATCTTCTTTTAGAGTTGGGAGTGTAATATGTTCTCTTGGAACCCCAAAGTCTTTTAAATGGTATATTTTCAACATTACTTCTACTGTGTACAGAACCCTTTCCGACATTCTTAGAGATGGAATACCCACATCCTTTCTTTTTTTCAGGCTCTCTGCATTTGCAGAGCCTCTTTCTTTTGGATGGTGTGAGGGGAGAAGCAGTTGAAGTGGACCCTCTGAAGGAAAAAAAAGAAAGATAAAGGTTCTTTCTTACACTCTGATCCCAGAAATTTTGTGGGACCGCTTCCGCACTGCAGTGGTATTGACGGACCCATTCCCACCAGTACTACTAAGGAAAAGAGATGTTTAAGAAAGCAAAAAAAAAAAAAAAGCTGGCAGAAAAATTCAACTTGAGCAGCCTCACTTAAAAATTACTTGGGTTCTCTCTAGGAGTCTTAACAAGCTGCCCTGTTGTGGCTTTTCCTTTTTTTTTCCTGGCTTATTTTGCTACATAACGCATTATTTGTGGGTTTTCCCTGTTAAAAAATATTAAGGAAAAAAATCTACCAAACGAGATCTTTTTTTTAAAGATCTTTTTGGGAAAGTCTTTTTTTTTTAATTGTTAGAATTTTTATTCTAACAATTCTGTAGTCTTTTTATTATTATTTCTACCAGAACAATCAATTGTAGCAACCACTTGGTTTCCCAAAGATTTTCCCTCAATCAGTATTCCATGCTAAGCAAAAATAAATGAAAATAAATATATATATATATTGCCACTGTATTCATGCACTGCCACTATCAGTTATCAAGCTCTTTAAATGTAAGTAGACTAGATTCCCATCTTTGAAAGAGTGTTTCCCAGTACTGCTTCTGATACAAAATTCCTTATCAGGCACGGCTGAGTGAGAACAGAAACCACTTTAGAAGAGATTAAGTACCTACAAAACCTAATTAGGGAACTAGGGTCTCATAGAACCACTGGAAGTCATATACGCAAAGGGACTAGATCCCTGGATTGATTCATAGGGTGAAACTGAATTACAAAGTACAGTCTTGTAAATCTGAGTATGCAGTAATTAAAACAAGCCTGTTGATGTTATACTTTTGTAATCACATCAACTCTGATTATGATATACCTGGGTGTAAAGTGTCCTCTTTTGCTTATTTGTCTCCTTAACTAATTCTGAAGACATGGAGTTCCTGGAAGTGCTCACTGAGGGACTAGAGCGAGTCCTTCTTGTCAGAGGTGGTGGCAGTGAAGTGATCACCATTTATTCATAATCTACTCCTGAATGACTCTGCTTGGCTTCATCTCTCTTAAAAGGCTTCCGTCCTCCATGGAAGTGCCAGCTCTTTACTACCATGCCCACCAACTAGAGGCCTGTGTTCTGTACACCTCACCTGAGTGAACTTGATGAGCTGAACATCAAGATCTTGTGCAGAGAAGTAAAAATAGTTCTGCTCTTTGCTCCCATATGATCTGCTGTCCTTACAAAAGAATCTAATATTCCCTCAACATTAGAAAAATGGTCAAATCCTAAAGCCATGTTTGTACTAGCTGAAGGCAAGTTAGAATTAACAAGCTAAATCAATAAAACGAATTGGCAGAAAGAGTACTAGAAATTCAACTGAAGACAAAAATCAAGTAATAATTAGAGTAATAATCCAACATGAAAGGTAAGTCCTGGAAGTCATGGTTTCTTGATAACACCATGAGAACAGAGAAATACTAAGGGATTCATGGTCAAGTATATGGAGACCTAACATCCTGGTGAAGGTAACCTGTAGCAAGCCAAGATGAAAACTTTTTTGTGCTAATTGTCTTGAGTGTATCCACTGTTTCCAGGACTCTGGTTTTATGTTCGAGTACTGATGTACAAAACTGAAACATGGCTACAACTTCTACTTCCTCCAAAACAAGATTTTTCCCCAAATACCAGGTTTAAGTACACATACTGGGTTGTTGTGTGTTTCAGCTGTTGTTTTCTCAAAGCCCACTCTGTGATTAAGATTTTAAAACAGGTAGTGTTACCGTGGAAATTGTTTTTAAGCAGTGAAAATTTCTTTCAAATGGCCAAACTAAGGAAATTCTAAAGATAGCTATTAAGATTTACAGAAATATAATCTGGTTACCTATGTGACATGGACAAAACATCTAAGAAATACAGATGATGATGCACATTGACCAATAGGTTCAACTTTGCTTCTCCCTTTTATGCCCTCTGGGTTAGTAGGCACAGGTCAAAAATCATACGAACACTAAGAAGACTGGCTAAAATTTTCCCCCAAACAGTGTCTATCTTTTAAAGGGGAAATCCAGCCATGGAATTAGACGTTCCTGAGCCATACTCCTTCCATAGTGCCAAAGTTACTGAGATGCTGCTACTCTGCTTACCTGCTTCATTAAAGTGGCATACAGTTGGCGTTGGCCTATTTCAAGAAACTTTTTTCACTAAGAATCCTGTGGACTCATTTCTAAAGCCATAGTGAAGACTTGAGGCACTCACCTAAATGCCCAGAGATGCATATTCCCCTTTCAGTTTTATTCTTTATTCTGAGTGCAGAAACTTGGCTCTAAACCAAGAGATTGTCCAAGCCAATCGTCTTCTCCTATTCAAGTTTTGTTTTAGAAGCTTTAAGTGTGTCACAGAAATACATATGCAAGCTTAGCTTTTTATTTGCTAATTTACTGATCACAAAACACCTATCTGGCTTTCAAGCATAGGGAAATTACTCCGTGTGACTAAGTGGTAATTTCAAATATATGAGGTCATTTCTTTTACAGGATAGGTTATTTAGAGAAACTATTTGCCTATATTTGTGGCTGCTTTTGAATTTCACTTTATTGATCAATAGTGCCACTTTTTGATTACCCAATAGGATATGGAAGAAGCTGACCTAGGTGCCAGCAGACTGTCCATTTGACCCTTACAGATAGAGAAAACCCGTCAACATGGCTTAAGAAATTGAGTCATTTCCATTTGTTCCTTTTGCTTTTCTTTCAACCTCTAGGCCCAATCAGGATAGCAAAGCAGACAGAATCTTGTCTTTTATTCTGCTCCTTCCTGCAGAGGGTGGAAGCATTGTTTACAACTTCCATTGCAACACTCCACTGCCTAGTTGAAGACGGGTTCCCCAGGACCCAAAATATTGAAGATCCATGTTCTAAAGGTCAGCCTGCCCAGGAATTCCTCTACATTTACACAGACTCTCTGGCCTAAGCAGCAAAAATAAATGTATACACACGCACATATATATATTGCATATAGAAAAAGTATGGGCAGAAGTTGGTTAGTTTTAAGTTTTTTGTGGTTGAAGTTCTGTAAGAATCTTTTAGAGATAAGGGAATTAGTGGCTACTAATATAGCCACTACTACTTCAGCCCCTAAAACACAAAATCACTGTTACGTGGGAAAATGGTTATTAGGCCAGATTTAAACTCATCTCTGTCTAGAGCATTTCATGTCTTTGTGTTGCTTATGTTGTTTGTCTGCAAAGTGTCTTGTCTCTTTTAATCACTGCAAATAAAGCAATACCGAAAAGATGCACCTTAGGGGAAGGGGTTTTGTGTTTCAAGAAGGAAGAGGAAAAAAAAACTTCCTCTGCCTTCTGATTAAGATCCAGCTTTTAAGTCTTAGCTATGACTTTACCAGGGCAGGTTATAATAACATACATTTTCCAATTGCTGGCCCTCTGCCTTCTATAGCTATCTTAAAAGCTGAAGTTTGTACTGTAGCATCTGCTTGACAGGTACCAGGTCCCTCTTGGCAGGGGAAAGATGACCTCTTTGTATTTTCCATTGCCTCAGATTCCTGTGGCCCCAATGATTCCTCCAATCCTCATTCCCCCTAAACGTGTTAAAAAATCCATTATTGTGGATATTAAAGTAGCAATTACACTGTAAGCCTATTTATCTGCTCTTGTTGTCTGGTTTATTTTTCACTTCATCATGTATAATCAGAATCCAGCATTAGTTTCTCACATCTTATACAAGTGTCTCCAACAGAATTTTTATGTCCTAGCTTGTGTTAAATAGAAGTGAAATATTAAGGAAAATAGATTTAAGGGAAACATGTATAATTTTTTTTAAAGCACTGTTCTTGACCATTTAATTTATTGAAAGGAGATGCTGCTGTGGTCTTGACTTAGCAGCAACCATTCTTTTGTTTACATAGTTATGGTATTATTCGTTGTTTTGCTCTATACTGGAAACATAAATAAAGTTTTCTACATTATTTTCAGTCAAGGGTTGTGGTAGCTTCTTTGTGTTTGTAGTGATAGTACATTCTTTCTAGGGTGTCTCCTCACCATGGAGGAAAGAGTGCTTTTGGTTCTTTCCAGCCTGAGTGATCGTGTGAAGGGTTGATATGCTGAGGAGCCACTGGGCTTAAAGAAGGCTGTATATGTGATCCAAATACATAGGTACCAGGTGCTGTGTTCTCAGGTTCACAAAAGCAGTCCTCCACCACTGAACTCCATCCTCTAAAAGAAGAAAGTAAAATAGGTGAGTAGAAATGAGCAATGAAATTATAAAGGCCTGTTACACATGGCATGGGAAATGAAGCCCAGCCCCCACTCAGAAAGGCCAGTGGGGAGCAAGGTCCAGCACACAGGATCCACGCCCATGGATAAGTTCTCCCATAGGGATTCAGGCCTGCATTGTACCTAGGCTGCTTTGAGTCTTGCTTTTGCTAAAACTCCTTCACCCTGGATTGAAGCTGCAAATGTTTACTGCATATCTCTAAAGTAACTTCCTAAAGTGTGCTAAACCTCCCAAGTATGGAGTGTAACCAGTTCAACCACCTTTCCCCTTGATCTGCAACATCTTTCTCTCTGAAGTAATTAATATTTTTTCCTTTGTTAACTGTAAAAGGTAATCACCTAGAGTGAACCTGTGCATAGTAAATGATGACCATCCTCAATGTAATATATCCAGAAAAGCAATAAAAGCCTGTCCAGGCGGGGGTTGGGGCCCTCTCTCTCACTTAGAGAGCAGCCATGCCGTACTTTTTCTTCACAGGACTTCTGTAGTCCGTGTGAATTTGTCCGTAGCAGCCACAACACATGGGCTTCACGGCTGGAGTCCATGTCAGAAACAACTTCCTGAATCAAGTACTTAATACTTTAACCACGAGTTATTTTATCCTTAAAAAATAACTTCCAGTCCTGACTGGTGTGGCTCAGTGGGTTGGGAGTTGTCCTGCAAACTGAAAGGTCGCCAGTTTGATTCCCTGTCAGGACACATGCCTGGGTTGTGGGCCAGGTCCCCTGCTGAGGGTGTGTGAGAGGCAACCAGTTGTTGTCTTTCTCTCATATCAATATTTCCCTTTCTCCCTTCCTTCCCCTCTCTCTAAGAATAAATAAATAAAATCTTAAAAAAAATAACTTCCAAACTCCTAATGGATCTTATTTCTTAAGAAATGAGCTTGCCCTGGATGGTATGACTCTGTTGGTTGGGTGTCATCCCACAAAGCGAAAGGTCACCGGTTCAATTCCTGGTCAGGGCACATGCCTGGATTGCAGCTTGGTACCCAGTTGGGGTATATATGAGAGGCAATGGATCAATGTTTCTCTCCCTCTCTTTCTCTATCCCTTTCCCTTTCTCTAAAAATAAATAAACTCCTTAAAAAAAAGCTCTAATACCAACTCTAATCCACCATCAAATGGATCATCTATTTACTATCCACTACATCCACTACGTCTGACCCCAGAGTTAACTTTTCTTTTGCCTTACCTCAGGGGGTTCAATGAAGGCTAACCAATCCGATGCATGTGTAGGCAACAGTCCCATGGACTGGCACTTATAAACAGCCAGTGCCAAACCCATGAGGTTCCCAATGAGATACACCAAACCCTGAAGAAACTTCTGGCTTGAACTCTCCAGCATCTTGAAAGCTGTTAGGGTAACAAAGTATCAAAACCACTTTTTAAAAATAACTTTAAAAAAATTATAACTCAGGCCACATATTAAAATAATATAAATAATATGCAGAGGCACACAGTAAAATAGCAAATAGGACAATTAAAAGAATGAGCCCTGGCTGGTGTAGCTCAGTGGATTGAGCGCGGGCCTGCCAACCAGACAGTTGCAGTTCGATTCCCGGTCAGGGCACATGCCTGGGTTGCAGGCTGGTTCCCTGCAGGCCAGTTCCCAGCAGGGGATGCACGAAAGGCAACCATACATTGATATTTCTCTCCCTCTCTCCTTCCCTTCCCCTCTAAAGATAAATAAATAAAATATTTTTAAAAAAAGAATGAGAAAACATGATATGCACTGTTTTCCCTCCATGTCACCACCCTGCACACCCTCCCCCTGCCACTAACCAAGAACCATGCCAAAGATTTGCAATATTGGTTTTGCCTAAGAATTTCCTCCTAGTTCTTCAAACTTTGGGAAGGGTTATTATTTCAAAAAATACTTACTGGCTGAAATGGCCATAAGTGCCTGAATGGGTCGCCACGCCATCATACACACCATCATAGTAGGAAAGATGGAGATGGTATTGCCTGCCATGTACATGATGAAGAGGTTCATGGGAATCTGTTTGAGGGGACCCAAGGCAATGTCCCAGCAGCGCTAAAACAAAGACACAATTTTAACCTCTGATCACTACCCACAGTCCCACATTTATTGTACCACTAATGTTATAGTCAAATGAACATAATTCTCAAGTTGTGCTTCTGACTGAGCTGACACCTCAATTCTACCACCTCTGGCCTCAATGTCACCACAAGAAGTCTGGTCTTCTACTAAAGATAAGTCATTCTTGTGGAGAAAGGGGAACCCTTTTGCACTGTTGGGAATGCCGACTGGTGCAGCCACTATGGAAAGCACTATGGAGAAAATCTCAAAAAACTAAAAATGGAACTGTCTTATGACCCAGCAATTCTACTTCTGGGAATTTATTTCAAGAAACCCTGAAACACTAATTTGAAAGAATATAAGCACCCCTATGTTCACTGCAGCATTATTTACAGTTGCCAAGATTTGGAAGCAGCCCAAGTGTCCATCAGTAGATGAGTGGATACAACTACGAGACATTTATTCAATGGAATGCTTCTCGAAGAAAATTTTACCCTTTGCGACAGTATGGATGGACACGGAGAACATTATGCTAAGTGAAATAAGCCAGTCAGAGGAAGACAAATGTCATATTATCACTCATATGTGGAATCTAATTAATGAACTTAATTTAACAAGCAAAAGAGACTGGAAAAGAGCAGGCTGAGAGCCAAGAGTGGGCGCAGAAGGATCGGGCAAAAAAGAAAAAGGGTTCATGGACACAACAGTGTGGTGATTGGTGGGGGGAGGGGGTGGGTGGAGGTGGAAGAGGTTATAAGGGGGACAAATGGTAATGGAAAAAAATGCAATAAAAAGGATAAGGCATTCTGACTGTTATATTTTTCCCTATAGGTTCTTCACATGGCATTTTCCCCACAATTCTAGCTAAAGAAAGGCTTTCCCTGCTTATACTTCTGGATCTATCATTATCTTATGTACAACTGAATAAATAGATAAATCTACACAGTGAGAGATTAGCATTCCTGAATCACTAACAGAATAGACAAATAAAATAGAAGATTTGAAAGACATTATTAACAAACTTAACCCGACTCACGTATATAGAACATTGCCCCCAACAGCTGACTTCACATCCTTCTCAAACACATATGGGGAAAACACCACTTGCTGACCCATGCTGGAAGTGTCATTAACTCTCAAAGAACTCAAATTATATAAAGCATGTTCTCTGCTTACCATTCAGTTACGCTAGAAATAAGTGACAAAAATTAACCAGAAAATCCCTTCTGACTTGGAATTAACAAATGTATTCTAAGTAATTCACGAATCAAATTATAATGGAAAATAACAAGTTTTTTTAACTGATCAGAATACACATTAACACTTGTGGGACACATCTAGAACTTTGAGAAACTTATAAACTTAAATACATATTAGAAGACTAAAAGTAAGCATCTATTTCAATAAATCAGAAAACAAATTAAACCCAAGGAAATAAAAATGAGAGCAATCATTAGTAAAGTTGTCTTTAAATCAAAAAAGCCAAAGGGGGTTTTTTGTTTCTTTTTTAAAGATTAATAACATTAATACTGCTGAACCCGATGAAGGAAAAAGAATGGAAGATAAATATTCAACATCAGGAATGAAAAAAGGGACATCTCTATAGGTTTTATAGATATTAAAGTGATGATATTATGAATTTTAGGAAGTGGTTCAATTACTAGAAAAAATACAGTTTTACCTAAATGGCGTAAAAAATTGGAAATATAAATAGTCCTCTAACTGTTTAAAGAACTGAATCTGTAATTAAGTCCAGATAGTTTTTCTTGGCAAATTCTAAACATTTAAGGAAAAAATAGAGCCAATCTTACACAAACTCACAGAATAAAAATGAACACTCTACAACTCAACAACTCATTATATGGGGCCTCATAAATAGTAAAACCTAACAAGGACATTATGAGAAAAGTTTATACACCACTGTCAGACATGAACCTAAAAGTAAAAATCCTAAACAAAGCCCTGGCTGGTGTAGCTCAGTGGATTGAGCATGGGCCTGTGAAGCAAAGGGTCACTGATTCGATTCCCAGTCAGAGCACATGCCTGGGTTGTAGGCCAGGTCCCCTGTAGGGGACACATGAAAGGCAACTGCACATTGATGTTTCTCTCCCACTCTTTCTCCTTCCTTTCCCCTCTAAAATAAATGAATAATAAAATCTTTATTTAAAAGATCCTAAACGAAATATTATCAAAGCAAATCTAGCTATAAAAAATAATAATACACCACTATCCACTTGGATTTACTCACATTAAGAGAATAAATAGCCATACTTGTAAATAGTTCTCTAATGTGTTATTCACATAGAAGATCATTTGTCTGGAACTTCAAACATCATCTTGTCCATACACAGAACTGTTCTAAAGGAAGTATTTATGATAACCCACCTTTAAAAATCACGCCATTTTAATAACACTTTTATCGTATTTTATTGCAATTTGATATCAAAATAAAAAATGATACTTATCAAGAAAAAATGGTAACATTTCATGTGAAAATCACTTGAATGTCAGGAAACAAAGATCATATATTGATTATTATTGAACAATACTAATGGTTCAATACTAATACTAGTATTAATATTGAACAATAATAGTAAGGCAGAGGGGAAAGAAAGTGCAGGCACTGTTCTAGGCACTTGGGAGACAAAATCATGCTCTTATGGAGCTTACAAGAATGAAAAAATAAGTAGTAAAATAAGAAAACTATATCATATATATGAATGCCATGGGGAAACAAAGTGGGAAAACAAGATAGGGCATGCCATGAGGGTAGGCTTCATTTGAAAGTAACTTTTGAGGTGAGAGAAAATCATAAAGGTAGCTGGGGGAGGAGTACTCCAGGAAGAGGGAAAAACAAATACAAAAATCCTGAGATGGGGGTTTGCCTGGCATATTTAAGGACTAGCAAGAAGGCCAATCTGACTAGACAGCAGTGAACAAAGGGGAAGGTGGTAGGAGATGAAGTCAAAGATGTTACAAGGGGCTTGACTAATGTATAATTATATAGAACATTATAAAGACTTTGGCTTTTACACTAAGTGAAATGAGCTACAGAAGGGTTTTCAGTAGAAATGATGTGACTTATGTTTTAAAAGGATCCAACTGGCACCCTGTACAGTGTGGCTCAGTTGGTTGGAGCATCATCCCATAAACTGAGGGGTCAAGGGTTCAATTCCCAATCAGGGCACATGCCTAGGTAGCAAGTTTGGTACTGGTCAGGGTGTGTACAAGAGGCGTTTCTCTTTCACATCAATGTGTCTCTCCCACTCTCTCTCACTCCTTTCCCCTCTCTCCAAAATCAATAAGCATGTCCTCAGGTGAGAATTTAAAAAAAAAGGGATCATACTGGCTGCTATACTGGGAATAGACTACAGGGGGTAAGATGGAAGTATTTTGAGGCCGGTTAGAAGTCTAATGCAGAGGAGGACACAAGGAATCCTTTGGAGATGAAGCAAATGTTCTTTTTTCAAGATTGTGGTGGTTTCATGGTGCTATGCTATTACTAAAGCTCATCAGATTGTACTGTTTAAAAGTCAACGAAGGGCAATTTGCCTCCCTAGACATTTGGTAATGTTGGAGACCTCTTTATGTCAACTGGGGAAGGGCACTGGTGGCATCTAGTAGAGGCCAGGGATACTGCTAAACATCCTACGATGCACAGTATAGCCCCCACAATGGCGAATTAATTATTCAACCCAAAATGTCAGTAGTGCTGAGGTTGAGAAACCATAATTTAAATGAATGCTGTTTATTGTACATAAACTATGACTCGAAAGAATTGATATTTTAGTCTGTTGTAGACATTTGGGTGAAGAATGGTAGTGGCTTAAACCAGGATGATAGATGAAGGTAATAATTAGTAAGATTTTGAATCTATTTTTAATGTAAAGCCAACAGAATATCCTGACAGATTGGTTGTGTCAGATAAGGAAATTAGAGAAGAAAAGGATGACTTCAACTGGAAGGCACTGCCATCGATAGATAATTTTCAACCTGCCTTATGTTCCAATTTTCTTATGCCTTATGTTCCAAACGACTTTTCTTTTTCCAATTATTAAGCACTTTTGAAGCTGATATGTATACTCCTGTATCACTAATCTCAAGCAGTTGGGCTACCAAATATTCAGAATAAGGGACATCTGCAATAAGATATTCATGTTGTTTGGGACAGAAGACTGGGTATGTAGGTCAGGACCAGCCCAGAGACTACGGTGACATCTATACCTCTGTACCTTCTCCACCAGGATCCGGTCTGTCTCTTGCACGCTGGTATCAGGCACCTGCTTATCCAAGTAACCAACTGGGTACAGCGAGTCTCCCTGGCCACCGCCCCGATCACTTCGGCCCCTAAAGAACCAAACCAAGAAACCAAGGTTGCAGACTCCCACACTTCATATCCCACATTCCCTGTTCTACTCACAGGAGTGAAGACCTTCAACTGCACCTCTACCCTAATTAAAGCAAGCCCTCCTGTGGTTTGGTCAGGCTCCTGCCTACTGAAAAGACAGCAATAAACATTCTTTGGCCACAGAAACCTCCACGGCAGAGAAGCCGCTAGCTCCCCAGGGGTCGTCTTTCTGCCACCCATCCTACCAGGTTCTAAGCCTCTGGGGGAAATGTCCCTCACCTGCTGCCTCCTCCAGGCGCGCTCAGCTCAATGGCCCACTTGAAGCGTCGGCCTCGGTTGGCCACCAGGCTCCCCTGAGCCGTCATGGCAAAGGATGCCTACTAAAACAGTTCAGGTCCTTAATCTAAAGCGTAGCGGTGTCTCCAGTTCACTGGCGTCCGCGAAAACTAGACCGCAGTCCGCAAGTCCACTTCCGGCGCGTGAGCGTATACGCCACTTCCGGAAATTGGAGGTCGCTGCAGCGGAGGGGGTGCTGGTACGGAGGGTGACTGGTGAGGGAAGCTGACAGAACTTGAATCTTCCTAAAGCGGCTCAGGCGCGTTCTCTCCTTTTGGTAGAGACCTGTTGCGTGTCCCTGACCTCTGAGGTGCACTTTACCGGGCAGAGGGGCGGTCCGGGCTGATTTTGCTTTAGGAGTTCCTACACTCTCCCGATAATTACAAGATTCAAATCTCGCTTTAAATACTGGTTTCACCACGGATTGTGTGACCTTGAGTTATTTAGTAGCTTCCGCGTATTGAATGTCCACGGTGTTCCAGGAGCTTTGTGTTTATTACTTCTCACAGTAACCCTGCAAGGTAGAAAGTTGTACCCGAGACCTGCACAAAAGCTAGGGGGCAGTGTGCACATGGAAAGGTTCGTGGGCTTTTGAATCCTGGATTCAGTATTTAATTGTTTTGTTTTTTTTTATCTTGGGCAAGTTAAATTGTTTATGTTTCAAATCTCTTCAAACATAAAATGTGGATAATCTACCTACTTTAAAAGTTTGTTGTTAGGTTACGTGGTGTGCTTGCCACATATGATGTATTTTTTAATGTCATTAAATAATCTACAACATTATTCGTATTGATTGGGTTTTGCATTCAGTTGTACACCTGTGTCATAATTGAGCCTATTGGATATTTAAGTTGTTCCTCTTTTATTTTTTCTTATTTCCTTAAGTTAAATTACTAGAACTGCAATTGCTAGATCTGAGTATGCACATTTTAAGGGAATTTTCATTTAAAATGCCTGGAAAATTGCACCAATTTACATTACGTCAGGTATAAAATTTAAGAACAGTGTAATTGCCAGTTTGAAAATGGTACCATATTATTTTTAAATTTGTATTACTTTGACCTCCACATTATTTGGTACGGCTGGGGTGGAGGGCCGGGGGAGGAATGCTGTGATAGTGGCTAGGGGGGTTAAGGTTGAAGAGATTCTTTGGCCAACTAAAGAGTTTGCACCCTTAAATATGATGGTGATGTGGAGACACTGAAGATTACCACCCCCCACTTTGTTTTCTGATTTTAGAAATACTGTGTTGGCCAAAAAGTCCGTTTAGTCTTTTACATAAAATAAAAGACACATTTTTCATTTTCACCAATAACTGTTGATTTGGGTATTTTGAATATGTCAACTATCTCCTGCTATTGGCTTCTCATGGGTAGAGGCCAGGGGTGCTGCTAAACATCTTCCAATACCTAAGACAGCCCCACAGCAAAGAATTATTTGGCCAAAATGTCAACAGTACCAAGAAACTTCACAAATCGCTTTTGACACGTTCAATCAGTCACAGCCTTCTCCATACACTGCACAGATCCTTTTTTGTGTTTCACTTGTTTTTACTTTCTTGAAATAATAAAGCATAATATGCCCAAAATGTTGCATAACTTCTATCTTCAATATTAAAATAGCTGCACAAAAATTTACCAATTTTGATAAGTTTTGTTAAGTGCATGCTGATATGACAGCTGTCCCAGTACAGTCTAACAAAATTATTTTGAATGAAGTTAAAGACATCTAGCACAACTAGAGCCATCGTATGGAAAAAAAAACTAGAGGAAATTTTTGGCCAACCCAATATTATGTGTTCATAGAGGACTGCATGAACAAGGCAAGTGTGAAAAAGATTTTTCATCTTCCATTCGATTCTTTAACATATGTATGCCTATCTGATGGTAAGAAGACCCAGCTTGTAGATTGCTTTTCTTCTTTTTACTTTCCTGCCTTGATTGCCTAGTCTCTAATGAACCTTTGAGATTCATCTAAAGTTTCACATAGGCCTTGGCCCTTAGGCATTCCTCTGTCCCACTGTTTTCTGCAGAATAGCGCCCACAGCACTGTAGTGTTTGTTGACATTTTCTGAGCACCCATCTCTACCACCCCCACACCCTACCCTACATTGCTTGAACATAGAAACTATATGTTAATTATCTTTGATTCCATAGGCTATTGCCTTGCACATATAAAGTACTGATAAATGTTTAGTTAGTGTAAGTAAATTAATTGAAAGTTAGTATACTGTAAGTACACTATGTAAAATAAAACAAAAATTAGAAGGGAGGGAATATATAAAAATGTTACATATTCTGGTAATGATTTTTGTGCAATTTTGTCTGTTTTTTAAGTTATTTGTCTGGTTTTTGTGCAGTATTGTCTGATTTTAAAACATTGTTAGTCATTTGAATCATGTGTTCCTTTCCTTTTTTAAAACTGATTTTTAGAAACAGAGAGGAAAGGAGAGAGAGAGAGAGAGACACTGATTTGTTCCACTTATTTATGCATTCATGGGTTGATTCTTGTATGTGCCCTGACCGGACATCGAACCCACAACCTTGGCATATGGTGATGACACTCTAACCAACCGATCACGTGGCCAGGCTGTATTCCTTCCCTTTTAAAGTACTTCCCTACCTCTTAAAAATGTAACCATACCTGAATCAAAGTTGCTTTGGCCTCAATAGAGTATTCCAGTCTTTCATTCCTTTATGCTGAGAGTCCTCATAATGTTATTTGCCAAAACGTATTCCAGAGAACAAGAAGATACTGGGACGGAGCAGAGGAAGGGTTCCAAGGTCAAATACTGCACATTGCATTCTGCACATATAGCCTAGATATTCTCAGTGCTATTAATGTAATATTAAAATCACAAGAAATGATTCAGTAGAATCATTAAATTATCTCCCTTTAATTTTGCTTCCCAATTACTTAAATAAGAACCCTCCCCTCCTCTCTTATCACATCTGTTAATGTCCAATGGGATCAAGGTTCCATAGAACACTTGCTGTATGCTATAATTCAGGAGTAAGATGAAGGAACTCTATAAAATTCTGCTTTTTTAAATTATAAGAATATTATTAGAAATAATCCTCATGGAAATGGAGTTTTAACTTGGAATTAAACTTTTGAGGATTCCAGTTTTTGTACAAATTTTGTTTTGCAAGAAAAATGACAGGAAACCTAGATTCTAATCCTGACTCCAAATGTACTGCCCGAGTCACTTTGAGTTTGGAACTCTCTTGGCCTTAATTTCTTCATCTATAAAATGAGGGATTTATACTAACTATATAACTTCTAAGGCTACCTTCTAGTTCTAAAATATATACCTTTACACATTTTGCATATTACTTCATATACATTCATAGAAAAAAAGACTCAGCCGTGGCTGGTGTAGCTCAGTGGATTGAGTGCTGGCTGTGAAACCAAAGGGTCGCAGGTTTGGTTCCCAGTCAGAGCACATGCCTGGCTTGTGGGCCAGGCCTCCAGTGTGGGGCATTCGAAAGGCAACCACACATTGATGTTTCTCTCCCTCTCTTTCTCCTTCCCTTCCCCTCTCTCTAAAAATAAAAATAAATACAATCTTTAAACAAAATAAAATGTTAAAAAATACAAATTTAAAAAAAGACTCAAACACATAAAGTAGTAATGAGATTTCAGATCACTTTTTTTGTTTTTTAAAGATTTTATTTATTTATTTTTAGAGAGAGGGGAAGGGAAGGAGGGAAACATTGATCAGTTGCCTCCTGTACAGGATCCAGCTGGGGATCAAACTCGCTATACAGGCATGTGCCCCAGCTGGGAATTGAACCCACAGTAATTTGGTCCATGGATGATGTTCCAACCAACTGAGCCATAACTGCCAGGGTGGGCACCAATTTTAGATTTAAAAAAGCTATAAGTTTTTTTTATTTATCAATTGAGAGAAATCAGTTTGATGTTCTACTTAGTTGGGCATTCATTGGTTGATCTTGTAGGTGCCCTGACTGAGGATCGAACCCACAACTTGGCACATGGGGATGATGCTCTAATCAACTGAGCTACTTGGCCAGGGCTAAATGCTCTTTTAAATTTTACCATGTGTGGTGATGGATGTTAACTAAATTTTTTATGGTAAATATATGTACAGGGTATGGCAAAAGTAGGTTTACAGTTATAAATATGCAAAACACAGTTTATTGTATTATTCTTTCTTAATTATTGTATTATTTTCCATATGAACAACTGTAAACCTACTTTTGCCCCACCCTGTCTATAGCAGTTATATGTCAAATCATTAAGTTGTACACCTAAAACTAATTCAATATTATATGCCAATTATAGCTTGGCATATAATTTAAAAAGAAAGAAAAACATAATTTTTTGTCATCAGTTAATAAGCTAAGTTTCAGGTGTACGTTATAATTCAGTATCTAAACACACTATAGCGAGCTCACCACCCAAAATCAGGTTTCCATCTATCACCATACAATGGCCCCCCCTTCACCCATTTCACCCTCTCTTCACCCCAGTTATAACGTGACATGATTCTAAACCTAGAAGTTTAATGGTTCTCTGCCCTGGATTCACAGGAGACTCACTTTGGGAACTCTTAAAAAGTACTGATGCCTGGGCCACACTTCCAGTGATTCTAATTATTTGCATAAGGTGGAACATGGGCATCAGGATTTTTTTTATAGCTCTCCAGGTGATGCTACTGTGCAGCAAGAACTGAGAACCACTGACTAGAGCATTTTGTTGCTTTAAAAATAACAAGGTTTGACCCTGGCTGGTGTAGCTCAATGGATTGAGCACGGGCCTGTGAAGCAAAGGGTCACTGGTTCAATTCCCAGTCAGGGAAAATGCCTGGGTTGCGGGCCAGGTTCCCAGTAGGGGACACATATGAGGCAACCACACTCCCTCCCTTCCCCTCTATCTAAAAATAAATAAATAAAATATTAAAAATAAAAATAACAAGGTTTGAATTTACACAAAGTAATTTAAGCAAACAATCAGTTTTTGAGATTCTGTGTGCCTCCCACTATATTAAACTTGAATTAGAAAATAATGCAAATACTGAAGTTGTGAAAATAAATGTTAAAGTTGACTTACTTTGTGCCTTTGAACAAATATTTTAATTAAAGAAATTGTAAGAAGTCACATCAGGATTCTGTAGGTCATAACAGTTGTCTTATTTGACTTTTATAATTTCTGCCACCTACACAGTTTTTGTAATTGTTTTTGTATCTCATCCATCCCCTGAACACACATGCCTCTTTTTAGGAGTCATAGAAGCTGACTAGTTCTAATAATTCATGCCATTCTCTTCAGAATAGTTGTATTTGTATTGAAACTTGAACAAGGAAATTTTCTTTTCAAATAACCCATTTTGCAAGAGTTGAATCCTCTAAAGGAAAAAAAGAAAGTGAGAGAGAGAAAGCACTTTTATACATAATGTTTTAAGTTTTGAGTCTATGCCATTTAACAGTGTCTATAATAATTCCATTCAGCTATCCTCACTGGATAATGTGCTCTAAACGCTTTTAAGCCTTTGACATACAGCTTCAGTAAAATAGGCGTCCAGTGAAAATCTCAGTTATTTGTGTTATTTAACTATCATCATTCCTTTTGAAAAAGGACCATCTTACACTAGTTTATTCATGATGTAATTTATTCCATGTCAGTAACTAGAGCTTAACAAAGGGAAATTTTTAATCCATTTTGTCTGTTTTCGTTTCCAAACTCTTGAGTGAATTTTTTTTTCTTTTGTAAGGTCATACTTTGCTAGTTATTGTTGGATTTCTGAATCATTTGCAGGTGCATTATAATTTTTCCCTTTTGTTTCTGGTTCATGGCTTTGCAGTGTCATGTCAACCCATCAGCAGTGATAGGAACTAGTAAGGTGCTGGAAGAAGATGTTGGTTAGTAATAATACCATTCTTCCTTAGCAATTAACTTTATTTCATTTCAGGAGGACTGTTGTGCAATTCATATTTTAACAAGTTCCCATTAGAGCACTTCCCTCCAGCACTTGCTTAGGAAGCTGGGAGCGTTGCCATTCCCACAGATCCCATTAAAGAGCAAGGATGAACCATAGCATGAGTCACAATGATATATTACTAGTGGCCTAACATGTTTCTTCAAGCTTGGTTACTCTGAATTCCTTCTGATAATTAATTTCAGCTAAGTTGGAAGAGGTCTAAGCTGTCTCTACATCAAGTATCTGAATGACCAATCCAGTCCTTTGTGGCATTTTTTCCTATGTGCTAATTTATAAGGGCCTCAGTTGGTTCAGATATAAAGCACCACTTTATAGCCTGGGTATTTTTGCTTGTTTGTTTGGAGAATTTTTGTGGACTTGTCCTCCCCCAATTTTTATGTCTAGGTCCTAACCCCCAGTGTATTAGTATTTGGAGATGGGGCCTTTGGGGAGGTGCTTAGGGTTTCTTGTGGCCATGAAGATGGGCTCTCAGAATAGGATTTGTGTTCTTATATGAAGAGACACAAAAAAGTACATTATTGTCTAACCATTATCCTGTATACCTGTAACTGACACATAGTATTGAATGTAAACTGTAATTGAAAAATGAAATGTAAAGGTCACTAAAAAAGAAAAAAGAGGCACGAGAGCTTGCTCTGTCACTAAGCCAGTTAGGACACACAACGAGAAGGTGGCTTTCCTCAAGCCAGAAAGACAGCTGTCACCAGGAGGCAAATCAGCCAGAACCTTGATCTTGCACTTCCCAGCCTCCAGAACTGTAAGAAAATAAATTTCTGTTTTTAAGCCATCCAGTCTATGGTATTTTGTTACGTCAGCCTAATCAGACTATGGTAGCCTGAGCAGACTGCTGCAAGGATGAAGTTGGATTCAAAAGAACTGAAGAATATTAAGAATCTTTCGGTAGTTAAAAGACAAAGTGATACCTTAAAACATACATGTAAACGTAGGGTTGTTTAATTTGTAGGAGCTTATTTTGTAAATGGAAACATACTAAACACTGTCCACTGACTTATTTTTTTTCACTTAGTCTCTATCTTGGATGTCTTCCATGCTGTCTGTCACTTCAATCTACCTCATTCTTTTTAAAGGCTACGGATGGAGTATACGTGACATGGGTATGTGATAATTTAGTTAACTAGTCCACAACTGATGGATATTTAGGTTGTTCCATTTGTCACTACTATAAAAAATGTTACCGTGAACATCCCTGGGTAGCTCGTTGACACAGTTCTATAGGAGAGTCATACAATCAGGATTGCTTACCATAGAGATTATACAGTTACAATGTTGAAATGTCCAAACAGGCCCTCCAAAATATGTTAATTTACATTTTTAAGGGTTTGTGGACTAAATCATTTATTGTAGTAATTTGAATAGTGTCTCCCCAAAATTTATATCCACCTAGAACCATGTAATTTTATTTGGAAATAGGGTCTTTTCTAATGTAATTAGTTAACATCAAGTAGATTATTATAGGTCCTAAATCCAGTGACTGGTATCCTCATAAGAGGAAAGACATAGATGCACAGAGAAGTCTATGTGACAGTGGAGGGAGGCAGAGACTGGAGGGATGTGGCTATAAACCAACGGTTGCCAGAGCCACCAGCAGCTAGGAAGAGGCAAGGAAAGATTCCTCCCTGGAGCCTGCAAAAAGAGATCATGGCCCTACCAACACCTTAATTTTGGTCTTCTAGCCCGCAGAAGTAAGAGAGACCGTATTTCTGTTGTTTTAAGTCACCCAGTTTCTAGTACTTTGTTACAGCATCCCTAGTAAAATAGTACAAGTATCTAAAAAAGGTTCCATATAAATGAATGAAACTAATCAGGGTTAGCTTCAGTGGGAAATAAGCAGTAATAAAAGCTGCCAAGTCAAATCCTAAACTTCCAAATATATATATGAAAAGTTTAATTTCCTAGTTGCTATGATTGATTGCTTTAATAAAGTGACTTTTTAAATTTGGTTTAATTACAAAAGAAAGGCATTTATTGTATGAAATGGAAAATACAATAAAATACAAGTAAAAAGAAAAACCCTGTCATGCCCCCCATAGAATTTTTCCAGGCATGTTGATTTCAACTCTTCCAGATGGTTTTGATTTATATTTAGACTTGTTTAGCATACTGTTTTATAACACAATATTTCATGAAGATCCGTATTTTTATTTTTAAAAAATGGCAAAGCAAAGCCCTGGCTGGTGTGGCTCAGTGGTTTGAGCAGCAGCCTGCGAACCAAAGGGTCCCCGATTCTGTTCCCAGCCAGGGCACATGCCTTGGTTGAGGGCCAGGTCCCCAGTTGGGGCACACAAGAGGCAACCACACATTGATGTTTCCCTCCCTCTCCTCCTTCCTATTTCTCTAAAGACAAAATATTTTTTATAAAGGCAAAGAAGGAAGTATAGCTAAACTTTTATTTCACGTGGGGTTCTTTTGTTGTTTGTCTCTTACAGTTCTGCCAGATGTTCAGATTCTGTTGCTTTTTATACAGCTCTGGCTGTGATCATGAGGCTCCACCCGTACCCCATTTCCACCCTCCTCCCCACCCAGGCTGCTGCTGGAGCCACACCCCTTTCCCCAAGACCCTGACTAGTCCCGCTGTTCTTAGATAAGAGTAATTGTTTAGAGTATGTGTATACTAGGTAAATCTTGCTTTTAGATTCAGTTAATGTTAGTATTTTAAAGGCTCTGGAAGTGCTATAGTAAGGAGACATTTGTTAATCCAGCAGTTACCAAACTTTTGTGGCCAAGAAAGCCTTTCAGGGTTTTTTTTTTCCTCTCTTCTTTTTTTTCTTCAAACTATCGACATCTTGTATAACTAGTGTTCTGAAAACACAGCTTATTTGGGGTAAGAACTCAAGCTAACTTAGGTTCATACTGAATTTTGTTATTGCGAGAGTGATTTTGCCTTGAAGTGGATCTAGTTGATAATGTTTCTACTGCTCCCATCTCTTGAGGCTGTGCACATTTCAGTCCCCTTCCCAAGGACATTAATAATCGTTGGCCTCCCCATTTCATTTCCTTCCTGTCTTCCCCCTGCCTTTAAACTCCTCTTCACTGACCCTGCTTGTTAAGAGGCCCCATAAGTATTGAATCCCCTAAGCAACTGCATGATTAGGCTTATTTTGGGTGTGATTGTACCTTTCAGATACCCTGTGCTGATTTCCAGGCCATCAGTATTACAGTGAGTCTGTCTCCGCAGCATCGCCCCCACTTTGGGAGCTAGTCCTGAATTTTCCAGCTTAGAATAACTTTTTTTCCAAGGCAGCAGCCAAAGTATTGTGTTCTCTACCTTGGGAGAAAAAAAAGCACTGAATAGGTAAAGTTAGGGACTGGGGTTATTTTGCAGAAAAAGACAAAATCACAGTGCTAAGTACTAGTGTAGTGTTTTATGATTTATCTTATTTTCCAACATGCCCTGAGAGAAGAGCCCAAAGGCAGTGGTCTAGGCTTCCGAAAGAGGTGAGCCTTGCTCCAAAGCTAGTAAATATTCTTTCCTTTCTAACATGCTGCCCTATACCATCTTCTACTTGGTGAGTGTATCCTAGTTGTAGGTAATCTACTTGGGGGAAAGGGGAATGTTCCCTGGGTATTCAGAATAGAAGATCTATAAATACCAAATAGTGCCACCTGTGTCTCAGCTGTTGGTATGTAACAGAGCTGCATCAGGAACAAACTGTTTTAACAGGAGGATCCCCCACCACCCAACACTCTCTACCAGCTCCCATCTTCCAGGCCACAAAAACCCCAAGCAAAACTGCTGCTTCTGTCGAAAAACATACAGTATATATACTGGCATGGAAATCTGTCCATGATACAGTATTTGTGAAATGAGAATAAAACTAAGTTACATGACAACATTGTACACTGTGAGCCCAATATATATATTTATGTGTGTGTATGTATATATATATATATATATATATATATATATATATGTATTTACAAATGAATAGAAAGATTCATCTACTGGTTAATAAAAGTTATTTCTGGTACAATGTGGGAGACTGGTGGAAAGACATTAATTACAAGGAGGTCTTTAATTTTTATTTACATATGTTTCTATATTGCTTTATTTTTATTTTACCACCAGCTTGTATTATTTTTTTATAATTAAGAAAACTATTTACATATTAGAAAAAAACAACAATAACTGCTTCTGCCACCAGGGAGGGCGTCGGTACTGCGGTGATGGTTTAAAAATCATGAATCTTGTAAACTAGCAGTGAGATTTGCTCATTTCCATTGCAATTGCCTTATCTGAAATGTTCCCTACCCCCCTATTAATTACTTCCTTCCACAGTTTAGCACAGGAAGGTGGGGAAGGGAAGAGCAGAACAAAAGGGATCAGCTTCTCACCTTTACTGCCAAAATCAACTGCCTGGAACTTTCCAGAGGCTCTGATGCTGAGCACTGGATGCAGTTACTTGAGGAATGGATGAGCTCTTGCTGTCTTTAGGTCTCCTGAAGCATTGTCCTTCCTCGATCTGGCCTCAGTCTAAGCTGATAAGAATTACATACACCTCAGTAAATGCTGTGGCTTCCTGAACCTTTGATCCCTAAGGTCCTTGCCATCAATCCTCCCTTCTTCCCACTAGCCATCTCGCATTCTGTGAGAGATTAATCCTTCTAAACTCCTGATTTAACTCTGTCACTTCCCTGCTCAATGCCTATGCCATTTGTTTTTTTAAGTTTCAACTGCCATTTGTATTATGTGCACTTATACTGACTGGCATGGACTGACCTACATAATATGGTATTTATTAGAGAAAAGGAGCTTAGTAAGTTATAAGTAGGATATTATTTCATTTCTGTTCTTATAGTAATTTTCACAGTAAAATACCTGAGAAAATATATTTTCAAATGGAGACAGCTTATCCATGAGTAATAGACTTTCAAGGGCTCTTAATTATTTCTTTCCTTCCCAAACACTTTTACGTGATCACTTCAGACCTTTACACCCTGTCAGCTGACTATATGCCTTTTCAGTCTTCACTCTGCTACTCCCCAGAGCTCTTCGCATTCCAGTCCAGTCAGGATAGACAGTGGTCCTGGAACTTACTCTGCGCTTTCCCCACTGTCAGAACACTGAGCCTGACAAAATCCTGTCTGGCTTGTCAGGCCTAGCTAGAACCTTCCTCCGAGATCCCTCCCCTTACTCTCCAAGAAATGTATGTGTGACTTTGCTTGAGTTCCTTTCTCATGTTTATGGTTTATGGTTATGGTATTTATGGTTAGGGTTACTCTATACACCATCCTTCAGTGATGCCCATACCCCTAAAGAGATGGGGTGTGGGGCAGAAAGGCTAAACTCAGCTGCCTTTCAGTCAGAGGGAAGGAATGTTTAAGGCAATGAGAAGGAAGGAATGAGGGAATGGCCCCAGGGTTAAGGTCCCTTAGATACTGTCTACTGTGAGGTGTACTGGTGAACCACCTTTCTGTGTCCAAGGACTGGTGCAGGAATAATAAAAATATGTTTGGGCTGCACTTTTCTATCCATCAAAAAATATAAAAAAATTTGCCTTGGCTGGTGTGGCTCAGTGGATTGAGCACCAGCCTGTGAACCACAGACAGGGCTGTCGGCAACCACACACTGATGTTTCTCTTTCTCTCTTTCTCCCTCCCTTTTCTTCTGTCTAAAAATAAAATGTGTGTGTGTGTGTGTGTGTGTGTGTGTGTGTGTGTGTACACTTGCCCTGTTTGGGTGGTTCAGCTGGTTGGAGCATTGTCCTGTACACCAAAAGGCCATGGATTCAATTCCCTTATCAATACACATACCTAGGATGCAGGTTTGATCCCTATTTGAGGCACAGAGGGAGGCAACCAATCAATATTTCTCTCACATCAATGTTTCTCTCTCTCTCTGAAATCAATAAACATATCCTCAGATGAGGATTAAAAAAAAAACAACCTTGACTGAACTCCAAGGGGAAAAATTCAACTTTATTAACTAGAAAGTTTAATGAAGAAAAATTTTTTAAAAAGGCAAGAAAATTGACCTACATTTTCATCACTAAAATGGTATATATTTCAAAAGTAGCATATAAAAAAGCCACTTTTAAAATTTTCACCTTAAATTATGTTGATACTTGGCAGTCACCTGAGCCCTGTGGGCCAGGGAAGCTCATCCACTGGGGTAAATCTTAAAGCCTGAGGCTGGAGATGAACCTGCCTGAGACAGACACTGTGCCCTCAGAAGCTCTAGAGGTGAGAACATTAGGATTCTCTTCTGGCCTTCAGTCCACCTGCAGTCTTATTGTAGCAGAGATACTTCTATATTAACACAGCAGATTTCCTGAGTCTCAGGACTCCCATTATTTGTCTTACCTTGTCATCCAGTATCCATTGAGGGTAAGTACTGTCTTACATTTTTCCCACCTTTTTCTGATGAAGGCCCAATACAATGTCTTTTACATAGTGGGCCATCAAGAAATTCCTGTTTATGGCGATGGTGATGAAGAAATAGCTTGAGAGAAAGTGACTTCCCCCACGTGTGTTGACTTTTATTTTCTTTAAAACAGCACACCTACTTAGTTGAAGTCATATGCAAGAATGTTCCAAGTTGCACACACCTAGAACCCAGTGCTCCTGCTTCCTTCAGTCACACTGCTGAACTCTCTCAACATTACCACCTGTTAATAGGTGTGGCCCAACACATAAGCATATGCCTTCTTGCGTGTGGTTTATCTGACAGTCTTTCATAGACATTGCTTATGCAAAACATATCCTAAAAATATTTCTCCCATAGGTCTAAAGTAGTGCCCAAAATTTTCACCATTACTTAATTTTTTGCAGTAAGAACCCTGTTACTGGGGAGGAAAAATACACTGTTATTTTCAACTAATGACACCTTAGCTCTAATTAGTTTATCTGCCAGGCCACCCATTGCTCTGAACTCCCACAGCATTTAGAATATACACTTTTATCGTTGCACTCATCACAGTGTATTGGAATGACATGTTTCCCTGCTTGCCCAAGCCACTGTGAGTTCCTTCAGGCTACAAGTGCCTAGTACAAGGTCAGTGTGGCATATAGTAGGCCCTCAAAAATATCGTTGTACCAAACTTAACCAACTTGTTTCTTAGGTAAGCTCTGGAGACTTCAGAGATAAGGAGTGCCTTAAAAAGGTGAGTCACGGATGTAGAGTCTTGCAACGAGGAAAGTTTCCATTGAATGCACTACTTGATTGGCTTCTGCAAGGGGTGAGAGGCCAACCAAAGACAACCTTGATCCTGTCCCAATTTGGTTAACCCTGACCAGTGGCTTCACTTAGAAAATGAGAAGACTCTGCCTACACTGAGATGAAGAGAATTACCCTCAGTAATTAAAAGTATGTCAGTGACTGATCAAATTTAACCTCATAATTGAGTGCACCCTATTCCAAAGAGGTTGAGCCTGCTTCCTGGGGACAGGATATGCATCACACATATTTCTTGTGTTCTTAAGAGTCTGACAGAGTCTGGCACATATAAGGAACCAAAAAAAATAATAGCTAACAATTATATAGTGCTTACTATATGCCAGATACATTCCTATAAGCATTTTATGAGTTTTAACTCATTTAAAACTCACAATAATGAGGCAGCTACTACTATTATCCCCATTTTACAGATGGGGAAACCAAGTCACACAGGAATTTATATGACTTACCCAATGTCATATAGCTTCAGAGTCCATGCTTTCAAATACTTTGCCTTAGTGCATTTAAATGAGAGTAGAGAACTCTCTCCCTGTACTGTACTTTTAAAATGTTTGAGCCTCCTGGCGCAACACTTAAGGTTGTCTGCCTACTAGACTGTCATTATTAGCGCAGGATCATTCTTTGACTTTTACTACCCTTAGTTCCTAGGGCAGTATTACCGCATAGTAGCTTGGCGAGTGTGCCTACCTGTGGCCACCAGAGGACACTGTAGCCACACGTCCCTTTTCCCCTCTCGTCTGCGCGCCTCAAGGGGGCGGAGCCAGCGCTGGGCGGAGCCTGTGAGACGCCCACATTGGGAGCAATCCCGGCGGGCCGCGCGCGCGGCCGCGTTTGAATGGCTCTGAGAGGGGCTCTGCCTGGGAGCGGACGGACTCTCTAGGCTTCCGGGCGCAGTTCGTCTGCGCCGGGGCTGGGTTGAGGTGCCAGAATACCATGAGGCGCCGGTAAGTGACGGCCAGGCTCGGGCGATCCCCGCGTCCGCAGCTGCCTTGCCGGTGCTGGACTTCTTCTCGGGCCTGGCAGCGTCCGGGGCCCACCTACAGGCCCCGCGGGGGCCTGGGCTCGAGCCGCGGCGGAGCTGTCGGGTCGGGGAGCGGGGCGGCGAGACCGCGGTTTCTGAGGTGAAACACCGTGCCCGGCCTCGGCTGGGGAGCTCCGGTCCGCGGTCGCTGGAGGCGTGGGAGGGCGCCAGGGGTCTGGGCAGGGAGAGGCGTGGACGGAACCTGCTGTCACGTACTTATCTTCGGGTGGAGCCGACATCAGCAGCCCGGGGAGGGGGAAGGACGGAACGCGCGAGGCGACCTGTTTGAGGACAAGTTTTCCCGCGAGCCGCCTAGGCCCGGCCTCGGAATTTCCTTATGTTCCGAGGGCTTCTTGGCTTCCTGACAGATAAGCTTTTGTTCAGCAGGACGAACACTTGACATTACTGCATAAGAATCGCTGATTACAACTTTAAAAACCTCATTGTATTTTCTGAAAAGTTCAGTAACCACCTAGTGCCCTCAAATTTGGCTTAAGTTATGGAGATAAAGAGTTGATTTGTGTGTGTGGGGGGGGGCTTGTAAAGTTCCTTGAAAACAGAGTTGTCTATGTCAGTTGTTTCGCAGATTAAAAAAAAAAAATTCTAACAAAAATTCTGTAAAAATCACCAGTTTAGCACCATCAAAAATTCAGAAAAACTAGTTCACATAATAGCTTAAACTTGTACATAGTTTATCCTGCTTTCTGTAAAACCAGCTCCAGACTTGAATCAGAACTTTATACGTTGAGGACTTTACCTGGCTAATAACTAACATTGCAATAATAACAATGGTTACTGTTTATTTTGTGCTTTCTTCCCGCAAACGCTGTTTTGAGAGCTTTGTTTTGGGACAGGTACTATTAATCCCATTTGACAAGTTGAAACTGAGGCACGTAGAAGTTAAGTACCGTTGTGTAAGTTTACCCAGCTAATAATGGTTAGGACCCGGGCAGGCTGGTGACTGTTTATGCTACTCTGTTGCCTCTTTTGTATGTGGCTTTTTTCAGTTCCCAAAGCACTTTCATTTCATTTACTTCTCTCGACTTGGAATGTAATATACATATGGGTAAAGGGGTGTTGGTTGGTGTACACATATATTCACACTATAAAATCGAGTGGTCTGCTCTTGTTGACCATACCTAAGTTTTATGCACTGAGCAAAAAATACGTTGGGTACCTTAAGATAAATGGAGTTTGTGAAGTTCATGTTTGTGTTTTAGTTAGTTTTTTTAATTCCTTTGTATCATTTCCTGAAAGTGTGGAGAACAATTCAAAATCTATGTGTTCCTGAAAAATATGTCATTATATACTAATGTTTTTATTCTGAAAACTTATTGAGTGGTCACTCTGTACTTGGAATGATTAACTGCTCCATGACAAGAAATATGGTTCAAAAGCAAAATCATTTAATAAGAAAACAGCAGTTTACACTATTAACAACAGAGCATTTAAATTCATTTCATTAGTTATCGAGGTTTTGGTTGCCTCTATGCCCATCACATGTTAGCCCACTGGCTATACAACAGAAATGTGCCTGAGCAACAAACCTGAATGAAGGAGGTTGGCCTAGTTTGGGGTATGAGATTAACACAGACACACATACACATGTATATCTGTGTTGGTATAGTGGGTATATGCTGAACCAAACTGAGCAACTGAGTAAAGCTTCTGCAAAGAACTGACACATGAAGGAAGGATATAGGCCATTGGATAGAAGAGTATGAGTGGGGAATTTTAGTGAGGAGACTGTTTAAAGACTTGGAATTGAGAATGAAAATGATTTTTCTAGGGAACAGTACATAAACCTTGTTTATTTAGAAGGTTCCTACTGAGAAAAATAAGATGTGGGCAAGACTATGAGGAGTGTTGTATAAGACATATGACAAAGAAATTTATACTTAAGATATCTAGATATATATCTATATATGTACATATATATATATACATATATATATGTTAGCAGGGAGATACATGATTTTGGAAGTTTTAAGGCTTTTAAAATGGATGGTTCTCTATGGGAGCAATTTTGCCCTCCACCCCAGGGAACATTGGGCAATGTCACAAGAGGGGAGAAGGGGAAGCTACTGGCATCCAGTGGATAGAGGCCAGGAATGCTACTAAACATCCTAAGATAGGGTAAGCCCCTCCATAAGAAATAATTACCCCAAGCATCAGTGGTCCTGGGACTGAGAAATGCTGTTTTAAATTGTTTGTATGGCCATCTCTTTCATGTGCTGTAGATATGCGTGATGAATTTTATGAGCATGAGTACAAACAGTGTTCAAGTTGGGGAGAAGGTGGCTCAGAGACCTAAAGAAGAAAGGAGGCCTTTGGGAGAGTCCTGGGGAAGGGAGAAACTGGAGGAGATAAGATGAGACCATGAGAATGGACAGGTAGTGGTAAAACGAGACAATTATTTAAATAACATTTTTTCTCAGTTTGAAAATAGTGCATGTTCACTGTAGGAAATTTAGGAAATGTAGAGAAGGTGTCAGGGGAAAAACAGCTATAACCACCCCCCCAAAGGGGAAGAACAACTTGTCACCATTTTCATGTAGAGTGGTTCCTTTCAAATCTGTTTTTATGCTGATAACTAGTTTTCCTTTTATAAAACTAGGATTATATGTTTTTCTCCCAATGGCAATTGGGCATTTTCTGTTTTGTTTGTTTTCGACTCAGCATATCATGAGTATT
The DNA here is from genome assembly GCF_021234435.1 of Artibeus jamaicensis. Taxonomy (NCBI): domain Eukaryota; kingdom Metazoa; phylum Chordata; class Mammalia; order Chiroptera; family Phyllostomidae; genus Artibeus; species Artibeus jamaicensis. Next base: position 308,999 of record NW_026521221.1, read on the forward strand.
TCTCATTTTCCATTCTTTAAAAAATATTCTTTTTAATGGTCAGTCTTTGTTTTTTGTATGTATTCTTTTGAAATTGGGAATTTTGCTTTGTATTCACAGGAGACATTTTGAAAGAAGAAATATTAGAATATGATGACTGATTAACTGTAGAAAAAAATGAGGGTGAAAGACTACAGTATCTCCACGGTTTTAAATCTGGGACGCTAAAAGAATGGTGGAGCTACTGAAATAAGTTGGCGGGCGTTCTTATAATACTTTTTATCTTAGGTAGGTAAACTGCTATTCACAGAGACACATAATGAGATTTCAGTGAGGACCCTTGATGCCTATCACCTCATATCTTGCTAAAACTCCTATAATTTTCCTTTGTTTTTCTTTTCTTTTTGTTTTTTGTCTTAAGCTTATTTTTCAGTTTCTTCTTAGCAAGTCTTCCCCTTTCCTCTTCTTGGAATGGTTTTTAGAAATACATTTTCTATTAAAATCCTAAATAAGGCTCAAGTTTGTAGGTGTTGATTTTTACTTTGAGCAATTAAGGACTAGTTTGGGATTTTTAAATGTATTATGCTGCAGTTTATGAGCAAGAGGTGAGTATAACTTCATGGAGAGGAGGAATTATCTTTAAACACGCTTGGCCAGTGATGGGATGCCTCATAACATCATACCATACATTGTTATTTCATCAATCCCTACACTTGTTAATCTGTAGCAGTTAATTTGGTGCTTTCTGGAAAATGGATTTAGGAAAGTAAATTTAAAAAAAAAAAACACCTTAAGCCTAATACAGGTGGTGTACATTTTTCAAATTAGATAGGATATAACTTTACATTGTTGGATTAAAACACTGTGTTTTCTACTTTGTGTTCATCTCCAGGTATCTTCTGATAGCTAGTATCCATTACCTTTGGGCAAGTGTTATATTTTCTTCTTTGTTCTTGGTACACAATGAGGGTAGAAATGGGAGAGGGGTGAATATTAAGGGTCTATTTCCAGTATAGTAAATTCAAGAACAGGTGACTGGTAGACACTCACGTGGGGCTGACTTGTTGGCATTTGGAGAAATGAGTCCAGAGTTTAGAGGAAACATTGAAATGAACTGTTCTTCTTTTTTTTAAAAAAATGAATATGTTAAATTTGATTACAGTTAAGTCTTGAACCTGGGAGTCATTATACCTCCTTAAGGTACTGTTTGACTACTCTGCTGGAAAAGGGAATATATTCCCTGAGAGAAGGGGGCATTTTCAAACTTCAACATATATTCCGATTTCAGCCCAGGCAACATAGTGGTAACAAATCGCTGTAACTGATAGGGAAGTGCAGTAATTATCAATCTAAGCATTGCAATATAAGAAAGATTAAGAACCATTGTTATAAAAGGACTCGAGCATCATCTTTTGTTGATTTCCTTAATTCTGCAAGGCCAATATAGCCTTATTTCAAGGTCCTAGGGTATACTTCTCATGCTGACCAGGTACTACAAAAATTAGGCACAAGTGTTAATAGACGTGTAATAGATAAGTCCCAAATCACGAAGATGAGTGTTAAAATGAGTTTATATTAATTTGTCTTTTTGAGAATCATATATCTTATAGGTATATCCTTCCATATGTAGGGAGTCTATCTTAAAAGCATCAGAAATACCTTTAGTAACTAAACAAGGGCTCAAAAAGGATCCTTAAGGTGACTTATTTTGTATATGTGTATATATACATTTCCATTTATGAGTTTAAGAAGACAATTAGAAAGGGTTAGAGTATTTTTCCTCCCTGTGAATATTTCCAGAAAAATAACTGGAATAGGGATATTCAGTAGAACAAGCTATTAAGATAATCATGTACTTGGCTTAAGAATTGAAGTCTTTCCAAAGATTCAGGTGTTTATTTAGCCATTTAAGATGTATAGTATAGTATTAATACATTTTAATTTTGTTAAAACATAATACTTGGCATTTAAATATGAAATTTTAAAAGTCCAAAAGGGAAACATCTCCCTTTCGCCTCATCCCCCAGCCACACATAGCCTATCTCTAAAAGTGACATTTGTTCCCAGTTTCTTTCTTTGAGTATCCAAAGATATTCAGTGAATATACAAGCAGTTATTCATGTACGCATTTTGTTTTTAGGGTTTTTATTGTTAACTGATTTGAGAGGGGGCAGGGGAGAGGGAGACAGACAGATGTCAACTCGTTCTACCTATCTTTTCACTCACTGGTTGATTCTTGTATGTGCCCTGACCCAGGATTGAACCTGCAACCTTGGTGCATCAGAATGGTGCTCCAACCAATTGAGCTACCCAGCCAGGGTTGCATTCTGTTTTTATCTAAGTGGTAACATGCTGTTTTGTACCTGCCCTCCCCTTTACAACTAATGACAATAAGTCATAAAGTCATTGAAAAAAATTAAGTCTGTTGGTCCACAACCACTGATAAAGGTAATGATAAACAACCACCTAGCTTTCAGAGTTATTTCAGAAGTTATTTGGTTAACTTCTTTTTCCCATTAATCCCAATTCTTTAATGTAGTATGCTCAGTGGCCCTAGTTATTAAAACTGAGGAAGAGGTGGTAAGAATGGCAATTCCCCTGTAGCTCAATTTTGTAATTTTTATTTCAGGGGGACTTGGTCATAAAAAAAGTTGGAATTCAGTTTGGTCTAATTGATTCTAATGATGTGTAATCATTGTTCCCACTGAGTCTTCAGAAATCTGTATTTTCATGCTTGACCTGCCTTCCTGAATTTGACATTATTTCTTATACCAGCCTTCCATGGAAAACTGAATGAAGAGAGGGTGGTATGATGAGCCCTGGCCTGTTGGCTCAGTTGGTTGGAGTGTTGTTCTGTGCACCAAAAAAAGGTCGCTGGTTCATTTTCCCGTCAGGGCGCATACCTGGGTTGTGTTTGATCCTCTGTCAAGCGTGGGTCATAGATGGGCGGCAACCAGTCTGTGTTTCTCTCTCCCTTTCCCTTTCTCTAAAATCAATAAACATATCCTGGGATGAGGATTTGCAGGGTAAGGGGGAGGATGAGTCATCATTCAGCCAATAAAAAAACTATCACGGTTTATTTCAGGTTGTAGGTGTTTTGAGTTGTTCTGAACATGAAATCAGAATGTGACTTAGTTTTAAAATTTGCAATGATTATTAGGCTCTGATAACTTGGGAAATTGATTTCTTCAGTAGGAATAAACCCAGCAAGTCTATGAGACATTCCTGGAAACATACTGGGGCACCCTTCACCCCAGACGGCGCATGAATGAGCCTGCCTGGCCCTGGCTTGTGTGGCCTAGTGGGTTGAGGGTCAGCCTGTGAACCAAAATATGGCCCTTTAGATTCTCCATCAGAGCAGGAGCTTCTTCTTTCTTTCTGTTAGATAGAATTCCATTGTGTAAATGTACCACAGTTTTTTGATCCACTCGTTCACTGATGGGCACTTAGGTTGCTTCCAGCACTTGGCTATTGTAAATTGTGCTACTATGAACATTGGGGTACATAGGTTCTTTTGGATTGGTGTGTCAGGGTTCTTAGGATGTAATCCCAGCAGTGGAATTGCTGGGTCAAAAGGCAGTTTCATATTTAGTTTTCTGAGGCAATTCCATACTGTTTTCCACAGTGGCTGCACCCTCTCCAACACTTGTTTGTTGATTTGTTTATGATGGCCACTCTCAGTGGTGTGAAGTAGTATCTCATTGTGGTTTAATTTGCATCTCTCTGGTGGCTAGTGATGCTGAGCATCTTTTCATATGTCTCTGGGCCCCGTCCGCTGTGTGTCCTCCTTAGAGAAATGTTTGTTCAAGTTTTTTGCCCATTTTTTAATTGGGTTGTTTGTCTTCTGGAGTGGGATTGTGTGAATTCTTTATATATTTTAGAGATCAAACCCTTGTCTGAGGTATTATTGGCCAATATGTTTTTCCATATAGTTGGTTCTCTTTTCATTTTAATGCTGTTTTCTTTGGCCATGCAGAAGCTTTTTAATTGGATGAGATCCCATTTGTTTATTCTTTCCTTTATGTCCCTTGCTCTAGGGGAAATATTGGTAAAAATACTGGTGCAATAGTGTCTGAGATTTTCCTGCCTATGTTTTCCTCTGAGACTTTTATGGTGTCACAATTTACATTCAGGTCTTTGCCACAATATGGATGGAACTGGAGAGCATTATGCTAAGAGAAATAAGCCAGGCAATGAGGGACAAATATCATATGATCTCACCTTTATGTGGAACCTAATTAGCAAAACAAACAAGCAAGCAAAGTATAATCAGAAACATTGAAATTAAGAACAATTTGACAGTAACCAGAGGGGAGAAGGGTTGCGATAATGGAGGTGGGAGGTTTTTAGGAACAACTATAAAGGACACACAGACAAAACCAAGGGTGGGTGGAAGTAGGGGAGGGAGGTGGAGATGGCTGGGGTTGGGGGGGTGGTAATGGTGGGGGGTAAATGCAGACAACTGTACTTGAACAATAAAAGAATTTTAAAAAAAACAAACGAAGCTGAAAAGAAAGTACTTTTTCTCTATCCTGAAAAAACAACAGTGTAGACAAAAAAGAAGACTCCCCATCAGGGCACATTCCTGGATTATAGGCGGGGTCCCCAGTTGATGGGTCTGAGAAGTAACAATAGATACATCTCTTCCTCTCTTTCTCCCTTCCTCCTCTCTAAAAATAAATAAAATCTTTAATAAAAAAAGAAGTACTGCCTATATTTGTTTTTGTCCTTCTCTTTTTCTCTGTGTGGTTCACCTCTTTCCCCCAGTCCATGCCTTCCTTATATGACACATTCTTTCAAAATTTTAACTTTCAGTTAACTAATGGTTAAGTCCATTCTAAAGTCTAGAAGGGACTTGAAGTCTCTAAGCAAAATCAGTCAGCAGAATGTATCATTACTTTGTCAGTATAATAGTGTCTCATATAGTTTATAACAAGTACAGTTAACATACTATTTACTTTGTCACTTTTAGAGTACAAGCGTTTGCTGCCTTTGTAAACTACCCTCACCACCCCTTGCTCAAATATACTAAGAATAGAAATGTCACACTTAGGGAACTATGTATCTTTTAAATATGGTTTCACACTAAAGTTCTTTTGGGGACAGGCGGGGAGGCTTATTTTTGAGTTCTTGTAATAAGTTATACCTGCTCTGCAGGTATACATGATTGTTCAGCTCAATGTTTTTTAAAAATTTTTATATAATGAATTTTAGAGAAAGTAAGTTGGGGAAAATAAACATATTTTTCTTTTCCATATACTTAGGCATTCATGTTTTGACTTTTTTAGATTGATTCTAGAGAGAAAGGAAGGGAAAGAGAGAATCATTGATTTGTTGTTTCACTTATTTATGCAATCATTGGTTGCTTTTTTTATGTGCCCTGACCTGGGATTGAACTCACAACCTTGGTGTGTGGGGCTGACGCTCTGACCAACTTAGCTGCCCAGCCAGGGCCCAACATTTGTTTTCAACACTCTTGGAATAGCCATGAAAATTAATTGATTAAAATGAGGGGAAACACCGGGCATGTCCTGTTGCACTAGAAGCTGTTACTAACTACAAAATGACTCTGTATCTTTGCTTTAAACCACTCCCTTCTACTTAAGAGCAGTTTTCTTCCTAAACTCTTTAGATAAGTCATAGAGATAACACCATGCTTAACATATTGTATAATAATTGCTGGGTTTTGTTTCTCCCATTTAAACCTCGTTGGTGATGGTGAGAATGTTACAACAGGAAAGGGAAGTTTAAGGGTACCAGCAGAAGTGAGGCACTCTTGGTATTTTATAGCAACATCATAATACCAAGGTGTCTTATACCTGAAAGAGATTCAGGTCACTGAATTTTATAATTTTACAGTTATTTTGTGTTTCTTTACACAAATTCTTAAGAATTTTTATGTTTTGAGGATTAAGAAAGTATTTTCTATTAGTGTATTATTTATCCTTTTATTTTAAATGTAATTATTTTACAGTAGAAAGTTGATACAGAAAAATAAGGAAATGATTCAACCTAATACTGTAAAAAAAAAACTGTAATATCACTTTTTAGAAAGAAGTTGTATCCTTGTATACAGAAGAAGCATGACAAATGTAGGAACTGGTAGTAAAATTTGCCTACCGTACAAATCATGTTTTTACACCAAAGGCAACTTGCTTCATTAGTGATGTTTGCGTATAACTTAATAATACCTAACATTTACAGAGTGATTAAGTACAGAGTGTCTACTTACCCAGACATCATGGTAAGTAGATTCTTCTACTTATTCCTCACAACACTAATATGAAAATAGGGAATTCAGTAACTGGCCTAAGATCATGTGACTAGTAAATTGTTTAAACAGGACCCCAACCCAGGAACTCTGACGGTAGGACTTGTGTTTCCCATTACAACAGACTGCCTAGTCATTTCAGTTTAGTCATATAAGAAAAGTACAATGTCATGTTAAATCTTTCAACAGCAAACTAAAACATCTTTTTTATTGCCTGTCATATTTTCAAAGATAAAAAGTTGATAATACAGAATGTTTTGTTAACAGGGGCATTGATAATGCTCATTCCACACTTCTAGTGGCAGAAATCTGGATGTGGCGGGCAGCTGCCCAAATTATTTCTATATATAAAAAATAAATACACCCATGTGTTAAAACATACTCATTTAAATCACTTTCAAATACTTTTTTTTAATTTTTTAACTATATTTTACTGATTATGGTACTACAGTTGCACAATCATTATCCCCCACTTTATTCCCTTACACCCTGCACACCCCCACTTGCATCTTCCCCCACTTAGTTCATATCCATGGGTTGTACACATAAATTCTTTGGCTTCTCCATTTCCTATACTATTCTTAACCTCCCCATGTCTATTTTCTACCTACCATTTATGCTTCTTATTGCCTGTACCTTCCCCCCCATTCTTCCCCTCCCCCTCCTTGCTGATAACCCTCCATGTGATCTCCATTTTTGTGATTCTGTTTCCATTATATTGGTTTGCTTCATTTGTTTTGGAGGGTTTTTTTAGGTTCAGTTGTTGATAGTTATAAGTTTGTTGTCATTTTACTGTTTACATTTTTTATCTTTTTCTTAGATAACTTTCTTTAATATTTCGTATAATAAGGGCTTGGTGATGATGCAGTCCTTTAACTTGACCTTATCTGGGAAGCACTTTATCTGCCCTTCCATTCTAAATGATCATTTTGCCGGATAGAGTAATCTTGGATGTAGGTCCTTGTCTTTCATGACTTGGAATACTTCTTGCCAGCCCCTTCTTACCTGCAAGGTTTTTTTGAAAAATCAGCTGATAGTCTTATGGGATCTCCTTTGTAGGTAAGTGTCCCCTTTTCTCTTACTGCTTTTAAGATTCTCTCCTTCTCTTTAATCTTGGGTAATGTAATTATGATGTGCCTTGCTGGGTGCTTTCTTGGTGAGTCCAACTTCCTTGGGGGACTCTATGAGCTTCCTGGACTTCCTGGAAGACTTTTTCCTTTGCCAGATTGGGGAAGTTCTCCATTGTTTTTTCAAATAAGTTTTCCATTTCTTTCCCTTCCTTTTCTCCTGGCACCACTATGATTCGGATGTTGGAATATTTAAAGATGTCCCATAGGTTCGTAAGCCTCTCCTCATTTTTTTAAATTCTTGTTTCTTCATTCTGTTCTGGCTGAATGTTTCTTTCTTCTGCTCCAAATTGTTGGTTTGAGTTCCAGTTTCCTTCCCATCAATGTTGGTTCCCTGTACATTTTCCTTTATTTCATTTAGCATAGCCTTCATTTTTTTCATCTAATTTGCAACCATATTCAACCAATTCTGTGAGCATCCTGATTACTATTTTGAACTGTGCATCTGATAGGTTGGCTATCTCTCCATCGCCTAATTGTATTTTTTTCTGAAGGTTTGATCTTTTCTTTCACTTGGGCCATTTTTTGTGTCTCAGTGTGCCTGTTATGTAGAAAGAGGCGGAGCCTTAGATGTTCACCAGGGTGGGGCCACCCAGGTCGCTGGTTTGTGATGCTGTATGTGGGGGCGGGGTCAGAGAGGGACAATGGCGGTTCTCTCTTCCTGCCACTGGGGCCTGCATGGTCCATCTCACCACCACTAGCTCCTTCACTGGTTTATCTGTGTGCAAATGTGTGACCACGGTCTGCCCTCAGTGGGTCCGCCCGCTTCCCCACACCGTTGGATCCGCCCACGGCTGCTGGCACACCTGGGTCACGCACCAGGTTGGTCTGGTGGATCTTTCCTGCCCAACCCCACTCTGCTGCTGGCTCTGCCCCTCTTACCAGTTTGCTGAAGGGTTCATTGTTGTCAGACTTCCGTGTAGTTCAATTTTCTGTGTTTTGGCTGCGTTTTTTGTTGCTAAAACTTTGTTGTTTTTAAACTTGGTTGTGTGAGAAGGCGCAGTGCTTCCTCCTACGCCTCCATCTTGGCAGAAGCCTATTTAATTTATTTATTTTTATTCTCATCTACAGACACTTTTTTTCTGTGAGGACACTTTTTCTCTTGCACATCTGTGCAAGAAAGAAGCATTGAGTGGCTGCCTCCTAAACTAGAGAGAGAGATTGGTCAATCCCAACTGGGGATCGGAACCGCAACATTGTAGTGCACTGGACACCATTCCAACCAACTAGCCACCTGGCCAGGGCCCACCTCTTTATTTTTTCCTTCCAAAGTATTTATTGAGGAAACAAAGTTAAGTATTTATTGAGGAAACTAAGTTTTGTGTCCCAAAGATTTTCAGTTTTTGTGTATTTATCTCATGGTGTTGCTTATTAGATTCCCCTGTTTTCTGTATTTCTATTAAACGTAGTTGGTAACAGATGGATGAGGCTGGATTATGTTCAGGTTAGATTTTTTTGCAACAATATTTAGTAGTAGTGTTCTGTAATATTTCCTGTGTGTCACATCAGGAAATATAATAACATCTGCTTGTCTCCTTTTCTGTGATGCCAAAGTTGATTTGTGGTTTGGATGTTGTCAACCTGATCAATTCATTGAGAAATTCCCTATCACCTTCTATATCAGTTTTTGTTTTCTATTTATACTCAGATTGAATAATCATTTCTAGATAACTAAAAATATAGAACTAAGGAAAGCTCTAGATTCTGATTTTTTAATATTTATTGGCTTTCTTGTCATTCTTCCCCGCTAGACCATGAGTTTCTTGAGAAATAGAGCATGTACTTTTTTCATTTATTTACTTTTTATTAAACTTATTGGCATAGCATTGGTTAATAACATTATATAAATTACAGATGTATGACTTTATAACATGACATCTGTTTACTCTATTGTGTTTTCACTACCTAAAGCCTAATCTCTTCCCATCACCAAATATTTGATCCCCTTTACCCTCTTCAACTTTTCTCTACCCCCTTTCTCCTCTGGTAGTCACCAATCTGTTGGTTTGTATGAGGGTTTGTTTGTTTGTTTTTTTATTTAAGACATGTACTTCCTATTTCTTGACACATGGTAGGTGCTCGGTAAAGGCATGTTGAGTTGAACACATATGCTTTCTTTCCTTTAATCATTTTTTATTTTTTTAAGATTGTATTTATTTTTAGAGAGGGGTGGGGAGAAAAGGGGGAGTTGCCTGTCACACACCCTTTACCGGGGACCTGGCCTACAACCCAGACAATGTGCCCTGACTGGGAATCAAACTGGCAACCCTTTGGTTCGCAGGCTGGTGCTCAATCCACTGGGTCACACCAGCCAGGACTCCTTTAATCATTTTTTAAAAATGAACCTTAAATTAGCAAGACTTTGATTGTGATGCTCATTTGCTCACTGGAGGATATACCGTGTTGTGTGTGTGTTGTGTGTGGGGAGGGTGAGAGAGATGTTTCGTACATATTTAAATTAACTGAGTTGTTAAATTGCCTTTCAGGTTGTGTATATAAAAGTATGCAGTCAGTTCCTGCCCATGAGTAGTTTAGCAGTCTAGTTGGTGAGAGGAAACACACCTAGATCAGTTAGTGCCAATTATATGTAAGTTGTTGAAGTTCTAAGCTATGTGTTATTAACTAAGTGCCATAAAAAGATGGTAAAGGAAGAAATCAATGAATATGGGAATCAAGAAATGCTTCAGAAAGTGCCCTGGCTGGGTTGCTCCATTGGTTGGAGCATCATCTATGTACCAAAGGTTTGCTGAGGTCAGTCCCCAGTCAGGGCACATACTTAGGTTGCATGTTTAATCCCAGTTCAGGGTGTATATGGGAGGCAACTGATCCATGTTTCTCTCTCACTTCAATGTTTCTTTTCCCTTTCTCCACACTCCCTTCCTTTCTCTCTAAAATCAATAAACAATCCTGGGTGAAGTTTTTTTTTCCAAATGCTTCAGAGGAAGATTTGAACTGAATCGTTACAGCTGGAGGCTGTGATGAAATGGCAAGGAGGGAAAGGGACTTTTCAGGAATGAGAAACAATTTGGTACCATTGAACCCGAGCATCAAGAGAGATAGGAAGTTTTAATAGCAAAAGCTTAGGAAATGAGACCTAATGTTATAAAATGTGCTTTTTGTATTTAGAGAGGCTTACACTGAGTTTAGGAGTCCTTACCCTTTTACATTTCTTTTTTGTGAAGCTTTAATGTGGTTAATTTAAGTTTTTCCATCTTCTTATAAACCAAGTCTCTTGATCTCTCTAGTCGGATAAAGAGACAGGGTGGGGGGAGTAAATAAGTTAACAACCTAATTATTATAACGAGAATATTTTTAGTGACCAAAGTGATTTTAAAAGTAGTTGTCAAATTCTGGGGAGACAAAGCACTAACATTGGAATGTCACAGAGATCAAGGAAGTCAATTTATGACAAGATGGCAGAAACTTAAACCATGTTAAAGCTTTCACACAAAGAAACAGGAAAAGGGGGTGACTCCTATATACTCACTGTACCTTTTGCGACAGCATGACTAGACCTGGAGAGTATTATGCTAAGTGAAATAAGCCAGTCACAGAAAGACAAATGCCATATGATTTCACTTATATGTGGAATCTAATGAACAAAATAAACCAGCAAACTCACAGATACAGAGAATAGACTGACAGCTGTCAGAGGAGAGGTGGTTGGGGCAGGGGCAGGGTTAGGTGAAAAAGGTGAAGGGATTAAGAAGGAAAAAAAAACTTAGGAACACACAATAGTATGGTGATTACTATTGGGAACTGCTCTGCCTGGTTTCAGGAGTTGTAACTACCCCCCATGGCTAAGGCTGAGTGAGCAACCTCCAGAATGTGAGCCAAAGCTTGTCCCCTGCCCCCAGTGCTTGGTCAGTTAGTCTATGATGGTACGACCCCCTCAGAGGGGAAAGCCAGACACGATCATTTGGGAGGCCATCATGGATGTACTCAGGGGGCTACAACAAAGAGGGAGTGATGGACCCTCGCACCCTGGCTATTTTGACATAGCCCAAGTCCCCATTTCTATCTGGGAGAAGCACTTCCTGGCTCTAATCCACTTAAGCCTAAAAACCTATGATGGGGAAGGCGGTGCAGCCCTTTGCTGGCTAGAGCGGGATTGGGGTGATCAGGCCTAAGGAAGAATATGTGAAATCCTGTGAAACCTGCTTTGTTTAGAATGCTCTTATTTAAATGATACGGGTCCAAGCAAGGAGTTTGTTCCTCAAAGTTTTCTGGCTCTTTAGCTATCTGACCCTGACTGAGAATAAGCCCTCATAGTTCTTTGAATGCTACCTGTTGTTTGATCCTTACCTATGTTCTTGTGCAAATGAACCCAGTAAAAGCCCCTTGAGGAAGGGGCTCTTGGCCTTTCTCCTCTGAGAGATTGGCCACCTCTCTTCCCCAAGCAGATCATGTCTTGGTAGTTTTACTTTCATCCGTGGCAGACATGGGGAGTTTGTGGGTGAAGTTGCCCCCACAAATTACCAGAGGGAAAGAAGACTGGGGGAGGTAGAAGAGGGTAAAGAGGGAGTAAATTGTGATGGAAGGAGACTTGACTTGGTGTGGTGGACATACAGTGCAACATACAGATAATATATTATAGAATTGTACACCTGAAGCCTATATAACTTTATGAACCCTAATAATTTCAATAAAAATAAAAAAATTGTCTGCAGGCTTTCTTACTCTTTTGGAGTGAGGCAAGGTAAAAACACAAACATCTTTACTTTTATAAATGAGGAAATTGAGGCTCAACCGTTTCCAGGGTCACATAGCTAGTTAAATGGGAAAGGTGGAAATTTGAACATGGGTTTGTCTGACCTAATCTTTTAGCTATACCAGCCCTTAAGGTTGGATGGGTTTCACCCAAGTAGTGAGTTGTGATAAATACTGCAGAGTGAGCAGAAAGCTTTCCAGAGAACTGGAAGAGGCATGGGAAGCCTAAAGGCCTTTGCAGATTAAGTTTTTTTTAACTCCCATTGGTCTCCAAGTGGGGGGAGAGGACTTACCCCATTTTGATGTACATAGAGGGCATTAAGTGCATTTACCATCCTCAGGGCCAGACTCAGCCCATGTGGCTGACTAGAACAAAAATGAAGACAGAAGGACTGGCCTTAATAATCACCAGTCAAAAGAGAGAAAAATTCTAGATACTTTGAGGAATGTTTCTGGAACCTTCAGGACTAAAGAGTAGACCAATTTCCTAGAGAAGAAAAAGAACAGATATGACCCCTGTGTAGCCATATTACTTCTGGCAAGTGAGTGCTGAGTGTCCAAGGAGCCTAGTGAAAAGCCATAAATGGCATGTACTCTGCACTCCAATCTTTTGAAGCCAGGTTATTGATGCATATTTACATGAGTTTTGACATACATACAATATGGTCACTACCCCAGACAAGATATAGAACATGTTTCTCACCATGAGAGTAACATGTTCTGTATCTTGTTATTGTATATTCTGTATCTGTATCTTGTTCTGTATCAGACAGTAAATTGTCTCTTATCCCTTTGTAGTCAACTTCTACTTTCCCCTAGATACTGGCAGTAATGTTGATGCCTTTTCTAGAGTGTCATAAAAACAAAGTTATATAGCATTTAGCCTTTTAAATCTGTCTTCTCGCACATAGCATAGTGCATTTGAGACATTCTCATATAGTCTGTGTGTATCAGTAATTCATTTCTTTTTACTTCTGAGTAGTTGATAATTTTTGTAGAAAAAAATACTTTAAAATCAGTCTAGGAAAGTAGACATTTTAAATGAGTTAGGGTGACCAAACATCTCAATATGCTCGGAGCAAAACTGATTTATGCCTGTTGACTCAGAATAATTTTTAATATTGCCTTTCACTCTCAAATGTGTCTTGATTTGGATGATAAATTATGTAGATGCTGTAAACTAAGTGACAAGATACAGTTTACTTGCCCTACAGTGTTGTCAAATTTGCCTTCCAAAATACCAGAATTGTATATATTTATATTTTACATAACTATTATGAGTAATATTGGCTGTAGTAACTTACATATAGTCTCATTTTGATCTTTTAAAAACAACATGTTTTATTGATTATACCATTACAGTTGTCCCATTTTCCCCTTCATTCCCCTCCACCCTGCACACCCCCTCCCACCCACCTTCCCCCCTTTACCATGTGTCATAAATTCTTTAGCTTCTACATTTCCCACACTATTCTTCCCTCCCCCCGTCTATTTTCAACCTACCGTCTATGCTACTTATTCTCTGTACCTTCTTCCCCCTTCTCCTCCTCCTACTCCTGTGTTGCTAACCCTCCATGTGATCTCCAATTCTATGGTTCCGCTCCTGATCTAGCTGTCCTCTTAGCTTGCTTTTGTTTTAGGTGTGGTTATTAATAACTGTGAGTTTACTGTTCTTTCACTGTTCATATTTTTTATCTTCTTTTTCTTAGGTAAGTCCCTTTAACATTTCATAAAATAAGGGCTTGGTGATGATGAACTTCTTGAACTTGACCTTATCTGAGAAGCACTTTACCTGCCCTTCCATTCTAAATGAAAACTTTGCAGGATAGAGCAATCTTGATTGTAGGTCTTTGGATTTCATGACTTGGAATACTTCTTTCTAGCCCCTTCTTGCCTGTAAGGTCTCTTGAAAGATCAGCTGACAGTCTGATGGGAACTTCTTTGTAGGTGACTGTCTCCTTATCTCTTGCTGTTTCTGGGGTTCTCTCCTTCATTTTAATCTTGGCTAACGTAATTATGATGTGCCTTGGTGTGTTCCTTCTTGGGTCCAACTTCTTTGGAACTCTCTGAGCTTCGTCGATTTCCTGGAAGTCTATTTCCTTTGCCAGATTTGGGAAGTTCTCCTTTATTATTTGTTCAAATAAGTTTTCCACTTGTGGCTGTTCCTCTTCCCCTTCTGATACCCCTATAATTCAGATGTTGGAACATTTAAAGATGTCCTGAAGGTTCCTAAGCCTCTCCTCATTTTCTGAATTCTTGTTTCTTCATTCTTTTCTGTTTGGTCATTTTTTTCCTTCCTTCTGGTCCACTCAATTGATTTTAGTCCCAGTTTTCTTCCCATCACTTTTGGTTCCCTGTGCATTTCCCTTCATTTCACTTAGTTTAGCCTTCATTTGTTTATTTAATTTGTGACTGAAATCAACCAGTTCTGTGAGCATCCTGATCACCAGTGTTTTGAACTGTGCATCTGATAGGCTGGCTATCTCGTGGTCACTTAGAAGTATTGGCTCTGGGGCTTTGAGCTGTTCTTCTTGAGCCATAATGTTTTGCTCTGTTCGCGCCTGTTAGGTATGAGGGGCAGAGCCTTAGGTGTTCACCTGTGTGGGGCAACCCAGGTCTCTGGGTTGTGACGCTATGTGGGGTTGGGGTCATATAGGGGCAATGGCATTTGCTCTGCTGTCTCTCGGACCTCGGTCCTCTGCTGCTTCCCACAGGCAAATTCGGCCCTTCTGGTGCTGGTTCCCCAGGTATGTGGGCTTGTGTACCCTCCATGACCCTGTGGGTCTCTCCAACAAACTCTCTGTGAGCTTGGGAGCCTCTCCCAGCACCTTGACCCCCTAAAGTTTTTGCAGTTGGTACTTTTAGGCTTTAATTCCCATCGCTGGAACCCTGCGTTGCGCAGTCTGTCTCACTGTCCATTTTTTCACTTGGTTTACCTGTGTGTGAATGTGTGACGGGGTCAGCCAGCTGCCTTGCGCCTCACTGGGTCTGCCCATTGCACCTCACCCCATGCCTGGGATCTGCCAATCGCCACCTATGCACCTCGGTCGATCCGGTCACTTTTTCCTGCATGACCCTGCTCCACCAGTTGCTGACTCTGTCCCTCTTACCGGTCTAGCTGAATGGTTCGTTGTTGTTGGACTTCTGTACAGTTCAATTTTCTGTGTTTTGGTTGCGTTTTTGTCACTAAATTTTTGTTGTCTTTAAACTTGGTTGTGCAAGAAGGTATAGTGTTTCCACCTATGCCTCCTTCTTGGCCAGAAGTCCTCATTTTGATTTTTACAACCATATTTCCATTTGCATTAGAGATCACAGATTCAGAATAGAATAAATGGCCTGCTGAAAATCATAAGCTAAAAAAAGATAAAACTTTCATTGTTGCCCAGGCTGGTGTGGCTCAGTTGATTGTAATATCATCCTGTAAACCAAAAGATGGTGGGTTCAATTCCTGGTTTCTCTCCATCTCTCTCCCTCCTTTCCCTTGTCTCCAAAATCAGTGAGCATATTCTAGGATGAAGATTTAAAAAACATACAAAAAACCTGCATTGTCTATCAACACACTCACCCTTAATTTCTCATCTTAACTGAAAGGCAGACATTATGATATATTGGTTGAGAATACAGGCAATGACTACAGAATGTGTGGGTTCTAGTTGTGACTCTCATAACTTTCTTGCTGTTTGACCTTGGGCAGATTATGTAATCTTTCTGTGTTTCAGTTCCCTCATCTATAAAAAGGGCATAATATTATAATATATCTACAATGCCTATGGCAAGCATATGGTGAGTTTTTGATAAAGGCTAGCTATTATTATTATTATTATTATTTTTAAAAGATTTTATTTATTCATTTCTAGAGAAAGGGGAAGAGAAAGAGAAAGAGAGAAACATCAATTAGTTGCCTCTCGCACACCCCCAACCAGGGACCTGGCATGCAACCCAGTCGTGTGCCCTGACTGGGAATCAAACCAGTGACCTCTAGGTTCACAGGCCAGCACTCAACCCACTGAGCCACACCAGCTAGGGAGGCTAGCTATTATTTTTTATATTATTGCTACTTCGTTGACCAGTACAATGAAATCTCCTTCCCTCAACAAAAAACTTCCCATCTTCCCCATATTAAAAAAAAATAATGGGAACATTTTGTTCTTTTTCCCTTCTAATTAAAAAAATTATTAATTTCTAATAGTAAGGTACCTGATTATGAGGTTTTTCTACATTTAGATAAATAGTTTAGTCCTGGTGTAGTAAATCAATTCAACAAACTGTGTTTCTTGTAACATCTGCATCTTTCAAACTTTATGCATATCTGGAAGAATTTTAAAAATAGGATGATGCGTAAATTAGGGACTCGGGGTTAAATAAAATTATGCAGCCTTCTTGGAGTCTCAGAAATTTAGTAGGAAACTATTGGAAATTTGAGGATTTTGCCAGGAATACTGTAGGCAGTAGTTGTAAAGGATGATTTATGGGACCAGGAATAGAATGGTGGCAGGAAAGTCAAATAATTCCTACAGTTATTTAGGCTTGAAGAGATGGGGCTAGAGATCTGACAGTGGAAAAGGGAAGGTTAGAATGGGTCCATGAAAGAATCTGAAGGAAGCTTCAAGAAGACTTACTGACTTGTTGGAGAGAAGAAGAAAGGAGTCAAATTAACTCCCAGGTTTCTAGTCTGAGAGAAGCTTGATGCCAGTAATTTAAAATGTGGTAGATAGGAAGGGCATCTAGTTGTTTTGACATTGGAACAGATTGAAGAGGTTTATTTTGGATGTGTTGGCTTGAACCTAGCAATGGCAGTTCAGGAAGCCAAATTCATAGATGTCAGAGGAGAGACTAGATCTAGAGACATAGCTGAAGACATGAAAGAATATTTTTCCAATTTTAGTTTAAAGAGAAATGAGTCATTAAAGGTAAAAGAACAAGAAAAGTGCTGATAGTGCTGTGTCATGTGAACATAAAGATTGGGGGGAGAGGGATGTTGAAGTGATAAAAAAGCTAAATGAGGAAGAGTGGAGCAGTCTTTAGACCTGGCTTGGCTGACCTTGGTGAGCATCGTCAGTGCTGTGAAAGCTCCCCTGTAGCTTTGAGTGGCCTTGAAGATGCAATTTTTTTCAAATAAGAAGGCAAAATAAAAACAAGATTGTAAAGAGTTAAAGAGAAAATGGAAACTAAAAAGCACTCATTGTAGAAATTTGGCAGGAAGGAAAAGTACAGAAAGAGTATAGGAGTTGATAGGGGAAACCTGATCGTGTTTAAAAGCGAGGAGGGGAGGAGTCAGTTCAAAGGAAGAAATTGAAGATACAAAAGTGTATGTAGAAGCTAAGTCCCAGATGAGTTGAGAAGGCAAGAACTGAGAAAATTAGAGGGAGTTGCCCTCATTTTGGAAAAATTAAAATAGATTTTTCCTATGAAATATTACCTCTGTGTGCTGGCATGTACACCTTTTTCACTTCTCTACTATGAAGGAGTTATATAATCTGCTTTTTACAGTGACCTCATGTTAAAATATCTTCAGATTATAAAAATAATTTATGTTCATTGTAGAACATGGAGAAACATGTAAATGAAGAAAAAAATCACCCATAGGAATTATAGGAATAATCACCAGCAATAATAAATAACTTGTTACTGTTCGATAGAGTCCTTTTGAATGGATTGATTTTATATATATTTCTGAAAAAACATGATTATACTATACTGTATATTCTGTTTTCTGTCCTACTTTTAAAAATACTATTATTTTTTAAACTTCTTCCACTTCACAAAATACTCTTTGTAAGTAGTGTTTTTAATATTCCATTGTAAGCAGTAATCCCATTTGGATCAACCAAGGAAAGCATTCTCAGTTCCTTTTTTTATCTCCTTATTTTTTTAACCTGATCCAAATTCTCCTGTTAAACATAAGTGCTACAGATACCAAAACAGTTATTGAGAGTCTGGGAGCTGAGATTAGGAGGAAGAAATCACTATCCCCAGGCTCTAAAGATTGTCCCAGAAAACCCTCTTTACCTTCTTTCTCTCTCTCCTTCACTGACATTCTTGGGAAAAAGTCCATGTTCATACTTCCCTTTTATTTTTTGTGTGACATCTGCCTCAGAGAAACCAGTGATTTGCCTTTAGGCCCTGTAAATTCCCTGTGGGGCCTTGGAAGAGAGAAGAAAAGGTTACTCTTATAGGGTGAGGGAAGGATGGGAGGTAGGGTTCCCGGACTGTTTGTGGTCACCTGTCCTTCCTTTGTCATCTTATCAGAAAAATAGTACTCTCATCTTTTTTCGGCTAATCATAATTGAAATGTTGGCTCTAGTTGAGGATGAATTGGATTCAATTAATGAAAACAAAGTTGTGGTAAAATGACATGAATTTTTTCTGTCTTATGCTATACTATTAATTAGCTACTGGGTTTTTTGGACTATAAGATGCACTGGACCATAAGACGCACCTAGGTTTTAGAGGAAAATAGGAAAAAAATTGAAACAAAAAATGTGGTAAAATATTTAATAATATAAATAACATAGGCTGCCACCCCCCCAGCAAGCCAGGTTTAAGCTACATTTGGACTATAAGACGCACCCCCCATTTTCCTCCAAAATTTGGGGGGGTGTCTTATAGTCCAAAAAATACATAACTGTCTTTGGGCAAGTTACTTGTTCTCTCTTGAGTAAAAAAAAAAAATTAGGCTAAAGCTTTAAACTCTAACCTGTCTTTTATTATTATGTTAGTGTTACAAATTTTCAACCTCAAGACTCTTGATAAGAACACCCTTTGTAATGGTGAGAGTTACTCTGATGTTGGTGATTGGAGGAGAATCACTGATACCAAAAATATTATTTTAATTCTTTGTACATATCCATGCTTTGTTTTTCAAGAAGAGTGAAATTGCAGAGTTAAATACAATATAAGTAATTGATGTACTACAATATATTAATGTAAACAAAAAGCCTAAGTTAATTTAATCTTAAGCTGTAGCTTAAGTTATTAGAGATGAAAGTCCAGACATGTTTCATTCCCGTGTGATGAGCTTTCTCATTGGGAGTAGGTAGGGAGTATCTAGACACTTGAAGCTATTTAGTCTCTTTACTGGGCAGCCATTGTAGTAAATTATATGAATAGATCCCTTTTCATTCTGGGAGATGACTACTCTATAAAGGGAATTCATCCCTCCACCTCCTTCTGCATGTCACTATTTATCTTGTCAAGAAAGTAGCTGTAGCAATTACTTCATTGTCTTTCTTTGGCAGAATTTTATGGTTTTATTAACACAAATATAATGTGTACACAGTCTGTCTATTCATTTTCTTCGCTGCGCAGCCTGGCATTTGGATTGCTGACTCTGATGGCCAGCCGGGCTACTCTTTCCACAATGCCTTTGGGGTTCTTTGAGGAGACATTGTGAGCAGCCTCGGCACAGTAACATTTGTTGCACATCAGCAGCGCTTTAAGCTCCTTGACATTGTGGACCAGGAACTTTCAAAAGCCCCTGGGCAGGAGGATGTGCTTTGTTTTCTTGTTGCTCTGCTAACCAACGTTGGGCAGCAAGATGCGGCCCTTGAATCTTCTGTGCACCCTATTGTAAATACCTATGGGTTTCCACCAGTTCCGCTTAATTTTAACATATCGGTCTGACTGGTACCGGATGAACTTCCTGGTCCTCTTTTTGACAATCTTGGATTTCACAAGGGGTCTGAGGGTGGCCATGGTGCCAAGTAGGAGATGGCTGTCACCTCCATGGGCAGCACCAAGGAAGCTATTGTCTTTATTTAAGAAAATAGACACTATATCCAGTGTTCAGAATAGTTATAAGTAAAGGTAGTATTTTGTTCTCAGTGTTCCATAGCTCTTGCTATATCTCTCAAGGTCTTTTTTCCTTTTGTTCTTTTTTTCATTGGAAGATTATTCTTTCTGTTTCCTATAATCGCTGTCTTCAACCACACATGATCCCATTTCTGATTGTTCTCTTTTTATATATTATCAAATGGCACTTTGCAAATATCTGGGAGCCTCAACAATTGTTTTAGACTGTCAGGCTCTTGGAGGAAAAGGATAATCCTATATTGTTGCCCAAGAAAGGTATGCATAAGGCAAATGCTTAAGGCAAAATGGAATTTGTAATATACAATTCCTTTGTTAAGAGACTTTACCATTACAATTTTGCCTTAATTTCCTTCACCTTTTTAAGCTTTATTGAAATATGACTTAACATAAAACTCACTTGACTTAAATGTGCAGCTTACTGATTATAATTGTATATAGAATAGTACAATCCTCAACCCAACCAAATTTTAGAACATTATCATCAACCCCGCCCAAGGTATTTTGAGCCCATTTGCAGTTATTCCCACTCCCACCCCAGCCCTGGGAAACTGTTAATCTACTTTATGTTTCAATAGATTTTGCTTTTATGGATGTTTTATATAAATGGAATCATATAATATGTGGTCTTTTGTACTTGCCTCTTTTCACTTGGCATGATGTTCATAAATATTGTAGCATGTATTAGTACCTCATTCCTATTTGTTGCTGAGTAGTATTCCAGATGGATATACCTAATATTGTGTATTGATTTTCCAGTTGATTGACATTTAGATCTCTCACATTTTTGGTTATTTTGAATAATGTTGTAATGAACATTTGCCTACAAGTATTTTGTGAACATAAACTTCCATTTCACATGAATAAGTATGTGTATGCTATGGTTAGCTTGTATTTAACATTTTTTAAAAAGTGGCAAACTGTTTTCCCAAGCTATTGTACCATTTATATTCCCACAGTAATATGTGAGGGTTCCAGTTTCTCTACATCATCCCCAACACTTCTCATTGTCTGTTTTATTATTATTATAGCCATTCTGGTGGTTGTGAAGTAGTATCTCACTGTGGTTTTGACTTGCACTTTTCTAATGGTGTAAAGTCCTTCACTCTTTAAAAAAACATGACACTGTATGTTCTTTAAAAAAAAGAAATGAATATGTCTTCCATCCAAAAGGGAGATAGACTATCAATAAATAAGTGCTATTTTCTAAAGGAAAACAATTCAAATTTGATAGACCTTTTTTTAAAATTGTTTAATTATAGTTGTCCCACATTTTTTGCTGTTGCTCCCCCCTGCCCTGCCCCTGCCATAGGCAGTCCTCAGCCCATTGCCCATGCCCATGGGTCCTCAATACATGTTCCTTGACTTGCCCCTTCCCTTTCCTCCATTACCCTCTCCCGCCTCCCCTCCGCTCACTGTCAGTTTGTTCTTTATTTTCACTTCTCTGGTTCTATTTTCTTCATTTGTTTGTTTTGTTGATTAGGTTCCACTTACAGGTGAGATCATATGGTATTTGTCTTTCACTGCCTGGCTTATTCCACGTAGCATAATGCTGTCCAGATCCATCTGTTCTGTCACAAAGGGTAGGAGTTCTTTTTTCTTTGCTATGTAGTATTCCATTATGTAAATGTACCACAGCGTTTTGATCCATTCATTTACTGATGGCTGTTTCCAGCACATGACTGTTGTAAATAATGCTGCTATGAACATTGGGGTGCATAGGTTCTTTTAAATTAGTGTTTCAGGATACTTAGGATATAATCCCAGCAGTGGAATTGCTGGGTCAAAAGGCAGTTCTAGTTTTCTGAGGAAATTCCATACTGTTTTTCACAGTGGCTGCACCAGTCTGCATGCTGTAGACTTTTAAAATATATATATATACATGTGTGTGTAATAAGTAAGGTTAATCTATGGATAAAGGTAGTCTGTACTAGGAAAGGTTGAACTAAAAAAGACAGAAGGTGAAAGCTGTTTCAACTAATTATCATTTCTACGTAGTATAGAATGGCATTTTTACTAATTCATTCAACATGTACGTTTAGAACACTTTGTAAGTGCCAGGCGGTATTGTAGGCCCCGGGAATATAAGAGTGAACAATCAAGCAAGGTCCCACCACTCATGAAGCTTATATTCTTGTAGAGAAGGCATATGATAAAGAGACAACTTATATATGGAATAGTGGCATATATTATCAAAAAAGCAGGGTAGAGTAAGGAGACAGGAAAGTGAAGGTAGGTGCTGTTTTTTTTGAAAGATGTTATCTATCTATTTTTTGAGAGAGGGGAAGGGAAGGATAGTGAGAGAAGCATCAATTGGTTGCCTCTCACATGCTCCCAGCAAGGGATCTGGCCTGTAACCCAGGCATGTGTCCTGACTGGGGATCAAACCAGTGACTTCAGTTCACAGGCTGGCACTCAATCCATTGAGCCACACCACACCAGCCAGGGCAGTCAGTGCTATTTTAGAGTATGGTCAGGGTTAAAAACCACTTTGAGGAGAGGTATTTGAGCAAGAACTTTAAAATGTTATAAGAAAGGAAACTATTAGAATATATGAGGGGAGAGCAGTCCTCAGAGCACAGGAAATACACAGAACCTTGAGATGAGAAATTTTATCATCCATCCTCCACTGATCAGGCAAATTTTGGCCTAAAGAAACATAAAGCATCTTTGGTAGAACAAGTTACTTAACTTTTTAAAACCTACATATTTTTAAAATGGGGATTATAATTTCAGCATCAGAAATTATAATAATTGAGATTCTGAATATAAAGCATATATGGTTCCATTTTAAGTGATAAAATGGTAATTGCTGTTACTCTATTAGAAATTATTAATGTTATTGTCACAGCACCTATTTTAAGCTTCAAATTAGGTTTCCAACTAATATTCTTTTGTAATTTTCATTTTCTGTATCTTTTAAAATCTGTAAAGTCAAATGAGATACTAGTGCTTTAGGAATGTCATAATCTTAAAGAAATAGGACCATTACCTCACCGTCAGACTGTTATTCTTTTGATTACTATTCTAGTATTCTTACTTATTTTTAAATATGAATGATACTAGAGATCTCTTTCTCCAATTTTACTTCTGAAGGTGTTTTTGTGATAGGCAACTTTATTTTTATCAGTGAGTTGGATTCTAGAAAGTTGACTTTTTATAGATTGTTTTATCAGATTACGTATTTTGACAGAAATGTTTCCTCTAACAGTAATAAATTTCCAGGAGTCTTAGTTGGTTTATTTTTTTTGTCTTATTTGTGTTTCATGGATGCAGTTTGTTCTTATCTCTCAAGGATTGTTTCAAAGTCAGGTTTATTGAGATAAAATGTACATCTAATAAAAATTCACCCTTTATATTGCATAGTTTTAGCAGTTGGGATAACTACCACCATAATCAAGATACAAAACAGTTCCTTGTGGACTTCGACCATCACTAATGACAGTATTTTTAGATGTGTATATATGTGTGTTCCCTCTGGGATTGATCTCCTGCACTCATTTCTGAAGTGTATAAGCCTGGCTGCAAGTCTCTGTGAGGCAAATGATAGAAAAAATGTTAGAGATCTGGGCATTAGTATGTAAATTACCACTTGATCCCCATTTGTGACTGGTGTTTCTTATCCCAAGAACTGTTTCAAATTTTCCATACAATAAAACTCTAGTTTTTTACTGGAATGGAGGAGAGGATATAGAGATATAACTGTGTCTTGAATGAACAACATTCAGGCATTCTACTTGTTCTTAAGCCCATCTTAATTAATCCTCACTTCTTGAGGTCCTCATTATTGGCAAATCCTGAACCTTTTTGGTGATTCTACTTTTTCACTGCTAAAAGTAGTGATTTCTACTAAATCACTGCTGATTTAGAATTTGGCTTTCTCAGACCTGCCAAGTCATTTATCACTTCTGCTTTGCTGTTTCCAAAATGTTGTTGCTGTCACCTCCTCTTCTTGGTCCTTATGGGTTTTATGTCTTTAAACATAAAATACAGAAACTTTGTATTGTCATGGTAATGGAGTCTCAGGGAAAGTTAGAAGTAATTGCAAAGGTAGCCTGTTATCTTTAAATGTCTTCCTTTAAAAAAAAAAAGGCTTACCTGATGGATAAGACCCCTTAAGATCTCACTTCTGCCTCTGTCTCCAGCCTCATTTCTCACTTAGCTGCCACCCACCCCCGGCCTAAGCTCCAGTCACATGCATCTACTTAAGATAATGCCAGACAAACCATGTTTTCCTCATGCTTTCAGTTCAGTACATGCTGTTTGTAACTCTCCATAGTGAAGTTTAGCTCACCCACATGGGTGCCCCTCTATCAGTGCTTATTGTATTACTGCAATTATTTACTTACTTTTTATTTTATTTTATTTTTTTATAAATTTATTTATTTATTTTTGAATTGATTATGCTGTTACAGTTGTTCTATTCCCCCCCTTCATTCCCCTCCACCCTGCCCCCCAACCCCACCATTACCCCCCCCTTTAGTTTATGTCCATGTGTCTCAAGTCCTTTAGGTTCTATATTTCCCATACTATTCTTGCCCCCCCATCTATTTTCTATCTACTGTCTATGCTACTTGTTTTCTGTACCTTCTCCCCCCGTCTCCCTCCTCCCACTCCCCTGTTGCTAACCCTCCTTGAGATCTTCATTTCTATGTTTCCACTCCTGATCTAGCTGTCCTTTTAGTTTGCTTTAGTTTTAGGTGTGGTTGTTAATAACTGTGAGTTTGTTGTCCTTTCACTGTTCATGTTTCTTTAACTTCTTTTTCTTAGATAAGTCCCTTTAACATTTCATATAATAAGGGCTTGGTGATGATGAACTCCTTGAATTTGGTCTTATCTGAGAAGCACCTTATCTGTCCTTCCGTTCTAAATGAAAGTTTTGCTGGGTAGAGCAATCTTGGTTGTAGGTCTTTAGATTTCATGACTTGGAATATTTCTTTCCAGCCCCTTCTTGCCTGTAAGGTCTCTTTTGAGAAATCTGCTGACAGCCTGATGGGGACTCCTTTGTAGGTGATTGTCCCCTTAGCTCTTGCTGCTTCCAGGATTCTTTCCTTCATTTTAATTTTGGCTAATGTAATTATGATATGCCTTGGTGTGTTTCTTCTTGAGTCCAACTTTTTTGGTACTCTCTGGGCTTCTTGGATTTCTTGGAAGTCTATTTCCTTTGCCAGATTGGGGAAATTTTCTTTTATTATTTGTTCAAATAGTTTTTCCACTGGTGGTTGTGTCTTTCCCCCCTTCTGGTACCCCTATAATTCGGGTATTGGAGCGTTTATAGATGTCCTGGAGGTTCCTAAGCTTCTCCTCATTTTTCTGAATTCTTATTTCTTCATTCCTTTCTGTTTGATGATTTTTTCTTCTTCCTTCTGGTCCACTCCATTGATTTGAGTCCCAGTTTTTTTTTCATCTCTATGGTTTTCCTGTGGAATTCCATTCATTTCCCTTAATTTAGCCTTCATATGTTTCTCTAATTTGTGGCTATAGTCCACCAGATCTGTGAGGAAGCTGATGACCAGTGTTTTAAACTGTGCGTCTGAGAGATTTGCTATTTCTTCGTCACTTAGATTTATCTCTGGGGCTTTGAGGTCTCCCTGCGACATTTTTGGTCTGTTCTGGCCCTTTAAGTGGGAGGAGCGGTGCCTTGGATTCCCAGGTCGCTGGGTTGTGACGCTGTATGTGGAGGCGTGGTCAGAGCGGGGAAATGGCGCCGCCGCCTCTGCCAGTCCAAGCGCTCACTCCCTCACCCGCGTGCAACCCGGCAACCACAGTCAACTCGCTGCCACCGCCTCCCCACTGATTCCTCCGTAGTCGCTCACCCGGTGGGCCGCTCGGTCGCTCACTAGGTCCAATCCTGGGTTTGGAACCCGTGCGACTGGATTCGCGCGTCTGGATTCCGCGCCCAGGTCTGACCGAGCCCTCTTTTGTAAGTCCTCACCCGACGCCGGTTTTGCCCCTTACCGGTCGGGCCGAAGAATTTGTTGTTAGCGGACTTCCGAAAAGTTCAGTTTTCCGTGTTCTGGTTGTGTTTTCTGATGCTAATATTTAGTTGTCCCTAAACTTGGTTGTGTGAGGAGGCACGGCACATCCACCTTAAACTTAAACCTCCATCTTGGCGGAAGTCCTACTTTTTATTTTTTAAATATATTTTATTGATTGTGCTGTTACAGTTGTCCCATTTTCTCCCCTTTATCCCCCTTGGCCTGCACACACCCCTCCCACCCACATTCCCTGCCTTTAGTTCATGTCCATGAGTCATACATATAAGTTCTTTGGCTTCTACATTTCCTATACTATTCTTAACCTCCCCCTGTCTATTTTCTACCTACAGTTTATGCTACTTATTCTCTGTATTTTTCCCCCATCTACCCTCCCACTCCCCTGTTGATAACCCTCCATGTGATCTCTATTTCTGTGGTTCTGCTCTTATTGTAGTTGTTTGCTTACTTTGCTTTTGTTTTTGTTTTAGGTGTGGGTGTTAATAACTGTGAGTTTGCTGTCATTTTACTGTTCACATTTTTTTATCTTATTTTTCTTAGATAAGTCCCTTTAACATTTCATATAATAAGGGCTTGGTGCTGATGAGCTCCTTTAACTTGACTTTATCTGAGAAACACTTTATCTGCCCTTCCATTCTAAATGAAAGCTTTACTGGATAGAGCAATCTTGGGTATAGGTCCTTGTCTTTCATGACTTGGAATACTTCTTTCCAGCCCCTTCTTGCCTGTAAGGTCTCTTTTGAGAAATCAGCTGACAGTCTTATTTGCACTCCTTTGTAGGTAAGTATCTTCTTTTCTCTTACTGCTTCTAAGATTCTCTCATTTTTAATATTGGCTAATGTAATTATGATGTGCCTTGATGTGCACCTCCTTGGGCCCAACTTCTCTGGGACTCTGAGCTTCCTGGACCTCCTCCTGGGAGTCTATTTCCTTTTCCAAATTGGGGAAGTTCTCCTTTATTATTTTTATTTTTTTAAACATTTTATTTATTTATCTTTAGAGGGGAAGGGAAGGAGAGAGGGAGAGAAATATCAGTGTATGGTTGCCTCTCATGTGCCCCCTATTAGGGACTTGGCCCGCAACCCAGGCATGTTCCCTGACTGGGAATTGAACTGTGATCCTTTGGTTCGCAGGCTGTGCTCAATCCACTGAGCTACATCAGCAAGGATCCTTCATTATTTGTTCAAATAAGTTTTCAATTTGTTGCTCTTCCTCTTCTCCTTCTAGTACCCCTATAATTCAGATGTTGGACTGTTTAAAGGTGTCCTAGAGGTTCCTAAGCTTCTCCTCATTTTTTTGAATTCTCGTTTCTTCATTCTTTTCTGGTTGAATGTTTCTTTCTTCCTTCTGGTCTACACCAATGATTTAAGTCCCAGTTTCCTTCTCATCACTATTGGTTCCCTGTACATTTTCCTTTATTTCACTTAGCGTAGCCTTCATTTTTTTCATCTAATTTGCGACCAAATTCAACCAATTCTGAGCATCCTGATTACCAGTGTTTTGAACTGTGCATCTGATAGGTTAGCTGTCTCTTTGTCACTTAGAGCAACAAATTGAAAACTTATCTGAAGGTTTGATCTGTTTTTTCATTTGGGCCATTTTTTTGGTGCACCTATTATGTGTGAGGGGCGGAGCCTTAGGTGTTCACCAGGGCAGGGTAACCCACATCGCTGCATTGTGATGCTGTTTGTTTGGGTGGGGTCCTAGAGGGAACAGTGGCGCTTGCTCTACTCTCTGCCAGATTTCAGTCACTTCCCCCGCTACTCACAAGCAAAGTGGGCCCTTCTGGTGCTGATTCCCAGGTGGGTGGGTTTGTGTATGTTCTAGGACCCTAGATGGGTCTCTCCAACAAAGCCTCCTGTGAGGCTGAGAGTTTCTCTTGAAGCCCCTCCAACCCCCACAGGTGTTTTCAGTCAGAGGTTTGAGGTTTTATTTCCTCACACTGGGACCCTGGGTTATGCAGTCTGTCTCCCTCCCCAGTTGTTCTTCCCAGTTTATCTGCATGTGAATGTGGGACTGCCGATTCCACCAGCCACTACCTTGCCGCTCCACCAGCTGCTGCCTTGCCAACCAGCCACCACCTTGCTGCAAGTCCTCTGCCCAACTGCCCCTCTCCACCCCTCCTACCAGTCTGGATGAATGTATCTTCTTTAGCTTTTTGGTTGTTGGACTTCTATACAGTTCGATTTTCTGGCATTTCTGGTTGTTTTTTGTTTTTAAATTGTTGTCCTTTTGGTTGTGCAAGGAGGCACAATGTGTCTACCTATGCCTCCATCTTGGCCAGAAGTCCTTTACTTACTTAGTTTTTAAAAGGCCTCATCCGAGAAGTTTCTTAACCTTGGGGTACAGGTGGAGGGGCTATTCATGGATCAGATATAATTGGAGGAACAGGAGAGTGGATTATTTTTTTCAAAGGTAGAGGAAAGCTTTGGAAAGTTAGTTGTAAGAATGAAAGAAAAATGTAAGGGTTAGGCCTAAAACAAGCCAAGCTATATATATAGTTTAGCTATATATATATATAGTTTGTTTTTGGTTCCTGTGACTGCTTGTGGTGATATATATGATTTGGTTCTGCAATTTTAGGCTTCTATACAGTTGGATGCCATAAATATCACTACTGTACATATAGAACTGATTTTATGACCTGTAAATTGAAATTTAATATGTGGCCACTGATATGGAAAATGGGAAGATTCACATTTTGCATTAGCCCAGAATGCATATCATATTATCTTTACAGGTTGCAATGAAAAAGGATGAGAACAGAAGGAGGCTTAATTTCCTAAAATACCCTACCTGTGCTTCCTATGTGCTTAAGGTTTTTAAAAATGTGTAGTTAGAAAACTGTGTTCTCTGCTTTACTCATAAGCCTCTTTTACACAGTGTGGAGCTGTTATCTTTTTAGATATGTATTAAGGAGATGATCAAGTTCTTTTGCTTTTTGTATTTTCCATTTATTATTTTTATTTTGTTTTCTAGGTATTTAAGAGATTATGGCATCTGAAACCCACAATGTTAAAAAACGGAACTTTTGTAATAATATTGAGGATCATTCCATTGATCTTCCTAGAAAAAGGATCTCTAATTTCACTAACAAGAACATGAAGGAGGTAAGTCCATGGTTTCTAGGTAACAGGTAAGACAGTATGTGTCTTAGTCTGGTCAGGCAAAGAATACCATTACAGAATTCTATAAACTGGGTGGCTTCAGACAACAGAAATTTATTTCTTACATCTCTGGAGTCTGGGAAGTTCAAGTTCAAGGCTTAGGCAGATTTGATATCTGGTGTGGCAATACTTGCTGGTTCATAGATGACTGTCTTCTGACTTTGTCTTCACATGGTGGATGGGATGAGAGAGCTCTCTGGGATCTCTTATATAAGAGCACTAATCTCATTCATGAAGGTTTACCCTCATGACCCAGTCACCTCCCAAAAGCCCTACCTCCTAATACCATCACTTTGGATCACTTTGGGGGTTAAAATTTCTTTTATTTTTTCTTTTCTTCTCTTTGCTTTTCTTTCATTTCATTTATTTATTTTTAGGGAGAGGGGAAGGGAGGGGGAAAGAACAGGGGAGAAACATCAACATACTAAAGAAACATTGCTTAGTTTCCTCTCACGTGCCCCCAACTGGGGACCTGGCCCACAACCCAGGCATGTGCCCTGACCAGGAATCAAACTGGTGACCAGCCTTTCAGTTCACAGGCTGGCACTCAGTCCACTGAGCCACACCAGCCAGTGTTTCATTCCATCACAGACAATTTAAACTATTAGAGCTGTAGATAGTTCTGGTTAAATTATTTGAACAATGGGAGTTCTGGTTAACTTGACAAAATTAAGTAGAATTAATGAAATATGTTTATGTTCTGAAATGTTTATATTCTGAAAACTGTAAAAAGTTTTTGGGCAGGATACTATTTTGATAAGATATAATTTGAATATTTTAGTTTAATATTAAAGAGGAATCATAGAGGTACTTTTTGTTTACCATTGAAAGGCATATCAGCACTGATATAATTTTTTTTAAACCATATTAAAATTCAACTTACTGAGTACCCTATAAGTATAATATGTGACTAGTGGGATGTAAAACAGGGAGATGGATATATCAAAAACAACTATATACAGTGTTATAACTAATAATTGAGATAAAGCATTAGAACAGGAAAATGTAACTGTTGAATTTCAGATTTGTTAATATCAATCACAAAGTTTACATAGCCTTATTTAAAAATTTAAATGTACTACAACTATTCATTTTAATTTTTCAGGTTAAGAAATCTCCAAAACAGTTGGCTGCTTACATAAATAGGTAAGAGCATCTTAAAAGTTTGTGGGAAACAGCAA
Organism: Artibeus jamaicensis; assembly: GCF_021234435.1. Classification (NCBI taxonomy): domain Eukaryota; kingdom Metazoa; phylum Chordata; class Mammalia; order Chiroptera; family Phyllostomidae; genus Artibeus; species Artibeus jamaicensis. The sequence continues at coordinate 339,239 of NW_026521221.1, forward strand.
ATACTAAAAGCTTGATAAGAGTAAAAATAGGGAAAAATAAGGATTCTCTTTTATTATAATAATTAACTGATTGGCAGACAGTTCCTTTGTGGTAGGCACTGTGATAAACACATCAGAATTATCTCTAATCCTTAAAACAGTCCTACCGGGTAAGTATTATTACCCACTAACAATTGATGAGGAAAACTAAAGGTCAGAGAAGTTAAGTGATTTGTTCAGAGTTGTACACTCAGAAAGTGGTAAAAATGGCATTCATTCTCTGATCTGAACTTTCTCCTAAACTGCTGGTGATCTGAGGACCCTGAGGGTCCCTGCAGCCCTTTCAGGGAGTTTTTGAGGTCACTATATTCATATCAATACTGAGACGTTATTTACCTGTTTCACTTTCATTCTCTTACAAGTGTACAGTAGAATTTTCCAGGGGCTACATTTGATATCACAGTAAATTGAATGGAGAAGCAGATAATGAGAAGCCAGCTGTCTTCTGTTAAAGCAGATATTAGAAATTTACAAAGATGTAAATGTGCCATTCTTCTCAGTATGTGTATATGTAGGATTTTTTTAGTAAATATTCCGTGTTAAATGAATTAACAAATTTTCTCAGTTTTAGTTCCTAATATAGTAAAATATCAGTAATTATTACCCACATTAAAAAATTATTTTGTGACTTAGAGAATTTTTTTAAAACTTAAATTAAATTTATTAGCATGACATTGTTTGAGAAAATTGTATAGGTTTCAAGTGTATACAATTACATAATGCATCACCTGTATATTGCAGTATGTGCTTACTACCCAAAGTCTAGTCTTCTTCCATCACCACATAACTGACTCCATTTACCCTCTATTCCCATCCCCCTTTTCCTCTGGTAACCATAGATAACCACCATACTGTTATCTCTGTCTGTGAGGGGTTTTTATTTGTTTGTTTGTCTTATTTATTCATTTGTTTATTCAGTTTTTATATCCCATGTGAGTGAATACATATGGTTCTTGACTTTTTCCATCTGGCTTATTTTGTATAGCATGATATTCTTAAGATCCATCTGTGTTGTCACCAGTGGCAGTATTTCATCTTTTCTCATGGCCGAGTAGTATTCCATAGTATATACATATAACATCTTCTTTATCCAATCACCTATCACAGGTCACTTTGGTTGTTTCCTTGTCTTGGCCACCATAAATAATGCTGCAGTGAACATGAGAGTACATATATCTTTATGAATAAATCAGGTTTTTTGCACAGATACCCAGAAGAGGGATTGCTAGATCACATGGTAACTCTATTCTTAATTTTGGGGGGAACCTCCATACTGTTTTTCATAGTGGCAATATTAGTTTACATTTCCTCCAGCAGTGAATGAGGGTTCCTTTTTCTCTACAAACTCTCTTAACACTTATTATTACTTGTTTTATTAATAGCCATTCAAACAGGTGTGAGGTGGTATATCATTTTAATTTTGATTTGCATTTTCCTAATAGCTAGTGAAGTTGAGCATCTTTCTATATATCTGTTGTCCAGAGAACTGTAAGTTCAGGAGACCTCAAGAATGTTTAAAAAGTGCAAAGCATCCCGAGGCCAAAACACTTGAGAACCATTATACTCAACCATGAGATGTGACCTATTGTAGTTTCTTATTCAAGTGAAATTAAATATACTCAGCTTAATCAAAATAAATTTTAATATATTCAAACATGTATAATTGTTACAAAAAGTATAGATGATTAGAAATGTTTATAATTTTTTTACTCCCAGAATGGCCTGTAATATTTCATTTTAAAGGCATCTAGTTATTATGCCGCTTTTCATTTTCATTTGATATAAAGTATCATCCTTTTTATTGCTTTTCAGATGGTTTATAAATTAACCTCTTGGATCTAAAATTTAAGATTTTAAATTTTCTTTTTTTTTTTTTTCATTTTTACAGAACAGTTGGACAGGCTGTGAAAAGCACAGACAAACTACATAGGGTGATCTACCACAGAAAGAAAGTTCACCATCCTTTTCCAAATCCTTGTTATAAAAAGAAACAGTCCCCTAGAAGTGGGGGCTGTGACATGGCAAATAAAGAAAATGAACTGGCTTGTGCAGGCCACCTGCCTGAAAAATTACACCACGATAGTCGAACATATTTGCTTAACTCCAGTGATTCTGGTTCTTCACAGACAGAAAGCCCATCATCAAAATATAGTAGTTTTTTTTCTGAGGTAAGTTTATAAACTTAACTTTATTCTTGTTATACTATTGGGGTTTTTTCTTTGCCATATTCTGCAAGCAGCATAATTTGCCATCCATTGAATTCAGATTTATTTGAATGATTGTAATTCCCGAGCAGTTCTCCTGATTAACCAAATTTGAATCAGTAGTTTATTTCATTTCTTTAAGTTAGTGCTACATGAGGTGGCTTGAAATGATTGACAAGCTGCTATAAATATCCAGAAGGATAAATTGGCCAGTAGAGATTTAAAGGAAGGGAAAAGAAATCTTGCCCTAAAAATGGACCACCAAAGCCAGTTATCCGTGCACATTTTGCTGGGCTCTCAAAATCACCTAGTAGGAAGCTTTGTTTTGGCAAACCTACTGACTTATGCTGCTCTTCTTGCTCAATCAAAATTTGGTGTTTGAATAGGCTCAAGGGAATTCTGAGGGGATGATAAAAACATTCTAAAACTGGGTTGTTATGATGGTCGCACAACAATAAATTAGTTAAAAATAATTGAATTACGTACTTCTAATGGATGAGTTTTGTGGTGTGTAAATTATATCTCAAAAATGTCATTTTTACAAAAATGGCCATTTTGAAGATAGTTTGATAAAATTTGTAAATACATGAATTTATAATTATTACATATTTACTGTATATGTTATAGAAATAAACCTGAAGGAAAAAATGATCCATAATATCAACATCCAGAGATAACAGTATTAAATTTTTAATGTATCTTTCTCTTTATACTGACATATTATTTGATACCTTGATGCTTAATAAATAAATTTAGATATTTTTCCACGTGATTAAATGATTTCCACAGTTTTTTAATAGATACATAACTTACATTGCTTGAAAGTACCTTAATTTCTTTAACTATGATTTGGTAAACTTAGTATTGTTTTTGTCTGGCATAACAGCTTAAAAAGCATTTTCTGTGTCATGCAAACAGAAAAAGGTTTTTAAATTAAAGTGGTCATAAGTATGTATAGGTGAATGAAGAACATGACTAAATGATGCAAAAAAAGATTTTTAAAAAATTTTTATTTTATTGATTATGCCATTACAGTTGTTCTATTCCCCCCTTCATTCCCCTCCACCCTGCACCCCCCCACCCCTATCATTCCCCCCCTTTAGTTTATGACCATGTGTCTCAAGTTCTTTGGATTCTATATTTCCCATACTGTTCTTGCCCTCCCCCTATCTATTTTCTACCTACCATCTATGCTACTTATTTTCTTTTTTTTTTTTGTTTTTGTTTTGTTTTTTTTTGTTTGTTTTTTTTATTAAATTTATTTATTTTTTTTGAATTGTTTATGCTGTTACAGTTGTTCTATTCCCCCCTTCATTCCCCTCCACCCTGTCCCCCAACCCCCTATCATTCCCCCCCCTTTAGCTCATGTCCATGTGTCTCAAGTTCTTTAGATTCTATATTTCCCATACTATTCTTGCCCCCCCATCTATTTTCTATCTACTGTCTATGCTACTTATTTTCTGTACCTTCTCCCCCCTTCTCCTCCTCCCACTCCCCTGTTGCTAACCCTCCATGTGATCTTCATTTCTATGGTTCACTCCTGATCTAGCTGTCCTTTTAGCTTGCTTTTGTTTTAGGTGTGGTTGTTAATAACTGTGAGTTTGCTGTCTTTTCACTGTTCATCTTTTTTCTCTTCTTTTTCTTAGATAAGTCCCTTTAACATTTCATACAATAAGGGCTTGGTGATGATGAACTCCTTGAATTTGATCTTACCTGAGAAGCACTTTATCTGCCCTTCCATTCTAAATGAAAGTTTTGCTGGATAGAGCAATCTTGGTTGTAGGTCTTTAGATTTCATGACTTGGAATACTTCTTTCCAGCCCCTTCTTGCCTGTAAGGTCTCTTTTGAGAAATCTGCTGACAGTCTGATGGGAACTCCTTTGTAGGTGACTGTCCCCTTAGCTCTTGCTGCTTCTAGGGTTCTCTCCTTCATTTTAATCTTGGCTAATATAATGCTGATGTGCCTTGGTGTGTTCCTTCTTGGGTCCAACTTCTTTGGGACTCTCTGAGCTTCCTGGATTTCCTGGAAGTCTATTGCCTTTGCCAGATTGGGGAAATTCTCCTTTATTATTTGTTCAAATAAGTTTTCCACTCGTGGCTGTTCCTTTCCCCCTTCTGGTACCCCTATAATTCGGATGTTGGAGCATTTAAAGATGTCCTGGAGGTTCCTAAGACTCTCCTCATTTTTTTGAATTCTTGTTTCTTCAATCTTTTCTGGTTGGTCATTTTTATCCTCCTTCTGGTCCACTCCTTTGATTTGAGTCCCAGTTTCCTTTCCATTGTTATTGGTTTCCTATGCATTGCCATTCATTTCAATTAGTTTAGCCTTCATATGTTTCTCTAATTTGTGACTGAAATCAACCAGTTCTGTGAGCATCCTGATCACCAGTGTTTTGAACTGTGCATCTGAAAGTTTTGCTATTTCTTCGTCACTTAGATTTATGGGCTCTGGGGCTTTGAGATCTTCTTGAGCCATTTTTGGTCTGTTCGTACCCATTAAGTATGAGGAGAGAAGCCTTAGGGGCGGGGCCTCCAGTGTGGGGTCACTGGGTTATGATGCTGTATGTGGGGGCGGGGTCAGAGCCGGGAAATGGCGGCCCTCTCTGCTGCCTCCTGTTGCTGAGACCTGCTCGGTCCCGTCTCACTGCCCACTCCCTCACTGGTCTATCTGCGCAGGAATGCGCCAGCACAGTCAACCCGCCGCCCCCTTCACTCTCGCCGGATCCGCCAGTTGCTCACTGGGTCGCGCTCACAGGGTCACTCACTGGGTCCGCCCTTTGCAACCCCACGCCTGGGATCCACGCACCTGAGTCCATCTGACTGAGTTTTCCTGTGCAACCCCGCTCCGCCAGCTGCTGGTTTCACCCCTCTTACCGGTCAGGCTGAAGCATTTGTTGTTATCAGACTTCCGAAAAGTTCAATTTTCTGTGTTCCGGCTGTGTTTTCTGTTGCTAATATTTTGTTGTCTCTAAACTTGGTTGCGTGAGAAAGCACGGCTTGTCCACCTATGCCTCCATCTTGGCAGAAATCCTCAAAAAAGATTCTTTTTGCTAGTGAAAATGTTCTTACAAAAATTAGGTCCTGAAATAATAGAAAGTTAGCAGTGCTAGAAGAAGTGAAGGAAGTGTGTGAGAAAGGAGACAGGAAGGAGAATTTGGTTGAATATTGAATTATCATGGGCCCTGGAGAATAGTATGGTAACTAAACCTTATTGTTAAAGAGAATCACTGTCATACTAAATTCATTCACAAATATTTATGGAGGGTTCCCTACTGTGTAATGCACTCTGCCAGCTCTGAGGAGATAGACTGAAGGGTAAAAAACACTTTTCCTACTTTCATGTATTCATAGAAGTGATGAGGCCAGCACTAATCAGATAATAACAGAAACTGTATACCTTTCCCTGGCTGGTGTGGCTCAGCAGGTGGAGCACCAGCCTGTGAACCTAAACATTGCTGGTTCCATCCCAGTAAGGGCACAAGCCTGGGTTGCGGGCCAGGTCCACAGTAGGAGGCATGGGAGAAGCAGCCAAATCAATGTTTCTCTCATACACCAGTGTTTCTCCTGCCCTTCCCCTCTCTCTAAAAATAAACACACAAAAATCTTAAGAAAGGCAGGGAGGAAGGAAGGAACTAACTACAATCTTGAAAAAAAGAATCATATGTAGCTATTATAACCCAGAAATCTGGCCTTGATTGGGACCTGGGTTGGTTCTTCAGTTGAACTAGGGAATAAATATTGAGTGCAAGTGCCTTTTTAAAAAGTTTCAGTTTTCCCTGGCTGGTATAGCTCAGTGGATTGAGCACAGGCCTGGGAACCAAACAACCACGGTTCAATTCCCAGTCAGGGCACATGCCTGGGTTGCAGGCCAGTTCCCAGCAGGGGACTCACGAGAGACAACCATACATTGATATTTCTCTCCCTCTCTCCTTCCCTTCCCCTCTAAAGATAAATAAATAAAATTAAAAAAATACATATTTAAAAAAAAATAAAAGTTTCGTTTTTGCATTTGAATTAGTGCCATATTTTTTCAAGCCTGGTTTTTATTTTGCTGTCTGATTTTGATTACTTTTCAGAAAACTTCCTTAGCCTCACATTTAATAGATGTTTGATTACTCTTCTGTTGTTTCACACCCTTTTTCCTGATTGATGAGTGCCTGCTTTAAAAACCTAAATCCACAAGTGATACCATTATTTTGTTGAAGTTTGAATACACGTAACCTTTAATCTAGCTGTTCTAGTTCTTAAATTAATCCTACAGAAGTATCTGTACAAGTGCACATATTTACATATATAATAATGTTCACTGATGCATAGTTTTAATAGGGAAAAACCAGAATCAACCTAAATAAAGACTAGAGAACATGTGATTGTTTCCTAAAATGTAGGTTGATTTGTATTTTGACTTTGGAAAACCTTCATAATATATATGTGCAAAAGCGAGGTTCTCAAAAATATATTGATTATGTACTATAATACTTTAATTTTGTAAGTACCTAATTTGTCTTTGTCTAGAAAATGGTTTGGAAAGATACATAACAGTCTGTTAACTGTGATTACTTCTCAGCAGTGATAAGTAGATGTTTTTGTGGGCAGGTAGAATAGTTAACTTTTACTTTTATGCAGTTCTGCATTACTTAAACTTTTTCTAGCTTTGCATCGTGGCAGTATCATAGCCCATGAGGTTTATCCAAGGTGTAAGTATTGTTAATTATAAGCTTTTTAGAACAGGAATGTTCTAAACAGGAATCACTTTATTATGTAGAAAGCTTGAATAAATGAATTAATTTAAATACTTGTCACAGAATTGAATTTTTATGGTTCCCTTCTATGCACTATTCAGTAGATAATGATTTGTCTGTATGTTTACATTTCCCTTTAATCCATATTTTAAATTGAATCCTAGGTTTATAGATGAGCTAAAAATAATTTATTTTTACAAATGATTAATATTGAAAAGAAAATGGTAGCAAATAGGAGAAAGTACTGGTAAAAAATAAATACATTCTAATTTTTTAAGTATATTTTATTGATTATGCCATTACAGTTGTGCCAATTTTTTTCTCCCTTTTATCTCCCTCTACTCAGTACCCCCATTCCCTTTAGCATTCCTCCCCTCTTGGTTCATGTCTATGAGTTGTACAAATAAGTTCTTTGGCTTCTCCATTCCCTATACTATTCTTAACCTTCCCCTGTCTATTTTGTACCTATACCAATTATGCTTTTATTTTTTGTTAACAAAAATTTTTTAATTTAATTATTGTTCAAGTACAGTTTTCTGTTTTTTACTCCCATCCCAGCCCACCCCCCCAGTGCTCCCCACCTTCCTCCCATTCCCCCCCTTAGTTGTTGTCCATGTGTCCTTTATACTAGTTCCTGTCCAATTATGCTTCTTATTCCCTGTACCTTTTCCCCCATTCTTCCCCTTACCCCTCCCCACTGATAACCCTCCAGGTGATCTCCATTTCTTCGATTCTGTTTCTGTTGTAGTGGTTTGCTTCAGTTTGTTTTGGGGTTTTTTTTAGATTCAGTTGTTGATAGTTGCGAGTTTGTTGTCATTTTACTGTTCATAGTTTCTATCTTTTTCTTAGATAAGTCCCTTTAACATTTCATATAATAAGGGCTTGGTGACGATGAACTCCTTTAACTTGACCTAATCTGGGAAGCACTTTATCTGCCCTTCCATTCTAAATGAAAGCTTTGCTGGATAGAGCAATCTTGGGTGTAGGTCCTTGTCTATCATGACTTGGAATACTTCCTTCCAGCCCCTTCTTGCCTGTAAGGTCTCTTTTGAGAAATCCGCTGACAGTCTTATGTGCACTCCTTTGTAGGTAAGTGTCTTCTTTTCTCTTACTTCTTCTAAGATTCCCTCCTTATCTTTAATCTTGGGCAACTTAATTATAATGTGTCTTGGTGTGTTCTTCTTTGGATCCAACTTGTTTGGGACTCTGTGAGCTTTCTGGACTTCCTGGAAATCTTTTTCCTTTGCCAGATTGGGGAAGTTTTCCTTCACTATTTGTTCAAATAAGTTCTCCATTTCTTGCTCTTCCTCTTCTCCTTCTGGCATGCCTATGATTTGGATGTTGGAACATTTAAAGTTGTCCTGGAGGTTCCTAACCCTCTCCTCTTCTTTTTGAATTCTTGTTTCTTCATTCTGTTCTGCTTCAATGTTTATTTCTTCCTTCTGGTCCAAATCATTGATTTGAGTCCCAGTTTGTTTCCCTTCACTGTTGGTTCCCTATATATTTTTCTTTATTTCACTTTGTGTAGCCTTCACTGCTTCCTTTATCTTGTTGCCCTACTCAATCATATCTGTCAGCACCCTGATTACCAGTGTTTCGAACTCTGCATCTGGTAGGTTGGCTATCACTTATTGCTAAGTTCTTTTTCTGGAGTTTTGATCTGTTCTTTTATTTTGGCCATATTTCTTTGTCTTGTCATACCTGTTATATTGTAATGGGCAGAGCCTTAGGTATTCACCAAGGCAGGGCAACAGTGTGGAGCTGTATGTGGCTGAGGGGTCAGAGAAGGAACAATGGCACTTGCTCCACTCTTGCCTTGCTTTTAGTCACTCTTGCTTTTTCCCACTTCTCACAAGTGAATTGCCCCTCCAGGTGCTGCCCTGGTGCTGATTCCGGGTGGGTGAGCTTGAGTATGTTCTAGGACCTCAGGTTCCCTCCAAAATCTCCTGTGAGATTTTAGTTTCTCCTGCCACAGCACCCCCCACAGATTTTTACAGCCAGAGGTTCTGAGGCTTTCTTTTCCTGTGCTGGAACCCTTGGTCACGAGATCTGTCTCACTCCCCAGTAGTTTCTCCCAATTTAACTGCATGCAAATGTGGGGTTGCCCAGTCTGCCAGCTGCTGCCTTGCCATGTGTCCTGTGTGCTCCAGCTGCCCATCTCCACTGCTCCCAGCAATCTGTATAAATGTTTTTTCTTGAACTCCTTGGTTGTCAGACTTCCATACAGTTTCATTTTCTGGCACTTCAGGTTGTATTTTGTTTTTAAATTGATTTTATCTTTTTTTTAAAAATATTTTATTTATTTATCTTTAGAGGGGAAGAGGGGAGGAGAGAGGGAGAGAAACATCAATGTGTGGTTGCCTTTCATGCGTCCCCTGCTGGGAACTGGCCTGCAGGGAACCGGCCTGCAACCCAGGCATGTGCCCTGACTGGGAATCGAACCGCGATGATTTTATCTTTCTTTTGTTTGTGCAGGAAGTGAAGCATCTCTACCTGTACCTCCATCTTGGCTGGAAGTCCTGGGTCCTAAGTTTATTTAGATCATTTGTTTACTGTGTTTAACTGCAATTTTTTGTGTGTGTGTATCAGTAAAAGGAGTCACCTTTGTATATTTTTTCTTTTTTAATCTTCAGTGGATTTATTGTGGTTATATTGGTTAATAAAATTATAGGTTTCAGGTGTAGAATTCTATAATACATCATCTGTATGTCATATTGTATAACCCACAATCTGTATATCACCCAAATTCAAGTCTCCTTCCATCACCATTTATTTCCCTTTTACCCTTTTCTACCTCCCTCTTACAAGAATAACTTAATTGAAAAAATGATTTCATATCATGCTTTAATACACTTTTTAAGAAGTTGGATTATTGCCTTTCAGGTTTCTCAGGACCATGAAACAATGGCACAAGTTTTATTCAGCAGGAATTTGAGATTGAATGTGGCTTTAACTTTCTGGAAAAAGAGAAGTATAAGTGAACTTGTAGCTTATTTGGTGAGGTAAGTGTGATTTTTTTATGCTATTTGTTCAATAAATGTAATTTCCAATGTGCTGGAAGTATCTGTTCTTTGTTATTGTTACTTTCAACTGCTGTGTTTAGCTTCAGTAGAGACATTCATCACCAGTCCAAAATACAGAAAACTATCTGTTTTATCAGACTGAACAAAGCTGTTACCTTCTCTAAGATTCTTATCCATAAAACTAAGAGATACCAGTATGGGAGAATTTTAAACATTATCTTCTCAAATGTTATCTTAGGACTTCCTTAACCACCTGATTTTAAAATATATATTTCTTTACTCCCTGTCTTTTCTGTTTTATCTTTCTTTATAACATCTACCACCATCTACATATTCTATAAATTTTAGTTATTTATGTTTATCGCCCATCTCAGCCTTTTCCTCCCTCCCAGCCCACACTCACACACGTACTGTAATACAAGCCCTATCTCTTTGTTTACTGCTGTACCCTCAGCATCTGGCTAATCATAGGCACTTGGGTAATTTGTTATTTAATGAATGAGTAAATCTCAGAGGCAGTGTGAAGGTCATCATATTAAAATAATTGAGGAAATTAGCTCTCTAAGCTAGAGGTGTCAAACTCATTTTTACCGGGGGAATACATCAGCCTCATGGATTCTTTCAAAGGGCCGAATGTAATTTCAGCTCCTTAACAGTTAAGGAGTAGTTACATTTATACAGTTGTAAAATTATTTCAGCCCTTCGAAGGCAGTCTTGAGGCTGATGTGTCCCCCAGTGAAAATGAATTTGACACCCCTGCTCTAAATAATGCTATTCTTTATGTACCCACAGGATAGAAGACCTTGGTGTGGTGGTGGATTGCCTTCCTGTGCTTACCAATAGGTAAGAAGAATATTTTTCAGAAAATAAATTAGTTTAAAAAAGGACAAATTATGACCTGTTCACATTTTTATAACTTAGTATTTGTTTTTATTAGTTTACAGGAAGAAAAACAATATATATCACTTGGCTGCTGTGTAGACTTGTTGCCTCTAGTAAAGTCACTACTTAAAAGCAAATTTGAAGAGTAAGTGCTAATCTGAATCTCAATTCATTTTTCTTTTTCAACATCCTTGATTTTGTGCCCTGTATGTGCATTAGTAGTAGATTGAGCTCCATGAGACATACATGGTTTCTCTTTCAAGTTGCGTAGAATCCTATTAGGAAAAGAACATAAAATGACTAAAGAACAATTATAAAAGCATGTATTAAACAAGTTATATAAAACACAGCTTTGTGAAATAAATTTTTAGAAAGGAGAAAGATCATTGTATGTATGTATATTTGTTTTGAGTAGAGGGGTATCGTTTTTTGTAAAGGCTTCTTGGATGAAAGCACTTGAATTTTGTAACAAAATGTCATTTCAGATATATAATAGTTGGTTTAAACTGGCTTCAAGCAGTCATAAAAAGATGGTGGTCGGAACTATCATCCAAAGCAGAAATTGTAAATGATGGGTGAGTATACCTTTAAAGATAATGTCATGCTTCTACTTTTTTTTTTCTTCAGAAAAGTAGCTGCATTAAACTAGGCGATAATTTTATTCCGTGATCATCACTTTATAGTATTTATTCTCTTCACTTTCAGAGAAATATTAAATAGGGATACTGTTGCTATGTGGAAATTACCCATAGAAGTTGAATTCTAGAGCCCAGTATCCCCCCCCCTTCTTTAGAGATTTGATTTATTTTTAGAGAAAGGGTGGGAGAAAGAGAGGAAAAGAAACATCAGTGTGTGGTTGCCTCTTGCACACCCTTAGCCAGGGACCCGGCCCAAAACCCAGGCACATGCCCCGCCCGGGAATCCAGCTGGCCACCCCTTGGTTCACAGGCCAGCACTCAATCCACTGAGCCACACTAGCCAGGGCACGCCCATATCTCTTGTAACAGAACTCTAATCTTCATTGCAGGAGGAAAAGGTACAGCAGTGGTTTAAAAACCTCCGTCACCCCACCCCACCTCCCCCTTTTGTCACCCTCCACTTACCCCCCCTTTTCCTCTACCCCTTCCCCCCCCTCACCCCCTAGCCTCTACCTCTCTTTCTTTTTTTTCCCTTTTTTTTTTACTTTCTTCCTTATAATGAGTAAGGGAAAGAAAAAGAGATGTCCTTTAGTGGAATAAGTAATGAGGCACAGTAATGGAGGCATCGTTTGGCAACCTAGACATTAACCTCAGAATCCAATGTGGATGATTACAGTTGTAAGAACTATATCATAATCATCATGATTCGAGTAATATCTTGATGTGAAAACATATAGGTGTTTACCAAATGAGCCAGATTATCATAGGCTATAAAAAATATCTCCCAGTAGTGTCCTTAAAATGTATAGGTTTCTTTTTAGACTCTCAAAATTTCCCACTTCATACCCAAGGACAAGTTTTCTAAATGCTTCAAATGCCTAGCTTTCTTACTCCATTAACAACTAAGTAACTTTCATTTCTGTGATTGGCATGTACAATTTTAAACAGCTACTTGACTTCAAATAGTACAATTTTCTCTGCTATGTACTGGAAAAAGTTAAAACTGTTTTCACTAAATGTATTTACATTGAAAGTTCATATACTATTATATTTCATTTTCATTTTTCTTCTTTTTTCTGCCTAGAAATATTCAGATTTTAAAACAACAATTAAGTGGGTTGTGGGAACAAGAAAACCATCTTACTTCGGTTCCAGGATATACTGGTAATATTGCTAAGGTAATCTATAATTATGCTTAAAAAGTTAAGGTTAAAATCAATATTTAAGCTTAATCAAAATTTAGAAATAATGTTAGTATTATGCATTTATAAATGAACCCTTTCAAATTTTTGGCAAAGTAATTCAGTACTGTTCATAAGGTCTAAAGTCAATATCATATTTGCAAATGCTTATATGGATATGATTGTGACTTTGGCAAGGAATACAAGAATTAGCCATTGAATGTGTTTCAGATACAGCCACAGAAATAATGCCCTAGAGGTTTCATGATCTAGTTCCAGTCAATGAAAGATATTTGAAAAAGTTAAAAATCCAGGTAACAAAGGCATCTGAAGATAAGGAGGAAAACAAACAGTTTTGGGATATTATATTTTACTTGACTTTTGCTACATTATGTTCTTGGGGAAAGTAAACTGTTTAAATCACAGTATGGATTTGATATTGGTCTTTATTCATTTGCTTGTCTCTTAAAGAAAAAGGTACATTGGATTTTAATATTTAAACTCCAGAAAACATTGGTATATACAATACAGATAATTGCAGAGGGAAAAAATTATTGTTAAAAGTTTCCACCCTTTCACAGAGCATATTGTATCATAAATGGGGATTAGCCAGAAACATAAAAGCATTCTTTAATTTAAAAAAATAAATACTCTAAATAAAAGGATTTATGTTATAGACTTATCTGTAAAAATCTTCTTGGATACTTTTCAAGAAAAGAAGCAAAGTGATATTCAAGTATGTGTGTTACCACTGTGTATAATTTACTTTGTAGAATTCTTGATGAAAATCTTATAGACAAATCAATTTCTAGAAGGTTTTTTTTTTCTGTTGTTCTTTTGGTAATGGGGGTAAAAATGAAGTGTAAAAGCTGAAAGACAATGGAGTGCTTTTAAAACATACACGCCATATCACATTTTTCTGGAGGGGGTCTTATAATCTTGGTAATTGAACTGGAAAATTATTGTTTTCTTAGAGATTTGCTCTCAGTTGTAATTTTTTATAAAGAGAGAAGCTTTATTGTGAATGTGAGATTAAGATAAAGACAATATTAAATGATTAAAAGTTCTATGAAGTTCCTTTAGCTATGATAAAACCTCTTTTACAGTAGTGAACCCTCAATTGTAATTTTCTTGAGCATAGAAAGCAGAAAGATAGGCTATCATCAAACTGAAGGAATTGCTGTGAATGATTTAATGCCCTTGCCTAGCTATAAAGGCAGAGAGTTGCTTGATCATAGGAGCCAAACCATTCACTCAGCACTGAGCAAACAGATATTGAGCACGTGCTGTGTGCCAGGCCTGTGCTAAACACAGGCAGATTAAAATGGCACATCTTTTACCCTCAAAAGGTTACAAAGGGGAATAAGGCAAATAAAAGACAAAAGGGAGAAGAAAATGGGTTGTATATATGTGCATTTACTGTACTAGCTAATGAAATGTTTTTGTTTTATTCTCTAAGGATGTAGATGCTTATTTATTACAGTTGCATTGAAAGACTTCATCTACTAAAGAGCATTTGGTTATTCAAAACACCCTTGGACTATCTGATTTCCAAAAATGTCTCATCACAGAACTATGAAACTGTGGAAGATATTAAAACTTTTCTTTAATCCACATATGAAACCACTAATGAAATGCTAACGATCTACTTCACATTGAAGTGGAAAAATATCCGAAAGGAGCAGCTTCAACTTCAGTGAGGTGAAAGTGCACTATGAAGATTGTTCACCTTTGCTGCATTTGGAACTTATATGGTTATTTGATAACATTGTTTAAGAACTACTGGATCTTAATGCAATCCTGCATAAGAATATACTTTATACTATGTGAAAAAATAAGACAGAACTTATTACTAGGAACCACAAAGACCAATCATTATTACCTTTTTTAAGATTGTTTTATAAGAAAAAACACTCAAAAGTGTGCAGCTATTTTCTTACGTTGAAAAGACTTTGAAAGTTTAGAACATCATAGCAAATAATACTGAAAGTTTTTGTCCACACTGAGATACTGTGTATACACAATGCCTTAATTATTAATAAGCCAATGTGTATGATACCAATATCTTTAAAAAAATTAAAACCAGCCATGCTTCTGGCATGAAAATTATGAAATTAAATCAGGGGTTTCCATTCATGGAGAATGTTCTTGTTAAAACTTATTCCACACCAGCTGTAAAACTTGACAATGTTTTGAATATCTCTGATTTTTCTGCCAGAATCGTGTCATATATGTGTGGTATTTCTATATAAAAGAAAAAGGTGAATACGTATTTGTATGGGTGAGTGTTTTAGTTGTAAGAGTTCATAGAGTTGGCTAATTTATATTTACTTTCTATTGTATATAGATTTCTAATATTTTCTGTATCATTTAAGCTTTCTTCATTTGAGTAAATTTACTAAATATTCATATTTTTTGCTTTTTTGAAATTTGTTTTTGTATGAATTCTAATTCTTGTTCACTACATTATGATTTAAAGAATTACAGTGCTTTAGAAATGTTTACAGTTAGTGCTGACTTTGTATTTTAAATTCCAACACTTTATATTGCTACCTCCTCCAGTGGTTGGTATGAAATGCCAGCAGACTATATGAGGTCTTTTTTTAAAAATACCATTTTTTGTATCAATGAACCCACTTCTGGAATGTCTTTACAGCTGTATGTCTTAGCCTGTCTTGAAAGTGGTTGGGATTTAACTACCACTGTTGGTTCATACAGTATCTCATCTTCAATGAACCCAAGAAGCATCTGAGCAAAGATTTTTATGCAGCAGTCCTTCAAGCCCTTGAATGTAAGATGTTAGCATTTACCCAATTAGCAACTACTGATATGAATCCTAAACAAGCATCTCTCTTGCTTTAAAATACATTAAAAATGTTATCTTTTACTGAATTCTCCTTTTGTGTAGCTATATTTCATGTAGCTATGTATTTCTTACAGTGAACATCAGTTGTAGTAATTGGCTTTTTCCTGAAATCTTTAGATTAGAATAACTTCAGATTACTGCACTTTTGTGATTTGAGAGGTGAATTACTTAAGAAGTTGTTTTTCAGGAGGTGGGAATTTGAATCGGGAGCCTGCGTCATCTCTGAAACCCTAAGGTGATGAAATATAACCTTTCTTTGTTCCTGTTCCTTTAGTTATCACTTTTATCTAACAGTTTGAACCAGTTAACTCAGAGCATGGTGCTAGTGAGGCTAAGGACAGGATCTCAGTCCTTTTATAAGTTCGTTAACTGTACACACATCCATAGAACTATTCATTGCTACAGACTGCACCTTCGATATTTATCTCACAAATTTAGCTTTTGGTCACAAGGAAGATGGTGTGTAAAACTTAGCATAAACCCTTCACCTCAAATAGAAAGATAATTCAAATAATTGGTATATGTAATACTATAGACTTTTAATCTAATATTAAAAACAATGTAATATTAAAAATAATATCTAAAATACTGTGTCACCACAGTTTTCTCTGGGTAAGGTCATTGACTAAACTTGTATCTTCTAAAAATTGTACTTCAATAAATCATACTTAAGTAAAAATTAAATACAAATATATAAATGAAACATAGTAAGAAAATATACTGTCCTATTAACACTGAATTCTTGTGTCTAACCTTGGGTTTGTCGAAGGAGAGTAGATACTCCATTTTATTTACTTAGAGCTATATGTAAACCAGTTTTTAGCTCATAAAGATCATTCAGTAGCACACCTAATTTCTGCTCTTGGCCTTTGCAGTTTGCCTTAGTACCTACTTCTCTCAGTGACTGAATTAGGATTAGTACTAGTTGATTTTAAGATTTTTTGGATTAAAAAATGTTAGACACGTAAATATTGTTGAACACTTTTTGTTGCTATTAAGATTTTAGCATGGTATTTAATCAGAACAGTGATGATCTCCAGAAAGAGCCAGAGAAAGTGTTCACAAAGTATGTTGGCTGTTACTGACCTAGATCAGGACAATCGCTGTCTGTCATTGCTGTGCTGCTGAGCAGCATACAGAACTGGGGGACCGCCGGTGTCTCTATGCCTTATGCCTCTTTTACCCTCTTAGGCTTTCCGTAGTAAACACTGCTAACTTTCCAAGTCTGAGGACAGGTAGTTTGTTGATGATAGAGGGTTATAATCAAGTAATTTGTTTCTACTGGGAATAAAGTGGATATTGCCATAAGTGATCATGATCAGAATAAGGGCTAAAGTTAGGCAGCAAACATTATCAGATGGTTTTTAAAATTAATCTTTTGGCTGTAATTTCAAAGGTAATTGACAGATTATTTACGCGAGTCCTGAGATGTGAGAATTTGGATATAAATATCTCTACTTGTTGGAATCATTAATGTCAGTACTGACATCTAAGGACTACTGAGGAATTTAATTCTTATCCATCCCTTAAACATACTTGGTACATGTCATATTCTAACCTTAAAAATCATTATGTGGGCTCAAGGCTATATTTCTGGCCTTTGAAATAGTAATTTTCTTAAACTTAGAATATTAATAATTATTAGCTATTAAATAATGATAATAGAAAACATATTTAAATGTTTAATTACTTAAATAAGTCAAGGAATATGTAAAAACAAAATTTAAGTTAGTATTTTGTTGGTCATTCCCAATTACCACTCTTCCTATTTAAGAACAGGACGTGACATCAGTTGCCTTTATTGATTTAAAGGAAAAAAATAGAATCACAAGCAGCTGACTAACTGGAGTGATCCATTTGGATGCACTACATCTGATCTTTCAATATAGACTTTTATTTTCTGGATTACTTCAGGTGGAAAAAGTACTGCTGGACATTTGTTGGTAGGTATTTATTCCTATGTTGGTATTTATTCCTATGTTATTCTTTATCCCTTACTTTCCAGTTCTTCTAACTGTGAAAATTGTCATAAAACTTTGTGACACATTCCTTTTTTATCTGGTAACAGGAATACAGTATAAAAAGTTCCTGCCTGAACACTGTATGCATCTAATTTATAGCATAGCTTGATTGATTCAACAACATCACCAACTATAACAATAAAAACAAATACTACACATCATATACCCAGTATACTTACTGAGTATATTTTCCAATGCTGTACTTAATATTTTAAAAACTGTAGTCGTAATTTTCTCTGGATCATATTATTGATTTAATAGTATATGCTAAAATCAAACTTCAGTAAAAATTAAGTACAAAACAGTACAGTTGACCATTGAATGGTGCAGGGCTTAGGGATACTAGCTCCCCCACCCCTGCAGTCAAAAATTAACATATATTTTAATTTTTATTTATGTATTTATTTTTAGAGGGGAAGGAAGGCAGAAGGGGAAACAGAAAAACATTAATGCTTGATTGCCTCTCCCACACTCCCTACTGGGGACCTGGCCCACAACCCAGGCATGCGCCCTGACTGGGAATCGAACTAGCAACCCTTTGGTTTATAGGTCGGCACTCAATCCACTGAGCCACACCAGCCAGGGCAAAAAATTCACATATAATGTTTTTTTTTAAGATTTTATTTATTTATCTTTAGAGGAGAAGGGAAGGAGAGAGGGAGAGAAATATCAATGTATGGTTGCCTCTCATGCGTCCCCTGCTGGGACCTGGCCTGCAACCCAGGCATGTGCCCTGACTGGGAATCGAACCATGATCCTTTGGTTCACAGGCCCATGCTTAATTCATTGAGCCGCGCCAGCCAGGGTCACATATAATTCTTGACACTCCAAAATTAACTACTAATAGTCTACTGTTGACTGAATGCCTTACCAACAACATAAACAGTCAATTAACACATTTTGTATGTTATATGTATTATATACTGTATTTTTACAATAAAGTAAACTAGAGGAAAGAAAATGCTACTAAAATCATAAGGAAGAAAAAATACATTTACAGTATTTATTGAAAAAAATATGTGTATAAGTGGGGCCGCACAGTTCCAACCCATGTTGTTGAAGGGTCAACTGTAGCTATCACAGTATTTTCTTTTATAGGCTCTAATTAATCATAAAATACAAAATGACTCTTACTGTGTACCACATAGTTTTATGAAAGGGCAACCCCATAGCTACCAGTAGTTTTCATAGCAAAACTTGTTATATATTGGGTTGGCCAAAAGGTTAGTTTGGTTATTTCTGTAAGATGGCTCTAGTAGGGCTTAGTTGTCTTTAATTTCATTCAAAACAATTTGGTTAGGTTGAATTGTGACAGCTTTCATAAACAGTGTGTATTTTTAAAAAAGCTTATCAAAATTGGTGAATTTTTATGTAGCCACTTTAATATTGAAGATGGAAGAAAATAAGCAACATTTTTGGCATGTTATGCTTATTATTTCAAGAAAGGTAAAAATGCAACTGAAATACAAAGTTTTGTGCAGTGTATGGAGAAGGTGCTGTGGCTGATCAAATGTGTCAAAAGTGGTTAGTGAAGTTTCATGCTGGAGATTTCTCGCTAGACAATGCTCCATGGTCTGGTAGACCAGTTGATAGTGTTTAAATCAAGACATTAATTGAAAATGTTATACCATGCAGAAGATAGCCAACATACTCAAAATACCCAGATCAATAGAGCTATTGGTGAAAATAAAAAAAAAATGTGTCTTTTATTTTATGGAAAAAGACATACAGACTTTATGGCCAGCCCAGCGGTATTGCTTTGATATACAAATTACTATTTTTTCAACTATGAAATTTTCAGATGGAAGATGCCAGGAGTCTGAATAAGGATTCAGCCCCTAAATACACTTTTACTAGTGTTGATTCTATGCTTTGCAGTATTCTGTATTTTCATTCATATTTAAACCACAGTATCTTTTTTTTTTTTTTTAATGTCCTGGACCCAGACAAGTCTGTTGTTACTCTGGATTTGCACCAAAGCTAAGAAGAGCTGATCCAAAGTATTTTCTAGGGTAAGAAATAATTGTCATGGGTGTCCTGGAAGACATTGAATTGCCAGAATTATTTACTTCTAGAATTATAGTATTTCATTTATCAACCAAACCTTTAATATGGCACCTGTACTAGAATTGGACCTCACCCTCCCGGAGTCAGAAGCTGAGTTAGTATTTATTTACTTTTCTGTCATTTTTTTTTAAGTAAAAAACTTCATTGTCCTTTGTATAAAAGTAGTCCTCTCTGTACCACGGCAGCCTAGCTTTAACAGCAGGAGAAATGAAGGTTGATATGTTACCTTTCTTTTAGGCAGGTTCTAAAGCTTACAGAAGGTTTAGGAGAGCTTATCTTTTCCCTTTAGCCAGCCAGGTTTCCTTTTTTGCTAATTGAATAGATGACAAGAAATCATTAAAGGAGAGAAACCACCTCACTTTTTAATTTATTTTGAAGGCTCCTCTGCCAGTCCCTTAGACGTTGGTGTTCTTCAAGTTTCTTTCTTATGGTCTTTCTCACTGCCATTTCCCTGAAAAATCCTTTTGTTTATTCTTATTGCTTCCCTTACTATATACATAAATTGTTCTCATTTTGGGAGTGGAAGTGAGGCCATTTGGGGGTTCATCGAGGGGACATGGGTTTTTTTTTTAAAGGTTGAGAAAACAATTATATATCAATTCTCATATATATATGGATATATAGATATTTTTTCTTGCCCTAAACCTAACTTTTATCTCATAAATTATATATTCAGTTGCCTACTGGAAACATCCATTGGGATATCTTAGACATTCTAAATTCAGTATATCCAGAATTGACCTCATTCTCCACCTCCATGTTCCTCCACCAACTCTACCCCTCCCCACCCCCCCATCCCCCACCCACCCCCACCCCCGCACACAAGGACAGAAAGGCTGCTGTTGCTGGAACCTGGTTTTCCTTTCTCATTGCCTAGTCCTATTATCAGCAATTATCTAGCCACAAACCTGTGAATCATCTTTGAATCATCTCTAAATCACTTAAATCCTGTTGGTGCACCCACCTCTCCACCCCCACAGTGAGTTTTATCTTTCTATGTCTCTCCACCTTTTCTGCCATTATCTTAGTCTACGTTATCACAGCAGCCTCCTGACCCTGGCATTGGCCCTTCATTCCTACAACCTATTCCCCATACATGCTGCTGAAGAATAGTATGTAAAACACAAATCATACTGTGTCACTTGATGCCTCTTGAGAGAAACTGAACAGTGTGATTTACAGTGTTTTGACAACACCTCCTCCCCTCCCAATGCTCCAGCTAGAATGAACTTGTTTTAGTTTCAAGAAAGCATTACACTTTCTCTGCAAATACTTCCTTTGCCTTAACTCTCTTGGCCCCCAAAATTCACAGTTACCACTTTCTTAGCCTCCAGGTCTCAGCCGAAACACATTCCTCTGGGAAGTCTTCTCTGAAGCCTCTTCAGCTGTTAGAGGTCTCTGACCACAGCTGTTGTCTCAGCCTTGTTCTCTTAACACTATTTCTAAGTGTTTTGTAATGTTTATTATCTGTCTTCCCAGCTGGATTGATAGTTCTTGAGATCAGAGACTCTGCTCCTGTCACATCCCCAATACTTAGCACAAAGCCTGGCCATTAGGCATTTAATTATTCTGAATAAACTCAAGGGTGTGGCATCTTTAGGCACACATTGTATGAGGAAGTAATTCAGTAATCCAAAACTATTCGTGATAGCATAGCAGTTTAAAATGAGTGATTCTACATTAAATACATCCAGTTTTCTCACTTTTTTTGTTTTAGGAAACTAAATGTTCATGTAGTTTGTAAATGTTCATGTTATAACAAAATAAAACCTTATCTAAAATGTGTTTGATTCTTAAAGGTTGTTACATTTGGTTTTCAGTTGTATGGTTTCTACATTCCACACAAAATTTATGCAAGTGAGGACCATCTATACAGTGAAAAATGAAGATATTTTCATGTAATGTGTAAATACATGTTTTTTTTCTTGGAATTGAGGGTATTCCTTTGGTGTTTATGTTTTCCTTCTGCCTTCTTTATCTTGTTGAGAATTATGTGAAATAGTGTAAGTTCCTTTTTTAATTACAAAGTAGTTCATACCTATTTAGGAAAATAGAATAATGAAAGGAAGGAAATTAAATACCCATAATCTCATCTGCCTAGGCAGGGGCGTCAAACTCAATTTCACCGGGGGCCACATCATCAGCCTTGCAGTTGCCTTCAAAGGGCCGAATGGAATTTTAGGGCAGTATAAATGTAACTACCCTAACTATGGGGGCAAGGAGCTCGGCACTGCCACTGGCTAGAAACAAGGTACCAGGCCGCATAAAATAAGGCGGAGGGCCAGATTGGGCCTGCGAGCCTTGTGTTGGCCACCTGTGACCTAGAAGAACTGTTGTGTCTCCTAGATTTTCTCTCATGGGTATGCATTTTTAATGCAGATGGATTCACACTATGTATATATTGATACGTAGTATATTGTTTCCTAGGTTCTGTACACTGGAAAAACTTGAAGGTAACAACAATTTTTTGCCTATTAAAGCTGTATGTTTTAAGCAGTTACTATTAATATCTTTGGGAATATTGGAAGAGGCCAAAAAATATTTGTGAATTACTTTTGAAGTTTCTCAGTATATGATTCTGTCTTCTTTGACCATTGCTAATCAGTGTTTTTTTATAATGTTAAAAAGAGGGCTTATAAGGAAAAACAATATAATTTCTGTATTCTTAAAAGAAATGTGGATTTATTTAAATGATCCTTAGTATTTGGGAGTAACATTTCACATTTTATTCTGTGGTATATTTCCTCTAGCCATCAAACATAGTTTTCTAAATAGTAGTCATTTCTTACGTATGAAACTGAATAACTAACATTAAACAACACATAAATATTGAGTCAGTGTAGAACTAGATACAATTTGTAAGATTCAGTCCTGTCCAAATAAATCAATTCCTAATAACCTAACTGTTAAAACTTTTTCTACAACAAATCTATTTATTTTGATGTCTCTAACTAAATAATTTTCTCTGCTGCTTAAATAATTGCTTTTTAATTTCTGTATTTTAAAAAAGATTTTATTTATTTATTTTTAGAAAGAGGGTAAAGGAGGGAGAAGGGGAGAAAAACTTCCTTGTGTGAGAGATACATCCATCAGTTTCCTCTCTCATGTCCCAAACTGGGGACCTGGCCCACAACCCAGGTATGTGCCCTGACCGGGGATCAAACCAGCCACCTTTGGATTAAGCAGGCCTGTGCTCAATCCACTAAGCCATACCAGCCAGGGCCAGTTTCTTTATTCTTGGTTAAAAAGTAATCTGCATTCTGTCTTGGTGGAAATTTAATGCCAGAAATTGAGAGTATAAATGGTGAATAATAACAACAGAGGTAGATAAAGCTAATTATATATATATATATATATATATATATATATATATATATATATATATATATATACATAAACACAAATACACATAGACATTCACATATATAGGGATAAATATCATCTTGTACCTAGAATCAACCTTTTATTCTATGCTGTAATCAACTATAAAGATTATTAAATTTTTATGAGGAGTGAAGGGATGGTGATTTTCTTACCAATGAACCCACTGTCTATTACTGAATGATTATTCTTCTATACAGTATTGGTGTGTTTATAGTACTAACTAGGCAAAACTTCCCAGTCGTCACCAACTCTAAGATCACATTATATAATTGGCTTGCTTTCACAAAGCACTGTTTAAATGTTTATTTTAAAGAACAGCAATTAAACTTTACTCTTCATGTAAGTTATTGGTGATTTAATCCGGTATAGTTTTCTTTGACTCAGACTTATTGAACCAATTAACAGCAAAAATGAAATGTCTATATAGCGATTGAAAGAAAATAGATCTATTAGGTTTTTAAGAATACCTGGTGGTATTGATTCAGGGCCATTTATCATTGCCTTAGTCTCATTAATCAGTTGTTTCTGACTTGGGCTTCAACCCCCAGGAAGGTGGCCCCGACAGTGAGTAGCATGTGGCTGTGCCTGGATATGGGGTTTCTTTTGGGGGTGAAGATAGTATTTTGGAATTTTTTAAAGGAACCATTCCTCTCAGCCACCGGGCGTATTTTGGAATTTTTTGTAGTGATAGTTGTATAATTTTGTTATACTAAAAGCCACTGAATTATGTAAAAATTCATATGCTAAATTTTATGGTATGTGAATGATACAGCAATAAACAGTTGAAGACTTTAAAAAATCACTTCTGCTTTGTCAGCCATATGGTTAGATTAATATGTATAATGTCATTCTATAAATCTTCAAAATATGAAATAACTAAAGTTTGCTTCAAACCTTCTGCTGATAACTAGAAATTATACTGTGGTACATTATCTAAAGTAGTCATTTTCTGTAAATTTCATTAATTAAACATTGACACAAATTTGGAATTAAGTGGTGATAGCTGAAGTGATTTAATAATTGACATGTGCTTGGTGTAATCTTCAAGAAAGTAACTAATGTTTTAGATTAGTACTACATCATATATCTTCTTAAGCTTTTCTTGGAAAAATGATATAATTTTGTAATTAGAACTAAATGAATGTAGCCTGGCTTTTGTTGTTTTTATTGTATTCGGTCAGTAGAACCTAATAATTCTTTGAAAATATGAGCTGATGTGGGGAACTCAGTATAAATTTTCTGTTTAAATGACATAAAAACTTAGGGCTTTCCTTTTAAATGTTAATTCAGCTGTTGACTAGTGTGATATTTGAGGAACTGCATTGTATCTTTGAAATCAAATACTTTAATTAAAAGATATTTATAAAAGTACAAAGCTCCTGGGAGCTGCTTGTGACAGCTGGCACACTCCCATTTGTCATATCACATGTGGTGTGAGTTTCATGTCCGCCACTTTTATCTCTTGATCCATCTTTTCTTACAAGAAAAAAGCAACAGCTGACTATATAGAAGAAAAAGCTTCTTCAAGTACATTCTAGTAATATTTATTAGCAGTGACCTCCGTGAATTGTAACACAGTTTAGAAATATACATCTACAACCACTATAAGCCAAATGTTTAATGTTACCAAAGAAATATATTTGGTTCAGCATTCAACAGTTCAATTGTTAACAAGTGTTTAGATTTATATAGAGAAAGAGCTTCAAAATTAGAGTTAAACCAGGGGGCTTTTTTTTTCTTTATATTAGACTAATAGAAATTTCTTTTCTCTCTTTAGTCATTCTGATTATACAGCTCTCTAAAAATCATGTATCAGTTGAGTTTCCCAAAACATTTACTGGAAAATTAAGAAGGTGGTTTTACGTCGCAATGACTGCGAGCAGGTGTACTGAGGCTGTGTTAAGTTCTCTATTTACCGCATGCCATTGTTCCTGGGAAATAAGCTGGTTGAGGCAGAGAGTCTACATGATCAAGGTTACTTGCTATATACTGGTTGATGTTCACCACGGAGGTTAGGTAGAGTCCTTGTCCTCAGAGTTGTTTTCTTTCAGTTCAGATGTCCCTTTTTTTAAAAAAAATTATTCTTTATTACAGTTGACACTATTATATTAGTTTAAGGTATACAAAATAGTGACTAGATATTTAAATGCCTTATAAAGTTATTACCCCATAAGTCTAATACCAATCTGATACCATATATAGATACCACAGTGTTACTGATTATATTCCTGTGCTGCACTTTACATCCCTGTGACCAGCAATGTGTACTTCTTAATTTTCACCTACCCACCCAACTTCACCTACCCTCCCATCTGGCAACCACCAATTTGTTCTCTGTATCTGTGAGTTTATATTTTTGTTTTTTAGATTCCACATATAAGTAAAATCCTGTGATATTTGTCTTTGACTTACTTAACATAATATACTCTAGGTCTATCTGTGATGTCACAACAGCAAGATTTCATTCTTCTTTTATGGCTGATTAATACTCCATTGTATATGGAGTGTTAACCACTGTTTTTTTAATCCTCACCCAAAGATATGTTCATTGACCTTTAGAGAGGGAAGGTAGAGAGAAACATTGTGAGAGAAA
Source organism: Artibeus jamaicensis (assembly GCF_021234435.1). Taxonomy (NCBI): domain Eukaryota; kingdom Metazoa; phylum Chordata; class Mammalia; order Chiroptera; family Phyllostomidae; genus Artibeus; species Artibeus jamaicensis. The sequence continues at coordinate 364,879 of NW_026521221.1, forward strand.
CATGAGTCAGTTGCTTCCCATACACACTGTGACTGGGGATCAAACCTGCAACCTAGGTATGTGCCCTGACTGGGAATCCAACCCACAACCCCTTTGTGTACCAGTCAATGATCCAGCCAGCTGAGCCACCTGTCCAGGGCTACATATACCACTTTTTCTGTATCCATATGTCTATCATTGACACTTAGGTCGATATCTATTGTAAATAATACTGCAATAAATGGGGATGCATATATCTTTTTTACTTAGTATTTTGGATTTCTTTAAGTAAACATCCAGAAGCTGGGTCATATGATAGTTCTATTTTTAATTTTTTGAGGAATCCCTAAAGAGTTGTTCTAAAATACTTAATGTACTCTGTGACTGGTGTGCTTCAGTTGGTTGGGCCTTGTCCTGCAAAGTAAAAGGTCGCCGTTTCAATTCCTGGTCAAGGCACATGACTGGGTTAGAAAGAGGCAAGCCATGTTTCTCTCCTCCTTTTCCCCTCTATCTAAAAATAAATAAATACAATATATTTTTTTTAAAAATAAAATACTAAATGTACTGTGATCCTAAACCATGCTATGGAAAAGACTTTGAAATCTTTAGTTCTTACTTAGGAAGACCCAGATTTTAGCAATTTTATACTCAAATGTGTAAGGTAGTATATTGAACATTTTGAAGTTTTTTCTTTATGTAGTGCATGTTACTTTTTACTACATGATTGGCCATAAAACAGTAAAGCTATTTATTTACCTAGTGTTATATAGGTCCCTCAGACCTTTTGTAATCAAAACTCAAGTAATAATTTTTTAAAATGTTTTATTTATTTATTTTTTAGAGAGAGGAAGGAAAGGAGAAAGCGGGAGAGAAACATCAATGTGCGGTTGCCTCTCCTGCACTCCCTATTGGGAATCTGGCCCACAACTCAGGCCTGTGCCCTGACTGGGAATTGAATTGAACCAGTGACCCTTTGATTCACAGGCCGGTATTCAACCACTGAGCCACACCAACTAGGAGAGTAATAATTAATTTTAATGGGGAGTTCTATATACCATGGTCATCCCTGTTTACTTCTAACTTATAGTATGTGGTATTCATGCTTCCATATTAGTTTATTATTCACACTTAAGTCTTTTGGCAGTAGTGGCATCAAGTGAATTAAGGTATAACTCAAGAACACTTTGTCATGAGCTCTTTACATCTTTTCCTACACGTTATGACGTATTTAATGGGTAGCTGCATGGAAGTGATCCTTATAAGAACTTGACCAAGGAGAATTCTTTTTTTTTAAGATTTTACTTATTTATTTTAGAGAGATAGGGAAGGGAGGGAGAAAGAGAGGGAGTGAAACATCAATGTGTGGTTGCCTCTGGCACACCCCCTACTGGGGATATGGCCTGCAGCTCAAGCATGTGCCCTGGCTGGGAATCAAACCAGCGATGCTTTGGTTCTCAGGCCTGCGCTCAGTCCACTGAGCTATACCAGCCAGGGCCATGGAGAATTCTGATTACACTATTTCCAGGTTATCTTAAATGTATCTCCATTTTTTACAATTTTATTGAGGTATAATTGGTACATAAAAACTTCACCTCCTTAACATAAACTTTTTTTTTCAAATTATAAAGAAAGTTTGTTTAGAAAGTTACAGAGGTAGTAGAAGTGAGCCATCTGGGCTGCATAGGCTCAGGGAACAAGTTAGAGAAGCAAAAGAAGGGGACTTCCGGCCAAGATGGAGGCATAGGTAGACACACTGTGCCTCCTCGCACAACAAAATAAGAAAATAACAATTTAGAAACAAAATAACAACCAGAACTGACAGAAAATTGAACTGTATGGAAGTTGGACAACCGAGAAGATAAAATAGACACGTTCATCCAGACCAGTAGGTGGGGCAGAGTCGGGCAGCCAGGCAGAGAGGGGTCGAGGCACAAAAAGTGGTGGCACCAGGCGTTCAAGACGGCAGCCAAGGGACCTCCGGTGCACAGGCGGTGGCTGGCACATCCTGGGTGCTGGGTGGCAACTGTGAAGCAAGGCACTGCCTGCAAGGTGGGTGGCTGCACAGTCCCACATTCGCATTCAGATAAACCAGGCGAAATGGGGAGCAAGACAGACAGCACAACCCAGGGTCCCAGTGCAGGGAAATAAAGCCTCAAAACAAGGACTGAAAACACCTTTGGGAATTGAGATGCAGGGAGAGACTCCCAGCTTCACAAGGCAGTTCGTTGCAGAGACCCACAGAGTCCTAGAACGTACACAAGTCCACCCACATGGGAATCAGCATCAAAAAGGCCCAGTTTGTTTGGGGGAAGTGGCAGAAGGGACTAAAATCCGACAGCAAAACAAGCACCATTGTTCCCTCTGTGACCCCGCCCCCACATGTAGGGTGACGACCCAGCAACTGGCTTAACCCGCCCTGGTGAAAACCCTAAGGCTCCACCCCTCATACATAACAGGCTTGACAAGACCAAAAAAAGGCCTAAACGGAAAAACAGATCAAAACTCCACAGCAAATACAACCAAGCAAGGAACAGATAGCCAACCTATCAGATACACAGTTCAAAGCACTGGTGGATCAGGATGCTCACAGAATCCGTTGAATTTGGTCGCAAATTAGATAAGAAATGAAGGCTGCACTAAGTGGAATGAAGGAAAATACACAGGGAACTAACAGTGATGGGAAGAAAACTGGGACTCAAACCAATGGAGTGGACGAAAAGGAAGAAAGAAACAACCAAACAGAAAAGAATGAAGAAACAGGAATTCAAAAAACTGAGGAGAGGCTTAGGAACCTCCAGGACATCTTTAAACATTCCAACATCCGAATTATAGGAGTACCAGAAGGGGAAGAGGAAGAACAAGTGGAAAACTTATTTGAACAAATAATAAAGGAGAACTTCCCAAATCTGGCAAAGGAAATAGACTTCTGGGAAGTCCAAGAAGCTTAGAGGGTCCCAGAGAAGTTGGACCCAAGGAGGAGCACACCAAGGTACATCATAATTACATTAGCCAAGATTAAAATGAAGGAGAGAATTCTAGAAGCAGCAAGAGCTAAGGGGACAGTCACCTACAAAGGAGTCCCCATCAGACTGTCAGCTGATCTTTCAAGAGACCTTACAGTCAAGAAGGGGCTGGAAAGAAGTATTCCAAGTCATGAAAGGCAAGGACCTACATCCAAGATTGCTCTATCCAGCAAAGCTTTCATTTAGAATGGAAGGGCAGATAAACTGCTTCTCAGATAAGGTCAAATTTAAGGAATTCATCATCACCAAGCCCTTATATGAAATGTTAAAGGGACTTATCTAAGAAAAAAGATAAAAATATGAACAGTGAATGGACAGCAAACTCAACCATTATTAACAACCACACCTAGAACAAAAGCAAACTAAGAAAACACCTAGAACAGGAGCAGAGCCACAGAAATGGAGATCACATGGAAGGTTAGCAACAGAGGAGTGGGAGGAGGAGAGGTGGGGAGAAGGTACGGAGAATAAGTAGCATAGATGGTGGGGAGAAAATAGGGGGAGGGCAAAAGTATGGGAAATGTAGAAGCTAAAGAACTTATGACACATGAACATGAACTAAAGGGGGGAAGGTGAGTGGGAGGGGGTGTGCAGGGTGGAGGGGAATGAAGGAGGGGATGGGACAACCGTAATGGCATAATTAATACAATAGATTAAAAAACATATATATTAAAATGACAGTAAACTCACAGTTATTAACAACCACACCTAAAACAATAAAAAAAAAAAAACTAAGCAAACAAGTAGAACAGGAACAGAACCACAGAAATGGAGATCACATGGAGGGTTATCAACAGGAGTGGGAGGAGGAGAGAGGGTGAAAAGGTACAGAGAATAAGTAGCAGAGATGGTAGGTAGAAAATAGGGTGAGAGCAAGAACAGTATGGGAAATATAGAAGCTTAACTTATGACACATGGACACAAACTAAAGGGGGGGAATGTGGGTGGGAGAGGGTGTGCAGGGTAGAGGGGAATGAAGGGGGAAATGGGACAACTGTAATGGCATAATCATTTTTTTTTTTAAAGAAGGGACTTTAGCCCTGGCTGGTATAGCTCAGTGGATTGAGCATGGGCCTGCAAACCAAACTACCACAGTTCAATTCCCAGACAGGGCACATGCCTGGGTTGCAGGCCAGTTCCCAGCAGGGGATGCATGGGAAGCAACCATACATTGATATTTCTCTCCCTTTCTCCTTCCCTTCCCTCTAAATATAAATAAATAAAATCTTTAAAAAAAAAAAAGAAGGGACTTTGGAGCTTAGAAAAGAAAAGCAAAGGTAATGTGGGGGCTGGGGATGGGGTGGGTAGGAAGGGAGAGGGGCAGGAATGTTCCCAAGAAGGAGGGTACTAAGGCATACAGTTTGATGGATTTGAACATATATACCCAGGTGTATACCCCTGATACCATCATAATCAAAGTAATATTGTAAATATATCCCTCATTTCCGAAGTGTCCTTGTTCCTTACATGTGTGTATGGTAAGAACAGTTACCCAAGATCTGCCCTCTTATGAAAATGTGAAGTGTATGCTACAGCATTATCCACAGTAGCCAGGACAGGGAAACAACTCACATGTTCATCAACAAATGGGTAAAGAAAATGTGTTCTATGTGTTATGTATGTACATACCAGGGAATATTATTCAGCTCTAAAAAAGGAAATCCTACCATTTGCTACTTGGATAGACCTGGAAGACATTATTCCAAGAGTAATAAGTCAGTCACAAAAGTACAAATAACTACAGGATTCCACCTTTGTGAGGCATCTAAAATAAACTGACAGCAGAAAATAGAATGGGGGTTGCCAAGGCACAGGGCCAGGGGAAATTAAGAGCTGCTCAACATGTATGAAGTTACAGGTGCACAACGTGAACATGTTCTAGAGACCTGCTGTGTGACATGGGGCCTGAAGTTAGCAATAATGACTGTTTAGCCATTAATATCTTTGGAAGCTGAGGCGAACACTTTATCAAAGAAACTCATATCATTCAGATTTTTGCTAAAAATAGATTTTTTTCACCTTTGATACTTTGTCTTTTTAATTTTTTTCTACATGCCATGTCCATCCTTGTTTGTATTTAATTTAGATTATAAATCTGCTAGACTTACACTATTCCCTCAGTGGCTGTGATGCCAGGTGGCACCACGGAGACCAGAGGAGGCCTCAACCCCCAATATGGGGTCTATGTTCTTTTTTTTTAAATATATTTTATTGATTATGCCATTACAGTTGTTCTATTTCCCCCTTCATTCCCCTCCACCCTGCACACCCCCTCCCCCACCATTTCCCCCTTTAGTTCATGAACACGTCTCAAGTTCTTTAGATTCTATATTTCTCATACTATTCTTGCCCTCCCCCCTATTTTCTACCTACCATCTATGCTACTTATTTTCTGTACCTCCTCCCCCCTTCTCCTTCTCCCACTCCCCTGTTGCTAACCCTCCATGTGATCTTCATTTCTATGGTTCTGCTCCTGATTTAGCTGTCCTCTTAGTTTGCTTTTGTTTTAGGTGTGGTTGTTAATAAACTGCATTTGCTGTCCTTTCACTGTTCATATTTTTTATCTTCTTTTTCTTAGGTAAGTCCCTTTACCATTTCATATAATAAGGGCTTGGTGATGATGAACTTCTTGAATTTGATCTTATCTGAGAAGCACTTTATCTGCCCTTCCATTCTAAATGAAAGCTTTGCTGGATAGAGCAATCTTGGTTGTAGGTCTTTGGATTTCATGACTTGGAATACTTCTTTCCAGCCCCTCTTGCCTGTAAGGTGTCTCTTGAGAAATCTGCTGACAGTCTGATTGGGAATTTCTTTGTAGGTGACTGTCTCCTTAGCTCTTGCTGCTTCTAGGATTCTCTCCTCCATTTTAATCTTGGCTAATGTAATTATGATGTGCCTTGGTGTGTTCCTTCTTGGAACACTTCAGAGGTCCAACTTCTTTGGGACTCTCTGAGCTTCCTGGATTTCCTGGAAGTCTATTTCCTTTGCCAGATTGGGGAAGTTCTCCTTTATTATTTGTTCAAATAAGTTTTCCACTCATAGCTGTTCCTTTCCCCCTTCTGGTACCCCTATAATTCGGATGTTGGAGCGTTTAAAGATGTCCTGGAGGTTCCTAAGCCTCTCCTCAGTTTTTTGAATTCTTGTTTCTTCATCCTTTTCTGTTTGGTCATTTTTTTTTCTTCCTTCTGGTCCACTCCTTTGATTTGAGTCCCAGTTTCCTTTCCATTACTGTTGGTTTCCTGTGCATTGCCATTCATTTAAATTAGTTTAGCCTTCATATGTTTCTCTAATTTGTGACTGAAATCAACCAGTTCTGTGAGCATCCTGATCCACCAGTGTTTTGAACTGTGCATCTGAAAGTTTGGCTATTTCTGGGTCGCTTTGAGTTATGGGCTCTAGGGCTTTGAGTTCTTCAGCCATAATGTTTTGCTCTGTTCTCGCCTGTTACATATGAGGAGTGGAGCCTTAGGTGTTCACCAGGGCGGGGCCACTCAGGTCACTGGTTCGTGATGCTGTATGTGGGAGCGGGGTCAGAGAGGGACAATAGCGGTCCCTTCTGCCGCTTCCCGCCGTTGGAGCCTGCGAGGTCAGTCTCACTGCTCACTCCTTCACCGGTTTATCTGCATGTGCATATGTGACTGTGGTCAGCCCTCAGTGGGTCCGCCCGCTGCTACTCCATACCTGGGATCTGCCCATGGCTGCCTGCGCACCTGGGTCGCATGCCCGGATCGGTCCGGTGGATCTTTCCTGCCTGACCGTGCTCTGCTGCTGGCTCTACCCCTCTTACCAGTTTGGCTGAAGGGTTCCTTGTTGTCGGACTTCCATATAGTTCAATTTTCTGTGGTTTGGCTGCATTTTTGTTGCTAAAACTTTGTTGTTTTTAAACTTGGTTGTGCGAGAAGGCACAGTGTTTCCACCTACGCCTCCATCTTGGCAGAAGTGGGGTCTGTGTTCTTGTCACTGCACAAGATGTCACTGCACAAGAAAGGATTAGAGAGCGAGATGGAAAAACTTAGCAAAGCACAGTAGAGTTAAAACAAAAGTACCCACTTAAGAAGTGAGAGAGGGCGATTTCAGAGAAGGAGGTGTCCCCAATTGGGTCTAGGTGGAATTTTTTAATAAAATGCAGGCAAGAAGGAGGGATAGGGTGGCCCTCAACTTCTGTGGGTGTCAAGTGACTGCTCACACACCTTGTGGTAACTTCTCTCCAGACAGCGGTTTCTTTTTGGCCCTCCCAGAACCGTCACGGCTGTTCCGGAGGCTGTTCACAGCCATACCACCCTGAACACACGTGATCTCGTCTGATCTCGGAAGCTGAGCAGGGTCAGGCCTGGTTAGTACTTGGATGGGAGGTGCAGTGGTCTTGAAACTGTGATGCAAATTTATTATAAAGATATAATAATGGCCCTATTGATCAGTTTTAGGTCAACATGGCTGTGGAATCTGGTTGAGATCAGGGTTTTGTTTGTCTCAGCTACAGAAAATGAGGGAGGGGGAAAGGAGAAGCCTGAGGGGAGCAGGTGGTCTGCACAGGTCGCACCCACAGGGTTCCAGCTGGGACAGCAAAGGGAAAGGGTAGAGCTTGAGGCCTTGTTCCCTGTTCTAACTTTCTCCCTCACTTATGTCCTGCATCATACTGCATGACAGCTGCTTGGTAAATCATAAATATCCACTTTTTACTTTTTAAAAAAAGTAATCCTGTCCCGAGGATATTGTTTATTAATTTTTAGAGAGAGAAAGAGAAACATGATTCGGTTGCCCTCACTGGGAATCAAACCAGAAATCCTGATATGTGCCCTGAACGGAATTGAACCCACAGTCTCTCCAGCACGGAAGAGGCTCGAACCACCCGAGCCCCCCCAACAGGGCCCCTTTCATGCACCATTACAGCAGCATTCTAAATTGCTACTTTTGGCTCTTCTAAAAAAGTCACATTTTAATTATAAAAGATATGCAAAGGTAAAGCTATAGATCTTTGGATTTGTGATGCCATCATCTTTTATAGGGACAATGTATATATTATGTGAAACCATAGCCTTTAAATGTACCTACCCCTCACCTCCCTGAGATTCCATTTTAGCTGCAGTATCACTGCCGGGGAAATCGGCGACGCTGTGCATGGTTAAGCAACTACTGCAGACTGCATTCCGGACGCACCAGATGGAGCCCTTTGCCAAAAGTCCTGCCTTCGTAGAGGCGTGGTTAGCCTAGTAGAGAGGTACCTTCTGTGAATTATCTCAAATGAAATTGCTGAACTTTCTGAACTTTCTGTTCCAAAGTTGCTTAAATTCTGGGGAATTTGAGTTTTCCCTTTTAAGGATTCAGAAGAACGCTCTTCCTTAGAACATGTGTGACAGAGGGGAAAGAGCACTGGAGTAGAATTAGGGGACCTTAAGTTGTAGATACTTGAGAAAATTGAGGCTCAAAGAGGTAATCCGTTGACGTGGGTTTAATTTACGTAGATTAGGAGAAATGAGTCTGAGTTCCCCTCAATACCCCCAAATAATAATGAACTCTGGTTTGGGATGTGTCCTCTGCATACTCTACAACTTGTGCTTTCACACCGCAGTGGGAGAGGGTCTTGATAAAGGCACGCCAGCTTTGGTTTGGAAAGAGTGAGACAGTATTTTCTATCAACTGAAACCTTTTTTATATTTCTGAAATGTGGGCCAGAAGCTGAGCTAAATCCCTCATGCTTAACAAGTTTAGCTCTTTCATTTTTTTGTATACTTAAGATTTTAAAGATCTCAATAAATATCTTAACATAACACCTAGTTGATATAAGCTTTGAATAGCTGTATTTATAGAAATATTACAACACAGCAGAAAACTGTACTTGAACTATTAAAATTAAATTAATTAAATTAATATTACAACACTTTATTTGGAAGAGCACTCAGTAAATGCATTCATTACCTTTGACACGATTTGCTGACTCACTTGATTCCATTTGTGATCCCTTCCGCACGAAACTTAAGCATTATTTCTGTGAAGCACCACCAAGCTGTCGTTGTGTCCCACAGCAATTTCTTCGACTCCTGCATTTAAATCTGGGCTTCCACTCATGAACTTCTCTAACACTTTATACTATTCACCCAAGACAACTTGCCCAAGTCGGATTTATGAGGATCGGCTACTTCCTCTCACCTTTGGTTTTTCTCCCAGGAGTTACTAGTATTTCTGATTGCACTTATTAATAACTGTTAATCATTTGACTTTTTGATATTGTACATATATTATTGCAGATCAAAGATAATGCTAAAGAACACAAATATTTCACCCTTTTTATTTATTTTTTACTTGCTACTTTTTAAGGCAAAAAATTTTTATTGTATTTTTTTAATTTCACCCTTTTTAAAAGCCTTAGAAGCCCTTGCTGTAATTGAAGGCCCTCCGAAGAAAAAGTCTCCGGGAGTAATAATAGCTAACACTGACTTCCACGTGCCAGGCAGTGTTCTGGGCACTTCACATGTATTCACTCATTTTGTCCTCACAAAAACCACGTGATGCTATAGTTTGTCCTTACGAGGAAATGGGAGTCCAAGAACGTAACTGCCTCACCAGGGCTACTCAGCTCACAAGTGGCAAAGGAGGTGACTTGACTCTAGAGTCTGTGCTGTTGACCACTAAGCTATTTTCCTCTCCCAGGAATGGAGATGGGGCAATCTAAGCAGAATCTGACCTTTGAAAATGGCATTTAATTAAGTAGGTATTAATTACTACCATCCTTGATAGTTATAAGAATTTCGTAATTCTTCAAAGAATCTTTTATTCTTTTAGAATATGTGCCTAATATTTTTCTTTTATATTATACATATTAAATCTTATGTGGATGTTTTGATTTATTTGTATGAAATTTCAGTCATGTCTAAGACCTACACTATATCTTACATGATTACACTTATTTTATGTGCATATACTTTTAACAATGTGTCTTTGCTAGCACAGCACCACACAAAATTATTCCCATAGTGCTGTGCCTTCCCAGTTATAGGTGGAGCAAGAAAATGAAAAGTTCCATTTAAAATTAATTTTGGTAGCTCTAACTGGTGTGGCTCATTTGGTTGGAGTATCATCCCTTAGACCAAAAGGTTGGAGGTGCGATTCCCCATTAGGGCACATACCCAGGCTGCAGGTTCGATCCTTAGGTGGGATATGTACAAGGAGGTAACCAATCGAGCTCGCTCTGTCTGTCTTTCTTTCTCCAACCCACACACTTTCTCTTTTAAAACAGTGAAAAAAATGTCCTTGGGTGAGTATAAAAAATAAAATTAAATTAATTTTGCTAAATATAGCAAGAAATCAAAGTTGTCCCTGCGTACATTTTTTCTTAACTATAAAAGCTTTAGTAGATACCAGAATCTCTTTCACATTAAACTAGGCCAGATCAGGTGTAATCCATGGATAAATGATCATCTACCAAGTACCCTAACGCATATAAGCAAAATTAAGAAAATTGGTGCTACAGTCTGGAGAAAGGCTCCTGTGTTGCAGAACCTGCCCAGTGGTGGGCGGGGCTCGGTACCAGGCAGCCCTACCCTGACCCACAGTAAACCCCCAGGAGAGTGTTGCCTGGGTTTTGAATTTGCAGTAACAGGTGTGAACATTCTGGCAGCAGTCTGATGGTCATGTATGATACTGCAAACAAGAAAAAGAAAATTGATGCTAAAATAATCCTAATAAGCCTTATCTTAAGTTAAAAAAAAAAGGGAAAAATTATGCTGCTATTATAGCCAAAGTAGTTTTTTTACTGCAATTTCATCAGTCTCATTGTACATTCTTTGTATACGTGAGAGGTATTCATTATTTAACTATAATCATGGGCAGAAAACCTGTAAGAAGAGTGACATGGAAAGCCGTTTCCTCATTCATTGTATCTGTATAGTAAGGGCCACAAAATGAAAACAAAACTTCTAATCTGAAGGTAAAGTTAAAGAATGATACCGGCTTCCTTTTCTACCTTAATTCCTTAAATTTGAGGCTTGAACTCTGCCTATACACTCCCCCTCCCCACACACACATACCCTATAGTATCCTTATAATGAACAAGAGGCTAATTTTCCTGGGAAATTTACTGCCAAGCATACGGGTTTCGTGAGTAAGAAGCAGTTTCACAAAAGGCTGCCTCCTTTGTTCATGGGAAGCTTAAGAATGAGGAATAGATGGTTACATTTTCTGCATCTTCTCCCAAAAGTGAGTTTGGAGACTAAATTCTGAAGTTAAACCTTTTCAAGCTTCCATTTCTTGTCCTCCCCTTTCCTCAGGACACTGTTGACTGGTGTGGTGGGGTTGGGACACAAAGATCAGTCGGACCTGGTGTTGCACTCCAGCAGTTCCCAGCTTTGGCAGAGTGTGGCAGGCTCAGTAGTGGAGACTCCAACACAGGACTTGACGGGCTCACAGACGAAGAACATATCTAAAGTGGGAAAGGAGACCATGAAGGAAAGATTCGCAGAAGTATCTCGAGTTGAAGACACTGAGTAGGAGTTAACTACTTGAGGAACAGCACTCCAGGCAAAGTCACCAGTGAGTCTGAAGGCATTGTGGATGGAGCAAAATGTCCTCTGTGGAAGGTGACAGGAGATTTATGTGAGGGGCCAGATAATAAAAGATTCTGTAAGCTTTGAGAATAATAGTCCAAGTCCCTAAATTTGAGTAAATAGGTCATAAGGGCGGAGCCATCATAAGTGGGATTAGTGGCCTTATAAAAGAGACCCTAGAGAGCTCTCTTGCCCCTTCCGCAGCATGAGGACACAGGAAGAAGAAAGCCATCTGTGACCCAGGAAGCAGGCTCCCACCAGACAGCGAATCTGCCAAGCCCTTCATTTTGGAATTCCAGGCTCCAAAACTGGGAGATAGAAATGTTTGTTGTTTAAACCACCCTTTCTGTGGTATTTTTGTTACCGCAGCCTGAATGGCCTAGTAGAAGGTAAACAAACGCCCATCAACTGAAAAACAGGAAAAAATGGCATCATAAATGCAGTGTGTCCACACAATGGAACATTATTTGGTAATAAAAAGAAACAAAGTACTTATATGTGCTACAACATGGGTGAACCTTGAAAACATGCTAAGCGAATGAAGACAGTCACAAGTGACCACAATGTATGATTCCACTATATGAAATGTCCAGAACAGGAAAACCAGTAGAGACAGAAAATGTATCCATCCATGGGGGTGGGGGTGGGGGTGGGGGGGAAGTTGGGGAAGTGGCAATTAAGAGGAATGATAGATAATCTAAATTTGATTATGGTGATGGACACACAACTCTATAAATATACTAAAAGCCATTGAATTTTACACTGTAATTGGATGAATTATATCTCAATGAAGTTGTCAAAAAACTAGTGAAGTTAAAAACAAACAACTTTTATTCCGCTCACAGTTTTGGGAGTCAACTATCTGGGCAGGGCACAGTTCACACCTGCCCCACGTGACTGCACCCTGAGCTGGAGTGACTCGACTGGCCGGAGCTGTCTGGTGTGGCTCAACTCTGGTCACAGGCATCTGTCTGCTAGAACCAACTCGTACCCACTTCTGGGAAAGCCACCTGTGCTTATCCCAACTCCACCTTTCATGGCACAACCTGCTAATTGGTTACGGTGGAGGTATTCACACCATGTAAATTGGAAAAGCTACAGATCAAGATTTTCTGATTTGAGTGTTAGAGCAAGGCACAAAGAAAAAATTGAAACCATGGATTCAGAAGCCTCCCTAAAAGAAGCTTGTACTTGTTTTCTGCTTCGTTGTTATTGTTTTCAACTGAGATTCTAACAGGAGGAGTAAGTTGTTAACATGAATGAGATGTTAATAATATGGCAGAGTGAAAATAAAGACTTGAACGCTCTCATGCTAAAGTCAGGCAGCCCTCTCCCGACCTGTGTCTCAGGTTTTCCCTGTGACTCTCACCACGTGACCTGCCCTTTCAGGAAAATGAAGGGTGGCATCTTAGGCTGTAAGCACCACAGACCAGTGTGAAAGCCCAGGAGTCAGTCATTCACCCTTCCAGGACAGCAATTACAATTTCAAATGCTTTAAGTCTCAAGTTTTACAATAAGAGGGGCACATGGAGTCAGCACAGTGAGGGTCCCTTTGACAACCCTGTGGTCCAGGGTGAGGATGAAATCTTTTGGGCTGATCTTTTCGCAAGTTCCTACTACTTCACTTTCCCCGCTGTGTTTCAACACAACAGTTTGGGAGAATAGAAATTGTGAGTTAAATTTTCAAGTGTGTTTTGGCCAACAGATTGCTATGTATATAAACACAGAGATTTAAAGCCACATCTTTATTGGAAAGACTATAATAAGTACCTACTGCACATAAGGTATTGTGGGCTTTATAAGGAGGTATGCGCATGAAAAAAAGTGAAATACAGTGGCATAAATTGTGTGGAGGGGGAGTGTGGTTGTGTGTGTTGTTTATGTTTTTCTTTTTTTGGCAGGCATGGTTTGATACAGGTGTATTATTTTAGTCTGAAGGAATCTGGGAAAAAAGTTTTCTGTACTCAAATAGCAACTTCAGGTAATATCGATCAGCAATTTTCCACCTTTCTCATTTCATGCCACACATAAACTAACTGCTAAAATTCTGTGGCACACCAAAAATTATGGTTTTTTTTTTGCCAACCTAACAAGAAAATGGGTATATATTTTTTAAATTTTTAAAAAATATTTTATTTATTTATTTTCAGAGAGAGGGGAAGGGAAGGAGAAAGAGAGGGAGAAACACATCAATGTGTGGTTGCCTCTCATGTGTCTCCCACTGGGAACTGGCCTGCAACCCAGGCATGTGTCCTGACTGGGAATCGAACCACGATTGCATGGTTCGCAGGCCTGTGCTCAATCCACTGAGCTACACCAGCCAGGACGAAAATGGGTATATATTTTTAATTATAAAAATATCTTATTGATTTTCATAGAGAGAGGGAGAAACATCAATATGAGAGAGAAACATTGATCCGTTGCCTCCTACACGCACCCTGACCAGGGTCAAGTCCGCAGTCTTTTGGTGTATGGGATGGTGCTCTGACCAGCTGAGCCAACCGGTCGTGGCCAAAAACAATGGGTACAATTTTGATTCATTCGCATTAGATGGCCATTGTTGTGTTAGTTGGTGTCCTGTTTTAATTTGACAGTGTAAGGGAAAAGAGGTCAGTGACCCCGACTACACAGTCAGGTGTTCCCTGTTCTAAAAATTCCTGCTGCACACCAGTTGAAAATTGCTGGTATAGATCAAATACCAAATGTGTTCAAATAGTTTATAAGCTTATTCTGGGTAGAATTTCTTTATCTTTGTCTTCTAATTGGAATAGTTTTATTATTTTGATGTTTTACTATTTTGATGTAGACCCAACTGCTGTGTTCTCCCTATTTTAGTTGGTCAGGATCAGATAGGCTTTAGAAAGATGAGGGGTGAAAGCACTCCCACCAATGACAGAATGTAAAAGCCCACCCGGCCCTCTTCAGTCTGGCTCAGAATCTGTCAGATTTCGCCACGTCAACTCGCTGCTGCTAGTGACCTAATTGGACCTCTTTGCACCTTACCATGGTTTTAATACATTTATAAAATACTGTAGGCTACTATTTTGGATGGTAAAATTTCATAGACCTATTTGACAAGTTGTATGAGGCAGGAGTATAACAAAATTATTGTTTTCTCCTTTACCTTTTGTAACAAATAGCTAGCAGGATCTTTCCAACTTACAAGAAAATCAAGTCATCTCCTGACTTCAAATACTTCAGCAGTGGTGTATCACCTCAGGATAAAGTACCTGGGCTTGCTGGGCCGTTCACGGTCTTGGCTTTGCTTTCCTCTCCAGCCTCGTGTCATCCTGACATCACACACACACACACACACCCCCCCCCACCCCCGGTTGCCAGCGTACTCTTCAGCCACTTTGCCTGACACACCCTGCAATTTCAGTTCCAAGCTTTCAAACTTGCTGTTCCTTCTGCCAAGAACACTCCTCCCTCCTTCTCCGCCTTTTCCCTCCAACTACCCTCCCCACCTCCTACTAAAATAACTCTTTCTTGAGTCTTAGAGTCTTAGCTTATCCCTCACTTCTAATTTTTGTGTGTGTCAGGTGTGTCACTTCTGGGCTCTGAGGGTGCCCTGCACTCCACTCTGCATCATAGTACATAACTGTAATGGGCTATACTGCATTTTTACCTATTTGTTTACAGCTTCTTAGGTAGGATCAGTCTGTTTAACTCACCATCTTATCCCCAGCTCCCAGCACTGTGCATCCTAAAGAAGAAGTGTTCAATACAAATTTGTTGAATAAATGAGCAAACAAAGGAACAAAGGGCTACTGAGTGCTTTTACTCAATCAGCATATTCAGATAAGACCCAGATACCTGTATGTATCCGTCTCCCGTTCTTCTGGACTGTAGCTGCCAACTGGCGCCTGTTTTTCTGTGGAGGGAAGATTCATCCGGCAACAAAGGTCCTGTAACAGGACCCTGCCATGCTGTCGGTGAGCACATCTGCAAACCCTGTGTTACTGCCACTGAGGTTCGCTGTCTTACACATGGGTCATTAACTGTAAGACTGCATATTTTGTGGCACTATGATCATAACAAATAGACAATTATGTTGCAGTGAGACATTCAGCACAGAACCCTTCACAGTTTGATTGTATGCTAGGTGCGAACTGATACTCATGATAAAACCCAGGGGACCTCCAGCAGCTCATCAGGGTCTGTCCTGTTGGGTCGGCCTTGAAGGTTGATGCCCACACTATATTGGTTTCTTTCTGACCTGTTCCCAGAGATGGATGTGAATAGAAGGCTCGCTCAGTGACTATTGTCAGCACTGTCCAGCTCTGTTCAGGGATTTCACTGTCAGCTGCTGGGCCTTTTTCTGCCTCACCTCACTCCTATCACCTACCAATGCAAAATCATAAAGTGGGAAATGGAAATTTGTTCCCACAGAAAAAAGTTAGGGGCCTTTGAAAGACAGAGTTGGGTAAGCCTGGGATAGAACTGTTCTATTGGAAAGAGAGTTGCTGAAGATTCTTTATCTGAAAATTGTTCATACTCATTTTACTTAATGGGTCAGAACAATCTGGCTAGCAGAACAATCATTAATGCTTTTTGTCAATTACTGTTACTACTTTTCTGTCTGGTATCAGGACATGCACCTCTCACCACTGTAAGACTAATTTATTTACTTATTTTTTTAAAAGATTTTGTTTATTTTTCAGACAGAGGAGAAAGGAGGGAGAAAGAGAGGGAGATAAACATCAATGTGTGCTTGCCTCTTGCATGCCCCCAAACTCGGGACCGGGCCTGCAACCCAGGCATGTGCCCTGACTGGGAATCGAACTGGCAACCATTTGGTTCTCAGGCCAGCACTCAATCCACTGAGCCACATCAGCCAGAGCAGACTAGCAGACTAATTTATTTTTTGTCTTAGAAAACCATGCTGGTTTTGAAGAAGTTTGGTCCGGTTTATAAAATCAGTCCCCCAAATCTTAGATTTCCATAGTTGTTTCTCTTGTGTGGCCTTGAATATTTCACACGTCCTTTTCAGGCCATTAAACTTCTTTCTGTATAATGAACTCCCTGTGTAATTATAGGGGAGTTTATTTCTACGTTATACAAACAAATGAAGAATGGAAGGGACTAGATAAAATAACTTTAAAGTAGATAAAACATTTTATTGCCCTGTGTATAATAGAAACACATGTATATTTCACCCTCTCCTAGAAAAAAATATCTGGTCACAGAAAGCTCATTAAACTGATCCTATTTCTAACTCTGTATTAATCATAACAAGGTCACACTGAAATAATCTAGTGATTAGTCACCATAATAATACTTATATTTACTGAGTGCTGTTCCCATGCCTGTGGCTGTGCAGCATGCCCCATTACATTATCTCACTTAATCTTCATGACAACCCTGTGAGGCAATTGCTCTAATTCCTGCTCCTTCCAGAGGAGGAACTTGAGGCTCAGCAAAGTGAAGCCACCAGGGCCAAGGTCTCACTGTTAGTAATTGACACAGCCAAGATTCAAATCTGATTTGACTCCAAAGCTTATGTGTATATTCCTAACCCTTATACTGTTTTAAGTGCTGAGTTGGAGCTGGAGAGAAATTTGTTAGTATCCTGATGTATGGACATAACAATTTCTGGTTCTGGAAATTTGCTGGTAATAGTCATGCAGGAGGCATTCTGCTTAAAAATAAAGCTCAGTATGTTATACTTTGTTTTCTAAGAGCTTTACTAGGCTACTTATGTGAAAAATTATTTCTCCTGTGATAGGTAAGTAGCTGTCAGACTCAGTGCATTAGAATCACCTGGGAGCTTGTAAACATGGGACAACCCAGGACCCCTTCCCAGACCTGCTGAGTCAGAATCACTGTGGGTGGGAACCCGGCAGCTGATGTTTAATAAGCTTCCCAGGTGGCTCTGACACACACAGGAGTTTAAGAGTCACTGAGGTCTGTGGAGGGTTTTTTAGGAATGATAATTCTCAGGTTTGTAGATTTTCTTAGGACCTCACAGGAAGTTTGGGGGTGACTAAATCATAATGCATACATTCCAAACCATCATCCTGTTTAAATTTATGGGATAATTATCAATTGGCAACATCTGTGGTATGACCTAACGTAATAGAACTGATTATCTCATGTTTTTCCTGTTGAAAGATTGTTTGCTAATGATGATAGCTGGCACTCTGTTTTGTATATATCGAGTCTTTTTCACTTGGCATGTGAGAAATGATGGTTGGATCTCTTGTAACCACTATTAATAAGATCTCAAGGAGTTTAAAACAACAACTGTTCAGATCCAAATAAAGAATCACAAAATCCCAAGATTAAAGTGATCATGTACAGCCATATGTTACTTGAATTCCCCTTTACGGCATCTTCACCAAGTGGCTGGCCCAGTGGCCTGTTTCTGCCCGGTAGCCGGCACTTCCTGGCAACACTATTCTGTCTGACTTAGAAACTTCTCTATAACAAGCTGAATCTGTTTCTCTAGGGTTTCCATACATTGGTTCTACTTCTAACCCTTCAGCAGAACTTCTTCCTCAACTCAGCCAAAACCTCTGCTCAAGAAAGTGACCCCCGATTGCAGTTTTCTGGAAGTTCACGAGATGCCTCATAGTTCGGTGGAAGCTGTGTGTGCTCCCTGGAGGGTCATCTGTCAGGCTACTTTCTGTATAGCTGAACTTAGAATTATTTGACTAGACTATATTCATGATTCATTTTTAAAATATATTTTAGTAATTCTATATAGAAAGATTTATTTGTTTAAATATAGAGGCCCAAATGACAAAACAAATGCGATCTTACATTTTGTCAGAGCACTTTAAGTGTTCCATTTTACATTCATTTCGGTAGCATGATGTTAGAGGTAGCAGCCAGATTAAGAGTTTTAAACACTGTCTACTTTCTCTGTGAGTTGTTCAGAACCTCCTAAAAAGCTGGTGATTGCCAGTAGGTCTCTTCTAAATGAGAAATATAATGTACCTCAGCTTCCTGTGATTCATTTGCTTTTCTGAAGCTCAAAAGAAAAAGGACATTTGTGTCCTCACTGCCAAAGAACTTCTGGTTCTAATACTCTTTCTCTGAGGTATACATTTCCTTCTCCCCATCCTTTCTCACAGACCGGAACTTGATCTGGATCCCAAGAGAAAAACAGCAAATGCGGTACTAACCAATGGTTCAGTTGTCAACAATGTTAACTTTCAATGCTCTGGATACAATGAGAGTCAAATGCAGGCAGCAGCTAAGATAACATGTCAGGTTATTGTTGGGAAGAGATATTTCCTGGCTGTGTCTACTTTGGGATATAAAGTCCAAATTTTAGAGGACAAGCCAGACAAATGTTAGTTACTACTATGACCATTGAGATAGTCTGGCCAGGGTGAAAGAAAATTTAAGACACTAATTTCAGATGGAAATGACACTTCCTACTAGCATTAAAGAAAATTTGCAGTTCAATTATAATGTATGGCAAAGGCCAGCTATGCATCCAAGACACAGTCCCTTCTCTGATATAGTTTCCTAGGCCCAGAATGAAGGACGAGCATTCTCCTCTGTCGTCCCTGGTGCTTCCAGACTTTGCCCTTCTATCATGGATCATCTTTCCTGAAATTATTGTGATCTCTTTCTGTCGCTTTTAGCCTACTCGAGATACTCTGTCACCACCTCATTAGCATCAGGTTCTACCCAGACTCACTGATGGCATCTTCAACATTCAAGTTGATTCTTCAGAAGTAAAACAAAATACAAAAAAAAAAAACCCAACCCATGTACGAGTCACTTATTTTATAAGAGAAGAATATGAACTTAAAGATATATTCTGACAACTCACAAACAGTGGGAAATTTTACCTCTGCTTTTAGTAATAAGAGACTGAATGACATTTGAACTACAATAATACGTGTCTTAAAATCTGGGTTTTTTTTGGAAAATTATAGACAAAAATATGTTGAATTGTATCACTAAATTTTATAGGCTTAACTCTCACATAAATGAACAGATAAAGTGCATTAACAGTGACTCATAATTAAGAGTAGGAAGAGCAGGAACTGAAAATTATGACCAACTCACAACACTGCTGATGCAGTTTCAGAAAGCATCCTGTCCGAACATTGTGGGAATTCTAACTATCTGTAAGCTGCTCACTGATCGTGGGGGCTCAGCGCACTGCCAAGCACTGCATGGCCACCAGCCCTCCTCGTGAATTCTCATTTAGAGTCTTCAGTAAACCAAAGCCAACCTATCTATGTATTAGGCATAGTAGGCACAGTGCCTAGGGCCCAGGATACTTTTAGGAGCCCACGAATATGTCTTAATTTTTTTTAAATAAAAAGGCAATAAAAAAAACCAATAATGAATATACAATAATGAATCTGCCTGCATTATATTTGTCTTTATACCAATGCAGTCTTAAAATAGAATTGAACGTGTGTGTAAGAAAACTTAGGTTTTTCACAGAATTTGGTGGGATTAGAATTTAGAGTAAATTGAAGAACGTGAAATCTTTCCACTGTAATTTATTTTTGCAAGACATTAAGGCAAATTAGATGCCTCTTGCAATCCCTTTGAGATGGGTGGATGACACATTCATTTCAGGAGACTTCCATAGAGAACTTCAGAAAGCCAAACCAGATATTCTAGTGGGTGAAAGGCACTTTTAGATATTAAGGGAATTGGCTCCAGTTTACTTGAATAAAAAGGATTAGCTTATCTCAGAACTCTCTGAGAAAACTCAAAGGGTAAAAATCACAAATAAAAAGCAGGGTATCTGGTATTATAGGCACACCTCATTTTATTTCGATCATAGATGTTGCATTTTTAAATAAAGATTACAACTCACTTTATTGTGATACTGGATTTATTTTGGTGATACGAAACTGAACCTGTTACATCTCCAAGGTATGCCTGTATTCTACTTTAAAAAACAAACAAACAAATCCACTGACTTACTGACTTAATGTAAGAGAAGTGGCTAAGGGTGTATGATCCTCATTCCTTTGTAGTCATACCTTATAACCAACTGTCTCTTCTATGACAACCATTTTATGAAGAATAGCTTGAAAAGTACCATGACACTGAGAGATGTTGACAAGCAGAATACTGAGGTGGAGAAAAAGACCAAAATCATAATCAAAGATGTCATTTTAAGTGATCACAAAAACTCTACATTGTTTTTAGGCTGATTCAAATTTTAGGAGTTCAAAGTAAATTCTCTTATATATTTTTATCAGTTTTAGCTTCTTCCTTTATTTTTTATTTACTGATTTCAGAGAGAGATTTCTTGTTCCACTTATTCATGCATTCATTGGTTGCTTCTTGTAAGTATCCTTACTAGAGATTGAACCTTCAACCTTGGCATATTGGGACAACACTCTAACCGACTGAGCTACCTGGCTAAGGCCCTCTCTTTTTTTTTTAAATTTATTTAATTATTGTTCAAGTACAGTTTTCTGTCTTTCACTCCCATCCCAGCCCACCCACCTCTCTTTATTTTTAAGAATAGCTTTATATTTTTATAATTTATATTTATAAAACCAGAAAAATCATAAAAAAACACAAAATAAATATTATCTATAAAACCCAGAGTGAACCTCTGTTGGTGTACTCCAACATTTACAAAAATTCCATGTTGTTTTTTAAGTATTATCTCTGTTCCTATCCTGGCTCACCCCCTTGTGGCCATGATATGAAGAAGACATGAGCCTGGCAGAAAAAAAGGAAGAGAGAAAAGCAAAGGGTGTGGATCATAAACGGGTCACCTCTCACTTGAATCGTATTTTCCATAATTGAGGTAAATAGGTCTGCTTCAAATCTATATGGGTCATACTAAAAAAAAAATCTATATGGGTCATAGATGGGAGACTTGAAGGGGTGGATTGTAAATTATCCCTTCATTAGACTTTTAAAGAAACATGGGCAGGGTAAGGGAACAAAAAGGGATGTCCTATTCATACCTCCTGTTGGCTGAACCGAACTGGAAGCACCCAGAGGACAAAGGAACCAAATTTTTGCAATCATTCAAGGTTCAGCCTTCCCCAGGGCACAAAGCAGTGAAGCGCAGAAAGTGGAACTGGCTGGGCAAATGGAGCAGGTTCATTACAAAATCTTTCTAACATATTTCATTAATATTAGAGTTTCTTTTATAAGGCACTAGTCCAGGGGCTACATTCTGGGATAACTTGGATAATTTGGCATTGAATATCTATGCAATTCCTGTGATCTACTTGGAAAAAAACCCACAGATAACAAAACTTCACACTATCTGAAAACATTACTTAGGCTTCTCTCCTTTATTTAATGACTGTGGAGGTATATGTCTGGCATTTGAGGGTTTCAAAACTTTGGATATGAGACATTTGGCATGAGACTGACTAACCTAGGGGGAAAAAGAGAGACGCAGATACGGGGATACAGAGAGCTCAGCTGCTGTTTGCTGTTGGCCCTCCTCCACCCTCTGACCCACAGAGAGTAAACTTCTCAGCTCCTGCTTGGGCTATTGAGACCAACACTGATTATTAGGTTTAAACACGTGTCTAAGACACCAGTAGAGCAGGGTCACCAAAAATATGTGAAAGAAAAATCAGAAAATTTTGGGTTGAAGCTATTTTTATTTCAGCATATTTTTAAGTTTGGTATCACTTTAGAGAAGTGAAATTTTATTTCGTACTTTAGCATAGTGATGACGATTGTTGGTGGCAGGGAGAGTTAGTTACAGGCCTAATACTCTTTTGGAGCAGACCTCCTTCTTCCAAAGATCAAGTGTGAAGAAATGGCAACCTTGAAAAGACTTAGAAGCAGCTGCTGATGGTCAGCAGAGGAGAGTGCCTCCCCCAGCCCCACACCTCCAGCCAGGGGTTCAGAATACTTGGCTCTTGTATCTCTTTTTCTCAATTTGTGTTATTCTCCCATGAGAGGCCAACTCTAAGACTGCCGGGGCAAAACATGCATTCCCCTTAATAATCTTGATTAGGGATTTGCAGTAGAGGACAATATTTAACGCGAACAGAAACCCCGGACAAATCATTTTCATGTTTATCATCAAGAAAATAAAAGGACTGGAGATCTCTGAAATCTCGGCTTAGCCTCATGATCAACAACAGTGTTGCTACGCTCACCACAAAGCATTCAAATTAGGAGGGATGGTGTGGTGTCAGATGAATGTCCTTCGTAGAGTGTACGTATTTTTCCAGCTGTTTTCTCTGAGTAGACATTATCTCCTTTGAACACACAAACGGGAGCCTTTTCATCTACAAGTTATTTTAAACGTCTTCTTCTGTACCTGTCTACCGGAGCCTTTGTATCACTTGCAGACACTACTGCAGATGCTAGTCCCTTTCAGTCTAATCTTTCACTCCCTCGAGGTCCTCGACCTCGGTGGTTGCCTCAGCAACACACACAACGGCTTTTTGTGGGCGGCCCCTTTTTCTGGACGCGCCCGTCAGATCGCCTACCAACCCGGAGGGCGCTGAACCGCCGCTCCATTTCGTCAGGCAAGTCGACTGGCCCAACTTCCCCGTCCACAAACGGTTTGAGCCCGCAACCCGCGCCAGAGCCGGGCGCGCGGTGATGACGTCGCCGGCAGTGGCACCTGGGAGACTGGGAGGGCTTCTAAGGCTGCCGGCCGGACCTCGGAGTCTGCTGTCATGGCGGCCGCTCTGTGGGGCGTCTTCTCCGTCCTTCTGCTGCTGCTAGCAGGGAAAACCCATAGCTCGGAGGTCCACGGGGCTTCTGCCGATGGGTCGGGGGGCACTGGGGTTGGCATAGGAGACCGCTTCAAGATTGAGGGGCGCGCGGTTGTTCCAGGAGTGAAGCCTCAGGACTGGATCTCGGCGGCCCGAGTGCTGGTAGACGGAGAAGAGCACGTCGGCTTCCTTAAGTGAGCATCCTGAGGGCCGCGGGAGAGTGGTTGGGATGGAAGCCGGAGGGGAAGTTCCCCCGGGAGAGCTAGTGTCAAGAGCTGCCGACGTCGCAGTCGGAGGATGAAGGGGCAGGCGCAGCTAGCCGTCCGTGCTGGGGAACCTTGGGAGGCAGTCGGAAGCTTTCCCCTCCCCAGTCCCGCCCCTCAGAAACGAGGATGGCAGGTGCTGGCCCGGGGGCCGGAGGAGGTGGGGTCGGTGGGGTCCGTTTTGGCCCTGTATGCGGACGACCGCTCATGGGCCCTGGGGACAGATGGACCCTTTATGTGTCTCTTGCATCTTTCATTTGCATCTCATCTGGTTTCCCTGGAATCTGGCCGGTTATTGTTATTTATTTTTTCCATTCATTTCAGTCTTTCGTAGCTTGATGTTGTGTAGAAAGATGGTAAGCAAATGGGGAATTCTGAAAGCCCAGAGGGCTTCTGGTGATGACATAGACTGGGAGAGTAATGCTGCTTCTAAAGTTAATAGGCCCTGAAGTCCCTGATCAAAGCACCCTTTTCGCCTGTAGGTGGGATTGTTGTTTGTTTTTACACTTGACTTCATCGAGGGATTTGCAACGTTACACTGGGCATGTATGTGGGACTAGGGCTTCACTGGCATTGCTTACGCCCTTCTGTCCTCTCTAGCTGTTAGTGGAAATGGGATTTCAGTGTGTACTAAAAGTCGTGTTGAATTTATTAGCGCACTCGTTTTGTGGCAGCCTCCTTTTCAGATGTCTAGACACGTGTGGTGTTTTAAATCTTTCAATCACTGCTTGGAAAATGAAACTGCGAACTGAAAAAATATTTAGGGAAGGAGCGTTTTTCTGGTGGGTTTGTGCACCAGCAATCAGCGTCTGAAAACCAGACCACTTAGACGTTGACATTTAGTTCTAAATTTGATTTGCAAATATTCAGATCATCCAGATGTCTTTGAATGAGGATTTCAACCTCAGATTTATAAACAATGACAAGAAGCTTACAACCATGATTTTAATGTTATCTGTCATTGAAGATCTGGTATTAAGGCATTCTTTAGGTTTAACCTAGTTAAGGATGTTTTAATGATAAAGTTTTCATTAAGCTTTGGAAAATTAGTCTTACTTGACCTTTTATTTCCTGCAGTACACAATTCTTTTAGAAAGCATTTATTATTTTTATTTTAAAATAATAGATCTAAGTAATATGTGTGTTGAAGAAAGTATAATAGAGATGACAGCATTTTCTTTTATCTTTTCTAGCCTTTTTTGGAATCATGTGACCTATATATATATATTTTTTAAATATTTTATTTATTTATTTTTAGAGAGAGGGGAAGGGAAGGAGAAAGTGGGAGAGAAACATCAATATGTGGTTGCCTCTCATGTACCCCCTACTGGGGACCTGGCCCATAACCCAAGCATGTGCCCTGACTGGGAATTGAACCAGCGACCGTTTGCTTCACAGACCCATGCTCAATCCACTGATCTACACTAGCCAGGGCTGTGGCCTATATTTTTAATAGTAGAATACAGTATATATCCTTTGTAACCTGCTTTTTTTGCTTAATATTTTGTGAGCCATTCTTGATACCATTTCATGTTTTTCCATGTAGAAAGGTTGATTAAGAATTAATATAAGGAGTTTGTTCTGCCAAACTTTTTGGAAGAGGGATAGGTAATTTGTCTTGTACCTGTTACACATAAATAGTGTGCAGTTTGATTTCTGTTTGTGCCTATTGGGAGTTGCTTGTGGCTTGGTTAAGGGAAATGAAGAGAGTTTGGCCTCAGGACTCCTCATGCCACTTCTCGTTTTTATCACTGCGTATATAAACCTTTAACTAGTCCTCTGTTTTTTGGACATTTAGGTAGTTTTCAATTTTTGACATAGGAAGATTATGTACTATACCTTTATGAACATTTTATTATGGAAAATTACAGACATAAACTAAAATAAACGATTAGTGAATCCTTAGATACTAATCACAGTCTACTGTTTTGTTTCATGTCTCTTCTATACCTCATCTATTTTTT
Source organism: Artibeus jamaicensis (assembly GCF_021234435.1). Classification (NCBI taxonomy): domain Eukaryota; kingdom Metazoa; phylum Chordata; class Mammalia; order Chiroptera; family Phyllostomidae; genus Artibeus; species Artibeus jamaicensis. Next base: position 390,287 of record NW_026521221.1, read on the forward strand.
CCAGGCTATTTAAATATCCTAAAGATATTATTTCACTTATAAAAATGTCATTATTTAATTTATATCTAGAAGGTAAAGTCTTAGAAAATAATAAAATATCATTATTGATTCAACAAAATTTATAATACTGTAACATCATCTATTAATACCCAGTCCATTTGTTACCCCACTTATCTTAAAAATGCTTTTATGTAATTGTTCTTTCAAATTCCAATCCAACAAGGCCTTACATTGTTGAGTACAGTTTTAAAGCCAAGTTTTAAAATGTCATTATAAAGTTTATGTCATCTTTCAAAAGTAAAATGTTTACTTTAGCATGAAAAATCTATTTGCATTTTCTATAGGCAGTGGGTTCTGCTATTTGTGTTACATGGTCATTAGTTTAATTCTGTATTTGTTGTGGACTTAGAAAAGTATTTTGAAATTTATTCAGTTAGGGCTCCATCAAGAAACAGAAGATACAGTCAAATTAGATAATTCAAGGAAAGTTTAATGAAAAGATTAAACAGTATAGTTGTAGTGTTGGGGAGCAACCAGATTGCGTAATACCCTAAAGTTTACAGCCTCAAGGCTATTATCAACTCTAAGCCTGAAGGGAGGGAGCTAGAAGGGAAGAGGACTGTGTGAAGAGGAACCGTGTGCCTTGACGCCACCAGTCAGAGGTGGCCTCTTGAGGAGAGAACTTGGGGAGAATATGCTAAGTGTGTTTTCTTCCCTTCCTCCAGTATGCAGAGAGAAGGATGGGGGAGAGGGGTCCCAGTGTTTACATTTCAGTTCTGTTTTAGTGAAGTGTATGCTTTGAAGTAGTAAGGAATACCTTCTCTTACTCTTTTAATAAACATTGTGGATGTGGCATGAATCAATTATTTCTTTAACAGTGAAAGAGCCAAATAATAAGAAGCATCATTTGAAAATAATATTATGATACTGGGAGTTCTCTGATAAAGTTGGTCTTTTTAGAATCAATCATTTGTTTTCCTGAAACAGGAACTTTTTTTTCCTCAGAATGGCAGTTTCTCATTATCAAAACATTAACTTTGATTTGTGAACATGTAATTATCAGCTCTTAATGGGATGGTTTCCTAAGCCCAGAAAGTTTAGGACAAAGCAGGTAGGAAAAGTCGAATGGTTTTAATGACAAATACAGGAAGAAAGAACCACAAAGTGCAAATTAAAACTATTTTAAAAAGCCATTTTAATTTAGAAATTGTTAGAGGGGGTTGGCAAAATTGGAACCACCGATGTTGTAGTAATAATGTATATTGATAACTTTCCTTGAATAAAGACATGGCTTCTGAATAGAAACAGCTCCTGACACATGTTATCCTATTCCACAGAGGGAGCAGAAGTAGTTCTGCGTCAGGGCTCTCTGCCACTGTGAAGAGTCTGGGCCGTTTTCAGAACCCATTCAGTGTAATTATGGAAGATAAAGCATGAAACAACTCTTGCTAGTTTGGGGTGTTTTTTTATTGTTTTGCTAATTGCTCTGAGTGTTATTCTTGGAATCGATTTGGCAGTTAACAGATGATGTAAAACATAAGAAAAGGATACATAATTGACCAGTAGTGACTAAATGTGATTTTCATTTTTCCAGGACAGATGGGAGTTTTGTGGTTCATGACATACCCTCTGGATCCTATGTAGTGGAAGTTATATCTCCTGCTTATAGGTTTGATCCCATCAGAGTGGACATTACTTCAAAAGGAAAAATGAGGTGAGAGCAACTGATTTAATTTTCACTGAAGTCTGGGCTACTGTATATCTCATTATATATTACTTTCAGAATTTACAGTTAAGGTTGAAAATGTTGTCATTTAAACTATAGGTATTCCTTAAAACACTTAAAACATCCTTATATTGTTTTATTCTGAGGATTGATAATACTGTAAAGTTGAACTTCCTTCTACTCTGGCTTAAAATTTATTTTAAAGCTCCTAATCTGATTATATAGAGAAGATGTAAGATTACTTACTATGCAAGCAAAAACACTGTGACCCTGGCCAGGTGGCTCAGTTGGTTAGAGCATCATCATGGTCACCGAAAGGTTGCAGGTTCCATCAGGGCACATAACTAGGTTGTGGGTTTGTTCCTGGGTCGGGGCACATATAGGAGACAACCCATCAATGTTTCTCTCTCTCTCTCTCTCCACCCCCCACCCCCTCTCTCTCTAAAGTTAATAAACATGTCCTCGAATAAGGATTTTTTTTTTAAGTGTTGTGAAAGTTATAATTGAAATGTGAATAAAGTTGGAAATAATTTAACTTTCTAAATTGGAAATGTCATTTATTACTTGTTTTTGATCAAGATAGTTTGATAATGCCCCTTAGTGCCCATTGGATAGTATGGGCACTATCAACTAGAAATTTCTAGTTGATCTAGAAACTTCTATAGTTCTTCCTTTGTGGAATATTTAATATGCAATGGAAAGTTAATATTTCTTAGGAAAATAATAGCTTACATTGTAGAGTTTATGTCGAAGTAAGTGAACATCATGATAAGAAAAAGGAAGGTACAGCATTAGAGCCTGGCAGACTAGGAAAAATTTTCAGAATTTCTAAGTAGATGAACTTATGATTTGAATTTGAGGTAAAAAGAATTTTGGATTAACTGAAGCTCTGAGTATGGAATACTACAGACACATTTGCAGTTGGAATCAGTTGTGTAGATAGCCACAGTGTTCAGATGCAGCCTTTTGTTATAACCCACAATTTATTTATTTTTTTATTTTTTATTGTCTGCTGCCAATAGTATTCTTTTTTTTCTAATCCCACCAGGAAGTATAGGAAGCAGTTTTATATATTTATATGTTCCAGCTTTACTGAGGTATAATGAACAAATATGAAACAGTTTTGAATGGTAGTATTTCTTTTTTTTTTGAGCTACCACAAAATTATTCATGTTGCTGTAATAAAGCACAAGCCATGCAATGGCAAAAATAACTTTGGGGTTGGAGGAGCTGTGTTTTACTGAAATTTTCTGTATGTGCCAAGCCTATTCAGTTGATTTCTAGATACCCCAAATGAGCGGACATCATAAGAAATATGTTCAGAGACTTCTGCCAAGATGGAGGCATAGGTGGGTGGAGACGCCGTGCTTTCTCACACAACCAAGTTTAGAGACAACAAAATATTAGCAACAGAAAACACAGCTAGAACACATAAAATTGAACTTTTCGGAAGTCTGATAACAACGAATGCTTCAGCCTGACTGGTAAGAGGGGCGAAACCAGCAGCTGGAGGAGCGGGGTTGCACAGGAAAACTCGGTCAGACGGACTCAGGCATGGGGTTGCAAAGGGCAGACCCAGTGAGCAACTGGCAGATCCGGTGAGGGCAAAGGGCGGCGGGTTGACTGTGGTGGCTCATTCCTGTGCAGATAGACCGGCAAGGGAGTGGGCAGTGAGACCGGACCCAGTGGGTCCCAGCAACAGGAGGCAGCAGAGAGGGCTGCCATTTCCTGGCTCTGACCCCGACCCCACGTACAGCATCACAACCCAGTGACCCCGCCCTGGAGGCCCTGCCCCACCCCTAATGCTCCACTCCTCATACTTAACAGGTGCGAACAGACCAAAAATGGCTCAAGAAGATCTCAAAGCCCCAGAGCCCATAAATCTAAGTGACGAAGAAATAGCAAAACTTTCAGATGCACAGTTCAAAACACTGGTGATCAGGATGCTCACAGAACTGGTTGATTTTAGTCACAAATTAGAGGAACATATGAAGGCTAAACTAATTGAAATGAAGGGAATTGCACAGGAAACCAATAGTGATGAAAAGGAAACTGGTACTCAAATCAAGGGAGTGAACCAGAAGGAAGGAAAAAATGACCAAACAGGAAAATATGAAGCAACAAGAATTCAAAAAAATGAGGAGAGGCTTAGGAACCTCTAGGACATCTTTAAACGCTCCAACATCCAAATTATAGGGGTACCAGAAGGGGGAAAGGCACAGCCACCAGTGGAAAAGCTATTTGAACAAATAATAAAGGAGAATTTCCCCAATTTGGCAAAGGCAGTAGACTTCCAGGAAATCCAGGAAGCTCAGAGAGTCCCAAAGAAGTTGGACCCAAGAAGGAACACACCAAGGCACATCATCATTACATTAGCCAAGATTAAAATGAAGGAGAGAATCCTAGAAGCAGCAAGAGATAAGGGGACAGTCACCTACAAAGGAGTCCCCATCAGACTGTCAGCTGATTTCTCAAAAGAGACCTTACAGGCAAGAAGGGGCTGGAAAGAGGTATTCCAAGTCATGAAATCCAAAGACCTACAGCCAAGATTGCTCTATCCAGCAAAACTTTCATTTAGAATGGAAGGACAGATAAAGTGCTTCTCAGATAAGGTCAAGTTCAAGGAGTTCATCATCACCAAGCCCTTATTATATGAAATGTTAAAGGGACTTATATAAGAAAAAGAAGATAAAAAAGATGAACAGTGAAAGGACAGCAAACTCACAGTTATTAACAACCACACCTAAAACAAAAGCAAACTAAGAGGACAGCTAGATCAGGAGTGGAACCATAGAAATGGAGATCACATGGAGGGTTAGCAACAGGGGGGTGGGAGGAAGAGAAGTGGGGAGAAGGTACGGAGAATAAGTAGCGTAGACAGTGAGTAGAAAATAGACGGAGAGGACAAGAATAGTATGGGAAATGTAGAAGCTAAAGAACTAATGACACATGGACATGAACTAAAGGGGGAGAATGGGGGGAATGGGTGTGCAGGGTGGAGGGGAATGAAGGGAAATGGGACAACTGTAATGGCGTAATCAATAAAATAAAAATAATTTAAAAAAGGAATATGTTCACTTAGTACCATAATATTTAGAGTTGAGTTAGTGTTTACTCCTAAGATGTTTTTCTTCTGTCTTTTCTTTCTGTTATTATTGGAAGTCTTTAAAGTATCATATGTAAATATGCTATAATTCAAATAGGGTAACACATACAGCTGTCTTCTTATCCTTTACATCACCTGAATATCAGTCCATTTTTATGACCAGCTCCTACCGAGGGACATGTAGGATTTTCTTTCTCCTTCCTTAGCATGTATAATGAACAGAGACGGTGATTCCGTAGTCATTTAAGTTCTTAATGTTATTGTGAAACCAGTACCATGATGTCACTAAAAGTACATTCTTTGGAAACAAATTACTTTCTTCTCTTTTTGAAGTTTAGTTCTTAGATTTCTCTGCTTTGTCCAAATTCTAATCACATTTCTTGCTGTTTGCTATTTAGAGCAAGGGTGAAGCTTGAATTGTGGCTAATACCTTACAAATGTTTTTATAAATAATCTTTGATGGGATAAATGGATTGCTTCAAAGTACGTGAACTTCATGTGGTATTGACTTTCTTGTGTCTTTTTAGAGACAAAGATTTTTTTTAATATACAGGTAAAATTATAGGTATGGAAATCTAAAACTTAAAGGACTTATAATGACTTTGTACAGATTTTGAATGGCAGGGCTGGAGATGGGGGATATGTAGATTATAGTATATATTACAGACAGGTAAAATTTTTTAAAAATTGCAAACTGAGTACTGGAGGGAATGAGAGTTGTTATAGGAGGGTACTTGTCTATTAAAAACTAATTTATTTTTATTTATTCTTTTACTCTGAATTTTGAATTTTTGTCTAAGCAAATAGAAATATCTTTCTAAATATAAAGTTTTATTTGCTTTTTTACCTTGGGTAAAGAGTACTTCCTGCTTTAGCATTTAAGGCCTGGTTTAGCATTTGAGCAGTGGGATTCATATTCTCAGATCCATTCCTGATGATTGGATGTCTGAAGCATAGGTAAAAAAAAATTAATACTTGGGGGTGGGACAGAGTAGAGAACCAGGTGGGATTCGTAGAAGATCCTGATATTCTTGACCAGTGTTTTATACGCATACTTGGTAAGGTAGTTTCAAATATATGTGAGCCTTCCATTTCTGACATTTCGTCAGAATGTAAAACCTCAGAAGTGCTGGGTAAAATGGGTATAGCTATTTCTTTTTAACTGAGTAGCTTGATTCCAGTCTTGAGTTCTTTCTCTACATTTTGCTAAATATTTTAGATACACAGATAAAACTATTTTGATTAGACTTTCAAGATCAAAAGTTTAGATACCTAAATATTTGGGAGAAGCTAAAGGTAATTATAAGGCATTGCTAATATAGGCAGTTTTTTAAACTAGTAATGTTTTTAGTAGAAGTACTGATGCCTTTTTTCATGTTGCTTCATCAGAGCAAGATATGTGAATTACATCAAAACATCAGAAGTGGTTAGACTGCCCTATCCTCTCCAAATGAAATCTTCAGGTCCACCTTCTTACTTTATTAAAAGGGAATCATGGGGCTGGACAGACTTTCTCATGAACCCAATGGTATGTATCAGGCTATAATAAAGTAGCTTTACTAATTTCTAATTTGCTTCCAGGCAGTTGAAAACCCCTGTGAGATAGCTGAAGTCAGATTGTTGATTGAAAGGACAATCGTGAATAATTTGTGGATTTCAGAAAAATAGTATCTCAGGAATAAATAATGAAAAGAATACAGTGAGAGTTACATGGCAGATTTGACATTGAAATGTGTGACAGAAATTGGATAAATACTTATTTATGATGAAATGTTTTAAAATTCAAGTAGAGTAAGAATATGTGGTAAGTCTGTGGGAGCTGTTTCCTATTGCGTGCTACCTGTGTTTTAGTCCATTGATGAGTGTGCCATCATTTATTAACCAGCCCTTTATTGATGTTATAAGTAAGGTTTTTTCCTTCCTTTTTGGCAAGTATAGTGAGCAAAGAACTTATTCTGTGGTAATTTAAATATTTGGTATTATCATGAGACTGATGTGATGTTTTTCACTATTTAAAAAAATACTAATAGAATACATTCTTTAGAAACTGGCTTTTTTTGCTGCTTTTGAAAGTTGAATTATTAAGTTAGAATTATCTAAGTTTTGTTCATATTCCTTGCTGATAGCTATTTAGATCACAGATAGGAATGTTTGGGGCTGTATATCCTTTAAAGAGCAATAAATGAGTACCTAGAATCCCCTATTGGGGTTAAATAAGCAGAAGGGTAGAGTGGATGGGAGAACTCAGCAGTGAGACTTCAAAACTTAACTAAGAAACATCTTCCATCTTCTCGTTTTTGAAATTCCATAGAAGCATATCCAATGCTATAAGCTTCTAGGGCATCTTTTGAACTTACCTGCTAAAGTAGTTGCCTAGTGTTATACTGGGGGCTGTAGAGGATGTACATTAATGAGAGGTACAATATACTGTTTTCTCCAAGAACCACAAAGTCATCTGGAAAGAGCACCCTGCTGGCTATTAGGATCACCAATCCCAATGCCAGACCACAGACTGAAGACAGTGAATAGATAGTTGTGTTAGCGAATTATTCATGCTAAATAAAACTGTAAACTGCAAAGTGGTAGGTGGCAGAAATACAAAGTGAGGTATAAATTCCAAACACACATAGATAAGGCTTTTATATTCTGCAATAGTCAGACATTGAGGACCACCTTGCTATCAACAGTGCTGATTCAGTAGAATTGAGGTAGTTGCTCCTAGGTTTATTTTGTGTACAACATTTAAGTCTTTAATTTTATCATTGGGTGTTAGATGCAGATTTTGTCCTACTGTTAAGTGGAAAGAAACATCTTCTGATCATCTTCCCCCACAGGTTATGATGATGGTTCTTCCGTTGTTGATATTTGTACTTCTGCCCAAAGTGGTCAACACAAGTGATCCTGAGATGAGACGGGTAAGATGATTGCCCAGCTGTGGATTTTTGAACCATATTCTGATGCTTGGTCTGTCCATCATGTCTGGGTGGCTCAGCTCTTTCAACTTTATCCTAGTTTTCAAGCCAGATTCATCTAGAGATGGTGTTAATGCAATGTTATGTTCCTGGCGCCTGGTCAGTCATTTCCATTGGAACAGACCAGTTCATTTGGTTGTGCTTGATAAAGGCCTGGGACTCTTCACATTGCTAAAACATTCTACTTGGTACTAGACTGTGCCTCACTTGTTAGACAGTTGAAATGCGTAATAATCCTGGTACACCTGACCCAAATATTTTGCAAAATGATAGTTTCCTGTAATTTATTTTTACCAAACTCTTCAGAGTACACACTTGGTTATGTGCTCAGACACATGAAAACTATGTGAATAGACCAAGGGAGGAAAACAAAATAGTGGCTTTCAGACTTTGTAGCACAAGACCATGCTGGTTTGGCAAGGGAGAGAGGAGTTGCCAGAGCGGAAGCGTCACGTTTAGTGCCACCACTTTGTCTCTTTTAAATGTTGGCTTCCATAGTCAATCTGCGGTTTTTTAAAAAACCATTGTCCATTCTAACACATCAACAGATATCTTCTTAATTCCAAGTTTTTCCTTTATAATTAATGTATTGATGTGTTAACATCTTTTCATTACTGAAAAACATTTACTAATCCATTTCTAGGTTCTGGGTACCAGGGAATATGCAGATGCATAATTATATCACCCTCGTCCTCAGCAAGCTCATAATCTAGTTAAATGTAGGAGAACGGATTTATAAAAAATCATTCTTGCCATCAGGGGAGTGTATGTATGTGTTTGTGGAGGGGTGTGTTTTAAATAGAAAAATAAGGTAAACATGAAATAAATAAAAATGTTTGCTGAGATTGTAGGTGATAAAGTTCTGTAGGAGGTGAGGCATTTATTCTAAGCTGGAATAGCAGAAAAAGCTTCCTGGAAAAGGAAAGCTTTATGATGTTTCATAATATTTTATGACTAAATCTTGGCATCTCTGCTTCAGTGTTGGCCAGAAAATATACATCCTGTACAGTCCTTTTATCTTTTAAGCCAACTCTCTTTGGCATAAACAGAAGGCAGCATTAGAAGTCACATGAAATTAAAAGTTCATTACTTGCAAAGTGCTTTGTACATGGTAAGCAGTATAACAAATTGTTCATTCAAGAGCTTCAGAATTGAACAGATTAAAAAATAGAGTTGAGCCCTGACTGGTATGGCTCAGTGGGATGGGTGTCATACTGTAAACCAAAAGGTCGCCAGTTCTCTTCCTAGTCAGGGCACAAGCTTGAGTTGTGGGCCAGGTCCCCAGTTGGGGGTGTGCAAGAGGCAGCTGAATTCTTTAAAATTTTTTTTGAAGATTTTATTTATTATTTTTAGAGAGAAGGGAAAGGAGGGAGAAACAGAGGGAGAGAATGTGTCTTTGCCTCTCGAGACCTGGCCTGCAACCCAGGCACGTTCCCTAGACCGGCAATCAAACCCACAACCCTTTGGTTTGCAGGCCAGCACTCAGTCCATTGAGCCACTGAACCACACACACCCAGGGCTCATTCTTGATTATTAGTGCATGTTAACATATTTATAATGTTCCTTTTTAAAAAGGTTTTAATTATTTTTAGAGAAAGGGAGGGAGAAGGAGAGAAACATCAATTTGTGGTTGCCCGCTGGGGACCTGGCCTACAACCTAGCCATGTGCCCTGACTGGGAATCAAACCAGTAACACTTTTGTTCGAAGGCCAGCACTCAATCCACTGAGCCACACCCTGGCCAGGGCTATTTGTAATGTTTCTTTTCCTGGCCTTATTTCACTTACTCCTTGAAAACCCACATATAAATTCTACTTTTGGGGAGAAAGCCCAAATTGATACCATAATGGTGTTCAATTTTAAGTGACAAATAATATAGTATTTGCTATTTTTTTTAGGTTTGAACTAATACAATTTTAAGTTCATTTTTGGGATGTCATGTAAAATTCAAATGAAGCAGACATTATATTAATATCGTTGAAGGTGAAACAGTACTTTATGGATTATTGGCTCAATAAGGGGGAGGACAAAACCTCAAAATAGAAGTGCCAGATCCTTATCCCGTCCTGCCAGTGTCTTGTTTGTAGTATTTGTGTTGCTTGCTTTGGATGCTGTAACTGAGGTCACCCAAGCCGTACAGCATAGATTTATGACTAAGGGCCTTAGGACTCAAGTCTTGGGAAAACTGCTGTTATCTTCCAAATTACTCTGATGCCTTCATAGATAAAGATTGATATTCTGCTTGTATGCATCTAAAGAAAGCATGAGTTTAAAAAAAAACAACACTCATCCAGCCCTGCCTGGTGCGGCTCAGTGGATTGAGCGTGGGCCTGCGAACCAGAGTGTCGCAGTTCGATTCCCAGTTGGGGCACATGGTTGGGTTGCAGGCCATTTCCCAGCACGGGACGCATGAGAGGCAACTATACATTGATGTTTCTTTCCCTCTCTCCTTCCCTTCCCCTCTAAAGATAAATAAATAAATTTTTTTTAAAAACCACTCATCCAAACAGTAAGAAAGCATTTTAGTCAGAAAACATAGATGGCAGGAATATGGTCATAATTGTCCATTATCAGAGGAAATGCCTTTATAAAAACTTAAGCTGAATCAAACCCTAGGCAAGCGCTTATTGGAATTTACTAAGGATCAAAATGCTTAGTGGTAGAAAGGTATGGAACATGGTTTCGGAAGTGCTCCTGGGTATGACATTGCATCGTTGCTTAGAGCCAGTGCCTTTTACTTGTTCTACTCTTCTCCTTCTTCCTTAATGGAAGTATTAGTTGTTAGTGACCCGAAGGGTCCCTGTGCCTTTCATGTCATTATGCTTTGTCTTCCTGCAGGAGATGGAGCAGTCAATGAATATGCTGAATTCCAACCATGAGTTGCCTGATGTTTCTGAGTTCATGACAAGACTCTTCTCTTCAAAATCATCTGGCAAGTCTAGCAGCGGCAGCAGTAAAACAGGCAAAAGTGGGGCTGGGAAGAGGAGGTAGTCGGGCGGTCCAGGGCTGGCATTTGCACAGACACCGCCACACCGGGCGGCATTCAGGTCTTGGGGGAAAACCGTGTGAAGCACCTACTGTAAACTTAAGTCATCCTTACAGTTGATCTTTTATAACTGTTGTGTGCGGTAACTCTTCAGTACATGTTTTGGACTCGGTACACAAGAAAACTCAACTTTCATCCTTTGTGTGAGGTCAATATTGATGTCACTGAATTAATTACAGTGTCCTATAGTAAATGACATTAATAAATTATATGAAGTACTATAGTTATGTATATTAAAATGTTTTAACCCAGAGATAAAATTATCTTGTCATTTTTTCCATTTAATGTTTTTTTAATCCTGAAAGTTTTCTTCTATCTTTCATTATCTGAGGCTTGAAATTGATCTTTTCTGTCTAAAAAGAAATGTGTGATATTTTTACAGCAGTTTGAACCATGGTTTTTTATACAGCCACATCATTCAAAATGATCAGCCCTGCCTTGCCATTTAACATACCCTGATGATTGAGGTAGAACCATATGTTGCTGATGTACTTTCAATTTTTATTATTACAGTTAGTTTCAGAGTATGGATATATGAATTAGAATATGTTATGAATCTTTAAATTTTGGTTACCATCTATGATAGTCATTACTGAGTGTTGGCTATGTGCTGTGTGATTCAGGGTAGGATATGGAAATGAATAATTTCCAGTGTCTGTCCTTAACAGAGCTTATTACCATGAAGAGAGGGAGCACAAACGGTAATAGGGAGTGAATGGCTGGGGGAAGGAAGAGCAGCAGTAGGACAGCCTTCCAGAGTCTGAGGACAGTTTCATGTAATATTGGTGGTATAGCACAGGTAGCTTTTCACTTCCTTCATCTCTCCCATCATTGGTTCTCAGAGTGGCTGGAATATAAATTACTACTTTCCATTCAGGAGGGTCTCATAAACTATTTAAATAAGTTACAAAAATTACACACCTTTTTTTTTTTTTTTTTACATACCATTTTGATGCATTGTTTTAATTAAAGAGGAACTCTGAGGCTGTAGTATTGTTTCCAGTAGAGGGTTCCTGCCCTTTCCTAAAGGACTTTTCCTAAAGTCCTGAAGGACTCCCCTATTGGTTTTCTTCAGGCTACTAAATCAGCAAAAAGCAACAACAAAAAAGTTTGGTTCCAAACTTTTATTTTCCCTTTTGTAATAGATACCATCATTCATTTTGAAATGACATACATATGTTTTCTTTTAGAGAAATAAGTCCCAATGCAGGACATTTGTATTACTTATATAAAGGAGGAACTGTATTTTTGTTGGTAGTAAAACAGTAAAGTTACCAAACTGGTTACATTATGAATAATTAAGGTGGGTAAACTGGTTAATGTGAGAAGTAGGTCTTTTAAAATAGAATAATTTATTGAAAATAAAATATTAGAACACCAATTGAGTGAAAGTTAAAATTAAAAGGAGATAGAATAAAGAGTCATAGTTTATATGACCAGAAGATCACTTTGAAAAATTTAAAAATCTGGATTGTTAAAATTTGTATATGAAATACCTAATGATAAGGAATTAGTACTTCCTCCTGGCTGGTATAGCTCAGTGGATTGAGTGCGGGCCTGTGAAATAAAGGGTCACTGGTTCTATTCCCAGTCAGGGCACATGCCTGGGTTGCGGGCCAGGTCCCTAGTGGGGGACACATGAGAGGTAACCACATTGATGTTTCTCTTCCACTCTTTCTCCTTCCCTTTCCCCTCTAAAAATAAATAAAAAAATATTTAAATGTTTTCAAAAAATAAAATAGAATAATTTATTGAAAATAAAATATTAGAACACTAGTTGAGTGAAAATTATAATTTAGAGGCGATAGAATAGAGTCGTAGTCTGTATGACCAGAAGATCACCTTGAAAAATTTCAAAATCTGGATTGTTAAAATTTGTATATGAAATACTTAATGATAAGGAATTAGCACTTTCAAGGAAATTACCATTTAAGGTGTTCAAGTGTTAATTAAAAAAGTATGTGTGGTTACATATATTCTAACACCATCCAAATTGTATATATATATGTACATATATATATATATATATATATCCCTTATCATATTGCAGAATGTTATTACATCAATTGCATATGAAAATCTTACTATCTTTGCATAGAACCTTCATCAATGTTTAGTGTGCTTACAGGTGCAGAAATGATTGTATGTTATTAGAAAATAGGGATTTGGCCCTGGCTGGTGTGGCTCAGGGGATAGAGCACCGGCCTTCAAACCAAAGGGTCGCTGTTTCAATTCCCAGTCAGGGCACATGCCTGTGTTGCCAGCCAAGTCCCTGGTGCAGGGCATGTGAGAGGCAACCACACGTTGATGTTTCTCTCCCTCTCTTCCTCTCTCTCTCTAAAAATAAATAAATAAAATCTTTAAAAAAAATAAAGAAAAGTGGGATTTAGTGCAAAGAACCCCAGTTTACCTGCTAACTTGCTTGGTGACTTTGGGCAAGCCACTTTCCCTCTTTGTATCATGTCTTGTTCATTGCATTTCCAGCATTGAGCATGTAGATACCCATTAAATGTTTGTTCAATAAATAAGTCAGCTTCAAGTTTCCTCACCTGTGAATTGAAGATGTGGATTAGGCCTGTAAATTCCTTTTCAGATATAAAATTCTACTATACTTTTAACCTGCCCTTAAGGTTAGATGGTCAGTGATCAGTACTGACTTTCTCTTTTCTTACTTCCTTGGGTTCTTTCTGCTGTTCCCCATCTAGAGACAGAATATTATTTTTCTCTTCTTAAGGGCCTTTCTTAGATTCAGTTTACATGTAAGTATCTCCTCTGAAATGTAAGCTCCATGTTTTTAAAATATTTTAAATCTACTAATTTAAACATGAGTAGTGACTTTGTGCAGAGCAAATCTTTGTTGCCCATTCTTGGCAGGAAGTCCTGAGTGCCCAGGATACATTCGTAGCACCCAAGTTATTAAGCAGTTTTTTTAGGACTCAAAACCTGGGAATTCACCCTAAGTCTCCATAACATTTTGAAGATTCAGAATTTTACCTAACCTTACTAGAGCAGTAAAGTATCTTATTTTCCTCTATGTTTCCGTTGACAGGAGGGAAGAAGCAACCATTCAGCAACTTTTCAGTAGTGGAAAGATTTCAGGATCCCAATGAGGAATGTAAATAATGATAAAACAGAGCCTTTTCATTTAATTAGTCACTCAAACCTTCAGGAAGTTTGGAGTTTTTTAAGTGCTCACCCAAGTGAAAGTTTTTTTAAAGTATTATTATTAACTATCTTCTAAAAATAAGGTCAAGTATTTTCATTTTTGTTTATTGCTTTCCAGGTCACATATAGATATATTTTTGCATGTGTACAATCATATATAAACCATTTTATATTTAAACTCAACAAAAATTCCCCTAAGCACAAATCTTAGGAAACACAGTAAAAGCTAGTGGCTGAGTCATTTAGTTCAAGGAGTATGTTGAGACAGGGCCTAGTTCTCTTGTGTTCTTCTTTTAGCATTTTAAGTGTGATTGGTGTCATGGTTTTTTAATTTGTAAGGTATATTAGAGTATCCAATTGGTAAAAGTGTTCGTATTCAAGGGAGCTTGAAGATAGGCTTTGCAAAATTTAGGTGTGGCCTATAAACTAAACATCATTTTAATATTCTTGAAAGAATGATGAAATATTATTAAAAGAGTTTCATTAGAAAACAGTCCCCCCAAAATATCACCAAATATTAGTATATTTTTTTTCCTTGCAGTAACAACTATTTCGGGAGCATAGGGGAACTGAAGCCTTTCACAATGCCTGCAGCCTAATAGGATTGAGCGAGCCAGGCAGGCAGACCTGAGAAAAGAGAGTAGTAGTAAATTAAGAAGGTCAAACAGTAACTAAGGAATGGGAAGAGCCAGAAAAATTAGCTGTTCAGAACATTTCCAAAAGAAAGCTTTTGATAAGGCATTTAATTTCACTAAAATTCAATAAGCTGATATTATGAAAGATTAATATTTGTATCTCCTTAGGAAATTTTGAAAGCAATTTTCTTTTTTAAACAACTTACATTTTTTTTAAGAGAGAAAGGGAGAGAAACATCAATGTGTGGTTGCCTCTCGCGTGCTCCCCTAATGGGCACCTGGCCCACAACCCAGGCATGTGCCCTGACTGGGAATCGAACTAGTGACCTTTTAGTTCACAAGCTGGCACTCAGTCCACTGAACCACACCAGACAGGGCTGAAATCCATTTTCCATATAGGTGAATATTAGTCATTCGTTCGCACTTTTAATGAACTCCTGTGACATATTTGAATATTTAAAAACATTCCTAAGTAACTAGTAAGAAATTAGAAAATATTTCAAATTAAATGATCCTGAAAATTTGGCATGAAGATTAAGAAATGGAATCAGTATAGCCCTGGCTGGTTAGCTCAGTCGGAACATCAGCCCATACACCAAAAGTTGTAGGTTTTATCCCAGTCAGGGCACATACCTAGGTTGTGGGTTTGATACCCCAGGAGGGGTATGTATGGGAGCAACAAATCTCTGTTTCTCTCATGTTCTCTCCCCCTACCTCTCTCTCTAAAAACAGTAAGCATATTCTTGGGTGAGGATTAAAAAAAAATGGAGTCATTGTAGAAGTGTAATGAGATGATTCATAAGGGACTAAGAGAAGATGTGTAAGGAGAGCTTCCTTGCAATAACTGCTCCCATGGAACCTTGTCCATTACACAAAAGAAAGAAAAATACCATTTTGCACTTGTCTCTCCACAGGACTAGATGGACCTGCCTTTCCACCTACAGCTGGTTGGACTGAGGGTGGGACTTGAGCCAGTCAGTTGGGTGGTACTGGATCAGAGAAGCAGTATGTTGATACTGAGCCACAGGAAAGCAGAATCAACAGTAGAACCTGGAAGTCAGCAATCTGCCCAGCAAAGAGATTACAGCAGGTGCCCATGTGGGAGACCATGATGACACTGGAGAGGGATGGAGAGAGTAGCTACCAGATAACCGTCCAGTTCCATGGAGGTTCAGCTGCTCTTACAGAGGTTCTGCAAAAGCCTCTTGAAACCCTTCCTCCACCATCTCCATCCTAACCCCTTTCTTATTATCTGACCTGACTAGGTGAGTACTGTGTCCAGTTTCAGCCTAAGAGGATACATAGAGATTTAGAGAAAAGCTGCCAGTGATTAACATTCACGTTTTTCAATACAAATAATTCTATCGACTTTATGACAATATTAGATGTAACTTAGGAAGGATTAAAAGGTCTGATTTTTGTAGTTTGGTAAAGAGAATGCTGAGGGGATTTTTAAAATAATTGATAACCCCTTTAAAGCAAATTCTGATAAACTGTGTATCACTCCATGAAGTCTGAGAAAGGAAATGCACTTAAATTCCGGCAGAAGGAATTGCAGTTGAGCTCTGAACAACATGGATTTGAACTGGGCAGGTGCACTTCTGTGTGGAGTTTTCAGTTGACCCACAAGTTCAAACCTGTGTTGTTCAAGGGTCAGCTCTATGGCTGGGAATCCTTGCATGCAGAGGGTTAACTGTAGTTATACGGATTTTTGAAGGGGAGGTCAGCACCCCTAGCCCCCAGGTTGTACAAGGGTCAACTGTAGTTTGTTGTGAAGAAGTTCTTGGTGTGGTAAATAAAATTGGGAAATGCCACTATGAGATTTACTTTTTTTGAGTTCTTAAAAAATTGGGCAAAAAGTCACCTCTTAGGATAGTTTATAAACTATGCAACTACCTGATGCTCTCTCAAGTTCTGTCCTATACCAAAAAGTAAATTATTTTATTCCCATAATGTGAAGAATGGTAGATGGATAAAATATCAGTGGGAGAGGAAATGAGGTATAGCAACAAAATTGGACTGTGGGGAAGGGGAGTGGAAAATCTGAACTCTGACCATAGATAATTTAAACTTGTAGGCCCCCTGAGCAGTGATGCTGGGAATTTAGGAAGGAAACTTCCCATAAAAGAGTTTCTGAGTTGTACCCTCAGAGAGTTTTAGCTTAAGTTAGGCTTCCAATGTGGGGACAGAAGCCTCCGGAGGTGCTCATCGTAAATATACAAGGAGCTTTAAAAATATTGTTCCACTTCTTTACTTTCCTGTGTTTTCTCAGGCCAGGAGAGAAGAAGCAAACACAAACTTGAAAAATACAAGGTGACTGTCCCATGCCAGTTAAGACTGCCTTGTCCAGCCAAGGTCTCTAATGGAGTTGACACTACTTATCTCCTTAGCAGTGGCTCTGAACTCCTTCCCATTTGGTACTAATGGGATGCCATACCTTGCCCAGTATAGATCTACAACTTGTTCATCTGTAAAATAGAAAGTGTTTCCTTCCTTGGGTATTGTAATGGGTTGAATTGTGTCCCCGAAAATATGTTCTAGTCCTAACCCTCAGTACCTCAGAATGTGACCTTATTTGTAAAGGGGGTGTTTATAGAAGTAATCAAGTTAAAATGAGGTTAGGGTAACCTAATCCAATATGACTGGTATCATTAGAAAAGGGGGACATCTGGACTCAGAGACATGTGCACAGGGTGGGGGTGGGGATAGCAGGAAGAGAGGCCGGAAGAAGATGACCATCTGCAAACCAAGGGGTGCCCAGGCTCCCGGGGGCCAGGAGGGAGGCCTGGGACGGACCCTTCCCGGTGCCTTCGGAGGAAGCATGGCCCTACTGATGCTCGGATATCGGACTTGGGGCCTCAGGAATAGTGAAATAATAAATTTCGGTTTTTCTAAACCATCCAGTTTGTGGTACTGTGTTATGGCAGCCCTACAATCATTTTAAAAATTAGACTTTATAAGTCTTCAAAAAATCCTTCCAGGTAGTGATTGGTTCTTCTTGAGATCAGAATTGCACAGGGCAATAATCCCTGTCGACTAAGCTGTATTGGGTGTGTCTAACAGGTGAAATAGGACAGAAGTAACCTCTCTCTATATTTAGTTATGGATGAAGCTCCCCTTTAATTGAAGCCTTATGGTTTTCTGCTCTTGAAGAGCTTGAGTGGCCCGTCTGCAACATGTGAATGTGAGGATTGCTGGACAGTACTTACCAGTTCTGCGTGTTTTAAAAAGCGTATGTTTGTACTTAGAAAAAAAAAGATTACAAGGATAGCCCTGAGATATTTAACAGAGGTTATCTCTGTGTGGTAGAATTACCAGTAGTTTTTATTTATTTATTTTCTAAGTTTTCTAAGCAAATATGTATTATTAATCACTGTATTCGAAATATAGTTACTATAAAACAAAACCTAGTATAGTTTTCTTGTTTCTGACTCTCCTGGAAAGGCCCTACTTCCAAGTACAAAGGACCTGTCAGAATATTTTCCATGGCAGTCTAGTTTTTCAGGGAGAAGAGTAGTCCTCCAAATCCCAGTTTAAATCTGTTACCTTCTTCTCTTTGCTGTCATCCAGCCCATAGTGTTTCCCACTGCAGTTCAGTGTGTTGTACAGTAGGAAAACTGGACTACAGTTAGCACATGTTAAAGTTTCATGGATTTGGATTGAAAGTGGCTGGTCTATAAAACTTAGTTTTGGATACAGGCAGAACCACTAAAGACAAGCACCAGTTCCGCACTAGTGATACTGGGGGTAAGTGGGCAGAGTATGAGCCACTGTTTGTTGAAGGTAAGAGGGCCCATTTTTTTACTAGGACACCCCTGGGGATGCATCTATGCAAGATAACTCTCTAGAAAACTTGCCAAGGACTGGGAAATAAAACTCTTTGCAGAACTGCTCTTGGTTCTCCACGTGGGCATTTTGGGGACATACAAAATAAGATTAAGACTTTTTGGACAAATAGACTGCTATAAGGGACACTAGTGTGGATAAGTCTGGATGATAGTCAAGGCCAGTGAGTAGACTGGGTCTTGGCTTTTTCTTGTGCTGTCGCAGACAAGGTGGTCATCCCCTCCCTCCCCTGATACATTAATTCATCAAGGGAAATGCGGACAGGGCAGTTCAGTGGGAGGATGATTTTCCCAGTTGGATGTGCCCTCTTTGGTCTGACTATGAATATTTATTTGAGTGTCAGTCTTTTGCTTATTATTATTTATTGTCTCCAGAGTTGTTCAACTTGTTCTGCTTGTGTCCTCATTTACAGAAGCAACATAGCAGTTTGACTACATCCCTTTAATCTTAATCCAAAAAGAACTGCAAATACTGGGACTTTACTAAAAGGTTTGTTTTTTTATGGTGTTCTGGGTGTTACAATTCTGAAACTCTTAAAGGACTGGGCAAATGGGCAAATGATGATTCTCACTGTTGGTGAAGTAAGATACAAACATGGAAAAGGAAGAATCCTATGGTATAGGATTGGAATTGCAGATGTTATATGAATTCATTATTTTTAATAAGTATCCATATGTACATATTTCTTAGTTTTATCCACTCAAGGGCCTGATAGCAGTGAATATATCTTGAGTCCAGATGTGAGTCAGGTGCCACTCTCTGTACTTGATGAAAGCAGGGCTCCTTGAAGAAATGACTGATTCCTGGGCTTGGGAGGGAGAGGAAAGATGAGTCCGGAATTTTTGTTGTACCAAAAAGTAAGAGAGTGCTCAAAAAATATTCAGGATATGTCAAAGGGACTCAGGAGTCATCCTGAAGCTTTCACTGCTTAAATTTGTAACAATTTGAGCATTGAAATAATGACAGTAATGGATTTTAACCAATTACTAAAATAAGAGTTAATGAGTCCATAATGATAAGTACATAATTAAATAAATCAGAAAGAAGGAAAAAGCATTCCTACTGTAGAACGCCAACCAATTGGCAATCAGCATAGTAATGACTTATGTGGGTGAGAATAATGAATAGATGCTACTATAATTATCAAGTGAAAACCTGATAACCCACAGGAAAATTATATAGGCTCAAAGTCTCTTTCTCCAAATTACTCACTGCAGAGGGAAAATAGTAAATTTATAGTGGGGAAATCTTGGCATGAGTGGAAACACTTAAACCGAGTTATCAATGTTAATTTAACATCACCAAAAATGCAATAAACATCGCGTCTTCCTGGTGGGATACATCGAGGACACAATACCACATGTGTGATACTCCTGCTCAAATCAAACAAACTGACTCTAATGAGAAAAAAAATCAGACAAACCCATGAATGATGGATGTTATCTGTAAAAACTGGATTGAATGTACTTTTAAAACATTACCGTGTCATGAAAAACAAAAGAACAGCTGAAGAACTCTTCCAGATTAAAGTTGTCTAAAGAAACATTACAACTACATGTAAGTGTGATTCTGGATTAGATCCTGAACTGGAAAAGAAATTCTTATACACCATTTGGACAACAGGTAAAATTTGAGTATGAACTGTATTACATAATTATGTAATTATGTATTACATAATATTGTAGCAATGTTAAATTTCCTGATTTTTATATTTGTATTATGGTTATGTAAAATAATCTCATTGTTCTTTTAAAAATTTTTTTTTGTTTTGCTTTGATTTTAGAGAGAGGGGAAGGGAAGGAGAGGGAGAGAAACACCGGTGTGAGAAACACTAATTAGCTGCCTTCCGTACATGCCCCCACTGGGACCAAACTGTAACCCAGGCATGTGCCAGGACTGGAAATTGAACTCATCACCTTTTGATTTGCAGTTTGATGTCCAACAAACTGAGGTACACTGGTGGCACTCTCCTTGTTCTTAAATACCCACTGAAGTATTTGGAAGGCGGTGAACACAATGTCTGCAACTTCATTGCAGAAAAATTCGGTGCAAACACACCATTGAAATGTGGCAAAATGTCAACAACTGGGGAATGTGGGCGAAGGATATAGGAGGGGTTTCTTTGTACTGTTATTGCAGTGTTTCTCTACATTTAAAATTATTTTGAAAAAAAGTTTTGTTTTTTTTTATTCCTTCCTTGATACTTAAAACATTTGTTTCCCTTCCCCCTCCCACTCACCATCTGAGGTTTTAATGGGTAAGAGTTTGTGTTATCTCCAATTGTGCTGCTGAAATGGCCTGGGGAAAACGGAAATTTGTATCACTTACAATGGAATGACTAGGGCTGTAGCCTTTTGAGCAGTTGAGGAGGAAATGCTGCTGCTGCTGTTGCAGGATCTGTAACCAGCTAAAGGGCTGTGCTTTGAGGTCTGCCCCAGCTCCCTTGTTCTGGAGGGAAAGGGAATCGTTTTTGGGCACAGTAATCTCGTCCTCATTATTTCATCTTAATTTGGTCATTGGTAACTGAGAGGAAAAGGGGAAAATCACAAAGGTAGCAAGAGGGATGTCTGTCTCCAGTGTGTATCAATCCCTCCCTACTTAAAAGGCCAGGCCAATGCAAATGTGTGTGGAATCTGTAATATAAATGGATCTGTCAAGCTAACCTGAGGCCATTTTCTTATTTAAATGCTTTGCATTGGACTACTCTGTGGTTAAATTTCTTTAATTTCCAGAATGACGAGTGTACAATACAGAAAAGCAGCCCAGTCCCCACATCCTTTGCTACAATTCCAGTGTTTATCATAGACAACTGGATATTCTAATCCAGACACTAGGTACAGATTTCACAATTACAAAGAGCCGAACATCAGCATCTCCCTCAGAGGACATTCACCGAAGGAGCAAAGCAGAGGCCAGGAATACTGACAAAATGCTTTAACCAAAAATTGTACTGTAAAGCGATTCCTCAGCAAGCCATCAGATTCACAGGTGAGGAGAAACACAACATTAGCAACGTAACAGCATTCATTAGGAACTAGTCAGACAAAGCTGTACACAGTTTACCATGGACAGAGCTTGGGACCCTGGGGTCATAGGTCTAAGACCCTCAGTTAGCCCATGCGCCACCTACCAGCCAGGTCGCTGCAGGTTGCATTTGAGTCTCTTCATTTTGAGGACCCTGTCAAAGGCCCTGTGCTAGTCTTTCCTAGTAGTTTGAACTTTTTTTTCTTTAACTTTGTCTAAGTCTAAGAGCATAGGAATCTGCAAGACTGGCTGTCTCCAAAAGCCGATAAGGAAGCACAGATCTCTCATTAGTTGCACATATGATGACTAAGGCCTAGGCAACTTGGAGTGTGAAAAGTGTGGAAATTGTACCTCCAACACTGCCTCCTCCACCCGCCTCAAGTTCTGCATTCTTTTGTTTGAGTTAGTTTATTTCTCTACTCTGTGCACAGTGAGTGCCCAATGTGGGTTCAAAGTGCTATTATTCTCTTGAAGGGATTTTCATTTTTCTCAGGAAGCAGTCCCTTAAACTAAAAAAACCCAGCTATTTATCTAAAGCTGGTGGAGTAGGCTTGCTCATGAAGTCACACCCTGTTGGCATCACATGGGCTTGGGAACCTCTGTCCTGGAGGACTGAGCCAATTAACTAATATTCTCTACCAAATTCTTGGCAGGTGGCAACCTGTTCTTCACAAACGCCCAGCAGCTGCATTGCTACCGAGATGTTACCTCTCAACATTGAGTCTCTGTGGGGCTGGAGGAGTGGCCTGGGTTTCTGCTGCCCTGAAGCATTCTTGGGACTTTGTGTAAGTGGCTAATTTGCTCTTCAGTGGTAGGGTGAAACTCCCCTACACTCAAGAACATAAAGATTCCCAGGACAACTAACCCATCTATTTTTACATCTCCTTAGCACATGAGGCTGAGAAAGAACTGGGCTATATTAAGTAAAATGAAGTCAAGATTTTTAAACATAATGCAGATACAATCAACAGGTTAACTCAGAAGCTTCCATCTGGCAGGAGTGCTTCATCTTTAAATTCTTCCTCCCATGCTATGCTGCTGCTTTCCTTGTGGGTCTTTCATTAATTGTGTGTACTATGTTATAGTTTCAATTTCTTGCACATAGGTTTATTTTCAGAATTATCAGATTCAGATTGTTTATACAAAAATTTCAGTTAAATCTGATAATTTGGTTTTTAGTAATCCTGATAGTCCAATGTATATGCTTTTTTTCCCATACATTATTGTGACCAACAGGTCATCTTTAAAGGTGAGGCTTTCATTCTTAATAACCACAGCCAGCTTCACTGGAGGTCAACTGCACTTTGCGGGATTCCTCATGTTTGACCATGAATTTGGGGAGGAATGGGTAAGTCATTTCTGAGCCATGATTCAAGGACCTATTAAATAAAGAATAAAACCTTTCCCCTGCTGTCCCTCCACTTTTGGCTGGAGGCTTCTGAGTGAGAAATGCTTGTGACCTGCTTATACCTGAGTGTGAACTAGTCTGAACAAATTTGGGAGTGAAAACAAATTTGTTTCTCACATTTTGCTTCAGGTTTGGCTTGCAAAGGGATTAGAAAGTAAGACCTCTGAAAACAATTTGAGAGAACCCTGACGAGATAGCCTGGAGAATATCTTTACTCAGTGAAGAGCTGTGTTACAACTAGCTTCCCTAAGAGTGGGGCATGAGTAAAGAAACGGGTTTAAATGGACACAAAATAGAATGCATAATTTTTGTTAGAAAAAAAGGGAAAAATTCCCACTGGTAAAATCTAAAACACTGACTGTGGAGACTTGATCATCTTTATTAGCAGAATAGAGGCCCCTCTCTAGGACCGGGTGTGAACGGACCCAGAATTCTGAAAGGAAGCACAGAGACCAGCATGGGTTCAGCGGGGACCTGGATTGGCATTGGTTGTAAGGAATGAGCAGGAGCTTCTCTGAGGTGTAGGGACAGAAACACATACCACAGCACAGAACACATAACAGCTGCATAATAAATACTTTGTAAATAAATACTGATCCAGTTATAAAGAAAGTCTTAGAAGCCAGTTGAATAACACCCTTGTTAACAGGCAATGCTGACTTCCATTCTCCTGGTTCTCACTGGCACAAGACAACTTCAGAGGACACATACGTGTTGCACAAAAGTCTATGACAGGTCTCCACAAGGGAGAGGTTTCCAGCTGGTCCCTGCTGTTCCTACAGGAAGGCAGATGAAAGTTCCCTCGGTCATTGTTCACTGTGCTCCGGCGTGCCTCTCCTCCAGTGAAGGGCCACGAGCCTGTCTGGTTACTTCAGCGGCAAACGCAGCAGCATCAGGTGACCTTAGTCGCAGACACGAATAATTCAGTATGGCCGCAATTGTGGCAGGAATGGCTCCTTTCTTTTGGTGATAGACCTCAAGCCTTTACAGAGTTGTCAAGGACTCAAAATGACATGTTACCCCAGCTGGCGTGGCTCTGGATTGAGCGCCAGCCTGTGAACTGAAAGGTTACGTGTTCGATTCCCAGTCAGGGCACAGGCTGGGTTGTGGGCTGGGTCCTTCGTTGGGGGCATGTAAGAGGCAACCACTCGATGTCTCTCCTCCCTTTCTCTCCCCCTTCTCCTCTCTCTTAAAGTAAATAAATAAAATCTTTTAAAAAAGAGACAGATGTCTTTTTCAAAAATAAACCAGAATCAGCTCAGCCATCCTCAGAGGAAGTGGGTGGTGGCCATTCTTTTGAGGGGAGTTGTTAACTCTTCAGGGGAGCTTGCTGTTCCCCTGCCAGTACAGCTTCTCTTCCACTTTTTTCTTTTTCCATCGGCAGAGAAGCAGCATCTTAAAGGTCTTCCTGAAGGTTTTGTTGCAGAGGGCATAGCAAATGGGGTTGACAGTGCTATTGACGTAGCACAACCAGTAGCCCAGGTGCCATAGGGTGACTGGGACACACTTGTCACAGAAGGTGGAAACCAGGACCATGATGTTGTAAGGGGTCCATGTGAGGATGAAGGCCAGGAGAATGGCACTCAAGGTCTGGGCTGCTTTTCTCTCTTTGACAAGGACCATTCTCTTCCGTTTGGTCATTTGATGGCTGAGGTTGGGATCCAGACCTTTTGTTGAAGGGTCCTTGGACACTGGAGAGGAGCAGGGCATGATTTTCACCTTGCGACAGCCATTGTTGGTCTCCTGGGTCCCATCAGCTTTGACCACCAATCGGAACTTATAGGCCACACATGTCTGGCTCTTGGGTCTATGAGCAGCTGCCGGAGACAGGAAATATTTTGGGGTGTTATAGTCATTTTTTTCAGTTTGACCTTTCACGAAAGTTTCCTCAGTCTCTTCAGTGCTGAATTCTTCCCTTGCGCGTTCCTTGGCCTGACTCTTGTAGACCACCTGGAAGACAGGGTCAGCGGTGGGCTTATCCTCGTCCTCCGAAGACGGGCAGCTGCTGCAGGTGGTGAGCTGCTCCGCTTTGTCCCACTCGGGGCTTGGGCCGGGGGCTCGGGCCAGCTTCCCCGTGGTGGTTGAGGTGCTCCTGCGGGAGGATGACCAGGAAGCTCGGTTCCTTTCCCTCTGGGCCAGTGCGGGCCGAGGGCGGCTGAAGCAGGACCCGAGCAGGGCCGTGTGCGCAGGCTTTCTCTTCTCGGTTTCAGCTACGGAGTCTGAGCCCTGCAGGTCTGCAAGGTCCTTGGTCCGCTTCTCTGTTTCCCGGTAGATGCGGCAGTAGAGAATTGTCATGACAGAAACAGGAATGTAGAAGGCAGCAATGGCAGTGCCAAACGTGATGGTGGGCTCAGAGAGGAACTGGATCTGGCACTCATCCGGCGGGACCGTTCTCTCCCCGACCAAGTACTGCCAGCAGAGGATCGCCGGGGCCCAGAGGACGAAGGAGATCAGCCAGGCCAAGCCAATCATGATGCCAGCCCTCTTTGGGGTACGCTTGGCCCGATATGTCAGGGGTCTGGTGATAGAAAAGTAACGGTCAAAACTGATCACCAGGAGGTTCATGACGGAAGCGTTGCTGGCCACGTAGTCCAGCGCAAGCCAAAGGTCACAAGCCAAACTCCCGAGCGCCCAGCGTCCCATGAGGATGTAGGTGGTGTAGAGGTTCATGGAGAAGATTCCAATGATGAGATCTGCACAGGCCAAGCTGAGCAGGTAATAGTTGTTGACCGTCTTCAGCTGACTGTTGACTTTGAAGGAGATCATGACTAAGACGTTGCCCACGATGGTGATCAGGCTGACCACGGCAGTCACAGCTGCGATGCTGATGACTTCCCACAGGCCATGGTGTTCCAAAGCCTGGTGGTTCACCGGGGTGTCGTTGACAGTGGTTGCATTGTGGGAAGATTCTCCTTCCATTCTGGTGCAAGAATTTGCATTAGGAGTAAGTCGGGTTCTACACTGTTCTCCTTGTTATCTAACACCTCTTCTGGGGCAGCATCTGGAAGAGAGAGAAGGAAACATATTGTCTTCACATACCAGCATGAATTTCTTTTTCTCTTACTGTTTATAATTTTTAAGAAAACATTAAATGTCCCACACATTTGGGGCAAGATGCTGGAATCGCCAAAGTTTTGATTACATTTAAAAATACTTTTTTTTTTTTTTAAATATGGAACGCTTCACAAATTTACGTGTTGTCCTTGCACAGGGGCCATGCTAATCTTCTCTGTATCATTCCAGTTTTAGTATATGTGCTGCTGAAGCGAGCACAAAAAAAGTACTTTTTTTGTGTGGTTTTTTTTTCAACTGCCATTAGATAATATTTTTATAAGGGTATCATCATCATCCCTTTGATTTTTATGCTTATCAATGCCTGAGTGCCTTTCTTGTGCGTGAGGCTGCTGCCCTCTTGTGGTTCCCAAAGGCAACTTAAAAAAGGTCTGAGAAGATGAGCAGAGGAAAAGGAAAGAATTGGATTGTTGGGAGTAGTAATGAGGGGAAAACAAGTGACATAGATACTTTAGACTGCAACGGCCTTAAGGGCAGACAATTTTTAAGCTCCTGGTGACAAGCACTTTGTCATGCACTGGAGAAAAAGACAAGCTATATCAACTGTATAGTCCAATTATTAACATTATTGATTTAATTATGAATTCAATTAACATTATTGATTTAATTATGAATTCAATTATTAAGCATTATTGAAGCACTGTTGAGAGCCAAGACTGTATAACAAAACTTTACCCTGAGTTAATACACAGACTCCCAATGGGTACCTGGTTTTCCTTTAGAGCAGGGGTGTTAAACTCATCTCCAGGGGACCACATCAGCCTTGCGGTTGGTTGCCTTCAAAGGGCTGAATGTAATTTCAACTCCTTAACAGTTAAGGAGTAGTTACATTTACACAGTACTAAAATTATTTCTGCCCTTTAAAGGCAACCACGAGGCTGATGTAGCCCCTGGTGAAGATGAGTTCGATTCCCCTGATTTAGAGGGGTTTGAAATTTGCTTCAGCTGCTGAAGATGACCCTCCCTTGGGCTATTTGCAATGTTATAGACATTTTAAAAATCTTTCCTTTTTTTCATTTCATTTCTTTTAAAAATAATTTAAAATTTTCAATTATAGTTGATGTTCAATATCATATTAGTTTCAGGTTATATATCATGTTAGTTTTCAGGTACAACATAGTGATTAGACATTTCTAAAACTTATAAAGCTATCACCCTGATAAATCTAGGGCCCATTTAACACCACATATAGTTATTACAATATTATTGACTATTTTCCTTATGCTATACTTTATTTTTATATTCACATAATTTTTTAAAGTTTTTTAATTTATTTTAATTTTTTATTGATTATGCTGTTACAGTTGTTCTATTCCCCCCTTCATTCCCCTCCACCCTACCCCCCGTCCCCACCATTACCCCCCCTTTAGTTTATGACCATGTGTCTCAAGTCCTTTAGATTCTATATTTCCCATGCTATTCTTGCCCCCCCCATCTATTTTCTGTCTACCGTCTATGCTACTTATTTTCTGTACTTTCTCCCCCCTTCTCCTCCTCCCACTCCCCTGTTGCTAACCCTCCCTGAGATCTTCATTTCTATGTGTCCACTCCTGATCTAGCTGTCCTTTTAGTTTGCTTTCGTTTTAGGTGTGGTTGTTAATAACTGTGAGTTTGTTGTCCTTTCACTGTTCATGTTTCTTTAACTTCTTTTTCTTAGATAAGTCCCTTTAACATTTCATATAATAAGGGCTTGGTGATGATGAACTCCTTGAATTTGATCTTATCTGAGAAGCACTTTATCTGTCCTTCCATTCTAAATGAAAGTTTTGCTGGATAGAGCAATCTTGGTTGTAGGTCTTTAGATTTCATGACTTGGAATACCTCTTTCCAGCCCCTTCTTGCCTGTAAGGTCTCTTTTGAGAAATCAGCTGACAGTCTGATGGGGACTCCTTTGTAGGTGACTGTCCCCTTAGCTCTTGCTGCTTCTAGGATTCTCTCCTTCATTTTAATCTTGGCTAATGTAATGATGATGTGCCTTGGTGTGTTCCTTCTTGGGTCCAACTTCTTTGGGACTCTCTGAGCTTCCTCGATTTCCTGGAAGTCTATTTCCTTTGCCAGATTTGGGAAATTCTCCTTTATTATTTGTTCAAATAAGTTTTCCGCTGGTGGCTGTGCCTTTCCCCCTTCTGGTACCCCTATAATTTGGATGTTGGAGCGTTTAAAGATGTCCTGGAGGTTCCTAAGACTCTCCTCATTTCTTTGAATTCTTGCTTCTTGACTCTTTTCTGTTTGGCCATTATTTGTTTTCTTCTGGTCCACTTCATTGATTTGAGTCCCAGTTTCCTTTTCATTGCTATTGGTGTCCTGTGCAATTCCATTCATTTCAATTAGTTTCGCCTTCATATATTTGTCTAATTTGTGGCTATAATCAACCAGTTCTGTGAGGATCCTGATCACCAGTGTTTTAAACTGTGCATCTGAGAGTTTTGCTATTTTTTCATCACTTAGATTTATAGGCTCTGGGGCTTTGAGATCTTCTTGAGCCATTTTTGGTCTATTCGCCCCCTTTAAGTGTGAGGAGCGGCACCTTGGACTCCCAGGTTGCTGGGTTGTGACGCTGTATGTGGAGGTGGGGTCAGAGCAGGGAAATGGCGGCGCCCTCCCTGCCGCTTGCTGTGGGGACCTGCTGGGTTCCGGTCCAATTGCCCACTCCCTCGCTTGTCTGTCCGCACACAAATGCGTGACCACAGTCAACCCACAGCCCTGCTCCCTCGCTGTTTCCCCCGTGGTCGCTTGCTTGGTCGCTGGCTCGGTCGCTCTCTAGGTCCAACCCTGTGCCTGGATTCCGCGTGCGTCTGGATTCTACGCACCTGAGTCCCTCCCACGAGTTTTCCTGTGCAACTCCGCTCCACCAGCTGCTGGTTTCGCCCCTTACCGGTCAGGGTGAAGAATTTGTTGTTAACAGACTTCCAAAAAGCTCAATTTTCTGTGTTCTGGCTATGTTTTCTGTTGCTAATATTTAGTTGTCTCTAAACTTGGTTGTGTGAGAAGGCATGGATATCCACCTATGCCTCCATCTTGGCGGAAGTCCCCTAATTTTTTAAAGTTTTTATTGAATTTACTGGGGTGATGTTGGTTAACAAAAAGTATATAGATTTCAGGTATACATTTCCATAATACATCATCTGTATATTGTATTGTGTGCTCATCACCCAAATATCTATTTTTAAAAATCTGATTATAAAGTAATATGCTCCTTGTAAAATTTGAAGCATTGTTGAAATGTATAACAGAAAACAAGTCTCCTCTAGTCTGGTCTTGCAGAGGTAATCTATGCTAACAACTTAGTCTGTAATTTGCAACTTTTCCCTATGCATATACTCACCAACATTTAAATATGCTGATTTTTAAATGGGTGAATTTTTAATGTTTTCACTCTTAATTTTTGTTTGTTACTTAATAAGTCATCATGGGCTTCTTCTGTATCAGTACCTCTTTTGGATCAATATTATTTATTTTATAATTTATTTACTTACCCATTGACAAACTTTTCAACTTTCCAACTCCAAATTTCAACTTTTAAAAATAAAAAGAAAATGTTCTTTTCTAGTTAAAAAATGCACATACATATTAAAAGTTTTGATGGGTACAAAATGGGAAATGGTAAAAGACAGGTCTCCCTCCCACCTCGGACCTCCAAGCTCCTACTCCCCCTTTCTCAGAGGTAAATAGTGATCATTTCTCATCTTTCCTTCCAGACAGATAAGATGTGCATACAATGTGTATTTGGTGATCTATGAAAGCACCATTACAAAATTCCAGGCACTGTGAGATGATGACAGCGAAGCGAGAAGATGCTCTGACCCTCCGAGCCAGGTGCCAGGTGCTGACGCCTGCTCTGCCTGCTGGTCATTCTGGACACTCCTTTGATAACAGTCATCGTTATAAAGATGACAAATTTGTGAGGGGCTGGGAATTTTCTTTGTTTTATATTGCAATATTTTAACCTGTATTTTTAGTGTTTTTAAATCTCAAATCCAGTATGGAATGGAAGATACTGTCGTGTAACAGAACCAGATTCTTTCCCACCTTCCTCATTGTGTAACCTGGTCTTTCACCCACCAGCCAATGCAGTGCAGCTTACCTGTGACATCTCTCTCTCACAGGTCCCTTTCCATTCCTGCTGCTTCCACACTGGTCCAGTCTCCTGTTACCTTACAGCAATAACTCCTTAATGTTATCAACATCCAGAAGCTGGCAAAATGAGTCCCAAGAGTGGCAGGTCACTAGATACAGACTCACCAGAGCCCGAAAAGACCAGAGTTACTTTATGTCCTATAATTATCTGGGCAAATGCCACCACAGACTGTCTTTGAGTTGTCAGATCTAAACTGTACCGTGCAAGAAAGAGCCTACAGAATTTTCTTCTTTCCCCCTTTTTTCCCTCCTTTCTTCCTTTTTTCCTTCCTTCTTTCCTTTCATCCATCCATCCATCAATATTTATTAACTCTTTGTAACAGACTGTCATGCTGAGGATACTGTGGACCAAAACCCTAGTGGGTATATACAAATATCTGGGGGTTGGTACTGCAAGCCATAGGGGCACTTGTGAGGGGCATCTTACTCAGTTGAGTGAGGGTGGGAGAAGCATGCCCTGAGGAAAAAAGGTCTAAACCAAGACTTGAAACGTGAATCGGCTCTAGCCAGGCAAAAGGGGTGGCGTGGTGTTGGGGAAAAGTGATTAAGCCCCAGAAGGGAAGAGCTTGTCTGTAAGCCCAGAGACAAAAGGAGGTGTCAAGTATCATGAAACCTGAGAAGTGAGAGGTGAGACCAGTGGGATGCAGGAGGGACAAGAGTGACAAGTCTCCTTTCTGGGAGAACGGTGCCAGCTATTTTCAGGCTCCACATCTGCTCCCAAGGTGGTCCCAACATTCAGGGTGTTGGGGGCACTGGTTTGGGAGATATAATAAAATGCACTGACTGCCTGTTGAGTTTTTCTAATCAAGTCTTCAAAATAGAAATAATTAGTATTTTGAAATAATTTAATTTACCACTTAATTTTAGGGAGCGATTTATGAAAGATTCGGGAATTCAGGTATGCATGTCCTTCTGTGAATGCACGTATATGAATCGGGTACTTATCCCTATGACGTGATTCTGTATTGGCAAAAATAAGGACATTGGACTTTGGAATCTAAGGTACCTACATTTCTATGATTTGTATTTTACATAATGTGACGGTTAATTTTATGTGGCAACTTGATTAGGCTATGGTACCTAGGTGACTGGTCAAACAGCTGTCTAGATGTTGCTGTGAAGGTATTTTTTAGATGTGAATAACATCTAAATCAATAGACTTTAAGTAAAGCGGATTAGCCTTCATACTGTGGGTCAGCCTCATCCAATTTTGTTCAAGGACATAAGGGAAAAATACTGAGGTCCCCCAAAGAGGAAGGAACTTCAACAAAAAATAGACATTTTTATTATTACTTATTAAGTACTAGCTTAATACTGCACAAAATCTCAACTCACTTTTTGACAACTCATTCTTAGCACCCTACCAATTTCTTCCTTCTTTCCTAATTTTAGAGAGGGAGAGACAGCAGTATCAATTTGTTGTTCCACTTAATGATGCATTCATTGGTTGATTCTTCTTATGTGTCCTGACTGAGGTTCAAACCTACAGCCGTGGCATTGCAGGACAACCCTCTGATCAACTGAGCTAACCAGCCAGGGGCCAAATTCTTGGTAATGAACTCTTCAAGTAAAGAAATATTTTCTTGTCTCTTCTGTATAAAACTTTATGAGATAAAGGCAAAGAACAGAGTACATCTTTCTATAAAATGCTACCCAGGCTCCCTGTACTGTTGAGGTCCTGAAAGACTCCTGTTCATAAATTGTGTGTCTGCAAAGCAAGTCCACCACTTGCTAAGTTTATCATTCTGAGGGTCAAAAACTTTGTCACAAGGTCTCAGTCCAGTCTCTTGCCTTAGCTGCTGTAAATAGGCCCTCCTCACCTATCTTCCTGTTGGTTTGCAGGTTTGGCATAAATTGTACTAAGTGGAGAACTAGGCTCTCCAGGAATGGGAAAATTAGTGGTTTCTTTCTAGTGGTTACTAGAAAGAAAATTTCTTTCTCATCTTGGCTTTTGGAATTGCACTTGTGGAGTTTCTTAGACACTCAGAAATGTGGAGAGCCATGTGTATCAAGGTGCTGTCAGCTTCATTGTTAATTTCATAGTATTTGGAGAAGACATTGGCTTTGAAGTAATAGATGGCTTCATCTACAATATCTGTATGTCTTGCCTCTCCAGGGGCAGGTCCTTTGAACTTCTCATAGGCAACAGTGCCATGTTTCCAACGAGTCTGGTGTCGGGGTCCATGAGAGAGAAGTGGTAAGCTGGCGCCTTGGTGGCTCCTGAGTTTCAGCCCAGATGGGAGGATGAGGTTAGAGAGCAGCGTTTCCGGTCTGGAGGCTTGGGCAGGGCAGGAGGAGGCCAGAATTCTGCCTCTAGACTCAGGACTACGACACTGTCTCCCGGGAATTCCTAGCCCTCTGGCCTGTGCTGCACAGTCCAGAGCTGCTGGCCCCGACAATTGCATGAACCAGTTCTTTAAGCATTTCTTCCTCTTTCTGTCTCTCTCTTGCTGATGAACAGAATAAACACTTTGATAAGTGGAAAAGCAGCTCATTTACAGTGGCCACATCATTTCGTAATTACACAACTGAACCTGGCATCGTGCAGCTTCAGGTTCAAAACGTGGTTTTGAATTATGACTTTCGGCATATTATTTAACCTCCCTAAATTTCAGACGTTTAAACTTTTAAAGGGGAGATTATGAGTCCTTACCTCATAGGCATGCTCTAGGGATTAGATGAGTTAATCCACATTAAGTGTTTCTCTAAGTGCCTGACACTGGGGAATAGGCGTTACAAAGTAGCAAGCAAGTTGGCAAGAAGGGCACCAAGATGACCTCCTGTCCTGGGTACGGGACAAAGTGGGATAAAACAATGAGGCAACACTTTCGCTACCTTCAGTTGGCTGTGTGAGATACTTCATGGTGCCAATGATCTCTTCCCCTTTAGTTTGTGTAGCTGGTGTTCCACCTTTAGGGCCAGAGCAAATTGTCTCCAACCAGTAAAGCAGAATAACCTTGAAAAGCTAACCAAAGCTAACACAGTCTTCCTCAAAGTCTGCTCATTAGAATAGGGTGACTTCAAGATGCTTAACTGAAGAAAAAAATGGTTCCATGGTCAAATAAGTTGAGAAAATGCTGTACATCAGATATACAGCTCTCAGAGGTACAGAAGACTCCTTAGCCCAGTGAGGGCCGAGAGGTCCTGCAGTCAGGGACGCTATTTACTTTGGTTTAACCCAGAGGCGGCCTAGCAGGTCTAACGCTTTCCAGAGGAACATCTGTTGGTACCCTGTGGAAGCCATGGGTCATGCGTGGGAAATGTACCAGTAGGAAACATATGAACTGGGAGTATGGAGATTTGAGTTCTCGTTTTGGCTAAAATCTTGTGATTTGAGATAAATCTCAGTGTTCTCATGTAAAATTAAGAGATTGGAATTGATGATTTATCCTTTAAGATGCTTTCAGGCTTTTCCTAGAGACTCACAATGGAGAACATCAGCCACTGTATTAATTTTAGACCTCAACTTTCCTCTTTTCTCAGTAAGGGAAATAGCATTTATTTAGCTGCTCTGAAAGTTAGCGTAGGGAAAGCAGCTGTCAGCCAATGTTGAGTCCCCAGTTTTCTCATCTGTTAAAAGGCATAACAATATCTGCTCCATTTACCTTTGGAGTTGTTTTGAAAGTCCCCAAATGAGATAACGTAGGGAAACCAGCAAATCCTACTCCAATGATAGTTTGGGGTTTTAATGATTATAAAATGAAGAGTTAGTTTAGGTAAGTGGATCATGTCACAGGTCGCTCATTAGAATCATTGGAGCTTCAGGAAACCGTGATGTCTGGGTCCCACCCTACACCTGTTAACTCAGAATTGGTGTGGGGGAGACATGCACATCACATCATTTCCAAACTCCTCAGGTGATTCTCACACGCAGTCAGGCTGGTCAAGCTGCAGCTGATGGGCGGTGCAGGCACCGCCTGGGAGCACCTCACAACTGAAGATCAGCACTTCAAAAAATGTAGCTTGGTAATGAATTACGTAGAGGATCTTGTTAAATTGCAGAAAGGGGGGCTTGCAATTCTGCATTTCTCAGTACCTCCCAGGTATGTTTTATGCTGCAGAACCATGAGCCATACTTAAAGTAGCAAGGCTGAGGATAACTTCTGAACTTCCTAGACACGAGGAACTAATGCTTACAAAAGTTGCTGCTGGACCTAGCATTTTCCAGCTAAAATGTGCGATAGCCTTTGGATCCCTCTCTGTCATCCAAGGACATTTGAGCACAGTTTATTTCTCCTACTTAAAACTAATACATATTTCCTGTCCAGCTTAGCTCCCCTCTATTCTGTGCATTTTTTCCTGCCTTATTTTTGAGAGCATAATTTTTCCTTATCCCTGAGGAATGGATAAGAAAATGGGTAAGTCGCAGACTCTGTAAAAGTTCGCACTGTGGAGAGTGCGTTTACTTACTTGTAAATGCTTGTGCGTCATCCTAGGCAGAGAGCAAGCAGTCACCCCAGGTTTGTTTCCTGCCATTGAGCAGAAGTTAAAGAATCTCAGAATGATAAGTCTCCCTGTCCCCAACCTTGGCAGATTGCTTTTGCTTCTTTGTTGTCAATAAGTTACAAATGAAGCAATACCACGTCTTAACCAAAAGAGGGTAACACGGTACCAGATGAGCCCCCTCCCTTGCAGAGTGGCCTCCATGACTTGTGAGGCTTTGCATGAGTTTAGACCTTACTTTCCTGAAATACCTTTTCTTTGAGAAGCTTCATGTCCAAAGGTCTCTTTGCTACTCTTTCCCATCCTTCCTTTGCAGGGACAAATCAAGAGAAATTAGACTTACTGTATATCTTAAACTTATCCAACGTTGTATCCAATTAAAAAAAAAGACAAAAAAACAAGAAAGTAGTTTAAACTCATGTGGTAACATGGGAATAGCTATCAGACATTCCAGTGAAGGAACGTATATATAAGGGAGTTTCTGCACTTGCCATTTTTGGTTTCTGTTTTAAAGTAAGGTCTACCTAACTTTTTTGATTGGTAGAGTAGAAATGCTGTCCACAGATACGTTGTGATTAAGAAGTAAGTTCTCAATGTTGCTGAAGCAATAATATCTGGAGACTCTTAATGTGACATTTATTTTATTAAATTAAAATTTTTTATTTTTTAAATTTTTTATAGAATTTTTTTGGATTTTATTTGTTTATTTATCTTTAGAGTGGAAGAGAAGGAGAGAGGGAGAGAAACATCAATGTACGGTTGCCTTCCCTGGGTCCCCTGCTGGAAACTGGCCTGCAGGGAACCAGCCTGCAACCCAGGAATGTGCCCTGACTGGGAATCGAACCGCGACTGTCTGGTTCGCAGGCCCGCGCTCAATCCACTGTGCTATAAATTAAAATTTTTAAATTGATTTTAGAGAGAGGAAGTGAGAGAAACATTGATATTTTTTGTTATTCCATCCACTTATGCATTCATTGGTTGATTCCTTTTTTAAAAAGATTTTATTTACTTTAGAGAGAGGAGAGTAGCTTATATGGGTGTGGGTACATGCAGGCTGTGGTTGTAGTAATGGCGATGGTGGAAATTCTTTTCTGATTGCTCCCAATCTCTGTGAAATTGCAAGCAAGGTCAGCAATTGAGAGTGAGGGTGGAAGCAGGCAGAAGGGATCAAGTTGTGAATCCTGTATCTTAGGACTTTGGTCTGTCATTTTTGGGAGTTCTCTGCCCCTGACCCCAGATCTGGAGGCCCAGGCACCTCTGTGACCTGTCAGGTGGTTCACTTGCCGTCATGGTTACTAGGGTCTCGGCTGGGACTCTGGTTTGACAGGGCTTCCGCGAAGTCCTTGCCCTAACCCCTGTGATCACCCTTCCACAGTGGACGCAGCCCTTCAGAAACATGTGCATATAGAAATATCTTTATGAGAAACCATATCAGGATTTTCCAGTTTGCCTTGTTCATATTCTAAGTATCAGAAATCGACTAAATCTGCCTGCTTACAAAGAGAAGGATCAGGAAGATGCATTTGTTACATGAAAATTATATTTGCAAGGTGACAGGGCCTTGTTTTAAAAAGACCTAACTTGGCATCTACTTTGATCAAACAGTGAGAGCTTACGATATCCGTGGCCTTAGCCTAGGATTATGAAGTTTTCTTGTGATGTCTGAGGCTCAGAAACTCCCTTGAGACAGTGGTTCTCAAACCTGAGCAGCATCAGAATTGCCTGGAGGGTTTGTTCAACCACCGAATTGCTGAGTTTTACCCCGAGTTTCTGAGTCTGGGGTGTGTCCTGAAAATTTGCATTTCTACAAGTTCCCAGGTGCTGCCATGTTGCTGGCCCATATTTTGAGAACTATTGCCTTAAAGAATTGGCTTCCTTTAAAAAAATTAGGTTATATATGTATTTTTTTTAAAAGATTTTATTTATTTATCTTTAGAGGGGAAGGGAAGGAGAGAGGGAGAGAAACATCAAATGTATGGTTGCCTTTCGTGCGTCCCCTGCTGGGAACTGGCCTGCAGGGAACCTGCCTGC
The DNA here is from genome assembly GCF_021234435.1 of Artibeus jamaicensis. Classification (NCBI taxonomy): domain Eukaryota; kingdom Metazoa; phylum Chordata; class Mammalia; order Chiroptera; family Phyllostomidae; genus Artibeus; species Artibeus jamaicensis. The sequence continues at coordinate 426,897 of NW_026521221.1, forward strand.
AACCCTGGCATGTGCCCTGACTGGGAATCGAACGCGATTGTCTGGTTCGCAGGCCCGTGCTCAATCCACTGAGCTACACCAGCCAGGGCTATATATGTATTTTTAAATGCAGAAAGTATAGTCTATTTCCTTAAGGAGCTACTGATGTAATTTAGCACTTGGTTTTGCTGTTTCATGAATACTACCTAAAGGAAAACTGAATTTTTTATTCATGCAATGGCATATGCTTAAAGTCAGGGCTCTCAAGTAAAAGTGATACCAGAAAACCCTCATTTCCTTTGTTATTTACCAAATCAAAAGGTCTCTGGCTTCTTGCAACACAGGAGGAACTGGTATGGTATTTTCACCCTGATGACAGGCATCTTTTCCATGTTGATCAGAATCGAATGAGGAAAGCATACTCAACCTCCTGGTTAAAAGAACTTCCGCTCCTGGTGTCCTCCGATTAGGCAGTGTCAGCAGGGGACCACAGAACCCTCTGTATCTGGAACACGACTGGTTGAATAGGAAAAACCCTTGACTTACAGGTAATAGGTGGGGGAGGGGAGGATAACGTGGTCTCTGGCCTCCGATGGCGTCTGCAGCATAGGTTTAAAGACACAGATTCTAAAACCATAGTGTCTGGGTATGAGTCCCAGTTCTGTCACTTATCAGCATGAGCTAATTATTTAGCTCCATTGTGACTCAGCTTTCTTATCTGTATAATAGGAATAACAGTATTTACCTCATAGGAATATTATGAAGATTAAATTAGTATGAATGAAGTGCTTAGAATAGTGCTAGGTACAAAGGAAAGTTTAAATGTGAGCTCCCACTATCCACAAACAAGGCTTTCTGTAAAACAAGCATAGTAATTAATACCTTTCAATAGTGCTGTTGAGTCTTAAATTGACTGCTAAGTGGAAGTGTTAAGTAAATGAATGTGCCTTAATGAAGTTGGCTTAATTTGACAGCCACTGATCTTCTTAACCTCACAATTTTAGAGGCTTCTTGAGGGACACTTACATAGTCAAATCCATTTGTGCTAGTTCTCCTCCAAGGTGATTTTGCTGCTTAAGGGACATTTGGAAATGTCTGAAGGCACTTTTGTCATAGCTATGGGGAGGGCTCCTAGCGGGCAGCAACTCTAGTAATCCTCTTTGTCTGTGGTTCTGCTTTTCATGGTTTCAGTTAACCACTGTCGACCGCAGTCTGGAAATACGAAATGGAAAATTCCAGAAATAAACAATTCAGAAGTTTTAACTTTCATGTCATTCTGGGTAGTGATGAAATCACTCATCATTCTGCTCCTTCCCACCCACAGCGCAAATCATCCTGGTTCAGGCATCTTCCCCGTGTATGCAACCAGCCCCTTAGGCCCTTAGTGGCCAGCTGTCTGAGTTATCAGATTGACTGTCATGGTATCACAGTGCTTATGTTGGAGTAACCAACCCCTTTTTTACTTAATAATGCTCCTGAACCACAACAGTGATGTGGCAATTCGGACATGCCAAAGAAGTTGTAATACACTTCCTTTAAGTGAAGAGGTGAGCACAGTATAATAAGGTATTTTGAGAGACATGTTTACATAACTTTTATTACAGCATACTGTCAGTTTTATTGTGATTGTCTAATTTATAAATTAAACTTTATCACAGATATGTGTGCACAGGAGATAAACAGTACATACAGGGTGAGTACTCTCAGCGATTCCAGGCATTCACTGGGGGCTGGAACATCTCCCCTGTGGATGAGGGGAGACTACTGAATGCTAGAGGCTGTGATCCTCTCCAACATTAACGGACTGGACAAGCTGCCACCACAAAAATCATCTAGACCTCAATGTGCCAAAGCTGAGAAACTCTTGATTTGTGCTAATGCCTGGCATGACTTTGATACATGGATGTTCACCTCCGGAGAGGTGAGCCCAGATTACTGCTGTACTGGGAAATTTAACCTGTTTCTGCCCCACGGCCAACAAAGCCCTGATTTGCAGAAACTTGCCAGTTTCTGTGGTGTAAGAGTTCCCATTGTGGCCCATTTCAAGTCACCAACTTTATGTCACTGGCTGTAGAATTAGAAAGAGACAATCAATATATTGTACCAAACCATTATCATTCCTGGCCGCATGGGTTGGGGGGCCAGGTTGTCCACTGGGTTTAAAAAATACTATTCCTATGTGTGTATCTGCTAGTTCCTCTGGTGTGCAGAAAAAAGGATACAATTCTTTCTATGCTTCCCATCTTCCTGTGGTTTAGTGTTTTTCTAGAGGAGGAATTACTGAATTTCTGGTTAGCCTGGGGATAAATAACTTAATCCTGAATGCCACAGTGAACCTTAATTTTATAAGTAGAGACAAGGGGAATAAAGAGGGGGGTGTGGAATAGGGCCTATAGGGCCTGGAGGGATAAATAAAAAGGGAAAGGCTGGAGAACAGTAGAGAGGGAGAAGAGTAAGAAAAATTGAAGAAGTGTGAGAAGGGTCTACTGACCAAAATGTTAAGATAAAAAGCAACACAGAAAAGTACAGAATACATCCTTAAAAAAAACACTATTTCCCGACAACATCCTCTCCCCTAACTCTGCATTCTCTCTTGACCAATGGCATCAGCTACCTGGTCACTCAAGCAAGAAACCTGGGCGTCTACCCTAACTTCTCTTCCTCCGACTTTCACACTTACAACTGGACATGAAGTAGTATTAATTCTTCCTCTCTGTCCTATTGTCTGCTTCCTGGGCTCACAAGTTAATTCAGGCCCTATTTAGGGCCTAGATTATTCCAGTGTTTTCCAAGTGGCTATGCCTAGATATTCTAATTCTGCTCTGCAGAATAATTTTTTTGAGAGTATAGTGATTAAGAGCAAGCCTCTGAAGCCAGACTGCCCTGGGTTCCAATCATTCCACTAGTAGCTATGCGATTTTGTAGGTTAGTTAACGTCTCTTAGATCCTTTATCTGCAAAGTAGGGGCACTAGTGTGACCTTATATAGGGCTGCTGAGAGATTTAAAGAAGGACTTAGAATGGCCTTTGGTACAGTAATTGCGGTATTACTGTGTTTAAGACTGAGTTCTGTCCACTTTACACACCTTTCTCAGTGGTTCCCTTTGCCTGGGAAGCTCCTCTACCTCCAATTATCAAACTCCTGCTCAACCTTCAGGCCCTACCTTAAGGGTCTATTTTTCATGAAGTCTTGGACAACAGACTCAGTCATAGTTTAAATTTTCTTCCCTTGGACCTTCACCTTGAACCTCTCACTGTACTCAGCACACTACTGCAATAATTTGTTTACAGGAGTATCTTTCTTGTGGGAAGTGACCAATGACTTAAGGGTAGAGACGATGGCTTTTTAAAAAAAATCTTCAGGACACAGCACTGTGCCTGACAGAGTAGACAACTGAAGCAACAAATAGTGTTAAATACAAGTGTATACATATGGGTCGAGGGCCAGAAAAGACTGGGAAGGAAGAAAACACTTATTTTGCAATGCTGATTGGATGATGGAATTTCGATTTAAACCCTTGTTTTTATTATTGTCATGTGGTTTCTGTAATACGAAGTTAAAAATGGCTCCCATGTATTTGCATAACCAATTGCCCTTCTTCCCCTCAGTTAAAAATATAGACTGATCCATAAAATGTACTACTACTTAGGCATAAAAAGAAACAAAACATTAAATCATAAAACATGGAAAAGTCTCAAAAACTTTCTATCGAATAAGTAGAAAGAAACATAAGAACAGACTGCAGTGAGCTAGAATGCTAGTTCCACCACTACCCTGCTGTGTTACCGAAGGTGAGTAAACTTCTTTCGGGTTGTTTTGTTTCCTCGTCTGCAAAATAAGGGTAACAGGGCCACTAGGAGAATGTAAGGCTCACGTGACCAATAAGAGTGAGCTGAAATAGTCACCTCTACAGAAATTCTCTTGGGGACCTCAGAGCCTGCCTACCCATCTAAAAATTTTGTACTCTTCTCTCTAATCCCGGTTGCTTGCTGCAGTCCACACCCACCTCTCACCTGAAACCCACCCTGCCTTTTCCTCCATACCTGCTCTTGAATCCCGAGTTTGGTATAAATTTTAAAAATTATACTCATTCTGGATAATCAGGAGATTAAACAAAAATGAACTGTTTCACCACAGTTAACCACCTAACATTTTGGCATACACTTTAGGCATTTCATGCAAATACACCGATATTTGTATTTTTTCTTTCCTTTTTTAAAAACCAAAACGAGTTTATATTACACAAACTATTTTATAACCTGTCCTTTCTCCTACCACAGCCCCACCCCCAGACGCGGGATGGGTCCTCACTGCTGGCTCCCACCGTCCGGGCTTCATCCGAGCCTCCAGCCTTCCCCGAGGCCCTTCCGGCCCAACCTGCCAGGATCCCGGACCGCCCCGCCCCCGCCAGAGGCATCCATCCCCGGCTCCGCTCCGCGCTCCGCTCCGCTCGCAGCCACCTTGGCCAGTCTATAGTGCTTTCTTCCGTGCGACCCGCTTCCGGCGGGGCAAGGGCGTCTCCCAGCGGCCTGGCCCCTGCTCCTCCGCACCTAGGGCAGCGGCCAGATGCAGGCAGACCGAGGAGCTCGAGGCGGCCCTGGTCGCCGGTCTGGCCGCAACCGGCCCAGCGGGGACCGGGATCGGGATCGGGCAGGAGCCGCGGTGGTGGTGGAGAGAGGAGGTGGCGGGGACGGAGGTGGCCGCCGAGGCCGCGGTCGGGGATTCCGCGGGGGCCGTGGAGGCCGTGGTGGAGGCGCTCAGCGGGGCGGCCGCCGGGAGCCAGGAGGCCGGGGCGCCGGTGCCAGAGTGCCGGTAAGAGGTGGTGGTTGGTGTGGCCGGGACCGCGCGAAACCTGGGCTGGTGGGGCTCAGGACACGAGTCTAGAGCCCAGAGTGGCGTACAGGGCACGGGCGTACCAGCGGGCGGCGGTGGCGCCTGCGCGGGACGGCCGGACGGTGGCGGGCACGCGCCGGGCGTGCACGTGGCGCTTCCGAGTAAGCGCTGGTGGAACCGCACTATCAGGTTCGGAGGGCTTCAGTGCACTGTCCAAGGGATCCCGGGCTGTATTGGTTAAGAACTCGGGGACCGAGGGCTACAAGCCTAAGAGGCCTGTTGGGTTCAGAGGGATTGACCCTTCTTGGATGGGAGTGAGGCCCAGACTTGATCTTCAGGAGTTTTAACACTTGGGTAGCCTTAGGGAGACATGGGGACGTTATGGGAGATATTATGGTGAGACATCCCTCTTATTAGGAAATAAGGGATTTTTTTTTTTGTCTGTCATGTTCACTGTGCAATGCCTGGCACACAGTAGGTGCATAATAAATGTTTATTGAATGAGAAAGAATGCCTCCAATGGACTGGACTCAGTACTTGGGGGTGGGATCCAAGGCATAGTTACTTCTCTCTCTCTTTAATAGTATCGATCTCTTTTATTATGTATGTGTAGGAATCAGGTCACTAGCCATCGTCTCTGAATTTTCAATCAGTAAATATTTCAGTAATCAAGTCTAAATTTTAATAGCAGTATGGTTGATCGGTCTTCATCACATATTCTTAAGGAAATTCCTTAGAGATCGCAGTAGGAATGATACGGGCAAACTCTTACTCCTTTTATATTCCAGCTAAAGTGTTTAGATTACTGCATTTTTATGAGCTGGTCTTCTGTTATTTGAACATTATAGTACAAATTTTCTTTGTTTTGAATTGTCAGGTGCATGGGTTAAAGCATTTTTTAAAAATTGAGGCAAAATTTCAGCCCTGGCTGGTGTAGCTCAGTGGATTGAGCGTGGGCCTGTGAACCAGAGTATGGAGGTTTGATTCCCAGTCAGGGCACATGCCTGGGTTGCTAGGCCAGTTCCCAGCAGGGGACTCACGAGAGGCAACCACACATTGATGTTTCTCTCCCACTCTTTCTCCTTCCCTTCCCCTCTCTCGAAAAATAAATAAATAAACTATTTTAAAAAATTGAGGCAAAATTTCATATAACAAATATTTACAACATCTTAAGGGCACAGTAGGTAAAATGTCCCTGAAGATGGTAGTTGTATGCAGAAATACAGAGTTGAAAAAAATAATAAAACTTATGATTTTAAGTGTAATGTACTTACCCTCATTAGGATCCAGGTAGGTAATATGTAAAATTTGAGTGAGGTGTGGAGAAAATCTCAGGGTTAGCTTATCAAGCAATGAAGGAAACTCAGAGCGATCTAGTGTGCACTATATAACCCATTTTACCTTTATAACATTATTTACATATATATATATATAGCTTTATACAATTATAACAATTCTACTTGTAAAGCAACTTATTTACACATCTTCGTAACAGATTTCATGTGTATATAAAAGTATACATGTAACACACTGACTTTTACAGGTTGACTGACTTGTCTAAGCCGTCACAGCTGGTGGCAGAGCTGGGCCTCACACCATGCTGCTGTGGACTCCACCAGGTTTTATCTCTTACATTTTTGTGAGCCAGTTACTGCTTTACTGAGAACAGAGTAGACACTGCTTAGCTACAGGGATCATGTTTTAATGGTAATTGTAATAATGGTACTTTTCATACTTACTAAAGTGTTGGGCGCACAGACCTTTAATAACAAGTGTCTTTAGTTTGTTAAAGTGAGTGAATGAAGGTGCTTCTGTTTTATTCATGTCTGGTGAACTAAATTGAGTAAAGTGATGGTCTGTCATTTAGAGGATGAATGATATGTTTTTTTGATTTATGATAGTATTATAACCCATTCTATTAAAATTTTAGGCTTTTATCTCTTGTATTTGCTTTTAGGATTTTCTCATTTCACAGATTGCTTCAATGTGTCAGTGAATGTGAATGCAGGGCCCAGTGCTTGAGGCATAAACACCAGCTGCAGCAGCCACTACTTCTGCTGCTGTTACCACCCCCATCATATTTTCAAGAAAAGGTGGAGGAAGAGATGTGGGAAAGATTATTCCTTCATTTTGCTTTGGGTAGGTGACCTCTAAGGTCCCTTCCCCTTTCAGATTCTGCAGTACTGTTCATGTTTAGGCATGCTGAGAATAACATTATTGCTGCCTAAAGATCACATGGGACAAGATTGATTACCCTGCCTGAGGCCTCCTTGTTCTCATATCCCAAGGTGCATTTGTGCCCCACATCAAGAGTAATGGAAATGGTCGAAAGAAAATGCATAATCGAGTTTTAGCTGTGTAAGGACCAGCTGCCTAACTCTGGTATTTAATACTGTTCACAGCCTTTCCTTTCTACTTCACACCACAACACATATGTGACTTGTCAATGGAAAACAAGACAAAATAAGACTAGATAAAACAACTTCTAGATACATAATACTCCAAGGTAACTTAGTTGAGTGCATAGCACCCGTGAATCTCTTGCTCTTCCATCAGTCCTTCTGTAGGTGGTGTGACCCCTGAGCCTACAGAGTGTGGGGTGAGCATGTCATAAGGCTGGTTATCTCCATTGAATCCCCACTGGACGCGTGATGTGCTTGATGCAATCAGTTAACTTTAAAAATATACCAAATCCTAGAGTATGTTAGTATTATATTCATCTTTTCGATGAGCTATTAGCAAAGAGAAATTCAAGGCCTATTGGTTTTCCTGGGAATTTTTTTTCCTTTTTCCTCCTTATAGTAATGATAGCACCTGATATTTATTGAGCACTTGGTATGAGATGAAAAAACTGAGGCACAGTTAAGCAACTCAAATAGAAGTTAAATAATTTATCTTCTGTCATTCAGCCAGCAAATTGCAAAGCCTGAGTTCAACGCAGGCATTTTGGCTCCAGAACCTTTCCTTTCAACTACTACCCTGCACTGCCTCTGGACAGACCTGGAGATTTGCAAGGGGGTGTGCGAGGACTGTTGAGTGATGCTTTTTACATGCCTGTTTTTTCTGGATGTTTCAGTGTGGTTGTATTGATACCATATTCAGTTATTGTGGATGCCAGCAGATCTTTGCTTTCTTGCCTCGTGTTCATATGGCAGCTGCTTTTAATCATGTTTTAATAATTTATGTCTAATAAAAGATAACGTAGCTCTTTTATAGCTGCATTAATGAGGGTAGAACTTGGAGTCATTTTTTCTTGACCAAACTTTTGCTTTGTAAACCATAATATAAATTTTTCACCTGAGGATTTGACATTTGATATTTTCGTTGTTACTATTGGACTCTGTAAAAGAGAAATCTCTGACTTTGATTTCAAGTTTATTGTGAACCTGGAAGAGGAGAGATGTCAAATCAAAGATGGTGCTATGTTTCTAAGGCACTTGCCCCTTCACTGTTGCTGAAAATAGTCACCCTATGAAGTCAGACAGGTAGAGATTAAGAGCCTATTAAAGCTCAAACTAAATGACAGCCTCTAGACATTCACTCAGTCCCTCCTTTTTTTTTTTTTTTTTTAAAGGAAGACCGAAGCATTTTTGGTCAGAAGCTGAACGTGCTTAAGTGTCCCAAAAGGAAATTGCTTTAAAATTAGCTTTTCAAAATCCGTGAAAGCTCAGCAACTAAAAAGTTATCGCTCTCTTAAGGGCCTGATTTATACAGTGGCTTTAATTCACATGGGATTTCATATTCTCCTAGTTCTATCTATTGAACATTCTGATTTGATGCAAACAATAGATTTTTTAAACTGTGAGATTGAAACAGGAATTATACTATCCAGAGGTCTTATATATACAGAATCTGTTTTTACTATCTTATTCTCTTTATCTGTTTTAATCGCATTTGTTTTATATATTGTTCAAGCTTGATTACTTTGTCTATACCTTGGATCCTTTTCTACTTTTCACATTTGACTTTTTTTTTGTCAAATACTAAATAGAATTTAAAAAGTTTTTAGAGATTTTATTTATTTATTTATTTATTTTTTTAAAAGATTTTATTTATTTATCTTTAGAGGGGGAGAGAAGGGAGAGAACATCAATTATGCTATTTATTTATTTTTAGAGAGAGGGAAAGGGAAGGTGAAAGACAGGGAGAGATACATCAGTGTGTGGTTGCTTTTCATGCACCCCCTACTGGGGACCTGGCCCACAACCCAGGCATGTGCCCTGACTGGGAATTGAACTGGCGACTCTTTGGTTCACAGGTTGGCACTCAATCCACTGAGCCACACCAGCCAGAGCATAAATAGGATTTTTTTTTAAAGCTGATTATATAATTCTGTATATTTTTTATTTCTTCACTTTTTTTAATTAATTAATTTATTTATTTATCTTTAGAGGGGAAGGGAAGGAGAGAGGGAGAGAAACATCAATGTGTGGTTGCCTTTCGTGGTCCCCTGCTGGGAACTGGCCTGCAGGGAACCAGCCTGCAAACCCGACATGTGCCCTGACTGGGAATCGAACCGCGATTGTCTGGTTCGCAGGCCCGAGCTCAATCCACCGAGCTACGCCAGCCAGGGCTTATTTCTTCATTTTTAATTATTTTTAAATGATGCTATCCAGTAGAGCATTTTGAAGATTTTATTTATTTACTTTTAGAGAGAGAGGAGGGCAGAGAGAAAGAGAGGGAGAAAAACATCAACATGTGGTGCCCCTTGCCTGTTGTGCGCCCCCTACTGGAGACATGGCCCACAGCCCAGGCTGTGCTGTGCCTGGGAATGAAAGGGGCGACCTTTCTGTTCGCAGTCCAGTGGTCAATCTACTGAGCCACACCAGCCAGGGCTAATTTGGTATTTTTTATTATGATATTTGAATTATTAGATACCATAGGTAATTTTAGTGTTTATTTTATTTTTTCTTAACTATTTCTTAAACTATTAGTGATGAATTGGCAAGAGTAGATTTTTGTTAAATTTAAACTGGAATTTTTTTATTAAAAATGTGCTGTGTTTAATTCTATGTATGGAATAATGGAATTGGATATATATATATATGTATATATATTTAAAATCTATCAGGGAAAAATTAAAGTACACCACCTTTATAGTACTGGGTTGGCCAAAAAGTCCATTACATTTTAAGGTGGGTGTAGTAGGGCTTAGTTGTCTTTAACTTCATTTAAAACAATTTTGTTAGATTGTATTTTAATAGCTGTCCTATCAGCATGCATAAAAAATTGGTGAATTTTTGTGCAGCCATTTTAATACTGAAGTTGGAAGAAAATAAGCAACATTTTTGGAGTGTTATGCCTTATTATTTCAAGAAAGGTAAAAATGCAACTGAAATGCAAAAAGAGATTTGTGCAGTGTATGGAAAAGATGCTGTGACTAGTTGAATGTGTCAGAAGTGGTTTGCGAAGTTTCTTGGTACTATTGACATTTTGGCCAAATAATTCTTTGCTCTGGAACAGTTTTATGCATTGGAAGATGTTTAGCAGTACCCTTGGCCTCTACCCACTAAAAGCCAATAGCAGGAGGTAGCCGACATACTCAAAGTGTCCAAATCAATAAAGTTATTGGTAAAAATGAAAAATGTGTCATATTTTATGAAAAGAACTAAATGGACTTTTTAGCCAACCCAATAGTACTCGTTTATGCTGTAAAATTAGTTCAGGACTAACTCAGGACAGAGCATTTCTTGTGCCTTGGTTTTTTTCCTCGTGCATAATTTTTTTTTTGGTTACACACATCATTCTAGTAAAAGATATTAGCATTATAGGAATACCTTTAAAACTATGGGGAATATAGACAAGTGTGTGGTAGTTAGAGACATTAAAAAACTTAGACTAGCAGTAAATTCTAGGGTAATAACAGTGATGGTGTCAAGTCCCTTCATTTTCATGAGGCTAATGTTCGTCAAGTCGTGGTGGCCAGTACTCTCCTTCCCGGAGTGTCTTGCGCCTTAATTAAAAAATTATTATTACTGTTTCTCTTGAGAAATGGAAGTTGTAGGTTCTTTATTGCTTCATATAGATGATAGAAACATAAATTAGGTTGCTTATAAATATTTAAAAAGCCATGTTAATTTTCTTGGTGATAAATTTCCTAATGAAACTATATACAGAAAACAAGCTTTAAAGCTATGTTTTTTTTTTAAGTGTTATCATATTCAATATTGGCTGAACTTAGACACTCTTCTCTTGGTGGGGGTTCATACAACCAATAAATGAGGCAATTTGACATCAAAATTTAGCCTGTGGCCCAGCAATACTATACTTAGCAATTCATCTTACTGAACAAGTTAGCAAATATAAGCAGATGATTTGGTCATAGACCATTGTTCATTGACATGGTGTTCAAAATAAGGAAAACCTGGAAACAACTTCCTAAATCTCTGCTAAGGTTAAATAAATGTTGGGGGTCTATGCAGGGGAATACCATGCCACTGTTGGAGGATGGAGTAGATAGGGGAAGGGTCTAATATTGATGGAAACACTTCAGAAAAGCTAGTATAGGGTCATTCCATTAGTGTGAAGGGAAGGTATTCATTTATAAGCATAGAATATTTCTAGAAGGCTGTATAGGAAACATGTAGTGGTAGTTACCTTTGGAGATGAGGAGGATGAGGAAAGTTCTTTTTTATGTCTTATGTACTATTTCAAATTTTTATTTTGTTATCATGAGCATGCATTACTCATGTTGAGGATATATATTTTTTAAAGATTTAATTTATTTATCTTTAGAGGGGAAGGGAAGGAGAGAGGGAGAGAAATATCAATGTATGGTTGCCTTTCGTGCGTCCCCTGCTGGGAACTGGCCTGCAACCCAGGCATGTGCCCTGACTGGGAATCGAACTCTGATCATGTGGTTCGCAGGCTTGGCTCAATCCACTGAGCTACAGCAGCCAGGGCCTCATGTTGAGGATATTAATTCAACAGTAAAACTTAACTGAAATTACTTCTTTAGGGTAGGATCTGAAAGAAATCCTCACATTTAAATGGTTATCAGAACCTCCCTGTGAAAGAGGCAGGCAGTAATAAGTATAGTTTTACAAGTGAAGAAATAGTAGGATTTAGGCCTTTTTAAGTGTGCACTCAAGTAGTTAGTGGTAGGATTGATACTTGAACTTGAGGTTTCTAACTTCTAGGATGAGATTTAATTATTTGTTTATGAATGAGTGAAACAACTAATTCTGAATTTTTTTCCCTCCTAGGAAAATTGTGTACTTTTCATGCTTCCTTATCAAGTATATCTCTTTTCCTTTCTAATGTAGCAAATGGTAAGGATATTTGAGTTGTAGTTCATCCTTTTGACCTGGCAGCTTCAGCTTTTCTAGTTTATTTGTATGTATCTTCTTATGCTTTGAGATAACAACAGATATAGCAGGAAAATACAGAGATGGGAATTTAAGGTTTCTGCCACATGACTTAGGAATTGACGTTTCTGCCCCGTATCTGAAAGTCTAGGTGTGTGGCTTCACCACAGTGTACTTCCCGAATTCTTGTTCCTCAAACGTAAGTTCTAAGTGGGCTGGTTCGACATGTGACATTAAAAACACTGGGAAACTTGGGCATTCTGGAAACTTTGGCATTCCATTTGCCTTCCCTTCTCAATTTCTTTTTTCTTTCTGGATTTCGGACATTTATAACAAACAGTTATGAATTCATTCTCATTCTCTCTCTTACAAAACATCTAAATGTGAAAAGCCTTTAAGAGATTACTTAGTTTTAGAATGCCATCATTATAGTTTATAATCAATTAGATCATCCTCGTGGATTAAAAAAAATTAAGTGCTAGATTGAAATGTGCTCTGTAAATACACATTCTGGAAGCACAAATGGATTAAAAGTGACTGTGATAGTGATGCATTCTCCTTTTTAAAAAATTAATTAATTAGGGTGACATTGGTTAATCAAATTACATGGGTTTCAAGTGTACAATTTTATGATACATTATCTGTATATTGCATTGTGTGTCCACCACCCAAAGTCAAGTCTCCTTCCATTGCCATCTATTTGACCCCATTTATTCTTTACTACTCCCACACCCCCTCCCTCTGGTAACCACCAGACTGTTGTTTGTATCCATGAGTTTTTGTTTGTTTTTCTTGTTTGTGCATTTGTTGCATTCTGTTTCATAGCCCACATATGAGCGAAATCGTATGGTTCATGACCTTTTCTGTCTGACTTATTTCACTTAGCGTGATATTCTCAAGACCCATCCATGTTGTCATTTCTCTTTACAAAGGTTCTGCTTAAAGGATTAAAAAAAAACCCCAAGTATTTAGAAAAAAATACTTTTGGTGTTTAAAAAAGGTAATACTTCCAGTCAAGATGGCGGCATAGTTACCTACTCACCTCCTTGCACAAATGCATCAAAATTACAACTAAAATACAAGAACAACCATCATTCAGAACCGTCAGAAATTGATTGAATGGCAGTTTGACAACTATGGAATTAAAGAAACCACATCTATCCAGACTGTTAGGAGGGGTGGAAACATGGATTGGGCTGGTCCCGCATCCACATGTGGTGGATAAAATTTCAGAAGGGACGTCTCCAGAGCAAGGAGTCCTAGCCCCACACCAGGCCTCCAGCCCAGGGTTCCAGTGCTAGGAAGGTAAGTCCCCATAACTTCTGGATGCAAAACTAGCAGGGATTGAGTTGGAAGAAACTGCTGGAGCTGCAAGCAGTCTCCCTTAAAGAACCTACCCACGAACTTAATCACACTCACTCCCTCTGAGCTCCAGCACTGGTGCAGCTTGAAAGGCACCAGTGGTATAGAGGGAGGAACTGAAGTCTCGGGCATAAAAGCAGGAGCTGGGGTACAGCTTTATCCCAGACAAAAAGGCAGGCAGAGGCCTTGTCCTTCATCTGAGCCCTCCCCGCACAGAGCCACAGAGCTGGCAGGCCAGTGCCATATCTAAATTCTACCACTCTGGCTAACACTGACCCATATTGGAAGATCCCCTGAAACTTTGTCCCACCCAATTTACAGGGCTAACCAAACTGTTGACTGTGATTTTTCCATATAAATGGTCTTGGCTCATGCTTCACAACTTTCTCAATCCTCTCAAACAAGCAACAGCCAGCCTCAGTGAGCCCCCAGCCACTGAACCTTTTACTAAGTGGCCCCAGACCCGGCACTAGCAGCAGCCAGCCTAGACTCACAGTTTGGCTTTGCCTGGGAATCTCCAAGCCCAGCACAAGTAGCCACCATCTCAGACTGCTTTAAGCTCAGGAAAGGTGGCCCTGGGCAGAACACAGGTGGGGGCTGGCCTTGGTCTGTACCACCCAGGAAACCCCAGAGCCTGCATACCTAGTGGACAAGTATAGACTGTGTTGGAGCCCCACCACCCTGCCCCTGCATAGTCATCTTCCAGAGAGGATGGAGGTTGGTGGTCAGTGGTCACAGACAGCCCTTGCAGCTGATGGGCGTGGATAAATCCCTCCCAGTGACCTACCAACAGCAATCAAAGCTCAACTACAAGAGGAGGGTGTACCCAGCCCATATGAAGGGCGCACCTTGAGTATCCTTCTCGGGTGATAGGGGAGGCTGTGCCACTGGATCCTATAGGACACACCTACTACATTAGGCCATGCTTCCAAGACAGGGAGTCATAGCAGCTCTACCTAATACATAGAAACAAACACAGGAAAGCTTCCAAAATGAGGAGACAAAGAAACATGGTTCAAATGAGAGAACAGAACAAAACTCCAGAAAAAGAACTAAGCACAATGGAGATAAGCAATCTATCAGATGCAGAGTTTGAAATGTTGGTTATAAGGATGCTCAAGGAACTTAGTGAGGACCTCAACAGCATAAAAAAGATCAAGTCAGAAATGAAGGATATACTAATTGATATAAAGACAATTTACAGGGAAACAACATTAGAGTGGACAAGGCTGAGAATCAAATCAATGATTTGGAACAGAAGGAAGCAAAAACAACCAAGCAGAACAAGAAGAAGAAAGAAACACAAAAAACGAAGGTAGTATAAACAGCCTCTGGGACAGCTTCAAGCATTACAACATACACATCATAGGGGTGCCAGAAAGAGAAGAGAAAGAGCAAGAAATCTGAAATCCATTTGGAAAAAGTAATGTAAGAAAACTTTCCTAATTTGGTGAAGGAAATAGACATGCAAGTCCAGGAAGCAGAGTCCCAAACAAGATGGATGCAGAGAGGCCCACTCCAAGACATAATTAAAATGCCAAAGGTTAGAGATAAAGACAGAATCTTAAATTCAGCAAGAGAAAAGTAGTTAGTTACCTACATGGGAGTTCCCCATAAGATTGTTAGCTGATTTTTCAAAAGAAACTTTGTAGGCTAGAAGGAGTTGGCAAGAAGTATTTAAAAAAAAAGCAGGAACCTACAGCCAAGATTGCTCTACCCAGCAAAGAATACTATTTCATATTGAAGGACAGATAAGCGGCTTCCCAGAGAAGAAAAAAACAAGGAGTTCATCACCACCAAACCATTATTATAAGAAATGTTAAAGAGACTTATTTAAGAAAAAGGAGAAGATCAAAACTGTGAACAATAAAATGGCAATAAATACATATCTATCAACAATTTGAATCTAAAAAATAAAACTAAACAAACAAGAAGAACAGAGACAGAATTACGGAGACAGAGAATGTTTTGATTGTTGCTAGGTTCGAGGGGGTTGGTGTAGAATGGGTGAAGAGGTGAGAGGATTAAGAAGTACAAATAAGTAGTTACAGAAGAGCCATGGGTATGCAAAGTGCAGTGTAGGAAATGGAGCAGCCAAAGACCTCATACTCACGATGCATGGACATGAGCAGTGGTGGACAGATGGCCTGAGGGAGTAGGTGGTACCGGGGGAAAAGGGAGAAATTAGGACACCTGTAATAGTATAGTCAATAAAATATAATTAAAAAATAAAAATTAAAACAAAAACATAAAAAGTGAATAGTGGCTCTGGCTGGTGTAGCTCAGTGGATTGAGCGCCGGCTGTGAACCAGAGGGTCACTGGTTTGATTCCCAGTCAGAGCACATGCCTGGGTTGCGGGCCAGGTCCCCAATGGGGGCCATGTGAGAGGCAATCACACATTGATGTTTCTCTTTCTCCTTCCCTTCCCCTCTCTCTAAAAATAAATAAATAAAATATTAAAAAAGTGAATAGTAGAGTTAAAGCAAATGTATAACTGCCTTTTGGTATATTCAGATAAACGACCTTTGCGCTATCTGTCAAATGAAGGTTGAACTAGGTGTATTAACTCCAAGGCCCTTGTCCAGCTCCAAAACAACGATGAAAAGAACATTTCAGAGCACTCTGAGGCACCATCTGTTGCACAGAAGGTGTGTCTGCTTACAGCTGAGATGAAACCAGCCACCAAAGGACAGTTCCAGCCGTGAACAGCAGGTGGAGTAAGCAGTTCAACATTTTTCCAAATAGGAGTAACATTAATTTTGTTCTTGAGTCATCGAGGGAACAGCCATGGAATGCTTGCAAAGCTGAGTACTTTCAAACCTTATCTGAGTAGGTCAAAACAACAGCGATGATATGTTGATAGTGATTATAATTCTTTACTCCTCAATTTTGACTGCTTCCTAGATTGTTGATAATATTTCAAATCAGACAGGAAAATCTGAGGAATGAGGCACACTTATCATTCTCTCTTATGCTTCTCTTCCCCTTTTTCTGTTACATTAGTAGTCTTACTCATTGGGAAGAAGAGAGTAGGAGTCACAGACACAAGTTACAGGAGAAAACCATCTTTGTTGATTTGGTTTCTTATTTTTTGGATGTATGAGCATTATCTCTGACTTTTCATCAATGTGTATATCATAGCCAATGTGTATATCAATTAGTACATGAGTGAGTTGACATGCCATTTAATATTTTATCTTTAAGATGGGTATTTTTAGATGAAAATGTTGGCTCAGAGCACATATGGATCTAACACAATTTTTTTAAATCTATGAGGATGATTTAATTGATTATAAACTATAACAATGACATTCTAATGCTGAATAGTCTCTTAAAGGCATTTTACATTTAAATGTCATATGAGTGAGAAATAGGAGTGAGAGGATGAGCGTGAATTAATACTTGTTTGCTATCACTGTTCCAAATTTAGAGACGGACATATAGTATAAATTCCACATTTGGTATTTATCAGTATGTTGGTGAAATTTCAGTCTAGTTTGATTTGTTATTGAGCATTAATGGCTTATAGTCAAGGTAGAATAAATTTAACAGAATTTAACAGAATAAATTTTGTGGAATAAATTGCAAACCTTGGGAATTTTTCTTTTCATTTGGCTCTTAGCTTCTTTGGATACATTGGCTTTTATGTCCACTGCTTTCTTTTCTGGGTTATAGAAACTGTGTTTTCATATGCAGTTTATGTATATTGTGACTTTTGGTGCCAAAGCCATCTCTACTTCCCCACTTCCCAAGCTGGTGTGTCTTTAAATCCACACTTTTTTTAAAAGAACAATTTAAAGAGGCACCTTTCATTTTAAGTGCAGGAGTTGACTGTGTATGTGTACACACACACGTACAGTTGGCCCATGTCCTTGACAACCTCACATACATTAGTATATTAACAAATATGCATGTTGTATATTAATATGTAATTTGGAAGCTTTTATATTCCCAGCTTTTCTTTTTTTGTTTTCTTACATAAATAATGATGTTAGAGACGGAACATTTGTGTCCCTCAGATTCATGTGTCGAAGCCCTAATACCCAGGTGACTGCATTTGGAGAAGGGGCCTTAAGGAAGTAATTAAGGTTAAATGAGGTCAGAAGGGAGGGGCCTCACCCAAAGAAGCTGGTGCCCTTGTGGGTAGAGGAAGAAAGACCAGAGCGCTCTATCTCCTTTGTGAGGTTACATGATGAGAAGTAATTGTCTACAGGCCAGGAAGGGGTCCCCACTAGACACCGGATCTCCTGGCACCTTGATCTTGGGCTCTCCTGTCTCCAGAACAGTGAGAAGAAAGTTTATATTGTTTCAGCCACCCAGTCTATGGCATTTTGTTGTGGCATTTCACGGTGACCGACACTTTCTAACCACAAACAAATAGGTATTTTTAAAACAGTGGTTTCATGTGAAGACTTCAGATGAAGTGGACTAAGAAACCGAAGAGAGTTTAATGTTAAGGACATCTGACTGTTGTGTGACTGAAACGAGTAGCCCTGCCTGCTTTGTGCTGTAGCTTACAGGTATCAGTTCTTTTAGTTCCTGATTTTTAAATTCTCTTATTGTTTGTGATCGTTTACTTCACATATACGGATAACATTTCCTTTCTTTTCCTTTAAATGGCATGTGGTGAAAACACCACCTGATATTGGGTTAAAAGGGCTTTCTGCTCAAAGCAGGAGAGTTCTTCCTGTCCGCAGTGCATTCATGTTCTGTTGCTGTAACAAATTGCCACAAATTTAATGGCTTAAAACAATACAAACTTATGTGTTGTAGTTTTGGAGTCTTACAGCGGGGTGGGACTCACGGAGCTAAAATCAAGGCGTTTGCTGCGCTTGGCTCCAGAGAGGCTGGGGCGGGGGAGAATTTGTTTCCTTGACTTTCAGAGATGTCTGTCCTTCTCTCTTTCCTGCCTCCCTCTCTCTCTCATGAGGATTCTTGTAATTAAATTGGGCCCACTGGATAATCCAGGGCAGTCTCCCAATTTCAAGGTCAGCTGATTAGCAACCTTAATTCCCCTTTGCTGGGTAACCTAACATATACCCAGGTTCAGGGGGTTAGGACATGGGTGTCTTTGGGGGGCTGTCATTCTGCCCGTCACAGGCAGAAAGTGATACATTTAATAAGGTATAAGAAAACTTTGTTTTGAAAAATACTGGAGTTGTTCTTTTTCAGCCTTTTTTATTCTTCCTGTTGGAATCATGCTCTGTGTTTCTCAGCTGTTTAAATCCAACCCCTCTGTTGAAAAACAAAAATCTTGTTTATTCTATGATCAGTAATAAACATAGTTTTTTCCTCTAATATAATAACCCCTGCCCCCAAATGTTTGAGCTAAACATGGTTTGTCATGCCTGTACTTAACTACCTCTGGGCCATCAATTCAGACTTCTGGATTATTTTAGACTCTGGAATACAATGTTCATGCTTTTTGTTCAGTTCAAACTTAAAATCTGTGTAGGATTTGCTTTTTTTTCTCATCACCAGCTCCATTTCGCACATAATAGTAATTACAATGGTAGCTTGGTACTCATCATTAATTAGTTCCAATGACTGGCCAGCAAGCAATAATTGATGAAGCATTCTCTCTTGTGGGGTGGAGTTGTGCCTCATAGGAGTTCTAGCAAGTGGGACAAAGGGTGAGCAAGCACGGAGTGCTAAAACATTCCTTCTCGTCCAAACGAGACGAGTACCAGGTTTGATGAGTTGCAAGGCCCAAAAATACCGAGGTACCACTGTATTTGATATTGCTATTGTGAACTTATTTAAAGAGGTAAACATCCAAACAAATATTTTATAAACTTGTCTACACACTTAAGACTTAGGTCGAATTGTGATAGTGCTTGCTCAGAAAACGTCAAAGACTTATCAATGCAATCTCAATTGCTTAGTTGACTAGAATCTGATTATCAGTCTCACTGTGTTAACTGAAACAACTCATAGCAATAGTTTATAAGGCGATTGCTTTTGTTGGCACATGGTCTCAGAACATGTACCCTGCATATGTAGTTTTCAAAATATATTTTATGCCCTGGCTAGTATGGCTTAGTGGATTGAGTGCTGGCCTTTGATCCAAAGAGTCGCTCGTTGATTCTGATTGGGGCACATGCCTGGGTTGCAGGCCAGGTCCCCAGTAGGGGGCGTACAAGAGGCAACCACACACTGATGTTTCTGTCCCTCTCTCCTTCCCTTCCTCTCTAAAAATCAATACATAAAATCTTTAAAAAGTTAAAAAAAATATTTTTAAACTTTTAAGAACAGTTCTAGATTTACAGAGAATTCGAGAGAATAGTAGAGTGTTCCCATATAACCTGTACCGAGTTCCTCATATTAGTAATATTTCACATTTAATATGATATGTTTTACAGTTAATGAACCAATATTGATACATTATTAATAATTATCACTCTGTTCCAGTATTATGTTTGTCTGACATTTCTTTCATGATTAGATCGAGGTTTTGGGTTTGGGGAGGTAGAGTACCATCATTACCTCATATCCAGAGTACATACCATCTAAGTGACTTGTTACTGTTGATGCTGACCTTGCTCACCTGGCCGAGGTTCTTCACTGGAAAGTTACTCCCATCTCCCTTCCCTGCTGTACGCCGCACCGCTGTCTCCTTGAGGGTGGGGTCTCAATGTAAAATGTTTGAAGTTCTTTTGCCTGGGAGATTCGTCTACCCTATTTATGTATTTACTTAATCAACTATGCTAGTATGGACTCATGGATAATTATTTTATACTGTGGGCTATAATTCAATACTACTTCGTTAATTTTGTTCTTCAAATTGTTCCAGCTTGGGCCATTGAGAGCTCTTTTGCTCTTCTCCTGTGCTCCTTGGACACACCCTCATCTGTGTGTGTGTGTGTGTGAGTGTGAGAGAGAGAGAGAGAGACTTTCTACTTTCTGTTACTGCTAGACAACCCAGTTGCAGTGAACACTCTTAGCACTCTCAATCTTTTCTAGATACTATTTCCCACTTGCAGGAACCAGGCCCGTTGGAGGAAAGGCTGCTTCCAGTCGTGGGGCAAGAACACTGCTGAGGCTTCTGGAGCTCCCGCTGCATGGGACTGTTTGAGCACCAATGAGAATAGTGAACACAGTGAATTGAGATACATACATTAAATACGAGTTTTTAATGATACTAACACCACCCCCTGGCCCTGTTAGTTACCTTTGGAGGCTTCTTAGGTAACAATGTACAATTTTAAACACTGATAGGTTAAGGGAAAGGATTGAGCAATTGTCCTTCCCTGAATGAACTGTACTTCAGGATAATCACATAGTTGATGATGAAAGTTTGAAAAAAGTAGACAAATTGCACCTAGTTAATGCAGAAGAAATGCCAGAATTAGAAAACTGCCATTTTTAGGTCCTAAAGAACTAATAGATCAAAACAAACAATAATCACCAAGGGATGCTAAACTGGTCTGTAGTCAAGCCACTTGATCCGATGACGAGTTTGAGGAAACAGTGAAGACGTTAAAGGACAGAAGAAGAAGGGTAGAAGGGTAAAGGGTAGAAGAAGAAGTTAAAGGACACCATGAGGAAGTGATAAGTCAAATCCAGGAAGAGGGGAAGTTCTGTCCGACAAGCACAGATTGAAAGGAGCTTGCAGGGACAGACTAACCATACGCGACATGTGGGCCTGGTGCGGGTCCTGTTCGTACACAACGTGAAAGGAGAGATCTGTGTCCTGTGGAGGATGTTTGAACATAGACTAGGTGTGAGGAATTGCTATTAATGTTAAAGAATATTAAGGAATTGTTTCTTCTGTTAGATACGCTAAAGGCATTGCGTTTATATTTAAAGACATTTTTAGTATAAGAAATACATAATGAAATACCATGGGTGAAATGATAGGTATGTGCAGGTATGTTTGAGGACGGTAGGGAGTAATAGGTTAAAAACAGGATTGGGGGATTATTCATTATTGTTGAAGCTGGATTATGGGTGCCTGGGGATTCAGTGTGCTGTGTTTGAAGATTTTTATAATAAAAGTACAAGTTAAAAAATACAAGTTAAAAAGCTAAATGTAGTCTTTCAATTTTCTTTTCTAGTAGAAAAGGAATAATTGGGCATTTGAGATGTTCATTTATGAAATACATAGTATTATTTTTGGGATGGATTATGCTCATTCATGTGTAAATTTGTATTTGACTTTGTTTTGACTTCTTGATCTGTTAAGACAGAGTTTGCAGTGGATTTGAACGATAGGTTTAGCTCTGAATTCAAAAGTGATTTTTTTGGTAGGGACGGAGAGTGAGAACCTTTGTGAGATCAGACCTGGCGTGTTTATGCCTGTGAGGGCTGCCTTCCCCTCGTTCAGGATGCAGCCCGAGTCCTTACCGCGCCTGCCCTGCAGGGCCCTTCCTGCTCTGATGGCTGCTCGCCTTTTAGGCCTCATTGCTTTGCTCTTTCCTCCTAGTTCAACCCAGTGCAGCTGTAACACTTGCTTTATTTCTGATTCTCGAAAGGGGCAGGATTGTTCTCTCCTGAGGCCTGTGCAGGTGCTGCCTGGAACATTCTGCTTCCTACCCCCAGAACCCGGCAGGGCTTGCTCCCTCGTCCCGTCTGGCTCTCTGCTTAAGTGTGATCTTTGAAGAGGATCCCTGGCTGTTGTGCCCTCATTATTTCCAGGCCCTTGGGAGGGAAGGCAAAAGATGGAGGCTTACAGAGGTCAGGGAGCTTTGTCGTTCTTCCTCTTCTCTTTTTAAGGGTTTGAAATAAACAGTGACACTCCAGAGGGGGATAAAAATGTGCACTGAATGTCATGGTTCTATAAGAGTCAGTGGCACGGTATTCTCTACCCGAGCAGTGCCTTCCTAGTGGGAGGCGGATGGGCTCAGGTGTGCAGGAGCTCTCCTGACGAGAAGTGGAGGAGGAGGGACGCCGCCTCAGCATGCAACAGTGAAACTCCCGGGAGGACAGGACCAAGATGAGGCAGCCCTCCATGGCCTGTCTCTCTGGCTCACTGCAGCTGTAAACTGTGGACACATCGATTACTCGAGGGCTCAGAGAAGTCAAGAAAAGACAGCATATTGAGAAGGGAGTGAAAATTCTACCTGTATGGGGGGCCAGCGGGGTGAATTAACTCCTTGCTTTTCTTTTCTCTCTGGCCTGGACCCAAAGGCAGGCTCTCAGCAGCTGTGGTGCAGAGGTAGCTAAACTCCTAGAGCAATCCCATCTTTCTGGCCAGAAAACCAGGAAAATTCAAGCTGGAAAGTGCCCCTTTTTTTGAATCACAGGGGGCAGGGTGAGCAAGAATCTCCTTGGAGAACCAGGGTAGCTGGTGGGGTCAGCAGCTGAACTGTCTCTAGAAATACTGTCTTTCTCACCAGGGATGCAGGGTGAAAGGGGCCCTTGCAGTCCAAAGAGTTGTGGGAGAATTCGCCCTTCTGTTCTCTTGTTCTTTCTGCTTTGCCCTTGAGGGGCAGCAGGGGGCAGCTGGGACTCTAAGAGAAACCCCACCTGTGGGCTGGGGACTGGGGCAGCCCTGCAGAGGGTTTCTCTCCTGTGCATGAGTGGGCCCGAGGCCAGTGTTTTATCAAAGTAAGCAAACGTTTATCATCTGACTCAAGAGTTCTACTCTTAGGTATGTATTTCCTCCAAAGAAATGAAAACTTACGCATGTGAGTGCTTCTGGTGGCTTCTTTTCACAGTTGCTAAAAACCAAAGATTCTTTAACTGGTGAATGGGCACACAAACTTAGGCTTATTTATACCAGAGATTTTCAGCTGCTGCGCCGCAAGAATTTTCAGAATGTATGATTGCCTACAAAAGGACTATTTAGTCAAATAGTCCTCTCTTCCCTGATGGTCAAATAAAAAAATGAGAACACTCAACACAATAGCTGTTCAATGTGAATGAACCAAAATTTTACCTATTTTTTGGCACACCAGCAAGACAAGTATATTTTTTGGTGTGCCTCAGAATTTTAGTAATTAGTTTATGTGTGCCATGAGATGAAAAGGTTGAAAATCACTGATCTATTATCGCAACTTGGCAATGAAAGGGAATGAATCACTTATTTTTGGGGGTTGGCCAAAAAGTCTGTATGATTTTTTGCAGAAAATAGAAGACACATTTTTCATTTTCACCAAAAGTTTTATTGATTTGGATATTTTGAGTGTGTCGGCTATCTCCTGCTATTGGCTTTTAGTGGGTAGAGGCCAGGGGTGCTGCTAAACATCTTCCAATACATGAAACAGCCCACAGCAAAGAATTATTTGGCTAAAATGTCAATAGTACCAAGAAGCTTCACAAACCACTTCTGACACATTCAGTCAGTCACAGCACCTTCTCCATACACTGTGCAGATCCTTTTTTGTATTTCAGTTGCTTTTTTACCTTTCTTGAAATAATAAAGCATAATATGCTGAAAATGTTGCATATCTTCTTCCATTTTCAATATTAAAATGGCCACACAAAAATTCACCAGTTTGGTAAGTTTTTTTAAATGCACACTGATATGACAGCTGTCACAATCTAGCAAAATTGTTTTGAATGAAGTTAAAGACAGGTAAGTACTACTAGAGCCATTGTACCAGAAAAACTATGTGAACTTTTTGGCCAACCCAGTTAATTCACAGGCCTTTTTATTGGAGGGAAGCAATATTAGAGTTTAATTTGTGTTTCTTCTACAGAAGAGAATTTGGACACTGTTGGTGGGATCTACAGAAGGTAGAATAAAACGTTGCTTTAAATTTCTATGAAGCAGAGAGCGCTTCCCACTTCTAGTAGAGATAAGGCACAGGTAGTGTTAGTATTGCCAGCTCGGAGGGAATCTGACCAGCGTGCAGTTATTCAGGCCTGCTGTGCATGGGGGCGGGGCTCAGCCTCAGGGCCCTCAGCCGGTGCGCTCTGTGCCATCCGGACCCTGGGGTCCGTGCTCCGTCCCCGGGGCCTGGGAGCTCTGAGGAAATCCGCCTTTCTCTAACGCAGGGTAAAAAGCGTCCTCCCTTCCTTAGGCATCTCTGCTGCCCTTTCTTTTAATTAAAGTTTTTTCCTCCCCAGTGTTAGAAGATTTTCCTAAAGGTCACACTTGTAAAGGGCTGCAGCAGAGAAATGAAGATTATAGTATTCTGTCCTTATATGGGGGAAATTCTTTCTTGAATCACTCTGCCTCTGAAAAGTGCATTTTCTTTTATCAATTTTGATTAAAATAGCGTGCCTTGAGAGGAGGGTGATGGTTTCTAATATGAAGCCACAGTGTCATTCAGCTGATGGCTGAGGAGCAAGAGAATGCAGTTTAGTCAGAAAAGCATGCCAGCTGAGTGCCTCTCAAATGTCACATGTTTTGTGGCAGAAGTAGGTTTCAGGTTTAATGCATGCACTGGTCTTTGTTGCAGACAAGGCTGCCTTTTCCATCTGTTACAAAAGGTAGAGACTCGAAGTCGCTACATAGATTTTCGCAGTATGTGTTTGATTTCTGGGGACTCCCAGGGACTGACTGGAGAGCTGTCCACACTCGTGTCTCTTTCTCTTCATGTTTCCGTTGTCTGGGTTGGCCCTCTTGCAGAGAAACGACTTCAACGTACAAAACATTCAGCCAGCCCAGAAAAGAAGTATGATGCATTTTGCACAAATCTGTTAATCAGGGAAGAACTGGAAAAGGAGGATAAATTGAAAGAGGAGCTTCAAATGGTAGGAAGCTAGAGAAGGTGGGAGGATGCATCACATTATTTCACAAACATCTGTAAAATACATGGACAGAAAGACTTTTCAGATGATTGGTCTAGTGAGTCATCCCTCCTCGTTTGGTCAGTGTGTGTCTTTGGGCTGTTCTACCTGACGTAAGTGACTTCTGGCACATTTGTTCAGTAATGCGAAATGGCAAGTTAAGCAGCTTTTACCGGTGAGGGCTTGGGTATGGCCTTGTCTAAAAGACAGAACAACTAAAGAGTGATGTGGATGTATTACCGTGTAGCATCTGGAATCTGACCTAGTTACACTTACAGCTTTTTTTGCCACAAGGAGAGTAAGAATGTAGTCAAGGGACCTTAATGATGTAATGGGTGGAGCTTTTATGAAGACACTTGAGTTTCTATCAGTAACTATCAGTGGCTCTGTTTGGGGAGAGTAGGTTTTGTACCCAGGGATGCCCCTAGTCAATCATGTAGCCTTCCTATAAATGCTGATTATTTTTGTGTATATAAAATTCGAACTTCTGGTCAGGAGGGTAGCCTAGGTAAACATGGCTTATCCCCTTGTACAACCACGTCAGAATTATAATGATGGTTCTGATAGTTCTCACTCAGAACCGTCTGAAATTGAGTTGAATGGAAGTTTGACGAGTTTGTAGCTGTGCAGCTGCAGCTTCTACCAGTCAGTAACGAGAGGGCAGACAAACAGACCTGTGGTCCCCCTGATCTGTGAGGTGGGGTGAGAAGTGCGTTCTACAGATGGTGGCCTCAATTCTGTAATTAACAAGGATAGATGAAAACTGACACCTGTTTGGCATAGTTTCCTTTTTTCCACATTTTACTACTTTGTTATGGGATATCATCTGTTTTCGTTTGCTCTGATGTACTTTCAACAGTTTTTGCAAAAATACTCATTAATTCCCTTGTTTAATTGTATGTTTTTTTTCTTATTGTCACTGATTCTGTGTGTCCCCATCCCCTTGATTTCTGGTCATATTTATTTCTTCTGTTAGTGACTTCCAACTATCAAGCCATTTCCCCATACAATGAACCTTTCTGTTTTTGATGGTTTGGGTCAGTTGGTTGCAGGGAATAAGTTTTGGGGTCAGATTTGTTTTCTTGTATGGTTGGTAAGATTTTGGAGTGAGGATATGGACTAGGACTCCCTCGAAGTTAAATAAGGTAATTGAATGAGAATGAGTTTTGAGAGAACGCAAAATAGTATCACTGATGTAGGGAAGGTTGTCGCACGTATCAGATGATGATTCTTTTCTTTTAAGTCTTGTTAAGAGTTTATTTGATTCAAAATGACTGCAGTTGCCAGGATGCAAAATCTCAATGGGTTGAGAATATGCTCTGGAGAAGGGCTGTTTTGCAGCTCAGAAGGGAATTCTTGACTCATCAGTCGCTGGCTTGCCACATCTCTCCTGCCCCTTAATGGTCTGGTTGTTTTTCTCTACTGGTAGCCAGTGGTTTTGAGTGGAAACTTCACGAAGGCTTTAGAAACTAAGAGACTTAAAACATTAGAGAAAATGATTTATTTACTAAGATTTTGCTCAATGAAGAGGCTCATTTGCAAAAACACTGAATTGTATTTTAGGCAGATTTTCATTCTTCCTTTGTTGCAAAGACCTTGGCCAGGTTCTTTTTCTGAACCTCATTTCATCTCTAAAGCCTTTGGGCTTAAACCGGATATCTACAAGGATGCTTTAAGAGAGAGAGTATTGTTTCAAACAAATTTCCAATTTGCCTCCTCAGATTAGTATTTTGGAGCAGGTTTGTAAAGGTATTGGTAAGAAGGTCTCTTCTGAAGGTAGAAAAGGATGTTCTCTAGCAGTAAAATTTTTATTTCAAAGCATGGAAAAGCGTAGATGACTTCACAAAAAATAGTTCAGTGAACCTGTGGGTGCAGTAGATAAAGTACGATAGCTTGCAAAAGGACCGTGCATGACATTGCATTTCCTTCATTGCATTCAGTAGTTGCCAGGCAGCAGAATTTTCAATCCTTTTGGAATCGCTGAATGAGGCTTGCTGAAATCACCTTGTCATTGGCATCTGACTAGAGTTGTTAGCCACATGGAAAAAGGAACATTGCATGAAAAGTCTTAACTGATAAATGTTTCAGAATAGCTGATGATAAAGGACATCTTTGAAGAAGCTGTTTAACTTTATTGGAACAAAGACGAGCTCTCCATGCTGTTTAAAATGGCACGTGCTGGTGGTTACTTTGCTGTCTCATTTTGCAGGGGGAGTGGAGCACTCTGTTCTAGGCTCTCTGATGAGTAGTTAGTGTGTGGACTGAAGGGGTGAATCTAGGCTGGCGGGGTTCATGGCAGGTGAAAAGACACTTGGAAAATCATATTATTTTTATAAGCCCAAGAAATGATTTAGACAGCAATGGTTTAGAACTTGTGTATAAAGAAGAAACAAACCTTTTGTCTTTGTCAGAATACCTACGCAGTTGTAAAATGGACTAGCTCAGCACAGGAAGGAATTCTCTATGTATTGGGTTGGCTAAAAAGTTCATCTAGTTTTTTCTGCATGATGTCTGTGGTAGCGTAGCACTTAGTTGTCTTTAACTTCATTCAAAACAATTTTGTTAGACTATATTGTGCCAGCTGTCATGTCAGTGTGCATTAAAAAAAACATAAAAAATTGGTGAATTTGGGGCAAGCCATTTTAATATTGAAGATGGAAGAAGATATGCAACATTTTTGGCGTATTGTGCTTTATTATTTCAAGAAAGGTAAAGATGCAATTGAAATGCAAAAAAGGATTTGTGCAGTGTATGGAGAAGGTGCTGTGACTGACTGAATGTGTCAGAAGCAGTTTGTGAAGTTTCTTGGTACTATGGACAGTTTGGCCCAATAATTCTTTGCTGTGGGGCTGTGCTGTGAATTGGAAGATGTTTAGCAGCACCGCTGGCCTGCACCTACTAGAAGCCAACAGCAGGAGATAGCTGGTATACTCAAAACATCCAAATCAATAACATTTTTGGTTAACATGAAAAATGTGTCTTCTGTTTTCCGGAAAAAACCATATAGACTTTTCGGCCAACCCAATATTTCAGTTGTTTCTTCCCTCTTGTGTGCTCGGTGGCATCGAAGCACACAGAGACACTTGGGTGGAGCTAAGAGCGGGGCTCACAGGTTTTGTGAAAGATTTGGGTTACGTTTTTCAGTGCAGGAGATAAATACTGCTGAGATACTTTTGACCGAAGTGTAGTTTGGATGAAAAGGGGGATACTTGTGGGAGCAGAGAGACTGCCGCTTGCAGTAATGGTAAGGGGAGAACTGAGCATGTGAGAGAAATACGTAACTATCAGAGTCTATCTCAGTGGCTCTCTTTATGAGGAAGAGTTTTTTACGTAAGTTCTTCTGATAAAGAATCTAGGAAATAGAAAATTGCCTCCAGTTTTGTGAAGCCTGGTGGTTGCTGTCTGTTGCTGTCGGATCTGGGAGTATTGTTTGAAGGAAACGTAAAGAGCCCCTGAGGAGCTGGGAATGGAGAGGGGAGCTGTAGGTGCTACGTTCTTGATTCTGCTAACACCTGGTAATTACCTTTTCATCCCTCTTGTATTTATGAAACTCTCAGATGCAAAGTAACACCTATGAAAAAGAGATAAGAACTTGGAGAAGGGAAGGGGTGGAGTGAACGGCCCTGTGAGCTGGGTCATTGAAGAACTGTTCCGTGGCTTGGTTTACATTTTTGTTTTCTGTTTTTAGATTCTTTCCATCTTTCCCTCTCCCTCTCTCCCTCCCATGGGCTGATGTCTCTGAACAAGATGGAGACTGGACAGTTTTTTTTTTTTAATCATTTCCCCCTACAGACTGAGGGTAGAATTTCTAGTTATATACTTAGAACAGTAGAATTGTATTTTAATAAAACATTTTTGGATGCTTTGTGAAATTATGAAAATGCTCCTATCCTTATGATATCTTTGTCTTTTTTTGTTTTTGTTTTTGTTTTTTTGGTTTTTTTGTGATTTTATTTATTTATCTTTAGAGGGGAAGGGAAGGAGAGAGGGAGAGAAATATCAATGTATGGTTGCCTTTCGTGCGTCCCCTGCTGGGAACTGGCCTGCAGGGAACCTGCCTGCAACCCTGGCATGTGCCCTGACTGGGAATCGAACCGCGATTGTCTGGTTCGCAGGCCCGCACTCAATCCACTGAGCTGATATCTTTGTCTTTATAGCAGCCCAGTATGGGGTTTGACCTTGACCCTTTGTTGTTCCTGATTTTCATGCGAAGTCAATTTTCCCAAACTTTTAACCGAGGGACATGCTTATGGATAGCTTGTGAGAGTCCATAGCTCTGGAGCGCCCTCTGCTGTTACTTTGGAGTGCAAAAACGCGGACCGTCTCCAATCTCCAATGCCCCTGCCTCCCCCATGCCCCTCACTGCACCTGGTCCTCGTTTCCCTATCCTTTTTTTTGTCCCTGTTCTGCTCAATTTAGATTCTACCCCCGGAAGTTTCTCTTTGAAGTCAAGTTTCGTCTTGCAAATGAGCTTTGCCCAGTTACTTTTGGGACTTTATAGGGTCCCTTCAGTCTTTTCTGTGAACTTGAACTCACCAGCTACCAGAGAGTCCGAGATCCAGTATTTTTAGCTGCTGTTCTCAATGGGCCTGCCCAAGTAGAAGGTTTCTAGTGAGTACCTGCTGTTTATTGTGGGCTGCTCGGGTCTCTCAGGGGCCCCGGTGCTTCCTTCCGCCTCCTCTCATGGCACTGGTGCCATGCAGATCTTGTGACTGTGGGTGATTTGCTCCTTCCTGCTCAGATTTGGGCCTTGGTGGGGATACTTGCCTCCTGGGTTTTGTGGATGTTTTCTGTGGAGTTTTGCTTTTGCGGTCTCACTTGTTCTGGTCAGTGTTTATGGGGGTGGGGACTGAAATGCCGCGCCACTACTGCCACCATCTTCCCAGAATCCCGGTACATGGTTTTCTTTCCTCAAACTCTCCCATTACTGACTTCCCTGGGTTTCGTTTTGAACAACTGCTATCCCTTGGTCAGAAGCATGTTCTTTGCTCAGTCTCTCTGAGCTTGGGAACCACCTTCCAGCAGGAGATGGTGACAGTTGCTTTCACTAAACTCATCGCAGGCCACGTGTCCATGGCTGGAGCTGAATGACACTGTCCCCTCAAGCCTCCTTCCTCTTCCTCGCCCACTCACAGGCTGGCCCTGAAGACTCCCATTGCTGGTGCTATTTCTCTGCTCCCATAATGTCTTATGAATGCTTTATCATAGCACATACCACACTGCTTTAAGTACGCGTTCACTTTTCTGATTTCCTCACAGGCCTGTGGGCCCTGAAGGCCGGCGACCTTGTCCTGTTTGTTTTTCTATCTCCACTGCCGGACCTGGTGCCTGGCACTCAGGAACGACTTGAGAAATGCTTGTTGAAGGACTGTTGGCGGTTGCGTGGTTGAGGAACAAAAGTGGTCCTCTTTGGGTGTGTTGTAGGCTAGGCAGGAGGAAGTCTCAGTGCCACGTAGAGTTATATTTAAAGAAAGAAATGTGCCTTTAGAATGGACTGTAAAGGTGCCTATTTTCAAGATCTGTGGTAGGGAGGCTGTCCTGGCCAAGTTGCATCTGCTGAGTCCATTTTCATTATGATCACCAACAAAGGTCATGGGGCAATTCGGAAATTTAGAACAAACAATGATAATGATTAAGGATTCGGAAGTTTGTGCCTATAGAGGAAGCAGTGTGGTCTCTCTGGGTAGAGAATGCAGTCACAGACACCAGTGTGGAGCAGGCCGGCCCAGTGTGGGTCCTGCACACAGTGATTTTGCTTGAAGGCTGAGGGCTGGGCCAGGACTGCCCAGGTTCCTTCTAGTTCCATAATATTTTTAATCCTCATCCAGGGATATGTTTTTATTGCTTTTAGAGAGGGAGGGAGGTGAG
The DNA here is from genome assembly GCF_021234435.1 of Artibeus jamaicensis. Taxonomy (NCBI): domain Eukaryota; kingdom Metazoa; phylum Chordata; class Mammalia; order Chiroptera; family Phyllostomidae; genus Artibeus; species Artibeus jamaicensis. The sequence goes on from NW_026521221.1 coordinate 457,926, forward strand.
AGAAGAAGGGAGAGAGAAGACACACACATTGATATTAAAGGGAAACCGATTGGCTGCCTCCTGTACACACCCTGACCAGGGGTCGAACCTGCAACCTTTTGGTGCATGGGACGACACTCCAACCAACTGAGCCATAGGCCAGGGCTCTAGTTCCTAATTCTTTACCTGTTAATTAAGTTCCCTTTTTCTGGTGACTTCAGGGTTTGGGGAGAGTCTTAAAGTTGGCTAGATAAACGGATATTTAGGAGTCTGTGGTTTTTCTGGAAAATGGAAGGGATGACATTAAAACCTCAGTAACCAATTAAACCAGCCCTGTGCTGGTGGCAAAGAGGTGAAGATCTAACTGAGACAGAGTCAGAAGAAAATCCGGCCCCTTCCAGCATTAGCCTATGCAGTGCAGTCCCAGGGAAGAAGGAACAGAGGGCGGTGCCCCTGAACTGTCATGTGCCCCTTGGGAAGAAGAGTAATTAACTATCGGTGGCTGTGTTTGGGGAGAGCAGGTTTTGTACCCAGGCATGCAGCCTTCCTGTAAATGCTGATTATTTTTGTGTATATAAAATCCGAACTTCTAGTCAAGAGGGTAGCCTAGGTAAACATGACTTGCTCCCTTGCACAACCATGTGAAAATTAGAACAAAAATATAGAATTATCATCATTCAGAACCATCAGAAATCAAGTTGAATGGAAGTCTGATGACTACGTAATTAAAGAAACTACATCCATCCAGACTGGTAGAAGGGGCAAATTCAGAACAGGTTGGTCCCACATCCACGTGTGATGGTTGAAAATTCGGGAGCGAGGAGTCCCAGCCCCATAGCAGGCCCCCTAGCCCGAGTTTCCAGTGCCAAGAAGCTAAGTCCCCAGTACCTTTGGGTGACAGGGGAGGCTGTGCCACTGGGCTCTACAGGACACACCTACCACATCAGGCCAAGGTACCAAGACAGGGAGTCATAGCAGCTCTACCTAATACATCGAAACAAACACAGGGAGGCTGCCAAAACGAGGAGCCAAAGAAACATGAGCCAAACGGGAGAACAGAATAAACTCCAGAAAAAGAACTAAAGACAATGGTAATAAGCAATCTATCAGATGCAGAGTTCAAAACTCTGGTTATAAGGATGTTTATGGAACTTAGCAAGGACCTCAACAGCATAAAAAAGACCCAAGTTAGCAGACTAACTAGGTTACACTAATTGAAATGAAAGGAGAAACAACAGTAGAGTGAGTGATGATGCTGCGAATCAACTCAATGATTTGGAACGTAAGGACTCAAAAAACAACCAATCAGCACAAGGAGAAGAAGAAACAAACAAACAAAAAGGGGACAGTGTAAGCAGCCTGTGGGACGAGTCAAGAGGTCCAACATTTGCATCATAGTGGTGGCAGGAGGAGAAGAGAAAGAGCAAGAAATTGGAAATCTATTTGAAAAAATAGTGAAAGAAAACTTATCTAATTTAGACATGCAAGTCCAGGAAGCACAGAGTCCCCATCAAGTTGGACCCAAAGAGGAATGCACCAAGACACATCATAATTAAAGTGGCAAAGGTTAAAGATAAAGAGAGGATCTTCAAAGCAGCAAGAGAAAAGTTAGTTACATACAAGGGAGTCCCCATTAGACTGTCAGCTGACTTCTCAAAAGAAACTTTGCAGACTAGAAGTGATTGGCAAGAAATATTCCAAGTCATGAAAAGCAGGAACCTACAGCCAAGATTGCTGTATTCAGCAAAGATACCATTTCAAATTGAAGGCCATATAAGAGGCTTCCCAGACAAGAAAAAAAAACCCCAAAAACTAAAGGAGTTCATCACCACCAAAACATTATTATATGAAATGTTAAAGGGACTTACTTAAGAAAAAGAAGATGAGAACTATGAACAATAAAATGGCAATAAATACATATCTATCAACAACTAAATCTAAAAAACAAACTAAGCAAAAAAGAAGAACAGAGACAATCATGGATACAGTGTTTTGATGGTTGTCAGATTGGAGGGGGATGTGGGGAAAAGGGTGAACAGGTGAGGGGATTAGAAAATACAAATAGGTAGTTATGGAATAGCCAGGGGAGGTAAAGTACAGTATAGGAAATGCAGTAGCCAAAGGATGTATACGCATGACCCACAGACATGAACAATGGTGAGGGGATGGCCTGAGGGGGGCGTGTTGCTGGGTGGAGGTTGGCATAGGGGGAAAAACTAGGACAACTCTAATAGCATAATAAATAAAAAATAATCTAAAAAAGATAAAATCTTTCAGTTAAATTATTTAACAATGAAAGTTTATACTTGAAGGCCTCTTCGTATCTTTCGTTATTGTGTATGTCTCTATAGTCAAAAGATGAACACAGTGAAACACAATCTTTTAGATCATAACTACACCAAGAATCAAATTGTCTTAATTATGGTTCCTTCTTCACTACAAACATTGTTGACATTAACTTAGTTTGTATTAGAATTTTACTCACAAGGTTGATTAACTTGGTAGTTTTAAACCTGTTTTAGCCTGCATTCTTGCATGATGTTCAAGTTGTAAAGCAGGTGAAATGAACCTGATTCTATTGCTATTCTCCCCTTCTTTCCCACAAGGACTCCATGTAAAAGGACTTCCAGGAAGTATATTTTAAATCTCAACTAGTGCAATTATTGCAGTTTAATTTCCCAGGCCACCCTTAAGTCACGGAAGCATAGAACTGTGAAGGTCTTTATGGTATGTCCAGCCCTTGCGTGGGCTGCCGGCAAGTGGTAATTACCTTTCTCTGCCACCTATTTTTAGCCAACTCTCTGAAACAAGATTACCCACCTGGGAGAGATACAAGGACTTGGAGAAAGATACAGTGTAAGGGTTCGGGATGAGTGGAGAGGCCTGTGAGAAGTGTCGCTGATCAGCCGCTTGGAGGATTGGGGCCCGTTTTCTCTGTTCTCAGTTCCCTTTGCGCCCTCTTCTCGCCCTTGTCACAGGGAGGGACAGGAAAAGGAGTTGTCAGTGAAACTCGAGTATAGTCTGCATCGCTTCTCCCCATTCTTGATGGCCGCGGTATTTTGGAGCTCAGTGTACACTGTTCTGGGTTCACTAGGTAATTTATATATATCCATATGTTGCATTTGCTCTTTGTGCACATATGATCCTGCTCTAATGTGCATGTTATTTAATACACAGTGACAGATGGAAACATGCTATGTACTATGTATACCTGTACACTGTGTAATAGTATGTATATTTTTATTTTTTAAAAATGTATTTATTTTTAGAGAGAGGGGAAGGGAAGGAGAAAGAGTGGGAGAGAAACATCAATGTGTGGTTGCCTCTCATGTGTCCCCTGCTGGGAACTGGCCTGCAACCCAGGCATGTGCCCTGACTGGGAATTGAACCAGCGACCTCTTGCTTCACAGGCCCGTGCTCAATCCACTGAGCCACACCAGCCAGGGCTATTTTTATTAATTTTTTAATTGAAATGTAGCTTCTTGAAATAATATGTAGAGCTATTTTTGCTGGAATGTTTTTGTGATACCAAAGCTGCCAATGAACTCTTTAATCATAATGCTTTATGAATTTTTCTGTTGTTAAAAAGATAATTTTTTAATAGAGAAGCAACTGTTGCTGCTTATGACCCAAATGATTATGTAAGATAAAAAAATGGTCTGTAAATGTAAAAGCAATTGGATAATTAATAATACATTTTAAAGCTTGATAACATTAAAAAATTTTAAAGTAGAGCCAGTTAATGTAATTTCCAGGTTACACGCATTGTAACAGTTTTGGTTGGATGTGTTTGGCGTCAGCTGAAGTTCACTTCCGGTGACTTGGTGACTTGCCGTCTCCCTCCCACCTTGCCATCCCGCTCGTTTCCCTCTGCCACGAGATTGCTGCCTTTTGTGAGGAACACGGGAGGTTGTTGAAAACTGTGCGAGTGTTTCCAGCCTCCTTACTAGGTTCAAAGCAGGAAAGCCTTTTCTACACCCCTTGGCTCCAGAGCAAAGCGAACCCTTCAAAAACTAGGTTCCTGAGTACAAAGGCTGTGAATGGGATCTGTTGTCTGATGTTACGTATTATTAGTAACTTCCGACATCTGCTGGCTTATCTGAGGGCTCTACATAATAAAGATCATCTTTAAAAAATATATATATATATTTTAAGATTTTATTTATTTATCTTTGGAAGGGAAGGGAAGGAGAGAGGGAGAGAAATATCAATGTATGGTTGCCCCTTGTGAGTCCCCTGATGGGAACTGGCCTGCAACCCAGGCATGTGCCCTGACTGGGAATCGAACCATGGTTGCTTGGTTCCCAGGCCCACGCTTAATCCACTGAGCTACACCAGCCAGGGCCTAAAATATATTTTCTCTATTTCAGTGTCTTTGTTTTTGTTTTTTTTTTTCTGCTTGTCCTAAAATATATTTTATTGATTATGCTATTACAGTTGTCCCATTTCCCCCCTTCATTCCCCTCCACCCTCCACACCCCCCCCACATTCCCCCCTTTAATTCATGTTCATGTGTCATAAGTTCTTTAGATTCTATATTTCCCACACTACTCTTACCCTCCCCCTGTCTATTTTCTACCTATCATCTATGCTACTTATTTTCTGTACCTTCTCCCCCCTTCTCCTCCTTCCACTCCCCTGTTGCTAACCCTCCATGTGATCTTCATTTCTGTGGTTCTGTTCCTGTTCTACCTGTTAGCTTAGTTTGCTTTTGTTTTAGGTGTGGTTGTTAATAACTGTGAGTTTGCTGTCTTTTTACTATTTATATTTTTTATCTTCTTTTTCTTAGATAAGTCCCTTTAACATTTCATATAATAAGGGCTTGGTGATGATGAACTCCGTGAACTTCACCTTATCTGAGAAGTGCTTTATCTGCCCTTCCATTCTAAATGAAAGCTTTGCTGGAGAGAGCAATCTTGGATGTAGGTCCTTGCCTTTCATGACTTGGAATACTTCTTTCCAGCCCCTTCTTTGCCTGTAATGTCTCTTTTGAGAAATCAGCTGATAGTCTTATGGGCACTCCTTTGTAGGTAACTGTCTTCTTTTACTGCTTCTAAGATTCTCTCCTTCACTTTAATCTTGGCTAATGTAATTATGATGTGCCTTGGTGTGTTCCTCCTTGCGTCCACCTTCTCTGGGACTCTGAGCTTCCTGGACCTCTTGGGAGTCTATTTCCTTTGTCAGATTTAGGAAGTTCTCCTTTATTATTTGTTTTCCATTTGTTGCTCTTCCTCTTCCCCTTCTGGTACCCCTATAATTCAGATGTTGGAACATTTAAAGATGTCCCAGAGGTTCCTAAGCCTCTCCTCATGTTTTTGAATTCTTGTTTCTTCATTCTTTTCTGTTTGGTTGTTTCTTTCTTTCGTCTTTCTGGTCCACTCCATTAATTCGAGTCCCAGTTTTCTTCCCATCACTATTGGTTCCCTGTGCATTTTTCTTTATTTCACTTAGTGTAGCCTTTATTTTTTCATCTAATTTGCGACCAAAATCAACCAATTCTGTGAGCATCCTGATCGCCAGTGCTTTGAACTGTGCATCTGATCGGTTGGTTATCTCGTTTGCTTAGATGTATTGGCTCTGGGGCTTTGAGCTATTCTTCCATTTGAGCCACTTTTTTTTTTTTTTTTGGTCTGGTTGCCCCTATTATGTGTGAGCAGAGGAGCCTCAGGTGTTCACCAGGGTGGGGCAACCTCAGTTGCTGGGTTGTGACACTGTATGTGGAGGGAGGGGTCAGAGAGGGAACAATGGCGTTTGTTTCTGCTCTCTCTCGGATTTCAGTCCCTTCTGCCCCTTCCACAAGCAAATGGGGCCCTTCTGGTGCTGGTTCTGGGTGGGTGGGCTTGTGTACGTTCTAGGACCCTGTGGGTCTCTCCAACAAACTCTCCTGTGACGCTGGGAATCTCTCCAGGCACCTCAACCCCCACAAGTGTTTTCAGTTAGTGCTTTCAGGTTTTATTTCCCGTTGCTGGAGCCCTGGGTTGCGAGGTCTGTCTCACTGCCTGTTTTCGCCTGGTTTATCTGTTCATCAATGTGTGACTGTGGTCAGCCAGTCGCCTTGTGCGCCTCACTGGGTCTGCTTGTTGCCACCCTGTGCCCGGGGTCTGCCTACCACTGCCTGCATGCCTGGGTCGCCAGCCACCATTTTTTCCTGCCACGATCCCTCTCCCCCAGCCGCCGACTCTGCCCCTCTTACTGTGTGGATGAATGGTTGTTGGACTTCTGTACAGTTCCATTTTGTGTCAGTTCTGGGGTTTTTTTTTCTAAATTTTTGTTGTCCTTAATTTTGGTTGTATGAGGAGGCACAGTGTGTCTACCTATACCTCTATCTTGGCCGGAAGCTAAAGATCATCTTTTAAATATTTGCTTGGCAGACTATTGCTTTTTTTTGAATGAAAAGATAGAGGATATTTTATTTATTATTTACTCTGTTGTATTTTTTTTTACATCACCTTTCAGTCGCCTTACCTCCCCTGCCCCTGCCCATTTAAAATACGGGATATTTTAAAGAGAATGTTGCCAAACATACTTTTCATAGGCCAGCCAGTTAAATTCAGCAGGTTGTAAGTTGGTGTTAATTATAGTTGTACATTAAATAGGACCACAGCCTCAGTGAATAAGTCTTTCTATTGGTTCTGTTGTGCAGACAGTACCTTTTGTCTAGTTGCCTTATCCATTATTACAGGTGGGGTGTTGAAGTCTCCAACTATCACGGTTACACTGTTTCACCCTTCAGTTCTGTCAGCCTTTGCTTCATGTGCTGTGTGCTATTTATTGTTAGGGTGTGTTTGTATGTTCATAGTGGTATCTTTCTGATATATTGACCCTTTGGTCCTTGTATAATGTCCTTTATCTCACAACAATTTTGCCTTAAAGTCTGTTCTTCCTGATATTTGTGTAGTCAGTACAGCTCTCTTTTGCATACTATTGGCATTTAATTTTTTCCATCTGTACTTTAGTGATATTTCTATCTTTGTGTCTCCTTAGACAGCCTAAGTTGTATTTAAAAATGTTTATTCTGCTAGTTTTTGCCTTCTGATAGAATTGTTCAGTCTATTCACATTTGTTGTTATTGATACAATCAAATATTTGTCTGCTCTCTTACCTTTTGTTTTCTGTCTCATGTGAATTTTGTTCCTCTATCTCTCCTTTGCTGCTTTCTTTTACGTGAAGTGAATATTTTTAATGTAATACTTTAATGCTCTATATAAATGTATAAAATGTACCATATACATTTTAACTTACCAGAATCTGCTTTAGATTTATAATAACTTAATCCCAATGAGATAGAGAAACATGACTCCTACATAGACTGTTCCCTTCCCCCTCCCATGGTATCATACAGATTTACACATTATAGAACCAGCAATACATTGTTGTGATTCTTACCTTACGCAAGTTTATATCTTTTAAAGACTGTGAGAAGAAAGAGGAGCAAGCACGTACTTATAGCTTTCGTTACGTGAGCCTTGTTTCCCGTGTCCAGTTTTGCTCATTTGTTTCTGTGTGTTGAGTGCCAGTGTGGGGTCACCTCCTCGGGCCAGTGCAGGCTGCTCCCTCCCACCTCCTCTGAGCTGCTGGGCCCCTAACACGTGGGAGGTAATCACGCACACACTGTTTCACAGAACTGCTGTTAAACTCGTGCACGAGAGGAGAGGCCGTATCGGGTATATGACCTGCAGGTATTTTCTCCCATTCGGTACATTTTCCATTCAGTTGGTTTCCTTTGTGTGCAGCAGCTTTTCATCGAATAGTTGATCTAGTCCCACTTGTTGATTTTTGCTTTTGTTGCCTTGGCTTTTTGTGTCAAATCCAAAACATCATTGCCAAAACCGATGTCAAGGAGCTTATGAGCTATGTGTTTTCCAGGAGTTTTGTGGTTTCAGGTTTTTTACTCAATCTGAGTTGATTTTTGTGTATGGTGTGCTTTCAGTTTTCTTAGCACCATAGAAAGACTGTTCTTGTCTACGGCCATACCACCCGGAACACACCCGATCTCGTCTGAAAGAGTGTTCTTGGTTTCTTTGTCATAAATTAGTTGACACGTAAATAAATGTGTGTGTTTATTTCTGGGCTCTTTATTCCATTCCATTGATTTATGTGTCTGTTCTTATGACAGTTATTATCACTGTTTTGATTACTAGAGCTTTGTAATATAGTTTGATATTTTTCTTAAGATTGCTTTGGCTATTTGGGGTCTTTTTGTGGTTCCGTGCAAATTGGTTCTATTCGTAGATGGTTTGTTCTATTTCTGTGAAAAATGCCTTTGGAATTTTGGTAGGGATTGTACTGAATCTGTACATTGCTTTGGGCAATAGGGACATTTAAACAATATTAACTCTTCCAGTAAATGAGCGCAGAATCTTTTCTTTTGTGTATTCTTTAATTTCTTTCATCAGTGTCTTGTAGTTTTTAGTATATACCAGACAAATTTCAGAATGATGATGTTAATATAATAATACTGTGTGTATGTAGGGGTGGGCAAAAGTAGGTTTACAGTTGTGAGTATGTGAAACAGAGTTTATTCTTATATTATGTGTTTTTTCATACAAACAACTGTAAACCTACTTTTGCCCATCCCTGCATTCATAGCTTTCATCAGTATTTTGTTAATCTGTTCTTTCTGTTCATCTCAGATTGCATATTTCATTTTGTCTCAGCTCTTTGCAGAATGACCCAAACATAAAACGGTTAGGTGTTTTTATGGTACACTTTTCTCCAAGTTATATCAAGTGTCTTCTAAACTTCATTACTTCTTACTGCCCTCTTGTGATAGCTGCTGTTCTTGTTTGGAAACTGTCCTCGTTTCTGCTGTTGGTAGGGATAATGAGACCCTTGTTCAGTGATATTTCTAAGTTGGGGATTAGTGTGAGTCATTCAGCTCTGCAAAGCCCAGCCTATTATAAAGTCTGTAAGCATTAAATGGCGATGATGGCAGGAGTTTAGGTCTCCTGTCTCCCATGTCCGTGCTTGTCTTTCCTTAACAGTTCCTCAGGTGTCTCAGATCATAGCCCTCTTTCACGTCAAGCTCGTTAGTTTGCTCAGGTTTACATTTTTGCCACGTGTTATAGCTATGTTAGAAATTTTGAACTAACTGGGGAAGTCTCTCTAAACTCTGACTACCCAGTGGGCCAACAAAAGAATAGTAGATTTTCCAGATTAAACCTTTCTAGTAGTTTCAGCTCTCGTTCTAACCCCCATGTCTCATTAGTTACAAAGCTGTTTTCTTTAGAATGTTCCTGGTGTTTGTTATTTAAATGGCAGATCTCATTCAGTTACATGCTGCCTTTCCTCTGCTAGCATCTTTTCTTTCTGAGAAACTTTTGGTAATAGCAGGAAACCTCCAGGGTTCAGGCAATCGTTGTAATGGCCTAGGTTATAGATTGCCTTTTTTTTTTTTTAATGCTGCCAGGAAGGTTTATGATGATATTTGAGGGCTGAGAGTGATCTTTTTTTAAAAAAAATTTATTGACTATACTGTTACAGTTGTCCCATTTGTTTCCTCCCCTTAATCCCCTCCACCCTGCACCCACCCACATTACCCCCCTTAGTTCATGTCCATGGGTGGTACATATAGGTTTTTTGGCTTCTCCATTTCCTATCCTAATGCTTAACATCCCCCTGTCTGTCTTCTACCTACCATTTATGCTTCTTATTCCCTGCATCTTTTCCCCCCTCTCCACTGATAACCCTCCATGTGATCTCTATTTCTGTGATTCTGTTCCTGTTCTAGTTGTTTGCTTACTTTGTTTTTTTTTAGGTTCAGTTGTTGATAGTTGTAAGTTTGTTGTCATTTTATTGTTCATAGTTTTTAATCTTCTTTTCCTTAGATAAGTCTCTTTAACATTTCATATAATAAGGGCTTGGTGATGATGAACTCCTTTAACTTGACCTTATCTGGGAAGCACTTTATCTGCCCTTCCATTCTAAAGGATAGTTTTGCTGGATAGAGCAATCTTGGAGGTAGGTCCTTGCCCTGCATGACTTGGAATACTTCTTTCCATCCCCTTCTTGCCTGCAAGGTTTCTTTGAGACATCAGCTGATAGTCTGATGGGAACTCCTTTGTAGGTTAATGGCTCTTTATCTCTTGCTGCTTCTAGGATTCTCTCCTTCATTTTTATCTTAGCTAGTGTAATTATGATGTACCTTGGTGTGTTCCTCATTGGGTCCAACTTCTTTGGGACTCTCTGGGTTCCCTGGCCTTCCTGAAAGTCTATTTCCGTTGCCAGATTGGGGAAGTTCTCCTTCATTATTTATTCAAATAAATTTTCAACTTCTTGGTTTTCCTCTTCTCCTTCTGGCACCCTTATGATTTACATGTTGGAACATTTAAAGTTGTCCCAGAGGTTCCTAAGCCTCTCCTCATGTTTTTGAATTCTTGTTTCTTTATTCTGATCTGGTTGAATGTTTCTTTCTTCCTTCTGGTCCAAACTGTTGAGTCCTGGTTTTCTTCCCTTTCCTGTAGGTTCCTGTACATTTTCCTTTATTTCGCTTTGTATAGTCTTCATTTTTTCCTCTATTTTTGCCACTGTACTTGACCAATTCTGCATCATGATTACCAGTGTTTTGAACTGTGCATCTAATAGGTTGGCTGTCTCTTTATCACTTAATTGTATTTTTTCTGGAGCTCTTATCTGTTCTTTCATTTGGGTCTTTTTTTTTTGTCTTGGTGTGTCTTTTACGTAGTAATGGGCGGAGCCTCAGGTGTTCACCAGGGCAGGGCTGTGTTATGACGCTAATTGTGGGGTAGGGGTCCAAAAGGGAACAATGCTGCTTACTGGGCTCTCGGCTGGCTTTCAGTCCCTTCCTCTGCTACCCACAATCAAATTGGGCCCTTTGGTGCTGATTCCAGGTGGGTGGGTTTGTGTACGTTCTAGGACCCTGTGGGTCTCTCCAAGGAACTCTCCTGTGAGGCTGGGAGTTTCTCCCACTGCCTCAGCCCCACAGGTGTTTTCAGTCAGAGGTTTGAGGCTTTATTTCCCCGTGCTGGAGCGCTGGGTTGCGTGGTCTGTCTTGCTCCCCAATTGTTCCTCTTGGTTTATCTGCATACAAATGTGGGACCACCTGCTCTGCCAGCTGCAGCCTCTCTCAGTACGCAAGCCGCTGACTTCCTTGCACAGGTCCTCCGGCTACCGCCTTGCTGTGAGTCCTCTCTGCCCTGGTTGCCTGTCTTTGTCCCTCCTACCAGTTTGGATGAATGTTTCTTCCTTAACTCCATATTGGACTTCCATACAGTTTGATTTTCTGGCAGTTCTGTTTTATTGTTGTTGTTGTTGTCCTTTTGGTTGTGCAAGGAGACAAGGTGTATCTACCTATGCTTCCATTTTGGCTGGAAGTCTAAAATAACATCTTTAATATAATCAAATATGTAGTCATTGCTCACCTTCCTTTGGTTGTCTCATAAGAGATTTTCTCTAATTGTATTTGAATCAGGGTGCGAAGGACATCACACCTGCTGATGTTCATTAAGCCCTTTTAATTTACAGGTCTTGTATTCCTCCTCCACCATATTTCCCCCTGCAGTTTATTTGTTGACAAAACTAGGCCCTTTATTTTTATAATTTCTCACATTCTGCATTTTCCTGCGTGTGGGAACTTCTCGAATGTATCTGAGCAGGGTTCCCATTTAAAGCTTAAAATATAACTTTTATTGAGTGTTTATAAAATCTGTAAATTGAAGGGGTTGATTTCTATTCTGAAGTCCTCTGAGTTTAAGACTCTTACAGCTTTGATTATTTCAGTAGGAGGAAACAACTATTGAAGTAGGATACACTGGGATAGGGGTTGGAGATACCAGTGACACACAATTTTTTAGGTAGGAATTGCCCAGATTATCTTCTCAAAGCTCAATGAAAATTTACCCTAAAAGTATAGTCTGGTGTAATGGGGTTATCTTGAAATATTATATAATATCCTCAAGAGCTTGGTCTGTAAACGTGCTTTCTAATGTGATCCCTGTGTGCTATATATTTTTTTGGTTTTATTTTACTGCTGAGACTACTCGGGTCAAGATTTACAGTGACTATTGATTTGTCTCTAATGATTGCAGGTCGAAGATGACAGTGATGCAGAGACCCATGGAGAGGAGAATGATGAACAGGGAAATTATTCTAAAAGAAAGATCGTCTCTAACTGGGATCGATATCAAGACACCGACAAGGGTGGCGATGATGAAAGTGGAGAGTCTCAGAGGGGGACAGATTTCAGCGTTCTTCTCAGCTCTGCAGGTAACGCATTCCAGCTGCCCGCGTGCTGGTCCGTGCTGCAGCAAGTCGCTTAGACGTTTATGTTCCTTTTTCAACGGCATCTTAGTAACTAGCAATTCACCGTTTGCCCTTTGGATTTTAAATCCAAGTAAGGGACAGTGTGTCTGGTGCTTTGCAAGGAGAAATGGCGTTTCTTTAAGTGGAAGTCAGGGTTTCTGTGTACTGATGTAGATGTCTGAAGTCGTGGTTGCGGTGGATCAAAGTCTTCATAGAAATGAAAAACAAAATGCTGATCTAGGCCCCTCTCAAGTGAGCAGTCTGAGAAACAGCCCTGTTTTCTTTGATTTCAGATGGATTGGTGCTTAGATTTATAAAAAGCTTTACAGGTTTTCTAGAATATATGTTCTTTTTTTCCCTTATTTTGTAGCCAGGAATGTGTGTATTAGTGGATATGCACACATTAGACACATATGCACCTGAATACCAAAAGTTTTCTTTTTTGCTTTGCGTGGCCTTCTGTTTCAAGAGGGTGAAAAACATTCCTTCCATGACCGGCTGTGTTTTTAGGATTGACTTCACCTTGAGTGATGTGCAGCAATGCGAAATCGGAGAGTAGTTAGTTACAGAAAATTATGGGACAGGGCTGGTTGTACAGATGGCTACTTCCTATTGGGTGAGACTTAGGAATTTGAAGGATGAATGGAGAACAGATTAGTGGTTTTCAGGGGTTAGGGAAGGGCGGGTGGGAGGTCACTGTGGCTATAAAAGGGCAACAGTATGGATGCTTGTGGTCCTGGTACTGGTCATTATCTTGATGGTGGTGGTGGGGACACAAACCCAGGCAAGTGATACCATATTGAGTGGAACTTAAATACGTCCAGAAAGGATGGCAGATAACCTGGGGAAGTCTGAATAGGGTTGGTGGGTGCTGCCAGTGTCGGTATGTCCGTGCCCGGTTGTGGCGGTGTACGCCAGTTTCACAAAATGTGACGCTCGGGGACCATGCTCCAGGCATATGAGATTTCTCGGTATGCTTTCTCACAACTGCATGTGGATCTACAATAACGTCAATAAAAAAATTGCCAGGTTAAAAAAATGTAATGGATTAACACATGAGAAGCAGTGAAATAAAATGAAAAGAATGTTTTCAGTTTTGAATTCCCTCTTCCCCCTTTTATGTTGCTTCTGAGTTCTACCTTTTTTCCCATCTGCCTATATTTTTGAGTGCCTGAACCAGACTAAGACTCAAAAGTGATGAATTCTCTCCCAGTCGACTAGTTGGAAAAAAAGAGAGAAGTGGAGCGACTTAGAGTGTGAGTCAGAGGAGCAGGTTCTGTCTGGTGCCGTCATTTTTGTGGGACACGCAGTGTGACCAGCTTAGGTAGAGGTTGGCCGATGCCATCCAACTCACTGACAACTCAGGGGCAGGTGACTCATCTTTCTGCCAGTCAGATGAGTATTTTTCTCTTGTCACCGGCATTTTGGCCAATTAGAGGTTTAAAAGCACTTTCATTCAAGGTTGGAGAAGTATGAAATGCGTGCTGTTAGCTTCAGTTTTTATCAGTTCTGCTAAAAGATTTATGGGGAGCACCGAAGTAGTGCAATAAAATTATCGTGTGGACTTAATTGAATCAGTTGTTCAGTCAGCTACGACGGCGGTATCTGGCAGTGAAAGATACTGCCTAGAGCTCCCTTCAGCAGCACACACACTGGAGTTGCAACCAGAGGAGGAGAGATCAGCTTGGCCCCTGCACAAGGACGACATGCAGATTCCTGAAGCCTTCCATATTTTTTAATGTCAACTGTTACTGAAAATAAAGATACTGCATAAATATTTGAAAGTGATTGAGAATTCTAATCTAAGCCAGCAGTTATGTACACTAACTTATGATTTTGCTTATTTATTTTAGCATTTATTTATAACTTAAAACGGTGTGATTTGAGTCTCATAGGTGTTTTTTTGTACTCTCGTCGCTTACTGATTTCTGAAGTGGCTTGTTTATCTGTGGTGGGTTTCTTGGTACATACAGTGGTCACATCTTTTGATACATTTCTTCCCTGCTCTGCTACTGATTTATTATTTTCCTTGCACACAGCATAAACCTAAGACAGAGCTGCCGTGCTTTCTTCACACGTGTGGAGTGGAGCAGTAATACCAGTTTGCTTTTCAGAGGTGGAGGTTCATTCTGTGGCCATAAAATATTAAGAATATGCTCTCGAGAGGCTGACCATACTTCTTGGAGTGATTCTCATTTTCAGTATACTGCCCTTGTTTGTATAAATAAGCACACAGCCCAGGAAAAAATGTTGCTAGTTTGTTAGATGTGCACATCGCAGACTTTGTAGGTATTTCCAGATTGCTCCCCAAAGTGATGAGCTGTGACTGGAGATGTCTGCCAGTGTGTAGCACTCTTAGTGGTAGCCTTTTTAATTGTAGCCAGTTGAGTGAATGGTGTCGAGTTGTGGTTTGTTTGGCAATTATTTGAGCGCCCACTCTTTGCAGGTACTGTTTTAGAAGCTGAGGATATGGCAATGCACAGAATGGACAAAAACAAAACAAAACACCTGTGACACGGAGTTAACATTCTAGAGGTTGGAGGACACAATAAAGAAAAATATGTAGATCTTAAATGGTGATAATTGCTCAGGATACAGATAAAATGGGGAGATGCTGTTACAGTTTAGAAAGGGTGGTCAGTGAAGGTCTTACTGAGAATATGACATTTTGAATAAAGGCTTGAGGGAGGGGAGGGTGTGGGCACTGAGGATCTGTGGGAAGAGTGTTACTGGCAAAGGAATAGCAAGTTCAAAGGCTTTGAGTCTCTGAGATGAGCAGCCACTGGAGGATTTTATAGAGAAGAGTAGTGTAGCTAATTCATATCTTAACAGGATCCCTCTGGCTGCTGCTGTGCTGGAGTAACCTGAAGACAGGTGATGGGGGGGAGCAGGTAGACCAGTTGGGCTATTGCAACAACCCAAACAAGCGTTGTTGGTGGCTGTGGCCAGGGTGGTAGAAGCAGAGGTGGTGAGAGATGGTTGGGTTATGGGTCTGTTCCGGGGGAATTGCTCGTATAGGTCTTGTGAATGTGGGGAGTAAAATAAAACCAGGCACAGGTGTGACACCAGCTTTTTTGCCTCAACAGCTAGAAGAAGGGGATTGCCATTATTTGAGATGGATAAAACTACGGGAGGTGCTTGGTTTTGAACGTGTTAAAATTGAGATGCCAGCTAGACCTCTGCATTCATCACAGCTACGGAATAAATGGCACATGCAATATAATTAGAAGGAAAGTTCTAACAAAGGAAGCACTTACAAGGGTGTGGGTAGGATATAGGGAGAGCACAGGGATAGTACAGTGGCGGGGGCAGGTAACAGCGGAGAGGTTACCACCCCTCGTTGCCGGAACTCTAAAGGAGAGATTCACGGAGAGCGGTCTACCCTGAGAGGAGGCGTCACCTTTGGTCAGGAGATCTAGCCAGTGACGGTGACTCCACAGGGAGAGAGACAGGGAGTAAATACTCTGGTCTTTAACTCCCTTTCTCCTCCATTCTCCTGCCAGGGCTTCCCGTGAGCTTAGCCTACTGCAGGCCACAAGGCAAGGGAAGCCTGTTACTGCCATCCAGGGAGACATACACTCCTCGGGCAGAACAGGGAGGCAAAGCTTGGAGGGTGACTCTAGAGAAGCAAATGGAAGAGACCCGGCTCAACACCCACCACCAAGTGCCAAGTGGACGACTGGATGAAGGCATCCGGGGTTCAGCATCCAGGTCTGGGCTGGAGATACGCATGTGAGCGATGCAAGCCCTGAGGTGATGTTTAAAGTCGTGAGAAGGCATCAGACGACCAGGCAGTTATTAGCCAGAAAGTTCTGAGCCCTGGGTGCTGCAGTGTCTGGAGATGAGATGAGAAGAGAAGGAACCAGGGGAGGGGGCCGAGCATTTGGGTTCTCCTCCCGAGAACGAGGAGGCTGTGGCGTCTTCGTGGTTCCAGGAGGATGGAGGCTTGGGGTCGCATGCAGCTGATGACAACCAAAACTGATGGTTGAATTGGACAACATGAGGTTACTCGTGATCTTGACTCGGGGAGTTCTGCTGGAGTGGTGGGATAAATTCTTTCTTGGGTTTAAGAAGTACATGGGTTTAAGAAGTAAGCACAAATAACCCTTCGTTTTAAGGAGTTTTGTTATGAAGGGAAGGAGAGTCATCCTGAACTGTGGGGAACGTGGGCTAAGACACATTTTTTTAAGGATGGGAGATGTAGGTGCATGTTTATTTGTTGATAGAAAGATCCCGAAAAGGGAAGGCGTAATTGGGAGTGAAGTGAGAACTGCTGGTTTTGTGTTCCGCGGCACCCACGGAGCGTTGGGATTGATTTTGCAGGAGGAGGGATTGCCCGTGCAAGGCAATTGCCCGTACAGGTTTTCACCTGTAGTCAGAGAAAAGGCAGAACACGTGGGCGTAGACATCGGTAGGAGGGTAGATGTGATTGGGGCTCGTGGAGGTTCTCATCTAACTGCCTCTGTTCTCTTGGTGAAAGAAGAAAGCTGTGTGTGAGGGCCAGGGAGGAGCAGGGAGCGAGCAGGAGGTTGATGAAGGAGGGAGCAGGGCATGGCCGCTGGGTGTTTGTAGAAGAGGGCCACGGGAGCTGGTGTTTGGAGCCGAAGGTGAGAACGGGTATTTCTCCCTCATTCGCTTCTGCAGCACAGGTGCACATAGAGGGATGGACAGTGGGGTTTAATCGTGGTAACAGTTCATCCAAGAAAATGCAGTGAAGTGAGAGACACGAAAGCAGGGAGTGGAAAGACGGGCCCTGAATTTGAGCCGGGTGGGCGGGAAGCGCAGGCACGGGGAGGAGGAGGTGGGTAGTGGTGGCTGGTGTCCCCAGGGGGCTGCAGGTTCCTCTGTGCACAAGGGTTCTCGACCTCCTTGTAGGGGGATGACTTCCAAAGGCAGGAAGTGGTGGTTGCAAAGTCTGATGCTCGATGTTGACGTTTGGTGAGGGCCGGTTTGCAGATGTTAGTGGTGATATATTTTGGTTTGCAAACAACAGTGACTGGTGCTGGGCCCATGGTGGGGGGAGGGCGGAGAGCTCCGTCTGTGGAGGCTGGCTGAGCATTCTGTTTGCTGTTCTTGGTTTCTTCTCTGAACTGTCTGGACATATTCTTTGACCATTTGGCTTGTTTCTTACTGACTTACAGATATTTTTAATATATTCTTGGTAATTATCTTTAGATGTTTATAATTATAAATTTTTAATATGAAGCCTATTTTTACTTTTGTGATGGTGGCATTCAGTGCACAGTTTTACATTTTAATGTAATTTATTGACTTTGTATATTATGGTTTATGCTGTTTTACGCCTTGTTTGAGAAACCTATTTTTTCCTTAAGATCATGAAGTGTTTTACTAAAAGTTCAAATTTTGTTTGTTTTCTGAAGTATATTAAATTTCATTGGCTGCTATATATTTTCACAATCCTTTGATTTTAAAAAACAATTGGAGGTATGATTGACATGTAAAAGGTTAAAGGTTGTACAATTCAAGAGTTTGGGGATAAGTATACGTACACCTGTGAAATCACCACCACCACGGAGGCCACAGACATGTCCATCACGTTCCAGCTTCTTCCCGCCCCCTTTATTACTATTATTGTGTGCATGTGTGTGTGCACGTGTGTAAGACCAGACAGCATGAAGTCTACCCTTGTAGCAAATTTTAAGTGGACGGTGTGGCATTGTTAACTGTGGGCACAGTGTTGTACAGTAGGTATCTAGGGCTTATTTACCCTGCGTAACTGGAACTTTCACATCCAGTTTATAAATGTTAGTGAAGTAAGGTGGCATAATCACTTTACTTTGTATCTCATCTTTGAAAGAGTATGTAATGTTTTAGCTTCAATTTTCTGTTGTTCTTTATTAGTATATAATTTCTTTACTAAGTACAAAGTACAAAAGTAACCAAAGTTAGAAGTAAGTTGTCTGCATTGAACGTTTTGATGTTTATTATTGGACGTTTAAGTTCAGCTGTGATGTTACAGTCTTTCCTTTGTCAGTGTGGCTTAATCTAAGGAGCACGCAGAATGGGTCTGGATTCCAATGCTGTTCTGTTGTGTGTCTAGCCTGAGACAATAGTTTCTCTCAATAGGACATGCAAGAACAGGAAGAAGTACTTGATTTGATGATGTTGGCATCTTATCTGAAACTTATCGTTGGTTTTAGTTCTGCTTTAAATATAACCATGGTGCCTAGATTCAGAACTTATCTGATTTTTTGTTGTTGTTGTTAGTTTAATTAACTGTATTTAATGAAGTCAAATAAAGTGTAATTTTTTCCCCCTTGAATGTTAGACATATAATAGTTGCCAACAGAATTGAGCAATGGATGCCAACAGAATTTATATATCCTCATGTTTTCTGAGAAATTAGAAGTTGTTGGGTGTAACTGATTGTCGAGTCTGTTTAATGAGTAACCAGAGGTGGTGGTCTGAGTCTCTGAGCATTTAAAAGCGGACAGTTTTAGGTTAGTCATGAAATGAAGTCTGCTCCGCGTTCTCCCACTTTGCCACCTGCAGCTGTTCCTCTGATTTTCTCCTCATTCTCAGTGCCTGCCACGTGCCGTGAAGGATGGACGTGGTCCCTGGGATGTGTGGTTCAGACTTGGTGTCTCAGACTGTGCTGCGAACCGTTCTTTACACGTTGTTTTTTGTTCGAGTTGGCTGTGCCGCACGCACCCTTCTGCTGCAATTCTGAAATGCCGTTTTGGAGGCAGACCTCTTGCTGAGGGTGCATCCAGCTTAATGTGTTGTTTTCTCCTGGTAGGATTTCCGCCGGAAGAAAGAACTTTTGCAGACCAGTGATACATTTAAAGAGTAAATTTCTCCTGCACACATTGTTGGTGTGTAAGTATGTTGGTATATTCCCGTTAGAAGATTGCCACTTTCCAGTGAAGTGGAAGATCCAGCACTTCCACTCTTGGAATTAACTTACCCCAGGCAATGCTGGCACGGGCGCCCTGGGAGGTATGCGCCCCGGGAGGCGTGCGCGCCCAGGTCCGTGGCGGTCGGTGTTTCAGAAGAGCCAGAGACAGAAGCAACACAGATGCAGTTAACGGTGGAATTAACGCATAGATGAGTGGGTGAGCCTCTGGTACATAGTGAGAAGTGAAAACAAAAAACCTTGTCTACCCGCACCGTTCCTCAGTGGTATTTTATATAAAGTCCAAACACGAGAAAAAAGTGAGCTCTGCTCTTCAGAGATTTATATTTAAATGGTGAGATGAGAACCAAAGAAGAGATTATTACAAAAATAACCACTGTGCCCGCCCATCTGAGAGCTGAGGGGCGATGGGGGGAGCAGCACACAGCTGGTGTCGAGGGGTCGGGAGGCTTCTGCGCTGCCAGTGGTCCTCTGTTTCTTGACCTGGGTGATGGTTGCTTATGTTTGTTTAATAGTTCTTTAAATTGTATACGAGTATATACAATATATTATTTATTTGGTTTACATTTCTCTGTACAAGGGGGAAAGTCTGATACTGATAGAACTTTGGATGCCCACGCAGACCACGGGCGACATTTCTGCAGTGGGCGGTGTCAGAGCGCCCCCCAGCCTGCGCCTTCAGTGCGCAGTGGCCACCCTGCCCTGGGTGCGTTTCTGGCCACGGGCAGCAGTGGCTCACGCTTCTAGGTAGAGGACAAGGGAAGGGGCTAGTTTGTTTGAAGTCATGCTTTTCTTGGTAGGACTGGGAGCCTTCGGATTTTTTTTTTTTTTTTTAAGGACTGTCCCTGTAAGCCTCTGGAACATAATTATGCCTTCAGGTTTTCTTCTTAAACAGCATTCTTGCAGTTCTGAGTTATATTTCACAAGCTTTGAGACTGGTATCATATTCTCACCTAACACTGAGGCATAAAATATTAGATCTTTAAGCAATTTTTCCACCCCTACTTTTTTCCCCTAATGATGAGTCATTAAATTAATGACATATGCTTTATCTATTTCTTTTAAGATGTCACAGATAACAAGAGTTAGAAGAATGTTTACAATGTGAGCAGAATGCACTGGAGCAATACTTAAGAAAATCATGACAAAAAATCTAGCCCTGGCTGGTGTGGCTCAGTGGATTGAGCTCCAGCCTGCACACCAAAGGGTGGCCGGTTGCATTCCCAGTCAGAGCACCTGCCTCGGTTGCAGGCCACGCCCGGGGCAAGGTGGGGTGGGGGGTGGTTGTGAGAGGCAACTACACATTGATGTTTCTCTCCCTCTCTTTTTCCAACCCTTCCCCTTTCTAAAAAGAAATAAGTAAAAATCTAAAAAGTTAAAATTAAATCTATAAGCTCTGTTTAAGTGGATCAAATAAAAATGAAATAATCAGACTATATCAGCAGAGTTGTCTATGCATATTTTTATTTTCACGTAATTTTATGAAAGGTCAAGTTTGTGAGGGGCATTTTAGTATAATGACTTTTCTGGGGGACAGGCTCTGTGTCTGTTTGCCCGCAGTTGGACTGAAAGGGAAGAGAAAGCCTATCTGTCTGGCAGCTTCCGCTTTTAAATTAAACTCTGGACTCGTTTCCCATGAAGCAGCAGGATAGTTGTATTGCCCTCATCAATCAGTTTGCTTTTTTCTCTTTTTAAATGGTATGTATTTTATTAGTTGTACTAGTACATTTTCATATTATAAAGGCAATTTAAGAGCGTGAAGAACCTTCTTTTGACATTTGAAGCATTTGAAATAACACAAAACAGAACTATTCGTTAAAAAAAATCTTTTTTTGTGTAACGACAAAAAAGGGCAGGTTTAACCACACACAAGTCTTTCCTGTCTTGCAGCTGGACATTGAAGGGGCCTAATTTACTGGCCTTTTTTTTTTTTCAAACTTCCAGAGGTACAATGTGGAGAAACGTGTTTGCTAGACCTCGGTGGGTCCTGTTTTCTGTTGATTTGAGGCAGGCTCTTCTTTGCCTGTTGGTGCTGGTCCAGCGGCACCCTTTTCATCATGAGCATCGTCAGCGTTGACTTTCATTCTCTTTCCCAGAAACTGTACTTTTCCTTTAACAGACCCAGCCTGGGCGGCTTTAATTCCTTTTCGTCTGTGACCTTTTCATTTCCATTTGTGTAGGGATTCTCGCTGATCCTTGGGGATTTTTCCAGGACTGCTCTTTCTATCTTTCCTGGGCCTTCCTACATCTCTTCTTTGTTCCGTAAATGTAGGCTACCGTTCTGGCTTCCTAGTCTTTCTCTAGTGCTTCTGGTAGCTTTTTGTTTAAATGGAATCATTCCCTCTTGTGTTTCTCTGATAAAACCTATCCACTTTATTTCCCAACGTTTTGAGAAAAGGAAGTGTGGGTCTTCTATATAGGTCTGATCATTTAAGTCAGCCCCAAATTTCTGTGACTATCCAAGCTTCTCTTCTGGAGTTTTCATTTCAGCATCCATAGTAACTCTGTTATTCTTCACTAGCTCTTAATTTAGCTTACACTTTATATTGCTTTCTTCATTTTTTTTTTTTGCAAAGTAATCTTCCTTGAAGAGTATTAGAAGGCATGTATGTTAATGCTTCTGAGCAGGTGTCTTTTTAGAAACTTTTTAGCAAATCCAGGACTATCAGATACTGCAAATATTGATCCCTTAAATGTTTGATCCCTTCGTGTAATGTTTTTTCTCATTTTAAGATTCTGTATTTGATCTTTATCTTTTAATCTTTCTTTTATTTCACCAAGGGTTATACCAGTTGAGAAGCCGTTCATGTAGATGGGTCTATTTTTACATAATTTAAAAATATTTATTAGTCATTAGAAAGACTTTTCATATTCATGAGAGAGGTTTGCATGGAGAGCTGCTGATTTTTAGCTTTATGTTCATTTATTCCCATGAGTTTTGTCTTTTATTTTGTTAATGCTTCTATTAAAATCTCTCAGGCAGTTTAACATGTTGAATTTCATTATCTCTAGAGGTGTCCCGCTGTTGTCCAGTTTGATCTGTTGCTTTAAAATTTGTCTCGTGGCAGCTTAGTCAGCAAAGTAACACTTGGTTTGATGACAGGTTTTGGTCCCTGAGCAGCCATTTTTTTTGCTGTCATTTCCATTTCAAACGCGTGGGGAAGGCTGTTGAGTTGCAGCACACCTTGTACAGGCGTCCATTTCCTACCAAGTGAGGCCCCTTATTTACTTTTGTTAGCATTTGAATTGCTGATTCTTTTTAGGTTTTTCTGAAGAGTTGCCAGGACACACAATTCCCGTATACCCTTCACCTATAGTGATGTCCTTTTTCTGTTCCAAATTAGGACACTACTTTGTGACAGTTTCTGTCTTTTCTGGTCTTGGCACTGTCGAAGAACAGTTAGGTATTTTGTAGGATGTTCCTCAATTTGGGGTTTTCTGATATTTTCTCATGATTTGACTGAGGCTGTGGATTTTGGGGGAGAAATACACAGAGATGCCTCTCTTGCTGGATCTTACCCGTGAACCCATGACACCAACATGACCTCACTTTGATCACGTGGTTTAATATGGTGTCCGTCGGGTTTCTCTGTTGTAGAGTTACTTCCAGTTATCTGTTCACTAGATGAGTGACCAATTCCCGCTCACCCTCACAGGGATGGGAACTAAGCTTTACCCACTGGAAGGAGGGCTATTGAGGAATTGGTGGGCATATGTGAAAAGAGTGACAGTGAATAATAATTACCTTGGGGGAGGTATTTTGATGCTATGCAGATACTCTAATTTTTTTTAAAGGCTCAGGGAACCCAGTTCTCTCAGAATGAGGCAGAGAATTGCATCAGATAAAAGGTCAAATTGTGGATGAATGGGTAAAGAAGTGGTGCATATTACGAGTATACAATGGAATATGACTAGCCATTAAAAAGAAATCTTGTCATTTGCAACAGTATGACTGGACCTAGAGGGTATTGTGGTGAGTGAAATAAGTCGGAGAAAGACAAACGTCAGATGATTTCACTTATATGTGGGATTTAAAAAAAATAAATGAATAAGCAGAACAGAAACAGACTCATAGACAGAGATAGTGGACTGGCGGTTGCCAGAGGGCAGGGGGTTGAGAGGATGGGTCGAAAAGGTGAAGGGATTGAGAGGTACAGACTGGTAGTTACAGAATGGTTATGGGGATGTAAAGTACAGTATAGGGAGTGTAGTCAGTAATGTAATAACTAGGTACGGTGCCAGGTGGGTACCAGATTTATTAGGTGATCACTTCATAAATTATATAAATGTCTAATCATGGGGTTGTACACCTGAAACTACTATATCAACTGTATATCAACTGTAATTAAAAAATAAGTTATTTTTTAAAAAGGTCAAATTATGTTGACTAAGTACTTGACCTTTCTGTTTAAGCTTTACTGCAGAGCCATCTGTATTATATATGGTGCTAGTGGTCCTGTTCTTGTGTTATTGACTCTTCTGTCAATTTTTTTGAAGAGTGGAATCACTTATATTAACTGAATGGGGTTAATGAGGATACATTTGAGAAACAAGGTAAAACATCAATAACTGATTTTAATTTCTTCCTCATTAATCAGTAACAAAATGCTTATTTTATCTCTTAGCTTTTGTGGCTACCAAGTGAGAAGCTAGAGATACAGGGGTTGGCAAAAGTAGGTTTACAGTTGTTCATATAGAAAAATAACAATAATACAAGAAGCAACTGTAAACCTATTTTTGCCCATCTCTGTGTGTGCATACGTGTACAAGTATGTATATGTATATATGTGTGTGCATGCATGTATACATGATTACATATGTACATATATTGATATTAGTAGCTCCATTCCAAATGACTTGTATCACACGTCTCAAATCCGTTAGTCAGAAAATCTCTAGTGTTGCGCTTCTTTATGCAAGAGGCAGTTATGGTGCCCTGTGGAATCAGGAGGTGCGGTCTTCTACAAGTTACCCCAGCAGGAGTCGATAGTGAGGAGGCAGGTTTCGGCAAGCCAGCAGTCACCCCAGCACACACCAGCTACTCTGCCGAAGTTGGGGCAAGTCTGTAGCCATGACTGTCCCGGCTGCTGTCCGGACAGCGGCCGGTCCAGAGAGGGGGTGTGGGTAACGTTTTTAGACTCCTTAGGGGGAACACATCACGACATTCTGGCCTATGACATAACTGTTTATTCCTCACTGCTATTGTCAACAGCTCCATAATCTAAATGTATTGTTCAGATATTTCAGTTTAGTAAGAGGAAATCTGGAGCAATAGTATTTGGTACAGAGCCGGATACAGGGAAGGATTTCTAGCACTTAAAAGAATTGTAAAGTCTTAAATATATGATCAAGATTTGGCAGCGGTGGTTTAATAGTAGTCAAATTGGATTTGACTGCCATACTGAGGTTTTGCCTCTTAACTGTATATTATCTCTTTGCTCCAGAACAGATCTTTTGTAATGTGCTATTGTCAGAACTATTTTCACTTCCTCTCCTTCCCTTCCCTTCCATTTTTCTTTCCTTCCCTTTCTTCCTTCCTCTCTCTCTCTGTCCCTGTCTCTCTCTCTCTTTTTGCAGAAGGCAGCATTTCTGATTCTCTGCGTCATTAGAGTAGGGTTAGGGTGGGAAGGGGTAGGGGTTGGGAGAGGGAGTGGTCTTGCAGGAATTTGCAGTGGGGAAGGCAGCACTATTGTGGTATGTACTGGAGCCAACTTCTGCATTAGGTTGAATAGCAATACCTACTTAATTTGGGGTGGAGGGAGTAGTTGAGGTGTAGGCATAAATGTTGTAAAATAGTTCTTTTTATAGAGCACCTGGCTGGGTATTTGGTACATTATATACAGTATTTTATCTAATCAAGATAACCCTGGAAAGTCAGCATTGGACCATTTTATAGAGGCAATTTAAGCTCAAGAAAGTGAAATGACTTGCCTAATGTCACATAACTAGTATGTGATAGAACTGTAGTACGACTTCCTATTTGTCTTACAAAACCCACCACTGTTCTTTGTACTGAGCTGTGTGCCTTCTGCAGAATGCTTGCAGCTGGTTCTGCAGTGACAGGCTCTTTGGATGTATAGAAAACCGTCATACGGTTTGGAATAGTTATGTCCCTCCTCCGTAATAGAAACAAGACAAGACACACATTTGTCTACTTTGAAAAAATTATCTTTGTTGGATAGTTTGGTGCCTTTTGATCTGGCCATGACTATAAAAACATTTCTTACTTGTACTTGTGTCACTTATACTGAAAAATATAAAAAAATATGGATTTATTTCAGCTCTCTGGCTTGTATTATTATGATAGTTACTCAGGAGCTCTGATATGGAAATAAGTTTTTCTTCACTGCTGATACTTATTAACTCAAGCAAAAAGACAATTATGAGTTAAACTATGTATGCTGTCTGTGCAAATGAAACTCATCAGCTTCATGTTAGGAAACTGACAAGGTATTACTGTTGTTCATGTTTTCCATATTACCTCTAAGGTTTCTTTAGATAGCTTCACCTTGTAATTTTGAGAGAAAATGAAAAAAGATTACTGCTAGGGCTTGGACGAGTCTTGGCAAAAGTTGTGATTGTAATATTCATACATAAATTCAGGTTACCTCAGTAGACCATTGAATCAATAAGTACACCTTACTGATTTTAAAGAGAGAGGAATGGTTGGGAGAGAGAGATGCAGAGAGAGAAAAAACATTGATGTGAGCAACATTGATTGGCTGCCTCCCTTTCATGCCCTGACTGGGGATTGAACCCACAACCCAGGTATGTGCCCTCACTAGCAATCAAATCCGCAAGTTTTTGGTGTACGGGACGGTGCTTCAACCAACTGAGCCATCCTGTCAAGGTCAATGATCCCTGTTTTGAAGTGAGAGAGTACTTATTCGTAAAGTGTTTCTGAATCCTAGATTAATCTTCTTTAGTTTTGATTGGAGCCTCAAGTGATGTCATTTTTAGTGTAGGCTAGTTTTAACTATATATAGGAGCTATATTTTTTCCTGATATTTTGAAGCCAGAATGGTATTGCGAGTTAGTAATGCTTTAATTTGCATGTGGTGTAAGTGGGGTTTGGGAATGAGCTTGTCTGTACCTATCCTTAGAGCAGGAAGTAATTCGAGGGCTCTCCGTGTGTATGGCTGATAATAATAAATGGAGCGAGTCTGGGGCAAGTTTTCTCCTTAGGTCTTTGCCTCTTTTTCCCTCTGTGGACTGCCTTTCCTTTCCCAGTTAGGTACTTGACTACCTATTTTTATGCACTCGTTCATGCTTTGCTTGCTCCAGGCTATCTCTCCTGGGAAACCCATGCATGTAAATTTAGTATTCATACTTTATGCTCCTACTGTGTGTGGCCCCAGGCTACAGCCAGAAAAACTGGAGGGAGTGTTGCTGGAGAAGCAGTCTGTCTGGAGTGCTCACGAGTGGGACTGTACCAGGACACCCTACAGGAAAGAAAGTATATTGGAAAGCAGCCGATGAAGTGAAATCATTTTAGAGCAGGCTGCTCAGTGAGGTCTTGTCGAGACATTCCCAGTGCACTGCTGTTTGAGTATTTGAAAGGTGTGCTTTTAGCCAAGATATTATTAAATCTGGTCTGTGTAGGCGTGTGCATGTCTGTCAGATTGTAGTGTAATTCCCAAAAAAAACCATTTGCTGCTCCTGATGTGACTTTACAATAATGTGTCTTTGACCCTATGTACTTGATTTTCTCACACCTAATGACCACTGCACCTGGTTGCTGTAAGCCAGACTAGTTTACAATACAATCATTTAATAAAATAGCACTAATTCAATGAGATTGTCCTCAGCATTCTCCCTTGTTATTCTTATGCTTTTTTCCTTTAAAATTTAAAATCTTAGTGAAAAAGGGAGTTGTTTCTTGTTTTGAAACCAGAAAACAGAGGATTAAGAACTATCATTGCATAATGAATTCATAGCAGGAACAAGTTAGTGTTCACCTGGATAATTTCTTCAAATAGCATCTTTAGTCTCTTGCATTGCTCCTGCTATGCTAATAATCAGCAGTTGACTTAAGAAAAGTCTACAGCCACATATGAATTGCTTTTTTCTTGACCACA
Source organism: Artibeus jamaicensis (assembly GCF_021234435.1). NCBI lineage: Eukaryota > Metazoa > Chordata > Mammalia > Chiroptera > Phyllostomidae > Artibeus > Artibeus jamaicensis. Next base: position 485,121 of record NW_026521221.1, read on the forward strand.
TAAGGTCCCTGTTGCTTTTCTGCAAGTACCCTTGGCACTTCCCAAGGGCGCTAAACTACTGTTAGTTGAGTGAAGTTTTGTATTTTGAACTTCTGGTGTCTTTTCCCTCATTCTTCAAGGAGCATCCTAGAATGTACACTCTGAAACACAAAAATCTCAGATACCATTTGGTCCATATCTGTCTCTTTTCAGATGGGGTAACTGAGACTCATAAAGTTGGTTAGACCTAAGGCCATACAGAGGTTTCTTGGAGATGAATTGCTCAGATAAGTGTCTTTTCTGTAGGTTCATAGACAGTGTGGTCTCTAAATCTTACCAGTAGACACCCATTGAATTCCGGTTTTTATTTTGGAGAGAAATTTGAGTTGATTCCTTTGGGGTAAACGGTGACCAGATTGATAATAGAAAGGAAGTAAAGATCATTTCAGAGTTAGAAGTTAGGAATATTCTTTTCTAAACAGATTCATATAGGATGAGGAAGAAATCTGGAGTACCACGTAAGCCAAAAGGTCATATTGATTATCTGTTTTTGATCGATCTTGTTCTAATACCTCTACGCATGCCTGATGTGGACATGTATCTCTTTCTGCTGTCCATTTCCCACATTCGTTTTTGTTAGACTTGGGATTTAGGTTATTACTTACCGGTTTTCATGTTTGTAATTTATGTCCTTCTAATGTTTCTTAGGGATGGGAGCCCTGGAAAGGGTAAAAACTGAGGCTGATTTTCATTTTTATCAAACCCTTCAGGGACCAATTTCATTTTCATTTGGTACTTTTGTTTCCTGTGCTCTTCTCCCTTTTTTCCTTAATCCTTGAGAGACCTGGTCTGGCCACATTCATTTAGCGTAGTCCGGGACCACACTGTAGTCTGGTATCACAGCAGGTGCAGAGGGCGCTCAGGAAGTACTGCCAGGACAAGAGAACGGCCAGTCTGAAGTGCTTCTCTGCCTGGAGGCAGACGTGCTTCTCGTATTGTCTGCTCTGATCCCCACGTTTTTCTGGACCAGAAAATTTACATAAATTTTCTGCAAATTTATATAAAAATTAGCAGTTTTATACAAGGGCAGTGAATTTTGAAATAGTCTTTCTGTTGTAAACCTGGCTGCTCTAACAGGGAATTAACATACCAGAAAATCATATTTTTACAAGATCATAGTTTAGAGTAGGGGTGTCAAATTTATTTTCACCAGGGGCCATATCAGCCTCATGGTTGCCTTCAAAGGGCCAAAATAATTTTAGGCCTGTATAAATGTAACTATTTCTTAACTGTTAAGGAGTTGAGATTACATTCAGCCCTTTGAAGGCAACTGTGAGGCTGATGTGGCCCCCATTGAAGATGAGTTTGACACCCCTGGTTCAGAGTATAATAGAGAACCGGTGATTCTCCCTTTGCAGACAGAAAGTTTCAAGGTTCAAAATTTTACAGACATTTGCCCTGGCTGGTGTAACTCAGTGGATTGAGCACAGGCCTGCGAACCAAAGCATTGCTGGTTCGATTCCCAGTCAGGGCACATGCCTGAGTTGCAGACCGGGTTCACAGTGGGGAGTGCACAAGAGGCAACAACACACTGGCGTTTCTCTCCCCCTTTCTTCTTTCCTTCCCCTCTCTCTAAAAAATAAATAAAATCTTTAAAAAATTTTTATAGACATAGATATAGTGATATAATGAAAAGGAAAATATGCACGGACCATCCTTTCTTTCAATGCGTCCTTGCAGGAGAGAGAACATATGAGTCGTGTGTGGTAAAGCCACTGGGTTGGCATCCAGCAGCCAGGCTGACTCTGAGTATGGCAGGCATCTTGGCCTTTTAAGGAGAGAGAATGCGAATGTGTGAAATGGAATTCATTGTGCTATGCGGTCTTTTATGTGCTTGTGAATGAAGGCAAGGGTCGAGCAGGCGGAGGATTTCTTTGACTCTGTCCCGTCTTCCGCATTTGCTGAGTCCTTGATCAGGCCGTCTTTCTGTGGCAGCGGTGTACGGGAAACAATGCGTTTCAAGGTGAAGGTATTGGAGCTCATTCTCAATTGTTACCCTGAAGGCCAGCTTCCCTATCTCACTGTAAGAACTCCTGTCGGTGTGTATTGTTGTGGGTTTTTGCTTATTTTGTGTTTAAAAGGGAATGGGTGGATTTTCTGACTGTCATTAGAGCGAGGCGATGCACATCACTTCTTTGGTACTGACTTGAGCCAATGACACATTTAAAAAACAAACAAGGTATTAACTTTGCTTCAACTTGCTTGTGCCTTTGTGACTACAAGTTTAGGTATCTCTTCTACATATGAAATCACTGCTGAGTGTTGGTTTCCTACCCAAGGGACCCTGTAATGTTCATTATTTTCCTTCTATCCAGGATGTCACTACAGCTCAGGAAGCTGACCCAGGGGGAAGATAAAAGAAACTAGTCACTATGATTCTGTTGTCAAGGACATTTGTTTCAAAAGTTCAACCGGGAGTCTGAGATAGGAAAATATACAATCAATTTTTTTTATCTTTGTCTCTTGTCTTGGTATTGACATTTATTTAAAGTATCTGTAACGAAGATAGTTGTCTATTATGGTTACAAAAGGTCCTTCTCTTGATTAAGGTGAATGAATTATAACTAGCTCCTAACACACTTATCTCAAGTACTGCCTCCTGGAGTTTGTGTTCTCAGACCTGTTTATGGAGAGACCATGAAAATTATCTGATGCAAAAATAGCAAAGATTGGTTATTTGTTAAAGCTGGTTGGTAAGTATTGTATATGGGTGTTACATGTTTGAAATAATTCATAATAAAATATCTAAAAATAAATAGAATCTGCCCTGGCTGGTGTGGGTCAGTGGATTGAGTGCTTGCCTGCAAAGCAAGGGGTGGCTGGTTAATTCTCAGTCAGAGCACACGCCTGGGTTGTGGGCCAGGTCCCCAGTAGGGGGTGCATGAGAGGCAACCGCACACTGATGTTTCTGTCCCTCTTTTCTTTCTTCCCCTCTAAAAATAAATAAATAAAATCTTAAAAAAATAGAATCTCAATATATTTCAAAAGATTTTAAAACATTTTAGGGGGGAAAGACATTGCTCATTTGGGGGATTTGGGTTCAAAATAGGAATAATAGTTATGCGACTTTCTTAGTACACAGGTGTTGGAGAATAGTGTTGGAGATGATCAGTGAATAGAAGCGAATAATTTATTACATAATCATAATAAAATATTACATAATAAATTATGACAGTTATATTACCACATTTGAAACATGTTGTAGACAGAAACGATACTTCCTCTTGAAAAACAAGGTTGCTATTCTTCAATATATTCTGCTAGATGTAAAGTTTAGTTCTATATGGTTTGTAGTTTAAATATTTAAGACTTTGTCTCACTTTCAAAGTACAGTAAATTACAGAGTCCATAAACCTGAAGTTAATTAAAGGCAAATAAAATGTTTGGCATAATGTTATAGGTGAAAAAATATAAAAAGGGCCACTTCATGGCATTTCCAACAATCGAATTTTGTTGATTTTTTTATACGGAATTCTGACTCCTATTGTGACACATTCTCACTGTTTCATTACCATGCCTTCTTGATTGCAAATGATGTAATTTTTTGAGATTTTGTTAATTATAGTTACTTCTGGGATATTCTGATGCAAATTATAGGTGTTTAGTTCTTATTTACCAACTTGTAATTTATTTGAATTCTAGGTCTTGGTTGCTCGATCATTGTTGAGACGAGAATACTTGAGTAGTACGCTGTGCACCCACGCCACACTGTTTTGCAACCTGTGCCCTCTAGGACCAGCAGGAACTATTGCTTCACGTAACTCATTCCAGGAATTTCAGAGTATCTGGTGGTGTCTATATGGCATCGTGTATATGTTAAAGTGCAGAAGGATACCTTTGTGGGTCCTCTAGATGGCAGAACAGTGGCAGCAAGTGTACCTTAGGAGCCAGTCCAAGAAGTGTGGGGAGGGAAGAGCAAGGAGGATGGGGTGAGTAGGGCACCTGCTACATAGCCGGGCTCTCGGCTCTCCATTTCAACCCAGCCAGGGTAGATCTGCTTTTATATGCTCTATATATTGTGGTGTTATCTAAGATTTTGTTTGAAAGAATGTAATACTGCTAAAAAATGACGGGTTATCAAAAACCCTTGAGTTGTGCGCAACAACATTAAACCCTTGATTCCTGTGGGGATAATATAGGCATTGGTGCACATGCGCCCAGCTCCTCTAGAGAGTGTCGCAGACTCTGTCCCAACACACATGCTGATGAACTCTGGAGTGAATGCTGCTGGCTTCAATTCTCTTCTTGCCTTCATTTTTATAAGAGAGGATGAGGTATAGCATAAGCTTTAGTCTTTGTCCTCACTTTGAAAGAGATCACCATTGCTGGCATGGATTTAACAGATGAATCTGATACTGTGGCTCTGAAACTCAGAGGAGATTTGACTTAGATATCTGCATAGATTCATGCCTCTCACAGAGAGGGAGAGAGCGTAGACTTAAGTGGAAGATTTTTAAGTCTGTCACTTCCCCAGTCTCATCTTTGAGTGGGAAGCTGATTGTAGTAATAATACTTTGGTTTCTTTTGCAAAATGCTTATCCATATTCTCCTGTAATTCCTTTTTAGTAGCAGGGCCAGGTTAGATCCTTTTGGACTATTGATGAAGTTCTAGATCATAATGTATGGCAAATGTGGTTTCCATATATCAAATACAGCAAATAAGGTATAAATATGCTATCTATATTTGTACACTTCATAATACCATATAACATTCTTAACAGATTGGATATCTTTGTAGCCATATTTCAGTGTGACTGCCCCAGAAAGTCCCCCACCTTGGAACTTTTCTGTACTTGTTCGATTTGCTCATTACTAGTGAATTGAACCTGAGGTTTATTTTAGCATCACTATTCTTCTGCCTGTTGATGAGAATGCCCTTGAGAATGTCTTAGGGTGCATTTTCACATTCATATAACACATCTGTTGATTAACTAGTCCTGTGCTTATCTCAGGAATAGACAAAGTAATGAGATGTGGTCCTCATTCTCAAGGCCCTCACCCACAAGCTTGCCGAGTTTGGTAGGCAAGATAAGTGTGTAAATAGCTTTCCAATGCAGCCTAACAAGGTGTCATAAGGGAGGTGTGATCACAGTCCTATGGAAGTTCCTAGGCATGAAAAACTCTTCTGCAGGGCCTACTCCAGGTTACCCAGAAGTTACTGCATGCAGAGGACTGTGTCCTTGCAACACACAAAGGAAGACTTGCAGTTGGTGACGGATCAGATGTTGGAGCAGTGCCATGTGAGGTACTAAGCCTGTAGATTTAGATTATTGCCCCAAGAAAATTCTGTCGACAGCTGGAGATACTGGCATAACAACTGGAAACTGTCTTTGACCTTCACTACCCAAAGAGCACATTATAACATTCATATAATGATAATCAGTAAACAGGAAGCCCACATATACTGATGAGAAGTCGTGACTTCAAACTATGGTCTAAAAAGTGGTAATGTGTTCTGATTCACCTGCATTCTTGAGATATTTCACCAATACCTCCAATATTATGTGAAAAGTGGAGTCTGGCAGGATCTTCAAACAACTGTTGAAAAATAAAGTGGTCGTGTTTAACCAGTACATAGAACTGGAAAAATGCTGTCAAAATTTTCTCTCATACCATTATTTCAAGCCAGTTGTATAACTGGAGATAACAAGACTTCAGCATGGCTTGTAGATATTCATGGGGTTGTTATTCTTTTATTTACACATCTATGTAGACTGTGAATCTAGGAGGCTGAAACACAAATGACTGATGCTGTGAGTTGAGACTATTGGATCTAATCAAAGGATAGGCTACCCCCGTGCTCTGTGCGGAAGGATTGGCTGTTCTGCCTTGTCCTGTGCAGCTAGAGCTGCATAAAGGTGATAAAAAGAGGGGAGATGGTGTTTGTGTGAGCATGTGTGTAAGAAAGAGGAGCTCTCATTTTGTCTCCTTTGTTGAGCTCTCCCAAATCATTTCTATTATTTTTTGCATTTTTTTATTTTTGTAGAACACAGTTGTTTTACTTATTAAAGATGTTCCTTCTCTTTTATGAATTCATATTAGAGGATGTTCACTAGCTTCCTCCCTGCCCCCATTTTATAATGCTAGTTTGTGTGCCACATACTAATTGATCTATGTAATGGGATCACTTCCTACTCCATGTTTAGGAGTCTCTTTCTCATTCAGATTCTTTCCCATTTCCAGTGTGTGGATGGTTTTCTCAGTTCCTGAGCATCAGTGTTACTGTTGGAACCAAGGTGAGATTTCGCACCTGCTGCTCAGTTCTCTAGGTTTCCCTTCTGTTATTGTCTGGTTGCTTGCTGGTATTTCCCTCACTCCCATTTTACCATCACCTGTGAATTTTATTATCGTGATGTTTACTTCCTCTTTTAAATTATTAATGAAGAAAACTGTGAAACGGTACTTTCATCTTTAATAGCAGTCTCAGTAAAAGTGTCAACTGCAGTGAAAGCATCTTTCTCTAATTCAGTGCCTGTCACGCATCTCTTTAGCGTCCCTGTGATGTGACTTGAAATGATAGTGCTCACATGCCTTTTGCAGCCAGTGCACACTGAAAGGTTATAATCATCTATTTGATATCACAGCCACTTCCCCAGCTACCCATTGTGATGTCACAAACCAAAGATCCTTCTTTCTCAGTGGGAAGAAGCTGGAGAGGAGATGAGTCTCCATGATGAACCATCATCCTAATTCAAATCTGATTGATTCATGAAGAAAAGTAACCATAAAAAGGAACAAATGTACCAGCTGCTTGACATATCCTGTTGAATTAAGCTTGAAAAACTTTTCCATTATACTGGAGTGAAAGAAAGTCTTTCAAATATTTTAAGGAAAATTTGAAAATTACAGTAATGCATAAATATTTCTTTATTGAATTTAAAGATATTATGTAGTGCCAACCCCTTTAAATGAAATATTAACACTTAAAAATGAATTTTAGGTATAATTCTAATTTTCTATACAAAACTATATTCAGGCAAAGATAGCACATGACTCTAAAAGAAGTCAGCAGAGACACTAAATGGAAGTATTTGATTCTGACCTGATTACCTCTTTTGGTTTTCTCATGGTTCAAATAAAAAGTTCATAGCTTTTGGATGATTTAAAACGTGCAGAATCTAAGGAGTTAGTAATAAATATCATTGAAAGGGTAGGGTGACCAAAATATTTGCTCCATTTCTATGAGGAACCCAGTGATGCACAGTTCTATCACAATGTAACACTTTTATATACCACATGCACAGAATACACTTTAAATTATAGAAACAATTAGGCACTCATTGACTACTTCCCAAGAACATCAAAAAATATTTTAATTGCTAAATGCATTAACACGGGAAAATTCCCAGAAATGAATTAGATCTTCAGGTACCAGCATAAAGCTCCTTATCCATTCATGTCCATGAGATGCTAAGGAAGTTTCAGCTTTTTAACACATCATTGATAAAGTTAGCTAACTGATAAAATTAGCTAATGTTTTCATTTTTCACCAAAATGAAGAGGAAAATGTAGATCATTGCACATCAGTATAGTGTTTTTAAACTTCAGTCATCGTTATTCAGAATGGATTATTACAGAGAAAAGCCCGGATTTACATAGAGAAGAGGAAGACTGGTCAGCGCTGATGCTGACCAGAGCTGAAGGGGAGGGGAGCAGTGGCGGTTTGCCCACCCGTTGTCATTGGGAAGTAAGTCGTGGAGGCAGAGTGCCCACACTGCTGGGATATGAGTCTCTGTGCACATTCCAGTGAATGAGTCCAGTCCAGGAGACTTCGGAAATATAATGTTATACCCTTGTCAGTTCCAGTCATTGGACACAGATTGTTTGAGCATAATACTATTAACCTCACATTTTTGCCAAAAATTAATTCTTCACTTATGAGTTAAAGTATTGATTAATATTTTTCACTTACAAAGGATGTCAGTTTATAGATATATTATAGTAAGGAAAAGCTGAAAGGAATCCTTAAGGGATCAGGTAAATCTCAATGTAGATAAAAAGCAATACTTTATTTTTAGTTAGGGCTGGTAATACAAGGTAACTATTTTGAAATTTCATAGTAAATAAGCCTTTTACTCTGCAACAAATTGGTACATTCCACTGTCATTGCTTGTATTTGAATTGCTGCTCTCTTTCGGTACTGGAAAATGATGGGTGAATTTCTGTAATGAATTCAGGTGCAAAAAACTTATGATATTTAAGGTTATTAATAGATTACCTTGAAAACAGTGACGGGATCATGTAATTATGAAAATTTGAAAAGAAAGAATTTAGTGAAATGGAAGCTAATAATTTCACATTTTGTTGTGTTTTAGATAAGTACTTCTTATTTAGAATAATTACTTCTGATAAATTTCCTCGTATTGTCCGATCTCTGTAGTTAGATGTGATCTGCTTTTGTTTCCCTTATCTTCTAAGATAATAGAAATATATTATTGTTGTAGGGCTTCTTTATGAAAAATCAAGCTTTGAACTTTTCCTGTTGAAGTTATATGAAAACTAATATGGTTGAATTTTGGCTAAAAATCTATGTAGGAAATTAAAATTCTAACACTGCTCTGTGTGTGTGTGTGTAGAAGTCTCTTTAAGGGGTGATTTCTAGGGAATTTCTAAAAGGCACTGTACCCTTTAAAATTCTTTGATGGCTTCAGTAGTTCTTTGCCTTTAACTCATTAATCTGAGTTAAATCCTTTAAAGTACCAGACATCTTTTTGTTCTGTCGTTAAATCAGAAAAACGTCCTTATTTAGCCCCATAAAAAGATGCCCAGGACCTTCAGGGGAAATCAACCCCATTTTACTTCAGGGTCACACCTAGTTTACTGGAGCTTTTTTTTCTTTAGTGTGAATGAGAGTGACATCACAGCCTGCTTTTTTCTGTCGTGATAAAAATCTGTCACTGAGCTTTGTTCTTTTGCATTAATAGAAATGCATATAAAAATGCATGATTTTCTTCTGGTTTTACCGAGTGCCCTGGGAAGTGGATTTCATTTGAGTGTGTTCTGTTAATAGCGTCTGTGAATGCTCTCCTGCTCCATTCAGGGCTCTCTCCGTGTATTTTTTACAAGCTATTCAGTGACACAAAATTGGGATTTTAAAAATGAAGGCAAAGATGGGACATCCACTGAAAATTGAATAATGGGATTATTCCAGTGTTTTATTAATGTTATTGTAGCATAAGTAAAAACAAGACTTTACCTCTGAAGGCTTAAGTCTGTGGAAGGCGCAAGGGAGGATTGCCTGAAATTTAAATCTCCTGGCTCATTCACAGCATCAGCAGGGTTAGTTTCCTCGTCAAGATATAAATCAATGTTATAAAATTAAATCTTACCTGGTAGCAGTGGTTCATCTGAATTCAGCTCAGTAGTTTGAACTCTGGCTGGGAACCGGAAGCCCCCATACCCGGAATGCCTTCTCCACTCTCCTTTTGTGTTTCCTTTGCACCGTGTTTGATGTCTCGCAGCGTCTGTGTTCCTGGTAATCCTGTAGCCTTCGTTAGGACAGCATGCCGCAGATGCAGACTCCGTTTGGATAGGATTATAGAACAGGGGGCGATTCTGCCTTTATCTGGTAACAGCAGTTGATTCTGACCACGGACAACTTGAGTGTTCAGAACTTACTGAAAATTCATTGAGTGGTTCAGCAATGAGAAATCCTGGTGCTTTCTATAGGCATTTTGGCTTCAGGAAAAGTTCTGTCCATATTTCAGAATTACACACAGTCTCGAATTAAGTTGCTTCAGAACTTGTCTGGAATGGAAGCATGGATGTTCTCTTTCACATTTCTCGTTTTTTCCTTTACCAACTTTTCACTCCAGTAGCTTCCTTTCTGTAGAGGATGAAGGGATTTCTTCTCCTGTCTTCCTCATGCTTCTGTAACACGTAGTTCTGGTACACTGTTTTTTAACAGAGAGGGAAAATCCAAAAGGAAGTACAGCCTTACATCTCTGGACAGGAGTATACTTGGTATGAATGAAGAGCTGATACGAGCCCTTCAAACCAGGCAGCACACTGACAGGATGACGCTTTCGTACATAATAAACCCGTTAATGACTTCTCCTGATGGACGGCAGAGTGCCCTGGAAGGAGACAAGGAAGGAGCAGAGGATCACATTTGGTTTGGTAGGTGCTGTCTGAGCAGCCTGCTACTGAGAAGCGAATCCAGGGAAAGCTGCAGCTTTGGAATGTGATCAGGTGGAAGGGGCTAGAGTTTTTTTGGCAGACAGTTAAGTGACGTGTCTTGGGAGGAAAAGGAAAGCTGAGCACAGTTAGCTGGAATAAGGTTCCAAAATGCTTTTAAAAATGTTCAGTTTTCCTGTTAGTCCTTTTGGCTGGAAGAAAGGACTCTGTATTTAACCTATGCATTATTTGCAGAAATTTTGCTGAGCTCTTTTCTTATGATACAGTTTTCTTGAATGAAGGAAAATAATTTTTAAAAAGTCCTTGAGATAGAAAAGCAGATACAGTTTGAAAGATTTGTAGCAGGGAAAGCCTACCTTTTGTGGAAGACACCCCTATTTTCACACATCTTTGGGGCCCATGCACTTTGTTGCTTTGCCGTAAAGCATTATGAGTCATCGCTTGGTGTAAAGTTTTAGTAGGGTCTTCATTTTTAAATTTTCTTAAATTAGAGGGGATTCTGAGTAACTGTATAAAAGACTAGAGCTAAAAATGTCAACTTCATAATTTTTGTACTTCATTTTTTTAAATATCAAAAGATGTTTTTCTCTAGTAGTCCATAGAGTCCTTTGAGGAGTCTTTCTGGGCAATAGAATGCTCATAAACATTTAAAAAAATTGAAAATACAAAACCATGGAAATAGGATATATGAACTTCTGTAAACCCATCATCCAGATTCTATAATTACCAAGATTTTGCTACATCTAGCTTCATTTAGTTTTTTTTCTTAATCAAAATATTTTAATGCAAATGTTATTTCACCCCTGCATACTTTTATTAGTGTATTTTTAAAGTATGGACACTTTCCCACATGACCATTGTGCCATTATGACACCTAACAATGATTGAAATCAACAATAATTAACAGTGGGATTAACTGTTAATAATTCTTTGGGGTAACATATCTCATGACTCAGAAACTCTCTTTACATGGGTTGCTTTTTAAAAAAAATAGAATCTAGACACAGTCCAAAGTTTATAATTAGTTATTAGGCCTTAAAATTTTAAACATTGACTTAGATGATCAATATGAGAGAGAAATAAAGTTAAGTTTTACAGTGGTCTTCTACACACACTTATAATACAAATGTCTACATAAGAGAACATATCTGTAGAATATTTTCCTGAACTTCTTTCTTTTCACTTAACATTATTCATGATACCAAAAAGGAATGTCATTTTTATGTGGTAATGGTTGGTCATTGGTTAGGCTCATTTTTTCCTGTGTTTCTTGACTTGTTCTGGATGGAGTACGAGGGTCACGACTCTGCCCCAGGCTACTGAGGCTTGCTTTTGGGCTGGACAAATGTAGTCAGATCCATTCCAGGGTCAGTTCTACTTTATTGCTGGAAAAGACCATCTTGTTGGTTTACCTCATCAAAAAACAGCAGAACATCGCCATAATAAATGCTCCAAGTTTTAAGCCAATGACTATGAAGCCATTTCCAACATTTGAATGCGACTCAGAGATCTGTGAAGATGTAAAAAGAGAGAAGTAAAAATGGAATTGGGGCCATTGTGTTCACAGGGACCAGTGACTCTGATAGAATTACAGGTAATTATATAATATCCGTATAAATTTTTATATATTTTTTCTATAATATCAGGGTTTTTTCCCTCATGAATTCCTATTTTCCTCTAGGATTTGAATTCCTGGCTCCTTTCTGAAAAAAGCAAAGCATCTGACGATCTACTTACCTTTTCCAGCAATGTGTCAACATGAGGTCCTGAAGTAATGTGTGCTGTTCCCTCCGCTGTTGAAATTCATTCTCGTGCATATTCGCAGTTTACCTTCCCTACCCCCTCTCCATTCTCCAACTTGGCTTGGTGAATGAGGATGTGAAGGGGAAATATGGAGAGCCATTACGGGGATGGGTGGAAATTATACCTAGGCTGAACGCCTCTACTGAGGACCATGCTCCTATTTCTACGGAGGGGTATAGTATACTGCTCTCCAAAGGAGTTCATGTTGTGTTTCCTGTCATATGTCATGCTGTGGCATGATGGTTTTATAGCTTTGTTCTCACATTATGCCCTGCCCCTTAAATTTTGCTGAACAAGGAGTATTGGTGTGTGTTTATTACCTACATATGCACTTTACTGAGAGATCAGTAAATAGTTGCCATGACCATTATATACAGACAAGTTGAATAAAAAAGCAGAGCTGAAATGCTTTTTTTTTCAAAGTTTTCTTTGTAATTTTTCTCCTCAACATGAGATGGGTACTTAGCAAATGTGCAGGTTCTACTAGAGACCATTGTATGGTTGGTGACAGAGTGGTTATAGAGGGAACTAGAGTAGTAGATTGTCACTGTATTTTGGGTGCAAGTCCCTACTCAATTTCAAATAATCATCTCCCAGTGCACTAGCTCTAAAGTGAATTAATAGAAAAATATTGACTGAAGTAGTAATCTGTAGAGTTGCAAGCTAAAAATAGCTGATCTCTGCCATTGTGGGCATCACTTTTTTGCAAGACTTTGTTCTTGATATTCCTGATTTTGTTCTTGTTTCTAGAAAGCTACATTTATTGTAATTTTATTTTCCGTAGGATGGACTTTATGCTTTGAAGGAAGGAATTATCTCTTGAGTAGTACTGTTCAGCAATCTAGAAGATCTAGTAGCTGGTGGGGTGGCTGGTTTATCCTCCCCACCCCGAAACCCCTTGTGAGGAGGAAGGAAAGTCTCAGGGAAATGGATTTTATGTTCTCTTCGATACACGTAGTAGAGCACAGTTTTCTTTTGTTCAAATGTTTCAACTGCCATTATTCTCATGTTTAATTTAAACTCTCCCATTTCCACAATAAAGTACATCACACAATTTCAGAAGTTTCAGAGGTCTCATAGATTTTTAAAGAGCTTTGTATATGATAAGTGATTTTTCCCCTGCAAAGTTCTTTTGTGCAATAGTATTTGGTCCTACCTAGAAGCCTGCTCGTAGCTGTTTTCGAGACTTTGAAAACTAACTGCTTTTATAAAGGAAAAAGTCTGTCTCTTTATGTTTTTGAGTTCTTAATGAATAGGATTTGTGGTAAAAGAATTCTGTGGCAAATGCTTTTTTAGGGCAGTTTAAATATTCATAATCTCAATTAAGTATGATTATTTTTCAGTTAATATACCAGGAAAAATGTTTCATTTTAAGAGAGTATTACAGAATAATGAAAACTTTTTCTAAAATATACTTGATGGGCTAGAATATGTGATGTCTTGATTTGAACTAATAAAGCTGTTATACCAACAAGTTATAAGCCTTTGGAATTAAGTTGTAAAAGTAAATAAATTGCATGGAAAAAACCAGCTTGTTTGTTGCTTTGTTAAAGATATCAAATCTTTGTTGGCTTACTTGGGTCATTCCAGATTGTTTGAGCTCATTGATTGTAGTAATTGACATATATTTGATTCCTTACTAGGTACATGACACTGTTCTAGGTTCTTTGTGTGTATAATGTACTTGTTTTTCATAACTTTGAGGTGGAGATTGTTACCGTTTCTATTTTAATTTTTAAAATTTTATTCAGTTACAGTTGACATTAAACATTATTTTGTGTTAGTTTCAGGTGTACCACATAGTGATTAGACAACCATATACATTACTAAGTGTTCTCTTTGGTATTTCCATTACCTACCTGGCACCGTATATAGTCGCTGTTATTGAATTGGCCAAAAAATCCATGTGTTTTTTTTCCCCTTAAAATAAAAGACACATTTTTCATTTTCACTAATAATTTTACTGATTTGTTCATTTTGAGTGCGTTGACTATTTCCCTGTGGTATAATGTTGATTTTTCTCAATGTCTCCATTTGACTGCTGTCAACTTCAACTGGTCTACCCAACCGTGGAGCATCGTCCAGAGAGAAATCTCCAACATGAAATTTCACAAACCACTTTTGATACATTTGATCAGCATCAGCACCTGCTCCATACACTGTACAAGTCTTTTCTGTGTGTTTTAGTTTGTGTTTTTACCTTTCTTTAAGTAATAAAGCATAATATGCCGAAAAAAATGGCTTCACAAAAACTTACCAATTTTGATTTTTTTTAAATGCACACTGATACGACAAATGTCACAGTACAATCTAACAGAATTGTTTTGAATGAAGTTAAAGAAAACTAAATACTACTAGAGCCATTATACAGAAACAAACTAAACAAACTTTTTGGCCAATCCATATAATTATAAAGGAGGAGACGGAGACAGGGAGGTGGAGCAATCTGCTCAAGTTGAGCCAGCCAGTTAGACCTTGACTGTGGTGTGGACCCAGTGGGATTCCCTGCTGAGAGAAAGCTCGGCAGACATGCCCTTTGGGTGTGAGACTCAGAATATAGCTTTGAGAGTGGTGCCTCTCCAGCGTCACTTGTGCCCTACCCAAATGAGATCTGCAGTTTCTCTGAGAACACAGATGAGTGGCAGATGGCCCTAGTGCTTGACCATTTTTGAGAAAAAGTGAATTTAATATAGAAGGACTTGCTTCCTTTTTTGTTTCCATGCTTAAAATTTATAAAGGGATGATTTTCTTTCCAAAATTGTTTACTTTATCCTTTAATACTCTCAAATAGCACCGTGTTTACCGATGCTGCCATCTTGACTGGAAGTCAGTGTGATATATTTCAGAATACTAGTCATTTATGTTTAAAAACATTTAAACTAAGTGTGGTGCTGTGAGGGGATTACGGGCTAGGTTTGTTGTACTTTTTAAATAAAACCAATTATTAAGAAAAATTGCTTTCTTTTCTGTGTATCACGTTCAGATAAACCAGTTGCATTTTTATCTTCTTACTTGGACTTGTTTTATTTTTTAACTTCCTTTGTTTATCGTTACTCTAGCACAGAACTCACTCGTTTCACTCCTCTGAGGCCTTAGCCCAGGGGTGTCGAACTCATTTTCTCTGGGGGCAACATCAGCCTTGCAGTTACCTTCAAAGGGCCAAATGTAATTTTAGGACTGTGTAAATGTAACTACTTCTTAACAGTTAAGTGAGAGCTCAGCACTGCTATCCAGTAGAAACAAGGTGCCAGGCTGGATAAAACAAGGTGGAGGGCAGGATTCGGCCCGTGGGCCTTGAGCTTGCCGCCTGTGCCCTGCTTTTCGAGCCTTTCCAACCTGTCCTCCTTCAGAGTGGACTTCTCTCAGTGAGGTGCCCACACCACTAGAGGTCTCCAGCCCACACACTAGAAAGCTGTGGTTTTACGCGCACGCTACTGAGTGGGATAGATACATTCCCTGCCAGACTGGTCACTAATACTTCTCATTAAATATTTATTAAGTGCTTCTTATGTTCCATGTCCTATACTATGCTATATCCTTGGGGTAAATTTAAAAATAGGGTAAGCTCTTTGCTTCTAGGAACCCTGCAGTCTAGTGAGGACTGGAAGTGCGAGCATGTGGTCTCAGAGCTGCTTCTTAGGCATGGCCACCTCACAGACTTTTAGATCCCAGTTACCTGGGCTCTTGAGACTTCCAGGTTTATCGAAGCTTCACTTATACTCTTGGTCTTTTCTGTAGCTCTGCATTGACAGTGAGGGCGCTCTGGCTTTCTTGGTGAGCCTGACACTGTGCCTTCATCAGGCCGTTGAGGAGCCCTCTCAGGGGCCAGCAGGAGATTTGGCCAGGGGCTGGTGTGCGCCTTCCCATGCCCTTCCCAGCTGCTCCCAGTGAGCTTTAGGGAAGCAGTTCGCGCAGGAGGCAGCCTCTCCCAATCCCGGGGACAAGGCAAGCCCCACATTTTGGGACCTTTCACTTCAATTGTGCCTTTTATCAGATTTTCTTATGTAGAAGGGGTGTGCGTCCCATTTGTGTTTCTTGTATGTCAGTGTGTTTGGATGGAGAAGTGTCTCCAGTGACTGCTTGGGGACTTGTTCTGGGTGATCCATGAGGAGCACCGAGTGCAGTGTCTGGCCCATAGAGGGCAAGTGCTCAGCGTCAGCAGTTGTCACTATTGCTATGGAACTTACTTTAATTTTAGTGCTGGGAGTGACTTCAGAGGTAATTTAGTCCCTTTTACACATAGGTTTTAGTGTTCTTTTTCTTCTTTCATGCAGGCCATATGACTGTAGTTGTTATGTCTAGTGCTGTTCCATATTAGGAAGGCTGAAGTTTTGACTCAGTCGTTATCAGCTTAATGACTACATGATTTCATAAGAATTTTTATGTGGATAAATGTTTTGAACTAAATTGCAATTTTGAATTTTAAAAGAAGTTAAGGGAGCCCTGGCTAGTGTGGCTCAGTTGGTTGGAGTGTTGTCTCATGGACCAAAGGGTTGCTGGTTCGATTTCTGGTCCTGGGCACATGCCTGGGTTGTGGGTTTGATCCCCAGTTGGGGTGCGTAGGAGAAGGCACCCTAGTCGATGTTTTTTTTTCACATCGATCTTTCTCTTTCTTTCTCCCTTCCTCCCCCTCTCTCCCCCTTCCTCCCCCTCTCTCTGTTCCTCTCTAAAAGCAATAAAAAAAAATGTCCTTGGGTGAGGACAAAAAAAAAAGAAAAGAAGTTAAGGGTGAAATTGGGAAAGAATTAAACAGAGGACTTCCGCCAAGATGGAGGCATAGGTGGAAACACTTTGCTTCCTTGCACAACCAAATCTAAAAACAACAAAATTTAACAACAATAAACGCAACCAAATCACAGAAAATCGAACAATACGGAGTCCGAAAACAACGAAATGCTCAGCTAACCCGGTGAGAGGGGCGAAGCCAGCAGCGGAGCTGGTCTGGCCAAAAAATGATCCCCCGACCAAGGTGGTGCGTAAGCATCTGAGGGCATGGATCCCAGGTGCGGGGTAGCTGGCTGTCTGAGGTCACGCATTTGCGAGCAGATAAACCAGTGAAGAGACGAGCATTGAGACAGACTGCACAGGGCACCGGGCTCGCACATTTGCTCTCAGATAAACAGGTGGGGGCAAGCGGTGAGGTGGACTGGGCCAACAGTGAGGACCGCCATTGCTCCCTCTCTGACCCTGCCCCCACGTACAGCATCACAAACCAGCGACCTGGGTGGCCCCGCCCTGGTGAACACCTCCTCATACGTAACAGGCATGAACAGATCAAAACATGGCTCAAGAACAACTCAGAGCCCAGAGCCGATAAATCTAAGCAACCAACAAATAGCCAAACTTTCAGATGCACACTTCAAAACACTGATGATCAGGATGCTCACAGAACTGGTTGATTTTAGTCACAAATTAGAGGAACATATGAAGGCTAAACTAATTGAAATGAATGGAAATGCACAGGAAACCAATAGTAATGGAAAGGAAACTGGGACTCAAATCAAGGGAGCAACCAGAAGGAAGGAAAAAAATGACCATACAGAAAAGAATGAAGAAACAAAAATTCAAAAAAATGAGGAAAGGCTTAGGAACCTCCAGGACATCTTTAAATGCTCCAACATCAGAATTATAGGGGTACCAGAAGGGGAAGAACAACAGCCACCAGTGGAAACCTTATTTGAACAAATAATAAAAGAGAACTTCCCCATTCTGGCAAAGGAAATAGACTTCCAGGAAATCCAGGAAGCTCAGAGAGTCCCAGAGAAGTTGGACCCAAGAAGGAACACACCAAGGCACATCATCATTATATTAGCCACGATTAAAATGAAGGAGAGAATCCTAGAAGCAGCAAGAGATAAGGGGACAGTCACCTACAAAGGAGTTCCCATCAGACTGTCAGCAGATTTCTCAAAAGAGACCTTACAGGCAAGAAGTGGCTGGAAAGAAGTATTCCAAGTCATGAAATACAAAGACCTACATCCAAGATTGATTTACAGCAAAGCTTTCATTTAAAATGGAAGGACAGTTAAAGTGTTTCTCAGATAAGATCAAATTCAAGGAGTTCATCGTCACCAAGCCCTTATTATATGAAATGTTAAAGGGACTTATCTAAGAAAAAGAAGATAAAAAAGATGAACAATGAAAAGATAGCAAACTCAGAGTTATTAAGAACCACACCTAAAACAAAAGCAAACTAAGAGGACAGCTAGATCAGGAGCAGAACCATAGAAATGAAGATCACATGGAGGGTTAGCAACAGGGGAGTGGGAGAAGGAGAAGGGGGGAGAAGGTACAGAAAATAAGTAGCATAGATGGTAGGTAGAAAATAGGGGGGAGGACAAGAATAGTATGGGAAATATAGAATCTAAGGAACTTGAGACACGTGGTCATAAACTAAAGGGGGGAATGGGGGAGGGGTGTGCAGGGTGGAGGGGAATGAAGGGGGGAATAGAACAACTGTAGTGGCATAATCAATAAAATAAAAAAAAGAATTAAACAAAATATTTCTACATAAACAGTGATGCTATAGAAAGCCAGGTAGTTTGTCAGTCTTTATCTGTAACAAAAGTTCCAGGGGGAATTCTGAAAATAACAGGTTAGTGACCTTCTGGGTGGTAGATTCATTTTTAAAAGCGTATAATTCTTCAGTACATAGGTGAACAATTATTGAAGAAAAGGTAGCTTGGTTTCAGAAATAAATAACTATATGGGTGAATAGCGACTACTGGGTTATATTTTAGATTTTAAAATATTGGGACAATGATTATATCTTAAAATCATTAAAAAGTTATTAACAGAACCACTTTAAAATGGAGCTTTAACATCGCACATCTCATGCCTCAGGTCTTTGGGATGTTAAAACAGGGCAACATTACCTTTTGATTGGGACTCAGGCAAAATCGTGCCCCAAAGAACAACTTGCAAAGGTGACAAGAAAGCAGATATTATGGACTGGACTGTGACTACTGGACTGAAAATTAGAAACACTGTTGAGTATTAACATCACTGTGTTACATTATCTGCACCCATAGAAATGCCTTTTTTCTACTGATGTAATTGTCCCCTTCCCTTTTCACAAATACCCACTGCCTTTTTTGTCTGCTGATCCCAATGCTGTTTGGGCTTCTGCCTGAACCAGTGCCTCCTCCTGAGTAGCTGTTCTTACTGATCTCAAATAAACAATTGTTGCCTCCCACTTTGAAAGTCCTTTTAGTATTTAGGTAAGCAAAGTCTATTTTTAAAAAACATTAACAGATAGCTAAATATATGTATATGTAGTCTTGGGGACCTTTAAGTGAATAGGCTGTTATCTGAGGCAGCAAGAGAACTAACTATAGGAATAGACATCAGCTCTTGGAATTGGAGAAGTTTTGGGGATCCTCTAGTAAGAGACAGTTTTCATTTAATATTTTTATAAATTGTTTGAAAGGCAGCGGTAAGAGGAAAGCCTGAAGATTAGGTGGTAATATGTGAAGCTGTTAGGGACGGATCCCAGCGTAGAGCTGTGTGAGTTAGAAATGGTAGATGCGTTTAGTGTGGGCATGAGTAAGTGAAAATCCTCTTGATAATAACTGTGTGATGATACGTGGTAAAACCAGGGGGAAGTTATAGGAAGGTTTTAAGCAGGGGCATGCCTTAAACGTGGTCTCCTATTTTTAAAAAATCTGAGTCCTGTGAGGCATGGTAAGAAATTAAGAAATTGGTAGACCATTAAGATTATTGTGATTAAGCAAAACATGATGGTTCCTATCTTAGTCCATAGACTGGGGGGGCTTAATCAACAGGCATTTGTTTCTTACCATCCCAGAGCCTGGGAAGTCTGAGTGCAGGATGCCAGCATGGTTGGGTTCTGGTGAAGGAGCCTTGCAGATGACTCCTTGCTGTGTCCTCACATAGCAAAGAGAGGAAGCTCTGGTGTCTCCTCTTCTTCAGAGGGCACTAATTAATCCCATCATGGAGGCTCCACATGTAATTACCCAAAGGTCCCCCCTCCCAAAGGTCCCCCCTCCTAATACCATCCCACTGGGATTCAACATATGAGGTGGGGCCCCCCAAAACCCCAGAATTATCTTCCGGAGGGCAGGCCTCTTGTAGTATAGGCTTACTCTGCTAGGTGAGTGTTCTAGGAACCCATCTGTATCAGTGTTAACAGCTGGCATTGTTGTGAGAGGTGGTGTTTGGCTTTAGTTAAAAAAAAATTTTTTGGGGGGGCTCTTTCAACAACACATTTGCCCATTTCATGATGGGTGATTTACAAGTGCATCTGCCCACACCGCACTGGGTGTTCAGCAGTTTTTGACCAAAACGGCATGACCCCTGTTCCCCATCCTCTCTATTCATCTAATCTCACCCCAAGCAATTTTTTTTGTTTCCCCAGTTGAAAAACGTCTTGCCAATATGGAAGAGGTGAAACAAACAAAAAAAAAATAGCAGAAGCAATATATCAAAATTGAGGAATTCAAAAACTGTTTTGAACAGTGGAAAAAAAATCTCTATAGGTGTATTGCATCAAGTGAAGAATACTTTGAAGGTGACTGAAGTTTAAACATGTAGGAATAAATTTTTATGTAGACACAATTTTTTATCGATAAATTCTGTTTTTTGGTCCCCCTTGTATGAATTTTAGGGGTACACAGTTCATAATAGGTTTTTAGACTAAGATAAGTGCAGAAGAGGAAAGAAATAGACTAAAGGAATATTTTTGAGGTATGAAAGATGGAACGTGCTGATGAGTTGGGTGTCTGGGTGTGATGGGGAGTGATGGACGTGTTGGAGTGACTCAAGTGTCTGGGGATGGTAACCGGGGACAGGATGCCACTTGCTGCCATTGGAGAAAGCTGGGTGAGGAGCGGCTTTGGGAAGGGGAAGAAAAGAGAGAGACAACACTGAACAAGATGGGCTGTGGATCTGGTGATTCTTACCTTCTCAAACACTTGAGGCATGTGCAAGAGTACTTACTGTACACTCATTGTATTGAGAATCACTGTGCTCCTATGTTTCCCGTGGAAATAGTCCTTTTTCTATATTTCAAATGATGGCTTTAAAATTCACTGTTTTTTTTTTGTCTCTACTATTTACGTGCAACACATACTCATAACTTCTCTCCTCGCAGGTATTCCAGGGAGGTAGAAAATTAATTGATAGATCAATCTTTCCGTACGGGGTATGGTTTGAAAACAACCGCTCTAGGAATAAATAAGGTGTCCTACTCCAGGCCTCCTGCTCCCGAGCCTGGTTGAGAAAAATTTCTTTAAAATCTTCTATGAATGCTTTTTGACATGTCCAAATTCTTTAATGTTCTTTAATTTCTTGGCGTATAGACAGGAAGGGCTTTTCCGTTTCAGGTGATCCAGATACCTCATTTTCCGAGAATGCAGAGCACCTGCCGAGTGTGCGCTCACCCGAGGGTGCAGATCTCGCAACGGGTTAGCGAGTTGGACGTGGTAGAACAGTACAGCCCCAAGAACTGGCAACCCAGCTTATAGTTCTTTCCCTGAGACATACCATTTACTTCTTAATTTTTCTCCTATGAGAAATTCTTACGAAAATAAAATAAATGTTTTACAAGAAATTTAATAAATTAACAATCATTATGTTGTTCAGTTGTGAGTTCACATTTGTAAGTTGATAGGATTGATCTGTTAGTCCTCAGTTGAACAATTTAGCACCTAAAATATTGGCATTGTTCTAGCCACTGGATGTGTAAAGGTGACTAATGGGAAACTGTTCCCAAGCAGCTGACGTGGAGAGAGGGAGACGGGCATATGAATGAACAGCGTTGTCCTCAGCGTGATAGTTACTAAAGCAGCTGTAGGATAGGAAATACAATGGGGCTCGCCAGCAGGAGGAAACAGACAGTTTTGCTTGCAGAGACAAGGGAGGTTTTCTAGAGAACGCATGTTAAACTGTTGGCTAGGTGCTTTTTAAATTCTTTCAGTGGAGTTATTTTTAAGAAGCCCGTTTTAATTTCCTTGTTTATCTCAAAGCTAATAAGGGGCTTGTTGTCTGCGAAGTGAAGAAGGTGGTTTGAGATCACATAGACAACAGTTTAAATATTCTAACGGGAGTGGCGACCAAGCCTGCTGCACACACAGGCTCTCTTCCTCTCTTTAGCCGCGTGTTCCAGTTGCCATAACAACCTGATCGTGGTGGTGCATTTGCAGCTATGGTGGAGGTTGTGCCAGCAGTTCCATTATAAGCTGCAATTTTCAGGATTTTAAATTCAGTGTCATATTCACTGATGTGACATATAAAAGTCCCACCCATCTATCGATTTCATTTCCCAGTAGAGTTGAAAACACAAAAGTCATTCTTTTCTCTCCTGTTGAAAAAGCCCACATAGTCAGTGTCCAGAATTCTGCTTTTGCTTGTAAATATTTTATTGCTCCATATCTTATCAAGTTCTAAAGATTTTATTTATTTATTTTTAGAAAGAGGGGAAGGCAGGGAGAACGAGAGGAATAGAAACACTGATGTGTAAGAGCTACATCGAGCAATTGCCTCTTGAGTTGGGGGACTGAACCTGCAACCCAGACATGTGCCCTGACTGGGGATTGATCTGCGACCTTCCGCCTTGCAGGATGACCCCCAGACAACTGGTAGGGGCAAGTTCTCTTTATTTATAATAAAGAAATGAAGGCCATGGAGGGTTAAATGACTTGCCTGATGGCGAATAATTAATTCAAAGGAATTTAGTAGTTAAAACACTACCACACTGGTGGTGTTCAGCAGCATCTTGTAGGTAGTGAACCCCTTCGACCTTTGATTAAATCTCACAATGACATGTTTTTAATTTAAGTACGTGTCTCTTTGTATATTTGATCTGTGTCCTTTCTTAGATTAATAGCATTCTTCTGTCACACAGTCTGGATTGTGGGAATTTGTTTGCATGGCTGTCTAGTCTCTGCAAAACTGAGCTTCTCAAAGTCAGACACCATGCCTTACCCATTTCTCCAGCATTTGCCAGGGAAGAGAGCAGCCCCACCCCTTTTTCCTTTGTGCTGTGACTCCTCTTCACCTGGCTCCAGTTCTTCGTTGCCTGTGTCTGTTGGGTTGGCCAAAAAGTTCATTTGTTTTTTCCCATAAGATGGTTCTAGTAGCGCTTAGCTGTCTTCAACTTCATTTGAAATAATTTTGTTAGATTGTATTGTGACAGCTGTCATATCAGTGTGCATTAAAAATGAACTTTTCAAATTGGTGAATTTTTGTGTAGCCATTTTAATATCAAAGATGGAAGTAAATAAGTGACATTTTTGGCATATTTTGTTTTATTATTTCAAGAAAGGTTAAAAATGCACTGAAATGCAAAAAAAGATTTGTGCAGTTTATGGAGAAGGTGCTGTGACTGATCGAATGTGTCAAAGTGGTTTGTGATGTTTTACCCTGGAGGTTTCTCGCTGGATGGTGCTCCACAGTTGGGTAGAGCAGTTGAAGTTGAGAGTGATCAAATTGAGACATTAATTGAGAACAATGAATGTTATGTCACACGGGAGATAGCCCACATACTCAAAGTATCCAAATCAATAAAGTTATCAGTACAAATGAAAAATGTGGCTTTTATTTTATGGAAAAACCACATGGACTTTTTGCTCAACCCAGTAGTTCTTCGACCTAATGACTTGTGACTGGTTTGTTGTAGATTGACTTTTCCAGGAGAGGAGCAGATGGGGAACGGGGAAATAAGCAGGAAGGAGGATGTTCTAGGCCAAGGGAGACGCACATGGTGACATCTGGGAACTCAAGGGCTTGGTGCTTCGGGGGCTGTCGCTTGGACTGAAGTATAGGAAGTGGTGAGACACAGGTTAGAGACATTAAAGGGACTGAAGATAGACACATACTCTACTTCCTGATAAGGAATTTGAACTTCAGTAGGTAGCAGAGACCAATTGAAAGGTCATGAGTAGGGAAGTGATATCAGATTACTTAAAAGTACTAGAATTGAAGACTGAAATGTGCGTAAAAAATGAGGCATCGATAGTTATGCATTCTCTGAAGTAGAGAAATGTAAACACACAGAACAGTTAATGCTGCCTGGGGTGTGATGGTGCAGAAAGAGGTGATGTTTCAGGTGGATTTTCATGGGTAGCTAGGGTTGTACTAGGCAGGAAAGTGGGAGAGATGGCATTTGAGGATAAGAAGGAGCTGAACAAAGGATTGAAGGCAAGGTCATGCTTGGCACACTAGGAAAAATCTTGACTGCACTAGCGTTGAGGCCATGAAAGGTCTGATGGGGCCAATGGCTTGAGATGAGCCTGAATACTTTGCATTGTGATCAGGTTGCTAAGGTTTTTGGTGCCTCACCAAAGAGACTTCAGGCTCTAGATATAGAAGGAAGGGGAGTCATGGTGTTCAAAAAGCAAGAAGACATTGAGCTGACACAGAGAAATAGCTCTGGCAGTTTAGAGACTGCAGTGGACCAGGAGATAGGTAGGGGCATGCTGTTCCACCAGGCCAGGTCAAAAGTGAAGGTGTCTGTTGAAATGGAGTGCTGGGATCGGAGGGTTAGAAGCGGAGGGTAAGAACTGAAGAGCAGAGACGTTTCAGAGGCAGATTTACCAGATGTGATGATTGACTGCAGGGAGCAAAGGAGGGGAAGGATCAGGAGAGGGAGTTTTTTCATTCAAGCTTCTAGGTGTATTATTTTGCCATTTATCAAGGTAAGGAAAACAAGAGGAGGAGACAGATTTGGGTTAAAGATTATATTTAAATAATTATATCCAGATTAAAAAAACTCAGGTATTATTGACTTATAAAATGCTCAGATCCTAAGCAGACATTTTGATGAGCTTGGACAATTGTATACACCTGTTTAATCATCTCGAAAACAAGATGTATTATAGAGCAGGGTTCTCAACCTTTAATGCTGAAGACACACCTGGGCGGCTTGTTAAAGCACACAGGCTGCCCCCCCACCCCACCCCCAAAGGTTCCAATTCAGTGTGTCTGCATCTGGGACTTCAGTATTTCCATTTCTAATGACTCCCAGGTGCTCCTGGTTCAGGGACGGCACTTTGGCGACTGCTGAATCTTACCGTTCCTTCAGAGAGGCTTTACTCCTCTCCTCCCCACTCCCCAGGGAACCGTGGTTTGATTTCTATCATCGTGGTTAGTTTGCTGTACAAATGAAATTCTACAATATGTGTTCTTCTGCGTCTGGCTTTTTTCATATGTTATAATGATATTGAGATTCACCCATGTTGTTGCATGTAGTTTATTTTTATTGCTGATGAGCACCATTTGTTTATCAATTCACAGACATTTGTTTTAGTTCCAATTGTGGGCTCTTATGAATAAAACTTCTCTGAACATGTATGTACATCTCTTTGTGGCCATATGGTTTTGTTTCTCTTGGGTGAATATCTAGGAATAGAGATACTGGGTCATTGGATTGATTTATGTTCTATTTTCTAAGAAATTGCCAAATCCTTTTTCCTAGTGGTTGTAAAATATGATTAGTTGAATTGATTAAATGTTCATTGAATGTAGTGAGGTTGGCAGCTATTGACTAGATTGAGGGACTTTTATCAAAGAAGAAAGTGCTGGGTGGACAGGGAGGGTTAGCAGAATTATCCTTTGGGTCATACACATAGTTAATCAACAGTGATGCAACTCTTTTTTTTTTTTTCTAGATTTTATTTATTTTTAGAGGGAAGAGAAGGAGAGGAGAAAGAGAGGGAGAGAAGCATCAATGTGTGATTGCTTCTCACACGTTCTCCACTGGGGACCTGGCCTGCAACCCAGGCATGTGCCCTGACCAGCAATCAAACTGGTGACCCCCTGGTTTGCAGCCCACGCTCAACCCACGGGGCTGCAGCAGCCACGGCTAACGGGGATGCCACTCTTCTCCAGACCTTAAGAGAATTTAAATCTATGCTTGGTCTTAAGAAATATAAATCACTATTTATTCAAAGGAACATTTATTAAGCAATTACTATGTGCTGGTCAAATAAGAGTACCCTCATAGAGTAAATTTTTGTACTTTAAGAAGGTTTAATACAGTGACTTAAGTCTAAACTGCTGTTAATTCTAGTTTATCTTAATGCCTTTATCTCAGAAATCCTAAGCACCAGAAAAAACTCTAAAACCCCAAACCAAAAGACTCCAAAGCGTTTCAAATCAATGGGAACAAGATGGAGTTAAGGGGGGCGGAGTCAGTGGCTGGTGGAGAGGGGTCCCGGCAGGAAAAGGGGGCCCAGGCAGACCTGGGCATGGGGAGGAAATGAGCAGACCCAGTGAGGCACACAAGGCAGTTGGCTGACCACGGACACACACTTGTGTGCAGATAAGTCAAGCAAAAAATGGGCAGTGAGACAAACCACACAAACCAGGGTCCCAGTGATGGGAAATAAAGTCTAAAAACACCGATTGAAAACACTTGTGGGGGTTGAGGTGCTGGGGGTGGCTCCCAGCTTCTTCACAGGAGAGTTTGGGGGAGAGACCCACAGGGGCCTAGAACATATACAAGCCCACCCACCTGGAAACCAGCACCAGAAGGGCCCAATTTGCTTGTGGGAAGCAGCAGAGGGGACCGAAATCTGAGAGAGAGTGGAGCAACCACCATTGTTCTCTCTCTGACCCCACCCCCACATGCAGCATCACAACCCAGCAACTGGGTCACCCCACCCTGCTGAACACCTAAGGCTCTGCCCCTCATACGTAACAGGCACAACCAGACCAAAAATGGCTCAATCAAAAGAACAAATCAAAGCCCCAGAGCCAATACTTTTAAGCAACCAAGAGATAGCCAACTTATCAGATGCACAGTTCAAAACACTGGTGATCAGGATGCTCACAGAACTGGTTGATTTTGGTTACAAATTAGATTAAAAAATGAAGGCTGCCCTAAGTGAAATGAAAGAAAATGCACAGGGAACCAATAGTGATGGGAAGGAAACTGGGACTCAAATCAGTGGAGTGGAACAGAAGGAAGAAAGAAACAACCAAACAGAAAAGAATGAAGAAACAAGAATTCAAATAAATGAGGAGAGGCTTGGGAACATCCAGCATATCTTTAAACATTCCAACATCTGAATTATAGGGGTTCCAGAAGGAGAAGAGGAAGAGAAACACTTGGAAAAGTTATTTGAACAAATAATAAAGGAGAACTTCCCCAATCTGCCAAAGGAAATAGATTTCCAGGAAGTTCAGGAAGCTCAGAGAGTCCCAAAGAAGGTGGACCCTAGGAGGAACACACCAAGGCACATCAGAATTACACTACCCAAGATTAAAATGAAGGGGAGAATTCTAGAAGCAGAAAGAGATAAGGGGACAGTCATTTACAAAGGAGTTCCCAGACTGTCAGCTGATTTCTCAAAAGAGACTTTATAGGCAAGAAGGGGCTGGAAAGAAATATTCCAAGTCATGAAAGGCAAGGAGCTGCATCCAAGATTGCTCTTTCCAGCCAAGATTTCATTTAGAATGGAAGGGCAGATAAAGTGCTTCTCAGATAAGGTGAAGTTCAAGGAGTTCATCATCACCAAGCCCTTATTATATGAAATGTTAAAGGGACTTATCTAAGAAAAAGAAGATAAAAAAGATGAACAGTGAAAGGACAGCAAACTCAGTTATTAACAATCACACCTAAAACAAAAGCAAACTAAGAGGACAGCTAGATCAGGAGTGAAACCACAGAAATGAAGATCACATGGAGGGTTAGCAACAGGGGAGTGGGAGGAGGAGAAGGGGGGAGAAGGTACAGAAAATAAGTAGCGTAGATGGTAGGTAGAAAATAGGGGGGAGGGCAAGAATAGTATGGGAAATATAGAATCTAAAGAACTTGTGACACATGGACATGAACTAAAGGGGGGATGGTGGGGGAGGGGGTGTTCAGGGTGGAGGGGAATGAAGGGGGGGACGTGGGACACCTGTAATGGCATAATCAATAAAATATATTTTAAAAATAGATGGAGTTGTAAATCAGTGTTGGTCCAAGTGGAGTTACTGCCTGGGAGAAAAATGGCATTGAAACCTCCTACTGTATGACAGGATAAAGCCTGTATGGGTCAAAAATTTTACTATAAATTTAAACACTCATAACAGTATTAGAACAAATCACTGACAGTTTTTTTTCTAATGTCAGAATGGGGAAGGTCATTCTAAATAGCACACAAAATCCAGAAACCATAAAATAAAAACATTTGATTACATAAAAGTTAAGAATGCCTGCATGATAACAACGCCAACGAAAGCCAAGACCAATATATGAATGTGCGCATGGAGGTGGGGGTTCCTGGGGAGGAGCCTGACTTATGTCACAGAGACTGATTTCCAATGTACATACTGAGTTTTAATGATCTTATTAAAAATGGGCAAGGGCTATGAGCAGACTCTTTCACAGAAAATGAAATGCAAATAGCTCTTAAACATGTGAAAAGATTCTCAGCCTACTCATGGTGAGAGAAATACAAATTAAAATTAAACTGAAATATACATGTTCAGCTATCAGACTGCCAGAGATCAGAGTTTGATGAGATACTGTTGGCAGAGGTGAGGCCGGGAAGCACAGGAGAAGGGTGTTTGGGCCGAGGGAGAAGCAGGGGCAGAGAAACAGAGGCTGCAACTGGGTCAGCAGTCTCAGCAGGGCAGGGAAGGGAGAGCGAGAGGGGTGGGGGAGGGTGCTGGCAAGGACCGAACATCAAGAACAATATCCAAAAATGTTCATTACTGTGAGACGAACAGCCCTACAGGTATCAGCAGCCTGAGAGTGTCACTTTGTAAGATTGATCAGGGTCACTATGAAAGGTTATATTATGCCCAGCATTTTCCACTGAAGAAAGCATTCAAGTAGCATTTTTAAATAATATTAAGCACACTTAATAAATGGTAATTTAAAGACAGATTTTTTTCCAGTTATCTCAAATTTAATTTTTAGGGAAAACTTTGTATTTGAGGATGATGAGTAAATGGAACACATACATCTCAACTATTTTACTTCTTGCTGTTCTTACCTTCTCTTCCAGTGACTTAAGTTACATCACTGGATGTTTAGGACAATACTGGCCGTCACCCTGTCTCTCTTTGGTTGCCAAAGGATAGGCGGCATAATTTACAGATTGGGAGGGAGATGAACTACATACAGTGCTTGGTTTTAAAAAAGCAGGTAATATGTATAATTTAGCAGAATGGTGCTTTTATTTTTAATTCTCATTCTCCCCTCTCCTCCATATTTCTTATCCTCCTTTTATTACTTCTGCCTCATTGCTCATTTTTCTCTCAAAATTCTGAGATGTATGATGCTCTTTTAAAGGACGTTACTGTCACTCTTCATGACTGGCTTCATATTGGAGGCAAAAGGTTGGATCAGATGCCTTTTGGCCTAGGATATTCTCATTCTCTGCAGTACTTCATGGTTTTAAGCTTTGTACATTGTGGATTACACCTTCAGATTTTGTAAGTACTAGGAGCAAATAGGACACTAAATATTTAATGAGATTCTTGTCTGCTTACATTTCTAACAAAGAATGTAATAAGTATGTGCTCAAACCAAAAAGTTAATTTACATTTTCCTTTTCACTCACAATTTGGTTGCTGTCTGGACTTAAAAAATTTAATCCTATGCCCAGGCATATTCAATAGTTCCTTTGAGTTACTAAGGCAAAAGCTCGAGCAAAGCGAGAAACCTAATAGAGTACTTAGCATGCTGATCAGCATAGATCTTCATGGGATTTTCTCATAGGCAACACTGTAGGTGCCATTTAAAAAAGAGACAGTACCTGTGATGCTAAACAATCAGTGTCTTCTCTGGCATCTGAGAAGTAAGGGTATAGTTATTTTTAAAAAAGATTTATTTTTAGAGAGAGGGGAAGAGAGGGAGCCAAACCAACCCAGGCATGTGTCCCAACCGGGAATGGAACCAATGACCTTTCGCTTTGTGGGACGATGCCCAGTCCACTGAGCCATGCTGGTCAGGCCAGTGAGGGGTATTGTTTTTGTATTGGATTCTTGGAAGTTACTATTCAGGATGTGTTGTACTCTTTCCAGTGCAAAGCAGTGGGAAAGATAACTACCGGATAATTTTTAGTGGTGCTTTCAGGGGCTTGTCTAGGTAGAAAAGGGGAAAGATTGGCATCGATAACTCACGTGTTACTCATCTCAAATAAGAGTGGAGTTTGTGAGAGTACAAGTAAGTGGAAAAGCCTTGTTTAGTAACAGTGGGATACTTAATAATCTGTGTGTGTCCTTGAAGTGTTTTGTTTAGTTTTAGTCTTCAGCACCTTGTGGACAAGGGTCATGGCAAACTTGGTGTCCTGTGTATAGGTAGCTGTATTTTTTTTAAATCCCCAACCGAGGATGTGTTTATTAATTTGAAAGAGAGAGAGAAAGACATCTATGTGAGAGAGAAGTATTGATTGGTTGCCTCCCATATGTGCTCTGACCAGGGATCCAGTCTGCAACCCAGGTATGTGCCCTGACCGGGAATCAAACCTACAACTTGTTTTTTTCCTGGCGTGTGGGATGATGCGCCAACCAGCTGAGCCACCTGGCCATTGCTGGAGCTGTCTTCTTATAGTGCCACATTAGGCACTAACGTGGCTGATTGACAGATTTTTGTCCGTATTGTTTTCCTTAGTTGGACAGTTTCATTTCATATCCAGTTCAACCGTCTCAGAAAATTATGTGAAATTCAGTTGTAATACAAGAACCAAACGCACGTTTAATTTCTGTTTTTCCATTTATGCTGCTTTGGGAGCCATTTTTTAAAAAAGTTAATACCGTTTCATCATTCATGCAATTTCATAGCTTTTCAAAGATTTATTATAATATTTTGCCATTGAGTTTATTGATGTCTGATGCAGAAAGAGAAGAAATACTGAAATTGCAGTAAGGGAGACTTAATTTCTCATTTCCCTCTAACCAACCAATGTGTCAGGAATCTATGTAGACCTGCAAAGCAGGATAAATTTGGGGGACATCTTCTAATAGCTGAGGGAATAGGGCGCAAGATATGCTGCTGTCCTCTCAGTGCTTTGCCTCTCCCTCCCCCCAACCTGTTCCCCTGAAAGCTAGAGGGTGTATTTTTCTTTTTTAGTGTGGAAAACCAAACTGACTTATTTTTCTAATTGACAATACTCTTCCTCCCCCTCCTCCTCCAGTCTGTGAGCTGCTGTGACCTACAAAGCCACCTTGGTATGGACTCTCATTTCAAAAACTAGGCCAGACAGGATTTGATTCTAAAATCTGCCTTTTGTTACTGGAGCCGCATACGCCCTAGATTATCTAGAGATCTCCTTGTTAAAACTGAATGTACTTCTGAGCTCTGGAGCTGTGCTTATTCGGGTGGAGGTGGTGAGTTATATGTGGTGGGTATTTAGGCAATTAATGTTTGGCATTGGTCTTACCCAGCTTTACAGATGGCGTTGAGAGTGATTTCTCGGAAGAATAGGAGCATCCTTCTCAGTTAAGATAATTTTTGCTTTGAAGTCTGAAATTTTCCTCCTGTGCTAACATGGTTTTTCCTAAGCAGGTGCTTCTTAACCACTAAGGATGCGATGGAAATGAAAGAAGAAGGGGTAATAATCTGTAGATCAGGATCTGAGAGGAAGCAGGAGAGGCTATGTAATAGAAATACTTAGAGCCACAGGTCATTTTCGGTTGGTTTGTATTCCCACTCTTTATGCTCCTGGAACCCCGAAGGCCGATGTCACACACAGACTGGAGCGATGGTGACAGAAAGTCAGTAGCATCCTTCTTGACAAGTGTCCCCCGTCACATTCTGCACTAGCTAGGTGAATGCAGAGAGGGAGGGAATTAGGAAACATGCATAGTGGTTACAGAATCGTTGAAGTTATGATGCGGAGCTTCTGTTTGGGAATCGGTGTCTCACATGGATTGGGAAGGAAATTTCTCTCGTGTATGTATGGAACCATTTGGGCAAAGGAGACAGGAAGGGTGTGGGTTTAAGATTAATGAGATGAGAGACGCTCCCCACCTCCCAAGGAGGAAAAGGGGAGTTAATGCAGGGGTTTGAAGGCTTGCTTGGTCTTTGATTTTTGGCTCAGGGAATAATGGCGGTAAAGTATTAAGTCGATGAGGTCAAAGCAGTAATTGTTAAGGAACTGTTTTCGGGAACCCCTGATGCACACAGAGCCCGGAGACCAAATCGCATGTGCATCCTTTCTACACGGAGACTTCTGAGAGCTTTGCTGCTGGAGACAGAACGCCGCACACCGTCCTTCCCTGGCGACTCCTGCTCCCTCTCACAGATTCACCCTGCTTTTAATGATGGTTTCCTGAACGCACCATGCTCTCCACCTTTTACTGTTGTTTTATCTGATTTTTCTCTCCCTAATGCACTTTTTTCTTTTTTAAAAAACCTCTCCCAGATTCTCATTTCAGCCCCGAAACCTGCCCCGGTGCCCCAGTGCAGTCAGTCAGTCCTTCTGTTCAGCATCCCCTCTCTACCTGGGACTCGGGACTGCACGATGGTCCCAACGACTTGTTTGGGCGTCTGTCTCCCTTACAGCTTTTGAGCCTGAGGGCAGGGCCCTTTCATCCGCGACCCAGCAGGACACTTGGTGTGTAGCAGGACATCAACAAACGCTTACTGAAATGAGGTGAATTGTTACGTTCAGACAACTTCAGACACCACACGTCATCCTAGGTGCATTCCCGGGGGCTCCAGCTCCTGCTGCAACGTCTGATCTGAGTGCGGTGATGGGTTTTTCCATCACATTCTCAGTACCTCTAGGTATTCATTGAAAAACACTAACAGGTTACTTGAAAGTATTGGTGCTCTCTCTGTTGTTAGGCCTCATGCATCTTAAAAATATTGATGTTCTTTAGAAATTTAAAATTTCCCTTTTAAATATGCAAAATAAGTTACTAATTTAGTGATGCCTGATTTTTTGTATCAGTTTGTACAGTAACTGAGACAGGTGATATAGGCAATTAAGAGACAGTATTTGATATTCTTATAAGTATTTTGGATATTTTTAGAAAGAGCACGTGGGCTCATGTTAATATCGTATTGTATATGTATTCTTGAGTATGTTTGCACATATAGTTTCGGAAGATTTCTTTTGTCATTCTCAAAAATGAAAAATCTTTAAAATGGTTGGAATTGTCGATGAATTTTCTGCCTGGTAGAAACTCATTATTGCCACACAGACATAGCATAGCTATCATTTTCGTTCCGGATGATTGTTTCCAAGGGAGGCTAAGCCATTATACTTGGTGGTTAAATTACTTATTTAATTTAGTAGTCCCCAAGCGCATCTGCGTAGCACGGATGGCTCTGTTTTTCTTATCTTTTTCTCGAACCTCTCATGAGGCTTTTCCCCACCTCCCATTCCATTAGTTGGGTAACAGTGCTCAGTTTTCAGAAACTTGGAGCACCCCAGCTGTTTGGCTTTCCCCTTCCTCACAGTGGGAGCAATCATTGTGTTTTGCCGGTACTGGTCTCCAACTGACACATAGGCATCTGGCCACCAGTGTTTTCTTTAGTGGTTTCTTGAGTTAGATGGGGAGAGGCCGGCAGGGTGGATCTGGGGCTTGTCACCTGTACCTCAATCTTCCCACTTTCCGTGGAACCCTCCACTTCATCCCCCAGCTCTGCCTCAAGTCCCAGAGTCCAGAGTTCTTTGAGTCCGTGTCTCTAACCTCATCTGTGCATTGGAACAACTTGCAGAGATTTTGAAAGTACAACCAGCCACCCCCCCATACCAATCAAAATTCACACCAGAAACTCTGGGACAGCACTCATGTAAGTTTTGGAAAGCTGTTCATGTGATTCCAGTGTGCATCTAGGGAGGGGAATCATTGCTTCCATGGACACCTTTGTCATCTGGCGCCCCCCCCCCCCCGCCCCCCGCTCCATCTCAGACTCCGTCTCAGCCCCCATTTGCCCCTGTACCTTCACCATGTCAGCTGCCCACGGAGTATGCTCCCACCTCAAGGTCTTGCACCTGCCCCCATCTATCTGGAATGTTCTTTGCCTGAATATCTGCATGGCTCACTTCTTTCTTTCAGATTTTTGCTCTGTAGCAAGAACCACATCACACGCCCTGTCCTCTTGCTCCATAAGTCACATCAGATCTGTCACAGTTTTGCTTGCTTATTTCTTCCCACTAGAATGGAGGCTCCAGGGTGGGGGGCAAGGCCTTAGCTTTGTTTCCTGAGGTTTGGGGCCTCTGGACTGAGCCTGGCCCGTAGTTGCTCACTTACAGTTGATTGACTTTTTCAGCTGGTGTTGCTGGAAGGGTTGATTATGTGATTGTGCCACGTCGTGTCTGGGGGTCTGACTGCTGTAAGGTTTTTTCCATCCTTTTGCTTCAAGGCCGCCCCTGCATCCACACATTCAGAGGTGCCAGTGCCTCCCTTCGGGGCTTCCCGTCTAAAGTTCACATCACTAGGGCTGCCAGGTCAGCTGCCTCCCTTTTCTGGCTGCTGTTGTCACTTCTCTTTGTTCCTCTGGATTAAGGCTGAAGAAATGTGATTAGCCCTGGCTGGATGGCCCGTTTGGTTGGAGTATCACCCCATACACCAAAGGTTGCAGGTTCCATTCTCGGTTGGAGTGCATGCAGGAGGCAACTGATAGATGTTTCTCTCTCTCACACACAAATCAATAAACATATCCTTGGGTGAGGATTAAGAAAAAGTCTTTAGCAGTTGCTTAAGGAAGAGTCCAGGAGGGGGTGGAGGCGACATTTGCATTCAGTCCGCTCTTTCAAGCCCTAACTGTGCCCTCTATTAATTTCTGCTTCATTCACTCACAGTTTAATTCCTTCCATGAATTTATTGATTATCAACTCCGTGCCAGGCACTATGACTAAAATATAAGTTCCTGTTCTCACTGAGGTGTCCTAGGGTTAGTAAGTGGTGAACCTGGATGGAAAGGATTAGGAGTTTTTTTCCTTACCATCCTTGCAGCATTGCTATGAGTTTGAGATGATTTCTAAACAAAGGTGCTCAAGAACTGTGTCACGCAGGGGCAAAGCGGTAAAGAGTCCCCTGTGGCGTTTCAGACATGCCCGTGGCTTTGTGAACCACAGAAAGTATTAAGCAGGGGGATGCCAGGGTAAGTTTTGGAATGTAGAGAGACCGTTGACTCAGGTGTAAAGGAGGGTGGGTTTGAGGAGAGGCAGGGAGGGCAGGTAGGAGGCTCTTGCCGTGATCCAGAAATGCCAGGTCCTGCGTCTCAGTGAGACGCTGCGCATGGATGAAAGCAGCTTTTCCCATAGTGTCTGCTTTATTGGATTCCCTCAGAGGTAAACCTGTTTTTGTGGTAACATAACCCACTGACATCCCATTATTAAGGAGAGTGAACTTGTCCTTACAGTCTAAGTATCTGGTGGTGGCATCCGGAGGCGGAGCACTAGGATTTATGACAAAGTCGATACTGCAGTACACAAGAAGACCTTCCGGCAAGTAGCAGGGACGATTACTGTTCAGGGGACAGCTCCCGGTGCTGTCATGACGAGACATTGCCCAGAACCAAATTCAGTTGGTCTGCTAGATAAAACATTGGAATTTGTACCAATACAGTTGTTTACAGTTACCTCACCCAAGTATTTCCTCTTATATTGGGCTGCATATTTCTGTATTATTGGACAGCCTTTGCTTGCTCTTGTTGCCATGGAGAGTCTGTCCCTGCTTTGCTAGGCTATAAGTGCCTTAAGGATTCTCTATATATCTGCTTTAGTGGAAGAGACTTTCTGTCATTTTTTATTTCAAGTGTTTCTCTTTTAACAAAAGAGTTTTTGGTTAATGTTTGAAAGTGTATGTTGACTTCTGTCCCACACTGGGTGGTGTTTGTTGTGCTTACTGTGGTGAGAACTCTGGAGAAATGGCGGTTCACAGAAATCCCACTGTTCCCACACAGTGGGGCTGGTAATTGAGGAGAACTGCAGACCTGGTCAACCCATCGCACAGGTAACAGGTCCCAGCACTGAGAAAGTGGCGGTAGGTTTCTCTGATCTGCTCAGTGGCAGGGGCAATGGCCTGATTACTCTTTATGTTCCCTTGCAGTTACCGCAGTATAGTTGCTTGATAACCGTTGTCCTGAGCAGAGGATGTGAGAGCGGCAGAAGGTTGGGTCCTGTGAGCCACCTTCCAGGCTGCCTGCGGTTTTCAGGTGGCTTCATTCCATCATTGTCTGTATATGTTGGGTAAATACAGTGACATCAATTTTACCTAATGATTTGGAGCAGATACAGCAATTAAAAACATTTTAAAATTGTGCTAAAAACACACAAAATTTACTGTCCTAATCATTTCCCAGTTCAGTGGTGTTAAATATAATCACATCGTTGGGAAACAGGTCTTGAGAACTTCTTCCTCTTGTAGGTCTGAGACTTTGTACTCATTAAACAACAAACCCCTGTCTCCCTTCCTCAGGCCCCTGAAAACTGCCATTTAACTTTCCGTCTCTATGAATTTGACTACTTTAGATACCTCGTATAATTGGAATTATGTAGTATCTGTTTTTTTGCAGCTGGCTTATTTCATTTGGCATAATGTCCTCCAGGTTCATCAATTTGTGGCATGTGATAAGATTTCCTTCCTTCTTGAGGCCAAATAGTATTTCATTGCATATGTCACATTTCATTTATCCATTCATCTGTCAGTAGACATTGGGGTCGCTTCCACCTCTTGGCTATTGTGAGTGGTGCTGCAGTGAACATGGGGGTTGCTGATACCTTTTGGAGTTCTTGATTTCGGTTCTTTTGGATGTATACCCAAAAGTACGATTCCTAGATTCTACCGTAGTTCTGTTTTTAGTTGTTTGAGGAACCTCTCTGCAGTTTTCTGTGGTGGTCACAACATTTTACAATTCTGCCAACAGTGCACTGGCTTCCAATTTTTCTATGTCCTCGCCAACACAAAAACATTCCTATTTTTCTGTTAAAACAAATGTAGACTATGGTATTGAACCTTACATTTCAAATGGATTTCAAAGGTTAAACAGAAGACTTCAAATAAATTTTGATATTATGATAGATCCTCTAACAAAAGAAGTGCTTTGGTGGAAACATTTGAGCAGCCCCGAGTTATAAAAGAATCCTCACATAATCTTGTTGAGAATTCATGCACACACATGAGTGAAGAACATCTTCCCAAAGCAGCAAGTCACAAAGTGCAACTTCACCCTGAAACACTTGGTCCCAGCGGCATTTAGTAGGGAAGTGAGGCCTTCCTGAAAGCGATGCGTTTTGAACGGGAGCCTGGAGGACGGAGCTGAAGGAGACTGACAGCAGGAAGAAGAGGCACTGATGTGAAGAAAAACGTGATCTCGCAATTTTACAGTCATAGAATTTGACGCTGAAAGCTGGTATTCAGTGCTTTTTCTTCTCTGTATTTCATAATAGCTGTAACTAGATGTAGTAATTTTGAGTTTATTTAATGAGGACAAGTTCTGTATTTTTTATTGTGGTTTTTATCACGATCTGACAGTGAGTCTTCAAGTGCCATGAAGATTTGTGTCACAGAGTCCCTCGGGTGGGTTGAAAAGACTTGAGAGGCACCTTGAGAAGCACAGTTTTTAGCTAATGTGTCAGGACTAAGTGTTTTTGATGGTGGGGATTTAGGGTAGGCTGTTCTTTATCTTCTTATTGTTTGACATGACTAGAAGGAGGAAAGAACACTTACTATTAAGAGAGGAAAAGCTGAGCCCTGGCTGGTGTAGCTCAGTGGATTGAGCGTGGGCCTGTGAACCATGCGATCGCGGTTTGATTCCCAGTCAGGGCACATGCCTGGGTTGCAGGCCAGTTCCCAGCAGGGGACTCACTAGAGGCAACCATACATTGATGTTTCTCTCCTTCTCTCCTTCCCTTTCTCTCTAAAAATAAATAAATAAAATCCTAAAAAAGAGGAAAAGCTGAAAAACTGAAGTATTTAGACACCTAACAAAGTGTTCTACATCTTGCAAGGATTGCCCCATTATGTGTGACTCTATAAGTCAATTCTAATTCAAGTGTTTATATTTTCAATATGTATGCTGTGAACAAGCCTCTTGTCCTATAAGTCTGTTTAAAAAAAATAATAGGTTTTTTCCTTTTATAGGGTATATATTAAGACTTACCAATTTTCAGTTTTTAAATTTCCCTTCTTCTGCTGGTGGTTTAAATTATTCTCACTTTGGCTGTATTTTAATTACCTTTTGCTTAAAAGTGCTGTTTTGTTTTTGAATGTAAACTCCGCAGTTACCAAAACTAAAACTACACAACCAGGCAGGGATGGATACCAGTTTTGCCCTGACAGGGTAGCAGTGATTTACGTACTCAGACTGGAAACTGGAGATAGTTTTTGTCGCACCTGACCGTAATCTCTGGTTGTTTTCAGATGCTTGTGTCAAAGGGAAAGCTCTGCTGTTTGTGTGCTTAACCTTGAACAATTGGATGTTGGAAAATTAATTTCACATTTAGAAATTAGTAAATGATTTTTGAGTAATACAGAGTGTCAGAAGCAAAAATCAAACAAAAAAAATCAGTTTCAGTAAATTATTTTTGAGTCATATAGAATGTCTGAAGTACAAATGCAAAACAAATAACAAAAAACAAATCAGTTTCAGTTTAGCAATGTGTGAATTAAATATCATCACATTATGTGTAAGCAAGCACTTCCCAAAATAGCTTCCTTGCAACACTAATGTTATAGGGTGTTAATAGATACCCTGTGAAAAAGGGGTTTTGTAGTTACATCAAGAAACAATATAAATCAGATTTCTGTACTCTAGGGCTTCTCAGAGCCTTTAATATTTTCATGTTCATTGTGAATTGCTCAAGAATGAGGTAGCATGCAGCATTTCTGAAATACGTGTGGCATTCTTCTTTTGTGTAGAGCATCTTGCAGGACTAGTATTCTGTAGAACAAATTGTAGAAAGACAGATTAGGAATTGCTAGAGCCGGAGTTTTATTGTAGGTCACAGGAAGGATGTGTGGTCCAAATGAGGCTGAATCCCTACAGTCAGCCGAAGAAGTACGAATCCTGCAGATTGCATAGACGTTCCACTTTGACGTCGTGCGTGCAGCCGGCCCGTGGTTTCGGAGGTGTGACTGAAGTCTGCTCTGGGGCGCAGCGCTGGGGGCGGCCTGTTCTGCCACTCAGTAACTCCTAACATTGTATTTACACTTCCAGAACGTAGGGAGTAACCGGCGGGTTGATGGATAAGGGGAAATATTGATAAAAGGAGGTTATTTTTTTAAGGTTTTCTTTATTTTTAGAGGGAAGGGAAGGGAGGGAGAAAGAGAGGGAAGGAACATGGATGTGTGAGAGAAACATCAGTGTGCAAGAGAAATATGGATTGATTACCTCTCATGTCCCCAGCTGGGGACCTGGCCTGCCACCCAGGCATGTGCCCTGACCTGGAATTGAATAGGTGACCTTTTGGTTCCTGGAATGATGCCCAATCCATGGAGCCACACCAGTTAGGGCAAAAAGGGAGTTATTTTGTGGGGGCGACTTCCTCTCTCGAGTCCCCCCAGTGCCATGGACACGCGTGGATGAATATGAATATGACTGAGACAAGAAGAGATCTGTTTGGAGAGGAGGAGTGGTCTGTGGCCAGTTTCTCAGGGGAGACAAAGGCCAGCAGCGGCCAGTTTCTCCGAGGAGAAAAAGGCCCCAAGTGCCTTTCTCCATAGCCTTTTATTGAGTTGTAATACACAGGAATACAGGGCGGCAAGGATCAAACAGTAGATAACATTACAAAGATATCTGAGTCAGCGTCTGTCAGGAAGAGAGTTGCAGAAACTTTGGGAGACATACTCATTTCCTCTTGGACCCTTATTGTATGAATGAAAGCACTCTTAGAGCAGATTTCACAGGTTAATCAGCAAGTCTTTGTGATGACAGATTTTTCCCCAGGGCACCCTCTGGCAAAGCAAGGAGCTGCACCTCTCCCCATCAGGTATTCAGGCTTAAGGGGATTAGAGCCAGGAAGCACTTCTCCCAGAGAACATGGGGACTCCGGCTTTGACAAAGTATGGGGGAGGGGGGGACAAGAGTCCATTGCTCCTTATTACAGCCCCCCCCCCCCCAGTCCTTCCATGAAGGCCTCCCAAGTGATTGAGTCTGGCTTAGGTTGCTCCCTGCTGTGAGGAATCTTACCCTTCATTGACTTCCGACCAAGCTTTGGGGGCAGGGAGAGGAACTGAGGCAGCGTTTGCTTCCAGAGACAGGCTTTGTCTCCTGCGGCTGGCATTCCATAGGTCGTCTCTCACCCTTAGGCACAAGGGGTAGAGATACAATTCCTAAAACCAGGCAGAGCAGTCTACTACATTATTTTGTTGAAATAGTTGGTGTTACTTGATTTTGAAAAGAATTAATAAGTTCCTTAATGGTTTTTTAAATGTTGTTAAAAGGGAACTGAGGTGCCAGTTTATATTGCATTGAAGTCTAAATTATTATTTTCAGCTCATTGTAGCCCATCTCCCCCATCTGTAGAAAGGGTGTATAGAATTTTAGATGTTTCAGAACTTTTAACAACAATCTCACTGTACTTTTAAGGATGAAAAAGCTGAAGACTAGGGATGTTACATAATGCAATTTGTAGCCGGTTTATGGCACAGTTTAGACTAGAATTCAGGCCTCCTGTTTCCTAGTTTAAAATTCTTTCTGGTGCATTTTGCACCTTCCCAGTGTGACAGTGAACTACTCTCTCTCTCTATTGTTCCTTTAGAGTTTGTCTCTGTAGGGACCTTGGTTTTTAGCATGTTGTATTCAGTTGTGCATGTTACTCCCAAAATAACTATTGGTACTGATTTGCAGCCTCTGATCCTATCTCCTAAAATGGTGCCATTTTACACTGGCATTTCATGAATCATAACTGATTATGAAATTTGATCAAATTCTGTTGACCACATTGTAAATTCAGTGACACCTTAGTAAAGAAGAGGGAGGGGTGACAGGCTGGTGGGAGAGTGACTCGGCCATTAAGAGACATTGGCATGACTGATGGTGTGGGTTTGGCCGGAAATGTGGTTTGTGGTTAGACATATAGAGCCACTTTATTTACGATTTACACATTCTCAATTTAGAAAACTGAACAGTGTGCCATGTTGCTTAATAAATTACTGCCAAGAGTTTCTGTATACATGTGTAGCAAATAGCTCAGCTTTGCAGGAGTTCTTTGTATATTCTAGAGATACATGTTAGTTTTTGTTACTTGCGTGAACGTATTTTTTTCCAGGAAATGGCCCGTTTAAAGAAATGTTTTTATCACCTTGCACAATTCAATAAATTAAAGCAGTGGGTCATAGACCTGAAAGTAAGAGCTACTACAAAACTTGTGTTAACCCTAAGAAAGAAGACACCTACTAAGAAGGGCTCCTGGTGGCTAACTGGGCTCAAATTTTTAAAAAGCAGAGTCTAGCAGCCATTCCTACATAGGGGCCTCTCACACAGACTACACTTCGGGGAGAAGCCTGCATTGAACTGCCTGCCTGTGCTGTTATCCTCTGAGCCAGCCCTTATAAAGGAGTTCCTGGAATCCTGTTTCAGCTAATGGGACTGAGATATTCCATATCCAATGAGAGCTGTAAGTTCCAATCAACTGGATCAGCTCTATTCTGATCAATGAGAACAGTGCTTCTAGGACCAAACTGTGAGGATTTAGAGTCCTCATTTGCATGAGGACAGACCAATCGGGGACCAGGGACGAGGCCTCCTGTTCATATAAGCCAGCTCCCCTTGGAGTTGTGGGGGTGGGGTAGGAGGAGGTGCACTTTCCCCTTCCACCAAAGACCAAAACCTTTGTCTCCCTCTCTTAGCCTGAAACACTAAGGGTGTCTCACCAGAGCAGCACAGAGCAAAGCAGACCCATGCAGTGCAAAACAAATCCGCACAGAGCAGACCAGACCAGACCATGGAGGAGCAGAGCAGAGTTGCCTACTTGGAAAGGGGCCTGGCCCCGGGCCGCCGGGCCCCGGGACTGCCTCACAGCCCTGCTGTTTCACGATTGAGGTGTTCCAAAGCTGTGCTGTTTTCACAGCCTTACTGTATCACAATTGAGCTGCTTTGCACTGAATGAAGTTTCCTACTTAACTGCGCGTCCCAAATTGGGGATTCCTGTTGGAGTGAATTGGCACCAAGAACCACTGGTTGACACTTGTAAACAAAAACAGGAGAAAATCTTTTTTTTTTTTTCCTGCAAAAAGCTTTATTGTTTCCATTTGGTCCAGTACCCCAGAGAGGGTTCCAGGGTGGGGTTTCAGGTGAGGCTCAGGCAAAAGCCAGGTAGCAGGGAAATGCGGAGGGGCCCCTCAAAGGCCTGTGTGCTCCAAAGGCTTCCTAGTCAGGCTTGAGGGTGAGCCTTTCAAAGAGATGCTCATCCATCCCAGCCCGGAGGCGGCCCAGCCTGGGAATGTTAGCCAGGTGGTCGCCCATCTTCTTGAGGAGTTTCACCTTCTCATCTAAGAAGTGGTTCTCCAGGAAGTCACAGAGGTGAGGGTCTGTGCAAGTAGAAGGCAGGGCATGCAGGTCCAAAAGGGCCTGGTTCAGGTCCTTCTCCAAGGCCAAGGCTGCTTCCACAGTATCCTGGGTTTTACCCAACTCATCTTGGGAAGGCTTCGCCACGTCCTGGAGAAGAGTGGGGCCACTGCGCTGCTTTTGCAGCTTTAAGAGACACTCGGAGCTCTCACGCTTCTCCTCGACCAACTCTCGGGAGAAGTGGCCCATGCCCTGCAGAGCCACATCTTCACAGTTGAAATAGAAGCCCAGAGAGACGTAGGTGTAGGAGGCTGGCAGATACAGGTTGGCCAGCTGGTTGACCACAGCCTCCACCTCGGTGGGATAATTCTGACCAATTCAGGAGCTCATGGTTATTCGGCAGTGAAGAATTAAGGTCAAACAAACAAAAAAAACGGTGCCGCTGGTCTCAGTGGCTGAGGAGGGCTGAGGTGGTTTAGGGGGTGGTGATGAGAAAAGAGGTTGGAGGGTAGTTGGAAAGAAGGGGTGTCCCTACATCTGTCCTGTAAAACTCTGTTGAAGCAAGAGACGGATCCCAGGACTGCCGAGGGCACTCTATAATAAGTATATATTTAGTTTTTGTCCCCATTTCTGGCACAATGCTCTCGGAATTTCGTAAGCAGTAAGAACAATAAAGGTGTCTTTTGTTAAGTTAATAAAGTGACTTTTGGATGGTACCTAAGGATGGGTTCTGGTTGCCAGGAGAATCAACCATGTGATTGGAGGGCTGGGACTTTCAGTCTCACCCCCTGGATTTCTGGATTGGGGGGAGAGGTAGAAGTCGAAGCAATTGCCAGTGGCCCGTGACTTAATCAGTCATACCTATATAGTGAAGCCTCAATAAAACCCCAAAAGGACAGCATTCAGAGAGCTTCTGGGTGTGTGAACCTGGACATTCAGGAGAGAGGCTGTTCCTGTTACAGCCTCTGTAATAAACTGGTAACCTGGTGAGTAAGCTGGTTTCCTTAGCTCTGTGAGCTTCTCTAGCAAATCAGTGAAACCCAAGGAGGGGGTTGTGGGAACCTCTGATTTATAGTCAGCTGGTCAGAAGCACTTGGACTTGTGATTGGCATTGGAAGTGGAGGGACAGTCTTGTGCTGAGCCCTTAATCTGGGGGTGTCCAACTCATCTTCACTGGGGGCCACATCAGCCTTCAAATTATTTCTCCCCTTCAAAGGGCAGAAATAATTTTAGGACTGTATACATATAACTACTTCTTAACTGTTAAGGAGTTGACATTCGGCCCTTTGCAGGCAGCTGCGAGGCTGATGTGGCCCCGGTGAAGATGAGTTGGACGCACCTGCCTTAACCTGTGGAACTTGGTGCTGTCTCTGGTAGTGTCAGAGGTGAGTTGAATTATATGGCACCTGCTGGTGCCTGAGAATTGCGTGGTGCTGTGGAAGAAAGCCCACACAGTGGAATCCGTGTCAGAATGAGGCTGTGACCTTCGTGCTTCTGGAGCTGCCAGGCTATGGGAAGGAACACGATTCTTCTTCCAGGTTTCCCTTCATCTCAAGCACTGACCAGTTAGGTTACATCCTGTAAAGGGAATGTGTGAGGCAGAGGGTTTCAAATTTGTGAACAGGCTCGAAGTAAGACCTACAGTTTATACTGCTATCTCTTCCCACACATGCCAGATATAAATGATTCATGAAATAAATCTTACATTTACTATATATAATGTCTTTCATATATTCTATTGTTTATTTGATTTTAGAAATGCTGATACCCATTCAATTGATTTTACAAACCACTGATGTGTTAAGATCTGCAATTAAAAAAGAATTCTGGCTTAAAAAGACCTTCATCATTTTCCTTCATAATTGTATCTATTTCTAATACAGTGTAACTTCCTCATAGAAGTAATGCTTCAAAAATGTGCACATTGTAATGTCAGTGTATATACAGTTGTTCCAGGAGCCATGTTTGTCTTGTGTGTGCACACATGTAACCTACAAGATAATGTTACCGAACTGAAGGAGTCCGTCTCCGGAGGCACGTCAAAGTCCAGTCCAGTGCCAGCAGCAGTTTGCATCCAGGACAGCAGAAGTTTATTTGAGGAAATGGCACCAGCCTGGAGTCACAGGTAAGGTTAGTGCTCTGAGAAGATTTGGGCTCTGGCTCCCTGGTGTTTTCTAGGGGAGGAGTTATTAATCATGGCGAGTGAGGAAGTTAGGGCTGTGGCCTCTACTGACTGGTTGAAGCCAGGATAGGGGATAGTTGACCATTGCATGGGATCCTGACATCGGCCCTAGTGTTTCTCTGTTTGGTTTTGCAAGAGTGTGGTCAGTGGGGTGGTTCTGTTTTTCTGGGTCTGGGGCTGAAACACAGCGGAGGCCTGGATGTTATCTTTGGTTTGACTGAAACTCTCTTTGTGTGGTCAAAGGACATGAGGCTTTGTCCCTAGGACTGTTTAATACTAACGGAACCTTTTTGTCCTGTGGGGACATAATGACTAAGGGAGTGGAGGTGCAGGGAAGGAGGGAAGCAGGTGAGTTGTGGTGCTGGATGAGGCAAGTTTGAGTCACAAGGGAAGAAA
The DNA here is from genome assembly GCF_021234435.1 of Artibeus jamaicensis. Classification (NCBI taxonomy): domain Eukaryota; kingdom Metazoa; phylum Chordata; class Mammalia; order Chiroptera; family Phyllostomidae; genus Artibeus; species Artibeus jamaicensis. The sequence continues at coordinate 530,042 of NW_026521221.1, forward strand.
GGATGAAAGGTCCTATGAAAAAATGAAGTTTCCGCTTGGTTATGGTTACTGTATGACTTTTACCATGAGTGTCCACTGGTGGTAATGGAGGCTTTGGACTATTTTGTTGATTTTTGAAATAGTATTTACAGATTTGCCAAGTTGGGTATAAGTTACTAAATAGTGCACATTACAGTAAGGCCTAAAGCTTCTCGCTTTTATTCTTCAGATTTCTGCTCATTTGCATCGGTAGATGTAGCTTGTTTGTAACATCTGATGCTATTCTTAGTGATCTGCATCTTGACTTGGAAAAATGTACCTATTAATGAACGCGATGATTTTCTAACTTTTACATGCTGGGAGTCTGTTCAAACTAACTGTGCAAGAGGCTGGACAGTAGTTCCACTGAGATTTATTTCCCTGGAGATTAATGCCATAAAGTCTCAGAATTAGTTCTGTCCTTGTCAGTGTGGAGACCCCAGATGGTACATTCTTTCTGTGATCTCTGTCTCTTTCTTCTCCCAGGGGATTATTTAGACTATGATGAGTTTTATCTGTTGCAAATTAGCCGTATTTCTGGCTCTGAGGAAGAGATCTTTTTAACCAATTGGCTTTTGTATTCTGCCCGATACATGAATTCTAGTGACCAAGCTCTTCATTAAGAGAAGGTGAAAAGAAAAGATGAACTAAAATATTTAAAATTAAATACTTGGTTTTGTTGTAGCAGGTTTATTTTAATAAATTTAATGAAAACAACCACTATGATTTATTTTTTGCAAATAAATACATTTTCAAAAATGTTTTAAAAGGTCCCTTAATTTGATGGTTATGTGCTGACCGAAATAACTTAAAAATAAACCTATACAAAAGAGCCTGTAAATGGAATTTCAGTTTTTGAAGGTTGCCTTTTTTGCGTGAGGGATAATGAATGGTTCATGCTTCACACCTCAGGTCACGCACTCACTGTCTGCATCACACCTGTCACTGGTAGTCATCCTGCAAGAAGAGCCCCTTCAGGAAACTGCATCTTCTGTCTTTTTCCTAAGGAGTAGGTGGTATATGCGAGTAAATGGGTCTGCCCAGAGAAGAAAAGGGGATGTTTAAAAATCGTGAAATCACGGTTATCTTGACTATCATGCTATCAGCTTTTAGTATTTCTTAAATTATAACATACTGCTTTTCATTCACAATTTCATATTTAATATGATCATCTTAATTTTGAATTCACAGTGACTATTCCCATAGCATTTTACATTTAGCAAGAAGGTATTTATAGGCTGATTCACATGAAAGGAAGAGGGAATATTTTGCTCAAAGTCTCTGAGAAAAGAGTTATAGATTATAATTTATGCATATTTTATTCGTGCAAACATTCTTTTCTAGAAAGTCTCATGTCTAGGACCTGACTTTTACTTGGCTTACAGTGAACTTGAAATTAGTGTTTAGCTAATAAACTGTCTTTAGGGATTGCTGAAGTAGTGCTTTTTGCAGATGGATCCCAAATAGTACTGATGTCGTGCTTTACTTCCTTTTCTGGGGTGGCTGGGTGTCAGGGTGCTGAACTGAGTCAGGTCTGTATTCCCCAGGAAAATATTCTCAACTCAAGTTTGTAGTTCTGTTCACTCCTGAAAGATTAGGAAACCACAGACAGAGGGACAGAGAAAGAGCAGAAGATTATTTGTCAAATGATGGAAGATATTTGTTTTTTTCTGTTGTCTTAGAGACTTACTGTATCATATTAGGACAGTTCCCTCATCTGTTCCTCAAGGTGCTGGTGCATCCATAGAACTCCTTGGAAGGTCTCAAACAGAAAGCTGCTTTGTGGCACTTAGGAAGAGAGGGCTAGATTTCCTTTTAAGCAGTAGTTATGCCAGTTGTAATTGAGTGTACTTATTTTCATCAGTCTGTAATCATATATTTTAATTCAGTTCCTCAGCAGTTTAGGCCTTATGTTCCTATTTGTTCTGAATAAGTTGCCCTTCTTCTTCGACATGTGAAGGTCAAACTTCACATGTCATCCTCACTGTGTATCAGGGACACTGTTTCCCATCTATCACCTGCTAATCTTTAGCAGTGAGATTAAATGGCATTTATTAGAGGGTATTTTTATCTATCTTTGAAGAAGGTGGTGAAGAGTAATTCATCACAGTAATGCCCTTTTTTAAATTTTGTGTGCAAATTTAGATTTTTTCCTGAAGCAATCTAATTTTGTAATGGTGGTAGAGAATTCTGACTTGAGTTTCATGGCTTGTTTAAATAATTAAAAATCCCATAAATCCTTGAAGCATTCGTAAATTTAGCATCCTCAAAAACTAGCCTTCTGTCCCCTGGGAGCTCACCAGGCTGACGCCGGCATCGGTCCTACACAGTGTTTTTCCCTTTGACTGGGGTTTGGCCCAGCTCTGTCTGTGGAAAGACAGTGTAAAGCTATGAGATGTGGTCCACTCACTTGAAATCACTCAAAGTACGAAGTCAGCACAATGGCAGTATGACATCAAGACTTCCTGGCAGACTGGGGTTACCATTTCTGTGCCCCAGTGACTAGTAGTCCACATAAAGACCTGGGTAAAACTAAGACTCAGGTGCCAACGTGGTAAAACACGCGCACTTTATGGGCTGAACATAACCGAGGACTCTGGATCAGAATCCCACTGTCTACCTCCCTGGGTCTAAAGCCCACCAAGAGCACATTTTCTCTCCCCCAGTCAGATGCGTCTTGTTGAGCACTCTACCTCTTTACTTTACCCCATTTCAGCTTCAAACTCCTGTACTGGTTATTAGTCCTCGAAATTCATTCTTTAGCCTAGATTTGCTGGCCGCTGGCCGCAGTACCTCCTACCTCAACTTCTTTCAGGGCCACCTTCCCTGCCAACTCGACCGCCCTGTCTTGCTGGCCTTGTTTCTGTTGTCAAATTCACAAACTTCTAAGTTTCCTTTACAATAAGACCTGTAAGACATCAGTGTCCAAGTTTTCTTGTGTAGAGACCAATCTTTGAATTGACAACACTCAGTAACCAGGTTGTTCTTGCCTTTGTTGTAGTGACTTATTATGAAGTTTATGGAACATTCTTTAATAGTGGTGCCGCTGCATTGCTGATTCTGCTTCTGACTAAGGGTTGAAGAGAAGTGAGTCTGCCGACTGGGTCCCCGGCAGTCGGGTCTGAAGCGTTCCCAGCACTGTGGAAAGTTCTACTGGGCGGCACTGTTCTTGAGCTGTGTTAGATCTAGTGGCCTGAGACCTAGCAGTCTAGGTAGAGCTGGCGGTCTCCTGCAGACTCTCACACTTGTCCCCCATTTCTCTTAAATCCGGGACATACTTTCCTTCTCACTTTAAAACTTCTTGCATTTTCACTTTGCTGTTTTCCCCACCTGGAAGCACCCCCTACTTCACCCCTTTTTCTGCTTATCTAACTCCTATACTACCTCATTTATGCTCACTCTGTGCTGTGTTATTTTATTGAGCCAGTTTTTATTTTTATTTTTCTTTTTCATGTTTACATTCAATATTAGTTTGTATTAGTGTCAGGTGTTGAGCGAGCTTTTGTTACTCTTTGGAGGATAGGGCCAGACCGTACCCTCGTTCCTCATTATGCCCTAGGCATTCAGTGAATGGTCGGTGGAGATGGAGATTCTCTGTGTTACCGGCTACAAAGTACCGCCCAGGCGCCAATTCTGGGCAATTGCTTGCTTTTGTAAATAAAGTTTTTTGGGGGGAACATTGCCACATCCATTTATTTACTTATTGCCTATGAGTACTTTTGTGCTGTGACAGTGAGTTGAATAGTTGTAGCAGAGACTGTGTGACCCCGCTAAGCCAAATATATTTACTACTTGGTCTTTTACCAAGGAAGTCTCCCAATCTGCTCTACATTCGTAACATTGAAGGCTCTCACAGTTGCCCATCTTACACAATTTGGAAGTCACAGAATAAATCAATTAATATGCCTAGATGAAGTGACTGTGATTATTCTTAATTAATGCATTTGCTTGACTATTATTATATTGAAAGGTTGCATATAATTGTCATTAACATTATAGAAGTTAAACACATGTTTCAGGGTTGAATAAATTCCCAAGTACTCCTTCAATTGTTAAAACAACGTGTGACTAAATCTTACCTTACTAATTCTTTTTTTTTCTGCCTAATAAGATTGTTTCATTGAAATGGAACAAAAAAAGGTAATTACCAAGTTCATTACCTTTCTTTTGACCTTATCCTTTTCAAATGTTGTTTGCCTTAATCTTGTAAAAACTCTCTAAATTTAAAGTACAGTTTACATTCTTAAAATATATGCTCTTGGGTTAACTCAGAAAGCGTAGATTTATTTTAAATTAATATTATTAAATGTGTATATGATGCTCATTAGAATACCTGTAAAAGCAGTTATACATTCAACAATAATTTACTTATTCATTTCTAACAAAACTTTGAATGAGCTTTGTTTGTGGCACAAAAAAAAGACAAAAAAGAGGAAAGTATCAGAAGTAAAGCAAAAAACGCATTTCATGAAATAAGCTGTTTAGAAGAGGTCTTTGAGATAACACAGATGGTTAGGTTGTTAATCAGAGCTATAAGAATCAGATCTTACCCCACATGAGGCTTTTTAATAAATTACTGATAAATAATTTACTATAATTGGTTACACAATTTATATGATGCTTTTCAGGGGGTTATATTCTACAAATTTAAAGATTCTAGATTTGTTAACCTTAACTAAGCCCAGGCAGATTAGGTATATCCTGATCAAATAATTCCATAGATAAGGATTTGTTTGTCATTGTTCTTGAGATATGAAAAGTAAAAGCCAACATTTTTCTGAACATGTCCTAAAATAAAGGTCTATTTGAAAGAGGTTGAGTTACTTCAGGAGGCTAGTTATGCTTTCAAGAGGTGTTGACTATATTTGAGGATGAGTTGTGTTGCCCAAGGAATTTCATGCTTCCTAAATATGAAGATCCTACCGGGCACACTGATTTCCAAAGCCAAATCTTCTGTAGTGGAGATCCTCTCCAGCTATGTACGACAGATTTCCCCCTCATTAGGCTGTTTGAGCCCCAAGGGCTTAAGGCGAAAGTGCTGATGCTAGCATCGTTCTTGAAATAATAACTAGCAACTTCAAAAGTAGTATAAATACAAAGCAAGATGCTCTGGCCTTTTTTAGTTTTTTTTTTTAAAGACCTGGTACAAAGAGTAATAAATAGTGGGAGGATATAGACATGCTGATAATGGAATCCATATTCATTTAGGAGAATTGGTGAGGAGTGGGGACTACCTCAGAGCTTGTAGTTCGCACTTTGTAGGGGTTCTTTTACATTTTATTTTTCAATTACAGTTTACATTCAGTATTCTTTTGTATGAGTTTCAGGTGTACAACATAGTGGTTAGACACTCATATACTTTACCAAGTGTTCCCCCCAGTATTTCCTGTACCCACCTGGTGCTATCCACAGTCATTACCATATTATTGACTATATTTCCTATGTGGTACTTTACACCCCTGTGCTTATTCTGTAACTGATCATTTGTACTTCTTGACCCCTTTATTTTTCTCACCTATACCCACAACCCTCCTTCCCCCTGGCATCCATTAGTCTCTTCTCTGCTTTTATGAGTCTGTTTCTGTTTTGTTTGTTGTTCATTTTATTTTGTTCTTTAGATTTTACATATAAATGAAATCATATGGTATTTGTCTTTCTCTGACTGAAAAAGCGGAATACCTGCTAGGTCCATGCATGTTGTCGCCAATGCTAAGAGTTCCTTCTTTTCTATGGTTGAGTAATATTCCATTGTATCTCTGTACCACAACATTTTTATCCACTCATCTATTGATGGGCACCTGGGCTGCTTCCATAACTCGGCTCTTGTAAATAACACTGCAGTGAACACAGAGGTACACATATTCTTCTGAACTAGTGTTTTGGGGGTTTTTGGACATATACCCAGAAGTAGAATTTCTGGGTCATGAGACAGTTTTGTTTTTAGTTTTTTGAGGACCCTTCATACTGTTTTCCACAGTGGCTGCACCAGTCTGCATTCCCACCTACAGTACCCAAGTGTGTTCTTTTCTCCACATCCTCACCAGCACTCCTTGTTTGTTGATTTATTGATGATGGCCATTCTTATAGGTGTGAGGTGATATCTCATTGTGGTTTTAATTTGTATTTCTCAGATGCCTAGTGATGTTGAGCATTGAGAGCATCTTTTCATATGTTTATTTGCCATCTGTATGTCCTCTTTGGAGAAGTGTCTGTTCAGTCCTGTGCCCATTTTTTAATTGGATTGGGGTGTTTTTGGGGGTTGAGTTGTATGAATACTTTATAAATTTTGGATATTAAGTCCTTATCAGATGTGTCATTGGTGAATATCTTCCCTCATTCAATAGATTGTCTTTTTGTTTTGTTGGCAGTCTTCTTTGATGTGCACAGACTTTTTAATTTGATGCAGTCCCATTTGTTTATTTTTGTTTTCCTTGCCTGAGGAGATATATCAGAAAAAATGTTGGGAAGAGAAATGTTTGAGATTTTACCACTTATGTTTTCCTCTTGTTTTATGGTTTGAAGTCTTATGTTTAAGTCTTTAATCCATTTGAGTTTATTTTTTTGTCTAAGGTGTAAAAGGTGATCTAGTTCCAGTTTTGGCATGTATCTGTTCCATTTTCCTAACACCATTTATTGAATAGACTGTTTTATCCTGTTGTATGTTTTTGCCTCCTTTGTTAAATGTTAATTGGTCATATAGGCATGGATTTATTCCTGGGCTCTCTGTTCTGTTCCATTGTTTTATATATTTGTTTTTATGCTGGCGCCATGCTGTGCTGATGACTATATTTTTGTAGTATAGGTTGCTATCAGGTAGCATGATTCCTCCAGCTTTGTTTTTCTTTCTCAAGATTGCTGTGGCTATTTGGGATCTTCTGAGGTTCCACATAAATGTTTGGATTATTTGTTCCAGTTCTGAGAAATCTACAGTTCGTATTTTGATAGGAATTGCTTCGAATCCATAGATTGCTTTGGGAAGTATGGATACTTTAATAGTGTTAATTCTTCCAATCCATGAGCACTATGTATGTTTCCTTTTCTACTTATTTGTATCTTCTTCAATTTATTTCTTTAGTATCTTAAAATGTTCTGAGTACAGATCTTTTAACTTATTAAATTTATTCATAGGTGTTTTATTTTTTGATGCAGTTGTACTTTGTAGGTTTTTAAGTATTCAATAGTAATAACTAAATGCAGAACATGAGTAAGAAGGTGAGAGAAGAGGATGGATGCTATTAGACCAGTTAATTCAGTGAGATTCCCCTGATTAGGCTTTTACAGTCAAATTTTAAAACTATGCCTATTAGGAATAGAGATGTTAACTAGTAGGATTAAATGTTTCCACATACTTATCAAAGAAATACAGGTTAAAATGTTAAAAGTAAGTCACCCTTTTCCCATCAGATTGATAACTGTCATCTAGAAGATAACTTCTGTATTGATAAGGGTATAGTGGGAGAGGCCTGTGGATAGATAGTTGATAGCAATGTGAAATTGACGGAACATTTAGGGAAAACATGATAGCAGTATTTTCCCAGATATGTAAAAAAAGTTTTTTCTCCCTTCTAGTAACTTTGCTATTCTGAATCTCTCGTAAAGAAGTAGAGGATCAGATAAAACTCTATGTATAAGGAAGTTAATCTAATCATCATTTATAATGAAAAATGGGGAACCGACTAAATTTCCACCAATGTTGCAATAGTTAAGTTGTGTGGTAACCCCAAGAGGGAACATTATACAGCCATTAAGTTGGGGTTGTAGATGACTGTATGTAACTTTGGACACAGTTGTGACTCAATGTTGGTTTTAAATGTTATACTTAAAATGTATACAATTTGGGTAAAATCGTATACATAGGGTATGACTGAATGAAAATAAAATGGTTATGTCGGTGTGCTTAAATAACATATTTTTAGGTTTTGGTAAATATTTTATGGAAATTTTTAAAAAAAGTTCTTGTTTTTATTTTTATAATTAGAAAACATGTTATTAAAAAATGAGCAGCCCTTCTCCTCTGTAATCTGCGCATGCATCATAGAGCTCTCTGGTGGCCCGATGTGAGCAGACGCTAACAAAGGCTACGGTTTGCCCACACTGGGTCCAGCCTGGCACGAATAGGTGTTCCGTACCTGTTCCTTGGCCTTAGATTAATCTCTGGGGAGGGTAGGCCTAGTTACTTTGTCCCTTTCTGTCCACAGCCTGAAGAAAATAGGAACCTTGATGTAGGGTGTCACTTTTCTTAAAACTAAAATTCAGTGGGAAGAAGAATTATGGTTACAATAAGAGGCTAAAGCTAGACTTTGTACAAAAGCGTTAAAAAATTATCAAGGGCTGCCCTGGCAAGATGGTTCTATTGGTTGGAGCACTGTGCTGTACACCAAAAGGTTGCAAGTTCAATTCCCGGTCAGGGTGCATACGAGAAGCAACTGATCGATAGTTCTCTCTCACATCAATGTTTCTTTCTCTCTCTCTGATTAATAAATCCATGTTCTCAGGTGAGGATTAAAAAATTATCAAGGGCAAATATCAATTTAGCTATTGAAAAACTGAGAAATGAGGAAGTATATTTAGAATATTAATCACCAGGCATTTATTGTCTTTTCTGCACCTGCCACTGTGCTGGAGGTCCAGAGATGAATCAGAGGTGGGCCTTGTCCTTAGGCTCACAGCCTGGTGAGTCAGCTGGACATACACAGAAGCGAGTCATTAGGAAGCCAGGGTAAGGCCAGTAGCAGAGCAGTGACCAGGCTCTGTGGTCCCAGAGACGGCCACTAATTCAGGCTACGGTGGGCAAAAAGGCCTTTCTCTGGAAGAGTATGATGAAGGGCGATGGTCGTGAATTTTAAAATGTATAGCATTGAGGTAGAGGAAGAAGAATAGGGGACGGTTATTCCAGAGACAGGGAACAGCAAGAGCCAGGGCATAGATGAGAGACATCCCAGGATGTGGGAGGGTGAAGGGGGCGCGTCTGTTTCTGAGTGTGAAGTGGCAGGTAGGTGCTGGGAGGGGTCAGGCTGATGAAGTAGGCAGGGAGCAGGCAACCCTGTGCTCTGCGGTCTCCTCAAGATCTTAGACCTTATTTTCTGGGTAGTGGCCTTTCAGGGGCTTTTAAGCAAAAAGAAACAATGGGATTTGCACATTAGGAAGACTGGTGGAATGTATGGCAAGTGGCTTAGAGGTTCAAGTCTAAAGTCAGGAAGAGCAAGCACTTAATGGCTGTTGCAGGTGTGGACCTAAAATATGAAGGAAACAGCACAGGGAGGAGCATAAAGGTCATAGTAGGACTGATAAAACTGGGAAGGAAAAATCAGATGTGTATGTTTTAACACCAGTTTGTTAAATATTTTTTTTGCATCTGCGTATACATGGACAGATAGAAAATGATAACTGTGAGAACCTTATTAAGACCATAGCATCGCTAGTGTTAATTAACTTAAGGTAGTAGAAATTTAGGAATGAATGACTTCTTTCTTTGTGTTTTCCAAGTATTTTGCTTTGAACATGGATTACTTTTATCATCAAAAAAGAGCATATTCTTTTAAAAATAGTGGCAGAAAGATAAAAGAGAGGACTGGGGTTAAGATACAAATCACTGCTAAAAGGAGGAATACCATAAGGTATGGACAAAAAAATAATAGAGCCAAGAGAAGAAAGCCGGGTACAAAGACACAAATACTCTGTGTTCCCAGTTATATGAGGTTTCTAGAGTAATCCAAGTTAGAGAAACACAGAGTAGAAAGGTGGTTTCCAGGGACAGGATGTGCAGGTGAGCTAGGTTGTGAGGGACATGGGGAATTGTTTAATGGGTACACAGTTTCAGTTTTGCAAGATAAAATGTTCTGGAGATTGGTTGCATAACAATGTGAATATGCCTAACACTACTGAATTTTTTTATTTAATTATTTTTCAAGTACAGTTTTCTGTCTTTTACTTCCATCCTAGCTCACTCCCCACCGTGCTCCCCACCTCCCTCCCATTTCCACCCCCCCCTTAGCTGTTGTCCATGTGTCCTTTATACTAGTTCCTCTAAATCCCTCTCCTTTTCCCCCTGAAATTCCCTCCCCTCTCCCCTTTGGTCGCTGTCCCCCTGTTCTCTATTTCAGTGTCTTCCTTTTTATTTTGCTTGCTTGTTTGTTTTGTTGTTTAGCTTCCTGTTAAAGGTGAGATAATATGGTATTTGTCTGTCACCACCTGGCTTATTTCACTGAGCATAATGCCTTCCAGTTCCATCCATACCGTTACAAAGGGTAGGAGCTCTTCCTTTCTTTCTACTGCATAGAATTCCATTGTGTATATGTACCATAATTTTTGGATCCATTCATTTACTGATGGGCACCTAGTTTGCTTCCACCTCTTGGCTATTGTAAATTGTGCTGTTATGAACATTGGGGTGCACAGGTTCTTTTGGATTGGTGTTTTTGGGTTCTTAGCATATAATCCCAGCAGTGGCATTGCTGGGTCAAAAGGCAGGCCCATTTTTAGTTTTCTGAGAAAATTCCATACTGTTTTCCACAATTGTTGTACCAGTCTGCAATCCCACTAACAGTGAACTAGGGTCCCCTTTTCCCCATAACCTCTCCAACATTTGTTGTTTGTTGCTTTGTTTATGATAGCCATTCTGACCAGTGTAAAGTGGTATCTCATTGTGGTTTTAATTTGCATCTCTCTGATAGCTAGTGATATTGAGCATCTTTTCATGTGTCTCTGGATCCTCTGTATGTCCTCTTTGGAGAAGTGTCTATTTAAGTGCTTTTCCCATTTTTTAATTGGGTTAGTTTTCTTCTTAGAGTGGAGTCATGTGAGTTCTTTGAATATTTTGGATATTAAACCTTTGTCAGGTATCGTTGGCAAATATGTTTTCCCATACAGTCAGTTGTCTTTTTATTTTAATACTGTTTTCTTTATCCACACAGCTTTTTGTTTTGATGAGATCCCATTTGTTTATTTTTTTCCTTTATATTCCTTGCTCTAGGGGACATATCAGTAAAGATGTTGCTGTGTGAAATATCTGAGATTTTCCTGCCAATGTTCTCCTGTAGGACTTTAATGGCGTCATGGCTTATATTGAAGTCTTTTATCCACCTTGATTTTATTTTGGTGTATGGTGTAAGTCTGTGCTCGTTTCATTTTTTTGCACGTAGCTGTCCAGTTCTCCCAACACCATTTGTTGAAGAGGCTATTATTAGTCCATTTAATGTTGCTGCCCCCTTTGTCGAATATTAATTGACTGTAGAGAGTTGGGTTGATTTCTGGGCTCTCTGTTCTGTTCCACTGGCCCATGTGTCTGTTTTTATGCCAGTACTAGGCTGTTTTGATTACAGTGGCCTTGTAATACAGTTTGATATCAGATATTGTGATCCCTCCTACTTTGTTCTTCTTTCTCAAAATCGCGGCTGCTATTCAGGGTCGTTTATGGTTCCATATAAATTTTTTGAAGTGTTTGTTTTATGTCTGTGAAATATGCCATTGGTACTTTAATAGGTATTGCATTGAATCTGTATATTGCTTTGGGTAGTATGGACATTTTGATGATGTTAATTCTTCTAATCCATGAACACTGTATATGTTTCCATTTGTTTGTGTCTTCCTTGATTTCTTTCTTCAGCGTTATGTAGTTTTCTGCATACAGGTCTTTTTACCTCCTTGGTTAGGTTTATTCCCAGATATTTTATTTTTGTTTTTGCTATATCGAATGGTATTTTTTCTTGATTTCTGCTTCTGCTGATTCATTGTTGGTATACAAAAATGCCTTTGATTTCTGGATATTGACTTTGTAACCCACTGTTTTGCCAAACTCATTTCTTAGTTTGAGCAGTTTTTTTGTAGAGTTTATAGGATTTTTCATGTACACTATCACGTCATCTGCAAACAATGACAGTTTTGTCCTCCTTTCCTATTTGTTTTTTTTCTTTTTTTAAATTAAATTTTATTTAGTTACTTTTCAAGTACATTATTTTTATCTATTTCTCCCATCCCACCCCACCCCCCCGCCTGGTCTCCCTCCTCCCTCCCATCCCCCCCCCCCCCAGTCCTCATCCCTGTGTCTTTCATACTTGTTCCTCCTCCTTTCCTATTTGAATGCCTTTTATTTCCTTTTCTTGTCTGATCGCTGTGGCTAAAACTTCCAATACTATATTGAATAGAAGTGGTGAAAGTGGACAAGCTTATGTTGTTCCTGATCTTAGTGGAAAAGATTTTAGTTCTTGCCCATTGAGTATGATGTTGGCTGTAGTTCTCTCATATATGGCCTTTATTATATTGAGTAGTGCTCCCTCTATTCCCACTTTGCTGAGTGCCTTTATCATAAAGCAGTGTTGTACCTTATCAAAAGCTTTTCCTGAATCTATTGATATAATCATGTGGTTTTTGTCTTTGCTTTTGTTTATATGATGTATTACATTTAGTGATCTGCGAATATTGAACCATCCTTGCATCCCTGGGATGAATCCCACTTGGTCATGGTATATGATCTTTTCGATGTGTTGTTGGATGTGATTTGCCAATATTTTGTTGAGGATTTTAGCGTCTATGTTAATCAGTGATATTGGCCTGAAGTTTTCTTTCTTTGTCGTGTCTCTATCTGGTTTTGGAATTAGGATGATGCTGGCTTCATAAAAAGAGTTTGGGAGTTTTCCATCATTTTGGATTTTTTGGAATAATCTGTGAAGAATAGGGATTAGCTCTTCCATAAATGCTTTGTCAAATTCTCCTGTGAAACCATCTGGTCCAGGGCTTTTGTGTGATGGGAGTTTTTTGATTACTGCTTCAATTTCATCTGCTGTTATTGGTCTGTTCAGGTTTTCTGCTTCTTTTTCATTGAGTTTTGGAAGATTATATTTTTATAGAAATTTGTCCATTTCACCTAGGTTTTCAAACTTCTTGGCATACAGTTCTTCATAATAATATCTTACAATTCCTTCTATTTTTGTGATATCAGTTATAATCTCTACTCTTTCATTTCTGATTGTGTTTATTTGTGTCCTCTCCTTTTCTTGATGAGCCTACTTAAAGGCTTGTCTATTTCGTTTATCTTTTCAAAAAACCAACTCCTGGATTCATTGATCCTTAGAATTGTGCTTTTAGTCTCTATGTCATTTAATTCTGCTCTGATCTTGGTTATTTCCTTCCTTCTACTTGCTCTGGGCTGTCTTTGCTGTTGTTCCTCGAGCTCTTGCAGGCATAGGGTTAGGTTGTTTGTTTGAGATGTTTCTATTTTTTTAAGTAGGCCTGTATTGCTATAAACTTCCCTCTCAGGACTGCCTTCGCTGTGTCCCATAAGTTTTGAGTTGTTGCGAGTTCATTTTCATTGGTTTCCAGAAACTTTTTGATTTCTTCTCTAATTTCATTCTTGACCCATTCATTGTTTAATAGCATACCATTCAGTGGTATGCTATTGGTATCCCATGGTTTTGGGTGTTTTGGGTTTTTCCTTTGGGGTTGGTTTCCAATTTCAGTCCCTTGGGGTAAGAGAAAATGGTTGGTATGATTTCAATTTTCTTGAATTTTTTGAGGCTCGTTTTGTGTACTATCATGTGGTTTATCTTTGAAAATGTTCCATGTGCATTTTGAAAAGAATGTGTGTTTAGCTTCTTTGGGATGAAGGGCTGTATATATATCTGTTAAGTCCATTTCATCTAGAGTGTTGTTTAATGCCGCAATATCTTTGTTGATATTTTGTTTGGAAGATCTGTCCATTTTTGACAGTGGGGTGTTAAAATTCCCTACTCTAATTGTGTTGCTGTCAGTATTTTTCTTGAAGTCCTCTAAGATTTTCTTTATTTATTTGGGTGCTCCTATGTTGGGTGCATATATATTTACAATCTTAATGTCTTCTTGGTGGATTCTTCCCTTGAGTATTATGAAGTGACCTTCTGGGTCTCTCTTTATGGCCCTTTTTTTGAAGTCTATTTAGTCTGATATGAGAATTACTACCCCGCCTTTTTTTCTTGTCCATTTGCTTGGAAAATTAGTTTCCAGCCTTTCACTTTTAGTCTGTGATGGTCTTTTGTCCTGAGGTGAGTCTCTTGGAGGCAGCAAATGTGTGGGTCATGCTTTCTTATCCATTCAGCTGTTCTATGTCTTTTGATTGGAGCATTTAATCCATTTACATTTAAGGTTATTATTGATAGGTACTTATTCATTGCCATTTTTGTACCTGTGTTCCTCTCTGTCTATCTCTTTTCCTTCCTTTCCTTAAAGCAGTCCTTTTAGCATTTCTTGTAGAGCTGGTTTGGTGGAGGCATATTCTTTTAGACTTCTTTTGTCTTGGAAGCTCTTTATTTGGCCATCTATCTTGATTGAGAGCCTTGCTGGGTAAAGTAGCCTTGGTTGTAGGCCTCTGGTTCTCATTACTTGGAATATTTCTTGCCATTCTCTTCATGCTTGGAGTGTTTCCATTGAGAAGTCAGTAGCTAACTTTATTGGGGTTCCCTTGTGTGTTACTTCTTTTTTTCCCCTTGCTGCCTTTAAGATTATCTCTTTGTCTTGGAATTTTGCCATTTTAATGATGATGTGTCTTGAAGTGGGCTTCTTTGGGTTCCTCTTGATTGGGACTCTGTGTAAATTAACTGAATTTAAAAATGGTTAAGATGGTTAATTTTATGTTATGAGAATTTTACAGTATAAAAAAATGTAGGACAAATATGCATGTCATGATTGTTTCTAAGGGACCCTGTTGTGTACAGAAGCAGATGTATCATGAATCCAGGACTAGGGTATTTTTTCGTTTGTTTGTTTTGCTGGGCCAGTGTGCAAGGTAGTGGGGAGTGCTAGTTAATGAGAGCAAACTGGTCGTTTAGTTCTGGGGTAGGAAGCCCTAGAGGAGGAATACTGGGTCAGGAAGTGCTCTGAAAGAGCAGGCAAATTGGGAAGATGCCAAAGCGACCAGAGACTGTAATCAGAGACTAGCAATGGAAATTTAAATGTATTTGGTGCAAGTGTCACTGACCTGCATTCATTGTGAATCTGTGTCCTGTTGGATGGGAAGCTCCTAAGAGGTTGCCTGGAATTACTCTTATTTGCACTTTGTAGTAGTTGAGTGATTGAGAGTAGATACCTAAATATGCTCAATAAGATTCTTTGCCAGTTGAAGAAAGTGTGTACATTGAGTCCCACATTCCCCAGGTGGAAAATACCTTTTGCTTCTGTGGTCTTACTCTAAGCCACGGACTGTGAGGTGCTGTCACCATGGTCCATTCCCATACACTTCTTATTTTCTGTCTAAGTGGAATTCACATTCCACTGAGATTTGGGGAAAATATTGTAAAGGTTGACTCCATCCTGAAGAATATGATTTAACTGCTTTTGGGTAGACCTGGGCATTTTTAGCTTAAACAAGTTTCTTGGGCAGCCTTAGACATACCAAAGTTGCACAGCTGCAGTTTGAGAAATACTGACTTTGTTTTTCTGAGTTTAGAATTACCTTACTGTTTCTTTGTGCTACGTAATATTATCATTACCTAATGTTTTTAGACATAATTGAAGTTTGCAGTAGAGTCTGGAATTTATTTTCCTAAGAAACTTGATGTCAGCAGGATACTAATATGGATCTTTAAAAAAAAAAAAACACGAACAGAAGCATGAGCTATTTTGTGTGTTTCATGACGAAAGCCAACAGCGCTGACCTTCACTGGAAAGGCAATTTTCTCCGCATTGAGGAAATTCTTAGTCATTCTTAGTCAAAAACCATGTAATTTATAAGAAAAAGGTTTAATTATAACAGAGATGCTGTAGTTTAAAAGACTGAGATGATAGAACATGCTTCATTAAATTTTATAAAATGCTGTGTTGTTCTTTGGCACAAGTTATAGTAGTTTTCAACTTGTATTGTCTAAATTCTTTAATAAACAAGATTCAGAAAAAGAGGCTCCTAGACTTATATCATCAGTTTGATATTAACAGCATATACTAGGACCTAAGTGAACATAAATGATACAGTCCTTTAAAAGAACCTTGAAGCAGGTTTCAAAAGACAATTCATCTTTTCCAGGCCTGCTAATAGTATTTGCTTTTCTTTTAGATACATTTAAGAATCTGATTTTACATCAGAAAGCTTAAAGTGAAGTATCTTATTTCTGTTTTTGTTGCATGGTTTTATTGTAAGATAAAACACAGGTACAGAAAACTATATAAAACCAATGTGTAGCCTGATAAAGGCAAATACCTTTGCAGTCACCACCTGGGTCAAGAAATAAAACCTCAGGGTCTCCCTTACATTCCAGCCCATTCACAGCCAGGTCCTTCCCCTGTTAGTTACCACTGTCCTGAGGTGGTAGTAATTACTTCCTGTGTTTTAAAAAAGTTTTATCACTCAAATGTAGCTCTAGACACTGAAGTTTAGTTTATTTTAAAAAGTTGATCTGTTTTTCAAATTGATAGCACTGTTCAATAATGGGAGCCACATGTGTAATTTTTAATATTCTAATAGTCATATTATAAAAAAGTAGAAAGAAACAAGTATAATTAATATTAATATATTTTATTTACCTAAATATATCCAAAATGTTATCATTTCACTGTGTAATCAATATAAAATTGTTGAGATATTTTACATCCTTTTTTGGGGGGAGGGGTAAAACATTTGAAATCTAGTGTGTATTTTATACTTAGAGCACATCTTAAATTTCCCAGATGTGGCCAGTTGGAAGCCCCTTCAGCTAGCTGTTCTTCTCTACTTGTGACAATCTCATTATCTTTGGGATATCTCCTTACTTTCCGGCATTCAAGATGTTCCAAACTCATCTTGTACCTGCTCTGTTCCAACCTTGGAATTGGCCATTTCTCTTGGGAGCCCTGGTTCTTTTTAGTTCTAATGGTTTTAAAGACCAACATATGGGCACTAGGTGCATGCATTGTGCCTGGGGTGTTTGCCGAGTGGTCAGAGCTAGGGAATAGATGTGTGCTCGTTTTAGGTATTTCTTTCTCCACCCACTCTTACTGACTTAATTCGCTACCTACCTACCTACCTACCTATCATCTATCTATCACTGCCATCCTCAGAAGTTAAAACCATACAAGACACTGCCAAGGGAAGGTCATATTCCCTCCTATTTTCCTCCCCCATCCCCTGTAGACAACTTCAATCACTGTTTTCTAGCTTATCCTTCTTCTGTTTCATTTTATGAGAACAGGCATATGTATGCTTTCTTATTTCCCCCTTCCACACACTGTGTCCAGAACAGGCAAGTCTATGGAGACTGAAGTAGATACAAGGTTGCCTAGGGCTGGGAGGTTGGGGACTGCCGATGGGCTAATGGGTACAGGGTTTATTCTGGGATGATGAAAATGTTCTAAAGTTGTAGGAATGGGTGCACAACTCTGAAGGCAAGAAAAGCCATTGAATCATATGCTTTATATGGCGAATTGTATGGTATATGAATTACTTCTCAATAAACATGTTATTTTTTTAAAGGTAGCATGTTATATGTACTCTTTTTGTACTTTGCTTATTTTACTTTCAACTAACTGTATCTCATGGCAGTCATTTGCCATCACTTCATAGAGATCTTTGCTCTTTTTAATAGTTACTTAGTACTTTATGTGGATATAAACAGTTTATTTGCTGGTCTCCTGTTCTTGGCCATTTAGGTGTCTTTCGGTTTGTAAGTAGCACTGCAATGGGTAACTGTGCACCTGTGCCGTCCCACTGTTGACGGTTCTGTTCAGGGTACGTCCCTAGGAGTGGGATTGCCGGCTCAAAGGGCAAATGCATAGATGGATAGTTATAAGGTAATGCCAGTTTTTCTCCATAGAGGTGGTCTTATTTTGCGTTACCAGCAATGAATGTCTGTCTCCCCATAACCTTGCCAAAAGAGTATATTATCAAGCTTTTCAGTGTTGCCAGTATGATGGCTGAAAAGTAATTTCATTAAGTTCAAATTTGCATTTCTCTTATTGTGTATCAAATTGAATATCTTTAGTATTTTAAGGGCCATTTTTATATTTTTTATGAATTGTCTTTTCATGGGTTTTATAATTTTTTTACCTATTTTTCTGTAGGATTTTTGTTCTTGTTCTGCCATTTAAAAAGCACTGCATATTAGATGTTATTTACCATTTTCTTTGTTGTATGTTGCAAATATTTTCTTACAGTTTGTCTTTGGACTTTGCTTATGCAAAAGTTTTAATTTTTAGCCAAATTTCAACCTTTTCCAATTTAGATTTTAAATCATAGCTACAAAGCTTTTCCTTATACTCATGTTAAAGTGAAATCTACCTATATTTTCTTATAGTACTTGCTGAGTTTCTTATTTCACGTTCAGCCCTATGATGCATTTGGAGTTTATTCTCTGTATAGAGGAATGGATCTAATTTTATCTTTTTCCAGATAGCTTACCCGGTTGTACAAATACTCTGTATTTAAAAGGCTGTCTTTGTTTCAGTAGTTTGAGGTATATCTCTAGCATATGCTAGATGTGGGTCTATTTCTGGACTTTCTATTATTCCATTACTATCTCTGTACGCGTGTGCTACACACTATTTGAGTCAGAGAGGCTTTTTAATATTTCTTCCTTTAATAGTTCTTCCTTTTCAGTGTGTTCATAGCTGTCCTTGAGTGTTTCGTTTTACATTTGAATTTTGTGAAGAATGACTATAGTACTACTCTAAAAGAGCTCATTGCTATCTTGGGCGACCTCATGAAATTTTACATTAACGTAGGGAGAACTGTCATTTCCTTTCTACCCCTCAAACGGAAGCATAATGTCATTCACCTCTCCCCTGCTCTTTGTCCACGTGCGCTGTGGAAGTAAGCAGTACCCTACCTTACTGTTTTTGCTTTAAACACCAGTTGTCTTTTCAGGAAATTAGGGTAGAAGAAGAAAAATGGTGTTTTATAATCTACTCACAGATTTACCTTTCCTGGCACTGCGCACGTTGTCCGTTGACCTCAGTTTCTGTCTGGTGCCCTTGGACGCCGAGCCGCCCTTGCCCGGAGCAGGGGATGCCTTTTCAGGTGCGAGTCCGCACTGGTGTCCTGGAAGTGCTGGCAGGGGACATTCTTGTCTCGTTTCTGGTTTTGTGGGGAAAGGCACTCAAAATACTATGACTCGTTATAGTCTTGATCATTTTATTATGACTTAGTAGGCTGACTTTCAGTTTGACAGGAAATGTATAAACTTTAGTGAGTTAAGTAATTGTGTATGAGAGAGCTAGCATCTCGGTCGGCCTCATTCCCGTTTTGCTGCGTTTGCCACTCAGCATATTGCTAGTCATCCCACCAGGAGGCTTAGGAAACGCTGCAAGGTAATTTTTCTAAAAATCTTTTTACTGCAAGGTAATTTTAATATTAGGTGAAGCAAAACGTAATTAGGAATGTAAATCTGCTTAAATCCCTGGATGTTCTGTAATGTGCTGTACAGTCCCAAATTGATGGTGTTTTGGTTGTCTCTATTATCTTCTTCATTAACAGAACAGTTGTAGTGTTGACTGTTTGAGAATTAGTGTTATTTGGAACCCATTTGTACATTTCTACTCTCTTGAAAACCAAATCAGTTTAAAAGTTTAACATTTGGTTTCAGCCCTTGTTTATTTAAAAGTAGCCATAGCTACTGTGTTTGTTAGACTTCTCAAAATCTTTTTTCTATTATGTCTTCTACATGATGATCTTTAATTAATATATCCCAGTCTGCAAATGTTTGATGGATTTTCACCAGTGAATTTTACAAAGTTCTCACCAAATGTGGATTTGAGTCGCTGGCCTAGAGAGGCTCAGTTCCCCTTTGCCACCAGTGGGAGTGTAGTGCACACAAGTGTCATTTGTCCCCAGTCTAGTTGTGATGGTTGATTTGCTCAACTGGCAGTGAGAGACAAACTTATCCCTTAATGGAGACCACAGGAGAGCTACGATCGGAACAGCCAAGCATCGCAAATGAGCAGAACTTCAACTAAGGCGGCCCCTTTGAAGAGGGACTAGATTGCGTGTTGATGGAAATCTGTCATTGGTGACATTTTATATTGTACTTTTGCCCTTATACCAAGAACAGTGTTTAACATTATAGATATTAATTTTGTGAGGAATCTCATTTAGACCCCCATATATAAATAACTTTTTCTGTATTTTATATTCCTTCATGTTTTTTAAAATAAACTTTTCATAAACCTAATTTTAATGACTTCTGTCCCATAAATGATACTTTTAAATATGAAGCAAAAACTACCATGTGATGTAGGACACCTTCTATCCCTGGTGGGTTGTCTTTATGTACAGATAAGTGGTGACCAGGGAGACGGGGGGGGGGGGGGGGTACAGGGGGGGTGGAGGCAGCATTGTATTCATTGTGCCTCTTCTAAAAGACACACCTGTGATCTTCCACTTAAACTTAGCAATAGACCTGTGAAGCATTAAAATGTGAGTATTAAATGTTATTTAATACTCACATTTAATTTAATACTTACACTAAATGTTATTTAAATGTAAGTATTAAATGTTATTTACATATGAGAAGGTGAGGAGAGATTAAATAACTTTACTGAGGTCACAGAACTAATGGGCTGTGGAACTGAGCTTTAAACACACATCTCTCTGATTTTTATTATCTCATGCCTGTTCCAGAGATCCACAGATAATTTACATAATTATCGTCTGTAGGTCACAAATCTTTCTTGAAGGCTAGAGTTTCTTCCTTTTCCCTTCATTAGATTCAGTTATTGGAAGGTCCAACATACAGATAATGAACCTACTTGCATTTCATCTCCTTTCTCTCTCTCTAAGTTCTTATGTTCATTCAGCTGGCATCTTTCTCTAGATGTATAACTGAGAAGAAACAAAGGAACCATATAAGTCACTAGCTAGTTGTCAGGCTGTAAGTAGTGGGAAGTGCACTTTGCAAAGATGATTCTTAATTGTTAGTGCAATGTGTGTATAACTTATAACAAATTAGATTACCATCTTTTTTTACTATAAGTGATACATTTTATTTTATTTTTTAAAAATTTATTTAATTATTGTAGATTGCCATCTTTTTGTATTGCCAATTAGATGATCACACACTGAATTGTCAGTGTTTACATAATACGTGCTTTTATTTCCAGAGCTCTGTATTATTAATTATTGTTCTTAGCTCTTTAAGTGTCTCAGTGTGTGGCTCAGAAATTCTTATTTTAATACCCTTGCCCTGGGAGTGCCTTAGATTTCAAATGTAATTTATGCTTTTGACAGTTATTCTCCCATTTAGCCTTGCTGGACTGAGTAAAATGTATACCTCTTTTTCTAGACACAGAATTATTTCTAAAAGTCACTCTGAATGAAAGGCGTTTAGTGCCGTGTGAAAGGCTGTGTAAAATACTATCTCAATTAAATGCATCTCATCAGAAACAAAAGGAAATAAATGAAAGCACAGGTGGAAATGGCCAGGGTTGATGCTGTTGCGCTTGTTGGGAGTATTCTCTGCTTTTGCTCCTGCAGAGGCCTGCAGCGCCTGCCGTGGTCTGCAGCCTTCACGGCAATAGCTCCTCCTCGGTGGAGCAAGTTTCAGTCGTGGAGTTTGCTTCACCAGTGTGGCACTGGCACAGGGGTGGTTTCAATACTGGGCATGATGAGAACAAGTGGAGGTGCTGGAGTTCGTCCTGAGAAGAATAAGTAACATTTATTTAATATCTGTAAATACTTTTGAGAGAAGATTTTAATGAATCCGATTCAGCTTAGCTTAGGCTTTGGAATGGTTCTCGCTCTTCTGGCTTCTTCCTTCTCATTCCATGTTGGGTCACAATGACTCATTGGTTTAAAGTTGCGTTTCCTTCAAAGAGCTTAAAGCATTTTAATTAATAAGGAGTATTTATGCTCTTGATACCTGCCCAGAAGTGGGCAGATGGAGAGGTGAAGTGACAGCTAGTCAGCACTGGCAGTGGAACTAGTGTGTCTCCTGCCTCTTGGGCAGAATTGCCTTTTCCATGGGCCAGCCCTCAGGATGTTCCTGGTGTTGCAGCCTCACCAGCCTTCCCCTCAGACAGATCTCCTCCTGGCACAGTTGGCAAGGTGCCCTCGGGTGAGTTGGGCATCTCATGAGCCGCAGTCTGTCTCCCCGTCACCTTTTAGACCCTGGAGCAGATGGAGCAGTAGGCTCTGTGAGAGAGGACGCCTGTGCCAACGCGCCGTTCGCTCTGGGCTAACTGAATGAATGGGCACGCGTGCTAACAGCTGTCGGCAGGTCCCAGTGGTGTCTGCCCGCTCTTCGCCTCTGTGGCCAGAGTTCTTACAGTGCCCGGGGCAGTGCCTTGCAGGTGTTGGGTCTGCGGTGCATGTGTTGGCTTTGTATTATTTTCATTTCTCTTTTTCTTTTCCTGCTGGTGATTTCTGAGTAGCTACCTCAGTAATTGTCGGGCAAAGCACACAGCTCCCTCCCAGCTGCCCACCCTATCTGCTTTTAGCCCTGCCTCCAGCTCTGCGCTGACAGACCTCAGAGGCAGGAGAGGAATGTGTGCCTCCCCAGGTGCCAAGGGACCCTGAAGACACGCATTTGAACAGGCAGTTCCTTGCTTCCGAAGCAATTTCTTTTTTAGTGGTTATAGAAACAATCCTAGAGAAATGCAAAGTTTTGCTGTTTATAATTTTATATACCTGGTAGATGTAGTAATTTTAGTCATTCTAAAATTGTTTTGATTTCAAACATTTGAAAAATGAAAAACATATATGATTTTTAACTGTGGCTTGATGGGGGGGGGTAGAAATATAGCTGATACTGTCAACATCTAATCAGAATTAATTTGCTTCCAAAACTAAATTGAAAATTCCAAGGAACAGTGTGCTGGCAGAGGCTGTGATGAAGAAGATCCCCTCCTTGTATACGATGGTTCCGTGTCCTACAGCAAGTGTGATTGTGCCCAGGAAGGAAACAGTCCTGCTTTCTTGTGCAAGCCTTGAACTAGTAACGTATGAGTATTGACCCACATACTATTAGTGCACCAACATAGTGTAAATCACTTTATCATCACAAATGGGCAAGTAGTTTATTTACATGAGCGCCCTCGCAGTTTTTTGTTTGTTTTGGTGCCCTACATGTTTTACTTTTGTTTTATTCTCTGAATCGCCAGCCTTTTACTTACATTTATTCCTCTCTCCAAGTAGTAGGCACAGAATGTCGCCTTTGTTCCTGGGTGTGGAAGGAAAGATGTTTCTGCTGTAAGCCTTCGCAAGGGATCTGGGTTCCTGCAAAATCGCACACCGAAATGACAAGGCTAAGGGGGAGATGGAGGCTGGCACTGGCCACTCAGGACCCGTGTAACTTTGAAACCGGTCACTACAAACTCAAGCACCAAACCCGTAACCAGTACTCAGGGAGATAACTCGAGGCCCCCTTCCCCGGCAGTGGACCTGCCGGGGCCTGCATGGACCAACACCCAGACCTTCTGTAGTTTTGTTCATTAACTGGATTATGTGTCTTTTTAAAACATTGATTTGTATACAGTAGCCAGAATGTGAAAATAGCAACACTCATTGAGGGACGAGTGGATTAACAAGATGTGGTATACACACGCAATAGAGTCTTATTCAGCTTTAAAAAGGAAGAAAATTCTGACACGCACTACAGCATGTATGAACCTTGGGGACGTTATGCTAAGTAAAAAAGCCAGTCACAAAAAAAAGCACATGCGCCATGTGACTCCATGTATGTGCAGTTCCTAGAGTAGTCGAGTGCAGAGAGACAAAAACTAGAGCAGTGGTTGCCAGGGGTTTGGAGAGGGTGTGGGTGGGGGTTTGTTTAAGGGTTGCAGAGTCTCGGTGCGGGAAGACAAAACCGCCCTGGAGATGGTGGTGGTGGTGCTTGTACAACAACGTGAACGTATTTAACATTATTGAACTGCACACTTAAAATGATTAAACTGGTAGATTTTGCTATGTATGTTTTATTTTTTAGAACTGTTTTTAAAAATTTGATTTGTAAAGTATGCATTGTAGTAGATGAAGAATAGTCTTTTATCTGTTGGTTGCAAATATTTCTCCTACATGTCATGTATCTTCTGACTTCATAGTTTTTGACTACATAGGCACTTTACATTTTATGGAATTATATGAATTTTGTATTGTGTTTATAAAGGTCTTGCCTACCCCCAAGATTTTAAAATACAAGATTTACCCATGTTACCCTTGCTGGTGCGGCTCAGTGGATTGAGCATTGGCCTGCAAAACAAAATGTGGCTTGCCTGAATCCTAGTCAGGGCTGTGGGCCAGGTCCCCTGTTGCGGGCATACAAGAGGTAACTGATTGATGTCTCTCTCCCTCTCTTTCTGCCTCCCTTCCTCTCTCTCTGAAAATAAGCAAATAAAATATTAAAAAAAAAAAAAAGATTTAGCCCTGGCTGGTGTGGCTCAGTGGATTGAGCACCGGCCTCCAAACCACAGGTTCATGGGTTCAAATCCCAGTCAGGGCACATGCCTGTGTTGTGGGCTAGGTTTCCAGTAGGGGGCATGTGAGAGACAATGACACATTGATGTTTTTCTTCCTCTCTTTCTCCTTTTCCATCTCTCTAAAAATAAATCTCTAAAAGTAAAAAAATTAAAAATATATTTACCCATGTTTTCTTCTACCATTGTCCCTTTTTCCTTTTTTTTTTTTTTTGTGACATTTTTGTCTTTGCTTCATCTCAAGATTGTTTGGGTGTTGGCAGTTTTGTGGTTAGGACAGGGCAGCAAGGTATGTTTCTAGAGCTTTATTATTTTCAGTTATTAAGACTTCAGAGAAACAGCCTTCACTCTCTATTTGATTCTTATGAACCAGTGAATTTTAACTTGTGTGTGATTGTTGGGATGGTGGGTGAGGAAGATGAAAGCCACAGATGTGTGAAGTCTGTGCCTCCAGGGTCACTGCCAGGTCCATCATGAGGACCGTTACATCATTTTCTTCCTTCCTGATGAGCTTACTTAGCAAAAGTTTTATTTTTATTTTTTAAATATATTTTATTGATTATGCCATTACAGTTCTATTTCCCTCATTCATTTCCCTCCACCCTGCACACCTCTCCCCCACTATTCCTCCCCTTTAGTTTATGACCACGTGTCTCAAGTTCTTTAGATTCTTTATTTCCCATACTATTCTTGCTGTCCCCGCTATCCATTTTCTACCTACCGTCTGGGCTACTTATTTTCTGTACCTTCTCCCCCCTTCTCCTTCTCCCACTTCCCTGTTGCTAACTCTCCATGTGATCTTCATTTCTATGGTTCTGCTCCTGATCTAGCTGTCCTCTTTGTTTTTGTTTTAGGTATGGTTCTTAGTAACTGTGAGTTTGCTGTCCTTTCACTGTTCATATTTTTTATCTTCTTTTTCTTAGATAAGTCTCTTTAACATTTCATATAATAAGGGCTTGGTGATGATGAACTCCTTGAATTTGATCTTATCTGAGAAGCACTTCATCTGCCCTTCCATTCTAAATGAAAGCTTTGCTGGATAGATCAATCTTGGATGTAGGTCTTTGGATTTCATGACTTGGAATATTTCTTTCTAGCCCCTTCTTGCCTATAAGGTCTCTTTTGAGAAATCCTCTGACAGTCTGATGGGAACTCCTTTGTAGGTGACAGTCCCCTTATCTCTTGCTGCTTCTAGAATTCTCTCTTTCATTTTAATCTTGGCTAATGTAATTATGATGTGCCTTGGTGTGTTCCTTCTTGGGTCCAACTTCTTTGGGACTCTCTGAGCTTCCTGGATTTCCTGGAAGTCTATTTCCTTTTCCAGATTGGGGAAATTCTCCTTTATTATTTGTTCAAATAAGTTTTCCACTGGTGGCTGTTCCTCTTCCCCTTCTGGTACTTCTATAATTTGGATGTTGGAATGTTTAAAGATGTCCTGGAGGTTCCTAAGCCTCTCCTCATTTTTTTGAATTTTTGTTTCTTCATCCTTTTCTGTTTGGTCATTTTTTTCCTCTTTCTGGTCCACTCCTTTTATTTGAGTCTCAGTTTCCTTTCCATTACAATTGGTTTCCTGTGCATTTCCATTCATTTCAATTAGTTTAGCCTTCATATGTTCCTCTAATTTGTGACTAAAATCCACCAGTTCTGTGAGCATCCTGATCACCAGTGTTTTGAAGTGTGCATCTGAAAGTTTGGTTATTTCTTCATAGCTTAGATTTATGGGCTCTGGGGCTCTGAGTTGTTCTTGAGCCATGTTTTGATCTGTTTGTGCCTGTTATGTACGAGGAAGTGTTCACCAGGGCGGGGCCACCCAGGCCGTTGGTTTGTGACACTGTATGTGGGGGCGGGTCAGAGAGAGGCCACCCAGGTTGCTGGGTTGTGACGATGTATGTGGGGGCGGGGTCAGAGAGGGACAATAGCTGTCCCCTCTGCCACTTTCCGCCACTGGGGCCTTCGTGGTCTGTCTCACCGCTCACTCCTTCACCGGTTTATCTGCGCTCGAATGTGTGACTGTGGTCAGCTGTCAGTGAGTCCACCGCCTGGTGCCCTCAGTGGGTCCGCCCGCCCACTACTCCACACCTGGGATCTGCCTACGGCTGCTGGCGCAACTGGATTGTGCCCCTGGGTTGTGCGCCCGTGTCAGTCCGGTGGATCTTTTCTGCCTGACCCCGCTCTGCTGCTGGCTCTGCCCCTCTTACCGGTTTGGCTGAAGGGTTCGTTGTTGTCAGACTTCCGTGTAGTTCAATTTTCTGTGGTTTGGCTGCGTTTTTGTTGCTAAAACTTTGTTGTTTTTAAACTTGGTTGTGCGAGAAGGTGCAGTGCTTCCACCTACACCTCCATCTTGGCCCGCAAAAGTTTTTAATGCGTGAAAAACATGGACCCAGAGGGTTGACAATGTCCGCTAGGGAAAAATGTCTCATTTAAAATACATAATCCAGTTTGGAAGCAAAATACTGATCTTGGCACCCCAGGATTTCCTCTGGGATTCTCCTTAAAATTCCCAGAGCATGGCATCAGGTGGCTGCCCTTGAGACCAAGTAGCCTTAGTTCCGAGAAAGTGACAGACTCCTGTCCATCCCTTGAAGTCTCAGCTTGTAAGGAGAGTTAACTTAGTGCCTAGTAGGTGTCAGCAGGGAACTGGAGCTGGGTGAGCAGGGCCATAGCCCTGTGATATCTGGAATGTTGTAGCACTAGACATGTGGTCCAGAGGCCAAGTAGGGGAAACATTCCAAATCCACAGTTTTCCTTTCATTCATCATTTGGTGGAAAAACCTGTGGACCATCGGACCATCAGCTAGAAGAACTTGCTCCTTATTCTTGCTCTACCAGTCACTAGTTGTTTGACATCGGAAAGTCAATTATGTAATTTGGGCCTCTTTTTTAAGTTTGTAAAATGAGGCAGTTGAATCCAATAATCTCTAAAGCCCCTTGGATATCTCTAATGATCTGTGTAATTGGTCAGCACAGGGGGCTTCTCGGCCTGCTTTGGTGCACATTCCATGTCCTTTGAAGCCTTCGCTTTCCTGCCCCTCGGCCACCCCGTGCATCTCAAACACATGGGAGAGGAGATGTGCATGCGCATTTGACTCCAGCTCTGATCCAGAAGGCAGGGGGACTTGGATCTGTCCTTAGGTAGCTGAGTGGCTTTAAGCTTGACCTTATTCATTTATTTTTATTAGGGGAGTTGCATTGATAACATCAGATTTGACAATTTAATATAACATATGCTCCCATGGATATATGGACAGTAATTAATGTATAACAGGTGCTTAGAAAATCTAGAATAAGAAAGACAGTATACTAGAAAAAGTAGGGGGGAGAGTATGCTAACTAGCACACTAAACAAAGGATGTTGTTTCTCTGTGGTTAGTGCATTTGGTTGGATTTGGGCCAGGAATGAATTTTACTTTCCTTTTCCCTATTTTGGAAGACAGAATTTGTGAAGGAGAGCAGTTGGAACTTGACATTGAGGGGGTGGGCTCATTACGAGGGTAGGGTTATAAAGGTTTATTTAGAATCTAATGTCAGATATGGGGCTAGGTGTTAGATAATCTCTCATCCTGGAAATAGCCTTAGGGAATGAGTGTTACTACCCTCACTTTTTTTTTCCAATGAGAAAATTGAGGCCCAGAGAGTTTAAATAAGTTTTCCAAGTTTTCACAGCAAGTAAGCAATGAAAAAGTTATTTTTGTACCTTAAGCACATTTTTAAAATATAAATGGTGCTGGTTTTTGTTCTTTTTTTAATAATATATTTTATTGATTATGCCATTACAGTTGTCCCATTTCCCCCCCTTCATTCCCCTCCCCCCTGCACACCCCCTCCCCCACTATTCCCCTCTTTAGTTTGTGAACACGTGTCTCAAGTTCTTTAGATTCTATATTTCCCATGCTATTCTTGCCCCCCTATCTATTTTCTACCTACTGTCTATGCTACTTACTTTCTGTACCTTCTCCCCCCTTCTCCTTCTCCCACTCCCCTGTTGCTAACCCTCCTTGAGATCTTCATTTCTATATTTCCTCTCCTGATCTAGCTGTCCTCTTAGTTTGCTTTTGTTTTAGGTGTGGTTGTTAATAACTGTGAGCTTGCTGTCCTTTCACTGTTCATATTTTTTATCTTCTTTTTCTTAGGTGAGTCCCTTTAACATTTCATATAATAAGGGCTTGGTGATGATGAACTCTTTGAATTTGATCTTATCTGAGAAGCACTTTATCTACCCTTCCATTCTAAATGAAAGCTTTGCTGGAGAGAGCAATCTTGGATGTAGGTCTTTGGATTTCATGACTTGGAATACTTCTTTCTAGCCTCTTCTTGCTTATAAGGTCTCTTTTGAGAAATCCTCTGACAGTCTGATGGGAACTCCTTTGTAGGTGACTGTCCCCTTATCTCTTGCTGCTTCTAGAATTCTCTCTCTCATTTTAATCTTGGCTAATGTAATTATGATGTGCCTTGGTGTGTCCCTTCTTGGGTCCAACTTCTTTGGGACTCTCTGAGCTTCCTGGATTTCCTGGAAGACTATTTCCTTTGCCAGATTGGGGAAATTCTCCTTTATTATTTGTTCAAATAGCTTTTCCACTTGTTGCTCTTCCTCTTCCCCTTCTGGTACCCCTATAATTCAGATGTTGGAATGTTTAAAGGTGTCCTGGAGGTTCCCAAGCCTCTCCTCATTTATTTGAATTCTTGTTTCTTCATTGTTTTATGTTTGGTAATTTTTTTCTTCCTTCTGGTCCACTCCCTTGATTTGAGCCCCAGTTTCCTTCCCATCACTATTGGCTCCTTGTGTATTTTCCTTAATTTCACTTTGTGTAGCCTTCATTTTTTATCTAATTTGTGACCAAAATCAACCAATTCTGTGAGCATCCTGATCACCAGTGTTTTGAACTGTGCATCTCATTGGTTGGCTATCTCTTGGTTGTTTAAAAGTATTGGTTCTGGGGCTTTGATTTCTTCTTCGGTTTGAGCCATAATTTTTTGGTCAGGTCATGCCTGTTATGTATGAGGGGCGGAGCCTCAGGTGTTTACCAGGATGGGGCAACCCAGTTGCTGGGTTGTGATACTGTATGTGGGGATGGGGGTCAGAGAGGGAACAATGGAGCTTGCTCCACTGGTATTTTAGTCCCTTCCACTGCTTCCCACAAGCAAATCGGGCCCTTCTGGTGCTGGTTCTTGGTTGGGTGGGCTTGTGTATGTACGCGGATCCTGTGGGTCTCTCCAACAAACTCCTGTGAGGCTGGAAGTCTCTCCAGGCACCTCAACCCCCACAAGTGTTTTCAGTCAGTGCTTGTAGGCTTTATTTCCCGGTGCTGGGGCCCTGGGTTGCGTGGTCTCTCTCACTGCCTGTTTTCACCTGGTTTATTTGTACGTGACTGCATGACCGCAGTCAGCCTATGGCCTTGTGCACCTGGGTCTGATAGACACTGCTTTTCCTGCTGCGACCCCTCTCCACCTGCAGCCTATTCCTCCCCTCTTACTGGTCTGGGTGAATGGTTGCCGGACTTCCGTACAGTTCAGTTTTCTGTTTTGGTTGTGTTTTTATTTCTGAATCTTTGTTGTCTTTAATTTTGGTTATGTGAGGAGGCACAGTATTTCCACCTATGCCTCCATCTTGGCCGGAAGTCTGTTTTTGTTCTTTTGGAGTTCTTAGTGAAGATCTGCACAATGAAAAGCATTAATGTTACATGTGCTTTTTCCTGACTGTATCTCCTTACACAGGATCCCATGTTTGTTTTCGGGGAACATAGTTAATGACATTATATAATGCCAAAAATATGTAAAATTAAGTAAACCACAATATTGTATCAATCAGGATCTTAATTGTAAGTAGCAGAAACTGACTTAAACCAATTTGAGAAAAGGAATTTATTGTGTGGCTCACAGCCTGTCTGGGAGGGCCTGAGAACCAGGCTCAGCGCCTGGAGGGCCAGGAAGAGGGCCTCAGATGCCATTGCAGAGCTGATCAAGAGCGGCCTTGCTGCTGCTGCTCCTAGGCCCAGGGCACTGCAGCTTGTACGTCCACACCAGTGTTGCCACTGCTGGGCACTGCTCTGCTTTTTAGAAACTGATTGAAGTTGCCACCACCCAACACTGACAGTGGATTCTGCATGGCACTTTACTTTTTCTTTGTGTATCAAAAGTTTTTTAAAAATTATTTTTATTAAATATATCGAGGGTAACGTTGTTTGTTAACATTATATAAATCTCAGGTGTCCAAAATTATATGACATCTCTATACTCAGTTGTGTGCTCACCACCCAGAGTCTAGTTTCCTTCGTTTACTGTGATCGCTTACTCTCATCATTAATTTTGGACTGAAATACTGCGGACGAGTGTTATGATCAACACGGCCTTGTTTATGTGCCTGCGTCCAAGAGCAAGTGAAGTGAAAAGGGAGCCTCTGGTACTTTCTGCTTTGGTAATAGGAGAAGGACTGTTTCATAAGCAAGGGTATTCCAACCTGGTGGCCAAAAGAATGATATATGACTCTAGTCGGTGACGGTTGCTTTAGAAACTCTGGGAGATTGTGGAGGGCAAATTCATCATCAAACTATAGAGAGACTGCTAAAGATAGACACAGGATTAAAGCATAAATTGATTATTTTATTTAAACTATAAAAGCAAGTACAGTCTAGGTTCAAAGAATGTAAAGCGGTATTAACTGATGAATGGGTAAGTAAAATGTTATATTTTTACAGTGGAATATTCAATAAATTTGTGAAGTACTGATATATGTTGTAACTTGAAAATATGCTAAGTAAAAGAAGCCAGTCACAAAAGCCACACAGTGCTTGACTTCATTGATAAGAAATCTCCGGACTAGGCAAATCCATGGAGACCAAAAGTAGACTAGTGGTTACCAAGGGCTTAGAGGGGAGGGGGAAGGGGGACAAGGGGGGGAGTGGCTGCCGATGGCCCGGGTTTCCTTCTGGGATGACAAAATGCTCCACAATTGATTGTGGTGGTGGTTGCATAACTGGTACAAAAGGGATATGCATACTAAATTATTTATCATTAAGTAGACTTTGTATTAGATGATGTTGCCCAATGTAGGCTATTGTAAGTGTTCTGAGCTCGTTTAAGGTGGGGTAGGCTAAGCCATGATGTTCGGTAAGTTAGGTGTGTTACGCACATTTTTGTTTTACAACATTTTCAATTTCTGATGTGTGTTACCTGGAAGTAACTCCATCATAAGCTGAAGAGCAACTGTACTAAAAACCATTGAAATATACAGTTTAAGTGGGCGAATTGTATGGTATATGAGTTATATATAGCTCAATAAACCTGTTACTAAAGTAGAAAAATGAAGTGGGACTATTTAGGAAACAAGGGCCTCATAGAGGGCAGGAAAGGCACCAGAAATACAGGTCAGTGGCTTACCCTTAAGTGATTTATATTTGCTACTGGAAAATAGTTAGGGGGGCAGCACCCAGACCCCTTCATCCCACCACTTCTTCCTTTCTGGCCCCGACCCAGTGAGTCTGTGTGGGGAAGGGAGGAGAGATGGTGAGCTAGTCACTGGTAATTATTAATTGACTGGCATTGCCATTTATGAAATTGAATAATTAGGAATTAGAAATAGAATCTGATTTATACTTGTAACCTATAGCTGAATGTCAAGTTTTAGACCTTAAAGAAATTATATTGTACATTGTGGTTGAAGAGAAAAATGACACCAAAATGATATTTTAATTGACTAACCTGGCTACACAGTCAGACTTTTTTGTGTGTTTAAATTTTGTTTAAAAAACATTTAAAATGTTTTTCTGAGGCTCTGTTATCTACTTTTCCACACTAGAGTTTTAATCGCAGACAGTTGAGGACATTTAGACACTATTTAGCTTTGTGGGAGAAGTGACCTTCTAGATCCCAGTGGGTTTCAAGAACTCGTTTCCACAGAGAAATTACAATTGCGTAGAGGGCTCAGGGAGAAGAAAAAGTGGGGAGGTGGGGGAAGAAGGTTCTTAAGCACAGGCGTAGACGCTGGGGCGAGTATGCATGCAGTGACTGTGACCTTGGCATTCTCACTGTGAACTTTAGCAGAATTTCTGGCAGTTAGACTCTCTATTCCATGTACTTGTAAAATTAAAAAAATACATATGTTGTTTGAGGATTCTCAGCTTTGTAACCCAAAAGGATGACTTGGTTTGCACTGTGGGAATACTCTTTTGGAAAAGAGGCATTAACTGAGAAAATTGTTTCTCTGTGAGAAATCTTACCAATTTTTGTACTCTAGCTTGCAGCTTAACAATAGAAAAATCTTTTACTGAAGCAAATAAATAGGAACACTCTTGAATTAATGTTGCATTTTCGAGAGGGAACCATTTCCGTAGGTGCATAACACAGATTCCACGGGGCAGCACATTGCTCGGGGCCTCCCGCTGTTTCTAGTTCTGATGTTCGAAGTTAGCTGGACCACTAGGAAAAACTGCAACCTGGGTGATTGAACAGTACGAAGAACTATGTTCGAAAAGTCCCCTGTTGCATTACGTAAATCTCTTCACTGTGTTTGAGGGGCAGGGGTGAGAAAAGATTCCTTTTTACCACTGTTACTCCCTCAGTGCCCCCCAAACATCTACTGAATGAAGTGCATGCTCTTTAGTTAGGCATGTTACCACCTGCTCCCTGGACCTGTTCCCACCTCCCTTTCGAACATATCATATAGCTAATGCTTTCATCACATTGGACTCCTTCCTCTTACCATTCTTGCCTGCCCCTGTATTTCTGACGATATAGCATTTCTTCCCCTGACTTAGAATGGCCTACTCTTCTTCTTCATATCTCCTGGTCCAAAGCATTCTCCTCTGTCCAGGACCATTCAAATACTACTTTTTAAAAAGTTGTATTTTATTGATTATGCTATTATGGCCGTCTCAATCCCCACCCCCCGATTCTACCCCACTCCCTCAGGCAATCCCATTGTTCATGTCCATGGGTCATGTGTATAAGGTCTTTGGCTGATCCATTCCCTATACTGTACTTTATATCCCCACGGCTGTTCTGTAACTACCTATTTATACTTCTTAATCTCCTCACCTCTTTAACTATTCCCCTATATCAGGGGTGTCAAACTCATTTTCACCACATCAGCTTAACGGTTGCTTTCAAAGGGCCAAATGTAATTTTAGGACTGTGTAAATGTAACTACTCCTTAACAGTTAAGTGAGAGCTTGGCACTGCCTGTGGGTAGAAACAAGGTGGAGGGCCGGATAAAACAAGGTGGAGGGCCGGATTGGGCCGCGGGCCTTGTGTTGGCCACCTGTGCCCTGCGCAGTCCTCCCATCTGGCAACTGTTAAAACACCGTCCGCATCTGTGCTTCTGTTTCTGTTCTGCTTGTTTGCTTAGTCTGTTTTTTAGATTCAGTTGTTGACAGGTATGTATTTATTGCTATTTTATTGTTCATAGTTTTGATCTCTTTCTTAAATAAGTCCCTTTAACGTATCATATAATAATGGTTTTGTAATAATTAACTCCTTTAGTTTTTTCTTGTCTGGGAAGCCCCTTAACTGCCCTTCAGTTCCAAATGGTAGCTTTGCAGGGTAGAACAATCTTGGCTATAGGTCCTTGATTTTCATTACTATGAATATTTCTTGCCAATCCCTCTCTCCTAGTTTGCGAAGTTTCTGTTGAGAAATCAGCCGACAGTTTGAGAGAACTCTCTTGTAGGTAACTAACTGCTTTTCTCTTCCTGTTTTGAAGATTCTCTTTATCTTTAACTTTTGGCATTTTAGTTATGATGTATCTTGGAGCGGGCCTCTGCATCCATCTTTGGTTCTCTCTGTGCTTCCTGGACTTACATTTCCATTTCTTTCACCAAATTAGGGAAGTTTTCTTTGTTATTTTTTCAAGTAGGCTTCCAATTTCTTGCTTTTTCTCTTCTCCTAGCATCTCTGTGCCAGAAGTTGTCCCAAGGCTCCTTAATACTATTTTTGTATTTTTTGGATTCTTTTTTCTTCTTGTTGTTCTGATTGGTTGTTTTTTTTTTCTTCCTTTTGTTCTGTATCACAGGTGGCAAACAAAAGGCCTGCAGGCCGAATCCGGCCCTCCACCTTGTTTTATCCCAGCCAGCACCTTGTTTCTATCTGGCAGCAGCACTGTGCTCTCGCTTCACTGTGGAGTAGTTACATTTATACAGTCCTAAAATTATATTCAGCCCTTTGAAGGCAACTGCAAGGCTGATGTGGCCCCCAGAGAAAATGAGTTCGACACCCCTGTTCTATATCGTTGATTCGATTTTTGTCTTCATCCACTCTACTTTTGTTGCCCTGTAAATTGTTCTTTATTTCTGTTTTGTATCCTTCATTTCTGACTGGATCTTTTTTATGCTGTTGAGTTCCTCACTAGGTTCTTTGAGCATCCTTATAACCAGTGTTTTGAATTCTGCATCTGATAGATTGCTTATCTCCATTTCATTTAGCTCTTTTTCTGGCGTTTTGTTCTGTTTTTTCTTCTGAGCCATGTTTCTTTGTGTCCTCATTTTGGCAGCCTCCCTGTGTTGGTTTCCTTGTATTAGGTAGAGCTGCTGTGACTCCCTGTCTTGGCAGTGTGGCCTAATGTAGTAAGTGTCCTGTAGGCCTCCCCTGTCACCCAAGCTGGGTACTTGAAGTACACCCTTCAATGTGGGTCGAATACACCCTCCTCTTGTAGTTGAGCTTTGATTGCTGTGGACAGATCATTGGGAGGGGTTTACCCAGGCCAGTCAGCTGCAAAGACTGGCTATGACCACTGACCACCAACCTCTGCCCTCTGTGGAGGATCAGCTGTGCAGGGGCAGGGTGGTGGTGCCCCGACTTGATCTGTGGCTGTCCACTGGGTGCTCAGGCCTTGGGGTTTCCTGAGTGGTGCAGGCCAAGGTCTGTCCCCATTTGTGTTTTGGCTGGGGCCACCCCGCCTGAGCTATAAAACAATCTGAAATGGCTGCTGCTTGTGCTGGCCTTGGAGATCCCAGGCAAAGCCAAGCTGTGAATCTAGTCTGGCTGCTGCTGGTGCAGTGCCTGGGACCACTTAGCTACAGGTATAGGGGCTGGGGGCTCGCTGGAGTCAGCTGTTGCTTGTTTGAAAGGATTTAGAGCATGAGTTAAGACCAGTCGTTCATATGGAAGAGCCACTTTTAAAAGCTATAAGTTGGGCTGGATGGAACCTTAGAGGATCTCCAGGGTGGGTCAAACAATGTTAGCCAGGTTGATGGAGTCTGAGATATGGCACCTGCCTGCTGGCTCTGGGCTGTGTGGCTCTGTGGGGGAGGTTTCAGAAAAGGGACAGTGGTCTTTCTGGGAGAAAGCTGTCCCCCAGCTCTAACCTTGATGCCAGACCCTGCACTTCTCCCTGTGTGCCACTGCTGCCTTTCAAACTGCTACCCTAGTGCTGGAGCTCAGAGGGAGTGAGTGTCACTTCGTGTGTGAATTCTTTAGGAGAAAACACTTGGTACTCCAGAAGTTTCTTCCACTGACTCAGTCCCCACTGTTTTTTTCAGCCAGAAGTTGTGGGAACCTCTCCTGGATGGTGTGGCTCTGTGAACTGACCACTGGCCTGTGAGCCAAAGGGTCACTGGTTTGATTCCCAGTCAGGGCACATGGCTGGGTTGTGGGGCCAGGTCCCCAGTAGTGGGTGCACAAGAGGCAACCACACATTGATATTTCTCTCCCTCTCTTCCTCCCTTCCCTCTAAAAATAAATAAAAAATATTTTTAAAAAGTTATCAGAACCTGTCTTCCTGGCACTGGAACCCTGGGCTGGGGGGCCTGGTGTGGTGTGGGGACTTCCTGCTCCCAAGATATCCCTCCTGAATTTTTGTTTATCACACCCGTGCAACCATTCCCGTTTCCACCTTGTCTCTGCCTCTCCCACCAGTCTGGGTGGATGTGGTTTCTTTAATTCCGTAGTTATCAAACTTCCATTCAGTTTGCTTTCTGATGGTCCTTGATGATGTTTTATAATTTAGTTGTAATTTTGACATGGTTGTGCAAGGAGGCGAGGTGTATTAATTTATGCCACCATCTTGAATGGAAATCTGCTATTTTTTCAGTCTAAAAGGATATGTCCTATAGTAGATTAAAACCACAGTCTGAACATTCTCTGCTTTAATATTTAACAGGAGGGTAAAACAAAACTTTTAAAATTCAAATTACTCTGCATATCATTTGCCCATTTAAATCATAACTTAGTAGAATAAAATACAGTGTTTTTCAAAAATAAAAATGAAGAAAACCTAATGGGATTAGAGGAAGGCTGGATGTTTTCTTTTTTCTCCAAGTGGAAACATAGTTCACACCCATTAGGTGAAGAAGAGGCAAAGAAATAGATCAGTTTAGATTTACATCTGCCATGTGGAAGGGTGGGTCTGAGGGGCAACATAGACTTCTTAAGGGGGCTCATACATTCGAGTCCTTAGCTAAATTTACAGTGTGTGCTAACACATGATGAAACCAAAACAGACTTCACAAGTCAGCAATGGAGACGATAGTAAAAGCCAGAAATCTGTCAGATACTAACAAAAATGATCTTGATATTGGTTGGAAATGGTTTCATTCGACTGACATGTTGTGGGGGCAACTTTTCCCGCAAGTCCCCCCATCTGCCATGGATGAAAGTGGACAAGACATGACATGATCTGTTTGGGGGGGAGAGGTGGCTGATCCCTCAAGAGGGAAGGGCCGTGAGCAGTGGCCAGTTTCTCAGGGGAAAAAGGCGTCGAGCTCTTTCCTTCAGAGGCTTTTTATTGGGTTGTAATACACAGGAATACAGGGTGGCAAGGATCAAACAGTAGATAAATTTCAAAGAAATCTGAGGGCTTTGTCTGAGTCAGAGTCTGTCAGGGAGGGAGTTTTGCAGAAACTTTAGGGTTTCCTGCTTGAACCCTTAACATATGAATGAAAGCACTCTTAGCAGAACAGGTTTCACAGGTATCAGGAATTCTTTGTGATGCCAGATTCCCCCCCCCCCACCACTCTATCAAGGCAGGGAGCTGCAGCCCTCCTCATCAGGTATTCAAGCTTAAAGGGATTAGAGCCAGGAAGTGCTTCTCCCAGAGGACATGGGGACTTGGGCTTTGTCACATAGCCATAGCTGGGGGGCAAGAGTCCTTCCATGATGGCCTCCCAAGTGATCAAGTCTGGCTTAGGTTGCCCCCCCACTGTGAGAGGTCTTACTGTCTCTGACTTCCGACCATGCTTTGGGGGCAGGGAGAGGAAACTGAGGCAGCATTTGCTACCAGAGACAAGCCTTGTCTCCTGTGGCTCGCATTCCGGAGGTCACTTGCTCATCCTTAGCCGCAGGGGTGGGGGTGGGTGGTTAGGGTTACAATTCCTGAAACCAGGCAGAGTGGTCCACAGCATTATGTTAAAAAGCCATCATTGTTTGGGAAGTGGGGTCTTCGAGTTTTTGAGTTTATTATGTTCACCTTTTGAAGTCACTACAGTGCGATAGTCAAAAGATGCCTATTTTTGTCATTTAGTTAATGGAATAGATTATTGATGCTTTTATTTGGAAATCTGGAAAATGTTCAAAATGTAATATACAGTAATCAAATATGTTCCGAAAAGTTAATTTTCAAGTATACATAAATTGAAAATAATCTTTTTTGAATCTGTGAGAATACATCTGGTGTTACTGAAATAGGGGAAAAAGTAGAAATTCAAAAGCATTTTCTATAGATAATATCTTAAATGACCCAAGATTAAAGCTACTTAATAAAATGCCAACTTGGTTTCTAAAGTACATTGCACATTGTTTTTAGGTCCTCACACCATCCTGTGAAGGTTGGTAATGACTCATAGCTATAGCTATTCTAGACTCTGCTTCTTCTCAAATATGCTAAGTAAGCATTGTCCATCTCAAGGCTCAGAAATCTGCACGACCCCTTCCCTGCTCCTTCAGGTCTCCGCAAACTGTTCCCCATCAGAGGGAACACCATAATACAGTAACAATCCTCCTGCCTCTCCTTCTTGGTCCCAGCTTTTCTTAACCTGCTTTGTTTTTCTGCATGGCACTTGACACATTATATACTTACCCTGTGTAGATTGAATGTAGCGCCAGGAGAGCAGGGACTTTATTTTACTCACCACTATATCACCTGCATCTGTGAACAGTGTATAGTAGGTATTCACTAAGTGTTGAACCAGTGAATGAAAGAATGAATTTTGTAGATGAAAAAAATGAAGTTATCTAAGATGGAACTAGAACCTAGTTTTCCCAACTCTAAAAACACCTTCTTTCTATTATACGCTTAGTTTTTAGTCTTTTTTTTTAAGCTTTTATTTTATTAGCTTTTACTTATTTATCTATAGAGGGGAAGGGAAGGAGAGAGAGAGAGAGAAATATCAATGTATGGTTGCCTCTCGTGTGTCCCTGTTGGGAACTGGCCTGCAACCCAGGCATGTGCTCTGACTGGGAATCGAACCACGATACTCTGGTTCGCAGGCCCATGCTCAATCCACTGAGCTATACCAGCCAGGTTGTTTTTAGTCTTAATGGGTATACAGAAAAGGGTTAACATAGCAACCCTGAGACTGCTTATTCACAGAAAGTCCTGCTTGCCAGGCAGGCCCTTGGCTGGAGCCCGGGAACTTGGTGTCTGGGAGAATTCTCACCATCCCCAGAACTGATGAGTGGCTCACTGTACCTAAATTGTTTGTGCAGACAATGTAATTTATGTTGGATATACCTGCTTTCCTTCTGGGTGTCTGGACTTTTGGAACAGGCTAGATTGGGGAGTGCCTTATGATCAGCCTCCAGTAAGAACCTTGGGTACCAAGTCTCTAATGGGCCTTCCTGGTAGACAGTGTTTTTTGTGTGTTGTTGTACCGCGTTGCTGGAGGAGTGCAGCTCATCTGGTGTGACTCTGCTGGAGAGGACTCTTGGCAGCTTGTGCCTCTGGACTTTGCCCCGTGTACCTTCTTGACACGGACACCAGCCTGCAGTGTCAGAGGCATTATGGATGAGATACGAGACAAATTCATGTGGACTACTGAGTCCTGTGGAGGAAAAGGGATGGCTCGGCCACTCTCTCAAGGGGAGAGTGCGTTGACCTTTGCCAGGACAGGCTTTTATTGGGTTTAGTTAGCACAGGAATATGGGTAAAGTTCATTAATTATTGTTAGGCAGTAAGGATCAAACAGTAGATAGCATACAAAGAACTATGAGGGCCAGGGTCTGTTAGCTAAAGGGCTACAAAACTTTGGGGAACAAACTAATTTCCTGCTCAGACCCTTATCATTTAACTGAGAGCATTCTTAGCAAAACAGGTTTCTAGGAGTTTATGTATTCTTTCTTAGGCCTGATCACCCAGGAAACCTCTCCTTTCCAGCACAGGGCTGCACCACCCTCTGTCATTGTTTCAGGTTTAAGTCAGGAAGGGGAAGTAAGGCAGCCAAGAGATTAGGAGACTTTTTGCAGACAGAATGAGGATTCAGGCTATGTCAAAGTCGAGGGGTGAAGGTCCATCACCCCCTTTTGCTGTAGCCCCCCAAGTCCTTCCTGGGGCCTTCCTGTAATTATGCCTGTCTGAGGTTGTTCCCCCCTTAAGGAATCTTACCCGTCATTGGCTAACCTATCAAGCATTGGGGACCAGTTATGGATGAAGTAAAAGGAGCAGAAGCAGCACTCCTGCCAGGGAGATAAGCTTTGTCTCCTTAGGGCTTATGGTCTGAAGGGGCTTACAGCTTCTGAAACGAGGCAGGGCAGTTCCCAACATCTTCTCCCTTGCCTGATTTTATTTTGTATTCTTTTACTGCAATAAATCAGAGCCATAAGGATAACCATACGTTGCGTCTGATAAGCCCTCCTGGCAAATCTCAATGTGGGGATAGTCCTGGGAACCCCGACATTATGGTGTTCCTTAGGGTGCTCTTTGAGTTATCACTGCATCACAAACATCCTCTGTATTGGTTGTGCAGATGTATTTCACTCCTTTTAATCGCTGTGTAGTATTCTATTTTAGGGATGCGCTGTGAGTTATTCTCCTAATAGTGAATATCTAGAATGTTTCTAGTTTTTCATTTTTATAATCAATGCTTGCATGAGTTCTAAAAGATTTGCTCTGATGAAACTCCCCAATTATCTTTCAGAAAAGGCTGTGCCGCTGTATTATACACCTGAAACTCATACAAAATAATACTGGATGTAAACTGCAATTGAAAAAAATTTTTAAAGGTTGTTTCAATGTATGTTTCCAGGAACAAGTAATAATGATCCATCTTTCTACATTTTTACTAACCCTGAATTTCTTATTCTTTAAACATTTTGTGTTTCATGATAAAAAATGGAGTGGTCTCTTATGATTGTTTAAATTTGAGTTTTCTGACACCTAGTTGGAGCATACTTTCCTGTGTTTTGTCTTTTTTAAAAAAATAGATTTTATTGATTATGCTATTAGAGTTTCCCATTTCCCCCACTTTACTCCCCTCCACCCTGCGTACTCCCTCCTGCCCACATTCTTCCCTTTAGTTCATGTCCATGGGTCGTACATGTAAGTTCTTTGGCTTCTC
Source organism: Artibeus jamaicensis (assembly GCF_021234435.1). Lineage (NCBI taxonomy): Eukaryota > Metazoa > Chordata > Mammalia > Chiroptera > Phyllostomidae > Artibeus > Artibeus jamaicensis. The sequence continues at coordinate 570,877 of NW_026521221.1, forward strand.
CATTTCCTATACTATTCTTAATCTCCCCTGTCTATTTTCTCCCCACCATCTATGATACTTATTCTCTGTACCTTTTTCCCCTCTCTCCTGCTCCCACTCCCCCACTGATAACCCTGCATGTCATCTCCATTTCTGTGGCTCCACTCCTGTTTCAGCTGTCTGCTTAGTTTGCTTTTGTTTTAGGTGTGGTTGTTAATAACTGTGAGTTTGCTGTCCTTTCACTGTTCATATTTTTTATCTTCTTTTTCTTAGGTAAGTCCCTTTAACATTTCATATAATAAGGGCTTGGTGATGATGAATTCCTTGAACTTGACCTTATCTGAGAAGCACTTTATCTGCCCTTCCATTCTAAATGAAAGCTTTGCTGGATAGAGCAATCTTGGATGTAGGTCTTTGGATTTCATGACTTGGAATACTTCTTTCCAGCCCCTTCTTGCCTGTAAGGTCTCTTTTGAGACATCTGCTGACAGTCTGATGGGAACTCCTTTGTAGGTAACTGTCTCCTTTTCTCTTGCTGCTTTTAAAAGAGTCTCTCCTTCATTTTAATTTTGGGTAATATAATTATGATGTGCCTTGGTGTGTGTCTCCTTGGGTCCAACTTCTTTGGGACTCTCTGGGCTTCCTGGAAGTCTATTTCTTCTGCCAGATTGGGGAAGTTCTCCTTCATTATTTGTTCAAATAAGTTTTTAATCTGTTGGTCTTCCTTTTTTTCTTCTGGTACCCCTATGATTCGGATGTTGGAACGTTTAAAGTTGTCCCAGAGGTTCTAAGCCTCTCTTCATATTTTGAATTCTTGTTTCTTCATTCCTTTCTGGTTGAATGTTTCTTTTTTCCTTTTGTTCCAAATTGTTGATTTGAATCCTGTTTTTTTTCCCTTCCTTGTTGGTTCCCTGTACATTTTCCTTTATTTCACTTTGCATAGTCTTCACTTTTTCCTCTATTTTGCAGCCATACTCAACTGTTTCTGTGAGCATCTTGATTACCAGTATTTTGAACCGTGCATCTGATAGATTTGCTGTCTCTGCGTTGCTTAGTTCTGTTTTTGGAGCTTTGATCTGTTCTTTCATTTGAGCTTTTTTTTTTTTTTTTTTTTGCCTTGGCGTGCCTGTTACGTAGTGAGGGGTGGAGCCTGAGGTATTCACCAGGGCAGGGCAACCTACCTTGCTGTCTTGTGATGCTATATGTTGGGGAGGAGTCCGAGAGGGAACAATGCCACTTGCTCAGCTCTCTGCCAGTTTTCAGTCACTTTCCCCTCTACCCACAAGCAAATTGGGCCCTTCTGGTGCTGATTCCCATGTGGGTGGGCTTGTGTATGTTCTAACACCCTGTGGGTCTTTCCAATGAACTCTTCTGTGTGGCTGGGAGTTTCTCCCACTGCTCCCCAACCCCCACGGGTGTTTTCAGTCAGAGGTTTAAGGCTGTATTTCCTTGCAGTGGAACCCTGGGTTGCCCGGTCTGTCTCACTCCCCATTTGTTTCTCCCCGGTTTATCTGCATGCGAATGTGGGACCAGCCAGTGCCATCTTGCTCACTAGCCACAGCCTCGCCATGAGCCCTCTCTGCCCTGCTGCCTGTCTCCGCCCTTCCTACAAGTCTGGATGACTATTTCTTCTTTAACTCTTTGGTTGTTGGACTTCCATATAGTTTTATTTTCTGCCAGTTCAGGTTGTTTTTTTTTTTGAAATTTGTTGTCCTTCTTTTGGCTGTGCAAGGAGGCACACTGTGTCTACCTATGCCTCTGTTTTGTCCGGGAGTCCCCAAATCCCTATGTTTTGTCTTCTTTTGTCCTCAACTGTGTTCTATGGAGCATCTTCCCTGGGTTTCTTTGTAGGTACTTTTGGTATATTAAGGGTAGTAGTCTTTTGTCTTTTATGTCGCTTTTAAAATCAAGTCAGTGTTTTTCTAACTTTTGTAGTGTCTTTTGATTAACAAAGTTTTCAATTTTAGGTAGTAAAATATGTTAATCTTTTATTGATTTTCAATTAAGTCTTGCTTTGAAAATTCGTATCCTGTTCAAAGATGATAAAACTATTCCCTTCTGGTTTGTGTTAGTATTTTTGTACTTTCAGTTTGTACATTTATATTTTAAATTTATCTGAAATTATGTATATATATGTCTGTAGCAAAAATGTGAAAACCTAAGTAAGTTTTCTTCCATATGGAGAGCAAATGGACCCACCCTGTGGCTGTGATGCTCTTTCTCCACTGATTTGAAATGTCACCTTCATCACATGCAAAGCTGTATGCCTGGGTATCTTTCTGAGGTGTGTACTCTGTTTTCCTATTTCTCTGCCAGGAGTGTATTAATGATTCTAACTTTTTAGTCTGGCATTTTGTTGGTAGGTAAGACTTATTCTTCCTTGTTATTTAAAATATTTCAGAAAAGTCTTGTTTGTTCTTACACATTTACTTCTTCAGTGAAGCTCAGAATAGTTGATAAATTGCCCCCTACCTTATATTGGGATTGGGATTGGAATTGCACTGAATATAAATATTTATTTGGGGAGAATTGACATTGTTACATTTGAGAGATTTCATCCAAGAATGTTACGTTTTTCCTTTTATGCCTTTTCCTTATCTTTCATTACTCCTTCCTTCCTCAGATTCTATGCTCTGGTAACACCAGACTGCACGCAGGTAGGTGCCCCCTACCCCCGTACCTTCTCACTTTCTGATTTCGGTTCTGCCTTCAGTTACAACCTCCTAGCTTTTTGCCTGGACACTTCCTTATCACCCTTTGTGTCAGGCATCACTGCTTAAAGGAAGTTTGTCTGACATGTTCCCAACCTGAGTTAATTGTCCCCTGCACCTCCCTCCCCACACACATTATGCTCCCCTCAGACCTTTTGTCTGTCATTGTATATCCTGTAATCGCTTATTTATGTAGCTGTGAACTCATTAAGGCCGACAGTGGCCTCTGTCATTTTGTACTTTTAACACTGAATACAGTCTTATTCTTAGTAGATTTTTGTTAACTAAATAAACAAGATGTCTTCTATTCACATAGGTCTCAACATTTCTTAAGTTTTTGTTGCAGCCGTGAAGGTTTTTTTCTTGCCACCCCAACCATTGTCTAATTGTTTATTGATAGTATGTGGGAAAGTTACTGATTTTTAGGATTTATTTATCTGTAATCAGCCTTCTACTGAATTTCAGCTGCTGTTAAATTCTTGATATTACAGCTTGAGAAGAGGTAACTGGAAGTGACTAAGATAAGGTTTAAAAAATTATTCTTTACTTAAAAAAGGCTTTCCTATTAAAAGAAGATTAGATATGTTATTTCAGAGGATATTTTAGTTTTCCTATATATTAAATTAATTAAGTGTTTTCTAAATACGAAGTAAACTAAGTTCAGATTTAGTTACCTTATATTATGTGAAGTTCCCCCCATGCCCAGCAAATCTGAGCCAAATGATTAAGTACTGTTAAAAATATATACTTGTGAGGCAAGTTTGATTTTATTAATACTAATGAGTTATACAGAGGGACAGGTGAACATGAGGTTGATTTAGGCATTGGAACATCTGATACATTGATGGGTGTGAATTTTGAGATTGCCTTTTTCCTCTTAACTCCACGATAATTTTTTATGATGATAAATTATATTATGCTATTTGGTGTAAAATTATTTCTAAGTAAAAGAAATTTGGTATTTAGTATTTATGTTTTTCTTTTTATTACGATAAAGGAGCAATTAATAATGGGATTTTTTTAAACATCCAACTCTGAAAAGTATTTTGAACACCTTGGAGCCATGGCAGTACTCCCTTGGTTCTTGGGATTCAGGCAGACACTTGATGTTTGGCAATAGATTATTGGTCTTTGAAGGCAGTTAATTACTCACGTGGAATTTCTAACTCTAATCTCTTTATTCATTCTCATTCAAGATTACAGGGTGGGGGGCACCTGTGAGTTTTCAAACAATCGTTCACATAATTCCTGGCTGTCACTCTTTCTATTTCATTTAATCTTGTGGTCCCATGGAAGAGGTTGTTTCCTTTGCTATGATTTCTTTCCAAATGGTACAGGGAATTTAGCCTGAGTCTTAGATGAATTAAGTGACATTTTTGGGGAGAGCCTTGGCATAACTTGGTTTTGGCAACATAAAATATCTCAGGATGGAGCAGTATCATAATTTCTACTTACTGTTTGCTTGGTAATTATGCTAACAACAGCTAAATATTACTAAGCATTTGCTTCCTTCTTGTGGCTGTGTCGAAGAGGTTTGTGTGCATGGCTCACTTAATCCTCATAATCCTGCAAAGCCAGGAACTATTAATATTGCCATTGGACAGAAAGTTCAGGCAACTTTCTTTAAGACACACAGTCACTACATAGTGGGGCCGGGATTCACGCTGAGATAGACTGATTTTAGTGCCTGATCCATTAACCACCAGGAAGGCACGAGTGTTCATTATACTCTATCAAAGTAAAGGTCCCTAAATTAAAATCCCCAGTTTTGCTCCAGCAGTCACTTCACTTTTTTTTTTCTCTTTTTCCCCTTTCTTTGGGAATTAGGTCTGAGAACATGATTTGGTGTCCTTTGGGCTGCTCTAACTTTTCTTCCTCATTATATGTGAGAAAATCCAGCCTTCACCTTTAAAAGTGACATTGAATATTCATTGACATAGTAGTATAGTGTCATTGAGTCTGTCAGGTAAACCTTTGCTGTTTCTTTAAAAAATTATACATAAGTGGATCTTAAAGTCTTAAATGTACATTTTGTGGATTTCCTTCTATATCCAGTTACTCCACCCCTTGTCAGCAGTGTTATTGTTGTGTGATCATTGGATCGGACACTCTTGATTCAGAGGGGCCCTTTACATGTAAGCAGTTACCTGGTGCTGGTGACAGATCCGTGAAAGGGCTCTCTGAGGCTGAAAGTTGACTTTGAACCCTGCGCTTTCTTGTCCTGGGATGGGTTGCAGGAGTAGCTGAGAGCGAGCTCTGTGTTCTGGTTCACAGTCTGAGTCAGAGTCGTGTGCTTGGGAAAGATCATGTGGCCTTTTGTGACACACAGTTCGCAGACGTTGAGGAAGAGGGTGGCTCTGAGAACTTAGAAAGTCTAAACATGAGATCTCTCCCTCTCCATCGATGGCCCTCTGCATAATGCTGATCTCTGCCGTTTTATTCGGGGTCCATTTTGTGGCTTTTTTATCCTTCACACAGACGGCTAGTATGTATTTGGTTGTAGTTTATCATTGTTCATTGCAGAAGTGCAGCCCTGGGGAGCCAGTCTGTGGTGGTCTTCACACTGTCAGCCAACCACAGGCCCCGCACCCACCCCAGGAAAAGGGAGGCGTTACTATGTTAATTATACAAATTATCAAAAAATTTAAAGTTAGGAATAATAAAGTACATATAAACTACATAAGCCATTCTTTCTTTAGAGACAGCAAGTTACCTTATAGTACTTCACATCTATCTGTGGAATTATCAGCTTTTGAATGTCACAACTGTTAAAAAAGCATGTATGTCCCATTTGGCAGGAGGATGGACCTATCCAGAAGAGAAACCAAAGGAAAGCAATGCCAGAAATTATTATATTTAAGCAGTTTTAAATATATATTGGTTTTAGAAACATCGACATTTCAAATAGCTATTTTTTCCACATTCTCCACCAGAAAAGAGAAAACCTTAGCCTCCTCTTCTGAAAAGGGGGTGATAAAAATTGAAATTTTATTTTGTAACAAAATACCACTTTACAATTTAGTTATAATTCTGACTTAGAGGTAATTTTAGCACTATTACATCTTCACAATGACAGCTATAAATAAGCTTAATATGTATCGTGCACTAAAATGTTAAGTTGTGAACACAAAAGAATGATTTGTACAGTTCATTGGAAATAGGAACGTGGAGAAGCGGGAGTTTAAGTTCCCCTCCCTTAACGCTGGCAGCCTGGGATTAGAGAAGAGGCGACTGTCCGTGCGCCATATTTAGCAGAGGACTCGAATGGACCGAACTTGCAGACATTGGCTGTGTGCTGGGATGGGGGACCTGTGTATAGTGGGTGCGAGCAACCTTTCTTTTCCTGCCGCATGTGAAGCAGGGGCAAGAGTCGTGCTGTTCCATAAGCCCCACAAAGCACCAGCCCTGAGAATGGTCTATAAAGAACCGCAGATGTCTTATAATTTCCCTTTAAAATTTTTCAGTTTAATTATGTACCAGCTTTTGACATTTCCCAGAGCACAGTTCTTCTGGATTCACCCTGGGCATGACTCTGCTTCCCTTTGTATACATTTCTAAAGGACCAAGATGGGAAAGCGGTTTGGAAAGTGACTCTCATCTCTTCCACTTGCGACCCCGTTTCCTGGGCAAACAAAACGGGCTCAAAACTGGATACGAGTGTACAGCCGTTTCCCTGGGTGAGCATGACCTAGCCTGTTCTCTCCGAAAAAGCTTGTCAGTTCCCATCCTGGGTTTTATGTGATGTCATTATCGATGGCCATACAGGTTGTGCATTATTATCAGTCACTTCACCTTTTAAAAAACTTTTCTCTGGTATAATTTAAGCTTTGTTAACTTTACTTATAAATGATATTATTGATGAGCACCTTTGGGATCTACTCATTTCCTAAGAATTTTAGGTAAACAGCGGGTCTGGAGTATGTTCCTCCTGTCTGGATAACTCTAAAAGCCAACGTCACACCTTATCTAGAACTGGATTGTGTCCTTATAAATTTTTATCAAATTTCCCTGGTTTAAAAAGCGTTTATCCAAAATAATTGAATTTTAATCCAATCAAACATCTAGTTCTAACTACCGGCTTATACAAAAACAAAATCCAGAAAGCCAAGAAAACTGATAGGTTAAATAATCTGGTTTTCTCAACAAATAAACTATGAATACTGAAGAGATTTGTGGGACACATCAACTAAATGCATTGTGGGGAATTTAGTTGGATCATTATTTGAATAGATCAACTATAAAACACAGTCCTCCACTCCCCCAAGAGAAATCCAAAGTGTTTTATGGAGATAATTTAAATAAGATCTGCATATCTGATAATAGTAATTTATTATATTTAATTACTACCACTTTTACATAATATTGTTGTTATAGTATTTTTTAAAAAGGCCTTATACTTTAGAGGTCTATGCCAAAGTTAAAAAAAAAAAAGAAACCATACTATTTGTTTAATACCCCGAAAGCCTCAGATGGGGCTAAATTTGCAAAGGTGAATGATTTATTTATTTATTTATTTATTTATTTATTTATTTATTTATTTTTTAAAGATTTTATTTATTTGTCTTTAGAGGGGAAGGGAAGGAGAGAGGGAGAGAAACATCAATGTATGGTTGCCTCCCATGCATCCCCTGCTGGGAACTGGCCTGCAGGGAATCGGCCTGCAACCCCGGTATGTGCCCTGACTGGGAATTGAACCGCAATTGTCTGGTGCGCAGGCCCATGCTCAATCCACTGAGCTACACCAGCCAGGGCTGCAAAGGTGAATGATTTAAAAAAACAAAAATTGGACCTTAACTTTCTGAATTCTACCCACTAGCATCTCCGGGAAACACAGTAAACATGAAACGGAACCAAGCTGGTTAATTATCAAAAATGATTTCTGAAACTTGTCAAATGAAATTTGGTAAACAGATTCCACTGGCACCTTTGCCTAGACAGAGTTTCCCATATATTGGCAAAAGCTTTGGAATCTTCCTTTGAAATAGCAAACCAAACCCAACATTCATTACCCTCATCCTACTTTTTTTAAAAGATTTTATTTATTTACTTTTAGAGAGTGGGGAAAGGAGAGAAAGAGAGGGAGAGAAACATCAATGTGTGGTTGCCTCTTGCAACCCCATACTGGGGGCCTGGCCTGCAACCCCAGGCATGTGCCCTGACTGGGAATCGAACTGGTGACCCTTTGGTTCATAGTCCTGACTGGGAATCGAACTGGTGACCCTTTGGTTTGCAGCCTATGCTCAATCCACTAAGTTACACCAGCCAGGGCCCTCAGCCTACTCTTAAAACATGAGAGATACACCAATGATTTAGAGGTTCTACTCTGATAATTCACTTGCACAAGATCTACTTGGAGCTTTGAAATCTTGAAAAAATGTTGCTACTTTTGACAACACCCATGATAAGCAACATATTTCTTTTGAGAATATAATAAAACACAAACATGCTCCTTGAACCAGAAACACCAGGGAAGGGCATTCAAACAACAGATGTTTCTGTATAGATAGCGCACCGATATTCCTACCATTTCACAGTAAATGTGTTCTGAAAAGGTTTAGGTGAAGCTTTTGGAAACTCAATCACATTTTCAATTTGTCATGGAATTTCAATATCTAAATGAATCTGCTCATGAATTCTTTGGTTAAAGTGACAAATTATTGTGTTTTTGTATATCAGATTTTCTTAAAACTCACCACTCTTTTTACTCTAGATATGGGATGGATATTTTAGATAAAAGAAAGCCAATCATACTCTAAAGCAGCTGTAAATAATGAAAATCATCATCTTTGCTACTGACATTCTCAAGCAGGTTTACCAAATATAAGGCAGCCTGTGACTTTCCAATGAAAGCAGTATGTACCATTCGCACGAATAATGCTGGGACCCAAAACTGCCCATATAAATATGTTAATAATAAATGCTAGGGCTTCTGAAGGTGGTGTTTGCATTGCAATCCATCATGCTGCATTTAAGCACTGAACACACATAAACTATCATCAAACGCATCCTAGCTTACTTACGTGAAGAAGAAAATAGCCATGAGGTGGATGCCAAAATAAAATGGCAGACCTGGAAAGACTGGAAGTTAAGTGTGATCGAAACATAGGCCAAGGTTCACATTTAGGGATTGGATTAGGAAAGGTGCATTTCAAAATAACCATGGTGTTAAATTGCTGAACCAAGAGATGGGGCTCAGTAGCCAGCTCCAAACACCAAGGCTTGACTCTGTGGGCAGCTCTGAGCAGGAACAGAGAACCAGGAGGCTTGGCTCGACCTCTGCTAGTTTAGAGCCAGGCCACGGGGGTGGGTCATGCTGTTAGGTGAGGTGTATACTTATCCCCAACTCATTCTGTCTTTCACTACATTTCCCCTCCCTTTTACCACTGACTATTGGAAATTATGTTGCTTTCCAGATTAGTGATTTCCGATACCAATTAGGGAAGTGGCATGTTCTTAGGAACAGAGAATTTTCTGTGCCCAAACTTCCTTCCCATAGATGTCCTACGCGGTCTTTCCCTGAGCTAATTTACCTGTCGGTGTAGCTTCCCAATTCCTTAGCTTCATATTTGGATTCCAGGTTCTCAAGAATGGCTTGGAAGGTGGCATATAGATACAGTAATGTTTTTAGAACAATCCGTTACCGTATGCTGAGAGAACTTTTGAATCTTCCATTGTCTTTGTTTTTGAAGGTGACAATTTGACAGCTTCCTCCCCCTGCCTCCAGTTCACTTTTTACTTTTTACTGTTTGGTGGTTTGTTTAATCTGTAAACAGCTTAAGGATAATCGTACTTGATTTGTGTGTGTTTGGGTACTCATGCAAAATGTGTTTAACAGATCAGAGCTAGCCCTGCTTGAGTTTCGATAAGCCTGGTTATTACTGTGGAGCATGGTGTTTAGCAGTAAGACTTAATAACTGGGTGAAGAATGCTGCGTCACATAAAGAATGTGACCCAGCTGTCCCATCAGTCACATCTTGCCTCCGCACCCCTCACTGTGCCTGAGCCGTACTGACCTTTCTGCTCTGTGATTGGCCAAACTCCCTTCGATCTGAGGCCTCTGCTCATGCGGCTTCTGTGGGAACATGCTGCCCCACCAAACTCATTCCAGGCAAACTCAAAAGCTAGAATTAAGAGGGTTTTATAAAGAAAAACAAGGCTCTGGGATATGAGAAGTTAATCAAAACTCACCTCCACACGTTCTTATGTTGCCTTTGTGACTTGACCTCGGTAAAACTCTGTAGACTAATGGTTTTCTCTCTTCAGCTTGGGTATCACTGGTGCTTGCTGGTGCTGCTCAGTTGGAGATTTTATGAAGAATATTAAGAAAATCTTGATGTGGTTTTGAAAAGGAGGCTTTATAGGATTTTAGGAATGAGAAGAGGAGTTGAAAGGAGTGCTGTCAGCAGCTAAAGGTGTCGATATGAATTTGCTTTTTATGCTAAGAAGATGTGAATTCATATCAGAGAGGTGACTTCAGTGAACTGAGCTAAGGTGCAGTAAGAAAATTGGACAAATCAGACATAAGACAATAGGTGAGACTTCTTAACTCTAATTTATGAGAATCTGGCATACATTTAGTCAGTAAACAACAAATCGAAAGCATTTTCATATTCATGATAGAAAGGGGTTCAGCCATTTTCTCTGGCAAACCCCACAGTATTCTGTACATTGGAGGGCATGCTTCAAGACATATTTTTTCATCATGGAATTACAGCATTTGGAGATTTTAATTATTTACCATTAACCTTTATGTAGAACTTTTAATTGCAAGAAGAAAAATTGGGGAGACTAAGCTAGAAAATACCATGTTTGACAGATATATATAGTAATATAAATGATTGACTTTCGAGAACATGTTCAGTGTAGGAAAGAAAATGAAATAATGAGGAAGAATGGATGACAGGCCAGAAAATTCAGGCAAGGTCTGACTCTCCTGCGGGACTGAGATACTGAACTTCACAGTGATCTTAGGAAAAGACAGTGCTAGTGCGCTGTGGGACCGTGCTTCCTGTACGGCTGCACTGAGAGAGAGAGAGAGAGAGAGAGAGTGAGTGTGTGTGTAAGAGAGTGGGGGGCGGAGAGAGAGAATGTCTGAGCCTCATTCCACAGATACAGGCGATTCCAGATCTTGGCAGTTTGGCACTGATCTAGCCCTTCTTCCTTATCTCCCACTGGAAGTCAACTGTAAACCACTGCAAGGTTGCCATGGCTTTAGAGTGCAGTCTGCTTCACGTATCAGACTTGGAACCTTCAATTGTCTGTGTGACGGTTTTCACTCACTGAGATAACCAACAAAGCCAACATTTTGGGTGTCAAATGGGTTAAAAATGAACTACAAATGAGGAATTCGGTGGACTAAATCTTTTTTAAATAAATGAACACCATGAGTGCCTCATTATGTGTGCACGTACGTGTAAAAGAAGAAAGGGAGAGAGTACAAACCTTCTCAAGCTTTGGGGGAGGCATTTAAGTGCTTTAAAAAATTTCATAGTTTTCTCTTTCTTATAGTCCTCTCCTGTCTTGTTCAACTCAGGATCCGAAAGCAAGAAGAACAGGGAATGTCTCTTCTCTATGTGTGTTATTAGCACTTAATAGTGTTTGGCACATAATTGTGCTGAAAAATATATGAAAGAATGAAAAACTGTTAAATAAATGAATTGTCACTTCTGCAGTCATTATTGGTCAACTTCATATTATGCATGTTTTCCCTGAGAAAAATGGCCAGCAGTTTTTGTTTTGGTAAAAAGGTCTTGCTTTATGCTGGAAACTAGAATTTTATCTGACACCTCTTAGCAGAAGTGGGAAAAACGTTGAAAGGCACATATTCTCTAAAATTAGTTTTAATTATAATTGGAGACAACTCATGCTTCAGTGAGCACAGTCACTGTGCTGAAAGCTGACCTGCATCTTGAGTAGGACATTAGCTACCTGCGTCTTCAGTAGGACATTCTGATAATTTCTCATTGAGTAGTTGCTTCCCCAACCTGTATTTATTCTCCTTTTTTCCCCTCACACTCCTGATTCTTGTCCGGGCACATGGCCACCTGGGAAGAAATCAATTATCTTGCATTCCTTGTGACTTGATCAAATGATAGGATACAGCCCTGGCCAGCAGAGAAGTGAGTAGAAGTAATGCTCTATGGGAGCTTCTGGGAAAACTCAGCAGGTGGGTGGTGCGTGCCTTCGGTCCCGTTTCTCCAGCTTTTTTTCCATCTTGCTGTCGGGGGCTTTGATGGGGTAGCGGGAGCTCTGGCCATCATCTCGGATCATGACTCTGTAGGATGCCAGACCAGTGCCCTGGAGGGAGCCTGGGCCACCATCCCAGCCTTTGACCGGCTAAATGTTGACGTTTTTGGTTGACAGAAGCATAACCTTTTATCTTATTGAAGCCATAATTTCTCAGCTCTCTGTTTTGTGTAGCCAGACCTCATCCTAACTGATGTGCTGATTTACTTCAGACCAGTTCTCGGTCTTATGTCCATGTGAGGATTGATCTTTATATTCTCGTATTTAGTCCCCATTGTCTAATCGTTTATTCTTATCTTGGAGTTCTGTGCCAGGGTTTGATATTTCTAGAAGTAGCTGGTCTGAGAAATTGAACTGGATTGACCACAGTGATACAGGGTTAACATAGACTATTCAACTATTTTGAGGAAAACAGCTAGATTCTAAATTCTAGAATGTTAGCATCATCCTATCATAAAGCCTAGAACCCTTTCATGGTACCCGAGTATTTGGCTTTTCCTTCTACATAAACTTTGCAGATGGGGAGGCAACTTTTTAGGGTCATTGGGAAGATAGGCACATCTATTATGTAGTATTCAATGTGGATATTTGATGCTCAGGGGCTTTGGGGACCCCACACCTGGTGAGAAAGCTTATTATAAGTCACTGTTGAGCAGGAAGAGAGATTTTTCTTATCTCTCTTGTTCTTCGGCTCAACCTGACTTTCTTTTTTTTTATTAATACTGTAGTGGTTTATTAGTCTTCCTCACAAAGACAAGATGTTAGCGGTTGTTTTGTTTTAGGATAAATATCAGAGTGCTTGACATCATCTAGCTTCCATCATCCTTGGAAGCTAGCAGGTGGGGGTGGCAGGGATTTTTATGTCCTAGAGGCTAAACTGTGATCATCATTGGATTGAGTTAGCCTGTGGACTTAGATTCCACCTTGACCTTCCAACTGTGCCCTCTCTCATTGATGAGAATAGAGAAATTCAGAGAGAAGAAAGGGGATGTTTCATTTCCTGTAGTAGCCATTGTGACTATTTTGGAATATTCTTTTTAATGAAGATTGTGAACTTTTCAACCTATAAAGTTTGTTTGTGGCTTCCCAGAGACACCATGTCCTGGTTGCGGGCACATGCTAAGGGCTGTGGGGGAAATAAAGGAAGGTAATCACAGTAAAGAAAAGCCAGGAAAATGGAGCTTAAACTGCAGTACTCATCCAGAACTAGTGATACCTTCCTCTTGCTTTCTAGAGTTGGTTTCCAAAAGAACACACCACAAAGGTCTGGGCCAGTTTTATGACAAAAAGATCCAAATACCTAGGACAGATGTCAGTTATGGAAACTGCCACTACCAAAGTATTGGACCTGGGTATTGTTAGGTTCGTGCACATTTTTCATCTTTTACACTCAATTTTTCATATATATATATACCTAAAATCTGAATTGTTGAAACTGAAAGTCTGTGCTTGCTTTTCTTGGTCCAGATAATTCCTTGTAACCCTACCTGAACTTGCACTGGAGAGCTTGCATCATGTGAAGTCCTTTTGCTTAGCAGAAAGCCCTTTTTCGCTGGTGAGGGTTAACTTAAAATGCAAAGATGTGTCATCTGTGACCAAGCCTTTACAAAGCGCAGCACTGCAGAATTCGAACCAGTTTAGTGTCCACTTGGCCATTGATCATACGGCATGTGTTAGACTAGTTCAAGGTGGAGTGAGAATCGTGGGTATTATAAATACAGTGTCAATGTTGGTATATAATTTTTTCCTGAGGCTATAATCTTTAGAATACCTAGAATTCTATAGAAACATTGATTTTTTAAAAAGGACTACAGTAGTTATTTAAAAGAACCCTGAATGATTCTTTTCCTAAAAGGAAGAATTCTCTATTTTTGAATTTGGATTTTCATGTCTTCAAACATTGTCAACATATAAAATATTAGTATACTAAATGTCATAAAATATTTATTGAGTATCTGTTTTTGTGCTAGGGAATTCAGATAGCTTCAAAGCCTAACGGAAACAGTAGAAAGAACTTTATTATTTGTGGATATAATAAGAAATGCTAGGCCCCAAGAGGTCTTGGTGTATAACACTAACTGGCCGTGTGGCCTCGGTCAGGCCACTGAGCCTTCCAGACCGGAAGTTCTTCATTGTTCTATAAAGAGAGAGTTGAGTGAATGGCATCTATGGTTCCAGCTTTGAGATCTGTGGGTGTTTTGCCTTAACTGCATTTTTCCCTCAGGCAACTTAGCTTTTTTCTAGATTTCCTTACTTCTGTTTGGCTCAGCTCCAAGAGTAATAGGTGCTTGTTGCTAACAAAGGACAACACAACTAGAACAGGTAATGTGGAGAAAGGAGAAGTCTCCCTTAATCCCACCCTCTGAGGAATAATCATTCTTCTTTTAATATATTTTATTGACTATGCTTTTTCAGTTTTCCCATTTCTTCTCCCCTTTATTCCCCTCTGCCCTGCACCTCCCCTTCCCTACATGTCCCCCTCCTTGTTCATGTCCATGGGTCATGCATATAGGTTCTTCATTTCCTATACTATTCTTAACCTCCCTGTCTGTTTTGTACCTACCATTTATGCTTCTTATTCCCTATATCTTTTCCCCATTCTCCTACCTCCCCCTCCTTGCTGACAACCCTCCATGTGATCTCTGGTTTGCAGCCAGCGCTCACTCCACTGAGCTACACCAGCCAGGGCCCACCATGTGATCTCCATTTCTGTGATTCTGTTCCTGTTCTAGTTGTTTGCTTACTTTGTTTTTGCTTAAGTTCAGTTGTTGATAGTTGTTTGTTATTACTTTATTCATATTTTTATCATCTTTTATTTCTTAGATAAGCCCCTTTAACATTTCATATAATAAGGGCTTGATGATGATGAACTCCTTTGACTTGACCTTATCTAGGAAGCATGTTATCTGCCCTTCCATTCTGGAAATGAAATGAAAAGCTTTGCTGGATAGAGTAATCTTTGCATGTAGGTCTTTGCTTTTCATGACTTTGAATACTTCTTTCCAGCCCCTTCTTTCCTGTAAGGTTTCTTAAATCAGCTGGTAGTCTTATGGGACTTCCTTTGTAGGTAACTGTCTTCTTTTCTCTTGCTGCTTTTAAGATTCCATTCTTCTCTTTAATCTTGGGTAATGTAATTATGATGTGCCTTGGTGTGTGCCTCTTTGGGTCCAACTTCTTTGGGACTCTGTGAGCTTCCTGGACTTCCTGGAAGTCTATTTCCTTTGCCAGATTTGGGAAGTTCTCCATTATTTGTTCAAATAAGTTTTCTATTTCTTGGTCTTCCTCTTCTTCTTCTTCTGGCACCCCTATGATTTGGATGTTGGAATGTTTAAAGTTGTCTCAGAGGTTCCTAAGCCTCTCCGCATGTTTTTGAATTCTTGTTTTTTCATTCTGTTCTGATTGAATGTTTCTTTCTTCCTTCTGGTCCAAATTGTTGATTTGAATCTTAATTTTCTTCCCTTCTCTGTTGGTTCCCTGTACATTTTCCTTTATTTCACTTTGCATAGTCTTCACTTTTTCCTCTATTTTCCAACCATACTCAGCCATTTCTGTGAGCATCCTGATTACTAGTGTTTTGAACTGTGCATCTGATAGGTTTGCTCTCTCTGCATTGCTTAGTTCTGTTTTTGGAGCTTTGATCTGTTCTTCCATTTGGGCCATTTTTTTTTTTTTTGTCCTGGCGTGTCTGTTACATAGTAAGGGGTGGAGCCTTAGGTGTTTACCAGGGTGGGGCAATCCACGTTACTACACTGTGTGTGGGGGAGGGGTATGAGAGGGGATATGCTGCTTGCTCAGCTCTCTGCTGGCTTTCAGTCACTTTTCCAGCTACCCACAATCAAATTGGGTCCTTCTGGTGCTGATTCCCAGGTGGGTGGGTTTGTGTACATTCTAGGGGCCCTGTGGATCTCTCCAAGGAACTCTCCTGTGAGGCTGGGAGTTTCTTCTGCTGCCTCAGCGTCCACAGGTTTCTTTCAGTCAGTGGTTTGAGGCTGTATTTCCCTGTGCTGGAACCCTGGGTTGCATGGTCTGTCTCGCTCCCCTGTTGTTCCTCCCACAAGTGTGGGACCATCTGGTCTTCCAGCCACTGCCTTGCCATGAGTCCTCTCTGCCCTGGCTGCCTGTCTCTGCCCCTCCTACTGGTCTGGATGAATGTTTCTTCTTTAACTTTTTGGTTGTTGGACTTATATACAGTTCAATTTTCTGGCAGTTCTGGTTATTTTTTGCTTTTTAATTTGTTGTTCGTGTTTTGGTTGCGTGAGGAGGCAAAGTATATCAACTTATATCTCCATCTTGGCTGGAAATCATCTGAGATAATCATTCTTAAAGTAGGTATGTAATTATCTCAACTTATTTTTAGGCATATATTAGTATTTTTGTGATTCATATTTTGTGTGTATATCTATACATCTTATTCACACTGTGTTAAAACTTGATTTAAAAATATATTTATTTTTAGAGAGACGGGAAGGGAAGGAGAAAGAGTGGGAGAGAAACATCAATGTGTGGTTGCCTGTTGTGTGTCCCCTACTGGGGACCTGGCCTGCAACCCAGGCATGTGCCCTGACTGGGAATTGAACCAGCAACCCTTTGCCTCATAGGCTCAATCCACTGAGCTATACCAGCTAGAGTTAAAACTTGATTTTTTTCATGTAACAGTTGAGTAATGGGTATCTATTAATGTTAATATATATATATATATATATATATATATATATACCTTATTTTTATTTTTTTATTATTTTTAACCTTCACCCAAGGATATGTTTTTCTTGATCTTTTTTTTGGGGGGGGAAGAGAGAGAAAGAGAAAGATCTGTGTGAGGGAGAAAAGGCTGGTTGTCTTCTCCGTGTGCCCCAACCTAGGATCTAACCCTCAGCCTTCTGGTGTAGGGGACAAAGCTCGGCCAGGGCAAAGCTACCTTATTTTTTAAATGGCCTCATAGGATGTCGCTAACCGAAAATTCAAGGTGCACCAAATGCACCCTGGCCAAATGGTCAGGTGTTAAGTTGTATTTAACAGAAGCTAAAGGGAAATATTACATTGTAGATTGGACATCCAAAATATAAGGAAAAATCTGAAAATATAACAAAACGGTTAAGTTTTATTATAAAAGTTCTTAGTCACTAGATTTAATTTTGGTCATGTACAGGCATTCTCATTTCTCACCCCCGTCTTCTGTTAGGTTGTCCCCACAGTCACTATACACGACTGTGTATTTGAGGTACCAAGTTAGTGGCAGCTTTCAGCTGAGGTGCAGCAGGGTGCCCGGCTGCTTCGCCAGAGTAGAGCACTGCTGGTGATACTTAGCAGGGAACTTGTCTTCTCTAACAGTAACCAGGTAAAGACATTTCTTCATTGAATCTTAGACTTGGGGATTTGTTTGCTAATCATGAGTAATTCCAGAAATTGGTGTGTTGCATGCTGCTTGAGACATTTTTTGGAATGTTTTCAGAAGCACAGTTAAGATTGCTGCCATCCTATGTATTTAATTTTCTAACATTTTGCTGCTTCACACAATTATTTGATTGAAAAAAAATTCTGTCGTTAGTTTTAGCTCTGGAAATGTGGCATTAGAGCAATATAATTGACTTTCAAGATATAACAAAATTGTTTCAGTGTGTAGCTCAGATTTTATTACATGCAAACCAGCCATAGCCTTGTGGCTGGAATAGCATTCATTATATGGGAGTTTTTATTCTGTAAGAAAAATGTGAACTCTTAACGTACATCAGTTTCCCTTTTTTAGCATATTCTAGTGAATACATTATGTTCTTAATAAGCAACCTTGGGTTTAGCAGGCCTGCTACCTTGGTATTCTTATCTGCAAAGTAGATAGAACATGATGGGGTTTTCGTTGCTGTTGTTCCAGCAGCCTTTCTCACAGGCACTCGCTGCTCCTCCGACTTGTTTGAGGAGGTTGTATTAGTGCACAACAAGGCAGTCCACAACCTCTATGTCATGGAATTAGTCTTCGGCTGAAGAAGAAGGAAGAAAGTGCTGTGCTCCTTTTATGATTCATAGCTCTGTTCAATGCATTGTGCTGTAATCACTTTCTGAACATACAGCTGGTGAGTGTGGCCAAAACTTTGAACGCTGCGACTCCTAGGCACTCTCACTTCGCCATTTGTTTCATGGTCGGCAACAGCTGGCTGTCACATCATTGTTCTCCACTGGCTTCCATTCCACACTTGTTCAGTTGGATGCGCCCTTAGTGTGAGAGACCGGGCACAGAGCGCTCTGCAAGGAGTGAAGCAGGAGCAGGAGGGAATGCCGTGCTAATGTGCTGTGCTGTGTTGAAGGATGTCTCCGTTTGTTTCTGCACGTCCGCGTATCTGAAGGAGGAGATGTGGGAGGAGTACTGCCAGCGACACTGCCACCATTTTTGTGCGTGTCCTGATGTAATTCGGGAGGATGGGTTTTGTTAGCGTGTTTTCCAGAAGCTCTCCTGATTCTAGGAGTCGTCTCTTTGGCCAGTCTCAACACTCCTTCACGTTTGGTCAGAGGGTCAGAGGGGCAGCTGTTCCTCAGTAGTCATTTTAATGAGCTTATTTTTCAAAACTAGCCACTTTAACCTTTATTTATTACGGCTCTTAAGTTGCATTGTTTTGCGGTTTGATTACTGTATACAAAATGTGTTTTAGGCAACTCATTTTCCTCCGAGACTGTTTTCTTTGCGTGTTTATGTGTATACTTTATATGGATCATAGATGACTTCATGGTTGTCATCATGTGACTTCATCGTTTTCACTGGTGTGGAAATTTTACACCGCAAAATCCAAGTCTGATCGAGAACTCCAATATCTTAACTTCCATGGAGTTTTCTTTATTTTTTCCTTTCTCTTAGCTCGTTGTTATCTTGGTCTTGTCTCCTGATATACCTGCTGGTTTTTTCACGAATTTTGGACACTGTGTATAAAAAATTGCACAGATAATTTTAGGCTATTGATAATGCCATTTTCCTCCAAAAGGACTTTTTTCTTGTGGGCAGAATCAGAAATTGAGCTGATTCACAGCTTGGCCTCAGACTTTGTGAGGGCTGGCCTATGCCTCCTTCGTCCCAGTTCTGAGAGGCAGTCATCAGGGGTCCTGAGGGAAAGCCCTGCTTTTCGGAGACCCTTTCTCATCCACGGGCCCCGGACCTCAGCTGTTGTTCGCCCAGTGAGGTACTGACTGGCAGCAGGTCTCTGCAGCTTCACAGCCTCCCTGGTGGTTATTTTATGCTCAGTTTTTCAGTCTCTCAGACCTCCCCCTCCTTTGGAAATTATCAAATGCCTCAAAGGGAAAAGCAGTTCTAAATGTTAGACTCATCTCCTTGCTCTTCTCTTCTCTCTCTGGACCGTTGTCCCTCCCACTCTCACTGCTGTCTTAGTTCTCTAATGCAGCAGTGACCAACATTTTTGGTACAAGGAACCAGTTTTGTGGAAGACAGCTTTTCCATGGACTGGGGTGGCCTGGGGATGGTTTCGGGATGATTCAAGTGCATTATATTCAAGCTAACTTCGTGCTGTGCTTCCCTGTCCCTAATGGCCCAGACCTCACCAGTAACTGTCCACAGCCTGGAGACTGGGGACCCCTGCTCTAACTGTAATGTGGTGCTGAGTCAGAAGTCCCCCGCCAAAATCCTAATGCCCCCACAGCTATCACTTGGGGAATGAGGGGAGTGGAGCAGGGTCATTAAGAGCTACTTTGCCTATCCGAAGAACTTGGACAGTGTTTTAACAATGTTAAAAGGTGTACTCACTTGGAGCCAGGGAGATGGGCATGACTCTATCCCATGATGAAATGTAGCCGGAGGGGCTTCCTGCACCTGCAAGAGTGGCTTGGTGGTGGCTTCTGCTTCATGGGGCCGTGCTTGCCAGGACTAACAGTGGTAGCCGTGGAAGGCGGAAAATACAGCAGTGCTAACGGGTGTAGCTAATTGTGGGAGGAGTCAGGAATAGGGTTACAGAGGAAGATCAGCACAGGGGTTTAAACCCAGGTGCATCAGCCATGCTGGCGCTGAACTGTTGGTTTGGGAGCAGTGAGAGGGGCTCTCTTGACAATGCAGGTTAGAAAGAAGCAGAAAAGCAGGATGTAGCAGCCATGAAGGGCTCTTGACCGTGCGGCTGGGGAAGGAGAAGCCTCTTGACCATGTACTGGCAGGGCGGGGCCTCGGCCACATGGTTTGAAAGAATACAGGATTACCCCCAACCCACCATGAGGAAGAGCCACACGATTTTGGATTAAGAATGGGAGTCCAGCCGAGCCACAGACTTCTATTTTCTTTTTCTGAGATGGTGCCCCTGCCCGGCCTGGTTTGGCAAGGGGAGGCAGGACTGTGTGTGTGTGTGTGTGTGTGGGGGGGGGGTGTTTTAAAGGGATTTTGGGATTTAACAGCAACATTTTGCCATTATTCTGAACCTATATAACTTTTGAATAAATAGTTCCTTTCCTTTTTATCAACTGGCATTGACAGCCACAGTTCTTACTGGTGGGGGGCCAAAAGAACCACAGAGTAAACAGAACCCACATGGGGACGGGGGCAGGGAGGGACTGGGAATGGGAGTGGGTGGGGTTCTGTTACATAATGTCTTCAGGTAGGTTGTTATTATTACTATTATTTTTATTTTTATTTTTATTTTTGGTTTGGCTTAGTGTTCCTAGTTCTCAGCAAGAGGATTAGTGTGTAACAAGCTATTTAGCTATTGGTGGAATCTTACCTGTATTTGAAAGTAAATATTCAGATATCAACTACACATAGCAGGCTTTGTCTGCATTACTATTATCTTGTGCTGATTATATATTATAGTAATTCATGCAATCATAGGATCATTTATAACATAGAAGTTCATGAGTGCCAAAAATAACACAGAATAAGTTATTTAGCTATTTGGTTAGTTTTAAAAATCTACCAGAGTGATTTTTTCCTTTTTAAGAATACCTCTGATTTTATTGCCATTTTAAATTCCTTTCTTTTTTAAAAAAATTGTTTTTCAGTTACATTTTATATTCAATATTATTTTGTATTAGCTTCAGGTGTACAGTATAGTTGTTAGAGAATCCTAAGTTTACAAAGTGGTCCCCCTTCAATATTTCAGGTACCCACCTGGCACCATACATAGTTATCACAATATTGTTGACTGTATTCCCTGTGCTGTACTTTACATATCTGTGACTGTTTGGTAGCTACCAATTTGTATTTCCTAATCCCTCATTTTTTTTTACCCAATTCCACAATGCTGCTCCCTTCTGGCAACCATTAGTTTGTTCTCTGCCTCTATGAATCTGTTTCTGTTTTGTTCCTTAGATTCCACATATAAGTAAAATTATATGGTAATTGTTTTTCTTGGTATGACTTAGCATATTGCCTTTTAGGTTCATCCATGTTTACACAAATGGTAAAATTTCCTTTTTTATAGCTGAGTAATATTCTACTATATCTGTATACCACAACATTTTTATCCACTCATCTATTGATGGGCACTTGGGCTGCTTCCGTAGCTTGGCTCTTGTAAATACCACTGCAGTGAACACAGAGGTACACATATTCTTTCAAATTAGTGTTTTGGGTTTCTTTGAACATATACCCAGAAGTGGAATTTCTGGGTCATAGGCAGTTTCATTTTTAATTTTTTGAGGAAACTCCACACTGTTTTCCATAGTGGTTACACCAGTCTGCTTTCCCACCACCAGTGCATGAGGGTTCTCTTGTCTCCACATCCTCGCCAACACAAGTAGTTTGTTGATTTATTGATGATAGCCGTCTGACAGGTTTGAGGTGTTACCTTATTGTGATTTTAATTTGCATCTCTCTGATACTTAGTAACACTGAGCATCTTTTGAGATGTTTATTGGCTAGCCCTGTGTGCCCATTTTTAAATTGGTTTGTTTTTTGTTGTTGTAGCTTGACTTCTTTATATGTTTTGGATATTAACCCCTTACTGGATGTATCATTGGTGAATATCTTCTCCCATTCAGTAGGTTGTCTTTTCATTTTGTTGATAGTTTCTTTTGCTGTGCAAAACATTTTTAGTTTGATGCAGTCCTATTTATTTGTTTTTCATTTGTTTCCCTTGCCTAAGGAGATGTATCAGGAAAAACACTGCTAAGAGAAAGGTCAGAGATTTTACTGTCTGTGTTTTCTTCTAAGGAGTTTTATAGTTTCAAGTCTTACATGCAAGTCTTTAATTCATTTTGAGTTTATTCTTGTATATGGTGTAAGGAGGTGTAGCTCTGGCTGAGTGGCTCAGCTGATTGGAGCATTGTCCCATACACCAAAAGACTGCAGATT
The DNA here is from genome assembly GCF_021234435.1 of Artibeus jamaicensis. Lineage (NCBI taxonomy): Eukaryota > Metazoa > Chordata > Mammalia > Chiroptera > Phyllostomidae > Artibeus > Artibeus jamaicensis. The sequence goes on from NW_026521221.1 coordinate 593,083, forward strand.
TGATCCCCAGTCAGGGCAGATACCTAGGTTGTGGGTTCAGTCCCCAGTTGGGGCTCATATAGGAGACAACCAATGGCTGTTTCTCTCTCACATAAATGTTTCTTTCTGTCTCCTTTCCTCTTTAAAATCAATGAATATATCCTTGGGTGAGGATAAAAAAACAAAAAACAAAAAGAAGGTGGTCTAATTTTGTTTTTTTGCACCATTTATTGAATTGACTGGCTTTACCCATTGTATGTTCTTGACTCCTTTGTTATATACTAATTGCTTTATTCTTAAGCTCCCTATTCTGTTTCATTGATCTATGTGTCTGTTTTTATGCCAGTACCATGCTGTTTTTATTATAACAGACTTCTATGTTTGATATCAGGTAGCCAGATTGATATTTAATTTATTCATTTATTATTTATTTCATGCGTAAATATAACAATAGGTTTATATATACATAAATCTATATATAGAGATCATGTATATATTATTCTCACCCCTTTTCTTTTTCTATTGGGTGGTTTTATTCTGATTGATCTGAGAAAGTTCTTTGTATGTAAGAGATGCTCTTTGCCAATATGCGCTACAAATGTTTATCAATAGTCAATGTGGTTTATATGACTACATTTTAGGATTTGTTGAGGTTTTGTGGCCTTTTTATAGTACTTTTAAAATATTAATGTTGCACAGATAGTTATAAAGAAAGTATAAATGTACAAGGTGTGTCCAGAAAGTATCCAGCTGTGCAAAAATAAAAAATACATTTATTGAAGAAAATACCAGATACAAGACACATTGTACATAGGACGGTGACACCTCAGTCCCCTTCAAAGTTGTGACCTTCTTGAGGAAATCTGGTTCCTTGGTAGGGGTTTGAATTAGGTCTTTAGCAACTGCAGCACAAGGCTCCTTGTGCTCTGGCAGCACAAGCCAGGGAACGAATTTTGCCTGAATACATTTCATGCCAAGATCCTGTGTCAAAATCTCAGACACAGTAGTTTTTGGAATCCCCAGATCAGCTTCTAGTTCTCGCACTGTCAGTTTCTCATCTTTGTTGATTGTGGTCTGTACACCTTCAACATTCTCAGGCGTTCTGCTTGTTGCAGGCCTTCAGAACAGGGATCACTTTCAACAGATTCTCCACCATCTTTAAAGCGTCTCCTCCACACTTTTATTTGTGCTACACTCACTGCATCATTTCCAAAGACTTCTGAATCATCCAAATAGTTTCCGCGGTGAACGTTCAAGCTTAACACAAAGTTTGATGCTGATTTGTTGCTCTACTTGCTCAGTCATTTTTAATGTGATGGCCAAACAGTACACATGTTCACTCAATGGTATATACCTCCCCCCCTCCCCGCGACTAGTACAGCGAAGTCGTCATTGTTTATGCATGCGCATTCTATTCTTCTCTCCTTGGCTGCCAGGTTACATCAGTGTCATGCAAACCACTCTCATTATATTAATAATGGCTGTACTTTTTCTGGACAGACCTCAAACAATTACAGTACATACATGCACAAATACACATACATCCATACCCATATACAAGACCTTATTAATTATATTATTCAGATTCTTTGTATCCTAATTTTTGAGGGATCAGATTGATTTACCAATGAATATGAGTAGTGATTTTACCCTTTTTCATGATAAAGAGTGTCATTCTTGGTCCTTTGGGCCTTGAATTTGAGCTTGTCAAATGTTAATGTTGTAATCCATGTGTTTTGGAATTGGTGGGATTGAGTAGGTTTCATTTTTAAATTCATCTTTGTCTCTCTAATTTTGAGTTCTTCGCTTTCCCCTCCTTTCATGTAGATGTAAAGAACAAATACATGGTTAAGTCCCCACACGGTATCACAGGTGGAGGAAGTGGGCTGTACCTGAGTTTCTGAAGTATAAATATATTCTGAAGAATATAACTGGGTAGAAGTGTGTGGATCTTCCAGACGAGAGCGAAGGATTAAAACAGAAATGAGGCCAGTGCGGAATATGAAGTATGTTTGCAATATGGAGAAGGCTCATTCTGGAGCAGGAAGTCTGAAGAAATAGGCAGTAGATGTGGGTTAGTGAGGTAGGACCAAATTTTGGAGGATCCTGAAAGCTGGGCCAAGTAATAATTCTTCATTTATAAATTAGCTGTTTTTCATGCAAATAATCAGATGAGTACATATTTACAAAGTAAGTCTAGGTCAAAGCTTGCTGTACAGGATTTTCTTTAATGCATGCTTATGTCCATCTTAGAACTTCATATTCCTTTATTTCGAGAAATCAGAGCAGTGTACTGTGATTCACATTAACTATTTAATACATATTCTTTGAGTTTTTATCTTGCATTTGACATTCTAAGCAGGTGATTTTGGGAGTAACGATTGAAGTTCATAACCTCACCTCAAAGAGATGTTTTAAGTCTGTCGCACTGTGGATCAGTCTAGAACTACTTTCCTTCCATTCTGTTTTTCTCCATGCTCTTCTGCTGTGCCCACCCCAAAATCATAACTATAAATTTCCTGGCATACCTTAAACCAGGAGTGTCAAACTCATTTTCACGGGGGGCCACATCAGCTTCTTGGTTGTCTTAAAAGAGCCGAATATAATTTTAGGACTGTATAAGTGTAACTAACTACTCCTTAACTGTTAAGGAGTTGAAATTACACTACAGCCTCCCTTTGAAGGCAACCGTGAGGTTGATGTGGTCCCCAGTGAAAATGAATTTGACACCTCTGCCTTAGGCAGATAAGGTGACAATATGCTAAATGTGGGTGGATGGCCATTTCTGCTGGCCTGTACAGTTCAGGCCAGCATGTAGGACAGTGACTTACTGAGACCTGAATTGGACAGTAAATGCATTGTTGCCAATATTTTTCAGTGTCCATCATGCACAGATTGCTGTGTGACGATGTGGAAGCCAGGTCCTTCCATTGAAAGATATCATAGAGTTCAGGATGGTTAGTGCTTCACAAATGGCACTTTTATTCTAAAAGAGGAGGTTAGAGAACAGAGTGTTTCCCTTTGGCTTTTGCATAAAGCTTTATGTCTTTTCTGTTTCTAGGGGACTCCTTCGCACAGTTCCGGTTTGCTGAGGAGAAAGAGTGGGATGCCGAGGCTTCGTGTCCAAAGCAGGTAAGCTGGATTGTCTTGAATGTGAGTGGATCGGCTCTTCTCAAGGCTGAAGGCTGTCCTCTGGAGTCATTGTTGAGGTAGAGTGTTTACGTAGAAAAGATTCTAGTAATTCGTGTACAGCTTAGTCTCAGTTTCCTACATTGCTCATATAATTTACAGGGAGCTTAAATTTTATAGGTCCTTGAAGGTTGAGTTTGCCTTCATACTTGCCTTCCTGTGTAACTTGCTCACACAGACTAGGGTGCAGGGTAGAAAATTTATAGTCATGATTTTGAGTTGATTACTTTGCTATTTGGGCTTGCTTCTTTTCCATTTCTGTGAAAATTCCCCTTAGGGCTGAAAATTAATTTTTTCTCCCCCCCATTGTTTTTGGTGTTAAAATATCCCTTACTTTATAACTTTAAATAACTCCTCTTCCAGAATTAGGAGAATAAAGTTATCAAATAAGAACAAAATCACAGATGTCTTTCAGTGAATCTATAAAACCCAATTATTTTGTTTTGTGTACATGCCATATTTTCTTCCCAAAGAGTTTTGATTATTTTTCAAGCATGATTTCACTGATTCTTTCTATATGAAAGATAACAGGTATTTTAAAATGCACAGAGAATTACTGGTGGGTTGTCATATGCTCCCCGATTCCAGGGTTAGTGCATGTACTCTCTGGTACAGTGATTAGACAGTCTGCCCATGGCCTCACACGGTGGCTGAGCAGCAGACCCAAAGCCCAAAGGTAAGGCACCCTCCTCCCCATTCCGGTGCCAGCTCAGTACCCACACTGTAGGTGGCTCATTTGATCTCTGGGCTGGTGGTAGTTGTTGTTTGGGATGGACAGTCTTATACAAAATGAGGAGATGGAAGTTACTTGTAAAAAGACTGCCTGTCATAATATATACTTTGAGTATAATATATACTCTTTGCAAAGAGTATATATTATAATATACAGGAAGTTAGGAAAAATATTTCCTAAAGTTACTAAAAATATTTGCCTTTGCTTGAGTCTCTTTGGACATATACCTGGATACAGTTGAGAATTTTAGGACAAGTTGAAAGCAGACAAACCGAGATCATTGACGAATATGGTGAAAACCAAACAACTCTCATTTCAACTCCTTTTGGGCCATGTTGGCATCAAAGCACTGAGCAACCATTATTTACTAGATGTTTTACCAGACGCAGCTTATTCAAAGGTGAAGACAGAGGCATGCTTGTTCATCACCCTGCATGCCCTGCCTTAGTGGCTGACTTATAGTAGATGATCAGTAAATATTTATGTAATAAATGAAAAAAAATGAGACGTAAAGTAAGTGGTGTAACAAGTGCACTAACATACTTCTGTGAGAGACTGCTATTGTGGGCTGGAAGTGATTGAGAGCAGCGCCATGGGGAAGAGACCATTTGAATGGACCCTTGTGGATGAGTGTGATTCTGGTAGGTCCTGCCGGGGGGACAACAGGAGGAGGAAGAGGCGATCCGAGAGAGCAGGCTGCGCTCAGCTGGGGAGCTTGGCTGCAGTGCAGTTTCCCCGGAGGAGGAGCTTCAAGGTCTGGGCCAGTTAGTACCAGCAGTCTGGTCCTCATTTTTTCCCTGGGGCAGTTTAGCATGTAAAAGACAAACCTGAGTGTGAATCCTTGCTCTGCAACGTGGGCAAACTCCCTTTCTTCTCTTGTTTTCTCATCTGTAAAATGGAATTAATAATAAAACATAACTTGGAGCTTTAATGAGGATTACATTCAATTATAAATCAAAGCCTTTTAGCATAGTTCCCAACATGTAGGAAGCACTGAAAACTAGCTCATGTGACTACAGTTATTCACAGCAGTTTAGTTGAGCAAGAAAATAGAAATGGTCAGATTCGACCTCAGCCAATGGGAAGGAGGAGCTGAGAGCTCGGAGGCTGGAGGGAGGGCAAGCATTTAGGGAGGATATTATGTCGGGTGAGTGGGAAGGGGCGGCCCGACAGTGTTTGGGGGCAGTGAGGGTAGAAAAGGGCCGCAGATAGATGGGACTTCAGCAGAGGATGAGGTAGCCTGTGGCACTGACCAAATACGAAACATGGGGACAAGAAAGATTTGTAATTGTACATCTGGGCTAGGTCAGTGGGGATGCCATTAATGGGGCAAAAGGAGAGTAGAAAGAAGGCAAGTTTGACCTTGGGCATTCTGAGTTGAGGTTGTGGTGGGGCATAGTCAAAACCGAATTTATCATTTCTGCATCAAAACTGTTTTTTGTCCCACTTAAATCCTCTTTGTTCTTGTATACTTGAGAGAGAGAAAGAGAGGAATTTACATATGTGTATTTGTATAATCACACACACAAACACATGTATGTATTTTCCCTCATGCCCCCTCTGCCCCCAGGGCAACCAGTGGCACAATACAGAGAAAGGGGAAAAAGTAGGAATTTGATAGTGGGAGATGTTTGGTCCTCAAAGGACGTATACCTTATATGTCCTTATAGGAGAGGGGCCCAGCACCATCATGGTGACTTGCCTTTGTTTCTTTGTGATCCCTGTGCAGGGAGACAGCGGCGTAGCCTGGTGGTGGGCGCACGTTGGTTACTGCGGGGGAGCTGTCCCTTGGGTCCAGGAGTGGGATTTTCACGTTTTTCCTTTGGATGGTACGGGGACATGTGTGGAGGGGAAGGGTAGCAGGAGAACTTCTTCAGGTGGAAAAATAGAACTGTTTTAAGATCACCTTTTTCATTTCATTTTTCATTTTGTCGACATGGTGACTTATTTATTTAACAGAACCCCTTAAGCAACTGTTGAGTGTCGGATGACACACAGTGGTTCCTGAATGCCTGGCTTCTAAAGGTGTAGACTCCCAGGTCCATCCCCCAGAGCCCAGCTCTGACTGAGGCCCGAGAATCTACATCTTGAAAAGCTCCCGCCCTTTTAAAAGACGCGGCCTGACTTGGGTGGGCACCTCTGTGGAGTGCACATGTGACCCTGACCCCGTGTGAACACAGCCCGAGCGATAGCTCCGGAGGAGGGTGCGATGGTCCCAGTAAAGACTACAGTGATCGCTTCTCAGAAAGGTTGAACAGAACAAAAGGAAAGCAGTTCTAGGCTTTAAGCTGAAAGTAGAGTTTCCAGTATGTTCTTTTCACACCAAATAGTGAACCTTTACACAGACTCTGAGACTCAGAGCCTAGTAAGGTTCTTGGACAAGAGGGACCTTCAGGATTACAGACTCTCACCCCCCAGACAGACTTCCGTGCACACTGATGACAGAGAAGAGGTGTGGGGGGACTTTGTGCTAACAGTCAAGCCTGCTCCCCTCTGCCGGTCTCAGCATCTGCGGGGCAGAAGGCATCAGGGTCCCCTGTGTCGCAGACTGGCTTGCGTGCTCCAGCTGTGAGTGACTGTCAGAGTTGGTCAAGTGGATGTGGAGACTGGGCTCTCCAGACAAAAATAGACTACCAATTATTTTACATGAAAACTTGTAGCAAAAAGCTAATTTGTGGTTATTATTCCATTGAAACCAATTGTAAAATTTGTACTGTACTTATTACAAGTAAGTCACTTCAGCCCCCTTTTCATCTAATGTCTTCAGCTTTAGCCCATTAAGGGGCAAATTGGTGATGAAAAAAGGACTCTGACAAAGTGGCATTTGATGGCAGGTCCTGGGCTCTGGGACTCCTGCGAGGAGACGAGGAACAATTACTGTGGTGTCTCCAGAGTCTTGACAGCATCATGGAGGTGGTGCACTGTCAGCCGGGCCCTGGAAGATGGGTGGACATTAGAAATGTACGGGGAGGAGACACTCTAGTTGCAAACACGGCCAAGTGTCCGTCATTCAGAGCACGGCTCACAAGCACAGCCTGGCTGTTCCCGCATCTCTCTGCGGTCAGTCTCACACACCTCGTTGTTGATGGTGTACCCTATAGTCATCTTGCATGGGATGCAAAAAGGGCACAGAGGAAGTTCGGATACGTTTAGCCAGACCCCAGGATGTCTCAACAGTTCTCTGGAGAGCTAAGGGAGCAACTGGTGGTGGAGGGAAAATTCTCACTCTTTAGAGGTTGAATGAAGGGGTCTCCATATGTGGCTTTGCAGACAGCTTGGCCGTGGGAAGGGTGAGGTTTCCAGTTTGTACTTTGGTGACTTACCTGTGTGTCAAGCACTCGAGATCACACCTTGCTAGTGGGCTAAGAGAGCGTCTCCAAACTTGAAAACAAAGACTTGGCCATGCTGGCCTGGGTCACAGCAGTCAGGTGCGCTGTGCAGGATGGAGGAAAGGCCTGCGGCCCACTGAATGTCTCAGTTTTTTATCAGGGCTTTTCTTATCAGTTACTTTTCGACCGTTCCCTAAATCTTTTTTTTGGGGGGGGGGACAATGCAAGTTTTTAATAATCCTTTAAGAAAAAGTTGGGGCTCCTCAGCTGTTCAGACTTCTCAGTGTAAAGGAGGGCTTGTTGAGATATTAAAAGAGGAAGTTATGGCCCTAAAATGTTGGAGGACTTTGGAATGTGTAGGTGGTTAATACTTGGGATTTATAGTTTTTTTAAAAATATATTTTATTGATTATGCCATTACAGTTGTCCTATTTCCCCCTTCATTCCCCTCAACCCTGCACACCCCCTCCCCCACCATTCCCCCCTTTAGTTTATGACCACGTCTCAAGTTCTTTAGATTCTATATTTCCCATACTATTCTTGCCCTCCCCACCCCCGTCTACTTTCTACCTACCGTCTATGCTACTTATTCTCTGTACCTTCTCCCCCTTCTCCTCCTCCCACTTCCCTGTTGCTAACCCTCTATGTGATCTTCATTTCTATGGTTCACTCCTGATCTAGCTGTCCTCTTAGTTTGCTTTTGTTTTAGGTGTGGTTGTTAATAACTGTGAGTTTGCTGCCCTTTCCCTGTTCATCTTTTTTATCTTCTTTTTCTTAGGTAAGTCCCTTTAACATTTCATATAATAAGGGCTTGGTGATGATGAACTCCTTGAATTTGATCTTATCTGAGAAGCACTTTAACTGTCCTTCCATTCTAAATGAAAGCTTTGCTGGATAGAGCAATCTTGGTTGTAAGTCTTTGGATTTCATGACTTGGAATAAAAATCCTTTTTTTGAGATGTAAATTTAAGCTCCTTTTTTCTAGGACAAGTGGCCACAATTGGTGCTGCCCAGGTTCCTTGCCTAAGAGCTATCTATCTTTGGAAAATTTCAGAAGGGCAGTGGAAAAGCCACCTTGTTCTTTCAGTCCCATGCACTGCTGTCGTAGGGGTTGGGGTAAGCATGGGTCTGGGTTTCGTTTCAGGCTCTTGAGTGCACCAGGAATGACTGACTCTCTGTCCGGAGTCATAAACTCATCTACCTGGGACATTCCTGCCGTGGACTGGAGATTGGACTAGATGAGCCCTGGATTTTTTTCTAACTTGAAGTTAGTCAGTGGTTGTAGATTAAGACGTGGTTCTAGCCGGACCTATGACTTGGTGCTTGGTGAGGTGGTCAGTGCTGTTTGCCTTTAGCGTGAGGTCACTGTAACCACCTTAATTTAGTTTTTTCCTTCTCTTGAGTGGCCAGGGCACTGAGAAGCAGCTGTTAAACTAGTATCAAGCCATGTGATAATTCTGAATGTTTTTTTCAAATGCTGTCAACTTGGGAGGTCATCACAGGGGTGTGACTTCACGTCTGTGAACGGGAAGGGAGTCAAAGGGAGGCTTCAGTGTTGGCCTCACTCAGCGTGCTGCCTGCTGTTGGCAGGTCTCCGTCCCCTTCTTCCTTGTTGCGGGCACCTCCCCAGGCGCCGGGGGCTGTGCCTCCGCCCCCGTGACTGCCCAGACAGCTCTTCCCCCCATCCCAAAGGTCAGCCATTGAATTTGAGGCAGGTGTCCACTTAGATTTTATTGAATGCTTATTTTTCTTTACGTTTGCTGGTAAGTCCAAGAGTGCCCAGTTTCCAGGTCACCATGCATTCTCGATGGTGGGGGCGACCGCTGCCCTGCTGCTCCCACAGTGTGAGCGGTGGCTCGGGAAGGTTGTGGTGGTTTTTTATGTGGACGTGATACACCGAACCATATCAAGTGTGACTTTTGATCTGAGTCCCAGCTGAATGTAAATCCAGGGAAGATTTTTTTAATAGTTACTTTCATCTTGTGCTTTTATTTCTGAAAGTCACATGTAACCAGCACCAGAAATATATATCACAGGTATATGTATGGTATAGGTATTTTTCTTATTTATTTGTAGAACTCAGCATTTTATGTGGACTGTGAGTCGTTGGTTCAAGCCCTTCAGGAACTGCCTCTCTCACTCCGCCTCAACGTTGCTGCTGAATTGGTCCAGGTAAAGCCCCGAGGGCATCTTCCAGTTGGTGTGGATTGGGGCAGAGGAGACAGAGTGCAACGACTCCGCTTCTCCTTTCATAAAGCTGAGGGTTTGGGGTTGGGTAGCATTTTGTAAAGTTTTAAGGGAGAATTAATTTCTAAAAAGTTTTTAAGAAAATAATTGAAACATTTTGAAGAATTGAATGTAATGGAGTTGAATGAAATATAAAAGCACAGAACCTGGCTGGTACTTTTCTCAAAATAATCATGCTGGGTACTAAGAATACAGTGTTTGAGGAGACAGACGCGGTTCCTGCCCTTGAGGTGCTTGATCTACTGGGGAAGATGGGTACTAGTCGGATTATCACCCAGCTTTACAAATTGTGGTAAGTGCTTTCGAGGAGGAGCACATTGTGCTGTGAGAGTACATGACAGTGAAGCTGATCTACTTTGGTGTGATTAGGAAGGGATTTTCTGAAGAAGTGACAGACAAGCTGAGATCCAAGGTAGAGGAACATTTGATGAACTTTAGAGAAGAGCGACCCAGTAGATCTGCATTAACAGCACTGCCGACACCACCAATAACAAGAACCTGCTGGCAGTAGATGAGGAGTGGGCTGTGGGGCGGGGGCGGGTGTTTGTGGGTAAAAACGCACTCACAGGAGGAGAGGAGACGAGGGGAAGCAAATGGGGAGGCAGTCTCGTGGGTCCAGGTGGGCAGTTCTGTGGCCAGGACCAGGGTGATGACGGTAGAGATGGTACGGAACTGGACTTCCCAAGAGGTACTTCAAAAGACAAGCAGACTTGGGGAAGGACAGCAGTGGAGAGAGAGCAGGTGAGGAATTGTTCTAGGTTTCCCAGCTGTGTGACTCAGTGGTCGGTCGTACCAGAAAGGGTGAGGTTTGGACATTACGGGTCTGTGCCTCTGAGATACCAAAGTGAAAATATTAGCCAAACAGATACAGAAATTTATAGTTCAGAATTAGGGGCCAGAAATAGAAATTTGGGAGATATCCATGTAGGATGGCAATTGAGGGGAAAAGGCCCAAGGACTGTACTATATGGAACTTCAAAATTTAATTGTGGCCTGATTGAATTTTTTAAAGTGAAACCCTGGGCAATAATGATTTTAAATAGAATCCCAGCAGCTAAAATGATCAACTTTGTTCTGCAGTTGAATGTGATGCTGTTTCTATTGCACTTGCGAGTCTCTAATTTAGGGCTAGAGGACAGTCAGGGGCAGGGAAGTACAGGGGGCGGCATGCAGCTCTGATTGGGAATCGCCCCAAGGTGGCTTTAGGAACATGGTGGGGTGATATTTGGGGTCGTCCCAGTGACTGGGACGGTGCTACTTTTCCTGCTGGGAGTCCAGGTGTTCCAGGTTCTCACCTGTTCAGTTTGGTGCCACACCATGAGGAGGGGTGAACAGAACACATCAAGGAACCACCGAGATGAAGCTGAGGGGGGACCCAGGACTCAGGAGAGAAACAGGAAGTATAGTAAGAATTTGAAAGTGAAGGTTGTGTTGGCAGCAGGCCTTGAGTAAAAAAGTATATAGCAACTGCAGTAACTTTGAAACCCTGGCTAAATCTTTAAAAAATCCCTCTCCTGCCCTCTGTGAAGTAGTTAATCTCAACTGAGTTTGCACATTGGGACCCCCAGGGGAGGAAAACAAACCAAAAGATGGCAGTCTAGAAGACCACATCCCAGCTTCGCCCACACCCTGACAGTGATGGATGAACATTTAAGTCTAAGTGTATAATCATACTGTCTTAAAAGCCCTGGAGAGCAATTAGCAAATTGGATCTGCTCTGACGCTTTACTGCCCAAACGGGACAATGCAGCCAGTGGTAGTTGAACTTCACTCTGAGCCCCTGCACTCGGATGCCACGCTCGCCCAGGCCTCCGTCCGGAGCAGCAGCTCTCAGCCTGAACTCTGCATTAGTGTCACCTGGGGGTTTCCCCGTCTACTAAATTATAATGCGGATATAGGAAAGTGCGTGCACAGGTTATACTTATATATAAATACTTTTACAACCATGAACTCCAGAAGCTCTCTCCCTCCCACTACTCCGAGTCACCATTTCCCTAAAACCATTATCCTGATTTCTAATATTAAAGATCAGTTTTGCCTGTTTTTGGCTTTTTAAAAATGCAAGTAGTATGTTTCTTTCATGTCTGGCATGTTTTACTCATTATGGAGAGCCAGTCGGTCTTCCCTTCTCTGTGAATTTGGCCAGTTACCTTCATTTAGTGCTTTTGGACCATTATCAGATCTGATTTGCTGTTTGCTTCTCAGCGCCTTTTACAGAGGTTTACATCTCACCACAAATGCGAGTGTACATTCAAGTAGACCTGTGGCACTGTCACCGCTCAGGCCTGACAGAAGACACGACCCTCTGAGTTCAGCTCTCAGCCCAGAGCGGAGGTGGGGACAGTGGGACCTGCAGCCCTGTTATGTTTCAGTGAGGTGTCCCACCCACCCTGACCCCAAACCAGAGACCCTTGGTAAACGTCCTGTCTGCATTACCTCTTGTCCATGGAGTTTGATGTCTTCCTCAGCTTCCGTTTCTGTGTAAGCAAGTGTGGCAGGACTCCCATTTTCAACTCAGTTATGCTTCTCTTTCAGACTGCCCTTCCTTTAGAGCTTCCTCAGGTGAAACCAAAGAGAAATGATGAAGGCAAGGGATTGGGCATGCAGTTCAAAGGGCCACTGGGGCCTGGAGGAAAGGGGTCTGTGCCTGAGCTGAAATCTGCGGCCGCAGGCTTCCCCATGCACCTGGGTAAGGACAGCCCAAGTCCGGGCCCTGCACAGGGTTCCCAGAAACCCGCCTCGCCCCTGCCATCAGCAGCGGACCACTTGGAGGAAGAATTAGATCTGCTGCTCAACTTAGATGCACCTGTAAAAGCGGGAGAAGACCTCTTACCAGACCAGATACCCCAGGCCCTGGAATCCGAGAAAGATGGGGAGGTGGTGGCCCAGGAAGAAAAAGGTATGGTTTTCATTTTACTCCCTAACCATCTCCTTGATTCTCGCATTGTGGTGAGAACAGCCTCACCGGTGGCACATCTGTACATGAGTCCCTTGGTGTCTGACGCTGATCTGGCGTCGTCTAGTTACATCTATTTCCGTGCTCACATCTCCGCCTCCCGCGCAGTGACCTTCCTCTCACTTGATGTACCAGCTTCCAGAAGCTGCTGCCTGCCTCCCTGCAATGTTCAGCCTGGGCTGCGAACTGAACCTGTGCTATGAAAAGGCACTAAGGTACTCGCAGCCCTCAGTTGTGCAGCAGCAGGATTTTAATGGACTGTCTGAACAGGCCAGTGAACCAACGCTTCCCATGTCGTGCCTGCTATTTCAATCTTCCTCTTCGTGAAAGAAGAGCACGTCCTCATCTGTGTTTGGGGCGAGGGTGGCCTGGGTACCTGCCCCGGCCATGTACTACTTTCGAGAACCTTTAATGATGTCTCAGGATTGCTACAGTAGTAAAAAGAAAACCAAGCTGCTGGTCTTTAGAAAAAACTAGTGAACTGTGAAATTCAAGTTAAGAATAAATAGAGGAGCATATTTCTACCCTATTTATTAATTTGTTTAGCTATTAATTATTGTATCTTCCTAGGGAACAGGAATAATAAGGGAATGTTTCCCCTTGCTGTAAGAAAAGTAATAATTATGGCTACATCATGGAGCAAACCCCAGGGGAGCCTCAGTCTGCAGACTAATGTGAAGTTGTTCACATTGTTCTTATTTCCCCAGTTCTTGTGAGACCGTGTGTGATGGAAGAAAAGAACGTGGAATCTGTGCAACCGAGCACATCAAAAAACGTTACCGAGGAAGAACTTGAAGACTGGCTGGACAGCATGATTTCCTAACAAAAGAAGAGGAGGAGACAGAAAAAGGAAAAAAGTGCCTGAAGCTGATTTTGGTCGCTCTGTAAGTGAGGGTGGGCCCAGGCTGTCCGTGAGGAACAGTGTGCCCAGGCCAGCGCACTCCGCCACCGCAGTGACACCTGCCTCTGACAACACCCGACACATTTTTCTCTGGCTCAGTAACCTAAGACACTCATCAAGGGCAGGTGATGTTACAGTGCTTGTTTCCTGCCTTCTTCCTCTCACTATTTATCTAATAACAGAGCAGGCTCTGCTGAAGGGACTGGAGCAAGCCACGAGGCGTGCATTTGGCCAGAATAAACAAATGCTGTTCTGTGGAGTTTTCTTCTTTTCTGTGCGGGGCTTTAGGCTATTTGTCTCATGTCCCGTCCCCCAGCAGTCACAGTGGGGTTGTGGTCACCCAGAAGTGGTGCATCACAAGAGGCCGAACCACAGATTGGCATGTATTACTTTATTGCAGTGGGCACTTCATTTTATTTAAAGAGAGTCACCTAAACATAGCAGCGCCACTACTTACAAAGGACCATAAAGCATTACGCGACTTGGCGTAAGGTTGAGAGTTTTCTGAGTTTTCAGTACAGTACTTTTCTTCTAATAACAGCAATTGACAAGCTGTTACTGAAAAAAATATAACCTTCAAGTGCAGTTTCTTAAGACCAGAGATCGGCACGACTATTTAATGGAACTTTCCATCTGGGACATGAACATAAAAAACTTGCATAGCTATATCTAAAGAGATTTTTAAGGCACTTAATCGATATTTCAGTGTCGACAAAGTGTTGTGTTTTTTTTTTCCTATTTCTTTAACTGCTTAAAGCTTTTCAAGCTGATTCTGGGTACATTCACTAGCAAGTACCATGGGAAAAATTAGACTGCAGTCAAAATGATTTTTTGTAGTTCAGACCATGAGTCACTCACTGGTGGATACTGTCACGTGACAGTCAAGGGTCTTAAATTTCATGTGTTATGCGTTCAAGACCTCCTGTGCTCGTTCTTGTCTCGGTGCTGCCGTCCCGACAAACCAGTCACCTTGGACTTGGAGCACTTGAGGGCATTCAGCTGGAGAGTCCTCGACCGGACCTTGTGACAGGCCATCCCCCCACGGAGCGTGTCCATTCCGCACAAGGAGCCAAATCAATTCCAAACACCACATAGACTTTTTAACAAACACTTTCCTTGTGGTAAGGGAGGCATTTAGAAAATGTCACCTTTCAAAAATGTCGCAGAAGTGTAAAAGAAGGATTTTAATTCCACTTTAACTTGATAGTCTAGAATTGTGGTGTTTCTTTCATTCAGGTTTATCCAAGCTGATCTTCATACTGTTTCCGAAAGCAGTCACCAGCAGGGAAGAAGTCCCAGCACCTTTCTTGGTACATCTTCCAGACGTAGGATTCCTGAAATAATGGGGGGAAAGATACAGCTTTTAAACCACAATAACCTGAAAGTCTGGTTTTGTTCTGTGCATGTCCCTGCAGGACACTGATGTGGGTTTATAAGGGGCTCACCTGGCACAGTCTTCCCTACCCTATGCCCAACCTGTTTTGGAGCCATAGTTCCCTCCAAATGGCTGAAACCAGGTCACTGATTGTCACTGACAAAGATGTAGTGACAGGCCGATTCCGTGTTGTTGGTAACTGGTAGAACAATGCAAGATGAGGGAACATTGAGGACTGGCTTAGATGCCTGGGCAGCTAAAACCAGATCTGGAAACCAGCTGCCCCTCTCTCGCTCAGAAGTTTGAGCTCCGAAGAATTCCTGCAAGTGCACTGGTGTGTGAATACTTGATAACTTGCCTCTTCCTCCTGTGTTCTCTGTCTCTACATTTCTTTTTCAGCCTTCATTCACTCACACAGATAAGGCTGTCCTTCTTATGCGGTTTCTTGCAGCATTTTACTATGATTCTCCTGCTCTTTGTGTAGCCGCCCACTCAGCTTCTCATTACCTTTTTCTCTCTCTGATGCTCCCTCAACCTCCAGCTATTTTACTCTGAAGCGACAACCACAAGGATTTAGGTAATGTCAGCGTGGGTTGGGAAGGGTAACCAGGAAGTCTTTGGAAGAGAC
Organism: Artibeus jamaicensis; assembly: GCF_021234435.1. Taxonomy (NCBI): domain Eukaryota; kingdom Metazoa; phylum Chordata; class Mammalia; order Chiroptera; family Phyllostomidae; genus Artibeus; species Artibeus jamaicensis. Next base: position 608,420 of record NW_026521221.1, read on the forward strand.
TGGGGTTGCCTTAGGATTTTGGCTGCTTACGTCTCACAGGGATGGCAGAGAGCAGTGGGGAGACTGCCGGGCTCGCCCGTCCCTGCAGCAGCCCGCGCCCTGCCGAGGCTCGGGACCAGCGACCCCCTCACACGGGGCGGGGGCAGGGGGGGCTCTTACTTAGACACTTTTCCTCACCTGACCCGTGTGCTCTGTCTCGTCTTTGTTAATCAGGTACATCAGGAAGAACCTGGGACGAGGGAGAAGGGGGTAATAAGTGAGAAAAATACTGCAGTTAGGAAAACGAATGTCATTTACCCAAACCAGACAGGGTCCTCAAGTGTGTTTTTAGCACCGTGCTGTCGACGAGGCCTTTCTGAATCAGAGAACTGTGGCAAAATAACACAAGCCATCATTTTCTAGGAATAACGTGAGGTTGAGCTCCAATGAGCCTTTGTTGCGGTGAGATCCCTTTTTACCATCTCCAGTCCTTGAGCTAAGATCACGCGTGGGGAAGCATTTTGCCTACCATTTTAAAAATATCCCAATTAAACAAATAATAACTCAAACACTGTAATTGTTAGTAGGCCAATTTATCATTTTATAAGAAGGTAGAGTTGAAATTACATGTTTGTCTAGACGATAAGGACTTTTTGGAAGCATTGAAGTCGCTCTGATTCTTTCAGAAGCGCGGTCCTGTTTTTACTGTGGACACCGAGAGGCACCGGTGTGGTTGCACCTGCCTGACTGCCTGGAACACACACGTGTCCCGGGAGGCCGAGCTGTCAGCTCGCGTTCCAGGACCTCGGCAGCAGCTTCCAAGGGAACCAGTCTCGTGCCCTTTAGGAAAAGGACTCTGAGGCTTCTGGTAAGAAAAAGTGGAACTAGTACTCTTCGGAGGGTCAGGAGAGCCTGAGCCCCCAAATCTGAGTTCTCTCAGGGCACCCTTCCTTAGGTTTGTAGCTTCAGAGTGTGGCTCTCAGTACAGCCTACAAGCATATTCGTTTCCTTCCTCCCTTTTATCAGACTAAAACAAGGCCTGGCCAATATCTTACCCTGTTTGAGATCCAGGAGTGTAGGATGTTATTTCTTTCTTAGCACATTTATTTGAGAAAGCCCCCACCATGTTGTGGAGGGTGGCATTCAAACCAGAATAAAATGGGTTCTTACCCCAAGCTTGTTGGTAGAGGTGTCCGAGATAGAAAATAGGGTAACACAGAGGGCTAGGGGGAGACACCCCGCACATAACACCGTTTCACCCCTCCCTAGTCGCTGGACCTGAGGTAAAAGGAGGCCGTGTGCCCACCTGCTGCGGAAGGACAGCTGCCCCCATCACCTCCACCAGGAGGGGCACTCCTGTACTGTGCAGGACAGTGTGGACTCCTCAGACTTGAGGGCGGGTGTGCCCCAGTTACTTTTTGAACACTTGTGTTTAAGACACTACATTTTGCTAGTGCTTTTTGACAGTAACACCTATGCCAGATGCCACACCTGTTCCATCTTAAAGAAAGATCAGGCCTTTTTAAATACAATGTAGACACAGGGGGAAGGGCGAGGCCAGAGAGCAGCCTTTTTTTCCTTGCAAATAAGCTCTTGCAGGGGTGTCCAACCTTTTGACGTCTCTGGGCCCCACTCATAGCGATTCTGGGCTGCGTACAGACCACAGGTTGGACACCCCTGATGCCCAACAGAGGCTGAATTTCAGGGAATCCGTATTCTCGATACATTCTGCAAGTCCATGGCACATGATAGGCTCTGATTAACTTGTTCTCAAGTGAATGCTTTTCCTTAGAAAAAGTTAAATATTTTTTCTTTGCCTACTGGGTGCCAGGCCTCAGTACTGGGGTGAAAACACGTCCCCACCTCCTGCTATCACGGAGCCCGTGTACTCCTAGGAGAGGATGGACTCTGTGAGGGCTGAACATCACGGAGTCCAGCAGTGTGTGGTCACAAGGCGAGGGGGTGGTGGGGAGGGAGCAAAGGGGGTGGACAGAGAAATGGCAGACAGTAAGGGCGGGTGCTTGTAAGGTTTGCTGGATGAAGAGAGAGAAGCGGGGCAACAGCTGTAGGTTAAAGTGGGGCCACAGACTTTTGCCTTTGTGTAGAGTTAAAAACATTGTAGCATGGTAGGAAAATTCTAGGGAAAGAAGTTGCTGGAGGTATGTGACCTGCAGAGGGAATGGCATCTGATCCCAGGTGGAGGGACTGACCTTTGCTCAGAGAAGCAACCGTCTGTCCACGGCACAGGTCTATGAAAACACGGGAGGGGACGAGTGTCTGGACAAAGACACGCACTCAGGGGGACTTCTGGAAAATTCTTTCCTAATTGCCTCTACTTTTCATTGAAATAGAAGGAAATGGCAGCATCAGCAGAGACTGAACTGAATGACGTGACTGTTGACTTTGCCACCCCTTGTTGCCCCCATGGACCACGAGTACTCACAGGTAGTTGGCCAAGTTGTGCTCTTGTAATGTATGTGTTTCAAAGCCATGAGGGGTCGTGTCAAAGTAGTCATTGCCGATCCCACAGATGAAACATTTGGTCTAGAAAAATACCAGAGGCAGTAAAGGCGTTAGTGAGACATTACGGGCAGGTGGGAAAAGGGTGAGGGGATCTGCTGGAACTGAGAGACACTGAAAACTACTTCTCTCTCAAGTACTCAGGCCGTAGTCATCTACCCCCAGTGCCGCATCGTACCCGGCTCCTCGTTGCTGAGGATACTTGCTCCTGCCCACCCATGGGACACACAGTGGGGGCAGCGGACCGGGAGGGGGGTGGAGTGGTGCAGAACACGGGGGGCCCGAAATGCCCAGAGTTGTTAGGCACCAAGATGAGGACGGGAGTGGGAAACAAATTTTTTGGAAGTTTTGCCCAGGGCTGGCCCTAAGTACTAGCAGAACCTGTTGTTCACCATTTTTATTTGCTGTGAGGTAGAAACAGTAGTTAGGAGAACATTACCTCCATATCTTCTCGCACTTGTTCCTGCTGGTCTCTCAGCTCTCCAAAAGCATCGATAATGAGACCTAATTTTGCATGTAAAGACAAAGTTTCTTAAATAATCTGTTCAGTGGTTCAGGGTAGAGGAAGACAGAAGGAATTACAGAGGCTGCTTTGTTTTGTAAAACAGTAAATCATCAAGCTGACCTATTCAGTAAAAATAAAATCAGAAAAAAGTACTTTATTTTCAAATGCTGCACCCTGGCTAACCATTTCTCATGTCCCTCTGACTCAGCCTTGCTGCAGTGTCAGCCTTTCTGCAGTGTGTGCTGCTAACAACTCACTCCTCCTAGAAACATTTTGCCGTCCCGTAGTCTCTGCCCCTTCTGTCTGGCTCGGCCTTTCATTTCCTGTCTTCCTGCTGGGTCCCCCTTCGCCCCGCCCCTGACGCATTGATGTGTCTCAGGTTCTTTCTCTCTCTTTTCTGGGAAATCTCTACGCCAGCATCTTTGACCACCCCCACCACCACGATGGCTTTCATTTCTGTTGTTTTTACCTTATTTTTGTATTATTTTCTATGTGTTTATTATTTCATTTCCTGACTTGTTCCCTGAGAGACCTATTACCGTTCATTGCTATGAGCCCCCAATACCTGCACATCTCACAGGCACCATAGCTCACCGTGACCCAAGCTGAGTTCACCACATTCCTCTACCTCCTGGCAAGGTACTGACTAAATAGCACCACCCCTGCCCTGAAACGAAGAGAAACCCTGTCACATGCTCTTAGCTCCTTTCTGTGCTCCTCCTCCCCGCCCCACTCCTGGGAGGACCACACACCGGGGATCTCTGGGGAGCGGAACAAGCAGGTCGTGGTAAGTTCCGAGTGGGGAAGGGCAGAAACGGGGTGCTCTGTTCCTTGTGCAGGCAAATCTTGGAGATACTGTGGGTCTGGTTACAGACCACTGCGTAGAGCAACACTCAGTAAAGCATGTCATAATCTTGCCAGTAGAAAGGCTTGACTTCAGATAGTTAAAAAAAATGCAACATTTGTAAAGCGCCATAAAAATGAGTTAAGCCTGTATCAGTGCCTGGGGGGAATCTTTGGCTTTATCTATAGGTATGACCTCATATATAGTAGATGCTCAATAAATGTGGAATTAACACATAAATGCATGCACAGATCTCTAGATAAAACAATTAGGCTGTCGTAGGAAGGTACAGAGTACTAGATTAAGCCCTGTTCATATTTAACTAGCAACCATACCTTGAATGATGGCCAGCAAGATGACAATGACAAAGAAGAAAAAGGTAATGTCAAAGACAATGCGGTACATTTCATAGGGATCACCAGCAGGGTCTTCAATTTCATCGCCGATGCCTCCGCCAGCTCTCACTCCCACGTACATGTGGAATAGGTAACACTAGACAAGAACAATAATGTCAGTCCAGGTAGAAGGTGCAGAGGGTGTTCGTTTGGTTGTCAGGTCAGTTGGGCAGTCAGACGGGGTGGGGCAGTCCTGCCGTTCCCTGCTCCTCACCCTGCCCTCTGGTCCGTTTGCTGTCTACCCAGGGGGAAAGACTGTTGTTACATTTACCCTTTAAAATATTTTTTGCTCATATTCTTGGAAAGTTTTGAACTTTTTGATGCATATAAGAGAATTCATTTAAGGTGTGCATACATTAGAAGGCCTTTTAGCCCCAATGCATATGGCATAGGCCAGACATTAGTTTTCTGTCATTTAATTATAAGGGGGCAGGCTGGACTCCCACCTCTGGGAAGAGAGGCCCCTTCTACTTCTCCTGTGTTCGCCTTACACGTGGCAGGGATTCCTGTAGCACCTTAAGGAACAGACTTGCTCTCCTTCTGTGCCCCATGTGTGGCCCTGGGCACCCTCCATCTTGCCTCCTGCCTGGATGGGTTAGGTCCAGAGTAAAGGAAGCCTTACACTTGGTAAGTCAAACACCAGGGCAGTGTGGAGATGGGTGAGGGCCACACCGGTGCTCTGGCACCTGTAGTGTTGCTGTCAGGTAAGGGTGCTGCCCCAAGAAAGAGTAAGAACCTTTTTAGCCAAGGAGTCTTAGCCATTTTCTAGAGGAATGTTCACTGTCTCCCACCCTTACCTCCCGTTCTGACATCCAGTCATCGTAAACTTGTAGAGATGCTACTGCTGCTGTGTCCGTCCTTCCCACAGGGGCACTCTGCGGGGGAGGCCCCGACCTGACCCTACTGCTGTCTCCTCTGTCAGCCTACGGACTTGCTGAAATAAACTGAGCACCAGGTCCCTGGGACTTTGCTCCAGCTCAGAGACAAAGAATCAAAAGCTTGCCTTGCATGCAGTTAGATACAGGTCCATTCACACTTAGATGGAGTAGTAGTCACATCTTTGCCACAAACGACTACAGATGAATGATGACCGATGACTTGCTCTGCGGGGTGCTTCTGTTTCTACCTAATCTTTGGTAAGTGCTCATGAAACCATTTCCAGCACTACTGTATGTCTAGGATCCTTGCCCCTGTGGATGGGGCATCTGTATTCTCCTCTGCAACTCCACTGCTCTTAGTTCCCTAGACCACACACAGCCCTTCTCAGCAGGGATGGATGCCCAGGTGGCCCTGAGTGGGCTCTCACCGTCATCATGTCATCACACTTCATGTCAGGCTCGTCATCATCCTCACTCTTGTTGTAGAACTTGCGGAAGAAGTTGAACGCCACCACGGTATAGAGATAAACCACCACGGCCAGGAGACCCACGGTCAAAACCAGCTGGGAGGAGAAAGAAAGAACTGGAGGTGGGTCTTCTGCACCTTGAAATGTACACAGGCAACTCCAAGGACACAGGAAAGGGGAGCCTGAGCCATGGAGAAAGGAAAAGAAGATCGTGTAGAAACAGGCTGTTGGGCAAAAAGAGTAATGTCGGGTGCTGTGGACTAAATTGTGCCCCTACTCATGTGAAAGCCTTTACTTCCAGCACCTCAGGATGTGACTTTGAAGACAGAACCTTTAAAGAGATAATTCTATTAAAATGAGACTGTTAGAATAGGCCCTATTCCAGTCTAACTGGTGTTCGTGTAAGAAGAGACTGGGACACAGTGCGAGTGAGGGAAAGAAGACAGCTGCACAGAGGGGTGATCCAGTGGAAGGGGAGCAGGAGGGAGTCCCAGGGAGGCCTCAGAGGAAGCCATGCCTACCTGCACCTTGATCTTGGACTTCCAGCCTCCAGAGCTGAGAGGAAATGTCCTGCTTAAGCTACCTGGTCTGTATTCCATTATGGCAGCCAGAGCAGGCTGGTACCTGGGGTACGGAATTGTGCCTGTGCAAACTACAAAGGGACTTCAGGATGGGGTGACACTGTTTTCACAGAGAGGGCAGTGACCTGCAGTGTCGCAATGCACCTTCTCCTCTAATGCTGCTTCTAAAGGAACCGAAGGGTCTTTGGGCTGGTAGAAGTCCCTACAAGACACTATTTTATACATGACCATGAGTGGGATAATTGTCATAGCCTTGATGTTACTACAAGAATTCTTTATGATGGTTTAGTAAAGTGTCATTTTTTATAACCAAGATACCTGCCTTGGACCTTTGCAGGGGTCATAGGCCATGTTCCTTTCCTGGCTTCAGGGGGTACTACACACGAGGAGCACAAAGGACCTGCCCATCTGGCCTATTCAAGGGACTAGGTGCTGAGCAGAAACTGATGATCAATTGCAAAATTTCTAACATAAGTAGCAGAAGAGACATATTCAGCAACTTCTTAGACAATGAATAGTAACAACCTCAGAGAGAAGACCTCACAGAACCATCTGGTTTTAGAAAAACAGAAAGAACCTGGGCTTTGCATGAAGGAAAAATGAAGCTAGTTGTGCCACTTAGCAGCTGTGTGGTCTTGGGTGAGGCACTTAGCCTCTCTGAGCTTCAATTCTCTTACCGGTCAAGTGAGCACAACATCTCCCTTACAAAGGAGCTGTGGCCTGGCACATGGCACAAGCTGGGCACACTTGTTACTTTTAAATAATCTTGCCAGAGTTTATTCAGCAAGGCCACATAAAAAATTTATTGTCAAACAAGCAAGCAAAATATAACCAAAGACACTGAAATACAGAACAGGCTACAGGGACCAGAGGGGAGAGAATTTCAGGGGAAAAGGAGGAGGATCCACAGGAACAAGTATAAAGGACACATGGACAAAAACTAAGGGGGAGGGAGGTGGGATGGGATGGGAGTAAAAGACAGAAAACTATACTTGAACAATTTTAAAATGCTTTAAAAAATTCATTGTTGAAACTTTCCATTTAAGTTACAACCTTAACGCTGTCAAGCCAAATCAATAAAAACTGAAGTTTCACTATCTGAGTAAAGGGGAAGAAAATAATTCTAAAAGAACATGCAGAACTGGCATTCCACAGATCGCACTGGGAAAGATGATCTTTATGGGGTAAATGTCCCAAGATACGCATGTAAAAATACACAATACCCTTCCTCCCAGGAAAAGGAAGCAGTTAACACTGTAAGCCAACATCTATATATCAGGTTCCGTGACCACCTCCCCAAACTGCAGCTTTTCTCAGTTCTTTTGACTGCCAACCCGAACAAGAAGCAGGGACTGTTTACTGGAAGCCCAGAAGAGATCCCTAATGATCTAAGACACCCTAATAATATCTGATAATCTAGCAACTTTCATTTTATAACAAAAGTCAACTTGATTTTTTCTCAGGTTGGAATCTTTATGTATTTTTTAAGGTGTACTACCTGATGACTTAATATATGTATGCACTGTAAAATGATTACTGAAATGAAGTTAACATGATCTCCGTCACCCCCTACAGTTACCATTCTGCGTGTGTGAGAGTGAAGTGAGAACATGTAAGGTCCACTCTCAGAAAATCTCCAGTCCGTGATACAGCAGTTTGAACTGTAATCACCCTGCTTTCTTTCAGCTCCCTGGAGCTTATTCCTGTCATAATGGAAGTTCATGCCCTCTGACCCGTGTCTCCTCATTTCCCAGGCCCCCAGCCTCTGGCAACCACTGTTCTAGTCTTTGGTTCTGTGAACCACCTTTTTTAGATTCCACATGTAAGTGAGATCATACCGTTTTTGTCTTTGTGTGCCTGGCTTATTTCACTTAGCACAATACCTTCAAAGTCCATCCATATTGTTATAAGTGGCAGTATTTCTGTTTTTATGGCCGAATGATATTTCCTTGTACATGTGTATATACCACATTTTCTTTATATGTTCTTCCACTGATGGACACTTAGGTTGTTTCCATATCTTGGCTATTGTGAAGAGTGCAGCAGTGCACATGGGCGTGTGCTTTCTCCTCGAGATGCTGATTTCACTTCCTCAGATGAACACCCAGCAGTGGGATTGCTGGGCCACACGGTAGTTCTACAGCTAATCTTGTGAGGAGCCCCCATACTGCCTTCTGTAACGGCTGTATGGAGGTGGGCACACTTTAACTCCCTTCCATACAAAGGTTTAGGGATGTGAGGGGGCTTGTCTCTTTCATGGAATTGCCCTTAATGCAGAAGGAAATGTTAAAGGACTTGAATTTGTTGACAGAAGGAACCATTAGAGGATTTTAACTGAAGGATTCACCTGGCCAACACTGCAGAAGACACACTGGATGTGGCAATGGCTATACAGACGTATAACTGTATCTTTTACTATATCAACTTTCAGCTCTCTCTATATAAACACATATATGTCTATATGTATGTACACATGTATATGTATAGCTGTTTTTATGTGTGTGTATATCCATGTCTAAATCATGGGTTCTTAGTTGGAAGCTTATATCGGAAGTACCTTGGGCATTTTCTAATTACACAGGACCACGTGCTAACCCCCAGTGAGTATATCAGATCCACGGAGGAAGGGGGAGATCCTCCAAAGGCCTCCAAAGTGACTTGTCAATCACCTCCTTCCTGCCCTGCTCCCCTACTTGATCTAAATGTTAGGGGTCTCTGAATCAAGGTCTTATGCCTCCTGAATGAGGGCTACAATTTTATTTTTAAAAACAATCACCATTCAAGTGTTTCGCCAAGAAAGTTGTATGATATACCATGATGTGCCTTCCTGCCATACTCTAGTTGTACTACCTGTTTTGGTTGTTTTATTCTCCATATCTAGGTTCATCCACTAGATATTAGTATAAATCCACTACCTGTTTGCCGTTATGAGTCACAGATGACAGAATGGTCCGCAGGGTCTTGAAGCCCATGGCGATATCCAGCAGGTGAGCGGCGAAGAAGAAGTTGTTGTAGTGGCCCAGCACTGACATGGTCGTGTACCAGGCGAGGTAGAGAAAGGACTGCGGAAATGGAAGAGATTTGGCAGTTTTTCAGTCATTCCTGCCTCCTGATGTGCTGGTTGAACTAATTTTTCTCATCTTTGGGGACAGCGTGAGGATAGAGGGTTTTAGATGTTGAGGTGCTGTGAACTGGCCTAAGAACTGCCAAGTGAAACCCCATCTGTCTTACACTCTTGCACAAGAGAGACGTGTCCCCAGCCCCTTGGAGGCCCTCTGTCTTTGAAGCGATCTCAGTCTTTTGGGGCCAGCTCCCTCGCTTTGTTCCTCGTGGCGTCTAGTGACATCCCTGAGCCAGGGAACCAAATCTTGTTTCTCCAGGTGCCACACTTACATTGTCAGTGAAAACAACTCCCAGCTTCCAGATGTGGTACTTCATGTCCACGGAGCTTAGCCTAAGGGAGCCAAAGAATTTAAAAACATGAAAATATCAGGCGTAAGTTAAGTGTTTAGTCAGGGGGGCAAATAAAGATTGTTTTTTTCTCTCTCAGGTTTAACAATCCAGATATGACTCCGAGCTTTATCGAGGTGTATGAGTGCCCTGTGAGACTGAGAACAGTAGGGTCACCCAACCTGAGATTTTAGTTAGTCTTTCTCTTTGAGCTCGCTCTACCAGGCGTAAAGGCCTGACAGGTGCTGAAGTTTCTTAAAGCACTGCCCTCCCAATATGTTAGAATCCAGAGGAAACACCTAAGCCAGACCAGAGCCTGAGAGAACAAAGATCTGATGGAGAATTTTTCCCTTTAGCACCTTGAAAAGGGCTGGAGAAATCAAAGGATCTACTTTAGCCAGACTTTGGATTTTAACTCCTAAGCTCTGTACCATGACACCAGAGAGGCCGCCTCTGCTTTGGTCTTTTCTACCGGGCTAAAGTCAAGGGCATTTTTGTCCAAACCCAGGAGTTCGGCAATGCGTTCCGCTCCGTAGAGGTCACCATACTTGTTGATCACCTAAAGCAAAGGGACAAGAGGGTGAGGCCAGGCCACACGAGAGCGTCAGTGTTCCCTGAAGCCCGCCGTCTCCCGAGGACTGACTGCTCTACGCTGGGATCTTCAAGAGGGTGGTAAAGACAGGATTCAAAATGCGACAGGAAAAATAAAGGGAAACAGCCCCCAAAGAAAACAGAAATGATAAAGGCAATTAAATGAAAATTGCTTTTCAGGCTGCTGTTTTCTTGGAGGGGAGAAAGAACCTAGTATGCAGAAAACAGTGACTGTCTTGCGCTGTTTAAGGCAGATGAATATAGGACTGAAACCTGCATGTCTCATTTACACCCTGTCTGTGACTTACTCTTCTTGGGAAACCATCATAAAAAGTAACATCAAATTTATTCATGTTTGTATGTGGAGAACTCAAAACCTATGGCACTTCTTTGGTGGTCATGGAACTCACCCCTACTGACAAGGCCTACCTTTCTCTTCACAAACTTGTCCCAGTAGTTACTAGGAAAAGATCTGAAAAAAGACAACGGAAAAGGCAGGTTCTTAACATCAAGGCAAAGCACATCAAGAAACTTCACAGTTTGAGTGTCTGGATCTGTGATCCCTGTGGGTTTTGTCCGGCTCATTGAAGAATTCAAGACGTGATTGAAGTTCACAGTCACCACAGGGCTGATTTACGGTTTCACTACTTTGCACTGACTTCTGAAACACTCAGGAAACCACTCTGCATTTTCTATTTAAAATTATGGCTAAGAGCCAGCACTTGTGATGACAGGATTAGACAGAAGCAGAAAAGTGTTTAGTGATCCCAGTATTAAGTAGAAGCAGAACCCTGTAGGAAATGCATGCATTTAACCTGCATTCATTGAGTACCTGGTTTATGTCCGTAGCTGGGGTAGGAGATTGGGGTTCTGTGGGGTAACATGTAGATAAAGTCCCTAATTACACAAGGTTTCTAGTCTGGGAACCACCTTTAGTTCAATTTCGATAGAGTTTTGCTAACCAGAGGGCTCTTCCGCGCTCTTCTCCCTTCCCTGGAACTCCTGTGGGGTCTGCCTTCTTCGGGGCGTTAGGTCCCTTTCTCCCTTGGAGGTGGCTTCCCAAAGCGTCCTGCCCCTAACCCCGCACAGCACACTTCTTTCTTCTGCCTGGCAGCCTCCACTAGCTCCACTGCAAGGAGCTTTCTATTGTTAAAGTCAAGAAAGCTGTTACTTTCAGGCATGTTGGCAAAAACCATTCAAAATATTTTGCTCCTCTAGTCTACAGAATGCCTGACCCTTCCTGGGAGGGTTCCCTGTGAGGCTAGATTACAGCTGAGGAGCTGCTGGCCCTTGGCACGTGCTTTTTACACTTCTGTTTTCCTTCATCTGAGTCATTCTCGTTGGAACTGGGATGCAGTCTCCTGTTCTAGACACCACCCCAGTTGGTGTGAGGAGAGGGGCCGCCCTCTGTGCACGGACTTCTCAGAACAACCTTCAGCAAGTGCCACCTCTCCCCAACTGGGTGGCCATCTTTCAAAACGCTTTAAAAAAATAGTTAAAGCAGTTTCTTTGTCTTAAATTACCAAATGCCACTTAAAAGCAAGAACAAATGCTGGGTTTATAGATTAAAAGGCTAATGTTGATTAAAAGTCAGCAATTATGTTGACTTTCTTCTTTGTGCATTTTTCTGCAACTTGATTTTTTTATGTATTGCATTTAGAGTCTAAAATAAACAAAACAAAGGAAAATCAAGCCAGGCTTCCTCTGTCCACACTGGTATCTCCTTTCTAAGTCCTTTATAAAAATGGTCCATAACATACAACCCAGCCTTGGTCACATTTTGTTGTAAGTAGAAAATTCCAGAAGGGCCACTGACTGAAGGCTCTGGGCAAGACCCCTTTGAACGTGATCTTACTTTGGTTGGAGTATTTTTGTCTGCTGACTAGGTACATAAGCTCCTTGAAGGCAGAAAACATATTTTTACTAGGTAATATTCTTTAAAGTGTGCGACAGACAAAAGAAACTTCAGAAGATAAGTGCATAAATAAATAACATCTACCCATGAATGGTCAAGAAGAACAATATATGATGTGCACCCTCTTTAGGAATCAGGGACATGCGCAGTGAGGTACCACTGTTACTTTCCAAGTCAGCAGAACTACCTGCCAGTAACAAGTGCTGACGAGAAGGCAGAGGGGCAGGGACTCTTGCATGGGGCTGGTCGAAGGTAAATTGGACCGACATCTGCATGTCCTACTATTCAATTTTTTTCTCCTGGGTCCCAACTCTGGAGAAACTCTTTTACTTGTGCATGAGTTATAGAAATGTTCATTGTGGCACTGTTTGTAATAGCCAGAGACTGCAAACACTGGAAGTACCCACTGTCAGGAAAATAGATAAATAGATGATAATATACTCGTACATGTGTTTTTCAAATGTTTTGAAACAGCTTAGTTTTGAAAATGACAAAACGATGGCCACACACATCATCTCAAACACAGCACAGAACACGTGATTCACATGACGGTGCCGCACAGAGAGTGTAACTCTGTGTACATACAGCTCAGAAGTCGTCAAACCGAAACAGCATCTAGGGACACATCGAAGTGGCGAAACTGGGACGCGAACCCGAGCACCACCAACGTCAGGAGAGCAGTCAGCGGGGTCTGGGGAGACCGGGCAAGGGGGTCGTAACACCTGGGACTTGGAAGTGCTCCGCAGTGCTCCGTGTTAGCCTTGTGGTTCAACTTACTATTATACTTCAAAATATACATGCACATTCTCTATCTTCTACATGTATATTTAACAAGGAAAAAATACTACTAAAAAATAAAGGTCTCCATGATACATAGTTAACGGAAAAAAAACAGGTTACAAAGTACTATGTGTGCTATGAGGCCATTATTGTGAAAAAATTAAGGGTCCATTTATCAAAAATTTCCTAAACATCTACTTATTTATGTATTTACTACTTAAGGACATGTAAGTCACTTCACATAAAAAGTTTCAGCAGATATCCTTGTTGGGACATTTTAGAGTTCTTGTCTCACTGCCTCCTCAGGATAAATTTCTTGAACCTGAACTGCCTCTTTCCTGGTACTTTCAGGCCGTATCATCTTGTGCCAAAGAATTACCAGATTTTCGGACTTTAAGATGCACCCTTCTCCACGCCCCCAGTTTGGGAGGAATAATGGTGGTTACTGCTGCTGTTGAGTTCTGTTTACATGTACATTGGTGAAGTATTATGTTGTTTATGTTATTAAATATTTTACCACATTTTTTGCTCCAAAAATTTTTTTCCTATTTTCTTCCTCTAAAACCTAAGTGCATCTTATGGTTTGAAAATTATTTAATAGCATCCAACATTTCTGTTCTGTAATCACAAAGGGCCGGAAACAGCCGGATCCCTGTTCCTTATTGGAAGAGAATGGCAGGAACAGGCTTCTGATTTGCATGCTCACTGCCCCCCCCCCCGCCCCATCCCCACCCCCACCCCCAAGAGGAGAATTCCCTTTCCAGAGACTATTGGAAAAGCTCGGTCGTGGCTTTGTGCTGCTGCCTTTCTCGGTTTGGTGCCGTCTGTGGGTAAGGAGCAACTTCCCTCTCTAGGGGTCGGGTGGTTGTTTCCACTCGTGCATATTTTAACTGTCACAGCTGAGTGTTTCATCACCGTCACAGTTTACCTGTCTGGCCCCATTTCTTTACTTTTCAGTCAGAACATTAATTATCTTACAACTTTCACAATTGTGAATATGCTGGCACTAGAGCATTATCTTCGCTAACGATGATGGCCATTTTTTGAACAGGTAGGGAAAGGGAATGACCAACACTGACCCCTACCATGTGCCAGGCCCTGGGCTGGGCATTACTGCTCCCAGACTGGAGGAGGTGGCATTCTCATTCCTCTGTTACTGAAGAGGAAACTAAGGCTTAGAGGGCTTGATTACCTTGGCGGGGAGGGTGTGGGGCGGGGGAACTTACGGTGTGTTGATTACCAAGCGGTCCCATTGCCCTTTGATGTCATCTTCAGATGGCTGTTCGGTAATGTACAGGCCATCAAACTCCAGCTTCCTGGCAATCTCTTTTTCTCGCTTGAATACCACCAAAGGGACCTGGGAATGGGAAGACACTGGGTACTCAGAGAAGGCTTTCCGGTTAGAGCATCCAAGCATTTCTTACAAACAGGCCTTCCACCTCCAGGACAGCAGTCTTTTAGTGGAATTCGTAGGGGGCTTAACTGTGCATCCAGAGTGAAATCCCGTATCACTCCTTTGGCTAATACACCTTCCTTTCCAAAAGCGGATCTGACCTAGGCTGCCCTTTCAGGTTTGGGTTAAACAGCTGATACTAATGCAAACTGGACTCCTCCACTCACTCTGTACATAGATGAGTCCCTGGGCTGAAAGAGTGAGGTCTCCTAAGACTGCCAAGAACTAAGAAAGGATGATAAATCATTCTAGAATTGACTGGTCGGCCACAGGTACACCATGAAATGTTCCGACCCCTCCAGTGGCTAGGGTCGCAGTCATCGCATGGCTTTGCCTAATGAAACCCGGTCTGATAGAATGAGACCATGGGCTCTGCATCCGTGTAGTGGTCTTTCTGTGTTGAGGTTTTCCTCCCGAGATCCTCTCCGTCAGGAGTTCCTGTGAGGTAGGAGCACGCTTATTTGTTCTCAGCCATCATCCCCATCCTCTTGCAGTTCTAAGTCTGATTTTAGACTAGATATGGTGGCAGGGCTACAGAGACCTACCACCAGTCCTGGCTGGTTAGAGCATCATCCCGATACACCAAGGTTGCACGTTCGATCCCTGGTTAGTGCACATGCAAGACTCAACCAACGAAGGTGTCAATAAGTAGAGCAACAAAATCATTGTTTCTCTCTCTCCCCGCCCCCTCTTTTCTGCCTGCCTCTCTGTTTCTAAAAATCAGTTAAAAAAAAGACCTACCACCAAAGAAGTACACACAGAAGGACAGGGATATAATTCACGCACCCCAACCATCCCTGGACACACACACACTTCAAATACGGGACAGGGTTCGTGAGGTCAGAGGGCACTACTGAAATTCTAGAGGAAGTCAGAATAGCCAGAAATGTGTAATTCAGAGAGAACCAGGGTTTCTCATTCAGCTGGGAAACCACTGGTTACTTAGCAACATCCTTAAGACCTTGGTTTCCAAAGAGTTTTTTCCAATAATTCTTCCTCAAAGCTAATGATATCCATATACCTCATACTGCCCCTTTTATTTCCAAGACAAAAAGAAAAAAACTAGATCATGATTTGTAAAGAGTTACTTCTTGCTCTTTTTTCTTTAAAACAATAGGACGACACAGAAGAAATCAAAGACGAACGATAGGAAGACGGCAAAGGCTAATGATAGGCATTGTGAGGCATCCAGGATGGCTGTCAGTTAATGGATGATGTGGGAGGGGAAACAAAGATAAAGATGAAGCTGCGCCAATTTCTGCTGCATTTTGAAATGACTCTGAATAACAATGATAATATCAGGTTTTAGAGCCGTGCTGATCTCTGGGATTCAAAGGATCCCCCTTCGGTCTTCTCAGAGTGCGCACAGCTCTGCACGTCAGACTTGCTCTCAGTCCCCAGGCGGTGCTTCTCTCGTCTCTGGGTCAGCAGCGTGTCTGCGTCCCCTGCCCCAAGATGAGCTCGAGGATGGGGAGGTATGGAATGGTAGCTAACACCCTAGTGTTACTATGTCTGATATTATGAGTACTTGTACACGTGTTCATTCATTTATTCCTCCCAGCAACTGTTAGGGGTTGGTGGTATTATTATAATACTCATTTTTACAGATGAGGACACAGAGGAATGGTGAGGTTAAGTGGCAGAGCTCTGAGTCCCAGCCAGGCAGCCCGGTTGCAGAATCCGTGTTTTTATTGTTACAGTGGAGTCCTCAGTGTGGTTCAGGGTAGAGAGTCTCTCACCAGCAGGGTGACTGAACTTTCTACATGATACTGTAGGTCACTGGGGAAGTGAGGGCCACAAGGATTGGGATCTATTTCCTGGATTCTTCCCTGGGAGGAAACGGCTTGGTAAAGAGCCAAGGAGGCTTCCTACTAAAGAGAAGTAAGAAAAAAATGTAACGAGAGAAAATGTGGTGCTGTAGAAAAGGACTTAGAACACCAAAAACAGAGTGACTGAAGACAGCCCCCGTGAGCCAGCCCTCCTCACCCCCATTGATGAGGAATCTGGGCCAGCCCCGGGCCTTGCTTTCACCAACAGGCTGCAGTAAGAATGACACTGTGGCCATTCGGGGCCTGGGCCTTCAGGAGAGCTGGCCACTCTCACTTTTGTGTTTTTGGAAACTCCAAGGCACCATATACAAGAAGTCCAGCTACCTGGCTACAGAGAGAACGTGGAGAGGCCACGTGGAAAGGGCAATGCGCTGAGTCTACATGGAGCCGCCCAGCTGCCCCAGCGGAGCCCAGCCTGCCAGCTGTTACCCCTGCACTGTGCAGGCATGAGCGTGCGCCACTGTGGACAGTCTGGCCCCGCTGAGCACCCAGGCGATTGCTGATGCAGCCACCTCTCACACGGAGCAGGTGGACGGCTCCCGTGGGCCCAGCCAGTCCGCAGATTCAGAGAGAAACAATGTGTCACTTTAAGCCACTAAGTTTTAGGGTGATTTGTTATGCAGCAATAAACAGTAACTGACACTAACTGATCAGTAAGCTTCTGATATTGCAAATAGTTAGAACCTAATAATTTTTGAAAAGTCAAAAGCATTTTTGTAAAAACTCTAACGTGAAAGAGCAGAAGACACTCTCGTCACCTGCTCTACGAGTGACTTAGCCTGATGATTCTAATTGTATGAAATTCACCAAACAGTGCCTGAAATGGGAGTCACGGAGCAAGGCTTCTCCAACTAGAGTGTGGACACCGATCCCCTGCGGATCGTGTTAAATCGTGGATTCTGATTTAAAGAGCCTGGGGCAGGGCTCCAGATGGCACAGGTCTAAGCAGCTCCTGGGTGACCCCCTGGCTGCTGCTCCACGGACTTTGGTCCCTTAGGAAAGTCTGGGAGAGCAAAGGGCCGGCTGGGTTCGGAAGGACGCCTCCTGCCCGAGAAGTCAGGTTGGCTTCGGCGCGGTCGGCAGCTCACCTTCAGGCAGTAGTAGCCCACCACACAGACCAGAGAGATGATGGTGTGGGCGATGGCCAGGGCCCGCAACGCCGGGGCCATGTACCCGGTGCTCTCCTGCAGGACGAAGAACACCATCGCCTCTTCCTCTTCCTCCTCATTAAAGGAGTGCCACAGGTTCGCCACGTCCTCCGTCTCCTCTTCTAGGGGTTCTTCCGTGACCTGGCCCAGGACACACACACTCTTAGCAACACCAGAAAGAGCCTCTGCCATGAGGTGAGCGACACTTTAAAGAGGCAGAATGTATCTTCTGAGGAAAAGCAAAAATATTTTTAAAGTTAGGGAAGTTTTATTATATGTGCTATACTCCTTGTGGGAGGGTGTTCGGGAAGCACGTATAGGGCCTGGGAGGAGATTAGGCACCCACAGGTGGGCACACTCAGCATTTTCCACTCTTTCTTAGATGCCCCCGACACTCAGTCATTGCTTCGCCTGCCGTCCTTACACAGATGCCCCCGAAGCTACACCTCCGAGGCTGCGGCCTGCAGCTCCGGCTGCCTGTGGCCACCCCCACCTCGATATGTGTAAAACCAAGTCTTGCCACACCACTCTGTAAACTCCCATTTTTCTTCTACAGGCAAGAGAAAGCCATTAGTTCACGGCATGGAAGTTGGAGGTGAATAAAGCATGTTTTATAAAAATTAGATGGGTGGTTTTAAACAGGAAGGGAGAGAGGCAAGGTGAAATAGCCAATTGAAGACTATGTCAAAAATCTAGGACCTATCATTCATTCATTCATTCCATAAACATTTATTATGTGCCTACTGTGTATAAGACCCACTTATCAGTGTTCAAAACCTTCATTTCTCTTTTCCCATAGCCAGCAACTCCTGTTAAGTCTTCCTTGTATTATGGGTTCTAACATATGGGCCAATTATAATGGCTCTTGGGTACCTTATTCCTCAAGGGAAGGACTGTATTACTCGTTTTGAAATGCCTCGTAGTTCCTAATAGAGGGTCAAGGATGTAGTAGATGCTCAAGGAATATTTAAAGAACTTTAATGAATAGAATAACCCTGAACCACTGAAAGTGTTCTAACTGCCTTCCCTTGCAAGCGGTCTCGCCATTCTTCCCGTTGCTAGAAATAGTATCCTTTTCAGGAGCCAGTGTCTTAGAAATCACTAGATATTAGAATATTAGCTCTAATTTCTATTATTTTTAAAACAAATAAAGTGTATTTAGCAAATAACCTTTGAATGAAGTATCACCTTGTAAAAGAGCAGGATGAAGTTGATAGCGAAGGCTACAAACAGAGCAAGGAACCTCAGGTTGTAGAAATTCCTGGCCAGGTAATGCTGAAAAGAAAAGGACAGGCAGAAGTCGCAGAAGGAAGAGAACTCCCTTCTCTCACACAGATCTCTTCTGGTGAGAAGTCTGTGCAGCACTAGCCCTACTCTCTAGTAGCCAGTCTTCGAGGACAGTCCTGGCCTTCTCAGGACTTATGTGGGGGAGAAACCAGAAATGATGATTTTAAAAAATGTCTTAGAATGATATTCAAAGGAACTCTGCCCCAGCTTATCCCTCAGGGAACCAAACACACTACCTGCAGACTCATGGGGCTGTGGAGTGCGTGAGTGCGTGCGTGCGTGCATGCCTTGAGCACTTGGTGCAGAAAGCAGTCTATTTGGACATTATGTGTGATCTAAGCTCACAAAAAGCCTCCTCTGCAGCTCGGACCCTGCATGCAGCCAGACTGTGGCCCCAAGCCCTTGTTCCTTTGTAAGTCCCCGAGGGGAGGGCCTCTGCCTCTCCCCTCTCAGGGGGCGTCGTTCCTGTTCTCACTGTCGTCTCCTTGGAGGAACCAGCACTGGAGGACCAGCTTGGCAGCTGCGTGGGGAAAGCTCTCAGTCCCTCTGCAGAGGGGACTGTCCCCAGTGGTGCTGAGGAAGGTGTCATCCTGGCCATCAGCAACTACACCTCAGTGGGCAATGTGTCTGAGAAAGAATGTCTCAAGCTGTACTGAGGGCCGATTGCATGTGAAATAACAGCTTTTGAGGACAAGTGTGAGAACCTAACCTAACACAGGAGTATTCTTTCTGCATCCCAGATCATCCAACGACCTCTGAACTTTGGACCCCCCATACACACGTAGGGCCAGCTAGGAGGAGGGATTCCCTCTCTCCAAGAGCACAGGTCAGACGGGGTGCCCACTGCGGGGTGGGGCGGGGCAGCTGGAGCGCTTGGCTTTTCTAGGCTATCCTCTTTTTCTTTTCCTCTGACACAGGAACAGGCAGATAAATGAGAAGAGGAAAAGAAGAGGAATGAGGAAGTGAGGGAGCATAACTAACCAAACGGTGAAACGAAAGTCGTGGTCATTTCTCTGCCTGGGCACCTCCTGCACCAGGAGTGAGGCCAGGGAAGGGGCACTCACCAGCAGCTTGGTCTGATAGACTTCCAGCCCTTTGAAGAAATTAGCCGTGAAGGCTTCAGGCTTCTCGACTTTCTGGCCATGCCGCCGCTTCTTCTTCTTTGTGGCTTCTGCCCACAGGGCCTTGGCTTGCTCTTCTCTGGCTTGATCCTCCTTTTCTCCATCTTCCATGCTGCAGGGACAAGAAACCCCATCAGCACAGAGGACAGAGGGAGGCCCAGCCTGGACAGGGAGACTGAATTAAAGAGAAATCTCCTAATTATTCCTCATGGGTGGGAACCTCAGGTTGTTATTGCACCACAGTGCCTGGACATCAGCTTTGCCCTTAATGAGTGGTGTCCCCTTTAAGGAGCTGTGGTCATAGGTATACAATAGCTGTAAATATAAATTTGTAGTCTCCTGAAATTTGGCCCAAGAACTCTTTCCCTTCAGAAAAGTCCTTTATTTTTTAAGACTTCATTTGACTTAGCAATAGCACCCATTCTCCAAGTCTGAGGTAGGCATTAAATGAGATATTGTGTAAAAGGCCTTAGCAAAGGGCCTGGCATGTAAGAGGTTTAGACTCTGTGAGACATCATCAACATTACGTGAAGTTATGAGATGTGGGTATTCGCTGATTTGTTTGGCCATGTGGATCAGGAGCAGTTAGGTTCCCCACACAACACACACACAGGAGCAGCTATTAAGAGGAATTCCCATCAGAGAAATTCTCTTTTTAAAGATTTTATTTAGTTTTAGAGAGTGGGGAATGGAGGGAGAAAGCGAGGAAGCGAAACAGCAATGTGTGGTTGCCTCTCACGTGTCCCTTGCCCCTGGGGACTTGGCCCACAACCCAGGCGTGTGCCCTGACAGGGAATCCAGCTGGTGATAATCCACTGAGCCACACCAGCCAGGGCCCATCAGAGAAATTCTGATCTACTAGTGAGATTATAAAGTTAACAAGATTGATAAAATGTGTTTATTGTACATCTGGGGTTAAAGGAAATGGATCCAGAGTTTACAAAAAATTGACTTCTTGTGTTACTCGAAATCAAGTTTTCTATATACCATAGCAATGGAATAGTGGGTGCTATCAAGGACTGTCTACGACAGGATTTTGAGTACTCAAAGCTACCAAAAACTTACTCTGCTTTCTCAGGTTCCACTTTTCCTTCTGGCTCATGGGCTGCTCTCATCTCTGCCGCCTAGATAAAAATAACAATCAGTGAAGACTTTCCCCAAATCGGTGAGTTCATGGCGATGAGCCACATTGCTGGCCATTTCCTCTGCTTGATTAGAAGTCCAAACGGCTTTCTTTTTTCACGCCTCTGCTTTTCTCTGGATCATGGGATGTAAGTGCCCTGCTGCTACATTTCAAGGGACTCTGGAGAGATGTCCAGACAAAGATTTCAAACCCCCAAACTCCACTGCCCTGTTTACTATTCTCCTCAGAGAGACCTGTGCCAGGACACTGTAAGAGCCCAGTGGCAGTGGTCCTACTGCCCCATGGCCTCAAGGAGAGATGGGACATGGATAATACCAGGTCCAATCCAGAACCTGCTTTCCTCAGACAGGATACCTGCCTGGCCTTCGGTCCTTTTCCCGCCACCCCAGTCCCTTAGACAGAGATGGCCACTGCACTGAGAAGAAAAGTCAGGCTCCTCACCAAGGTCTGCAAGGCCAACGTGATCATGGCCTTTCGCTCCATCCTCATCTTGCACCACTTGATTTGTTACTTCCTATGCCCCAGCACACAGGCCTCATTTCCTTGCCTGGAAATTCCAAACCCTTCCCAGCACTGGGACCTTCACACCACCCATATCCTCTGAGTGAAGTGTGACTGCTTATGTACCTGATAGGCTTCAGCACTTGGTTCAGAGGACACCTTTTCAGGAGCCTCCTTGACCATCCTATTTACAGCAGGGCCCACATGCCCTTGTTCAGTCATTTTAGCATGTGTCACAGATGGTGATTATTTATTTGTTGTCTTCTTCCGTTAGAAGGCAAGCTCTATTAAACAAAAGTGCTGTCCCTCCTGTTAGCTGAGTTCTCTTATCCTTGGAGCACAGTCTGGCTTGTAGCCGGCCTTGAACGAGTCCCTATTATGTATGAAACCCAGTTCATGCCCTGGGGCTGCATCAGGGAGCAAAACAGAGTAAATAAGTTAATGTTGTAAGAATGCCTATGATTCTGATGCCTTCCTCCCTGACTCTCCAAGCCAGGTGAGAGTTTTCTCCTGTGCATTTCCTTAGCACCTGGCATTCTTCCCTCCTAACATTCTTCACACTTACAGTGACTTGTCCAATAGCTCTCTTAATTATAGGGACAATGCATTTCTCACCCACCACTGTGTTCTCAGAGCCAAAAACAGTGACAACCACATGGTAACTAGTTAACCGATATTAATGTAATGAATGGATGAAAGCTGCCTTTGCACTCTGATCTCTTCACACTTCTTTGCATACACCCTTCAGTGCTGGTATGATGCTGTGAGTTAGATGCTGCAACAGAAGGAAATGCCACAAGCAAGGGCCCACATGTGTGGCCAAGGGGCTCTGAATTACTGTTACCTTATTCTACTAATCCAGTCCACTGACTCAAAGCCCAAATTTCATAAGAATGACAGTGTTCCAATCATGACAAAACTCACTGGGATGCTGTGCTCAATTACATCGTATCACTGCAGACTTACTGTCTCACAAGAAAAGTCTCCTGTGCTGTACCGGCTTTTCTATGCTTTCCGTTCACGGAATGAGCCTGCCTACCTTGAGAACTAGCCTTCTAATGCAAGTGTGGAAGCGAGGAGAGTGTCCCAGATCATCATGTTTGAACTCTGTGATGTAAACTGAGGACGACTCACCAACTAGGCACCGAGACAGCCATTTAAGTCTCGCTCTGCCAGTCATGACAGAGCTGGGATGACAAGGTCGGGGTAATCATAGGAGAGCTGGTTTCTAACACAGTGTCCACTCTTAGGAACTTGGTGTCGGGACTGGTGCAAAATACAGTGGCAAGTCTTCTAGGCATAAAGAGAGGTGATGGAAACAAAGTATGCTTACCTGCGCTTTCCTCTTCTTCCGTACAGTGCTCTCTAGCGTAGGGGGTTCGTCTTTGCCGACAATCTCAGAGAGGTCACCCAAACCCACTTCGGGCCCATGCTTTAAGCCACCTTCTTTCTTTGAGTAGAATCCAAAAAGATCTGACATAATATCCGCATCTCCCTTCTCCCCCTTTATGAAGTGTACCAGTTCAGCGGAGATACCCGGCTCAGTCACTTCCGCCCTCTCGGCCTCCATGGCGTCATCATGGATGCCAAATTGGGTTGGGTCAGGCATGTCCCCCAGGATCTTGGTCACCCTGATGTTCTTTGCCCCTTCTACAAGGCCCCCTCCAAACACTGTGTTCCAGAGGACCTGAACGATTCCTCCCAATATGGAGAAGAACAACCGGAACAGGCCCACGAACAACATCCAGAAGAAAGAGAAAAACACCTTTACCAGCTCCTTCACAGGCATCTTTTTCACCTTCCTGTATTGCTTCCTGAGGTTCTTCAGGGTTGCCCTCTTCAGAAAGTTGGCAACACTGCTCTTCACGGAGGCACAGGCCATGGCAAAAGCAGAGGCAGGCTCAGGGGACTTCTCATCCTCCCCCTCCCCCTCGATTTCTAACGTGTAAGAAGAGTCTTCGTCTTCCTCCTCCTCTTCTGGCCTGTCGGCTGAGTCAGATTCAGAGATCTGAGATGCTAACTGCATTTCAAAGATGGTGTCCTCACAGAAGTTCACAAACAGCTCCATCTTTTCCTGTTCTCCACCTTCATTGACAACGTCAAAGATGAACTGTCGCTTAGATTCCTTCACTTGGGGCTTTTCCCACTGAGTTCGACTACATTCGCTGATCTCGAAATAAACACGCTCAATTTTCTTGGCCCCACCCATAATCTCAATGCGTCCTAGGTATGGTTCGAAGTAATTCAGCACACTTTCCGCTGGGTCCAACAGGCACTTAAGGCGAGAGTCGTTTGGCATGTGCTCCGACAGATTTGTCAACAGCACTGCCACGTTGAAGCCTATGTCCTTGGCCGGCTCATGGAACCGGTCTACAAAGTCGATGTAATTAAACATGTCATTCTCATCAGCTTCTGCACATGAAAGGAGAAAGTCAATCTCTGATGGCGTGTACTGTTTTTGCCCTTCCATGGCCTTCTGGAACTCCTTTTTGGAGATAATCCCTTTGCCATCTGGGTCATATTCTTTGAAGGCATCTGAGCTGGTTAAGTCTTTCAGTTTCAAGAACATGTCAAAGAATTTCAAGATCATTTCTACATTGGTAGATGACTCTACCAGTGTGTCAACCATCTGCTTGCCAATAGTTCCATTTACCACATTCCCTGTGAGGCAGGTTCAAAAAGACATACACATATATCAATAAATCCAAGTTGTCGTGTAACTGGTCAGGTAGCTATTTTTAGAAGACTTATGTGCCAACTCAGTCAGCTCTTTTCTGACTGTGATGATTTGGAAGTGGGCAGGAGGGAGCAGCAAGCCGTAAAGACTACACCACTAGGAGCCAAGGGGGATGGAAACAGAGGGAAGGAGGAGAGGGCCACACCAGTGCCTTTTTATGTGGCCTGGGGCCCAGGAATCCGTTTTGTTACCAGATTACTGGGGACACAGAGGAATAAGTGGTGCCCTTCCTATCCCCTTAGACCTAGGAGGGTGACCAACTAGATGGCTGGCATACACACTGGCAGCCAGATGTACTGAGAAGCAATGGGGAGGGGAGAGGATAGGGAAGAGCAAAGCTTAGAGGTTTTCCCCAGTTCATTCTGGCTTTCCTATTGACATAAAATGAGTTGGTTTCAGGCTTTGTCCTTCAGACCACGTGCCCTTCACTCATTTTTTTGGTTGTTGTTGCTGTTGCTGAAAATTTGTCTTTCTAACCAATGTCATATGGCATGAATGACATGCCAGAAGGATAACCTGCGTGATTAGTATGGTTAGCACTCAGACCAATTACAGTTGTGTGAATGCCTAGTTATACCAAACAGCCCAACCTTCCAGGAGGGACAGAAGCATCACCACCATGTCCTGAAGGAGATCCAAGAGTTCCTTCAGCAGCTCGATCTGACTGGAATCCTAGAACAGAAACAGGAGATACCCCTGAGCTATCTGATCCCTCGGCAAAGTGCGGGGCAGTGAGCAAGAAGAGCCTGCTCTGGAAGTGGTAGGTGAGGGCTGCACCATACTTGGGAATAGGCTGCCTTATTGTGAATGCGACGTCCTACCATCCACTGTCTGTAGCATCAGGAAGCTCTCGGTAGCAGGACTCGGCCAATAGTGTTCTTTTATCAGCACAATGTGGCAGATATACCACTTGTTGTCCAAAACTAGTGAACAACCCAGTCCACGAAGAGCTGTGAGGTATATCTAGTAGTTTATGTTGTCGTTTTTGATACTGGGGAAATACAAATGAGGTTTTGGGGAATGTTTTGCAATCCAATTCAGGTATTGAGATTAAATCACCACATATGGGCTCTCCTTTTTTTTTTTTTTATAAATGGATTAATTTAGGTTCTGGATCAATGTAGGTTCTCCTGATTCTAGTTGGTACTGATCTGGGTGCCACTGGTCCCTTAAAGTGTTATATAAGCGAGACTACCTCCAGATGGTTTTGACACTAGTCTGTTTGGTTTCAGTTCCCGCACTGCAGACAGGGCCCTGTCAGCTGGTACGTGCTCTGCACCCTGCGGAGCTGAAGGAGACACTGCTCAGAAGATCGGTGGTGGGCGATCTGGGGGTGGGGTGAAAAATGCATCTGGGCCCCACTTCCTTTACAGACTCTCTCTGTAAAGACAGTTTGTCTAACTCTGTAAATTTCAGAGGGGTTTCCCTCACCTTTGCTGTGTGTCATAGCTCTGTACAAAACAGACGTGTGGAATATTAGAGCTGAAATAGATCTAGTCTAACTCCCAATATTTTATGGGTGATGAAGCAAAAAAACCAGAAAAGGGAAATGACTTTCTGAAAGTCACCAGTGAGGAGGTGGCAGGCCCAGGCTCCTGTCCCCAGAGCCCCCACCGTGCTGCCCCAGTTGGGCTGACGCAGGGCACAGTTGGCTGACGTATCACTGCCGAATTAGCAGCCCTCCCAAGAACTCCCTCCTTTCATAAGGCCAGAGTCAAAAGGGGAAAAATGAAAGGGTTAAACAGCACATTCCAGAGGAGAGGAGGCAGATGTGACGGCCTTGAACATTTTAGGTACACACGTTATTTAAATCGATGCTGCAAATGTTATTCTAATCAGCCTGAAACATCCTGAAGTTCTCTCTCCTGTGTTGCCATGGAGAGAGATGATCAACTACTACAGAACACTCCGTTTATTTGTTTGTAACAAATGCTCTGAGCGGGTCTGGTTCATCTCGCCAGAGAGATGGGGAATGAGAAGGAATGACAGAGATGGGGAGGGAGAAGCAAGGGTGAGAGAGAAGGGACATGTGGATTAGAGAGACATGCAGACATCTGACAGGTCAGGCAGGGCCGGTAGACTGTTGTAAAGTGATAAAGCCGTGATGGGGAAGCAAAGGGATTAGCACCATAAAGGGCAGATGTGGAGGCAGTGATGAAAAGGGGAGGTGGGGGGACACCGGGAAGGGAGCTGCGTCCATGCAAAAGCCTGTCGGGGGCTGCTCATGCCTGCTTCCCACTTAGACCCTTGGTTTTAAAAGTGAGACCCAGTGTGCATGGCGTTTTCACCCATTTACCAAGCAGCCACATCCACAATGGGAGTACTGAGGGGTGGGGACTGACTTAGCATTTCACACCAGCAGCTCACTCGGGAAGGGCCACAGTACCTGCGAGAGTTTCATCTGCATGTTAGCAAATACGTGGAGGAAGCCGACCACCGCGTCCCACAGCCTGCTGTGAGCCAGGCTCTGCTGGTTCCCAATGCAAGGGCCCTGTGGACAGGAGGACATCCCATTTCACTTAGATGTCACAGGTGCTCCTGTCACCATCTGGCAAAGCTACATGGAGAATGCTATGACCACACAGCTGTCTACTCAAGTTAAAAAAAAATCCCTGGTGTTCAATTACTTTTAGGATTTTTTGTCGTTAACCTGAACTTCAGATATAATTCCATCTCTGACTATCTTTTCTGAAAGCCAAACACAGAGGGATGACAGTGACCAGTTTGCATTTTCCATGTTAATAACCTTTCCTATTTTTGTAGACCATTACTGAAGCAATATTTCCAATCCTGAACTTTCATATAGTTTATTTTTCTCTACCCTTTAATCACTCTCAAATCACTCTTCAGTAAGGAATTTCCAAAGAAAACACTGATACTATCTCATGTTCTAGAAAAGTCTTGACAGAATTCCCAGGGAAGAGGTGAGCAGGAGAAATACTTCCTGCTTCCCTAAGTCATAAAAGCTTATTTAAAAATCACTGTTCGTGTTCACTTGCTGCCTGATCCCTAGAAACCTCTAGATGCTTTTGGAACAAGGCCTGTCGTGGAAAAAGACTCACAAAGCTTCTCCGTGACTTTTGGGTTAAGTGCTGCATGGGAAATTCTGAAGATTGGGACGGGTTCTGCAGACAGCGAATCAGAGGCTCGTCAGATCTGGTCAAATCATCTTCACAAGGACTGCACATCCTGTAACACTTCAGATGAACTACTTGTTCCTGGGTTTCTCTCTCCCCAGGTTCTTAAAATCCTTGGGTGACAAGGATCAACCTCTCCCTTAAAATTCTCATTTTCAAGCTGACAGTCTTAGTTTTGTGTTTAACTTAGTAAGCAAATGTGATCTGACTGTGCCAGTGGGCTCATCCTATGGCTCATATCACTGACGAATGTGATATGGATATTGACTTTATAGCAAATTACGCCTGAGTACACCCTCTATTCTTTTCACGGTGGCTGGACTGCTGTAGGCAATGAGCAGAGAAGGCTGTGAACAGAAAAAGAATGCTGCAAGACCTAGACATTCCACCTGAACTCCACCTCTAGTTCCACTGCCAATGCACATAGCTGATGTACTTCTGAAGTTACCTCTTCCACTGAGTTCCTTTCTGACAAATTTGTAGGATCCTGTGAATTGTTTTTAATCTCAAGACTCAAAGTGACACCATTTACACCTTTATTCCTTCGTTCTAGTTATCATTTCTCTACTCCGCTGTCCACATTTATTTAACATCTATGATGTACTAGACCTTATGCTAGAAATGAAGAATATTACATTAAATATGAAGTTTTTTGTCTGCAAAGTTTTCAGTCTAGGAGGAAAAGCAAAATCTAATTAGATAAATGCAAGTGTGGCCACGCGATGAACAGGTCATGGCCTCACAAAGTGTAGGTCAGTACCCTTGGCTCCCAGATGAGAAGCACTGTCAGCAATAAGGTTAGATGCAAAGTCATGTGTGCATCCAGATATTCTGCCAGGAAAAGAGAATTTGGGGGTGCTACAGGTGTTCTCTTTGTTTCTAAGCATGCATTCTGCAGCACATACCTGGATGTATTCTGTAAGGGAATTGAAAATCTGCTTGGTGACCACCAGAGCTTTGGAAAAATTGTGCTGTCCAGACTCATCAATTATGTCCTTCCCTGAATAATACCAGTAGAAATCACTGATCGATTCCTAAGAACAAACAAGTAGAGTTTAGCATTTCCCAGGAGTCTGTCAGTGTAGCCACAGTCAACACTCAGGAAGAGCACAAGAGAATCCTACATCTCTGTGACCCCTTCACTATGACAGGAGCCTGGGATGCCATGAAAAAGCCTGAGATAGCTGGCCCCTAGCATCTCTGAAGGAAAGATGGCCCACCACGGGAAAGAACAGCTAGGAGAGAGGTCAGCTGGACCTGGGTGACTGTGATATGAGACACTTCATTCACAGGAAAATGTGCACTATAGATAAAGATAATAATGGTTAGCATCCAAAGAATCATAATGTAACAACAAATAGCTAAGACTGTAAGTGCCAGACATTGTTCTGGGCTTATTACACACATTAAACCTTTTGGTCTTTACTGTTATCCTATGGGACGTGTCTTGCCCATTTTATAGATGAGAAATCGGGAACACAGGGAGGTTAACAGGTCCCTCCAGGCCACAAGCTGTTCAGTGGCAGGAGGGGATGAAGAATCAACGAAGAGAAAAGGGAATCCTTTTTTATGTTTGTGTAAGTTTTAAAAAAATATTATTTGGATTTTTCTTCAGAGAATTAAACCAAGTGACTTCTCAACACCTTATTCCCACACGTTCTGTGACTTTTTTCTAGTGAAGAATCTTTTCTCACTCACAGGTTGTTTGATCGCTCTCAGGCATTTTGGCTAGGTTTCCACTGGCAAAACTGAAATACACCAGCATTTCATAATAAATGATATAGTTTTAAACCACCTCCCCCAGGTCAGTCTTCAAACATTCAAATATACATTTTACGCACAGCAGGTCTTCAAATAGCCTTGTTTTGTTCAATGTTGTTTGGTTATAATATTGATGAGGTGCTGTAGGAACCTAACTCTAACTTACATCAGTTAGCCTCTGGCAATACTGGTTTCATTATATGTCAGTTCACACTTAAAGTCGTAGAACCTATTGATGCTATTGGGGACTTACTGCATTTGACTTCCTATAATTGTGTGGACATAATTACAGTACTATCTTACTGGGGCTTGATTATCGCCTGGGCCTCCCTGACTCTGTGTAACCAACTGCCTTTAGCCTTTGGAAGTGCATCTGAGACATGCCCCCCCCAAGGGCCACTCACCTGAAGGCGCAGGAGGTAGTCCACGGTGCTGATGATGATGTTCACGGTGGTGGTGTTGCCCATCTGAGTTCGTAGGAAGTTCTGAAAGTCTGACAACACCAGGGCTGGGTCAGAGCCCCTTCCGGCCAGGCCTGGGGGTCCAGTCACGCTCTCAGCTAAACTCAGGAAGGCACGCCATGTGAAAAACCATACAGGGCCACCCTGTTTGGGTCTTGGTAGACCCTGCCGAACAGAGTTCTGACCTGAGCCCTCCTACTCGGGGATACTGGACCTAATGAACCTTGAGGGACTTCACCGAAGGGCTTGGTGTTCAGTATGACCACCTCAAGATTCTGGAAGCAGCTTAGCCTGGGTGGTACTAACCAACTTTAGCCCTGAGTTAAAGGTCATTTTATATAGGGTTTCTCATTTAGGAATGAATTAACTGTTGTCCTCAAGTTACCAACTGGTTACATTCAATGTGGCTTCCTGAACTGAATCATGATTTTGCACTTGAATGCTGTTGTCCCTTGACAAATTAATCTGTTCCACTTACCACTGTTATGTCCTTCACAAAGTAACTGTAGGAATCTAAAGAGATCTCGTGTGAACTCATCATTCTGGAGTACTTTTTCACCTTGAAAACAGAGGACACTGGTGAACATCGTTTGCTTCTAAACATAGAACACCTTCCAATGCAAATGACTGCAAAAATGCTAAAGCAGCTGTGCCAGAATGGTTCGGAGGGAAACTTTGGATGAATGCTGTTTAACCCGATTAGCCCAGAACTGAGGCTGCACAACACAATGACCAAAACAAAGCTAAAATATTGAGCTGCAGGGCACATTTGTAAGGCAAACGACCAGGCTAGCGGCAGTAATGGTTCAAAGATCGAAACCCATGCTTTCCAGATGAAAGACTCTCGTTTAACTAAACGTCGAAGTGCTGAGTGCAACTTGACATGCAACCTCTAAGCCTTAAAGGTGTTGGAGCTGGGACAGTTAAATCGGATCCCTCAGGACTCACATGTGGTAGGAACTCAGGCCAGCAACTCAGACTTACCACGCTCTCGAACGATGACTGGTGATAAGAGAAAAACAGAAAGTACAGGTAAGAAGACCACCAACACCGCACTAAACTGTCTTTAGCTAAGACTGGTTCTTTGAACACATCCAGCCTCGATGCTCGCTGGCTTTATCAAAGTTGCTGATGGAAATATTCTGCTGACATGGAGCAAGTCCTTGAGGATTAAGAACAGTGAGCAGAGCCTCTAATCAGATATAGTTAGGATTTTTTTGTCAGGAGGAGAGTGGCCTTCACATTCATCAGTTACTTACGTGTTCCTTCCTCAGTAACCATGCCCAGGCCTTCAGCTTTATTCTGCCTCTCAAATGCATTCAAATCAAGGACACTTGAACAGACAAAAGAAAACAAGGTTCAGGGTTGTGCGCACTGGGGAACGGATTGCTAACGTCAATGTACCCACTGACTAAGAATGTCCTGTCCTTGTAGCATCATAAACGCACTCATGCATCACAGTGTGTTTCGGTCTCGCAGCTTTTGTGCCACGCAGTGTTGTCCAAGGAGGCTCGGAGCTCACGGGCCTGGTCGCGTGGCGGAGAGGGGCAGAAACACTGATGGTGGCTGTCATTGTTGGTCCGGTGTGAGTCCTTTCTTAGGGATGAAGATTTAGAGAGGCTTTCCAAATAAAGAAACAATTTGTCTTTACGTTTTTTAAGGGAAAGTTTATTCACCGCCCATGTTTGCCTACTTTCTCTGAGGATCACAAGGAATTGTGGCTTTGAGTGCTTAGGATGAATACTGATAGAGAAAGCTACAAATTTCTGAATTTCAGAGGGCCACACCCTTTCAGGGTTCTTGTGTCACTCAGGAGCCAAATAGTAGGTGAGATTAAGTCTTCTAGAGGCAATCATGTTCCTAAACCTTCAACAAGTTGGTCTTCATTTTTGTCCCCACTGTCCCCACCCTGCCTGGTCACAGCCATCACCAAATTCTACGTACAGATTCTACTTAGAACCCTTGTAGGACCTCAAAGCTTAACAGTGAGGACACTATGATCATATCATTTCCAACTGGGGCTTGTTCTATTTCTCTAACAAACTCTAGCTCCCAATATGAAAAGTTTCAAAGAACATAAGTCTCACAAGAATGCAGCTCTCAGGGAAGCTTGTGGTGGAATCCATTAAAATTCTACAAAACCTTGCCTTCCTTTCACCACTGGGCAAAGGAAATGACCATCAGCTGGAAAGACATTAGTAGGACAAAAATCCAGTACCTTTTTTCCCCTCTGAGGGAGTCACAAGCATTCTGCAAGTTAGATGAATTTAAAAAAGAAATCAGGGAAAAATCCCTACTAACATCTTGCTGGTTCTGCTTTACTCTGGTTTTGTCATGAAGGGAGGACAACACGGACCAGACACGTGTGGTCACGGCCGCTCTGCAGCCGCTGCTCTGATTCAGGAGACGGCCTAGCCACACACATTTCTGACCCTCGCTCCGTCGCAAAACACCCATTTCAAAAAGCTTTAATTTATGTAGTGCTTAAATGTTTTACAAATAAGTATTATTTTTATAACCAGCATAAAACCACTAAAATACCTTAGAACCTCTGTTACAAACTCAGTTGGCCTGCAAGGGCAGGTCGCCTGTCTTTCTGAGCCATCATTAGTAGTGAGTTCAGCAACACTAAGTACTGCTGACCACCACCGAGAGAACTCTTAGGAGTCTGAGAATTTTATGAGCAAAAGGGAACTGAGCTGCCTTGATTTTTGTCATCTTAGTCCACGTGTGCGACTTTACCCTCAGTGAGTCAGGTCTGGAAATATTACATTTTATTTCTAAAAGACACAATAAAGGAATTGGCTGTCAGCGAGGAGGAGGAATGCAGGTCAGAACTAGGGATTGTATTGCAGCTCAAATATGCTCCCTCCAGCCCCAGGGCACAACACTCACCCAATCAAATAAAGTCAGTAAAATTATAAAGTCCATCAAGATGAAGGTTGTTCATCTCCCAAATTTTTTAATGGAAAACCTAATGCTCCATTTTAAAGAATATTAATTGGAGGCAAATGAGCTAGTTGGCAAAAGGATTCAAATAACTTCAAATCCTTTTAAAGTGAGTTGCAGACTGTTCACAAATATTTGTGAATATCAGACAACAGGCTGATGTTTTTTTCTTAGATTTCTGGCTCATTTCTGAAATAAGCAAGTATGGTAATCTCATTTTGGTTACAAATTATTCACTTGTCAGAGGTTCAGTCGTGAGGGCAGGCTAACACAACTTGGTAATAAAAACAGAAAGTTTGATGCTTTGTTTTCAAGGCTGTGCCAAAATGTTCCCATGTTAGGATGTTCCTCTGTCAAAATATGCACCTACCAAATACCTCTTCAAATGGGCTCAAAGACCAGTTGAGGCAAAAGATTAACAAAACGCGTAATGAAACACATAGCCCTGAGTCATAGTGAGGGGTTCCTCTTCTCCGCATTCTCTTCTGGTTTGACTTTTATGAGCAAATATGTTTAGGAGAAACTCATTTCTGAGGATAACATAACAAAAAAGGGGGCGAGAGGGATGAAAAAGCCAAACAGGTGTGTGTGTGTGTGTGCGCGCATGCGTGCGGGTCTAACGGAGATGACATCCCCTTTCCGACTGCTGTGTGAATGTCACCCTGAAAGCTGGGGGAACAATGCCCATCCGTCCTCTTCCCTCTCGAAAGTAGGTGAGACCTCTCTCAGTAATTCCACGATGAGCCCGTGTATTCGGTGCCACCCCCTTCCCTTGAATAGTGAAGAGTTTTAAAAAATGCTGTGGGTGGTTTTCCCATATTTACCTGCAAGACTGCATAAGACCAGAAAGGCTCTGAAAGAATCCAGCATCCTTTTTCTCCTTTAGGTAATCTAACATTTTCTGTAAGGGAGACACATTTTAAAGAGAAAAACAATGGAAACAATGCTACAAGTTCCAACCCTCCTACCTGTAATGGAGAAATGGCACAGTCCTAGCCAAGCAGGCACACTGAGTCAGATCCAGGTCGGGGGGGTTGGAACGCCAGGTAAGCATCAGAACCACCTGTGGACTTGAACCTGCCATGTGTCTGAGCCCCACCCTCTACTGACAGAGCCTGAATCATTTAGGGTGGACGCATTTTATTTTATAAAGGCCCGCAGGTGTTTCCACTAGGGCAGCACAGCAGGTCTTTCACGTTCATGTTTGAACTCTCTCCTACTGGGAAGGAGCAGCAAGACCACGATTTAGTAACACTCATGGTGGCTGAGGCATAATCTGAACAAGTCTGACGTGCTGAAGCAAGGAGCTCAGCCAGCTCCGAGCCTCACTGAGAGCTCAGTGTCTCTTCCACAGTCGGACTTTGTTCCCTGTGTTCTCGGCCACTGGGAAGGCAGGAACTTTGTCTGGCCTAGCAAAAATTTTGTTTTTAAAAAAGGCCCTTCAGGAAAAATCAGCTGGTGGAGGTTGGTGATGGAAGAGAACAGGCAGTGAGGGTGTCTTAGAAGATGGTAGTTCTTCATGAAATTTGTTTGGGATGAATAAAAGGCTTGGGAAGATTATAGTCAATAATGGTAGTTATGAGTTTGGAGATTCTCAAAAGCCCTGGGATATAAGCCTCACAAATGCCAAAAGTATTTGAAATGTCACTTTCTGCTGCACACAGAGGCTTCCAGGCAGAGCCCGAGTGCCCAGGAGACAGCGGAGCAGCCCTGTCTTCTGCAGCCACTTCCGATTCCGATTGCTGAATGAATCCCAGGTGCCAGGCACTCTGTCCCATGCTTCTGGGTTCCCAGCTACTGTGTGGTGGCAGGGTTTGTGTTTTTGTCTCCTGTTCACACTGCACACTGCTCCATCCTCCACCCCTAGAACAGAGCCTGGCTGGTTTTGGGGCTTTGCCAGCAATCACTATACAGGTGTTGAATGAATGAGTGAACAAATGAATGAACAGCAGGTGTCCACTTAACTGGTCAGGCTCCTTGCTCACAATAAGGCAGCTAATCAAATGAGAAGTTGACCTAAAAAATTTAAGGCTTACAAAACCTCCTCAAGAGCATAACTATGCAAAAAAAATAATCTTATAATGAAAAAACAAAATGTTTTTCTTTTTTAAACCTGCATAAACCCTCTGGATTAGGTATACATCTGTCCGTCAACAGCCAGCCAGGTTTTATTTATTTTCCCAGCTACTCCGACATAACTGGCCTCCAAGGACAAACAGCAGCAAAGGTGGCTCTGGATGGTCCCCTCTGCAGCAGAGTCAGCACCTCTTCCCTGAAGTGTGACAGTTGTCAAATGGGAAGACCCCAGGAAGTCTGCACTACCTCTGGGGAGTCCCCATTACCTGCTGCACACCTGCGTTGCCTCCGTTCAGAATGGCGATCCCCAGCTTCAGAGTCTCAACCACCATGGGGCTCATCTCACCTGTCATGGTGAAAGTCAACTGAATCACCAAGGAAAGAGGGCAAATCACGCCTGCTGGGCTTTACCGGGACTCTTTAATCACGACTCCACTGCACCGTGGGAGCCCTCTGTGGGGTTTCAGGGGCCCGTCCAGAAACCTCGGAAACCACCTTTGCTGGCGCTGATCATCTGAAGGACCATCTCTGCAGCCCCGCGCTCGTGCAGCCGAGCTTGCTGGTACAGGGTTTTCTGCTTTTCCATCTCTTTTTCCTGAAAAAAGTACACAGGGAATTCATTGTGTCGAGGTAAGGTGAGAGAGATAATCTTTACTTGCCTAAGGAAGGAGACCCTCAGAGAAAATTTCAGTTTATTTTCAGACGCTACTCAGCTTTTGAAACTGTCCACCCACAATTCACCCATCTTTTCATGATTAATTTTCCACTTTTCATATCAGAGGCCACGCAGTCCATTCCTCTCTGATACCAGAATTATAGGACA
Organism: Artibeus jamaicensis; assembly: GCF_021234435.1. Lineage (NCBI taxonomy): Eukaryota > Metazoa > Chordata > Mammalia > Chiroptera > Phyllostomidae > Artibeus > Artibeus jamaicensis. Next base: position 643,752 of record NW_026521221.1, read on the forward strand.
TGACCCCAGATTCAAATGTGTTTTCAACGTTGTCATACAAGGAGAGGTTATTTCTGCAGAGTGGTCAGCTGAAAAAACCTGTGTGACTGACACGCCCTCTTCTCTGGAATGTGCAGACCGCAGATGACAGAGACTCTGCCTGACATCAGGCGCTGGACCGTCAAGGCTCTCCAGAACTGTACTCACATTCATGTATTTTAACTGTTGTTACTTTGTCTATAAAAGGGTATGAGTCAACTCCCAAGATAATATGGTTTTATCTTGGGAGATGTAGGGGTCTGCACTGCCTCAAAATAGAAACTGCTATGATTACGTTTTCAGGTCAGTAGGGCAAAAACCATCCCAGTGTCTCCACTGCTCTGAATGTCCATTTTTTTGATGTGTGAATCTGTCCTTCTGTGGCCCCTGTTACTACCATACTTGGTACAAGTATAAAGTTTCCCAGAAGAACAAACCTAAAGGGATGGTTTGCTAACTGACTGGCTGCCTGCTACCTTTCATCAGGCAGACAGACAGACAGACAACAGAACCACAGCTAAGGTGTGTGCCATGCCCAGGCAGACTTGTGTGTTTGCTACCGGATACCCACGGTGGGTGAGCCACATGGCTAATGCCAGCTCCCGCCTCTGAGGTCCCCACTGATTGGCTTTGGAGAGCAGCCCTGTCTTCAATCTTAATGAAAACTTACTTCAAATGTTTTTTCCTTGTCTTCATCTTCTTCTTCATTCTCCCCATCTCGACAACTCTGGATTCCATGGAACAGGGAAAGGAGACAATCAAAGGTGAAACCAATAAACAAGACTCTGTTCCACTGTGCAGCGGGGACAGGATGCAATTCACAGGCACCGCAGGACCTCAGCTCTTTGTAAAACCAGGAACATTCTGACCACCACAGGGCAACGTTCCACCTGAAACACCATCTTTGCAGTTGCCAAGAGGTTCCGAAATGAGAAATGCGAACGCCGAGATCACGCGATGAGGACCTATCTGGTTTAAGCCTGAACTGTTCTACCTGGGAAAGTTCTAGTGTAAACTGAGAGACAGGAGTGCACGGAGGTCAGAGACAGGTAGGTTGTCAATCCCAAAGTGCCCCTTCCCTCCATGACCCTGTGGTACCGCTGGTAACGGAGCAGGTGCTGCGTACCCCAACCCATCCCGCTTTCTGCCTGACACAGAGGTTTCCCACTGGAGAAGGAGCGGTTCCCTTAACCACTCAGCAATCCGGAGGCCACCGCCCCTCTGCGTGACATAGAAACAATGTCTCTGGTCACACTGCCTCTTTGTGAACACTAGGATCTCCCTCTAGTTTCTGAGTCTATTTCCAAATGTAACTCCCTTCACCTACAGGTGTGTTCAAAAAGTTGGATGTGTTCTGAACACTGGGCGGAGGGGCCAGGGCAGGCTGCCTGTCTGAGCCCTGTAGAGCTGGCTTAGAATTGCCTGTGAGTCTAGCCAACATTGCTCACTGTTTCTGCAAAGCTTCAGGTTTTTCTCAGGAGGAGGGTAGAGAGGCTTGCTCATGCCCCTGCACGGCACATGAATTGTGTGATGCCTGGAGCTCACGTCGTGACCAAGTCCTGGGCCTGCTGCTCACCCCGCCAGTGTCTGGGGCCTGAAGAGGTCAGGGGAAGACAGACAACCGAGACAAAAGGCAGTAAACCTGGGCATACCTTGGCCATCATGCTGGAATAGGAGGTGTACAAAGGGTCATCTTCCAGTTTGCTGGAAAGAATAAAGGAATTATTAGCAGGTGGCCTTCAAGGCCCAACAGAAAAGACCGAAAGACACATAAATCTTCAATGATAGGTACTAGTGAATTTACCTAGAAAACCCCTACCCGACACCCTGATTCTTAGAAACCACCCTGAAAGTCTGAATTAGCACTGGCTTGACGGGTAGTTCAGGGATGAAGGTTACAGTTTCTGGCTGCTTAATCTACAGACCCAGTGTCCAGTGTTTTGATGGGAGGGCTGTGGCTTATGGAGTTTCCCTAGCTGTTTCTTGATGGCCAACATTAGGGCTGCTCCAACCTGGCATCCCCTCTGCAGGCCCTGCCTCAGGGACACGGTTACACCCGGGGCCCGGAGAAGCGGGTGCTCTGACGCGGCTGACCTCCTCTCGGTGAGAGCGTTGCGGCTAAAATGGAGGATGATCTGATGAAGTGGGTCTGGATGCCTTTCCGTCTCCTCCTCCTCCTGCTCCTCCGCCTTAGGAGACTGCTACACAAACCAATGCAGACAGGTTTTAGGCACGGATGTCAGCACGTGCCACACAACTGCATGCGAACAGAGAGAAGGTGAAGCGCAAGGCGCAGAGTGCATCGGACTGAAAGCACAAAGAGTAATCACTTATTTCTTTATCACTTATATATTTCTTTCAGAACAGAAGCCCTAAGGATGCAAGGTTTGGCATGTAAATGTATCTATTTTTTCAGCCAATCAAAGAAACATTCCAATTTTGGGGTAAAACAAAATGAAAGGAAAAGCCAAAGCCCGCCCACAGGGGAGGAGCTCCAGACCCCCATCAGCAGAACTCTCATGCAAGCTCTGGGCACCCGCGTTCAGGAGGGAAGCCCTGGAGAGTCAGCGGAAAGGCTGGGTCTCTCAGCCCACACCTGGCACTTCTCTTGGAGAACTGGGCTGGAGACAGGGATGGGGCAAGAGTCACAAAGCACTGGGGCCTTTGGGGAGCTAATACTGTTCTAGACTGAACCCAGATAAACATTTCTCTTTTCTAACCGCACTCCCGATTCTAAAAATCTTATTGTTCCTGAGAGAGGACATCCTGAAGTTGCGGGCCTTACTGTTTCTCCTCTTACTGAGTCTTTTCTCCATGTCCTTTTACGGAAAGGGAGACAGCGGCTGGTGCCAGAGGTAAAAGTGAGCTTTGTAGCACGGCTGGCAGGGTGGACCACACCCAGTGAAGTGGTGAGAAGTGCACAGGTTGTGTGAGTGGTTCTGAAGAAGTGGATGGCCAAAACAACGCTCATTATCAACTTCATAGTGATCAAGAGACTGGGAAAACCAAGGAAAACCATTGTCTTTCTCACTGACCAGCACTCACTAAAAACAATGAAGGCCATAAGGAAAAAAGTAGGGGAGAAAGGAGAAAAAGAGATGAGCAGAGGAAGAGAAACAGAGGAAAACAGGGAAGGATAAAAAGAGAAAGAAATGTGAGAAATGGTGACTATGGGAAACACAGGGCAAGACTAACAGACAAGAGAAAAATGAGAAAGAAATAAAGAAAAGCCAACAAACCAACAAACAAACATTAACCATGGGTTGGCCAGAGGATAAAAGGGTTGGTTTTCTTCCCGAACTGGGATGAAGCTCTATGGTCTGATACCACCAGCTTCCTCCCCTTGCATGTAATTGTAAGACGTTTTCAGCCTGAAGTCCATTAGAGAGAAATGGGGCATGACAAGTTTTCTGAGGGTCAGATACAGAAATGTGAGATGCAGGAAGGGAATTTAGATGTGCCTTTCCTAAAGCTGAGCTGTGATCACAACTGCAGGGCCTAGACTAGGGTGGGGTGGCCTCCTGCAAGCATCGGTGCTCCAAACGTAGCAGCATCAAGCTTCCACGGCGCAGCTGTGCATCCCAGGAAATATTAGTTGTTAATAATGACGATGAGGATGATAACAGTTACTAGCACCTCCAAGTGAAATTCATCCTCTGGCTCTTAACAACCGTTAGCAGGGCTTCCCCCGATAATTTATACTGTTAGTTTCTTTCAAATTTACACACTCGGTTTTTGTGAATCTTTTAACTGTCATAATGCACACACATGAATACAAAAATCAAATTCATTCACACTCATATCTGCTCCCAGGTGAGTCTGTACTTACAGCCAAATCCTGTACTAGTCTCTCTTCAAAGGAACACTCCTCTGTTTCTATCCAAAATCTCTGATAGCCATGGAGGAAGAGGTTAATAGAGCGGTGCCTGAGCGGAAGGGGTGAGGAGAGTGAGGTCAAGAGGGATCCAGGGACACCTTATTTTAGTTTGGGGGCGGTTAACAGTTAGTAAGCAGAACAGACTTTTGTACAATTCTTATCTTCTGATTGGTCAGGGTAGCCTCGAGCACACCATAGCGCTTGTTTAAAAAAACCGGAAGCCTCTAACGAAGTGCTTCCTGGATGTCTGGGTCACCTTCTGAATGACTGACAGTGGTTAGAGGAAGACCTGGAGGTACCCACGATCCTACTCTGGTCTCACAAGGTCCTTATCACATTTCCCCTCTAATGAGAAATAATTCATCAGCCCAAGGCACAGTCCAGAGGTATTTGTTCAATATGGCAATTTGACTATTGCTCTTTGCAGATCACATCTCCAGGTAATCCAGTCCAAATCATGCTGGTGGTGAGTGGGTTAGTCTCAGATATACTGAAAACAGCCAAGCTTGGCTTCTTTACAGGCCTCCAAGAATCACAGCTGCAAGGTGCTCCAGCTTGTACTTAGGAAGTCAAGACTCAGGAAGGCTTGGGCGAGCTGTGCTCATTAGCACAACTCCTGCTGCCTCAGGGACTCCAGCTGTGGCCCTGGGGCCTGAAAACACTGACTACGTGGCACAGCCACTGGCTTCCCAGAAGCTGAACTGACTTCTGGGAATCCTAGCCAGTGAGCAGTGGTAATTGGTTACCAAATGTGAAGAGAGTTGTGAGGAAGAAAGAGAGAAAAGAAGACAGTCAAGACCAGAGTCATCAAGACCTGGTCATGGTTTCTGGCAGAACACAGCCCTTGCTATCTTTCTTTAAGATCTGACCAATCAGAGTTGCTTTTTAAAAATTGTACAAATTTATGTCTTTATGGTAATGTTAAATCATGGTCAAGAAAGGAGGTGTGTGCAGAGAATGAGCAGGTCCCTCCACAGGTTACATTACCATTAAAATGGGTATAAGCCTGTCATACTGAGTTTTTTCATTAACCTTTTCCAGCCAAACACGTTGAAAGGTGCTCAGGAAGAAATTGTTATTTTTGTGTCTGGGGAAAAGCATACAGGTTTTCTTTTAAAAACTAACATCAGAGAAACAGTTTCCACATAATAAAATCAATCCCTTTAGCCCTCCAGTTTGGAAGATTCTATGCAGTTTACATGATTGCAACATGGAAAAGAGGTGTGGTCTCCCCCATCAGCTCCTTAGATAGTTTCTGCTGTTGCTATTACAAAATCTCCTTACTGTCCTCCATGCTAGTGGGAAGTCCAGGGCAACCCCCAAAACAACTGGGTTAGGGGATGACCACGTTTCATCAAGGACATAGTGAATTCCTGAACTTACTGTTACCCACACAAGGGTAGAGTTGCTGAAGGATCAGTCAAAATATGAAAGGGTGGTTCTAACATTTTCAGTGGATTTAGGAATAAAAAAAGGCTTGTTTTTAAGAGATGGGATTTCTGCCTAGTTGGTGCTGGAGACATGTACTTAGAACGGAGCACTTCTGGAGGCCAAATTAGTACAACACAAGGCACGAATCTGCACCAGAGGGGAACGCGAATGCCTTCTGATGTTTTATTACATCTGGAAAACAGACAGAAACCCTATGCATTGTTGTGCTTTCTACTGGGCTACGAATTTCTTTTTTTTTTTCATTTTGGCCAGAATATCAGCAGCCTTTGTGCTCATGACAGCTTGACTTAATTTTTCAGCATTTTATTAATGAATTCAGCTTAATTCTGTGGTGCCTGATCCCCTTCCAAAGACACACGAGTGTGTGTCTCAGACGACATGATTCTCCACCATTTCCAAAGCTCCTAACTAGGGAAGCTCAGAGGGCCAGCTGGCTCAGCACAGGGTTACAGGACACTCTGGACAAATGATGGCCAAGGTGTACAATTTGATGTAAGCAAAATGTCAAGCATAGGAATGGTCCTTGCACTGATATTCCAAACAACAAAAAACCTACATTTATTTTTGTGTGATTCAGAATGTACTTGTCCAAGTGAGTTTATTTTTCCTAACCCAGTAAGGATGCTTCTATTGATTTGAAAGTTGATGAAGCAGAGGCTGATACTCATTTATCACTTTGTTCATTGATCATAGACCTGACCTCACCAACCCTGAAATTACTGGAGGACAGACTGCTGCCACACCACCAGTGACAGTCTCAGGGCTCAGTACTGGCCAGATCTGTACTGAGAGCCAGCACACGTGTTCGCACATGTGTTCACACACACTCCAGAAAAGCCCTCATGTACGTTAGACTTCAGAATATGGACTAAACACCCAGATAAAGGCATCGTGTCTGTGACCAGCCTCTTGGGACAGTGCCCTTTCTTCATCTTGAAGGCAAATACACTGCACAGGGGATTCTCAAGTTACATCTCTGTACCTGCTGAAGAAGCACAGTAACTCTCATCCAAGTGCCTGAGCGAGAAAGACTGTTTGATCTGTTGATGGAATTTAGAGTTCAGTAGTTGAGGAAACAGTTCCTTTTTTCCAGGGTGCCTTTACATCCTCACAAAGACTCCCACGTAGGTAAATCTAGAGAGCTTCCATGTGCTTATGTGCCTGACTTCATGGTACAAAACAGTGAGCTGAGGCAGGCACTGGGTACTACGGAATCTCGCCTGGCTTCAGGTTTTATGCTTACCTGGATTGCCTCAGCAGGCCATTTTACTATAGGCAGCCTATAATGACTCTATGGGTGAAGGACTCCAATTTCTACCTCTTGGGTCATGAGTGTAGGGGCCAGAAGAGGGCACAGCCTTGGGAGGATACCTTAATTCCCATCACTGGCTCACCACCCAGAGGGAAAATGGCAGAATACTTGCCTGGGCAGGTTGTAGAGAGGGGCCATCCTGAAACAGGCCACCACGGCCCGTTTGCGCTGCTTAGACAACAGTTTGTGCCAGACGGCCTTCTTGGACCTCAAAGGCTGCTCCACCTGCGGAGGGATGACACAGGGAGGTGAGCACAGGCTGAGAAGGTGGCAGAGGTGGCCTGTCGTCCAGACTTCTCAACCCTGCAAGAATTTTGACTTCTCAACGAGTCAGCAAAATGCACCCATTAGTAGATGGTTCAGTCTGTGGAGGTTTTAGGTTTGCTTTTTTCTCCCAATTGTGTTTGGCTGTTTATTGGTTAACAGAAGCTTTACAAAGGGGGCAGGGATGACGACAGGTCATTTGAGCTAATGACAAACATTTGTAAAACACCGGGAGGGGAAAGACTTGAAGAATTTGCTACAAAGGGGACACAAGGGTGTGAGCTGGGATGATCCTTGCTTCCTGTTTTCTGTCTCACAAGGGCACTCATACTAAGAGCTGGGTGGAGACAGGAGCTTTGTATTCTCCAAGGTAGTCTCGCTCCTTCGGTACTCAGAGCAGATGCTCCTTACCTGCTCCAGGTGGAAGACAGCTGCTGAAATTCTTTGCACACGCTCCACTGTCTTTTCTGGATCAGAAGGTTCTTCACTCTTCAAAACATCCTTGTAGAGGTTCAGTTGCCACTTTACAGCTGGGTCATCAGACTGATAATTGAAGCACACGCATGAGCCATTTCCAATTCCTCCTGTACTGAAACAGCCTTTCACTCCTAGCCTGGGCCCACAGTTATCAATACTATTTTCTTTCTATTACTGCCTCTCACTTATTTTCTCTATTTTTCTCCTCCTGGAATACTGTAGATGCTGTGCAGGAACTTCTCACTCTAGCTCATTTCCTTCTTTGCGCTGCATTCTAATTCCTTAAAGCAATCTTCTAATTCATAAATTCTCTTTTCAGCTATGTCTAGCCTGTTTTTTAGTGCGTAAATTGGCTTTTTAATTTCAATGACTATTTTTTAAATTTTTGTAATCACTATGAGATCTTATTTGATAACATCTTCTTCCCCTTCTTTAACAAAATGTAATGCTTAAGTCTTGATTTATGAATTCTTTATCTTTTTAAATATTCTAACCATACTTATTTTAAATTCCTTTCTTCAGTCCCTTAGGCTTGCATTATTATTCTCTTTGTTGCATTTTCTGGCTGTCTAATAGTGATGGATTTCCTCTCATACCTTGTACTTTTTAAATGTGAATTTGTCTTCAGGAGGAATTCTATTTATCAGCATCTCAGCCCATATTCTAGGGGGTGGAGACTCTCCAAGTGGTTTCAGGAGATTCACACGTTTCACTGGTTCAAGGCTAATTTTAGGTAAGTTTCTTGCTCTGAATTTATGCACAAGATGAGTAATTAGGTCCCACAGGTGTCTTCCTCTAACGTTATTAGAAACTCCAGCCCCTAAAATATGTATCTGGTACAGAGAACTCTACAGGCTTTCCCAAGTACATCAACTTCTCAGGGCTATGATTTAGTGTCTTTTTTTTCTTTTTCAGTGGCTTGGGATTTCTTTTTACTGACTTCTTCTGGCTTTACTGCCTTTTATTTTTTCTATCATTCCTCTATGTTTGGGATGAGAAGAGGCTATTTGCGTCGGCCCAGTACTCCCTCCTAGGGAATAATGTACCCGAGGAAAGAGCTGCTCAGAATCACAGTCCTGGAAAAATATCAAATAACCTTTAAAATCAAAATTTGTCTTAGGTTTGCTCATACCAGCTCGGATACAGCCTTGTTTTGGTTTCAACTCTCCCGAGCAGGAGGTGCCAAGGCTTCCCCAGGCCTCCTGTTTCACTGTTCACTGCATCCCCGTGGGAAATTCCGCTGCCTGATCTGACCCCCGCTGGGGCTGGATGTGCCTTCACACAGGGGGGAGGGGGAAGGCAGGCGTCACTGGATGCCTCTTCGCATCCTCTTTGTAACCACTAAGAACAAAAATTAAGAGCTAGAAAAACAAAGATTAGGGGCGGAGAGCTAGCCCTACCAATTTAACACAAGGACTCTGAGGCCGTTTTAGACGACCGTGAGTAAATTAAGCGGGAGGGTGGCCCCCTGCGGCCAGAAGGAAGCCAGTGTGAGAATCATCGTCTTCCTGTGGCCTCACCTTTTCCTGCAAGTGCAAGTTGTTCCGCAGGTGTTCCTTCACTTCTTCGTCTGTGTCTCTCTGTGGAAAGAAAAAGTCAGTGTTATTCCTAGAGGTCACCACAGGAATGTGAAGTACGATGCAGGGACGTGTGGACATCCAAGGGGGGCTTGGCTGGGAACTTTATTATAAGAACAAAAGAAGAGAAATTACAGAGGCTTATTCCCAAGGAAACACACTAACTCCCAAACCGGCTTCCAGAGGTGGGTGCGTTGCGGCTGCGCACCGGGTTTCCCTTCATCCGCTCCCACCCTCCACCCCCAGGAGGGCCGAGCACCCACCGCCTACGCCTGTCTCACGTGCTCAGCTGAACCCGGGCAACTTACAAAGCTGTACCGTGACTTTGCGAGGGAGATCAGCTCCTGATCGCCTGGGGTGCACATGTTCAGACCAATAGGCAGCATCTTCTTGAGCGCAGCCACGATGAGGGAGGTCTGGACGGAATACAAGTCTCCCCTGCGCCTGGTCTTCTTCCGTTCCTGGTCCTGCCCTCCAGACTAGGAGACGAGGTGGACAGAAACAGAGGGACTCAGCGACTCCGAAGGGCCTGCCTCGCGTCGAGGCAGCCTGCCTCCTGGGGGCCCTCTCAGTACAGGTCGGGCCCATCAGTACATTTCAAAGGACGGTAAAAGGAATGTGTTAAAGACAACCGGGTGGCCATAAAAACCCCAGAGCCCTTTTCTTTGCGCATGCTCACAGAACGACGTGACCAGACACACACCACGGACAACTCCAGTCTTTGCTCACTCACTTCTGGACTGAATGAACGAACTGGCCTTTTTTGAAAGTGATTTGCAAACTGGCAAAATGACTCCAAAAAGAAGTGACAATGCTGGTGCTGGGGCGACAACCAAACGCCTCTCTGTTTTGGAGGGTGAAGCTGTTGTTTTGGAGCATGGCAGGGCCTCTCGGCCTTTACCTTGAGACAGTAGTGCAAATTCCCTCAGGAAAAGGCAAGTCCCCCAGTAGGGCTGCTTTGGGATCTGGGGAGAGACCAGAACTCCCCAAGTCCGCCCCTCTTTGGCTCACACTTTCTCATCCCTTTCAGGGAGAGCTAGCTCATCCAATGAAACAGCAGGTTTCAGAGAAGGGGCCAATGCACTGCCCCGAGGCAACCAGCCAAGAACCCTCAGGGTCTACAACGCATGATGGTGGTGATGGTGAGTATTCAAGGAGACAAGGCACTGCAGTGACCGGACTTTTTGTGAAAAGCTTCAAAGCTTTTCACGTGGTACCTCACTTGCAGGACTTTGCCTCGGCTAACCAGGCACCTGCTGGAAGTGTGGGAAGGAGGGGCAGCTGGATCAGGGACCACGAGGGACAGCCAGCTGGTGCTGACCAGCTCTGCTTCCTGAGGTACCCATGGAATGTCTGCAGCAATCAGGTGGCATCACTGCAGTTTTTACAATGAGCCAGATGCTGCCCCCGGAAGTGGCGTCTAAGACCTGGGACCTGGGACTGGAGCAGAGCTCATTTCAGAAAGGATTGCCTTTTTGAGAGAAGAGGAGGGTCAGAATTAATATTGCCTTGGGATGATCTCTTTACTTTCCAAAGTGTGAAAGAGGCTCATAATTATTAACAGATACTTTTTAAATGGATATGATTTCTTTTACCCTGGTGGTTATAGCACAGAAACCACAGCAAAGCCTTTGACTGGCAAAACCCAGTCTGGTCAAACACTGACCGAGAATTCTCCTGGTTGCAGGGCCACCTTGTGCCCAGTGCTCCAAAACAGCAGGTCAGACCCCGGATGGCAAAGGGAGGGGCAGAGAGAAATCTGAGCCGGAGGAAGAAATGAGGCTAAGAGGCAGCAGCTTCTTGGGTTCCAGAACACAGCAGAAAGCTGGTTCACATGAAGACCTCAAGAGTGCTAACTCATTTCCTGAGTGCCTGCAAGGCTCCTTACTTGTTCTACCCCAGATGTACTAAAGGATGTGGCTAAGGCGAAACTCATTTGTCATCTAGATTACCCTTGAAAATGTTTTAGCCCATTCATAAAAGATATGACCCAGTTTTATGTACTAGGAAGTACAGAAGTTTATAAGCTAAGAAGTACCCTGTACATCATATAAATGTAAAAGGCAACTAGTAATATGCTTTTTACAATCCAGTAAATATGCAAAATGTAACCGTGTGGATTTGATACACAATTTAACTAATTTCTTGCTCGCTATTTTATCTCGTCCAATCCCAGTGGTCCAACGCCACATATACGATGTGACTCCAATGTGCCTGCTACTAAAATAAAACATTTCTGATGCTCTCCAAAACTCTGAGATAGAAATGAGTCATTTTTATAAATGGAAACACGATGCTCAGGAAAATTAAGTGACTTTTCCAAGGTCACGAAACAAGCAAGCATCTGAGTCAAGATCTGGACCCAAGGCTATCTGTCTGTGGCTCCATTCTCCGTTCTGACTGAGAAGGACTACATGTGACCCAGCTCCTGCAAGGCCCCTTCCTCTGCCCCGTGCCTCAGGGCAGAGGGCTCGGGACAGTGGCAGCAGACACACTGGTAGAGAGAGAGAGAGAAGTATTTCCAAGTAACAACCTGTATGGATCACTGGGAAACTATCTCAGGGTTTATTCCACCATACATTTTGTGCAAGAACTCATGGTTATCTGCCGATTTCCAATCCCGGAGTCTAGCCCTTGGAAAGCTCTCTTTGAATTGCGGGAACCTTGCACAAGAGGCAGGAATGTAAAGTGTGAAGGGCAAACGGGAGTCCGACCCTGCCCGACACAGCGGGGGAGTGTCCGCCAGGTTCACCAGCCCTGTATCTCTGTTAGTGTGCTGGCTGCAGACAGGGCAGCTGGGGAAGGGAGCAGAGACGGCAAGGAGACCTTGGATGGGGGAGGCTTCCCCATTCCAAGGCCTACAGTGACTCTTTGACAGGCAGCTGTCTTCCCTGGAGCCGGCCTGGGGCGCCTCCAGGTGAGAAAATCCATTCTGCACCACCCCCATGGTGAGCACAGGGCAGAGCCTGGCACCTCTAGTACTAGGACAGAAAAGACACGTCATGCATTTGACCTGTACCTTTACTTGCATGGCCTGTGTGGAAAGACAAAAGAAAAAAAACAAGGAGAAGAGTCAGTCAGTAAAAGCAGGGGTCCGAGGCATAAGATATCACATGTTAGTCATAGTTTCTTAGCCCCAGTTCCTCAGCCAACACAACAGAAACTGGACCATTTGGGAAGCCGGTTGAATGTGGCGCGGCGAGTGAAGGGGAGATTAGGATGGAGGTTAATTTGGTCGGAAGGACTTACATCCAGGCCAAGCACAGCACCCGGGGGCCAAAGTCATCTCAGAGGTCAGCCTCCCAGTGTGCATCACACTCAGACCCAGGGGGTCTTCAGATGAACTCTTTAGATCTAAAGTCTTTCCCCTCCGTCCTCCCTCCTTTCACTGGGTGGGCTCTGGACAATCTGTTATTTAACCAAAGATGGTTTTTGTTCTTCCTTCCACCCACATTATCACCTCTAGCAGAGCTGTGCTTATAGAAATATGTAATCTAATTACTGTGCTGTATACCTGAAACTAATATAATATTCTATGTCAACTATAGTTGAAAAATACATTAAGAAAAAGAAAGAGAGAGGGCACACCTAAGTGAAGGGGTGATGGGTGTGTTCATGCTGGAAAGTTTGCTAAACCAAAAGGACTCCAGGATCTCTCAGGTGGTTCAGGACCACCCCAGAGGCTGAAGGGCGGAGCCCCTCTCCTCCTGTGCTGTGACAGTTGAATATACCTGAGGTCAAGGCTCCTATGCCCTACAGATTCTAATGTTATTCTTTTCTTCCCATATTGCTAAGATCAGTTGATTCAATGCATTTTACTAATATTGGAAAAACTTTTTAGAAGACATGCCTAAAAGTTTTTTATTTTCCGAACAAAAGTTGATAAATTCCTGTGCCTTCATAACCATTTCATTTCCCCTAGTAGTTTAAGATTACACAGATGAGTTTTTATGTGAACTTCAGAAAAAACAGACTTTTAATGGATGAAGATGTGAAGAGGGAGAGTGGACAGAGAGAGGGAGAAAGGAAGGGGGGGAGGAGACTGAGAAACAGCACTTAAGCTACAGAAGTAGAAGATCAAAAGGAATAAAAATGGAAAAAGGTGGTTGGCGGGAGGGAAGGAGAGAGAGCGAGAGCTTGCACAATAGGGGGTGTCGGAGTAAGAAGAACCTCACACGTGATTCTGACTATCCTTGGAGAACTCAAAGATACCTCCTAACCCCCTCCGTGGCCTTCGTCGGCACACTGAAACCACGCAGCGGGTGGCGCGGCCTGCACGGCGAGGCTATTCCTGCACCACATCTCTTTCCTTGTCTATAATCCTGGTCAAATGCATTCTAACTTAATCGCCCTCCGACGAAGCTGTTGCCATTTTTTCAGAAAACAAGTTTCAAAACAAAACAAAACTAAAAAACACTTGCTCAGCTTACTTATGTCTAGCTTAACATATTTGCAAACCGGTGGTATATAAACAATACAATACAATGAGTTCTCCAAAAAAAAAAAAAATCTGCTTTAGCCTCCAGAAAAATCACACGTCTGAACTGACCTCAGTTAACCAGCGTGGCCCACTGTGTATTTTCTCTGCTTCCTTTCCGTTCGCAATGGCAAGCATGGGGTGTGTGCAAGCGTGCAGCACGTCAGCACACACAACTCTGCAAAGGCTGCCGTGGGCACTGTGGCCAATTTCATTTATAGAACACCAGAATGCAATTAACAGTGGAGCTAAAAAAGCAAGCACAGGTGACTAGTCCCCATTCAGATCAGGTAGTAGGGAGAATTTCTAATTTCATGGAGGCAACGGCAATACGAATTCAATTGATAATAAGGACTATCCCCCTCTGTGGCTCCTCAGTATGTAATTGTAGGACCAAAAAACAGCAGAAACAGCTGTGATTTGCGGTTGTGGAGGCATGCTCTCTCTGTCTGAAATAATGCATTGCATTTATGTAACATTATTTTTTGCTAGAGATGCAATTTAAAACTGACTTTTGTTTTATATGATTAGAGAGGGAGCTCAATTTGTTGTTTCACCTTATTTCTTTATTTCATTGGTTGATTCTCATATGTGCCCTGACCAGAGATCAAACTGCAACCTTGGTGTATTGGGACAATGCTCTAACCAACTGAGCTACCTGGCCAGGGCCTGCAACTGACTTTTGAACAGAACATCCTAATAGAGCTGGGGGGAGTCAGGTAGTAAGCTCGACTCCTCCAGATTGGTAAATCGGGGTCCAAGATGACGTATGTGAATGACGCAAGGCCACACCTCTATAGTCAACAGTTGGGCCAAGGGGAAGGCAGCTTTCTTTCAGTCTCTAGTCTTATTTACTATTACATTTTGTGTCTCAACTGATGCAACAGGAGCTTATGAATATTTTACCCTGAAGAACATGGTATTATTTAATATCTAGGGAGTGTCCTCACATCCATTACACTGTAACTTTGACCTTATCCCATGGCACAGAAAAAATTGGAATACAATGTCAATGGAAATAAAATAAAGTGTGTGCCCATATAGACTAACCTTATCAATGGGGGAGATGCAAAGATTCTGAATATGACTATCCTCTGACAAGGCACACATACTCTTTTCCTCTTTCGGTAATGTGAACGAACACAATTTCAGGTTAGTTTGTTAGTAGGTTCGTTTTGAAACATCATTCTTTGTCACCTCATCTCCTTCCAATTGTAAACTCAAGGACCCTACTGCTCATCACCAGAGGGTTGACATGTCTGCCCTGGGGTTTATTCAGGTGGGCGGAGTCAAAGGAGAGCCTGTGATAGCTGTAAGAAGACCCTTCAGAAGAAATTTAAATGTCCAGGGATCTGGAGTCTGAACCATCCTACCTTGTATACCTGACATGAGCAGTAGACGTGTTTGCTAAAAGTTGAATGCAAAATAAACTTTGGAAAATCAAAAGTTATACAAAGCTCAAAAGGATCCACTGTAAGTAAGGTTTCTTTGCAACTAAGATTTCTCTTGAATGTGAATATTTAATCCTGATCACTCCATTTTGTAGGTGTATAATTTTACTTATTTTTATTTCTTCCTTTTAAAATATACTTTATTCATTATGTCATTACCGTTGTCCCACTTTTCCCCCCTATGCCCACCTCCACCCAATACCCACACTTCCTCCAGCATCCCCCTCCTTAGTTCATGTCCATGGTCATTCATATTAAGTTTTTTGGCTTCTTCATTTCCTATATTATTCTTGACATCCCACTATCTGTTTTGTACCTACCATTTATGCTTCTTAATCCCTGAACCTTTCCCCTCAATCTCTCCCTTCCCCTTCCCAGCTGATAACCCTCCAAATGATCTCCATATCTGTGATTCTGTTCTTGTTCTGGTTGTTTGTTTAGTTTCTTTTTTTAGACTCATAGTTGTTGATAGTTGTGAATTTGTTGCCCTTTTAATGTTCACAGTTTTCATCTTCTTTTTCTTAAATAAGTCACTTCAACATTTCCTGTAATAAGGGCTTGGTGAAGATGAACTCCTTTAGCTTTATCTTGTCTGGGAAGCCCTTTATCTGCCCTTCCATTCTAAATGATAGCTTTGCTGGGTAGAGTATCTAGATTGTAGGTCCTTGCTTTTCATCACTTTGAATACGTCTTGCCAGTCCCTTCTTGCCTGCAAGTTTCTTTTGAGAAATCTGCTGATAATCTTATGGGAATTTCTTTGTAGGTCACTCTCTGCTTTTCTCTTGCTGCTTTTCAGATTTTCTCTTTATCTTTAACCTTTGGCATTTAAATTTTGATGTGTCTTGGTGTGGTCTTTTTGGGTACAACTTGTTTGGGACTCTGTGCTTCCTGGACTTGTAAGTCTATTTCCTTCACCAAATTAGGTAAGTTTTCTTTCATTATTCTTTCAGA
Source organism: Artibeus jamaicensis (assembly GCF_021234435.1). Taxonomy (NCBI): domain Eukaryota; kingdom Metazoa; phylum Chordata; class Mammalia; order Chiroptera; family Phyllostomidae; genus Artibeus; species Artibeus jamaicensis. Next base: position 659,608 of record NW_026521221.1, read on the forward strand.
TAAGTTTTCAATTTCTTGTGCTTTCTTTTCTCCTTTTGACACCCCTATGATTCAGATGTTGGTACGTTTAAAGGTGTCCCAGAGGCTCCTAAGCCTCTCCTCATTTTTTTTAAATTCTTTTTTTTCTTCCCGCTGTTCAGATTGAATGCCTTTTTCTTCCTTGTGTTCCAAATTGTTGGTTTGATTCTTGGCTTAATCCTCTCCATTGTTGGTCCCCTGTAGATTTTTCTTTATTTCAGTAAGTGTAACCTTCATTTCTTCCCTTATATTTTTGTTGTATTCAGTGAATCCTTTGAGCATCCCAATCACAAGTGTTTTGAACTCTGCATCAGATGCATTGGTTATTTCCATTTTGTTTAGTTCTTTTCCTGGCATTTTGTTCTGTTCTTTCATTTGGGCCATATTTCTGTGTCTCCTCAACTTGGCAACCTCCCTGTGTTTGGTTTTGTGTATTGGGTAGAGCTGCTTTGACTCCTGGTAAAAGGCACCTATAAATTGTGTGGGGCAGAGCCTTAGGTAATCACCAGGGCAGTGCAACCCACTTCACCATTTTGTGGGTCTCTGTGGGGGGAGGGCTCAAGGAGGAGACAGTGCCAATGCCTGGCTTATGGAGGTTTGCCAGGCACTCTCCCCATTTCCAGTCACTTGACCTACTTCCCATATGTGACTGGTGCCGTTCCAGTTGTTGTCCTGTAGTGAATCTCAGAGTGGGTGGGTTTGTGTACATTCTAAGTCTGTGTGGGCCCTTTAAACCAACTCTCCTGAAAATCTGGCAGTTTCTTTTGCCACCCCACCCCCAATGGTTTTTACAGCCAGGAGTTATGGGCGTTTACCTTCCTGGTGTTAGAACCCTGGGGTGTGTGGTCTGTCCTGGGGCTGAGATTGCTCACTCCTAAAGTACCCCTCCTGATTTTACCCACCACAGATGAATGTGGGACTATCTGATCCACTGCCACCACCTCTCCCCACCTCTCCGCACCTCTCCACCTGTTTCCATGACTCTATCCTTCCTGCTTGTCTGTATGAATGTGGCTTCTTTAAATCCTTGGTTGTCAGACTTCCATACAGCTCAATTTCCTAACAGTTCTGGTTGTTATTTGCTTTGAGAACTATCTGTAATTCTCTCTGTGGCTGCGTGAGGAGGCAAAGCGTGTCTACCTACTCCTCTTTTCTGTGCACAATTTTGTGCATCTAACTTTACAGAGTGGTGCATATCAAATTCTAAACTTCAAGAGTCAATTGCTGGGTGCTGGAAGAAGTGTTGGTGTCACCACAGCTAAAGGATGGAAGGGCTAGAACATTCAGTGACGGAGCTGACTAGAGCTGGCCACACATGGTGAAGATCGGAGTGCTGATCTTTGGCGTCACACCAGGCCCTTGTCTGCAGTTCCACATATGAAGGTCTTCCACCCCAAATGCTTATTTGGAAAGCTTCCCTAAGAACTTCACTACACACCCAAGACTGTCATCTTCTCAGAGCTGATTTTCACTTTTAAGGGGTCCCCATGCATCCACCTTTGTGTTCCTCAAAGACGGCATGGTATAAGCAAGGAGACAGATGTACATCTCAGGGATGGCATGTCACTTATACTTGACATATATACAGTCAGCCCTCATTGAAGCATACCTCTCAAGGTAAGAGAGTCAAGGGTAAGCCATAAAAGCAGGTAACAAGCCATCGCATTTAAGTACGCCTTGCTTTTGTATGTGCACCTGAATTCTCTCCAATCAAATCAGCAAAGCCTCACTGTGTAGAGCTGACCTGGAAGGAGCTGGGAGGCCAGTTCCCTCTCCTCTATTCCTGCTTCAGTCCTCCCTATAGGTTCCTTTTTTTTTTTCCCAGACAGATGTCCGGTATGCCCTCTTTCAAACATTTCCTGCACGGAGATAGAGAACTATTTAGGTTTCTGAATGCGACTCACATGGAAAATAAACAGAAGGCATTAAGAGGTCAGCATAGCTGAAAGAAAGCAGCTATTGGATGCTCCAGATAGGAGGAAGACAAGTATACTGTAAGACTGTGTGCTAATGAACTCTTCAAAGCAAGGTAATTTCCTACTCAGAAGGTGACTCTAGGCACCTGTATTTTTGCAGCTTCACTACACAGGAAGTAGCTCTATCTTAAAACTACTGACAGCAGGCTTGTTTTAAAGACCAAGACCTCCCGAATGCCTCAGGCAGGTCTTGAAACATAAATTTTTGGACATACAAGCAGGTATTTATTCATAAATGTGATGACCATGCTTATCTGAGAGCAGTTCTCCTGGTTCATTCTCAAAGAAACAACAGTTGGTTTGGCCTACATGCAGTACAGAGCGAATCCCTTCACATATCAAAGATACCCAGCTTAGGTCAAGGCCGAAGAGTCTTTGAATCAACTTCTAAGGACTTACTTTTGACATCTTGCTTTTGCTGTCTCCAGTTAAAAATGCCAAATTATTAATTTCATTCTGAATCACAAAATTTTGCTCTTCCCTCTTGAAGTTCTAAGTGAGGAGGGGATAAAAAAGCAAATATTACAAGACGGTTCTCCCAGGTCTGTACCTTTCACTGCCGTCTCTACGTCCAGGGCCCACATGTGTCCTTACGTTAGATTTGCACCACAGGATGAAGACCTCTGCCACCATGCGGAAGAGCTGGTCAGAATCAGCATCGGGGCTTTTCAGCCAGTTAGATCTGAATTGAAAAGTAAAGGGATATGCACATGAAATTCAACATTGACTCAGACAGTCACTCTCCTTGGACACTGGATGCACACATTTCCCAGACACAACTGTATTCCCGCGAGAAGGCCGTCCTCAGAGAGACCAACAATCAATACACTCCTCCCGCGCTTGGATACAGGCACATAATTGTAGGTATTTTTTAAAAATATTTTATTTATTTATTTTCAGAGAGAGGGGAAGGGAAGCAGAGAGGGAGAGAAATATCAATGTGTGGTTGCCTCTCATGTGTCCCCCACTGGGAACTGGCCCGCAACCCAGGCACGTGCCCTGACTGGGAATTGAACCGCAATCCTTTGCTTCATAGGCCCACGCTCAATCCACTGAGCTACACCAGCCAGGGCTAATTGTAGGTATTTTTGAAGGACCTGCAATAATCATTTTCATTTTACCAAAGGATTCAAGGACTATCTTAGTGAAAAGATGTCAGAAATCAATATTTCAATTGTCAGAGATAGTCTCCCTCCCCCCCTTTAAACTGATGAAGTAATTAAGGCTGCACTCATACGTTTTGGGACAAATGCCCTTTAATACATAAGGCAGGCAAAACTAGGAAAGTCTTAGTTACTATGACATCTACTCTTGTCACTGACACTTGTCATTGTCAAGCCCGTGGCATGTGGAGCACTGTCCAAACAGGCTTCATCCCTTTTCCTTTTGAAGCCAGTTTTAAGGAAGAAAAAGACAACATGTTTTGCACTGTTGACTGAAGTGTGTGGGCAGAGACCAAGCATCTCCTATGGCCTCTGGGTGAGTTTGGAAATTCCCTGTAAATGGTCATTATTCATTTCTTTTTAAAAAAAAGGGGGGGGGGGGCTTGGTTAAGAAACTTCACAGTGGCAACCAGAATCCTAAACTACAGTAGAATTCAGTCAATTTCTAAAAGTTCTTTTGCCCCTAAGTATCTTACACATTTGAGTTAAATTATATTTTGAAAGGGCAGTCTGAATTGGCATTTTCAAATACCTGCATAGAGTTATGTAGAAGTTAAATTGTCTATTGTCTTTCTTAACTTAAAGTAAACTCTGCTTTCCCAGGAGACCTGAAAAGCCCCATGTCCCTTGGTGTGTGCACGGTAATAGCTATCCAAAGCCAGTTCCCCAGGCCTAGGAACCTCGGACTGACCTGCCTCTAGCTGCTGACCTCCAGCCCAGTCACAGATGGCCCGCACCAGCCTAAGGAAGAAAGCTGAAGACCAGGAGGCCAAGACCACTTTTGGATCCCTCCCTTCTCTCCTGAATTCCATACTGCTCTGAGTTCCAGTCTCATGGATGTTCTTATCTAATCTTTCTTGTTTTTTAACTAGTCTCTCTTGTATGTGGCAGATACTACAGGTTGTTTGCTCATTCTCTTCTCTTCCTTAGGAACGAAACCCCATTTTGTTCAGGGTGGCATTGACTCTGAAGATCACGTTTCCCAGCTTCCCTTGAGGGATCGCCATGTAACAAAGTTCTGATCGATGAGACAGCAGTGGAAGGTGTTGCATGGGTGTTCTGGAAAAGCTTCCTGCAAAGGGATCAGGTAACTGAAGGTGCCTTTTTGCCTTCCTGCTTCTTGTCTGCAATGATAATGTGATGATTCTAATTGGCATTTTGCACCATCATAGTAATGAATGTTAGGAATGGAAGGACAAAGGAGTGAGGAATGAGCACACTAGCCCTGGACTGGGTTATCTTTGGACTTACTGTATGTGTGAGATTTGGCTTCTAATTTGTTTAAACAACTATCATCAGGTAATCATTACTGGAAGCCAAATGTGATCCAAACTTGAGGTTTAACATTGGTAATGCTTTCTGATTTTTTTCATATTGATTTTTCAGAAGTGCTTTCTCGGGATCAAATGTCAAGTTTTAGCAGAACTGGCAGCTGTTCATTCTCTAGTGTTTTGAGCTAGTGAAATGAGCTATAGTTGGCCAAAAAGTCCATTTAGGTTTTTTCTATAAAATAAAAGATACATTTTTCATTTTCACCAATAATTGTATTGATTTGGATATTTTGAGTATGTTGGCTATCTCCCTCATGACATAATGTCGATTGTTCTCAATTTATGTCTCAATTTGATCACTATCAACTTCAAATGGTCTGCCCAACCATGGAGCATCGTCCAGCGAGAAATCTCCAACACAAAACTACGCAAACCACTTTGACACATTCGATCAGTCAGTACCTTCTTCATACACTGCACAAATATTCCTTTTGCTTTTTAGTTGTGTTTTTGTTTTTCTTGAAATAATGAAGCATAATAGGCCAAAATGTTGCATGTTTTCTTCCATCTTCAATATTAAAACGGCTACATAAAAATTCACTAGTTTTGATAAGTCTGTTTTTAAAATTCATACTGATATGACAGCTGTCACAATACAATGTAATAAAACTGTATCAAATGAAGTTAAAGACAACTAAGTACTGCTAGCGTCATCTTAGGGAAAAAAAAACACAAACTTTTTGGCCAACCCAATAGGCTGGCACTATGCCCAGGGTGGGAAGAGGGGAGGTGCCATATCCTATCCAATGAAGGAAAAATACAGCCACAGGGAGCAGGAGCAGCAGGAGCTGAAAACAACCTTAGGTAAACTAGTCCTCCCAGGAGACTGAAGAGGATTTCTATCCCTTTGCCTCCATGGGAAAGCAGTTTCAGCTGAATTTCTTTTCATCATTCTTCTTTTCTTTTTAATTTAAAGACTTAAAAAATTATTGATTTGAGAGAGAGAAAAACATTGATTTGCCATTTCACCTGTGCATGCATTCATTCACCGGCTGACTCTTGCATGTGCTCTGACCAGGGATTGAACTGGCAACCCTGGGACATCAGGATGATGCTCTAACCAACTGAGCTACTCGGCCAGGACCATCACTCTTTTTCTAAGAGGCAGTCTTTATTTCTAGTGAAGTCCTTTAGCTAGGTTCACAGTGGTAGTTGTGCATGAAGAATATCTCATTAAATGTCTTCCCTCAGGTACACAAACCCTCTGCACCTCTTGCCAGACAGATTAAGATGGTACTTGCAGGAGACTAGAAGATCCTGACCTCGCATCTATTTGCCCATAGCCTTTCTACCCCTACGTGATGTATCTGCTCCTCTTCCCGGGCCCACAGTCTTCCATAGAATTCACGATCTCTCTTAATATTCAGTCAGTTGATCTTTTTGGAGGCACAGAACTGATTCCTAAGTCTCTTATCATCTGCACTGCATGCATGCTGCCAAAGAAGAGTTGGAAAACACAAGGCCATAGGTGGGAAGAAGGCTGGGTTCAGTGGTAATGATCTGTTGGGGTGATGGTTAAGCAACCCAAGTGGATAACAGGCTGAGAGATGGGTTTTCTCCAAAATCACACTACTTAGAGTGGTTTATTTCCATGTTCTGATTGTCTCTGATTTCTAGAAAAGAGGGTGAGAAGCCAGTGTCTCTTGGAGAGAGATTTTCTTGAACCTATGATGACTTAACAGGTCCTGGATGAGATGGAGAACTGATTCGCCCAGTTCCAACCACACCACACTATACCACACTACACACCACACCACACACCACACGCCACACACTGCACCACACCAGGAATTCCTGCTCATTCTGGGTCAGTTTCAGGCTGCTTCCTGACCAGAAGCTTCTGTTCAGGAGAGCGTTCTAGATGGTGGAGTCGACCCAGATGAAACACTGCTATGACAAGGCTGAAGGAAGGGCAAAGCTTTAATATAACAAGAAGAAACGGAGGAGGACAGAAGGCAGCGTCCTTCAATATTTAAAGAGCTGCCACAAGAGAGACTGACATTGTTTTGTGTGGCTCTGAAGGGCAAAGTCAGAGCCAATAGTAGGAGCTATGCCTGAGCTCAAAATGGTGTAAAGTGTCTGTGAGTGGAATGGGAGGTGCACCCACAGGAAGGCCGCACCTGTCGCCTGTAACTGCGGTGGATAAGTCATCAGGGCAGGACATGTACTGCTAGGAAAAGAGAAAGGGGTGTCTATTCTTCCAGTCAGAGGGAAGATGAAATGACCTCAGATAATGCCAAGCCAGCTAATTCTTCTGGGTGAGAAAAGGACTTGAAGAAGGTCACGGCACACACACAGGAAGGAAGCCTTTCTAAGCAAGGCTCAGATGGCCATAATGCTCCCTGGTGTTCAGGGAAGAATGGGCTGAAAAGTGGGGGTGAATGAATTAATGATGATCTCAAAGACTGTCTGACATTGCTGCTTTTAGCACTGTCAAGCACTGTGGGGGTGGAACACACTCTGTCTTGAGTCTTGGTTGTCAACAGTGACAAATGACATTAAAGAGCTATTCTCGGAGTAAGCTTACTCTACTTTCATTTTTGTTTTCACCCCAAACTTGGACAAATTCCTTCTCCAAACTGTGAACATAATTATGTTAATGGGAAATGACTGAAATGACAACTGTCAGCACAGGATTTCATTTGAGAAAGTGAGTCAAATTTCCCGAAGATAGGTGAGGGATTATATGTGCACACACACGCGCCGTGGGTGAGGTGTTTATTTTGAAATGCTAAACATAAGTAAACTTAAGTTATTTTAAATAGTAAATACAATTTGCCTTATAAAGTAAACAGGCGTATTTAGACCTACTTCCTGCCCACGACAGAAAGGGATACCACTCCAAATGTCAGTAATGTTCTCTCAAATGTTCCTGGGTCCTTTCAATATCTACAAGGTATTTTAAAATCAAGCTTTCCCAAATTTGTAATTTAGGCCTGTAAGCTTTAATAGGGTGTGGTATAATAAAAATATATCTGGTCTTTGCCTTCCACGGGAACCAACACTCCTTTGTTCCCCTTCCTGTGCACGGTCCTGAGTCTCCTGTGTCCTCATTTGCCTCATCATTCGGCTTCGATTCCATAGTCCGTCTTCAGAATTACCCTCTTACATACACCCTCAACTCCCTAACCCACTTTTTCTTTGACATGCTTACTTTGCAAAGCCCCAACCCTGGGTAAATCCATCTTTCTTTCTACTCTGGGCCTAAGGCTGGCTGGCAGCTGAACTGGCCGGAGAAAACAGACCACCTGTGATGGGTCTCACTTGAAATTTATGATCACAGATTTCAAGCAGGTCCCTTAATGCTGCCTGGCAGTCCCGCTGCCCTTCCCTGGTCCATCTGCTCTCCCACTTCTCCCTGGCCAAGGCCCTGTGCCTTCTCCTTACTCCTCAAATCTCCAAGCACCTTCTCTTCATCCTTACTCTTAGCTGACGATCTTGCTTCCTACCTCGCTGACAATGGGAGCAATCAGAAAAGTACTCCTACAGACTCCATCCATCCATACCTGAACACAGGTGTATGTTACATATGTTGTATAAATGTACATATGTATGTGTGTACCTATGTGAGTATGTACCAGCAGTAGCATCCAGTCTCTGCCCTTCCGCCAGATGTTATGAATGAACTGTCTGAGGCTGATCCTTTGCCTTTTCAAGGACATGGCTTTAGAACTTCTCTCTCACTCTGATCAGTTTCCTCTTCTCCAGTGAATTATTCCCTTTAATGAAGAAATAAGCTGACAAGTGTCCCATCTCAAAAAGTCTTCTCTTGACTCTGTTTCTGTCTTCAGCTACCACCTCACTTCCCTGTTCCCCCTTATAATAAGGCTCCTCGAACAATTTGTCTGTACTGCTGCCTCCCAGTCCTTTTCTTCCATTCTCTGCTACAAGACTCTGCTAGAAGAGAATGGAAGAAAGCCACTCCAAAGAGGCTTTCATCTCCATTGGTCTACCCAAGCTGCTCTGGTCAGGGTCACCAATAGAGTCCATTCAGCACACTTTCCTACTGGAAATGCTTTATGAAGTTGGCCACCCGGACACAACATTCTGTTGGTTCCTCATATGTGTCCCTGATTCCTCCTGTTCTGCCTAACGTTGGAGAACACAAGGGCTGAGTGCTTGGAACTGTTCTTTCTCCCCCTCAGTCCATATCTCAGTCAGTCTCATGAGTCTTAAAGATTACACGGCAATATGTTGATGACTCCCAAATTCCTATACCTACACCAAACCTCAATCCTGAACTCTGCACTCATATGCAACTGCCCACTCTACATCTTCATTTCAATATTCACTAGGCAACCCAAATTTTCTTCTAATTTTTCACCTTGGAAATGCTCATTGATTTTAGAGGGGGGGAGGGAGGGAGAGAGAGAGGGAGAGAGACATCAATTGGTTGTCTCTCATATATGCCCCAACCAGGGACTGAACTCACAACTCAGGCATGTGCCCTGACTGGGAATCAAACCTGCAATCTTTGGTTTAAGCCAGCAGGGGTGTCCAACCTTCTGGCTCTCTGTGTGACACTGGAAGAAGAAGATTTGTTTGGGCCACACATTAAATACATTGTGACATGTAATCACACACACACAAAATCTCGTAATGTTTTAAGTGAATTTACAGTTTTGTGTTGGGCCCATCCCGGGCTATGTGGCCCGTGGGCTGCAGGGTGGACGCCCCTGGTTTATGGGATAATGCTCCACCCAACTGAGTCACACTGGCCAGGGAAGCAACTTAAATTGAACATGTTCAGCAGCAATGTCCCAATCTTTCCCTGAAAATCTTCTGTACCCACAATCTTCCCCAACTCAGCTGAGGAAAACCCCATCCTTCCATTTGCCAGAATCGTCTTTGACTTGAGTGTCTTCTTTTCTTTCATTCCCAATCTGAAAGTCCCAAGGGCTCCACCTTCAAAATAGACCCAGGATCTGTCGTCCACTGTGAACCTTCATTATTACCATGCTGGTCCCAGACAACATCCACTCTTTTTTTCCTTTTTCATTGTGGTAAAACACACAGAACAGAAAATCAGCCATTACTGACATTTAGTACATTCACAACGTTGGCTGGCTACTTCTAAAACATTTTCGAGACTAAAAGGAAACTCCAAGTCCATTAGCAATTTCTCCCTATTCTACTTTCCTCCCCAACTTTCCATGATCAACTCTTGACTGGACCACCGTGACTCTCCCAAATGGTCTTCTCACTCATTTTTTTTTTTTTTTTGCCTTATCCCTCGCCACAGCAATTAAAGAGTGAATCGGATCACAGCACAAATTAGCTGAAAACCTCCACCTCGCTTCTCACCTCGCTCAGAGCTAAAGCCTCCGAGGCCCTGACCCCTGCTGCCTCTCGGACATCTATGCTCCCACACCCCTCACTCTTCCCGGCTTTGCCAGCCTCCCATAATCTCTTGGACACCCCAAACTCACTCTGTCCTCAGGGCTTGCACCAGATGTTCCCTCTCCCCTCTCCTTGAACACTCTTCCCCAGACCTGCAGGGCTCCTCAGTTTATTTCCTTAGGTCTTCGCTCAAGTGTCTCTTTCTCAGTAATATTCTATTTATAGCTGCAACTCCACCCTACTCCCCCTTACCCTGCTTTGTACAATTTACTTTTATAAGTAATGTGTGGAATATATAAGTACATATAAGTATATACATACTTACAAAAAGATTATACTTATTTTCAGAGAGAAGGGAAGGGAGGGAGGAACAGAGGAAGAGAAACATCAATGTGCAGAGAAACATCAATCGGTTGCCAACTGGGGCCCTGGCCTGCAACCCAGGCAGGTGCCCTGATGTGAATCTAATCGGCAACCTTTAGGCTCACAGTCTGGCGCTCAATCCACAGAGCCACACCAGCCAGGGCTAAATACTTACTTTGTTTATTGTCTGCACACCCTAACCCTAACCCACTCCCCTGCCAGAAGGAAAGCTCCCTAAACCAGACATGGTTGTTCTGTTTTGTTTACCCTGTTCGGTTCCTGCAGCACTCAGCTGTACCGTTGAATGAACCTGGGGTGGAGCCGCAGAAGTGGGTCGCTGCTGCCCTCATCTGGCCAACTGCCTCTCCCTGTGGTATTTGAGGATGGAAGGGATGGCCATGCCACCGGCCACAGAGAATGACTGGTCAAGAAAAGCACCTCCCACCCCCACCTTGGAGGTCCCACACTAGGGCTTATCTGGGGAAGGTGCTGGTGGTGGCAGCTGTGACCTCTGCCTCTCACTTGTAACCCAACCCAACCCCATCTTTCTGTCCTGTGGACGTGCTTTCCCAGGCTGCCTCCGTACCTGTTGTTGTCCACGTAGCGGATCAGCATGGGGTAGAAGGCGTAGAGGTCTCTGCAGAGCACTGCAAACTCATCCAGGATGAGGAGCTCCGCCTCCTGGGTGTCCCCTTTGCTGTCGGCCTTCAGCTGCTCCTCCTCCTGCACAGTCTTGACAGCCTTCTTCTTCAGCTTCTCCAGAGTTGGGATGAAGTGACTTCTTAGCAGGTCAGGCCTGGCTTTGCTGATGATTGGCTGGGCGTACACTGTGTTTGCAAACAAAGGACCGCACCTCATTTCCCATAACAATTGGTTAAAGGAAAGAAGTGACACTGAGGGTGCGGCTATGAAAGTCCATCCACTCAGGATGGCGCCTGTCCCTCGTTCCCTTCCTTCATCTCCCATTGGACTACCTCGTATCATTTCACAGTGTGTTCAGCTTGGTTTGGGCTCACCAGCTAGATTACATACTCCTGGAAGGAAGCCTTCTGTTCGTAATAACCAGCACTGGGCCAAGCCAAGAGTAGGCGCCCAATACTCAGCTTTCCGGTTAGTTTACAGAAAAACCTGTGGTTAAAAATACATCAGCCACCCACGGTTCATAGCCCCCAGAACTGGAGGACTACCTGGGCCCCAGGGAAGGCAGACAGTATATCGTCAGCTGCAACAAACAGAGAGAAGGTGAGGTGGATACCAGACGTCAAAGAGCAGAAACAAAACATCGGTGGGACTTGGGACTATAATTCTGACCCTCGAGGAAGAGAGAACTTTTATATCTCACTCTATTTCTAAAATGGAATATCGTATTTGTTCAATCCATAAAAAAGATCAGAATCAGAATAATTATAAGAACAGTGAAATGAAATAATAGTAAGAAGAGTCACTGACAATGTTCATGGTATATTTCAAAGTTTCTTCAGCCCAGGGCATTTTAATGGAAAATGGCCTACTTTCCAGCACTTTAAAAAAAATCTCATTTTGTCTGAGAAGACTGTTTGAGAAAGAGAAGGTGACAGGAGCTCTCTGCTGAGAGGCATTAATAAAGAGGCCAAAACTCTGTGCCATGATGGCTTCAATTTCACAGCCCTGTAATCAGAGTGGCTATTCCGGATGTGGGCGGTTTGGGGTTACTATTAAAATTGATTTTCTTTAGATGCCAGGAACTAAATGGCCTGACTGTAGAGTTAATTCACCCATGGAATTAAAGGCCAAGTGCAGCTCCCATCAGTGCCTCTCTGGCTGTGACATCTTTCCTCTCTGCCCCTCTAGGGAGCTGAGGGAGCTGATTGTTTATCATCTCCTTCCTTTAATCCAGATTCACAAACTAGAACCCCTCAACCAATTGCCTTAGGATTAACAACATTCTTGGGCTAATGCATAACAAAAGAACACCAACTTTCTTTATGCATGTTCTTAGAAGCCTATCTCTACTATAGCAGCCATGAGCACCGGAATATTTATAATTTTGATCTGAGTTCATTTCTGAGACAAGGAAGTAGGAACTTTCTGCCTTGGTCTTGCAGAGGAATGTCTGCTAGTTCGTCCGGGGAGGAAAACACCTGGAGTTGGGCTTATGCTGCTTCCTGTGACTCGGCCCCGGTCCAGGAGATTCTGCGGGTGAAGCTGTTGTGGTGGAGTCTCCTGTGTGGACTGTAGGTCCATTAAGTGACTTTGCCTCAGGTTCTATCTCCTCAGACTCTACTTGGACACAGAGGACACTAAATATTCATGGCTTCTTGACTGTGGATGGTATGGCTATTCATGTTCTAAGTCTTTCCTTTTTTGAGGTAGCTTCAGAAAGAGAAAAATCAGCTTACAACATTTATGAAGAGCTTATGGCATGCACAGAGTTCCAGGAAAACACAAAACAATGCTCCCCACCAAGACAAAGTGATACGATTGTAACCTAAATTAGAGAGCGTCTTTGAAAGCATTGAGTGAATACAAACGCTAGGAATTTACAGTGCAGCCCAGATGGGCGTGAGTTTCACACACGTGGAGAAAAACAAGGACTACTTACCCAAAAAGTATGGACAGTTATTACTGCAAGAGCACACGGGATTCTTAGGTGCCAAAAGCACTAAGGCAATGATGATCTGCATTAGGCCGAGTTTATCAAGGAGGGAGGGCTTCCTGCAGGCTTGTGGGGCCTGGGATAGTTGGGGGGGGGGGCAGGGCAGGAACATCTGCTCCGAGAAGCTCCACAGGGGAGTCAGTCAGTTATTTTACCCTTAAGTAACTAAGGGCAGCAGTTGGGGAACTAAGAGATGGACCAAGTCCAGGCACCTAGGACCCAGAGTGGGGGGCTGGGGAGAATAGTGTCTGCGGTACCTGCAATGCGCTTCATCCAGGAGGCCTCATCGATGCCCAGGTTGTTGTTGATGATTTTCAGGATGTTGCCTAGGATGACGCTGAGGTGTTCTGAGGTGACTCGGGTGCACCAGGGCCCTGTGCCAGGGGGCAGGTGCTCAGGCCCCTGCTCCCACCAGTAGGACAGGTAGTTGCAGAGCATGGGCAGGATCACCTCGATGACGTGGGGCATCTCTGTGTACCGGGCCCCTGACTCGGCCAGGCTGTTGATTTCTTTCATGAGGCCTTCCAGCTGGGGGATGTCAGGACACATCTCTTCCACTGTGTCCGGCAGCCCCAGAACTGCCCGAGAGGCGACAGGAAGAACAAAGGGACAGTAATTCAAACCCACAGCGGTGCAACCATACCCCCTCTGCCCCACCCTTCCTGCGGTCTTTCCTGTGAGTTTCCCCCAGAGCCTCGCATGACTGCGCAGTGACTCGGAGGAGCATCTGTCCGCAGCTGTGTAAAGACCGCAGCCCCCAGAGCCCGAGGACTCTGCCCATGTGTGGTGCTCAGGTTAGAACACTTAGACACGAGGTTGAAGGAGCAGAGCAGGGACCCAGCTGAGGGGCGTTTCCTAGGACTCTGTGACAAAGCCAGTCTCTGGCCTTCTCCCCCTTGCCTGAGTGCATGTACTGCAGGAGGGGTGGTACTAGTTAGAGGAAAGCAGCTAATGGGTGTTCAGTTGCCAACTCGTGGTTCAACCACCTGGATCACATCTGCACTGTTTAGAAAAGGAAAAGGGAAGCTTCTCATCAGATATCCTCTCAGCTGGACCAGAGACAGAGATACATTCCATCCAGTGGAGATTTGGGTTGGGGGCGGAAATGTTGCATGTGTGTTGATTTTGGCATTTACAGCAGATTACTGGGGACCCGAGGTTACCTGTGATGAGACTTTTTGCCAATCGCCTAAGTCTTTTTGTTTCTGCAGGCTCATGTGCAAGGAACAGTGAGTTTGCTGTCTTTTCCTCACACTGAATGACTAAGGTCACTCTACTGAACAAGGACAGACAGGATGGCGTGGCAACAGAGTTCAGCATTAAAGGCTGTCGGATAAAAGAACAGCAGCCAGAAGCAGCCAGGGTTGAGCTGACCTGCTCTTCTTAAGAAAAAAGGACACTCTTTCTCCCAAACTGGGAGGAGAGACCAGAGCACCCCAAAGTTCCTGACAGGTGAGAAGATAAAGGGCCCTGAGTGAAGGGACATGGGCTGGTTGAGAAAGAAGCTCGAGCCCAAAGCTCTGCAGGTGCTTCTGTTTATCTGCCTGCTCCGGACAGTGTCCACCTAGGCCTGCAGGGTGTGGGGTGGGGCACAGAGGACACCCAGAGGCCAGACTTCTCACACTGGGGCCGAAGCATCCAGTGCCACAGGGGCCAGGAGTCTGAGAAGCCATAGGAAAATGTGGAGCACTTCCCCAGGACATCAGCTCCATTAGAAGGTTGGAGGAACTGATTTTTGATACTAGAAGTAAAATGTAACATTCCCATGAATTCCAGAAGACAAAGCAGAAGACTTCCAATAATGACAGTTCGTGCTCAGTGAAGTGGGTTATGCCTGCAGGCCCTTTGCCAATGGTGCTAATGAGGGCGGGAAGTCTGCTCTCGACTTTAGGCCACAGGACTCGAACGGCTAAGGTGTAAGAGGCCACAGCCAATTCTCTGGCCTTCAGAAACACTGGCCCACTGAAAGGAACTGTTTTGATTTCTCTCACGATTGTACTGCCCAGAGCAGACCTACGGGATAACCCTGGCTCTCCTGGAGATAACGAACCTGTGGCTGAGACAAGTGGTTCCCTTGGGTGGCGTGTGGCAAAGCCATGGACCCGGAGGGGCTCCCTGCTCTGGAGCGGCTGCAGGAGCCTTACCCAGCTTTCCCTGGGGCTGACTCTCTGCTGTTATGTCTACAGCCTTTGGGTGAGTAGAAGGTTCAAGATCTCTTTTCCTCGGATGCCGAGAGTGGACCAATGTCATTTAAAATCCAGACCATTCAAGAGGGTTCACAGTGTCAAAGCTGAAGAACACTGCACTCCCGTGAGTCACAGTGGGACGGGGGTGACACAGGGCAGACACTGCCAGTGCGGGCCATTTGCAGAGACCAAGTCTAGCCTGTTCCCTTTAGCAGAGGGGAGACTCTCACAAACAAAATGATGTTACACAAATAGCAACAGAATAAATGGGTCAAGAGAGAAGTCAAACTTTCTACCCTCCAGCTCTGCACACAGAATGGTGCGGACCACCACAGATGCAACTGAAGTTTACAACCATTGGCTGTATAAATGAGAAGGCACGGGGGGGGGGGGGTGGTGGTGGTTGTGGTGTGTGTGTGTGTGTGTGTGTGTGTGTGTAAATGGCACACAGACAATACATTGTCACAAACTCTTTTTTTTTTCCTAAGAAAAACAGTTGCTTGAGGTTTCTACACTGGAGTCATTATAATGACCTTTAAAAGTTGGTTATATGTAATTGGTCCCTGACTAGAGGAAGCATTTGCCATTCCGATGGTGTTTTGAACTTCAAATGCCACATAATACAACCAGAGAACGAAAGCTGCTGCGTCATCTGCCTGACAAACAGCCGCAGCCGGGCCCTGTCAGAATCAGACACGACTGTCGTGTGGGGTCGTCGGCACGTGCCGCCCTTTCCTCTTCCAGTGCGGCAATTTCCAACCTTTTTCACCCCAGCACACACAAACTAATTACCAAAATTCTGCTGCACACCAAAAAATGCAGTTTTTGTTGGTCTGACAAAAAAAATAGGTAACATTTCTGTTCATTCACACAGGATGGCTATTGTTGTATTGGCTGTCGTTAAAAAAAAAAAATCGGCACTCTACGGGAAAAGAAGTCAGTGCCCTGACTGAACAGTGAGGCACTGTGTGTTTAAAGCTTCTCACGGCACCGTGGGGTGCCCCTTGCAGCACCCGGGTTGGAATCTCTGTTCTAGATCAATGGCTCCCAAAGTGAAGTCCTCCCACCAGTGGCCGCAGTAGGACCTTCTGACTCCGGACCCACTGAATTGGACGCTCAGGGGCAGGACTCAGCAGTCTTTCTTCTAGGGAGCCTTCCTAGGGATTCTGGTGTATGCGAGGGTGTGAGGACCGCTGAGTGAGGTTTTGCAGTTGCGCCTTCCTCCCTGAGCAGCTCCTCCCTCAGGAAGAGGGCATCTGAGAGCCTCGCCCTGTGCAGCAGAGGCAGAGCTCACGTGGGAGCTGGACCCCCCGCCTTCTGGGTGGCCGTCCCAGTTCGGGTGCACAGAGTAAACCAGCCGGTGACCAGGATGCTCGGGCAACCTAATAATATTCTGATCGGGAGACCACTGCCACACATGACCACAGATTTTATCTAGTTTTGAATAACTGGCACGTAACAGTGTTAAGCCTTTTCTAGGCACATCTTAAGAACTTTTGGATGAGTCAGGAAATGTGCCAGGATCTTACAGGGGAGAAGAGTTACTAATATGAGTAACTGCTGTCAAGAACGCTAAGTGGAAACTAATAGAGATGTCCAATTGACTGAAGGCTTGATAAATCAGTTCGTACTGCGTTTCTAAATCAAAGACCCACGTCGTTTGTCACCCCGCATGTTCCTGCCCCTTCTCGATCCCTTAGGCCACCCACTTTGTACCATGAGTGAAGGTACCTCCCTAGAGTCTCTTAAGCCATCAGTCATCCTCGGGCTCCAGGCGAACCTGGTTACCCCAGATTCGTATTCATGTGCACCCTACTTTTCAAGAGCCACACACATGATCAGCATTCGGTCTATGATTAATTAAATGATGGAAAACACAGGCTTAGGGGCCTGGGGTACTGAGTCCCACGGTATGTGGATGCCCCACTGATGAAAGAAAGACTGTGTCATCTCTAGTCACAAGCTTGTCTCTTTTCTCCCACGTGCGGTATGCAATGATGGGCACTTATTTTTTACTTATGAACATGTCTTATTAAATCAATGTCAAAATAAGTGAAATAAGAAGGAACGTTTCTCAAGTAGCTCTTGAGAAGGAAAACAGTGGGAGACAGCCACGTTCCCTTCCCTCCCAAAGCCAATCCAGGAACAACACAGGGTTTCCTGGGTCCGTCATGGTCAAGTTCTCCACTTGCCTGCTGCTGCCCCTCTATGAGCCCAAGAGCAGAGTAGGTCTCTCTCTTTCCCAAGGTTCAAGCCTACCCATTGGTGACACAGAGACAAAGACACACCTCTGCTTGAATCACAGGTGGCACAGAATGAGTGTGTACAGTCCGGCTCTCCTGCCTGGGCCCAGACCCTTTGGGGAGCGCCACCCGGGCTGGCACGTGCCTGCAGCTGCCACAGCCCTTTCCAGCGTTACCAGAGCCTGCTCTGTCGCTCTGCTCCCACTCGCTGCAAGACGTGACTCATTGAGAGTCATGAGAGGGTGGGAAAGAAAACAAGGTTGGAAATACACTTTTGCTAGTCCCAGAAAGGACAGAAAGGGTGGGATGAAGCTGAGGGCGTTGGGGACTTAGAGATTTCATACGGATCTTTGGAAAGTGGAGGCATCTCAGCAATGTTTCTCCCTTAACCAGCCCAGAGAACACTAGTGTCTACTGTCTTCTGGCTCAGGCAAAGAAGGGTATAGCCTGGCCTTGTCTACACTGTCCTGGTGATCATTCCTGGGGCCAAGGCATTTCTTTTATCTAAAGTAGCAAAAGCAAGTGGGAATAAATCCACCGTGGCTCTGCTCTCTGCCGTCTTAGATGGAAAGACTGCCAACAAAGAGGAGTGGAGCACGAACCCCACTTTCCGGGACTCTCCCCCTTAGGACCTCACGGCAGTTTGCGAAGGGGGCCCACACTAAGTGGGATCGTCATGCCGCCTGGTCACTGCCGGTGTATCAATGGCTCTGAATAGGATGGCTCCGGTGTGAGCCATTGAGTATGGTTTTTTCTTTTTGTGACTATTGATGAGGCCCACCACGCGGTAACTTTTGCTCCATCAGATCATTGCAGTTCTTTCTAGTGGATTCAAGGGTCCTGCTTGGAGCTCCTCTACCCCATGGCCCTGCAGCAGCATCGCCATAGGCCCATGTGTGAGGACTCTCCCTCCCCCCTCCAGGAGCCGTTTACAACCTGCTTTGCATTCCAGCTCTACGTTCTTCTAGAAGAGGGAGCGGAACGCCTTTCAGTAAGGGGCCAGGGAGCAAATACTCTCTGCACTGCAGGCCGGGTGGTCTGCGCTGCCGCCACTCGACTCTGCGCTGGGGTGGGAGGGGGCAGACTGGGCCCCTGCACACCTGCCTCTTCGACTCAGAGATTACTTTGAATTTATTACTTTTAAGAAACTGTACAAAGAAGCTCTGAAAAAAGAGTAGCACTTACCCTTTTGTCAAAGAACTCTACATTTATAAAGGGAATTTACGTCAGAAAGGCAGCCCACCAGGAGGAGACCGATTACCAAACAACTTTTTCACTGGAGACACATCTGAACGGCAGGGCTGCCTGGCTCACAAACATTTATTTCCTCTTCTGGCCTGTGAGTCGCCTTCTTTCTCTGAGACCCCGCGCCCTGATCGATCCCTTCCCTTGTCAGGCTGCTATTTAAGGCTCAGTCCTCTGGCTGCCTCTGTGAGGTAGATGTCTCCCATCTTTGTGGGGCTCCTGGATGCACACGCATGTAGGTGATTCGAACAGTTTTATTCTTCTCCTTCAATCTGTCTTTTCCACAGGGGAGTTTTAGCCAAGAATAACGCAGGAGCGAGGGAACATTATTTTCCTCCCCAACATAGCGCCAGTGCAGCCACAGACAACATGCAAACCGGTGGGTGTGACCATGAGTGGGTGTGATCGTGTTGCAATAAAATGTTACTTCCTAAGTCCTAGGACGGCTGCCCTAGAACTTGGGGCATTGGTGCTCTGGTTCGATTTTGTTTCATGTATAATTCCAATTCCCTCTGGTGTTTTCCTAGGCTTTATTTTCCATGCAGAGGGAGAACATGTGGTCATCATCCTTGGAAACAGAGTCACTCCTGGGACTCAAAGAGCTTAATCAGGTTATTAGCGCAGATGTGCCCCTTCTGCTGACACTCTGGAGAGGAACTGTGAATGAGTCATCTCATCTCCAGATGCAGGAGAAGTTAAGACCCAGGGTCAGGGAGCGCACCTGGGGTTTTAGATTGGAAGAGACTTAGAAATCAACTATGCCGTCTCCTCATTTTATAGAGGAAGAAACCAAGGCTGAATGAGCACAAAGGACCTGCCCATGTCCACTCTTCCAGTGAGATGGAGATGGGCTTTGACCTCCTGCCCCCGACCTGCCCACCCCGGATCCCAGGACCTGGCAGTGCTGGAGGGCTGCGGCCCCCCGGCCTGAGTGGCCTTCCCTCCCTGCCACTCTCTTCTCAGCACAGGGTGTGATACTGTGGGAACATACTTACTAGATCTCTCCCTGGGGGTTTTGGTGTTGAAGACTGAGAGCAGGTTGTAGCGGTTAAGGGTGGGCTCCAGGAACGCCACTGGGATGGCAGCTGCCAGTGAAGCCAGACATTCTCCCAGGGCAGGACGTTGTCTAGGAACAAGAGATCCATTTAGAAGTGCTGCTGCTCACATGCTGGCCCCCCCACCCCCACCCCGCGCCGGTGGGCCAGGCCCCTTCCCCAGGACGTCTCAGGCTGTGTGCCCATTGATTACTTCACTGGCATCCGCTGGCCCTGGGCTCAGCGAGGCTGCAGGCACTGCCCCCGCCCCTTTTTGCTGGACACTCACCAACAGTTTGCAATGGTCTCACTACTTGGAACCTAGTTATTAACTGGCTAAGGTGATATAATATACTGTGTCACTTGGTTCTTTTCTCCCAGCATATCTGAGAGCAAGTTTTGCAGACATCCCCACTGAGTCTGATCCTCCTTGTTCTCAAAATGTTTTGGAATCTTTTGTGAAGTTTCTCTGTGTCTGTTCCCCACCATGGATGGCGCCTGCGATCGCCAGTGGGAACAGCAGATAAGGGGCAAAAATCACGAGTTAGACACAAAATAAAACACCTGCCTTGTAATAGAAATAAGAGGTCCTAAACATACGGCTTGACGAGAGTACAGCCCTCTGCCACCCACTACTTCCATCTCTTCTTTTCATAAATGTTTGAGTGCCCACCATGGATTAAGCTCTGGGTTTTGAGTCTTTCTCTGAAACAAGCAACTGAACAAAAATAAAGTGTTTGGGATTCCTAGCTCAGATTTCCAGTTGTCTAACAGAGAGAACTTGTCTTGCCTGTGGGACGGCCAAGTCTCCAAGTGCGAGGGACAGGAACCCGCCACTGGCTGGTCAGTGCGGAGCTGGCACTGAGAGACAGGGCTTCCCCCACGCAGCCCTGGGCTCGGCCGCGGGGCCGAGCTGTGTGACCCAGCAGGCCCTTTCTGCTGGCCGGACAGTGCAGTGCCAGTGCTGGCCGGGGGGCCCTGGGGGGCTGGTGCCTGTTGCTTTCTGATGAACACCAGACCAGAGCCACCTGGTTCTCACCCATAACTATTCTCTTAACCACTCAGTGGTGTTCAATCATGGACAGACCACACACCTGTCCCGGAGTATCACATGGATGTCAGTTTCCATTTAAGGAGAAAAATTCCTTCAAAAACACCAAACTCTGAGTCCTTTGTTAGACCACGAAACCAAGATCACTACTGGGAAATGTGGACACCAGGCCTAGAACTGAGCACCGGAAGGGCATGCGGTGTGTAAGCCCATCTTGCTTGTGACTGATCAGCTCAAGCTGAGCACTGATACTGTGTATACGAAGCCCACAAGCAACATCCCCGGACACTGGGGGTCGAAGGCTGCCTTTTGGGGGATGTTACAGAAGCACCACAGAGAAAACTGCCAGCAAGAGAGGGCACACTTACAGCCAAGAGCAAACGTCTGTCCCACTAGTGTGGAAACAGAGAGGCATTCAGCCCTCAAGTTCCCTTCAGCTCCCACCAAAAACCTGAGCCCAAGGCTGTGTTACCTGCCCTTCACTATGGCAACAGCCAACACATCTGGGTGGCAGCCCCAAGGAAATGCCAGAATGTCAGAACTGTAGGGTGTCTGGACATGGGTAACGAGCACTGTCTAGGTGGTGGGGAGTGCCCAGGGGTCCCTAGCTCCCCGAGGAGAAAGCCAGACAGCGCCAGCCTTTGTCTCCAGGTGGTGCAGGTCCTTTCTCACTGAATGCAGAGGAAGGGTGGGACCCTGAGCAGTGTGATAAAATAACATCTCTCTGTGGGCTCAGTTACCTACAGTCTGGAGTTATTAACTAAAAAATCCCAGAAATAAAAAGTCGCAGGTCTCCAACTGCATGCTGTTCTGAGTAGCGTGCTGACATCTGGCCCCACCCGACTCCATCCCTGCTGGGTCGTGAATCACCCCTTTGTCCAGCACCTCCACGCTGCAGACGCTCCCGCCTGTTAGCCACTTAGCGGCCCCTGGTTGTCACAGGGGCCGTCACAGCGTTGCGGGGCTTGTGTTCACATGGCCCGTATTTTCCTTAATAGTGCCACACTCACATAACTGGCATTGTAGCCTGTGGTTATAGTTATTCTACTTATTGTTAGTTATTGTTCTTCATTTCTTACTGCGCCTAAGTCACAAAGTAACATTTATCTCAGGTACGTGCGTATAGGAAAGCACACGGTATATAGAGGGTTTGGTACTACCAGGGGTTTAGACATTCACTGGGGGTTGGGGAATGTGTCCCCTGCAGAAAAAAGGGGACTGCTGTACAGAAAACTGTTTTGCTTGAGATGCTGGAGGAATCTGCTGGGCTAGAGGGAGGGAGGAGGGCGGGTGTGGGGGAGCGAGTTGGTAGAAAGCTGTGTATTCCTTGGAAGCCCCACACAGTATTTAGTCAAGTTATTAAACTTATTAAAAAGTGACCTTTTAATTACTTTAAAGGACAATTAATAAATATGGATTTACTCCTATCTTCTTAGGCTTGGCTGGGAGGGGACCAGTGGACAGCCCATTTGGTCATGAAGTATTTGAGCAGATAACTTTAAAACCGGCCTCCAGCAAGCAAGGATGTCCTCAGGTGGGCAAGTCACTTCTTAACTAATGGTACAGCCTGGTCCTTCTGTTGAAGGTCCGGCCCCTCGCCCCTCCTCCACTCCCTCATCCCAGTCCAAGTCTGCTCTGGGGGCACAGTGGCAGCCCTGGGACTGAGCCAGTCCTCTGGGCCCCGTGTGTTGATGCTGCGGGCCCCAGTTGGAGGCTGCATCAGCGGTGGAAGGGGACAGAGTGGGACTCGGGGACTACAGAGACCAGGACCAGGCTTACTCTCGAGGAAGCCTCGCCAAAGGCTGCTTCAGTCTGAGCAGGCCGCAGGCCGGTCCGTTTCCCACTGCACATCCCTTCTCACCACCTTTCCCCCAGTTGCTCCCCCGCTTTGCTCAAGTCCGGGCAGTGGAAAAGCGTAAGAAGAGAGACATCGTTTTAGACCAATTCCCTCAGTGAGGTGAGGGCCTGTCGACATCAAATAGGCTGGCAACAGGCGTTTTGTGTTTTTTCGGTCTATAGTCTCACTGTTTTTACCAACCACAGTGGCCAATGAGGAGAAACACTGTATTTTCTCTCCACAGCCTGGCATTTTGAGGAGGAGGAAATAAAGAACTAAATTTTGGTGGGGAAAGACATGCTGCAGGGGGAGCATTGAAGAAAAAAAATCCCTGGGCCAAAATCGGGGATGACAAGGAGCATCAGCTCTGAGAGCAAACTTTCAGCCCGGGGAGGTGGGCCCGGGGAGGTGAGCCCGGGGAGGTGAGTCCGGGGAGGTGAGTCCAGAGAGGTGAGTCCGGGGAGGTGAGCCCGGGGAGGTGAGTCCAGAGAGGTGAGTCCGGGGAGGTGAGCCCGGGGAGGTGAGCCCGGGGAGGTGGGCCCGGGGAGGTGAGCCCGGGGAGGTGAGTCCGGGGAGGTGGGCCCGGGGAGGTGAGCCCGGGGAGGTGAGCCCGGGGAGGTGAGCCCGGGGAGGTGAGCCCGGAGAGGTGAGCCCGGGGAGGTGGGCCCGGGGAGGTGGGCCCGGGGAGGTGAGCCCGGGGAGGTGAGCCCGGGGAGGTGAGCCCGGGGAGGTGGGCCCGGGGAGGTGGGCCCGGGGAGGTGAGCCCGGGGAGGTGAGCCCGGGGAGGTGAGTCCGGGGAGGTGAGCCCGGGGAGGTGAGCCCGGGGAGGTGAGCCCGGGGAGGTGGGCCCGGGGAGGTGAGCCCGGGGAGGTGAGCCCGGGGAGGTGAGCCCGGGGAGGTGAGTCCGGGGAGGTGAGCCCGGGGAGGTGAGCCCGGGGAGGTGAGTCCGGGGAGGTGGGCCCGGGGAGGTGGGCCCGGGGAGGTGAGCCCGGGGAGGTGAGCCCGGGGAGGTGAGCCCGGGGAGCCGCAGGCCCTGTGCCGCCTGGTGCCGAACAGACCCATTGTTCTTCTCTCTCTCTCGCCGAAATTAAAGTCATGATCTCATGAAAGTGGATTTCCAGAAAAGCCAGGCTTATACGCAAGCAGTCCTTGGGACAAAAGTCAGTTTTCCAGTGCTGCACTGACCCGAGGGACACGCATGTCCCTGTCCTCTCCGATATTAATTACTGAGAAACCCGAGTCCCTACCAGCTCACAACAGGCCTTTTTCTGGTCTGGAGCACATGGTGACGCTAATTAGCCACTGGCCAGGAGGAATACAAACAACAGTTCTCCTGGCCTCTCTGTTAAAAGTTCTACATAAGTAAGGCTCAGAAGTCTGCCAATTAATGCTCCTGGATGTGAAATGCCAGAGTGAATGACCTTGGCCTCTAGGCCCCAGAGGGACTGAGCTGGATAAAGGCCTGCTGTTACAAGGCTTCTCTGGTCATTAGTGTCCCCCAGGGCGCAGTGTGGGTGTGGACCAATCGGAACAAGGGCTACACAAACAGCTCCATGGCAACTCAAGGATCTACTTGAAGAGTTTATCACTGGATATGCAAACCCTTTTTTCTTCCCTCCTTAGGGGTTATTGAGCTAGTACAGTATTTTTCGTGGGCAGTACTCGGTCAATGGTGACAGACTGAGGCAGGTTCAATCTGTATTTTAGCTGTTGTTACTTCTTAAGTCGTTCTCTCAGTGTTACTCCCATGGATCGGGACCTTGTTTCTCACATGTCTACGGCCAGGGTCGCAGGGAGACCAAGTCGTCACGGCAATCACACTTATGCCTCGCACCTATCTGGGGCTTTGCAATTTTGAAAGTCCCTTCGTGTATATTCCAGAGGGTGCTAAGGAGAGAAAACAACATGCCATGGCGGGGCGGGGGCGGGGGGCAGAAAGCAGGGCCGGGCACGGCACTGAAAAGCAACCTCAGAGGGGTAGGGAAGGTGCCGCATTTGATCAGAAATGTCGGGTCAGGGCGGCAGGGAAAGAAGGGAGAAATAACTCTGAGACTGTCTTACTTTCACAATACCAAAGAAAGCAAACAAAAGTCCTTAAATAATGGTAGCAACAGGACAGCCCTGGGGTTGTAAGGCATTGACCATGAGACCGCAGGAGTGGCCTGGGCCTGGGTGCTTCTGCAGCCTGACTTCTGCCCACATGGGGCACGAAACCCAAGCACCGATACTCACAATGCATAATAAGGCTGGAATGAATTTATGGATAAAATAAAAAGCCATGTGAAGAGCAATCTTTCTCTGGTCTGACATTTTGGAGTTGGCCTTTCTTTGACCTTTTTTTTCCCCAAGAGAATAATGTATAAGCTTTTCAAAAAAACTGTATAAACACATACACACACAGTAAATGAGAAAATAAGATACTGAGAAAATACTCGCAAATGTTTTATGGGAAAAATGAATTGAAGACACCGTCCCTAAGGAAAATTCTTGACTGACTTCCATAAAATGAAAAATTTTAAATTAATTCTCTGGTTGATTTGGTATGAAATATGATTAAAACTTTTGTTTGCCCAGTTCCTAACCCTAAATGACAAAAGTATCCATACTTTAAAAGCTGTTTGACACTGTGATGATGAAGATACAGGCATTTCTTGCTAGTGCATGATTTTGAGTTATTAGTTCTTTAGTTCTTTAAGGAACTAGTCTTTTTCTTTTTTGAGAAATGTCAATTAGAGTTTATGTAAGTATTGAGGTGAAACAAGGATTTATATTGGTTTGTTTGATAGAGCACAGGGGGCACAGCTACCGAGGAATGTTTAAATTAATTTTAAGCTCAGATCGAATTCCTTCCAGTTTCCTCATTTGAAAGGGAAAAAAAAAAAGAAAGAAAGAAAGAAACCCTTCCAAGGATAAGACTCAGTCCAGAGTTTGTCTAACACTGTGTTTATCTTTCCGATCACCCCACACATTTAAACAGAACAGAACGACACAACACTGGCATTTGATGGTGAAAAGCAGGGGTCACAAAGGGCTTCTGTAGCTCCGGGCAGATTAGAGAGCAAAGCTGAAACCCAAGCCCCTCTGAAAAGCAGTTTGTTCAGGTTCAAGATTATTGAATAGCATTTCTGCTACCGACGTGTGGCCTTGTTTAAAACTATAGTTAATATGACAGCCGAGAACGGCCAAGGTCCAGGGCTGCATCGCACGGAAACTCATTAAACGCTAAAGCAACTGCTTCATGTCCCTTGAGCTTCTCAGCAAGCTTTAACCCCAGGAACTCTGGAAGCTCTTGGGAAGCTGTGATTATGAAGAACTGGGCATTTCTTTGACATTTTTTAGTCACTAGCACAAGATTTTTTTAGCTTGGCTATTCTGCTCCTTCAGCCACACACATTTACCAGCTATCTCCACAAAAGTCATAAATCTTAATAGCATCATTTACACTTCTTAGTATTGCCACAGACATTTCATAAGCTAGGCTCAAAATCACCATCCCATTTTAGGGAGAACTGATTTTTCTGGACTGAAAAGATGCTAACACCTTCTTGAGCCCGAATGTGTTAGCCTCTTCTGTTCACTAATTACCTTTCAACATAGATGTTCCTTCCCGTCCCAAGGGAGTAGAGGCTGCACAGTATGTGGTAGCATGAAATCTGCACGTCACCCACTGCAGAGAATAAAACAGAGCGGCCATCAGTGCGGATCAGTCACGGCTCCCCACCTCCTGCACACGAAAAGGGTCTACCCACCGGGAAAACACGTTTGCATCACCGGGAGCCAGAGATCTTTCTCCCCTCCTCCCCCTCCCCCTCCCCACAGGGGTAGGGGGTAGAAACCCTTTCTACCCAGATGCGAATTACTGAACTGGGCGAGAAAACTCTGAGGAAGACTCGCTGCATGGATCAGGGGACCAGTGAGTCCTTCATTTGAGCCTTCTTCCCCAATAGAGGGCAACACTTTAGCCAAATTTTATCCAGAGGAACATTTCTTTGCTTTGAAAAGAAGAATTAGAGAAATCTGAAGTTTGAATGAGCCTTGCCTTTCGTTCATTTCCTAGGAAGATACGTACAATGTCCCCACCTCTTTGGAGACAGAGCAAATAGAGCAAAACTCCTCATGTTCCCCTGTCCCAAGTTCTCTGAGGGGAGTTTTTCAAAAGGCCATTTAATCAGATAACGATTTTGCCACATTTCCTAAAAAAGGGGTATGTTCTACCTAGCAACTCACAAAGTTTATCTGCAGGCTACATGCTCTTGTTAATATCTGAAACTCATATAACAAGGCAGAGACTAATTCAGCACAATGAGAACTAATTTAATTTTTTTGTCTTTTAACAAGGAGGTGTATTATTTCCATGACACAAAATAACGAGTTCGGATGTTCCTCCACCAGTCCCCCAACCCCATGGAAATAACTGATTTTCAGTCGTTCAGGGACACGGAAGGCACAGCCTGAGCTACTGACAACTGGCTAAATCAAATTACGTCCTGTGCCAACATTTAAAGTGAGAAATGGAAGCGTGGCAGCAGAATATCTGCACAAGGGGCCTGTACGTGGTACTCCATGGAAACTGCAGTAAAACCAACTGACTGTGGCCTTCCAAAGGCCCAGAGGAAACCTTAGCAGCTTTCCTCTGCCCCTGGTACTTTGTGAATAAATCAGGGCTTCTTAACGGGAAGACTGGCGTCTGAAAAACCCTGGGAGCAAACCCTATCTCCTGCTGGATCACTCAGATAACCTGTTCGAATGAAGAGGAGCGGAAGGCTGGGAGCTAAACCAGTGAGTGAAAAATTCTGGGCCTGAATAATAGCGGGAAAAGATGAAATATTATATACTCAAATTTGGGGGATTTCTTCCTGTCCCAGAGTCTACTGCTTGATTTTTAAATCTAAGAAGAAAAAAAGTACGGAATGATGGTCTCTCTGCTCCCCCCTCAAGGTCAGCCTCAGCGACTGAGCCAGGCCATTCCTGTGGACACGCGCTCATGCCCGCAGGGTGCACAGCAGTCTGACTCACAGAGTAAATCGGCCCCAAACTGATGCTGCGCCACGTGCTCAAAGATGGACGTCAGGATGGGGAGCAGTGCCACCGTGGTATAGTTAATGTTCTGAGAGACGCCTTTCATCTGCGTTCTGGAGTGCGTAAACTTCCCGAGCTTCAGGTTTTCCGAAGTCTTCTCTAAGTCTTCTGCGGCGTTCTCGAAGAAGGCTCGTAACCCGGCCTTCACCAGCTCTGAGCCCGACTTCATGACAGTCCTGTAAGCAAACAGCGCTCAAAACCAGAAGCAAACTCCAAACCTTTGGCCAGCCACCTTCTCGGAACTGGTGACTTGCAGTGTGAGCTGGGCAGACATTTGACACTCCAGTCACCTGATGACGTGTATCAGAAGTGGAGGGGGTCATTAGGTCCAGGAGAAACCTGGACCACAAAGTACAAAGAGGCCTGGCAACTGGACGGTATGCTCGGTTCAAGGGACTCTGTGTCCAACTCCTCAGGAAACACAGAGGACGATTTAGAATGAAATGGATATTGGCCACCTGCTATACCCATCATGGCTACATCCTCAAATATTAATTGAAAGGACAGTGAGGAGAGTTCTTGCAGCTCACCATGAGATAAGCAACTTTTATAAGGTTTAGTGAGACATGCTGGCTCTCCTATGACATAGGACCTGCTCAGAGAGCGAGAACAACGGAGTAAGTTAACTGGAGCTTCGATTTCTATCAGCGCGCAGGGCGGTCCTCACTTGGAAAAAGGAGAGAGAGAGGGACAGCCAGCCCCTTGTAAAACAGACAGCTTAGGCACTTCACCGACAAAACCACACAGGGGTGAAGACTGGCTGTGGACAGCTGAGGTTCGCCCACAAGAACAGTTTTATAAACCTTCGATTTGGAACAGAACCTGTAAGTCATCCATTATTTTCTGTAATTCTACATCTTCTTCATAGGATTATGACAGGCTGGCTAAGGACAGTTGCTTTATAGCTACAGCATTTTCACGATCACCCAATTGATGAGAAAAATAAAAACAAGGAAAGCCAGCGAGGCTTGCTCCCGTCCTGCGAGTCTTCATGAGCCACCACCTGCCACCTCCCTAACTCTCCTGTCGCAGGATGTCTCAGGCCCGGCGATCAAACACACTGCCCTACATTTTTAAAAAATGGACTCCCTCTCAAGGCATCCCGCGTTTCTGGGAGAAAAGTTTCCTCGCCCCCGTTGAAAGGGATTTTAGTCCCTTGGGAGGCTTTGGTCTGACCTGCAAACTTTGTGCCGCCCCAATATCTCCACAATGCTTGTTTCTCTCGAACCCCTGAACTCCCGATTACACTTAACTCTGAGTGTGTGTGTGTGTGTGTGTGTGTGTGTGTGTGTGTGTGACTACTCTTTGACTCTTTGTTTGTAGTGGGTTTTCATCTCATGGCTGCTCCAGGTTGCTGCCTCTCTCCTGCAGCAACCTGAGCAGCCATCCATTTGGGATGGATGTCGTCCTCTCAACTTGGACATGAGTGTGCTAAAGAAAGCTCTCTGTCAGCTGGCTGTTCCCATGGCTTGTCTCTTTTTTTGTCTCCTCACATATAAAGTATTTCTCTTATCAGCATACACATATGACTTCCTTTCCCATTCAGCTGTCTGTTCTACCCGGCCCTCGGGCCTCAGGCTCACTCTCTGTCTCTGGCCCTGTGGTAATCGCATCCCCCCACACGGACTTCCCGGGCCACCGCCGAGAGCTATGGCCCCCCTCTCCTGGGGGGGGCGGCCTGGCCACCCATCAGGCAGCTCTTGCTTTTTTGGTGGGGAATGAGGCACAGAGTGGTGCTTTGCCACATCATACATTTCGTCTTCTGAAGGTGAACTTCTCAGTAAGAGACGACAAGAACGATCAAACGCTTGGTTTTCAGCCTTCAGCATATGCCCTGGCAGTGGCCCTCCGTCATGGGGACGGGGACACGGAGGAGAAGTGCTCGCGTCAGGGTAAGACCTGTCCTTTCCCCGTCTGCCTCTCTCCAGTGCAGTCCTGGGGGACAGCAGGAGTGTTGAGGAACGACTGGAACCCCCCGGGCAGACTCACCTCGTGTCGAGCGTCTGAGCTAAGATGTGAAGGCAGTTCACCATTGTAGCAGAATCGCTCCCTAGAACCAAAAGTATCACCTGTGACTCCCTGAACCCTTCAGCCTTTCAAACACAGTCTTATCAATATGCACAAACCAGAGCCCAGCACAATCAACCGCCGATACACAGACACCCCACACGCGAGGTCTGTGCTCAGGGACAATGCATTTATCTCTGGCCTGACACATCCGCTTTATGATGAATGGAGGAGGCGGAGCTTAAAACATTCACTGGGGTGGAAAATCAGAGCTGTTAAGGGGATAGGGAGGTCATTTATCATCCTTCAGACCAATTTTCTATGGCAAATTTAGGTGACACCTTCGTCCTCAGGCTTGGGTGTTCTGTGGGAGACACACGCAGAAAGGCAAAATGCGAGCTCAGGGGAACTAGAGGGAGGAGCGCAGCCCTTGGCAGGCCCCTTTTCACTCACCAAAGAGGGAAATCCTGTGCCGAACAAGAGCAGCAAGTTTGCAGAACAGGCTGAAGCAGAAAAGAGCGTGAGTCGGAGAGGCACACAGACTCGAGGATTGATTTGTACCTCCCCCGGTCCCCCCCCCTCACCCCCACAAAACAAAGGACACTGAGTGGCACTCTGGGAAGATGCTCTGTGCTCTTCTCAAACAGGCC
This sequence comes from Artibeus jamaicensis, assembly GCF_021234435.1. NCBI lineage: Eukaryota > Metazoa > Chordata > Mammalia > Chiroptera > Phyllostomidae > Artibeus > Artibeus jamaicensis. The sequence goes on from NW_026521221.1 coordinate 689,766, forward strand.
TCTGGACCACACCAGGAACACACGCTGCTCTTGGAGTCTTGCTGGAGAGTCGTGAAAGATACCTCATGGGCGGCTCCAACCTTACAGAAAACAGTCCTTCCGGAACAGTCAAGTACTTTGTAGAGAGACAGTTGTTGCAAACCATCCCTTACTATAGGGATGATCAATGGAGATTCTGGGAGGAGGCACCGTGTCTCCATTGCTGCAGTGGACGGCGAGCTGTTTTGCAGCCTTCGCTAGGGTGTGAGGGCTTTGCTGGGAGGTGGGTGAGAAGGTGGGGCTGGAAGAAAGTTAGTGGTTCAGGTGTGGGCAATGCTGTGTTGAACCGAACATGTAAGCAAGTGCTTTTCACTGTCATTTCCCATTAGTGGCTGGGCCTGACCAGCCTGCCGCCCTAACTGTGTCCTTGGAGCCTAGGGAAGCTGCGTACTGTGCTTTTGTGCTTTCTGCCCCCACTCTGTGCTTTCTGATGGCATTTGCTGCCCTGGAAGCCCTTGTCCAGGGCTGTGTCTCACCGTTTTACTTTCCACAGTGCCAAATGGAGGGCTTTGTGTAGTTAGAAAAGAGCCCACACATGTTTCTAAAAGTTCGATGTTTCTAAAGTTCCGCGTTACTGACGGACCCCATCCAGGGGCGCCAGGCCGCCCTCCCACCTGTGTCTCCGGTTGGTGGGAGGAGGTTCCCCAGAACTCTGATGGCACTCAACACTAGCACACCTCGACAGGAGCCCGGCAACCCCCTCGGGGAGCGGTCCTTCCTGGTGGAGCAGAAAGAGGGAAGGCTGCCTAAAAACCTGGGCACTGGCCACGGGACTCCAAGGTCAGGCTGAATTCCTTCCCGATCTCGTGGGCTTCATGCCCTACACAGGGCCAGAGTCTCAAGTTAGAGGGCAGCTTGAATGGAGAAGAAATATATCCTGAGTACTGGTGGGGATGAACACTTGCTCACCTTTCAGAGGTTTTCAGGAATACCCTGGGCCTTTCTGGGCTGTCTCCTAGAAATCACAGCCAAAGTCCCTACTGGTTAGTCATTTTTCTTTTTTTTTTTTTTTTTGCAGTAGAAATCATTTGGAACCCCTGCCTTGGAGCTTCTATTAACTCAGAATAATAGAAATTTGGCAGTCAGCTAGTGTGAAATTAAATAACGGACTGCTCCTTTTTTCCTTTTCCCACTGCGTTTGTTTTTTTTTTTGGAGCTGTAAATCTGGTAACTCGCGGAGTTGGGGGAGGGGCAGCCAGGCGGAGCACCAGGTCCTGAGGCTCCGCCCCGACAGGCTGGGCTGGCGGTGCAGCCGCCTCCTGGCGCAGTGCGTGCGTTAGTTTTCTCACCTGTAAGTAGTATTCACACTACCCTCAGTTTTTAAAAAGGGGGCTGATAAACTCACTTATTTTTGGTGAGATAAACGCATGCTCTGTATAAATACAAAAGAGCATTTTCCCGGCTGGAGCAGATGGTTCGGTTGCTCGATCCTAATGCTAACATGGTTCCCCCGCTGTGAGAGGCGCTTGCCCAGGTGTGCTGAGGCCTGGGAAACCTCCACGGGCTCCGGTTTGTCCCCTGGGGTGCCCAGGACTCTAGAAGCGTTGTCCTTAGAGTCCCCTCAGATTTTGAAGGTGATAAATTAAAGGGGTCCCAGGAGAGCGAGTGTGGAACGCCCTGGTGAAGAGCATCTGAACTGGAAGAGGTGGGGCGGGGGTAGAAGCTGCAAACTGGCGGGGTCCGGAAAGGCGCGCACTTTCCGCGTGGCAAACCACTGCTGGGGCTGAAAGCTATTTGCAAGGCTGATCAGCTCCAGGTTGTATTTCAGCCGTGACAAGAGGTGCCTGGCTGAACAAATGTTACATTTCCATGAATTAATAATCTAAAAAAAAAACAGGTGAAGAAAACAGACGCACCTGCCCTCTGTTGGATTATCTGAGTATCTCACTTTGCCCCTCAGTTCCCCACCTTTTTGCAAAAACACACTGGTGCATCCTGAGAATATTTAGGAAATGTTAGCCAGTAACTGATTCCAAGTGTATCTCATTTTGATAGCATGGGCTCCTCCTTTCCTAACGAATGAGATTAAGCAGTGACTGTGCAGGGAAAATGGCACTCAGTCTGACAGACAGCACTGGGTTTTCAATGTTGCCCTCATTTACTCTCCAGGACACTTGAGGCTCTGTGGTCCACCTGACCGAACCCCAGTTTCTTCACCTGCAAAGTGGAGGTCATCATACACAGCTGTCTTAGAATTCTGAGCATGGTGGTGACGATGCACAAGTGGACCATGACGCTTACAAATGAAAAATTAGGCTCACTGTGGAGCCATACCATGTTTAATAAATGTTAGCTCTGTCCTCATATTGAATATCTTCCCAAACAGGGTGACACCCTATGGCTTGGCCCTCTTTAAGTATTATGTCTGCAATTCACCATCAGCAGATGCTAGGGAAGGAGTCAATAACCTGCTTTTATTACAATCCTTAACTCTTTGGTGTGTAGGAGTAGAACCCCTTCCCTGTCATTCATAAATCAAACACCAAGAGACCCTGAGGCATGGTGGGATCCACCTCTTAGCCCACGGTGGCAAACACGAGGCCCGAGGGCCAAATCCTGCCCTCCACCTTGTTTTATCTGGCCCAGCACCTGGTTTCTACCTGGCAGCAGCACTGAGCTCCTTGCCCTTAGTTAAGGAGTAGTTGCATTGATACAGTCCTAAAATTACATTCTGCCCTCTGAAGGCAACCACGAGGCTGATGTGGCCCCCGGTAAAAATAGACTGACAGCCCTGTGTTAGCCCGATCGGGACACGTCCCTTTGGTTCTGATCTCTGCTGAGGAATCAGCCTGCTCTGCCCAGTGAAATGTGAAGGGGGCTGGTGGTTTTGATGAAAAAAATTTCCTGTTACGAATTTAACTTGAATCATGTTGCTCTGGATTTCAAATCTCAGATCGCCTACACCAGAACCTGTAAATCTGATTCTATTTTTAAATTTTAGTCTTAAAAAGCCAGATAAGAGTGGAATTGAAAACAGTGTTCATCTGCGTCTTTTCAATGATGCGTGTTTGCTTTCCCTAAGCTTCAGAATTAACTTCGGCTTTTTCTAAATGTTATTTCAGCAGAGAAGTTGACCTGATATACAAATTTTTCCCCAGCTCGACTGAAACCCCCAAACAGTGCACTTTCCTTGGTTGTCAGGATAATCACATATAGATAAGCATGAATAAACTTCCTTTCGAGACCAAGGTGATAACCCAAACCTCTAAGCTACCGACCATCAGCATACAGTTCATTTCTCCAAAAGACTCAGTCTCCAGGCATCTGGAGTTTCATGTAATTCACCCCAGCACTGTGACCTTCTCTTTCCTCTGCAGACTCACCTGGCCACCATCTCTTTCTCCTTGTGGGAGGCATACCCGCCGCTGCCGAGGGGCTTCAGAGGGGACGACAGGAAGTAGAGGCGGTGGTTGGTGAAGTACTGGTCGACCAGTGGGAGGAGAACCTGCAAAACCCACCAGAAATTAACTTCCAGGAAGCCAGCCAAAGCCCTTCCTGTGGGTCCATTGAGAAAGTTCATTCCCAGTGAGCAAAAAGCCTCTGAACTCTGTCCTGACATTTCCAGGAAACTCGACCCAGTGATTTTCAGTTTCCAACACATTTTCCTTATGCCTGGAACCAGAAGTCATGGGGACATGGGAAAGGACAGGGCCACCAACTAAGGGCCCAAAGATATATGAGTACAGACCCAAGTCACCATTCTCAGGGGAGGCCTGTGGACACCTGCACTGAGATGCAGCCTCTGGGGCATGGCATCTCACAGGCTCTCCAGAGACTGAGCTAGCAATACTAGCCTCGTCCATTCTGTCCCTGCGACTCAGAGCAGGGCTGCCCCAGGGCCGCCTGTGCAATCAGTCCTCTGGGCTGTCTAGCAGAGACTGCCCACTAGCACCTGGATTCATTCTCCCCTTCTTTCTCTTAGCAACAGAAACCCCTGGGTTTTAGCTGGGCACAGACTAGAGGATGCATTCTAACTAATGGGATAGAACTTAAAAAAGTAGCAGCTTGCCTTCCCCTCTCCTGTCCCCCTTTCCCACAGATGTGGTACAGGTGAGCCTGTCTGGACCACACGGGCAGACACAGATCACACCTTAGGAGATGGTGGAGCATTGGAGAAGATCCTGGAACCCTGGGTGATGGCATGGAGCCGGACAGGCTGCCTGCCTCCTCCAACCACCCCCTGCCTCGGGAATATGCCACAGAAGAGAAATATGTGTCTGTCTCATTGAAGCCATGGGAGTTCTGGATATCTCTGTCGGGTCAGCTTAACTTGTGCCCTGAACTGTAAAGATCCTAAGAAGAAAGTAATTTGGTCAAGTACAAACAGTCACTTACTTTGGCAAAGAATTTGATCTCCTGGTCATGGGGAGACCTTTCCGTTTTCCCGCTGCTGACAAGGGCTTCTGCAAGGACACAAGTAACGCAAAGTTGGCCAGGTGGCCAGAGTTAAACAACAAAGACCACACGGTCCCAGAAGTTCAGAAACATGGAAGCCATTTGATTTTTACAAAGTATCTTGTATTTTACACAGTACTTTACAATTGTGCTGGTTAGTTCTTTCTTGTGTCAATTCTCTCAGCTGTTTCACTACCCTTTTCTCTATTTATTTATTTTCCCTTTCTCCACCTAATTGATGAGAAAGGAGCTTCAGAAAAGGTAAGTCATGGGCTCAGAGTCTCAAAGCAAAACAAAGGGAAAGTTAAAGTAGGACGAGCTACATGAAAAACGACAAATGGTTCAATCAAACCCAGCAGGGAAACCAAGGACTAAACCAGTGCGTGTGTGGGGGAGCCTAGGGGATTTCTTTCCCGGAACCATGGGCCCAAATGAATCACAAACAGCTGTGGTATAAAGGCCTCATTCCTTGATGAAGAAATGTAAAATTCTGTGATATCATGAGGTACTATGAGAAGCATACGGGTTTGTGACATTTTGCAATGAGACTTACCCAAGTGGGCAATAAACTCTTGAGCAGAATCAACGTATTTCAGGATCTTCTTCAGAAATTTATAGGCAAACCTCTTTTCCATGGAGGAGGCATCCAGCTCCATGTCCTTCACAGCTCTAGGTTGGAAGCGGGTAAACCCGGGAAGCAACAGAGATGATGATGTGACTTTGGCGCACCCACGGTCCTACCCACGCTGACTCTGTTTTCCACACGTGACCTGGCTCATCTGACTTCCCTTTGCCCACAGAACCCGCCTCGCTGCGCCTGCACCTGTACTACAACGATGTCTGGAAAGGCTTTTCGAAGAGATCTTCATCGTGTGATCAATGAATACTGAGCCGGGGATAAATCAGAGAAGTGAGCAGGAATCCCAGCCCCCATGAACTTACATGCTGTCGACCTCCACAGACAACGTTTAAAACAGGGTAGAAAGGATACGGAATGATAGATGCCACTAAGCTTCGTGGAAACAGGAAAACTGAAGCAGGATGACGGGCCGGGTGTGTCTGAGGTGGGGAGAGCAGCCGGCGGTGTCAAACAACACTCGGTGCTGCTCTCATCGGGAGGGGAGCGTTGGAGTAAAGGATCGAGGGAGGGAGAGGATGAGCTATAGACTCTGGGGAACGAGCTTTGCAGGCACAGGGAGAGGAGACGCAAGGGTCCCGAGGTGGGAGCATGCACGCTGCGGAAGGACTACGGCAGAGGCCGGTGTGCACGTCATGGGAGTGACCAGGCAGCCGGGGGTGGAGTGGGGCGGGGAGTAGGGGCAGGCAGTGGAGTAAGTCAGGAGGGCCCTGGGCGCCATCCTTCAAATTTTGCTTTTGCTCTGAGATGGGGAGCTATGGAAAGTTCTGCAGTGAATGACGACATGATATGATTTACGCTGTGACCGAATTACTTTAGTTACCAGGTTTGGACTTGACTATGGGGACAAGGGTTGCAACAGGGAGCACAGGTAGGAGGCTCTTTTAGCAATCATGGTGACAGCATGGAGGTGGTGAGAAGCGGTCAGATTCTAGGTATCTTAAAGGTAGAACCATAGAACTCCCTGAAGGATTGGGCACTGGTTGGGAGAATCGGAGAAGAGCCAGGAAGAATGAATGGGCTGTCACCGAGTGATGGGGAAGCGAGGATGGTGCAGGGCAGAGGTGTCGGCAGCAGGAAACCCGGAGTTCTCCTGGTGACAGGGATCTGGCTTCCTCACCTGTACCCCCAGGTGTCTGCCACAGGCCCTGGCAGGTGGTAATGGCCACTAGGACATGTTTGCTAAACTCAATGATCTTTCTCCTTTTGCCTCCTATTTCCCTGATTCTCTTTTTAGTTATAGTAAAGAACTTTTCATTTCGGTGAGCTAGTTATTTGTCAGCAAATCACAGTGTGCACTCATCTTGGTACTAAGAACAGGGTTCAAGTGACGGTGGGTGTCTTTCTCAAATGCGTCCTCGGAGGCGTCTCCCGCTGCCTGACCTTTCCCATTTGACAACATGGCGCATAAGTTTTGTTATTTTTTTCATAGGATGTACAGTAGAAATAACTGTCTAAGTTTTTATTTGGATTTCTGCTATTCAGAGGCAAAAATTTCTTTTGGGAGGAATGGCTGGACCAGAATAAAACCTCCAGCCTGTGTTCCTTCCACAAAGGACTCAGCACGCAGGGCCCTACAGAGCACAGCCCGCGGCGGCGGGCGTGGGACCAGCGAGAGAAGACCGGCTCCACTTTGCAGACGCGAGCAGCCAAGACCAGTCTCATGTAAAACGTTCACCTAGACAATTCTGACAGACGAGTCCAGATAAAACGCCTCAGGAGATCACCGTTCATCCAACGCCCCCCACTGCCTGCACCTGCATCTTCCTAGGGATCGGTTTCTTCCTTCAGAGACTGTGTGTGAGCACGGCTCACTGTTGTTACCGCATAACTTAATGAAATACCACATACACAACTAAGTTAGGGTGTCAAGAGGACTGTTGATTCTACGAGAACGAAGCTGCACATTTTGCAAAGACCTGCGATAGCAAATTTCCACACACATGGAATTTGAAGTAGGTGTGGGTGAGAAAACTGTGAAAGGAAGGGGAGGAAATGGAAATGAAACACCCAGAAGACACTGCACGCACACGGTTTTGCATGAGCCTTGATTCTGGCTTGGACGGTGCACTGTGGGTGTGGCCTGTGGTCCAGTGGAGAGGACAAGATACAAAGGAAGGCCCTGGCCCACAGCACAAGACTTGTGAACAAATGCACGTTGACAAGTTTAAAGTTAAAATGGAGTGTTTATGGTACACATGTATAATTCATCATAACTCTTTGCTGTTATTGATTTTTCTGTTAATGTTTCCTCAATTACAGTTTGCATTCGGTATTATTTTGTATTCATTTCAGGCGTACAGCAGAGGGGTTAGACAGTCAGATACTGTACAAAGTGACCCCCCCTGATGTTTTCAGTACCCACCGTGCCCTGTGCACAGTGATCACCGCATCACTGACCACTTTTCCTGTGCTGTACTTTACGTCCTTAGTGACTATTCTGTCACTGCCAATCTGTACTTCTCAATTCCTTCACCTTTTTCACCTAGTCCCCCAACCTGCCTCCCTTCTGGCCACCTTTGGTCTATTCTCTGTAGGCATGAGTCTGTTTCTGTTTCGTTTTGTTCATTTACATTGTGCTGTAATTGATTTTTAAAACTGGTATTGACTGGTTCTGTTTATGTCAGAAAAGAGGGCTTCATCCTGCAAAATAAAACTTTTCTTATTTCCCAAGACTCACCTGCTATCCTTGTTCTGATCCATTTTTTTTAACGTTTCTTTTCTTCATTATTTTTTTAGATTGTTCTTTTTTCTAACTGTTGCTGTTCAAGTACAGTTGTCTCCATTTCACCCCCACCACTCTCCTTTGCCCCACCCACCCCCGCCTCCCACCCTCAATCCTCCCCCTTTGGCTTTGTCCATGTGTCCTTCATACATGTTCCTTGACGACCCTTCCCCTTCTTTTCACAGGCAGGTAATTAAACCCCTGAAGAGGGAGAGGCCACACCTATAAGCCTGCCCAGCCCCATGGATGTCCCCTGGAAGATGACTTACCTAGAAACCACGATGCCATTCACTTGGAGGAATTTAAACAGGTCCTGTGCTTTCTCTCGGTCCCTAAACTTTTCCTTGGCGGTCAGGGTGTCATATGGTACCAAAAGAGGGTGACTGCCACCACCTGGGTCAGTAAGACGAGAGCTGACGACCTATTTGTCACTTCCTTTGCAATTCCGGGGGAAACACACCTGCTCCCCAGCTCAGCTTCCGGGGTGGGGGGTGTTGTGAACCGGGCTTACCTTTGCTCTCCAGCTCCAGCTTCTTCTTCTTGGCCCAGATGTTGTGATAGTTCTCAGCTATGACCTCCACCATTCCCTGTGTCCCCAGGGAGAGAGCCATCAGAGACCGAGCGAGAGCAGTGGGCTCCTGTCTGCCAGGCAGCTCCAGGCAGCCTCGGGGGCAAAGCTCCACCAAACGTTCATGGCAAGGCACGCGACTGTCTCCCCTCATTATTAATGAGTCTGTGCTCATGCACCTCATTAGTTTTATATCTTCCTGTACACACAGAAGACAATTTCGGATTCTGCCCTTCCTTTGTGACTTATGATCCTGGCGGTTTGATGCATTTAGGAGAAGCGCACGTTCCCAGGTGGAAATGAATTCTGGTGGCTCTCCATGTATCACGGGAGCTCAGTCTCTCCCTCCTGACCCGGGATGAGGGAGCTGGAAGTGGGGGTGAAGCGAAAGTCTAGAAGCCCTGAACGCCTTTAGCTTAGCAAGCTAAAAACAGTCTTGTCTTAGGAAAAATCACTGCCAGTAAGATTTCTTAGAATTTATGTTTATAAGATTCATTAGACAGTGACCTGGAACGGTGTACTTTACACAGAAACCTTCTCCGAAGTCAGAAGAACCGGTCTGGTGGGCTCCGTGAGGAGGAGCTGGCCCTGGCTGGGGCCTCTCGTGGCCACCAGTGCGAGTGGGGGGAGGAGCAGGCTGAATGCTCAGTTTCATCTCCTCGGTTGTGTGTCCCTAAGTCCTACAACGATTGCACATCTGCACCATCGGGGACTCGAGTGGACCCGCTGCAGGATATGCAGGTGCCCTTGTGGCTGGGGGACCTGCAGGGGCGGAAAGTGCCCCCAAGCCGGGCGTCCGTTCACAGACTTTCTCCTAGCTGTTGTTAGCTCTCTGTTGGGTTTTGGTACAGAATTTGTTTGCTCTTCCCTTTAATGAGTGATTACCTGTTATATGATGTCCCTGGCAGAAGTACAAAACCTCACTTTCTCAGATGATTGGCTAATTCCGCTGAGCCCTTCCCTGCCCAATGGGTCCCTTTTCAATTTTTTATATTTTTGTGGTGATATGTTCTAGGCATTCTTTCCCTTCTCCTTGATCTTTAAAAACAATTTAAAAAACCTTGGAGGGTAATATATTCTGCACTTGAGAGCGTTTAGAGAGCAAGTCGCCCTGTTTGGGGCTGCGGGCACTGACCTGGAGCTCTCTGGAGAGCGCCACGTTGGAGAAGTCCGGAGGGGCGGGGCTGTAGCTGTTGCCCTAGGAAGGCGAAGGCAGAGTCAGGGGCTGCCCTGACTTGCCCTATTCTTCCCAGCACCCCACTCAGCTGCTGACGATGTATCCCGAGGGGTCCCCAGGCTCATGGCTGGTGGTCCTGGCCTTTGGAACCCCAGGGAGAAGAATGTCCCCAGGCTCTCCTCCGTGGCTTAGACCGGCCCAGCGTGGGCCTCTGTCATACCTGGCTGGCCTGGGACGTGCTCCGAAGCTTCTCGTTTTCCCGTTGTTGAACGAGGGCTTCTCCTTCTTTGGTCCTCTCCACAGTCCAGCCCACAGCCAGCATGGTTTTCAGGGACTCTCTGGCTGGCCAGCGATAAATTTCCTTCTCCTGGAAGAAATTTGAGCAGAAGAGCTTTGCAGAGCGCACCTCAGCACTCTGACTGGCCGGTCTCCCTGTGGAAGTCGGGTTCCACACTGGATGGGTGGTTCTGGTTCCAGCTTCCTCTCACCAGGTCCGAATCCCCTGTGCACATCTCCCCACCCGAAACACGCAATCCGTCTTTCTGACGTTTTTAAATGTGAGGCCCTACCATCCACTGCCTCCAGAGGGAAGGAACCAGGCATCACCCACAGTTTGTGGACAACGAGGAGCAAGAACAGAGAGTGACTTTTCTTGTTGTAGTAGCTGTGTGTAAAGGACTTCGCCAGAAGGCGTCCACACAACGCTCTCCTTTGAGCCTGGGAAACAGTGTCTTAGACTGAGAATTCCCTTCAGACCTGTGCACAGTTTCACTGGTGGTCAACGTGCACACACACACACACACACACGTGTGCCATCCTGCGTGGGTGACACTAGACCCAAAGCGTACAGAGGACTGGTCACAAGGCAGGAATTCAGAGTGGGGTTGAACCCTAGTTCTTAACTGAAAAAACCCAAGGGACCTGCCCATATTTCCTTGGGGACCCTCTTCTCTCCTTCATTTTCCACGGTTGACACTTCTTTCTCTTTGAGTTTTCCCCAGCAATTCACCCTTCTCTCCACCTCAACAATCTAACAAAAGCCTTCCTAGTTCAGTTGCCAGCGAAGTACAGTGTATTTCGGCCCAGCCTGCAAGTGCTGACCAGTGCTTCTCTCTCCACCAGGCGCTCCGAGCCTCAGAACAGACCCTGTCGCTGGGCTCTTGGGAACGTCAAGGGACAGGAAGGGGCCCCAGGGGAGCTCCCGAGGGGTTTAGGGAGTCCGTGAAAGTCTCTAAGGAACGGGAGGATGAGTGTGCCCTAAATGGACATTCGGAGACAGTCCCCAAGGCAGGACGGCCAGCACAGCCGCTCAGTGCTACCCGAGGCCGGTCCCTTACCTTCTCTGTCAACGTCTTGAAAGGCCTTATCAGCGGGTGGGTCTTCACGTTTTCGTCCAGGGAAATTCCGTATTTCCATCCGTTCTGACTCTGCAGAAATGTCCTCAGTTCAAATATTCTCAGCACCCAAAGGGCCCTGCTCTGTGACCCAAACCCCGGCTTCTATTTTCACTAAACGAATGGCAATGATGGAATGTGACAGAGCTTGGAAATTGGCCTCTCCCCACGTCTACCCGACCCATGAAGGCTGTGGGGCTTCCTGCCCCTGGGTTCCGAACTCTGCTCCTTTCTCTCTCCTTGTTTTAGCTGCTGTCCCCTCCACTTACTCGCCTGTGTTTCAGTCTCACTACAGACAGAAGGATGTTTCAAAAGACCGGAGAGCAGTGCTTCTCAGGTCAGTGCGTTATGTTCACGGGCAAAGACAGAAGTCAAGGCTAAAGGCACGCGAGGGCGGGACCCCCCCAACCACTGCTTTCCTTGCCCACCAACTACACAGCAAAACTGGGGCAATGTGTGTTTCCCAGAGTCACAGCAGTTTGTGAATTTTAAGAGTCATCCAACAAACACTGTTTGAATGTCTACTAGTGCCCCTGGACTCTGCCCCAGGCATTGTGGATACAGGCAAGTGAGAGCCCCTGATCTCCATAAATAACCTCACAGCTGAAAGACTCTCCCTGGGTGATCTAATCGGAGCCCACAGTCTGTAAGAGGGCTAATCGCAAAGCAGTATGTGCAGCCCAGACCTCCCTCCCAATTTCCAAACCCCTTTAAGCTCCGCTCAGATGTTTCCAAGGCTGCCTCTGGTGTGTCCGGCACAGAGTGAGCATTTTACTCCGTTGTCTACACCACTGCCAGTTGGTATTTATAAAATCACCCCGGTCAGGGCACGCCACTGCTTTAAAACTGTCTGATTCCCAGCTGCCATCCTGGTAAAACGCAAACTCTTCCTGGCCTCTAGAGCCACAGTGAAGGCCTGGCCGACCTGCCTGGACACATCTCCTGTTCTTCTGCTGCCACCGTCCTCCCTCTGTGGACCTGCCATGCGCCCTACGGTCCCCTAGGGCCACCACGCTTGCCCTCGCCCCCCTGGATCTGCACCCGCTTCCCCAGCCCCGATCACGTTCGGCCGATGTCGCCAGCTCCAAGAAGCGCCCCTGGTCCCCACTAGCGGCTGCCCCTGGTGCTCCAGCCCTGAGCTCGGCCCGCCACAGCAGGGACGGGCTGGGCCAACGACCCACACCACCGTGGCCAGTCTATTCTGTTCCTCCCACAGGACTGTAGGGTTCTTTTATTTCTAATTAACTTATTTAAAACATTTTTCGACTACAGCTTACTTTCAGCGTTACTGCGTGTTAGTTTCAGCCCAGAGATGAGACAACCACAGACTCGCGTTCCTGCCGAGTCTCGGCCGTTCCAACATCTCCGAGTACATTCCCGGTGCACTTCCCGTTGTGACCGCTTTGTAACCCCCACTCTGCAGTCTCCGTCCCTTCGCCCCTGTGGCCCAGCCCCCGCTCCTGCTCCCCTCTGGCAATCACCAGCCCGGTCTCTGTCGGGCCGTCCGGTTCTTGGGGACGGGCACGATATTTTTTCTTGTTAGATAATTAGTGCCCTCCTGGCCATGGGGGGCCAGCCCGTTTTTCCGAAAACATGAAGCGCACAGCCCAGTGGAAGAGAGAGAGTAACCAAGCACCGCACCAGCAGATGAGCAGTCAACAGCTGGTACAAATGTGTAGCTTTGTAAACAGTACTACGTAAGCTGCTCTAAAGACACCGTGATGGAAAAGAGCAAGGTGCTAAGAGGGCCCATAGCTGAGAAGTCTGGGCAAGAGGCATCCGAGGAAATCACACCCGGACGGGGGTTTGAGGGACGAGTTGACAAGCGGTGTGTGCACACGTCCGAGTGCAGACGGGCGCCTGGCTCAGACGGAGGCGGGTCTCAGGCACCTGTAGTGGGTGTGTGTCGGGGGAAGGGAGGTGGGAGAAGAAGGGCATGTGGCTGGAGGGCAGAGGGTGAAGGGAGAGATGAGGCTAGAGATGGTACGCAGTGCCTATCAGGTCTTACTAAAGATTTTGACCTTTGTATTAAAAATAGCTAGAAGCTATTAAGGAACTTGAATGAGGAGAAGGGGCTGTAATGGAGCACGGCTGCAGGCTAGGACCACGTGTACACACTGAAACTGCCGCCGGCCCGCAGTGTGAAGAGTAGGCAGGAGACAGTGCTCAGGGGCAGAGTGCTGAGACAACCACGATCCTCCGGGCCAAAGCCACGGGGTTGGGATAGAGAGAGCTACTCAAGGCAAGAGAGACCAGGGAGGTAAATCCACAGGGCTTAGTGATGGACTGGCCATTGCTCTGGGTGCACTGGGTGCCGTTTTTCCCTGTTTCACAGGCTGACCAGCATATGTAAAGAGCGCCGAGAAAATAACAAGCTCTTGAGCGAGGTCCAGCCGACTGCTGAATCCAGCCACACCTGGCCGACCATCTGTTTCACAAACGCAGCTTCACTGGCCACAGGCGTGCATTCTCATTTACACATTGTCAGTGGCTGCTTTTGTGCTCTAATGGCAGAGAAGAGTAGCTGCAATGGAGACTGGCCACAAAGTCTACTCTCTGGTCCTTTACAGGAATGTTTTGCTAAGCCCTGCCCCTGAACAGTGAGGTATCAGCCCATTGTACAGTTATGATGATTGCTGTGATGGTTGGCTCCCACGGAAGCAGAGCTGAGCCCAGGGCAGCGCAGGGGGCTCAGCCAGGGGTGTGCGTGCGCGTGTGCCCTCCCCAGGGGGCGCTGCTGTGGGCGGCCCCCGTGGCCTTGCTGTGGCTCACTCCACGGTCCCCTGCTGCAGCTGCGGCTGAGCTCTGGCCCCAGCCTTCACTGGCTGCCCACAGGAACCCCGGTGTCTTTGGCACGTTCCTTCCACTCTGCCTGCCAGCACGAAAGGGCTGACAGAGCAATTAAACTTATTAGGCAGCCTGACCTCATGTGCCGAGGAATTTTAAACACCAGATGGACAGGCTTATTAACAGGAAGCGCCTGGGACTCCTGCCGCTGCCTGCCATGGGGAGCGGTGCGCCTTCCTTCTATAGAATAAAATCCAGTTTCCTGGCAAAACACAAGGTTAAGGCTTTCAATTTCATTTTCCCTTTTCCAGAGAGAAAAACATTTTAAAGGAAAAATGTAATAAAAGCCTCCCGCCTCCCATTGAACGTTCGCGTCACACACACACAAGTGTGTGCTCGGGGGCGAGCTCTGGGAAATGCAGTCTTGAGAAAGGTCTAAAGACCAGCAGAATCGATCATTTTCTGGAGAAATACAAAAAGCAGTAGCTCCGAGTGCAGCCGATTATTTCTGCGACCCCCTCTGACCCTGCTCGGAACTAATGAAAGCTCCTGGGTGGTGAGTCTGTCACTTGGACAGATCAGGCAGCTTTGCAGGACGGACCCTTGACTGTTCTTGGGCTGGTTTCCCCCCGATGACTGTCAGCTGGAGGGCAATGCCTACCTTTTCACAGGCCCATTTATCGTGGGAATGCTCCGCATACTTGGTGACGATGTACTCCAATTTTTCAGGCAAGGAGAAACTGAAATGAGAAAAAAAAAAAAAAAAGAAAAAACAAATTACAACCTCCTCAAGCACCTCAGCCATACGTGCCAAAAAGATGTCCAGAACCAACAGTCAGCCGCCCTTTTGGCTGGTGGTGGAAATAACCATCAGAGACAGAACCGCCAGCAGTCAAAACCGAGACATTGGATGTGGCCCGTTGGACAACCTGCAGCTGAAGCTGGACACCAGACACAGGGAACCCTCTGAGTGTAAGGCGTGGCACGGCCCCTCGGCCACAGGAGGCTCTGCGTTACAGGTGGCCTCCCTCCGGCTGCTCTGGGTTCTCTCGGCCCCTAAAGAACCACTTTGGCTCCTGGGTCAAACCTGTCTGGGCTACACACAGTGAGAGTCCCTCCATTCAAAGACACTGGCCAGTCGTCCCGTGGCTGCACTCTGGGGATGGCAGGAATGGGAAGCTAGAGGACCAAGTGTTACAAAAACAGTGGTTGTCTACTTTCTGGGGTCCAGTGACTCACACTTAAATACTAGAAATTTGGAAGTGTTGCAGTCTGGCAGCGTCGGTCCCTTCCGCTGGTCACAGCACCTCCCTTTGCCTTTAAGGAACAAATCTTGCATTGCACACGGCCCTGTGTAAACTGTCTGAGAAGGGGCCCCTGTCCCGGATGCTCAGACTCCCTTCTTGGGGAATGGGGATCTTGAGTCAGGTGAGACCAGGGTAGCAAACCCTTCAAGGGGATTCGCCCAACAGGGACGCCTGAAGGCCGTCCATTTGGCTACTGTGTCTTGGCTTCTGTCCTTGCTGAGGCCGGGTTGGTCAGCCTTTCACTAGGTTTTGATAACCACCCCTTATGCTTGCACTAAGGCCCCTTTCTGCCCAGGTGAGCCAGAGTTCGTCTCTGCGACTCATGTTACTTGCAGAACCAGACTGGTGTCAAGGTGTGGGTGAGATAAGAACCCTCAAGTTAACATGGAACTGCCCATTAGCACCCAGTTCCTAGAGTACAAGGCTGTCTGTCTCATCACGTTTATAAAAGCATCCACATTATCGCACCGTTTGGACTCCTTCAGCACACTAATATTTTCAGAGGGTGAAGGTGTCTGAAGCAGACGCCTGCCTTCTTTTCGGCCCCGACCTCTTCCTTAGAGCAGGTTCAGTTCTGTTTCTCACCATCCTCTCAACTCAGGCTCAGCCTGATGGACGGCGTGCTTACCCTTCCAAAGACGAGTCCCACACCTTACCAAAGCTGGCAGCCCCGGTACAGGGCTCGGGCCATCTGAGCACTGTTGCCGCAAAACCCAAGTCCGAGGGGCTCATCCAGGGTGTCTTACTCCCCCTGCTCACGCTGAGGGAGCCTTGGAGCTCTGCTTTTACCAGGCCCCTGGAGGTGAAGATGGTGCGCCCCACACACATAATCACAGCTGAGGCAGAACCGCCACCAGCCAAGATCGAGTATATGTTTCGTCCATGGCCTAACCACCTCCAGTGAGAGGCGCTGGGGAATCGGAGGGAGTGATCGAACGTGCTGTTGTCGGGTTCTTCCGGAGCGGCAGCCCCCCTTGGCACGGCCGAGAGCGGGGCCGTCTCCCAGGCGGGGGCCCAGGCTGCTCTGCTGCCACGCGCCCCCCCCACCAAGGCCTCGTCGGGGCCCTGCTGTGTGTTCCCTGTGGGGTCGTCATGACGAACGATGCTGCTGGAACAGGACAGGCCTAACTCCCAAAGAGTGAAGATTTTGTCCAAAAACTCATTAATAAATTAATTGGCTCGTTTGTCAGGGTGGTTCCCGGCAATGCCTGAGATGACATTTCTCTGTGGAGAGCACCCACCTCTTACCATAAACAAACCAAACTCACCCTCTAAAACAAAAGCCTGGAAATATTACAACACAGTATATAACCAGGAATGGAGGCCTCAATCCTTCAGGAATGAAGGGCGACACCCAGTGCCCGGTGTGACTTGTAGCATCTAGAGAAACAACAAACCGTGCTGGCCAGAGGGAAGGAGAGACTCTCAATTGTCTTGCTACCTTCGGAGAGAGAGCACCGGGCAGGGGGCAAAAGGAAGAACCAGCTCAGAGATGGCCCCGGACTCACTTCACGGTGCTGATAGGCTTGGGGTCGAAGTTGCCGTCTGCATCCACCGAGAGCTGTTTCTCCAGCGTGGCCGAGATCCTGGTGTCCAAGTAATCCGGTGGCAAGGCCCCGGCTATGGCGCTGAGACAAGGCAGGGCCATTCGGAAAAGATCTGGGTCATACTTCTGTGGGGAGAATCGAAGACCGTGTTGGGACAGGGATGGGAACCGTGGCCATCAGGCAGCAGCAGTGCATTCACTTGTCCCGGGGAACCAGCACGGTGACATGTAAGCCCTCTGACACATTCTGGCAGAAATTGAGGGGTCCTCGGGGGACCCCGTGACTGGCCGTAAAGCCTGTGGTTCACCAGGTGCTCTAACTTGAGAAACATTAAATCACAGTTTACATCAGTATCTCCTAAACTGTTAATTTCAAGACTATCTAAGGGTTAAAGTGGTCCTCCCTGGGCTGGAAATGTCTATGGACTCACTTTGCCATGGAGGCCCGTAGAACTGGCCCAGCCTGTAACTGGAGAGGAGGAAGGAAGCTGAGCCAGGCTCCCCTGCAGCTCCTACGGCCACGTGTTGGCCTCACCTGCAGCCTGCCCAGAGCACGCCCATTCTTCCTCGAACCGGGCCCGGAAGGCCTTTCAGCCAGAAATGTGGGGTTAGGGGCCGCTTTTAGTTTGCTTTTAGAAATCATAGGAATGAAGGCGTGAAGACAGTGTATATGTAGGTGAACATGCTATCCATACACGTGTTCTGGACTTCTGTAAGAAAACCAGACCTAATCACATTCTACCTTTAAAGCTGATGGCCTCAAACATCTACATAAGCTGGGCCAGGGGAAGTGGAGGCACGTGTTGGAGCTGTATCTCAATCGGATGGTGCAGGAAGGCCCTGGCTTCCCAGGCCCCCAGTTCTCCCTCAACCTCCCCCACTGAGGCTCCAAGTCTCCTGGAAATCCCACGCCCTGACCTCAAGGCAGATGTGCCGGATTCCCCCTCTAACCTAGAACCTGGGGAAGACCAGCTGACAGGGGCCACACAATGTTGGGCCAAGGAATGGTGCTGGGGTCCATCCTCCTACCGCAACCAGGAAATATTTGCGTAATTTACTCTGGTGGTCTCTCTCCCCGGTGGGAGATTTGTGTGCCTAAAAACTCAGTTGCTCCAAGACGCCTCCCTGGTGAGACCAGGATTAGACTGGCCCCCATTTCAGGGAGTGGTGGTAAGGAGGAATGGATATAGCGTGCTTGTGAAGTGCAGCCCCGAGCCCACGGCCGGGGCTGAACAGAGGCTAGCCATTGTGATTTGCAGCAGCCAGGGCCACGGAGGGCCTCCCTTCCTCTCTGGAGGCATTGCCCTCACCTTGTGGGACAGGGAGTCAAAGATGCCCCAGAAGAGCTTCTCGGTCAGGTGCAGCTCTTCCTCCACGGCAAGGCCGTAGCTCCCCCACCCCGACGGCAGACAGTAGTACTTCCAGCACTGTTCGTAGTGGTTCGTCAGAAGCTGGAAGGTCCGCAACAGGATTGCACGGTGTGGGGCAGGGAAGAAGGAAAGAACAAGTGGCCGTCAGATGAGCAAAACCAACATTTGCAGCAGACGAGTTATCCACAGAGGCCCTCAGACACCATGGGAAATGGGCTGTTCCTGCCCAATAAGCTCCAGCCTGAACTGAGTCTAAATAATTCTCGTGCCTCCTAATGTGCTCTTAGCCCTCACTAAAAAATGGATTAACTATTTTTACTTCAAATGAGAAAATTCTACTTTCAGAAAGTAGTCTCTGTGTGTTGTTCCAGCCAGTCAGGGGTAGGAAGAATTTCCTCTGAGATCTTTGCTCATAAATCTGGAAGATGCTGGGCGATGCTGATATGGGGAGGGGGGTGGTGGGAGGCATCTTGTGCATCTTCCCACTGCCCAGCTGTGTTACAGTAGTTCCACATGTGGCCAGCAGAGGGCAGAAGTACACTGCCAATGTTCCCCATCCTCCAAGAAAAATCCCTGAACTAAGAGGCAGAAGTGAGCGCATTGAGGGCTATTCTTGATGCCAGTTTGGGAGCCAGAATCCAGCCCGCTGCACAGGCCCGTGGAGGAAGCAGTGTCAGGTTGAACCGTGAGAACCACGGTTCTCAGCTGTGGTACTTTTTGAGATTAGAAGTGGAGTGGTTAGGGTTAGAGAGCTGAATGAACCCATGGAGGATGGTGGACTCTGACAACAAGCTGTTCTCTGCCTGGTGTGGAGAGAGGACTGAATTAAAGGCCCCTGGGAATTCTGTTTATCCCAGTAAAATAGCTTCTTGAAACCGTTGCTTGGACTATTTCTGAAAAGAAGGAAAAATTCTGTTAAAATCACTAGGCAGAATTTTTGGCTCTGGATGACACTTTTGCTAATATTGTAGGTGGCACAAAGGTAAAAGATAAAAAACTGCCCTCCTGTGTGGGAGTGTGGGGACTGATTCTGGTGCCCCACTCCAGGCCAAGATGCTCACAGCACTAGTGATGAAATGTTTATAATTTATGAGAAAATCAGAAATGAGGAAACGAGAGAGAGAGAGAGAGAGAGGTTGATCCTTGTGGGCTTCCTTTTCATTAGTAAAGAAGAAGAAGAAAAGTGGATCTGTTACAAAAAGAAAGTAAAATCACAAAAATCTGGAAGACAGAAGGGACACTTCAGTTTTTGTACTTGAATAATCACAGGCCTTCAAAGGGTTTTGAGACTGAACACATTCTGAAAGGCTAATTAGGGCAGGAAGCCCAAATCCAGGTCCCCTGACTAACCTCCTCTAAGTGACGGGCAGTTGGTGGACCCCGCTGCAGAATGCTGGGGCAGGTAAGGATCCGGAAGATCCACTCCCCTGCACCCGGACACACTCAAGAAAGGGTTGATTTTGTGGGCTGCATCTTGTTGGCTCTCAACTTAAAGGAGCAGAGTCCGCGGGGCATGCATTTTGCTCCCCACATTGTGAAGACATCACAGTTCGCAAGGCAAGTGTCCTGCGCCACGCACGGGCTGCAGTGGGTCACCAGAGGGGCTTACCTTCAGGGGCATGTTGCAGTGCTCGTTGAGCTGGGGCACGTCGAACACAAGACGCCGCAGGAGCTGCTGCAGCATGGAAGGCCTCAGGTGACTGCCGTGGGCCGTGAGAAAACCAGAAGGGCAGGACAAGAAAGAGAAAACAATAAAGAAAGAATAAAAGAAACACTCAGCAATAACCATCTAGTAGAGCTAAGCCTCAAAACAGTGAGCTCCTAAAACACAAGATCTTGGGGAGAGCACAGCCGATGACGAAACACTGAGAACCGAGTGTAGTTAAAACGCAGAATGAGGGGCATGCAGTGAATAAACTGTGGTACCCGAGGTTAAATTCCAGTCGCCATTCGACAAGACGTTCTAGAGTCTGTGCACAGAGTGTAGCTACTGATTAAGTGCAAAGAATGTAACAGAAAGAAGGGGCTTTTATTATTATTATTTTTAGATATATAATTGACTGCATTTTATTTACTTTTATTTTTTATTCTTGTTTACTCAATTCCAGTTGTCCCAATTTCCCCCTTTGCTCTCCTCTGCCCAGCACCTCCCACCGTCAATCCCCACTCCTTGTTGTACAAGTCCCTGGGTCTTCATACCTTTGACTAATCCCTGCCCTTTCTTCCCACCATCCCCCCCCCCCCTTTCCTCTGGCAGCTCTCAGTCTTGTAAGGAGTGCAAGTCACGGTGAACTCCAGACAAGCAGAAGCTTCTGAGGCCACCTACTGGTGTGATCTGAAGCAAGTTTTAAGGCCCCCTGAGTTACTGTGTGATCTCTGAAGTTCTTATTACTGGAATTACTTCTTGGGTTAAGGCTTCATCCCCAAAAACACTCCTTTAAAGGGCAAATGTACTAACTGATTAAAGAATAGTTTATCCAAGCATCAAAGAGCTCATGGCTTTGGTATTCAGGGCAGTAAATTCTGAGAGAGATGAAGGAGAGAGAAGCAAAACTGATTTAGCCTTTATGTTTAGATTGCCAAAGTTTGAACTCTCTCTCTTAGAATCAGAAAAATTATTTTCCGGCTCTAGTTGGCATACAATATCATAGTAGTTTCAGGTGTATAAAACAGTGATCGGACATTTATACAAATTATGAAATGATCGCCTTCAGTCTAGTAACCGCCTGGCGCCATGTTACCGCCTGCATTCCCTGTGCGGCACTTTGCACTCCCGAGCCTCTTTTGCAGCCGTTGGTTTGTGCTGCTTGATCCCCTCCCCTTTTTCACCCAGCACCCCCCGCCCCAACCTGCCCTCCGCTCTGGCAACCATCAGTCTGTTCTCTGTACTTATGAGTCTGTGTCTGTTTTGTTTGCTCATTTGTTTTATAGATTCCATGTGCATGTGAAATCAGGTGGTATTGTCTTTCTCTGTTGGGCCTACTTCACTTAGCACAGTGCCCTCCAGGTCCGTCCATTTTGTCACAAATATGATGGCCAAACCTTTTAAAAGCCTGGAGGAACCTCTGGATCTTCTGCAGAGAAAAGCGTGTGCACGCAGTTCACACGGTCTGGTGTGTAAGTTCACTTCATGGACCCATGAACTCCTCCCTCAGATGCCCACGGAACCATGGAGGCCCAGTAAATACCTCTGATGGCCACGTGTTGGATGCCAGGGAGGAAAGCCTTGGACGCACCCGCAACGAGGAGGATGGCGGCAAACAGAGACAGACAACCCAACTCAACTATTCCACTACTTGCCCCAGAGCTGCTCACGGGGCACAAAGCCCTGCAGTGGAAAGGGTCGGCCAGAATGTTCCAGAAGTAAATGGCCTCGTTGCTGACTCCTGTACTTATTATGTAAAATTCCTCAACTTTACACATTGCTGTTTAGCTTATTGGTCATATCACCCAAGATGGACTAACGTGAATACAATCAAGGCATGAAAATAAATCTCTCTGTTAATTCCTGACTTGTTAAAAATAAATAATGACATAACTAGTTGAATAGCAATTTATCTGCTATATCTGGAGCTCATATGGACCAAGAGGAGGGCTGTGGAAGCCCCTTGGAGTATAGGAGTGGGGCTGTTAGTTACACATTTGTAGTTTGATGTAAAGTTCTAACTCCCCCAGGTCGGATTCTTACAGAGCACTTGCAGCTCTCATCAGCCCCACCGACATGGCTTTAACACTGGGGGACGGCTCATGCCGGCAGACAGGGCTCCGCCGCGGGTCTGAGCTCCCATCCAGCAAAAGGCAGAACAAGGCTTGCAACGGCTGCAGGTGCCAGTTACAGAACTGACAGTGACAGGATTTCTGTGTGTGTCGACTCACCCTTCATTGCCCTGCCGCCGTTGAGAAGAGAAGCAGAGACCCGTCCACACAAGGGAAGGGGTCATCGCTCTCCCCGTCACAGTGGCAGAGTGGAAGCCCAGTGCCCCGTCGATTCCTAGATGCCTGTGAGTGCTTCTACCCAGCCCTGTCCCTCTTTCAGGACCAAAACATTCTAATGAACTTCACTCCCTGCCAGATATGATGATCTTGGAATGAATGAAATAATGTCTGAGGACAGGCCCTGATTTGCGTGGAGGAGCTCAAAGAGAAACCCCTTTTACGGGGCCCTGCTGGAGGCACCCCCCCCCCCCCGCCCTCTACTCCAAACCCAGGCAAACCGCACTGTACCATGACATGGCCCGTCCCCTGAAGGACTGGGTTGGCCAAAAAGTTCCTTTGTTTTTTTTTCTGTACGATGGCTCTAGTGGTGCTTGGCTTGAACTTCATTTGAAACGATTTTGTTAGAGTGTATTGTGACAGCTGTCATATCGGTGTGGATTAAAAAAAACATCAAAATTGTTGAATTTTTGTGTAGCCATGTCAACATTGAAGATGGAAGATAATACACATTTTTAGCATAGGATGCTTTATTACTTCAAGAAAGGTAAAAAGGCAACTGAAACACAAAAATGATTTGTGCAGTGTATGAAGGTGATTGATTGAATGTGTCAGAAGTGGTTTGCAAAGACACTTTTGCAAAGTTTCGTGCTGGAGATTCTCCCTGGACGATGCTCCACAGTCAGGAAGACCAGGTGAAGCTGACAGCAATCGAAGACATTAACTGAGAAGAATCAATGTGACACCTCGTGGGAGACAGCCGACATGCTCAAACTATCCAAACTGTATTGACAGTCATTGGTGAAAATGAAAAATGTGTCTTTTCCTTTACAGAGAAAACGGAATGAACTTTTTGGCCAACCCGGTAGTTGAAGTCTATAGGCATTAGAAGATAGAAAGACAGCGGACGTAGCTCCATTTTTAATGAAACACTGTAAATGTGAGGATCGTTATTATATTTGAAAGGTAAGTGTGAGATTGTCTTTCAGCTTGATGTCTAAGGCACCAATCAACTGTTCTTTTCCCTAGGTAGCCCTAGCCCCTCAACACAGAGCCAGTCGCCTTGCGTGGCCGGGAGACAGCTGCTTCACCGGGAGCCACGGCCAGACCCCGCTGCCTGCTGGTCCTGTCTCCGGGGCAGCCTGCAGCAGGGCTTCGCCCCCTTGGCTCTCGGCTGCACTACGGAATCACCCAGCAACTTCAAAGGCTACAGGTCTCCGTCTCATTTCTAGAGGTTGGAATCGGGGCCAGAGGTATGAGCTGGGTGCTGGGGCATGAACCTAGTATTTCCCCAGGTGATTCTCGTGTGCAGCTGGGGTGGAAAACTGGCTTAAAGCCGGAGCCCTGGCCCTGCACCAGCTGCTGTAGGAAGAGCCCTTCCTTCTTTGATCCTTCCTGACCTGACATAGTTTCCTGAGGAGCCAAGGCTCCTGGAGTGACTTTACCTCTGTCCCTGCAGGCCCTGGGGCCTGTCTGCAGTGGTGAAAACTATTGCCCTCCCTTCCCCTCTGGGACTGGAGATGCCTTCCCCTTGCTCCCAGTCTCGCGAGGGCTGCTTTGATCCGCAGTGGTGGAGGCTGGCCTCTGTGCAAAAGGCCCGCTCATTTGCAGGGGAAATCCTGCTCTTAGGGACTAAAACGGTAGTTCTTCTTTGGAAAACTACGGGCCTAAAAGACAGTCTCATCTCCTGGTCCACCAACCCTGAGGGCTAGAGGCTGAGCTGCACCCCCCCCCCCCCCACAAGGACCGCAGAGAGGCTGTGGCAAAGAGGAGATGTCTGGGGGAGGGCTGGTGTGTGGCACGGGCCTGGGAGCTTCCTCAGACCGGAATCGCCAATTTTTACTGATTACATGATTAAATGCAGCTGCCGTAGATGCGCACACACAGGGGAGAAACAGGGGCGGGGTACTTACTTGCAGACAGCAAGCAAACATTCTTCTATGGTGTCCCTCTGAGCTTTGGTGAGGGAACGTCCCTTGGAAAGCCGATATATGGTCTGGAGCGTGGAATCGATCAAAGACGTGTAGTGTTCCGTTCCAGCGAAGAGAGGGGCGCATCTTGTGAGGAGCGGGAGCACAGCAGAACAAATGTACCGATTCAGGGCCAGCGCAGCCTCCGTGGTGCTCAGGGAAACCTAGGAGAGGGCACGGGGACACCGGTCAGGTTCCCCGGGAAAGAGAGCAAAGCTCGCCCCGCATACCGAGCACCCACTGAGCGGGGCAGGGAAGCTCACACGTAGCTGTGCATCGCAGGAACAAAGTAACAACTTTGTGCCTTCTCAGCAGACTGATTGCTCTTTCACATTTCGAATGAGAAAAAAATCCTGCTTAAAAAAATAGACAGGTGAAAAGCAAAGACTGGCTGATCCTAACACATTCTAAATGATCCACAAACATCCACCTTCCTCAGAGATTTCTAACCTGTTAAAAGCATGTGGTGGCCAGTCTAATCCAATCTCCTTGGCGCCTGCAGAGCTCAACCGCATTATTTTTCCTGCTGTAGCTCTTTTCTCTTCTCTTAGGGAGACTCATAAGTTGTTCTCTTGTGGTTCGGGAACCACTGAGCAAAGGCCAAGCCAGCTCTCATTTCGCTGGTTTTGCAGCGAGTGGAGGAATTCTGACGCCCGTCACTCAACTTACGAGCATCGTGAACAATTCACAGTCTAGTAATGATATGAGGGCAGATCTCATTTTACGTGGGAGCAAGTGTCCGAGAAACAGGAACGCAGGCCCTTCTCCGCACCTGCTGCAGTGCGCACTCCCCACGGGCCCTGGTTTATTCAGACAGGCCGATTCAAGGAAGAACCCCTCAGTGACACTACATTTAGCCAAAGCATTTGATTTATTCATGTAATTTTTACCTGAGGATATATTTATTGATGTTTTAGAGAACGAGGAATGGAGAGGGAGAGAGAGAAATATTGATGTGAGAGAGAATCATTGATCGGTTGCCTCCCGTATGTGCCCTGACCAGGGACCGAACATACAACCCAGGTATGTGCCCTGACTGGGGTTCGAACCCCCAACCTTCTGGTGTACGGGATGATGCTCCAACCAGCTGGGCCACCCGGCCAGGGCAGCCAAAGCATATTTAACTATCATCTCTGAAAACTGCAAAACTTTAAAAGAAACCTTGAGATTCACAGAGATGAAATATTATCATCATTTTCTGTGATCATCACAATAATTATATCTGTAACTTATGGTCTGATAAACTGTTTTCTTTGAACTGTACACATTTCCTGGGTGTTCCTCTTAATTATCAAAACCTTGTTTTCTAGGAGCTTGAGTAATCGTACCGAATCCTTCACATTTATCACTTTAACAGAGTAATTAAAATGAAGAAGGACCTAGCTTTTACTACAGTGGCTTAAAAGTTTTCAGAAGAGAATGCATGAAAATGTGTGTGCCGAGAAACCCAATGTAAAACGGCTTGTGTAGAAGGTGCTAAGACACGTGTGTGGTTTGGACACCAAATGCTGGAGCAGCATTTGCTATTTATTTCATCTATAAAAAAATCAAATGCCTTGATCAGGAACCTTGGGAATATCCCACAAGTTAAACAATTATTAAATTTTAAGCCAAGGAATTTATTGAAAAGCTGAAAACAAATAAGCTGTGGGAGCACTGTTTAATTATCCAAAAGGATCGTCCTAACACCCTCATGGATACACCATTGCTTAGTCCCAAGCCAGAGACAGGGCTGGACCGGGCAGGGGAGGGTGGGGGCGGGAGGTGAGGCCCGCACTGCTTCCACCACAGGCAACCCATGCAAATGGAATCCGGGCCAGGCCAGGCCAGAACTCAGACTGCTATCTCGGCTGGACACCAGGTGGGGCCTTTGGGCAACTTTATGACTGATCAAGAAGATGTGCTTCTGGCTCTTAAGAAAAAACAAGCTCTAAAC
This sequence comes from Artibeus jamaicensis, assembly GCF_021234435.1. Lineage (NCBI taxonomy): Eukaryota > Metazoa > Chordata > Mammalia > Chiroptera > Phyllostomidae > Artibeus > Artibeus jamaicensis. Next base: position 715,550 of record NW_026521221.1, read on the forward strand.
TGGCAAAATGTTCCTGAGCTTAAGCTGATTTAATCAGTCTTCCTCTTTGGACCCGGTACTCCTGGGGCATCGGGTCTGTGCTTGTTCCTGACTTGGGGCATCAGGCATCTGTGCTCTTCAACTTCGGGGCCTCCCGCCTTCATGTCTGTTGATAATGGATTACGGAACCTCACATCTGACTTCCAAACTTGGATTTGCCCTTGGCCTCTTGTCCTGACCTTGTCCTGCCCGAAGTCTGTCAGCTTTGGACTATCTTGGTTGACTGTATTAAACTTAGGGAGTAAGCGTGGGAAGAAGAGTGCCAGCCGCTAGTGCAGTCAGCCAGCCCTTCTCGTGAGTGACAGAGCCCTACTTCTCCCGTGATGATTTCTGCCCCACGGGAAACATGTGGTAAAATCTGGAACTGGTGTGGGGAGTGCTGGTTAGAGGCCAGGATGCCACTAAACATGCCGTAATTCACAGGATGCCTCTACCCCGCCCCCCAACAAATATTATAAATGTTGAGAAACTTTGGAATACAGGGAACTGGTTGAATATTTGAGGTCAGGTTTACATACATCTAAGTCACTGGCCCAGTAAATTAAGAACTCCCATTTCTTGGGGACTCTGTTTTCTTACCCTTTAAAACAAGCTACCAGAGTGCAATCAGTGAGTAGATTAGTGAATAGTCACTTCCGAATTCGAAGGTACTAATTTACACTGGTGGGAAAACTATTTTTCCTTATTTTAGGTACTTACCGTATCTAGAGAGGCGGAGGTTCTTAAGTCAGGTAAAAACCCGACCTCCAGCAGGTGGAGCAGGAACGTTTGATCCTTAATGCCGTAAACGCGGTCCAGGAACAGCACCATGGGCGCCTTGTGGTCCGGGCAGAAGTGAGCGGCCACGTCCGGCTCGCTGACAGACCCGTCTGGAAGACACGGAGACCGTCATTTCCCCCCGTCCTGTCTCCGTGGTCTCAAGGGCAACACAGAGTTTGTCGTCTAGGGCTTGTTCTCCTAACAAGCAACAGGAATTTGGGAAACCATATAATACCATGCTGCATCCAGCTTAGATTGGCTGGGAAGAGCTGGTTGCTAAAATGTTAGGACTTTTGTGAGTCGGTTGTTAGACATGCTCATTATTAAAAAATAAAGCTTACAATAAAGTAAGTTTTAAAAGGTAACAAATACTCAAAATTCACTAATTCCTCATGACTATCCTGAGGTTGTTCACGTCTATGGTTTGTATGTTGGAAATGCAGCACAGTGGTGCGCTGTGTGCTGACCCCATGCTCAGGGACATGAGGTTGGTAGCTTGAGGGTGACTCTGGGGACAGTATTGTCACCACAGAAATGGGCAAATGCAGGAGTCTGGGCGTTAGCTACAGCTCTGTTGTGGAAGACACACAAAAGAGAGAGGGAAAAGGTAAAGGCGAAATAAACTCAAAAGTGTGTTGTGTCGGTAGCTGTTACATCCTAAATAGCACAAAAACAAAGAAATCTCCCAGTATTTTAAAGCTATTATCTGATTTAGGTGGAATTTGAATCAGATCATCCAATAATCCGAACCTTAACAAATGAAGATGTTCAAAGATGAAGTGGGGGATAGCATGAAGAAAATAAAAACTGCTTTGCTTGGAAAATGAAGACAGCATTTTGAAACAAGATGAAAAAGAGTCTTCCTGCTATTTTGTTAAGAGAAAAAACAACTAGGAAACACGGCCCATCGATGATCAGTCTGCAGTCAGGGCATGTTTAGATTCCGTACTGCACAAGCACCCTAAGAGCCGCCAGGAGTGGTGTGCAGGGACCTTCCCGGGGAAGGGAGAGCCAGGAGGGAAGGGACGGTCCCAGCTGGAAGCCACCTGCCACTCCTCTCATGGGCACTAGGGGGCGCTGGAGTGCAGAGCCAAGGCTGCGTTAACCTCTGGGACACACCTGGTGTGCTGAGGAACATTATTTTTATGGTGTATCAGTGTTTTGTGCTCAAAAAGTTTGGGAAACACTGAGTTCAACACTCTTTTCTTTATCATACGTTTTCGCAGAGGTTCTATAATCCCATGTGATTGATGAAGTTTTATAAAAATGTGATATTTTTGAGAGTGATGTCACCAAGACTGAAGAATAGGAGGTCCCAGGCTCTGTACCCCACAAAGATAAGCAACTAGACAGCTACCCATGAATACCAATAGTACTGGGAGAACCCTGGAGTCCACTCAAGAAACTTCAGCAACACAGTGGGACGAAACACCTGAGAATAGTGGTACGAAAAGGGAAGGAAGAGCAGCTTTATTTTGCCTGCATCCTCCCTGCCCCAGGCTGGCCCTGCTCCAGTGTCACAATGATGTGGGAAACTTTGGAAAACCTTTGCTCACCCAAAACCCCAGGCGCCCTGGGAGAGCGATAAGACCGTCTGGGAAAAGCAAACAGCGGGATAGTCACAAGGACTGGGGCTAGCACCCCCGCTGATAGAACTAATTTTCACATTTAGCCTTTGTACTCTGCTTCTGCCCCGTAGGTAGAACTAATTACCCCATTCCGCTTCTATATCTCCGCTTTGCTAGGTAGACAGGAAGACCCCTAGGCTATATAAATCCCAAGAATCCTTTGTTCAGGGCTCAGAATTTGGAGACTGACTCCTCTGGGGCCGTGCAAGTTAATAAACCTCATACTCCAGAATCCCTAGGTGTCTGGTTGCTTCATTTTCCTATAACAACGAGGGAACTCCTCTTGATGGAAAGTGGGGAGTGGGTGAGTGGTCAGCTCCTCCAGCCTCTTGGGGCACCAAAAGAAGGACCCACATTGCCTTCAACCCACCAGGGGCCGGCAAAGCTGAGACGTCTGGAGATGCCTAAGAGTAAGAAGGGCAGGCAGGGGCTACCTGCACCAGGCATGCGGCAGGAGCCAGCGTGGTTCCCAGGGACCTGCTGGGCAGAGAACCTCAGCAGCTTTGCCACCAAAGAAACCAGCAGCCGGGCCAGCCACCACAAAACCCTGACAGATTCCACAGGTTTTTCAGGTTTGCAGATGCCTGGATGCCTGAGTCTCTCTGCACTCCTATCACCCTCACTGCTGGAACCCAGGATCTGCACTGGCAGCCTCCGCAGCTGTGTAAGTTCAAGACACCAGCTTAGGCCCCTGCCGTGGACACCCGCCACCATATGTGCACTGGGGAGCAGACTCCCACCACTGGCCTTTATTGCCATGCATAGTGGTGAGGCCCTGCCGCCATGGCAGTGTATACCTACATGTAGGGACCCCAGAGCTGCTTGTGGGGCCTGCTCCAGCCCTGTCTGGGCTCACCTGTAGCTAGCACCTTCAGTGGTGAACTTGTATACCACTGGCCAGAGTCTTGTCACTGCCCCCACTGCTGTGCACCTGTGGCGAGACTCGGAAGCCACAGGAACGCACGCTGACAGCTAGGGTTCCCACAGCTGCTACTGTACCATCAGGTAGCCCTTGGCCTTGCTGCTGGCCCTGGCCATTGGCACTGTGTGTGTGCATGGACCTGGCCTGTGCTGCTACACAGGCACCTGTAGCTGGTCCCTGCAGCTGAGTCTGTGTATACTACTGGCTCCGACCACCCCCACTGCCTGCCCTGGTCCCTAATCGCCAGACCTGGAGGCCTGCCAAGTAAGGACCTGAACAGCTCTTGCAGTGACCGAGGACTCCTGGCAGCTCTTGCCAAGGACCACACAGTTGTCAATGTTGTGGACCCCTGTGGCCCTGAGATGACATCACCCCTTCCCCCAGGCCCAAAGCTGCTACACACCCCTGCACTTGGCCCCTTGCTTTACACTCCAACATGCCCCACCCACAGGGGAAGGTCTTTCCTTGCCAAAGTCAGTCCACACAGTGTAGAAATGTGCGTATACCTATGCAAGGCCACAGGTATCACAAAAAAACAAGGGCACATGACACCACAATAGGGACACAGTAAACTTCTAGTAACTGGCCCTAAAAAAGTGAAGATACATGAATTGCCTGACAGTTCCAAATAATTATTTTAAAGATGCTCAGAGAGCTACAAGAGGACACTGAAAAACAATTTCATGAAATCAAGAAAATATGAGAACAAAATGAGTTCAGCAAAGAGATAGAAAATATGAAAGTGTAAAAACAAATAGAAATTTTGAAACTGAAGAATACAATGCCTGAATGGAAGAATTCAACAGAACACTTCAACAGCACACTGAAACAAGCAGAGAAATTGGCAAACTCAAAGAAGAAGTAAGAGGAAGAAAAAGAAAAAACAGAATAAAAAGGAATGAAGAAAGACTGTGGGACGAATGGGACGAATGGGACACCATGGAGAGAAACACTCCACACCTCAATGGAGTCCCGGAGCGGAAGGGAGGAAAAAGAGAGAGAAACCAAGAGAAACGATCACTGAGAACTTTTCAAACTTGGGGAGATAAACAGACATCCAATTCATGAAGGTAATAGCTCACCCCAAATTTTCAATCCTAACTGATCTTCTCTAAGATCAAGTATAACAAAACTGTCTAAAGTCAAAGACAAAGAAAGAATTTTAAAAGAATCAAGAAAAAAAATTCTCATACAAGGGAACCCCCCCATAACACTATCAGCACCTTTCTCAGCAGAAACCGGCAGGCCAGGGAGAGGGGGGTTATGCACGCAAAGTGATGAAGAAGAAAAACCGTCAACCAAGAATACTTGCACCAACTAAGTTTTCATTCAGAAATAAAGGCAAGAAAATGCTTTCCCAAACAAAGCTGAGAAAAACAATCATCATTAGACCTTCTTTATAAGAAATGCTAAAAAGAAGTTCTTTGAGTTGAAATGAAAGGATGCTAATTAAAAAAACCTATGAAAATATATAACACACTGGTAAAGTTAAGTGTATAGTCAGGTCAAGAATATTGTAAAGAAGGAAAATAACAAAGACCAGAGCAGAAACAAATAAAATACAGAATATAAAGACAATAAAAATGATCAACAAAACTGATAGCTGATTTTTTGAAAAGAAATAAAATTAAAAAAAAGAGAGATCACTCAATAAGTAAAATTAGATATGAAACAAGAGACATTAAACTAATATCACACAAACACAAATGATCATTAGCTGTTGGGGACCTCTCTGCCTGGTTTCAGGAATTGTAACTACCTTTCATGGCTAAAGATGAGCAAGTGACCTCTGGAATGCAAACCACAGGAGATAATGGCTTGTCTCTGGTAGCGAATGCTGCCTCAGTTTCCTCTTCCTGCCCCCAAAGACTGGTAGGAAGTCAGAGACCAGTAAGACCCCTCATAGCGGGGGGCAACCTAAGCCAGACTTGATAACTTGGGAGGCCATCATGGAAGGACTTGGGGGCGGGGGGGGGCTGCAACAAAGAGCGAGCAATAGACCTTTGCGCACCCCCTCCCCCGCACCCAGCTATGTGACCTAGCCCAAGTCCCCATGTCCTCTGGGAAAAGCGCTTCCTGGCTCTAATCCACTTAAACCTGAAAACCTGATGGGGAGGGGGTACAGCTCCTTGCCTTGTTAGAGTGGATCTGGGGAAATCTGGCATAAGAAAGAGTTCCTAAAAATCCTGTGAAACCTGCTTTGCTACAAGTGCTTTCATTCATATGTTAAGGGTCCGAGCAGGAAATGAGTATGTCTCCCTAAAGTTTCTGCAAACCCCCTTCCTGACAGACACTGACTCAGAATAAGCCCTCAGATTTCTTTGAAATGTTATCTACTGTTTGATCCTTCCTGCCCTGTATTCCTGTGTATTACAACCCAATAAAAGCCCCTAGAGGAAGGGGCTCCTTGCCTTTTTCCTCTGAGAAACTGGCCACCTGTCCTCCCCAAGCAGATCATGTCTTGGTAGTGTTTACTTTCATCCATGGCGGACGGGGGGACTTGAGGGCAAAGTCGCCCCCATAATAAGTGACTGCTATATCCAACAAATCCAACAATCTAGAAGAAATTGGTAACTTCCTAGGAGCATACAATCCACTGGGAATAAATCATGAATAAGTAGAAAATCTGAATAGACCAATAATGAGTAAGGAAATTAAACAGCAATAAAAAACCTCCCAGTATGAAAAGGTGACTTCATGGGTACCAGAAGACTTCATGGGTAAATTCCAACAAATATTTAAAGAATACACACCAATCCTTCTCAAACTCTTCCAAAAAACTGTGGAGGGAACACTCCCAGTCTCATTTTATGAGGCCAGCATTACCCTCATACCAAAGCTAGAAAAGGACAATACACAAAAAGAAAAATCATGGGCCAATATCCCTGATAAATATACAGTTGATCCTTGAACAGTGCACAAAGTAGCGATGCTGATAACCCCACAGAGCTGAAAATCCACAATAACTTCTGACTCCCTTAAACCTTAATTGAAGTTGTCCCTTGGTATCTGTAGGAAATTTTCTCTAGGAACCCCATGTATATAAAAGACTCAAGTATACCAAAATCTGCATATACTCAAGTCGCTTATATAAAATGGTATATAGCAATACATGCAGTCAGCCCTCTCCATTCACAGATTTCCAACTGTGAATCAAAAAATGTCTTTGGTCCATGGCAGAGGGCATGGGTTTTATATATTTATTGAAAAAATTCATGTATAAATAGATTTAGGCAGTTCAACCCTGTCTTATTCAAGGATCAACTGTACCTGCAAAATTTCTGAACAAAACACAAGCATACCAAATTCAACAGCACATTAAAAGGATCATGCACCATGATCAAGTGGGATTTATCCCTGGGATGCAAGAATGGTTCATTAGACACAAGTCAATAAATGTGATATATCATTAATAGAATGAAAGACAAAAATCATGTGATCATTTGAACAATTACAAAAAAGCATTTGTCAAAATTCAACATCTTTTCATGATAAAAACTCAATAAATTAGATAGAGAAGAAACATACTTCAATAAAATAAAGGCCATATAGACAAATCTACAACTAATATTTTCAATGTTGAAGGACTGAAAGCTTCCCTCTAAGATCAAGGTTAATACAAGAGTGCCCACTATTACCATTCCTATTCAACACAGTACTGGAAATCCTAGTCAGTACAATTAGATAAGAAAAAGTAATAAAAAGCATCCAAATATAACAGGGAAAGTAAAACTGTGTGTTTGATGATGACATGATCTTGTCTCCATCAAAAATTGTTAGAACAAGTAAGTAAATTCAGTAAAGTCTCAGAATACAAAATGAACATGCAAAAATCATCTGGGTTTCTATACTTTAACAATGAACTATATGGAAAAGAAATAAAGAAAACAATCATATTTACGAAAGCATCAAAATACCTAGAAATAAATTTAACCAAGGAAGTGAAATATTTATATACCAAAACTATGACACTGATGAAAGACATAAATAAATTGAAAGAAATCTTGTGTTCATGGATATCAACAGTTAATATATTATTTAAATGTCCAAATACCCAAAGCAATCTATAGAGTCAATGCAATCTGTACAAAATTCCAATGTCACAAAAATAGAAAAAACAATCCTGAAATTTGCATGGTATGACAAAAGACCCTGAACGGCCAAAGCAATCTTGAGAAAGAACAAATCTGGAGACATCACACTTCCTCATTTTGAACTATATTATAAAAAACTAGAGCAATCAAAACAGTATACTATTGGTATAAAAACAGATGCAGATCAATGGAACAGAATTGAGAGCCCAGAAATAAAGCCATACATATACAGTCAAGAAATATTTGACAAAGAAGCCAAGAATATTCAATGGAGAAAGAATAGTCTCTTCAATAAACGGTGTTGGAAAAATTGATATTCACATGCAGAAAAATAAAATTAATCCTTATCTTACACCATTCACAAAAATTAACTCAAAATGGATTAAGAAAACAAGACCTGAAATGTAAATCTAGAATAAAACATAGGCTTAAGCTCCTTGACATTGATCTTGGTGATGATTTTTTCACTTTGACATCAAAAGCACAAGTAATAAAAGCAAAAATCAACAGGTGGGACTCCATGAAAATAATTAAAAAAAAAACCCTTCTGCATAGGAATAATCAACAAAATGAAAAGGCAACGTATATAATAGGAGAAAATATTTGCAGGCCATGTACCTGACAATATGTTAATATCCAAAAGAAATAAAAAAGGAACTCATACAATGCAATAGCAAAAATCAAATAATCCATTAAAAATAAGCAAAAGACCTGAACAGACATTCTACCAAAGAAGACACTAAAACCACCCACAGGTACATGGAAAGGCGCTTAACATTGCAAATCATGAGGGAGATGCAAATCAAAACTATGAGATATCATCTCATATTTATAAACGGATATTACCAAAAAGATGAGGGATAACAAGTGCTGGTGAGGATGTGGAGAGAAGGGAACCCTGGTGCACTGTCGGTGGGAGTGCAGACTGGCACAGCCAGTGGGGAAAACAGTATGGAGGTTGCTCAAAAAATTAAAAACAGGCCTATCGGATGATCCCACTTCTGTGCCTATATTAAAGGAAATTAAATTATTATCTTGAAGAGATATCTGCACCCTTATGTCCATGGTGGCATTGTTTACAATAGCTAAGACATGGAAACAATCTGAGTATTCGCTGACGGATGAATAAAGAAAATGTGGTGCCCCCACACAGTGGAATACTGAGCCATAAAAAAGAAGGAAATCCTGTCATTTGCAACAGTATGGATGGATCTGGGGGGCATTATGCCAAGTGACATAGGTTAGACAGAGCAGACAAATACTGTGTGACCTCACCTACTAGAACACTGCTCTTTCAGAAACAGAGTGCAGTGACTGTTACCAAAGATTGGGGGAGGTCGGGGAGGGGGGGAGACGTTGGTCAAAGTTAGAAACTTTTCGTTACAAGATGAGTTCCAGTTCTGGAGATGTAATGTGCAGCATGGGGATTACAGTTAATACTGTATTGTCTGTTTGAAGTTGCTATGAGAGTAGAACTTAAATGTTCTCACCATAAGGACAAAAAATAGTTAATTACGTGAGGTGAAGGAGATGTTAATTAACCTTAATGTGTTAAATGTTTTGCCATATATAAGTGCATCAAATCATCACACTGTGCACCTTAAACATACATAATGTTATATATCAGTTATCTCAATAAGGCTAGAAAAAATGTGACACATTCCACAGCATTTGATTCCAAACCCCTGTACACCAATGACTATCTTCTACAAAAATGTTCCACAGAACACCAGTTCTGGAAACACTAAGTCAGAGTCATGCTATCTTTTCAATTCCTCCACCTGCCTGATGAGATTGTCTGGGCAGCAGGTGGAGTGAGGCAGAGAAACTCAATGCTCCTGGGAGGGTATAAGTTGTACAAAGTTCACACTGCTTGTTGCCAGGTGTCACTGGTAGCATTGGGGAAAATCTGTTTATGATCCACGGCCATGAGGTACACAGGACTGCAGCCGAAGGGAGCCTGTGTGAGGCCCTACTGTTGCCCCAGGTGGCTACATAATCTCGGGGACCCACAGACAAAGAGGGACGGCCATGCTGAGAGCTTTCCTTGGTCCCATTCCATCAGCCTCCTCCCAGAGGACGAGAGTGTTGGAGGACTGGGAGGCCTGGACTGTCCGTATCTATGGGATGTAGGGTACACCAGTCTCTCACACTGGGGAGCAGAGGAGAGAGCGGCCAGCTGGAGCCAGGAAGAGAGGACTCATCATCAGAAAGAGAGCAAGACCTTCCCTGCCCTGCAAGGAGGGGCTTGGAAGGAGGACTCCGCTGGCACTGGCAGATAGAGTCCTGGCCCTGAGAGAACGGCCCCAGCGGGGACTGGCCGCACTCAGCCCTGAGCTGCTTCTCTTACCTTTGTTCAGGGAGGGCAGTTTCAAGGGGATGCTGATGATCCCAACCAAGTCCTCGGTGGGGACCAGGGAGCGTAGGATTGACCTGATCCGGATGGCTTCGCCTTTTCCAGTCTGGATAAGCTGCAATGCAGGGTTAGAAAAAAAGATAAAGGAAGTTCCCATACTCCCATTCCACCCCACTTCCAAACCTGTTGCAGCAAACTAAGTCTCTTCTAGGGCTGACACTTTTAAATATCTCTAATTGTGATGGACACTTATGAGCACAGGGGAAAGAGAGGGGCTTTCTCTTGATTTCCTGGGAGAGGTGCTACTGAGTGAATAACTGTCCAGGGAGGTCACTTGATTCCTTTGCTGGGATTACAGTGGTCATGCAGTTATAGTATCAAGTCTCAGCAGTAAATGTGGTGCCTGGTGGTAATTTTTGGTGTGACTTCAATATAGGGAGCTCTCAGTGGCCATGATAAGAGTGTTGACAATGTGGCCACAATTCCAGAGTGTGGAATGTCAGTAAATACAGAAAGACTTACGCATTTTAGTTTCCTAAAAGGATGATTAGTGCTGGGACTGGAGATAGGCAGAGGGGTGTGGGGGTCCTAGAGCAGGGGCATAAGACTCATTTTCACCGGGGGCCACATCAGCCTCTTGCTTGCCTTCAAAGGGCCAAGTGTAATTTTAGGGCTGGATAAATGTAACTACTCCTTAAGTAGGGAAAAGGAGCTCAGCACTGCCACCAGGTAGAAACAAGGTGCTGTGCCAGATAGAACCAGGTGGAGGGCCGGATTTGGCCCATGGGCCTTGTGCTTGCCACCTGGGTCCCTAGAGAAACTAAGAATCTCAGTGGAGATATTCTGGGGTGGATGACATGAACCACACAGCCATGAGGGGGCCAATCAGCGTGTACAGGTGCACAACCTCCTCCATGCGGGGGCAACAAGCATGCTTCTAAGCACAGGACACAGCAGGGAACTGAAGTGCTAGGAGCTCAGGATTGAAATGAGCCCAGGTCAGCTGCAGGGCATGCTGGGATATGATGCTCAGAGGCCCCAGGGAAAGAACGCTGTGCACTCACCCAGCGGCCACCTCTCATTCCTGTGGGTAGAGGGCTGGCCATCACTGATGATGGCGTCTCCCCTCCTACAACCACTCACAGAGCTGGGGCCCAAGGACGGATCTGAGAAGGTGTGTGTGGGCATATGTGTAGAGTGTCAGGTCAGAGGAACAGTAAGGGAGCAGTGAGGGAGCAGTGAGGGAGCAGAAACTCCTTCCCAGATGAGGCTCTGATGGCTTAGCCATCCCATGCTGCCTTCTTCCTGAGAATAAGCAGACCGTAACTTGCTTCCTGAAGTGATGATGGGTGAGCAGGGGAACTGACATCCCACCCTTAAGACTGTAGAACACCCTGGTACTTCCCTGGTTCCCTTTCAAGCTTCCTTTATTTGTTTAAGACACAGAAATAGGAAGATGAGCTCATGTGGGAAATGCTGGTTTGTCACAGTAAAAAGTAGAATTCTAAGGATTCTGATCCGGTTCCCTTATTAAGATTTAGACTTTCTACTAACCACATACTTTTGATTTAGATTCTTCCATGTTGGAATAGTTTTCCTTAACACTTATTGATGGATTTGTAAACAGGCTACACTGTGTATTAGGCAAGACCCATGACGTACTGGAAGAGAGGTAAGAGTGCATCCTTTAATGCGGTGCCCTAAACTACAGGTCAGGAGCAACCAGAGGGCTATAAAATCAAGTGAGTGGGTTGTGAGCACTTTAAAGAGCATGAAATAGATTACTAGAGAATAGAAAAAATTACAGTGCAATATCTGTAGTAAAGATAAATTTTGTTTCTGGAATATATTAGGTGACAATGTAAATTATATTTTTTACGATAGTCAAAATAATTATTTTGGTCAAAAAGTTTGAAAGCCACTGCTTTAATGGGTGCTGTTTTTCATTAGCATTAAAAATATATAACACATCCGCTGTTAACTCAGAAGTGACCAAACACCCAATTTTACCAACACCACTTACGATGGTCTACATCAACCTAATCTGCTTTGCAAGTGCTTTTGGGAGATGCTCTGTAATAATCCCAATGCCATGACCTCTGCAGGGAGAGGCGGGCAGGTACCGGAGCCCTGAATGGGCAAATCAAGCAGCTCTTTCAAACAATTACCGAGTTAAAAAAAATTAAAAGGCTATCTTTTCTGTTATTATGTAAAAAGCAGTTCTTTCCTCTTTCACTTACAATGTAAGACATTATATGAAATAAGGTCACTTTCTCTCAGGCCCCAGGACAGGTAAAAAAGGGAAGAGGAAAAAAATGCTACAACTTTTAAGGTCAAAAGAGGAAGTATGGGAAGACATCCCATAAAAATAGAAGCATCCTTTTTGGCATGTCTGGAAAGCTTACCTGTGGGAATAAACACGGACCATGGAAAGATACTATTTTTCTGGTGCTTAAAAACATGATGATCAAGAAAAGAGGATTTTCTATGTGAGTAGCCTGATGTCCACAATCAAGAATCAATTTGGAAAACAGAAACAAACTCACAGAAACAGAGAACAGTATGATGGTTGCCAGAGGGGAGGAGAGTTGGAGGGGAGGTGGAACAGGTGAAGGGACTGAGAAGTGCAGATTGGTAGTTACAGAATAGGCATGAGGATGTAAAGTACAGCATGGGGAATGTGGGCACTAATATCATAATAACTGTGTGTAGTGCATGGTGGGTACTTGCAATATCAGTGGGAACACTTTGTAAAGTATATGACTGTCTAACCAGTATACTATACTCCTGAAACTAAGACAAAATAATACTGAATGTAAACTGTAATTGAAACATTAAAAAAGGGGGATAAAGTCATAGAAAAAAGAATCAAGTTGGTCACCTTTTGATCAAATTGAGGCATATGGACCACAATTTTGGGGGGTGTCTGAAACAGGATTATATGGAGGAGACGCCCAACTGGTGTCACAGGGAAACCACACCACACGGGGGTTTGCCCAGGAGCCATTTCCACACTGAGCACATCGTGGAAGGCAGGGCTCTTTGGAAAAGACAACAATGCGGGGGAAACTGGAGGCAGGAGGAAAGAGGAAGACCAGATATGAGATGGACTGGCTCCATAGAAGAAGCCACAGGCCTGAGTCTCCAGGAGCTGAACAGGACACTGGACATCACTCAGCCACGGGTCACCAAGACTCATGGCCGACCCAACAACATGTAAGGAATGTGTGTACATTTCTTAGAAAGCTGAAGAATCAGGCACCAGAGATAGAAACTACTTTTCGCGGGAGCGAAAAGGAACTGAGAGAAAGGCATGTCAGCAAGTGCCAGAGACAGAAGAAGAAACCGCGTTCGGGAAATCCACAGGGCTCTCGGAGCAAGCTCCTCGAAGCTGCCCTCTGAGAACTCGAGTACTTACGTGCATTTCAGGAGCACAGCGGCCCAGCAGATCTATAAGAGCTGAATAAAATGACATAATTGCATTGCCCATGTGCACTATCTCTTCTTCGTCTTCACTGTCCTCTGTGCTGCTGAGAAAGAATCAACAGGAGGACGTGTGAGGGAGCCTGGCGGGTACGGCCGCCAGCTGCTTGATGTGGAGACACTCTGCTCATCCCGGGCATCATGCACCCTTTTCCTTGGACACCTTCCTCCCTCCGGAAGTCAACCAGGTGGTTTTAGTCACCCATGTCAAGGGACCCAAATGTCCATGGCATTTCTAGGGTCCCAGGAACTTCACAGCACATGTACTAACATTAGCTGAGTGTTAGACCATATACACTCACAGAGAGGAACCATAATCCCCAAAGTTCCTACCATTCATTCCCCTTTCCTCCCCGAACATACATGGAAAGCACATCGGACAAGGAGTCAGGAGGGCTGCATCCACGTTCTCGTTCTGTTGCTAACAAGCTATGTAACCCTGGGCTTCAGTTTTTTCTTACATAATATGAGGAAGTAGAGACACTTTATGTTCTTTCTAGCTCTAGTAGGTCACCTGCCAGAACAAGTGACCAAAAACCAAACAAACAACGCCAGCTAGCTGGAGCGTTGCTGTGCTGAGTTTTAGCCATTCTCTAGATTCCGAGGTCTAATCTAGAGGCTGTGGATACAGAAAGGGAAAGGGTCATAAGACACAATGAAAAGAAAGTCACAAGGCAATCTACCAATGCACCATCTCCTTAACCTTTAAATACCAAAATTAGTGATGCTGTCATTTTTCACATTCTCAGTTCTCTTCTTTACCTATAGAATCAAATCAAAATACTTTCAGAAGAGGATGGATTAAAAGTGAGGTGTGAGATGAGACACCAAGGTTTAGAGTACGGAAGGGAACGGTGTGGAGTGAGACGACTGTAACCTTGGTGGTTCAGGCCTTTCAGCCGCTCTACAGCGTCCTCCTGTGGTGATGCCGTGTGGGGCGGAGAGGGGCTGCGTTGGCCAAAAGAGCTTGCCAAGTTCCTCAAATTGCCAGTTGGTCTCAGTGGAGTAAGAAAAATGGAAGTGGGTGAAGGTAATAGAGAGTGAGGACAACAATGTACTTGATAAAGTGATTTAAAATGTTGTCACTGTAAAGAGTTTATGCTTCCTCTACCAGGGGCAGTTATTGGCCCATCTCCAATCATTCAAGCATTGACAATATCTGGGCGCTCACCAGCTGTATCTGTGCCAGAGGCGATTCCATTCACTTACACTTCTCGCTTGTATCCCTGCGAGGGGAGGTCGAGGGCTGGGTTCTCTGAGATCCTAATGGCTCCCTGCATGGCGGCCAACAGGCCGTTCCCCCCTTCACCCCGCAGGGCCGGGCCGAAGCACTCTGGGCGTCTGATGAGCAGCTTGACCACGACACTAGCATTTTCTTCCACACTTTCACCTGAGGAAAAGAGTCATTTCCTTCTCATTAGAAAGGACAGCCCTAGAATTTTCTTAAAAATATTTTATATATTTATTATTAGAGAGAAGGGAAGAGAGGGAGAGATACATCGATGTGTGAGAGAAACATTGGCTGCCCCAAACATCCCCAAACACTGTGTCAGAGATATATCACCTCCCGCTACTGGGCATGTAGCCCACAACCCAGGCATGTGCCCTGAGTGGGAATTGAGCCTGCAACCTTTTGGTTCACAGGCGAGCACTCAATCCACTAAGCCACACCAGCCAGGGCCCAAGAATTTATTTGTAATTGATGAGGCTGGGAGAACAGTAATTGACTGAGCTTGCCACACATTTTTAAGGTTTGGCTGTAATACAGAAATAAAGGTGAGCTTTGAAAGATTAGGTCAGAAGCTGTTTATCTGAAGTATTCCAATTAACCAATATAGAACAGAATCCTGCTTTTAAGTTCAGGATAACTGATCTTAAGGGGCCAAGAAATACAGTACCCAGTCTATCACTAATTACTGATTAATTCACCTGGGACTTAGAGAATAAAAGAACTTTATATATTTGTTGACCCTGTGAGGGTCAGGTAAAAGGAATTTCCTTCCTTCTTTGGGAGGAAGTAATATGGTAACTGCAGCTGATGCGCCTCAGTTGCCCTGTGGAGAAGTGACATGTGAGATCCTGAGCTGGTATCATAGTCTAACACCTGCCCCACGACAACCAAATTCGTGTGGATAGACCGCTGAGCATTCCTGAAACCAGTTTTCCATGGTAAAAATCTACTTGGTCATGTTGCCTTGGTTACATTGATACTAAAAATAGCTCTGTAAGAAGCTAAAGGTTGGAGTATTATATTCTGCTAGTATTTTTCTTTGGAGGAGCTGCAGACAACTAAGGCGGTCTCATTTCCTGAAGACATGAGTAAGCAATGGAACTGTCACATGTAAAAAGGGACAGACAGCCAATGCCTGTTAGCGCCAATACTTAGAGTCAAAAGCAGTTTGACAGCTGTTCGAACAACTTCATAAAATACCTCTTCTGTCTCAAATGCAAATGAACTTGTGTCTGAGAATTTATCTCTT
Organism: Artibeus jamaicensis; assembly: GCF_021234435.1. Lineage (NCBI taxonomy): Eukaryota > Metazoa > Chordata > Mammalia > Chiroptera > Phyllostomidae > Artibeus > Artibeus jamaicensis. The sequence continues at coordinate 731,311 of NW_026521221.1, forward strand.
GGCCAATACTCAAAGAGAAGGCTTTTTGATCTTGTGCTTGGATGAAGCCCGAAGAAAAACTCTTCTATGAAATCATTAGTAGATATGTCTTGGAGAATTGAGCTCCATAAGAGAGGTTGCACCCTGATGTGCTGTTGTATTAATTACTTAATGTTGTATAAAAAACATCTTAAAACTTAGCAGGCTAAAACAATAGTATTTGTTATCTTACAGTTTCTGTAGGTCAGGAATATTGGAGTGACTAAGTGAGGTGGCCCTGGCTGGAGAAATCCTGTGAGATGCCTGCCAAGATGCAGGCCAGTGCTGCAGTCTTCTGAGGCCTTGACTGCACATGGAGCATCAACTTCCATGCTCACTCATGTGGATGTAGGCAGGAGGCCTCAGTTCCTCACCACCTGCAGCTCTCCACACTTGCACACATTTGAAGGGTCTCACAGCCTTTGAAAGCCTGCCCCATGTCCCTGCTGCAATCCTTCCTGGTCCCGAGGTTGGCTTGCTGACATCCTTTTTTCATTTTTTCTTAAAATCATTCAACCATTTGCATTTCAAGTAAAATTCAAGATTGTGAATATATACCTCTTTAAGTTTTAGAATTGTGTGTCTTGATTCAGAAAAAGTCTCATTAACTAAATTTAAACCCATCAGTGTGCATTCGCTGCTTTAGAGTTCACTCCTTTAGGAGGCTACAATTTTTGTAAAGAAATTTCTTCAACTTTCATTTAATGTATAATATCAAGAAAGGAATTTGTTTTTTTTATCAAATGGGAATCCATGTGAGGGAGATATTCAGGAGATGCTAAAAGGGTAAATGAATCACAATAATGGTATGGTGGAAAGACCCAGTGAAGACAGAAACCAACAAGAGAGTGAGTGACATTGTGCAATTTGTAGAAAAGCTCAAGTAAAAGTGGTGGTGAGAAACCCTAGGGCCATGCTTTCCTATTAGTTGAGACTAACATCTATGTTTGGTAACATTTAATCACAGGAGGAACACTTAGAGTAAAACACCAGGAGACTCAATATACGTGAAAGCAAATATTCTTAGTCATAAATAAAATCATAGTTCACTGCTTCCAATGATCTTTGGTCCCCATAATTATGAAGGAACACTACATCCACCTCCTCAGTTGTCATTTTTAATTTTAAAAATAATAAAGCTAAAACTAAAATTTTCTGTGTTAAAATTAGAGGGAAAATTTCCCTGTTAATCAGCTTATTTAAATATTGTACTCTGGTTCTTTTAGTTGTCAGGATGGAGACCCTTCCTGGTGGGTCAGCCAGTCATTACCAGCATGCTGAATTCAACTTAGCTCTTCCCACAGTCACCAGCATCATGGAATTTGATGGGAAATGAACCACAATGTGCAATAGAATTTGAAAAACTAAACTGTGAGTTCTGTACTAGGTTTGTTGATGAAATCATTTGCCACGTTAGCCTTATTTTATCTGAATCTCAGGTTAAGAGCTAAGCTAATTAGGCTGGCTCTACCAGCTGACCCAGGAAGCCATTCCTTGATTACTGAATTGTGGGGGGTGCAGAGGGCACCATGCAAGAGAATGAACTAAAGTGCAACCACTGCTGCTAATTACAGAAGGGACCACAGAAAGGAATTTCCAAAGGCTTCACAAGGTGCAGAGAATGACATGATTAGAAAAGAGAGAGAACATTCTCTTCTTAATTACCTGTAGCTCAGCAACCTGAACTGCCAACCAAATCCACTGCAGGGAAGCTGAATATTGACCCTGAGGGGCATTTTGCAAGGGAGAAAGAGATCTGAGGTAGTTAGTTTTGCCCAAGGGTTTACAACAATGCTTTTGCTTGAGTTCCAAAATGAACAGAGCTTCACAACAGTGTGAATGTTCAGTGATTTTCTTCAACGGCTGTCAACACTGTCTTCACATTACTATCTTCTTTCTGCATTCTGGAGAAGTTGGATGGAAATGGACTGATTGCTCATTTTACCCTGAAGATGCTCATTTTACCCTGAAGAAATCACTCTCACCACAAGGACGATTATTATAGATGCAATGATATTACCATCAGCCATTCACTTCCCTTACTCTCTATATTCTCACTTACCATCCTTGTTTTAAGGTTCTCTACCTGAAATGTTATTTTCCTCTTCATTCTCTTGACATCAACCCTTGACCTCGGTCACTCCATTTCATCCTTTAGAACAAGCTTGAATTTGGGAGCCCCAGAGGACCTTGGCCTCTCAAACCCCCTGTCCTCTTCCCTGAAGCATAGAACTCAAGTATAATTAATTAATTGTTTGTAACTGTGTCAGTTTTTCTCACTAGACTGTAAGTTTAAAAAGAGCATGGAATTATGTCCAAATTATCTATCTCCACATGTTCAAGCATCTTGTTAATATGTGGCACATAACAGGTATTCAAAAACATTTTTTGGGACTTACTGCAAAGATAGAGGTGTAGGTAGATACATTTTGCCTCCTCACACAACCAAAAGAAGGGAAACAACAAATATAAAGACAAAAATAATGAGAACTGCCAGAAAATCAAATTATATGGAAATCTGACAACCAAGCAGTTAAAGAAGAAACATTTATTCAGAGAGGTAGGAGGGGTGGAGACGGGTAGCTGTGGCAGAGAGGACACAAGACAAGGTGGTGGCTGGCAGTCCCATATTTCATACAGATAAGCTGGAAGAACAACTGGGGAGTGAGACAGACTGAGCAACCCAGGGATCCAGTGCAGGAAAAGTAAACCTTAGAACCTCTGGCTGTTAAGACCTGTGGGAGTTGAGGAGGTGGGAGAAACTCCCATCCTCACAGGAGAGTTCACTGGAGAGAACCACAAGGTACTAGAATGGACGCAAATCTGCCCACCCTGGAATCAGCACCAGAAGGACCCAATTTGCTTGTGGGTAGTGAGGGAAGTGACTGAAGGCTACCAAGAGCCCAGCAAGCAGCATTGTTCCCTCTTGAACCTCTCCCCCACATACTGTGCCACAGCGCAGCTACATGGGTTGCCCTGCTCTGGTGAATACCTAAGGCTCTATCCCTTACAGGTGTTTTGAGAAGAAAAAAATATGGCCCAAAAGAAAAAACAGATCAAAACTCCAGAAAAACAAGTAAGTGATGAAGAGATAGCCAACCTATCATATGCACAGTTCAAAACACTGGTAATCAGGATGCTCACAGAAATGGTTGAGTATGGTCACAAAATAGAGGAAAAAGTGAAGGCCATGCAAAATGAAATAAAGAAAAATATACAGGGAACCAACAGGGAAGGGGAGGAAACTGGGACTCAATCAATGATTTGGAGCAGAAGGAAGAAATAAGCCAGAACAGAATGAAGAACCAAGAATTCAAAAACAAAAATGAGGAGAGGCTTACGAACCTCTGGGACACTTTAAATGTTCCAACTTCTAAATCATAGGGGTGCTAGAAGGAGAAGAAGAAGAATGAGAAATTGAAAACTTATTTGAAAATATAATGAAGAAGAACTTCCCCAATCTGGCAAAGGAAGTAGACTTCCAGGAAGTCCAGGAAGCTCAGAGAGTGCCAAAGAAGTTGGACTCAAAGAAGCATACACCAAGGCACATCATACTTACATTACCCAAGATTAAGGAGAAGGAGAGAATCTTAAAAGCAGCAAGAGAAAAGGAGACAGTTACCTACAAAGGAGTCCCATAAGACTATTGGCTGATTTCTCCAAAGAAACCCTGCAGACAAGAAGGGGCTGGAAAGAAGTATTCCAAGTCATGAAAGGCAAGGACCTACATCCAAGATTATTCTGTCCAGCACAGCTATCATTTAGAATAGAGGGCAGATAAAATGCTCCCCAGATAAGGTCAAGTTAAAGGAGTTCATTATCAACAAGCCCTTATTATATGAAATGTTAAAGGGACTTATCTAAGAAAAAGAAGAAGATTAAAACTATGAATAGTAAAATGACAACAAACTCATAACTATCAAAACCAAACATAAAAAAACAGAAACAAAAATAAAAACAAAAATAAACCAAGCAAACAACTAGAACAGGAACAGATTCACAGAAATAGAGATCACATGGAGGGTTATCAGCAGGGAGGGGTGAGGTGGAAGAATGGGGGAAAAGGTAGAGGGAATAAGAAGCATAAATGGTAGGTACAAAGCAGACGGGGAAGTTAAGAATAGTATAGGAAATGGAGAAGCCAAAGAACTTATATGTATGAGGGTAATGTTGGTAGGAGGTGAGGTGCAGGGCAGAAGGGAAAAAAGGGGAGAAAAAAATTTCAACAACTGTAATTGCATAATCAATATAATATACTTAAAAATCCCAAAATATTTTTTGAGTAAATGAGTGTATTTTATTGTGAGTGGAAGATTGAAATGACTGTAAGGGAAAGCTAAGGGGGACTATGTATCATAGCATTACCTGGTCAATTATTAGCCTCTGTTTATAAGAGTCTGATTTCTCAGATTTTAATTAGTCCTAAGAAAATGAACATATCCTCAATGAAGTCCCAGTGCAACAAGGGAGAGCACTGTGGGGCCCAGCATGAATGAGAGTATCGAGAGATACTCTCATTTAGTTAATTTAGAGAATCACAAGGCAGAGGTGTTGGCCAAGAGTCAATACCTTTTTTTGGTAAGTGCCAACTTTAATATGGTGGTAGAGAACTTGTATACAAGTTCTCTTGTATATAAGAGAACGTTAGTTTATACAAGAGAACTTGTATAAACAAGTTAGTGAAAGTGCTTTCGACATAAAATCCTCTCCTTAGTGCCTGGGAAGGGAGCCGAACATGTATCAATAAATTACTGTGACAGAACAGACAAAATCAGGGGGTATTTGCACATTTGGTTATGAATCCAACCCTTCACTGAGCCTGTGTTACATGCCAGTTGTTGATCCGGGAACAGTGGGCGAGTAGTGAAGAAGAGAGTTAGGCCCGAACAGTGGAATGTGATGAGTGGAGCAGGGCCCATCCGGCACAACCCTGCAGCAGAGCTTCCCAGCCAATCTACAGATATGTGAGCAAGAAACTCATGCTTCCGATTACACACAGGTGAGATTAGGAGGTTATTTGTTGGGCCACAGAGCCTGACTGACACAGGGGTGAGAGCAGAAGCGGGAAACCAGTTCCTATGCAGCTATAGTAGTATCAGCCATATACATACAAAATTTGAGATGCTTGTTCGACTGCCAAATGGAAGTACAAAGTAGGCCCCTGGGTACACAAGTCCGTGGCTTGGGAGGAGGTAAAAGGTGGAAATGTTCATGTGGGGGATGATCCGCATGCACGTGGAACTTGAAGTCAAGGGACTCAGTGAAAAGCCTGCAGGGTGGACTGGCGTGGGAACCTAAGGATTCTGGAGACCGTTATTTAATCCCAGAATTGTGCTATAATTTTGCCCATGTGCCTAGAATGTTTAGTCCCTATGGATTTTTCCCTGAAATATGTGAAATAAAACTTGGGAGATATGGAAGTATCTTGGAAGGTCTGCTCTGAGAGAGTGGAATCCACCTGTTAAATACGGGCATTCTCATGGAGTTGATGAAAATCAATTTGTGAGCACCAGGCTAATATAATGCTGACATTTTGTGTGAACAATGTCGATGAAGCCATTTTGCTCAGCTGTACTATTTCAGCTAAAATCCACCCTGTTACTTAGGTATCAGACTTCACTTACCATTCTTATCAATAAAATGACTGATTGGACGTTTGAGCACTGCTGCTGGGATCCCACCGGAGCTGTGGGGAGAACTGCTGAAGGGTTCACTGAGCGTGAAAAGAACGGGCCAGACATCCATTCCCCCAGGCGCCGGCTTCCTGGTTTTGGTGCCCTGGGCACTGGTTTGCCACTGGCTTCTTTGAGTAAGTTATTTTGGTGCTGTTCCCCTTTGGGATTTTACAGATGAGGGCCATTTCCTTGCCTTTGTCTCTATAAGCCTTTATCTGACCCCACTGACTGATTTCCTTCATCTTTTCAGTCCTAGAGATTCAAGAGGCCCAGAGGCAGAGTGAAGAAGGTGGGGAAGAGGAGACTGCACGTGCCTTTTGTTTTGTTTTGATCTTTTTAAAAAATTTATTTAATTATTGTTCAAGTACAGTTTTTTGTCTTTTACTCCCATTCCAGCCCCCTCCCCCAGTGCTCCCCACCTCCCTCCCATTTCCACCCCCCTTAGTTGTTGTCCATGTGTCCTTTATACTATTTCCTGTAAATCTTTCCCCTTTTCCCCTGAAATTCCCTCCCCTCTCCCCTCTGGTCCCTGTCAACCTGTTCTCTATTTCAGGGTCTTTGGTTATATTTTGCTTTTTTGTTTTGTTGTTTAGCTTCCTGTTAAAGGTGAGCTCATAGGGTATTCGTCTTTTACCGCCGGGCTTATTTCACTCAGCATAATGCATTTTAATCGGTGAGAAGCTGTAACACAAATATGGCCCCACTGGCCATATCTCAAATGCATCTCTGGTTCTGCCTTCTGCTCTTGCCACTCCAGCCAGAAGTGTCTCCTGAGTATACCACTGTTACTCATAATAGTCTCCAACTGTTATTTAAATCTTTTACCGTTGGTTAATTTTTCAAAGTATGCCTAGTCTTTCCAACTGTACTGTAAATTTGAGAATAAGAACAACCCTGTACATTTTAATACTAACCATTCCAGGTCTTTAGTACCAATCATACTGAGGAATGGTTATCATATCCTCTCTGACTTTAAAAACATGAATACATGAACAGAAATGAACCATCTGATTCTTTTACTCATCCCTGGACTATGCCCTTCAAAGCTAATTTGCTGCTTTGTTCTCTTAACCCCAAAAGACTCTTTTCAGCTTTATTGAGATATAGTTGACATATCCTAAAAGATTTATGTCTCCCAGCTCACAAGCTAATCAGTAGGCTGGCTCCATGCTACTCTGCTAAATGACATCCATTTCTTTCTTTGAGATGTCATTCAACACTCGCCTTCTTGCCCAGGGCATTCCCAGATCCATTCTGCCAGGCTTCAACAAGAACCACCATGAGTGTCGCTCTGTAGCTGGTGTCATTGGTGACAATTTTTAGTAATTATTCCATAATGTTTCTGATAATTCAACTTAAGTTTGCTCTGTTTCCTGCTTTATTTTGTAAGTGACACCAGAGTAGAACTTCTAGAGCATGTCTTTTGTCAGTTCTCACAGAATCTCATATAACCTTCACATGTCATATGGTGGATGCCCGAGTTATGGCCACCGATGGCACAGCTGCCTAGAGAAATTCAGCAAAGCTGGGAGATCCTGTGTTTTTCACAGCCAAGTTTGTCGCCTGGGGAAGACATCACGGAAACAAAACACTACAAAGGACTCGAAGGAAGCACAGAGAAGAAGTTTTCTCCTTGGGGACTGGTATGTAATCTTTTACTTCTTAGAATGTATATTAGGAAGGGATTAATCAGACTCCCAAAGTGATTATGGAATTTGCAACAGCATAGTAAATAGAAGCTTCTGAATTTCATTACTCTCAGAGTTAAACACACCCCGAGGCTTCCAGCAAGCTAATAAAAACAAAGTGGAGAAAATTATATACTTTAAGAAGTTCTTTTAAAGACAAGTCTTGTTTAAGGAGATTTAATATAAATATTAAGAAAGAGTAGTAAAATAATGTTAGAAATAAACTTCCAATTCTATTATTTTGATAGAGCAGGAGCTTTTGGTTTGGCTTTTAAAAATTATTTTAAGAAGCATTAGCACCAGTCAGTAATTCAATAATGCTGCAGCTTTTGACAAGCTCAAAGGAAAAAAACGCTGTTTCTCCTTGTTCGCTGGGGAGACAGTGCTACGGAAACAGTGCTGCATAATGATCTGACTGAGGTTTGGTCCCTGGAGTCCGACTTCCCCAGTTCGAACCCTAGCTTTTCATCCTACAGGCTGTGTAACTCTGGGCAAGGTACTTTCTCTATGAAATGAGAAAGATAAGTGTGCCTATTTCACTGGATTTTTGTACCACGTAAGTTAATACACTTAAAAGCATTCTGAACAGTGCCTGGCACGTGGTTAATGCTCAGTGAGTTTAACCTCTCATCATCCCTGCCACCACCCTCACGACCCTACTGTCACCAACTCCACCACGTCAGCATCACTACCACTAACCATAGTCACCTCAGCAACCCACTAGGACCATCCACCACCCAACTGGCATATCCTGCCGTCTATGCCTACGACTCAACCACCAGACCCACCATCAATATCATCGGTATCCACCATCATCCACCACCCCCACCTGTCACCACCCACCATCACCCACCATCGCCATCCACTACCCCCGACCCTACCCCCACCATCATCAACCACCATGACCGTTGCCACCATCTACCACAATCACCCATTGTACTTTTATCTTTCACTGCTGAGCAGAGGAGACAAATGTGGCTGGGAAGTTCTTTTCAATCACCTCTTAGACAAAGACTCAGAAAAGGCTTTGAGATCTGGAGGGATCTACTGATTAGAGTCTCCTCTTGTCAGAATTATCCTCTTCTCATATCTTGATTTCTTTCTCCTTACCCTTACATTGCTAAGCTTCGATGTGAATTCAGTTTCTTTCTCTCAATCTACCCAGGTCCAGCCACCATAATCAGCACCACCACCTGGTTCTGTACGTTCCATCTCTGTAATTTCTTTCAAATGTATCTTCTACACTCCATTCCTACCACCATCATTATAATGAGGAAACCTGTTATCATAACCTGGGCACAGAAATTCCCAGTGGTTCCCAACAGTCTCTCTTTTGTTAAAAAGATCTCCCAGTTTTCCACGCAATGAATCAAGACTAGACTTTCCAGGTTGGCATTTTGGTTTTCCCCGCGATAGCTGCCTACCTATCTTTCAAATCTTACCTTTTACTAGAGTCCTCTGTGTACCCACCCAACCCCTAGGCCTAGCGGTGTCCAACCTTTTGGCATCTCTGGGCCACACTGGAAGAAGAAGAGTTGTCTTGGGCCTCACGTTAAATACATCGTGACACATAATCACAAAAAATATCTCATAATATTTTAAGCAAACTTCCGATTTTGTGTGGGCTGCATTCACAGTCATCCTGAGCTGCATATGGCCCACGGGTCGCAGGTTGGACATTCCTGCCAGACCAACAGATCACTGTGTTTCCTGAGCCCAGTGTGCTCTAGCCTTCTGGCCACTGTCCACGCTGTTCCCCAGCTGCATCACTCACCTCTCCTACAGCTCTGTGTCTGGAAGTTTGATCCTTTAAAGCTGACCTTTAACATCACTTCCTCCATGAGGCCTTTTCTGATCCTCTCAACAGTATGTGAATTACCCTCTGGAAGCCCTCCAGCCCCCTGTCACCCTATTATAGTGACCTCTGTCCATGTGTACTACCCTTACTTGACTGTAAATTCTTTGGAAGCAGAAGTTAACACCCTTTGCCTAAACCAATTTTAGTCTTTATATTACGGAGACACAATAAATGTGAAATCAAAATGCATGGATCTTCCTGCTGATTGGCTAACTTTCTAGAGCCAGTTGCATTATGAAAGAGCATGGCAGAGACTATGTTAAAAGGGCATAAAATAAGCTAATAACAAAGGGAACAGATTAAAATTTCGGTGTATATTTTAGTTCAGTGGTCATAGGTAACCCGTAGATGCAATCTAGGTTGAAGCATTGTCCGTGGGCTCCTTTACTTTCTTAACCCATGCAGACGGTCCTGCTAAATGACTCAGTAAACTCTTGATCTTGACAGTAAACATGGCCAAGATGAATAAATTCGTCCTATTTACACAATTTGGTGAGCTTTATGAATCCTTAAAAATCTGTTAAGAAATTCTCTTTAATACAGAGAATTAATGCAGAATTAATGCAGAGTAATTCTGCATTAATTCTTGGCACGTGATCACTTGGATAGGAAGTGGAACCCTGAAACTGGCCTCCAAGAAAATGGAGTTTATCAATGCTGATGATGGACAGGTAGGGACAGGGAAGAGTACAGAGAGAGAAGCAAAAGACAGGTGATTAAGTACCTGGATGAATGAGATCCAGGGGATCAAAACACAGACACCTCCAAGTCTGTGACCCAAGCAAAAAAAAAAGGGAAAAACCAGGAAAGAATAAATCATTCACATATTAAGAACAGAGGATATTACAGTGTAGGAAGGTAAGCATATGGCTTGGGGTGAAGAGAGACAACAAGAAACGCACATGGGAATATAACGATCATATCATGTCAATATACTTTGAGGTAAATTATCATACTCAGAATAACTGTCATGATTGCTTATTAGCTGCAATTCCTTTTCGTGATCACTTAACTAGCCCAGGTGGATTTGCTAGCTTGGAACACCAAACTGGGAGGAGGAAGAACAGTCCTAACTACAATAGACATACAAGTAGAGTAGTATTGTATCAGAATCTTGGGAGGCAAGGTACATTTTCAAGAAAGCAAGAAGTCCACTTATTTTATGCAATATTCAGCATATTATACTTGGGGAACTACAGAATTTTTGTAGGTTAGGAATTCACTGGAAATGGGAGTGACTTGCATTAAGAATAACAATATTTATGGTTGCTATAGTATTTGTTTCCCCAGGGAGTTTAGCTGTCTAATGTAACTACTCAGTTATTCTTGATGTTCATTCATTAATTAATTTCATCCACCCATCCATCCAATTGTCTAAGAATCTGGAGGCATCTCTGCATTGAACTCTGTGAAATAGGTAAGGGATGTTGATGACCCCCCTCTGTTAGTGATAGACGGGGTCCCAAGAGCTGAGAAGCCCACACCTTGAGTTTCTGGCTGCATCTGGCACTGGAACTCAGTACTTCTGCTGAAGAGAATCATTCGATGATTCTCTCGATCCTTGTCTGGCCTGATTTTCTCAGGTTTTTCTACCAGCTGCTACCTATCTGTAGAATCTATCCTTTGTATGAGTAGAAAGCAATTCGAAGGATCTTCTTCTCCTGGTATATACCCATGACTATGCCATCCTAGGTCGAAAAGGCACAGAACATTTGGGGACTCACCGTTCACGAAGACGGCAAACCTCAGGAAGGACAGGTAGCGCTCCCCTTCGATGGGGTTCCAGCCGACGTCAGGGTAGCCTTTGGCCAGAAGCATGGGGCAGCTCTGCAGGCCACAGCCTGCCAAGTAAGTCACCACCTGCCACCAACAGTACAAAAGTAAGTGCCCAAGGTTTTTATGAGATCCTCTAAGGACAGCAAAATCCTGGGACCTGAAGGGCTTTCATTTCCCTAAAAGCTACGGAGAGCCCAAAACTTTTAAAGCAAGTAGTTTGGTAGATTCAAAGCCAAAACCTCCATTTCATTTTTGTTTCCAAGCAACCCAACTGACAATCACTGTTACGTATGAGAACAGTGTGTGCTGTCAATTCCCTGGTTTTCCCAGTACTGGCAAGAGGGAGCTGCCACTTAAAAATAGGCCCACTGCCCTGGCTGGGTGGAGTGTCGTCCCAGACACCAAAGGGTCGTGGGTTCAATCCCCGGTCAGGGCACATATGGGAGGCAACTGATCAATGTTTCTCTCATCAATGTTTCTCTCTCTCGCTATCCCTTCCTCTTTCTCTAAAACCAGTAAACATATTCTTGGGTGAGGATTTAAAAAATAAAATAAAATAAAAATAGGCATATGTAGGGTATTTTTGGAGAGATAGCCTTGGATCTAGGCTGGCCACGTGCACTTGGCCATGGTATTTCAAGCCCAAAACTGCAGTCTCTGCCTGACTACCAGGGGGCCCGTGACTAACCAGGGGTCCCTACTCAAGTTCTGCGTCCACAACAAGTTGTTCAAAGTGAGAAGCCGAGATGTTAAGGTTGGGTGGGGGCAGAGAAGAGGCTGCGGCCAGTTACAGACCAGGATTGGTAGTGCTCCCTTTGCTTCCAGGTCACCAGACACTCAGCATAAGCTCCCAGCTCTGTGATCATGTGCAATATCAGAATCTGCCTACCGTTAGGTGGTGTCAGGCAAGAGCCTGGCAGATAGACATTTTCTTGAAACGCAGTTGTTGTTCTGGTGTAGCCTTTGATACTCGTGTGCAGGGAGAAGAATGCACTGTGCTGCGAAAGCCACATGGTCAGGAGTGGTGTCCTTTCGTTTTTCAACCCCTGGGGTCTTTAACCGATGTTACCCCAAGCAATTTAATAAAAAAAGAAAAAAATCTCCAGAGTTGGGCACATATGAGGTACTCAATAAATGTTCATCAAATGAATCACAAATACTTGAAGTCCTTTTGCGAGAGTAATGTTTCTAAGCCAAAACTCAGTAAAAAACCATCATCACACTTTTCTTTCTGAAACTAGTAAGGATACTATTCTGCTTGGAGCTTAGATTTGATCTGCCCTTTAAAATGTCACGGAAATCATCCATAAAGGCAGGAATGAGGCAGAGTTTTCGGGATTACAGGTATGAGGCATTTCACTGACCATTAAAATAAGTGCCTGTGTTTGGGTGTGTGTGTTGTTGTTTAATCTGAAGGGATCTAATTTCTGTCGTGATCAACAGAAAGAAGAAATGGCAGCATCTACTGGTCCACTCTCCTTCTCTCCCCAGAGCCGAACTTGGGAAATTTTCTGACTCTGGCCTGTACACTGTGCTAAGCTGCTGGAACCACTTGCAGGGGGCAGCAAACCTCATCATCCCCTTCACAGACTTTCCCAAATCCCTGCTTCAGGCCACGGATCCTCTGGTCTGCACTTGCTGGGCCCGGCTGCACTACCGGCGGGAATGAGCAAGCACGTTGACTGCCCAGGGCCTGTTACCTTCTCAAGGTCTGGTTCCTCTAAGCCCAGTGCTAATTCATTGTTGTCCATCACTGAGGAAGCTGCCACATCCAGCGGAGTGGATCCCCTCATGGATGGGGAGGCTGAGGAAGGAGGAAAGAAGGAGCTAGAAAGGGACCAACAGACCACCCCTTGTTGAACTGAAACTGTAGTGCACACAACCTGCCAGGTGAGGGCAGCAAACACCCTAAACCTGGTTCATGTTGGGGTTCTCTGAGGGGACTGCCCCGTGTCATGTAAGAAGAGCTCTATTTGCTGTCCTCTCCCTTCCCCCAGCCCGTCATACAACTCATTACTGATTGTGAACATGCATCAAGTAGGAATATCACTTCACAGGAGCAGCTGGGACCACGAATTTTCAAGCGCTTTTCCACCGTGAAACTTCCTGGGGTTCCCTTTTGATGATCACTTTAAAGACTCAGATGTCATTGAACAACTAAACTCAAAGGACTTGGCTGCTTCTGGGGCCACCACCCAGGATTTAAAAATAGCCTCGAACAGCCTTAGCTCACACAGTTATCAGGCCACCCTGGTTTCCCTTTGTCAGGGCCTTAGGCTAGAATTCAGGAAACCTCTGGGTGGCATTTGATAAATAGGAAACCCGGGCTATCAGGTTTCAGGTTTCAGATTTCAGGTGCCGGACTGTGTGTATCTGCATCTGCCTTAAGTTTATTTGGTTTCCCTTCAGAACAGCTAACGGGGCCTTTGTGTCCCATTGCTTTTCTTGTGATGGTGATTGGTTGACAGTTTGTCCACAGTGCTCTTGGCTAGTCTTCCCTGCAGCTATGGACAGCGCTGGCTGGCCAGTGGGCCGATAGAACAGGCTGCAGCCAGCCTGCCGAGAAGGGTCTGGATCTGTGACCTTGGTCTCATTAGCCCTGCCCTACGGGCAGGCGAGTGGGCCCCAGGCTATGTCCACCTGGTCCCAAGAGAGATGAGCTAAAACTGCGAGGCCATGCCAACACAAACCTGTCACGGGTGCTGGCTGGGAGCAACGTCACTGCTTAGGTTGGGGAGCAGAGACATATTGTCATTATTTTACCTGTTTTTAGACCAGGCAGGGGCCTTTTTGTATTAAAAAAAAAATCCCATAGGATGCATGTGGCTTCTTTTCTTTTACCTCCTAATTAAGTGCCCAGCAGGGAGCATCTCACCTCGGAGCCCAAATGTGAAAGTTGTAACACGGGACATACCTAGGCCAACACTGCTATTCTCCAGCAGGTAACTTAGATGCTCAAACATGGCCTTCTGATTCTGCCGGCTAATTCGACAGAAATAGCAGAGGAAGCGGCAACAGCTAGCGACCATCTTTGGAAAAGCAATCTGCAGGGAGAAGTTGGAAGTGTCAAGGAAAAGAATCCATCATGAAGTCCTTCTGGAAAGTCTGGCCTTCAGAGAGTTTTAGGTTCAAGTCTAGCAAACTGTGAACAGTTTGGAAAAACAAATTTTCTGCTTACTTCCCATTTGTTCCAAGACTTTTTCATACAAGAGATGGAGAGTACACACACAGCTAAGGAGAGGCTTCTAAAAATACTGCCAACTAGTTATAGTTCCTGGAATATCTTTCCTTTGAAGGAAACAGACATCGAACAAGAATCCCAGCCATCCTCAGATGCCACGTGAGACTGCGAGGTCCTATACCAGGCTGGTTTCTAACTCGGAAGGGGGTGGACAGAACACAGACGGGAGATAGGAGAGGGAGGACCCAAACCCGGGTCCTGGGTGAAAACTGGCCCCTCCGGGTGTGCAGGCCTCAGAAGCATCACCTTCTCAGACTGTGAGCCTTCCCGGTGACGTCTGCTCTCCTCTCCTACAGGACTTGTCATCTGGTCACACAATTCGGCACTGGGATGCCATCTGACGGCACCGCTGACTGTGACTTCTCTGCTGATCAAAGTAACTGGCGTCTCGGGGCCTGGCCATGTCTTATTTTTGACCCGGTCATGCCCAGGCTCCCAGGAAGCTCTGACATCCCCCATTAGACTCCTGGAGGGTGCTCGGGAAGTAAGGTTCCGACGCCTGCCGTCCACCTGCTTGCTGAGGCATCCTGCCATTTATCTGGGGATGTTCTGGAGAGTCCACTTTCCCAAGGGGTCAGACAAGCAAGTGAGGAGGAAGGTGAGCTTCACATCTGTTCTCCCTTCTCACCCCCACCTCTCAATGCTGGCGGAACTGCTTTCCTAGAATCCTGGCACTCTAAAATTTCCAACATATGAAAACATACGGGCAGTTCCCCATCTACTGCCTTCAGAAGCTACCTGACTCTGACGAGGACCCCTGAGAAGGTGGGCCCTAAACCTGCCCTCCCCCTTGCCAGCAGGAGCTCCCCCCGATGGCTGGCACCTCATGGGGGGCTGACCAGGACACCATCAGGAGCCTGGCTCCCAGAAGAAACACGTGCACTCCTGAGGGGCACTGCCAGGATTACAAAATCTTGTTCTCCTTTAAAACAGCCTTCTCCTGACACAGCACAAACCACACCAGAGGAATCCCATCTGGGAGGAAGCGGGGCTGCCAGTATGGCAAACGTAACAGCGGAACCGCCCGGTGGAACGAGTGAGAAAAGCCCCCGAGCTCCCAGAGGTGAAGCTCTCACACTGGCTGGGTGACATTCGGCGGCATCGTCCCACCTGCCGGCTTCTTCCTGGCACTGTGCACGTCCCTCCCTCTCTCTGGGAAGGGCAACTGAGGCAATGGACATCAGCCATGTGGCTACAAACAAGTCACGTCCTGTGTTCCTGCCCAGGGGTCAAGTTCTGGCTAAGTTCTCCCTGTAGCCTCACCTGGGATTTCTCTGCACCCAGTACGTTCACCATCACCTCCATCACCGTCTCGTGCATGCCGAGGACTCGCATGAGGTTGGGGTGCTGGTAAAACACCTTGTTGTTCATGATGTCTCTAGGGTAAGGATCGGAGAGAGACATCAGCTCGGGCCAACGCCAATGCAATGGGAATTCAGGGATGAGAACACATAAATGCGCACACACATCTAGGGTGAAACAGCGTAAAAACAGGCCGAAAAGGTAATTAGCAGGCACTGGGTCAGTCAGAAGAAACGTAGAGTGCTTTTTTAGCTGATTGGAATACTCTGTGCTCTTTTATTTCTGCTAAGCACTTGCTTTCCCTCTTGGAAACATTCCCTTCTAATGACGTATTAAACACTTGCCCCTTGGTCTTTGCACTTACAATAGTTCTAGGGCAGCCCAAATCACTGGATTTCTCTTCCTCCACATACTAGGGTCTGTTATTGTTTTCTATTCTTGTCCGTATGTCCCTATATATTTTATTTTTCTGAATGAGAGGGCTGTAGCCTTAAGACAATTGCGTATTAGGAACAGTGAGGACAGTGGTCCTCAAAATCCAATGACATGATCAACAACAAAATGTAAAAGAAATCATGTTTTTCGGTCATTGGATACAGATTCACAAAATAAAGCTGCAGGCAAATGTGAGGACGGGAGCAGCGGAGACTTGGCCGTGTGATGCCTGCAGGGTGGTCCCCTCCCACCCTCCAGTGTTGCAGCTGCTAATGGCAGACACCATTACTGTGGCCATGTCTATGGCAAGGGCTGTGGGAGCGGCTAATTTGGTAGCTTTTATTCTCTTCCCATAAAAGGCTTTTCATGTCTACTGTAAGATTCTCCTTTGGAAGTGAGCTTGAGGGATGCATGCATTGCCCCTACTCCCCACCCCTGCCCCAGTATCCTCAAAGTCCCTGTTCTGGCCTTGCTGATGGATGCTCCTTTAATTTGCCGGCTCAAGGGCGGTGGGGTAGAACATTGAGCAGCAGGAAGGCTGCAGTTCTAGTTCTTGATTCCAAACAAGTGAAGCTGTGGGCTGAGCAGTGAACCATTTTAGGCCCTGGTTTTCTCATCTGCAAGATGGAAGTGCTATGTTAGCCAATTAAAGGAAATCTTTTGGATGTCTAAAATGCTATCTTTTGAATAATTGTAAGGAAGAGGCACAAACTGTCATTATGGGAAAAGGTGTCCCTGGACTGACAAAAATGATACTAGCATAGTCCCGAGAAAAGGAAGGCGCAAGTAGCAACTTTTCAGAGGGAAGCCTCCCAGTCAAAAGCAGAAGTCCTCACAAGGAGTCTCTCTTGCTGGGTTGGACACACTGTCCCTTACTCTAAGTTTTTTCATTGCTTCCCTCAGGCTATTTTCATCAGATTCAAGCTAAATAACTGTTTTTCTCCAAGACTCCTCTCGATTTCTTCTGGCAATGTCCCTTCCCTCTGATCAGCAGGCAGTCTGGCCTCTCAGGTTATCAAAGGTGACTGATGTGACAAGGATGTAATCCCACAAGGAGTGCCTGCAGGAGGGGGCACCCAGAGATGGTACATGATTTGATTCCGGGGCATCCAGACAGCAAGGTAAGCCAGGTTCCCACGGGATGCTCCCCTGACAGGTTTGCACTGCACGGCGGATGGCCTACCCCAGCCCGTTGATCATGAGCAGCTCCTCTTCCTTGCCCATCCTGACGCTGAGGAGGCAGCGGATCTGGCCCAGGGCAGCCAGCAGGTTGATGGTGTCGCCCACTGAGGCCTGGCTGATGCTGTAGGTCTTCCTCAGGGCCTGCAGCAGCTCCCCGATGCTGTCGTACTGCCTCCGGAGGAGGTTGAACATCATCCGGACGAGGTCTGCGTCCTGAATGTGGTCCTCCTGAGCCCAGCGGATCATGGTCTGTGAGATGAGTTCCTTCAGTGTTGCTGGAAAGACAACAGGAAGGACCAGTGCTGGGGCCATCCTGGCTCAGGGAGAGCTGTGTACCTCAGCTGTGTACTTCATTTGGTTGTAAGACATATTATTGGCTGGCCAAGGTTAAAAAAATTCTCTTTTTTAGAACAAAGCTAGAGGCATCACACTCCCTGACTTCATATTATGCTACGAAGTGACAATAATCAAAACAGCATGATATTGGTGGAAAAACAGACACACAGACAAACGGAGCAGAACTGAGAGCCCAGAAATAAACCCATATGTATGAGTATACAATTTTCAACAAAGCCGCCAAAAACTTACAATGGAGAAAATAAGTCTCTTCAATAAATGGTGTGGGAAAATTGGAAAGTTACATGCAAAAGAATGAAACTATTGTTTCTTCCCATGTACAAAAATTAACTCAAAATGGATAGAAGACCTAAAAATAAGACCTGAAACAATAAATTACACAAAAGAAAACATAGGTACTAAATCTATAGAACTTGGTCTTAAGGAAGATTTTATGAATTTGACTCCAAAGGCAAGGGAAGTAAAGGTGACGATAAATGAATGGGACTTTATCAAACCGAAAAGCTTCTGCACAGCAAAAAAACCCACCTACCAAATAAAAAGGCAAGTCACCCAATCAGGAAAGATATTTGCAAACAAGAGCTCTGACAGGGGGCTAATATCCACAATATACAAAGATTCATACAACAAACAATCCAATTAAAAACTGGGCAGAGGATCTGAACAGATACTTCTCCCAAGAAGACACACAAATGGCCAACAGATACATGAAAAGATATTCAACCCCACTAGATATTAGGGAAATGCAAACCAAAACTAGAATAAGATACCACCTCACACCTGTTAGAGTGGCCACTATCAACAAGATAAGTAACAGGGTTTGGAGAGATTATGAAGAAAAAGGAATGCTCATTCCCTGCTGAGGGGAATGTAAACTGGTGTGGCCACTGTGAAGAATAATATAAAGGTTCCTCAAAAAACTAAAAATAAAGTTATCGTATGACCCAGCAAACCCTCTCCTGGGTATCTACCCTGAAAATTAAAAACAGGGCCCTGGCTGGTGTAGCTCAGTGGATTGAGTGCTGGCCTGCAAACCACACAATCGCAGTTCGATTCCCGGTCAGGACACATGCCTGGGTTGCAGGCTACTTCCCAGCAGGGGACTCATGAGAGGCAACCATACATTGATGTTTCTCTCCCTCTCTCCTTCCCTTCCCCTCTAAAGATAAATAAAATCTTTAAAAAAACCCCAAAAAACCCCCAGGTATTTGCAAAAACATATATGCACCGGTACATTCACTGCAGCATTACCGACTGTGGCCAAGACAGAAACAATGGAAGAACCTTCGACAGGTGACTGGATACAGAAGATGTGGTCCAGACAGACCCTGGAACACCACTCGGCCAGAAAAGGGGTAAAATACTGCGGTTGGTGACACCGTGGGCGGATCTTGAGAATATCAAGGCAAGTCAGACAGGAAAAGTCAGGAACCATATGATCTCATTCATATGTGTGATATAAAACTGAAAGCGAGAAATGAACCAAGAAGACAAATAAACAAAAACTCACAGACAGAAACAGCAGCACGGTGGGTACTAGGGAGAAGGGGGTTAGAAGGGTGGTAAAGGGGAAAGGGGTCCAACACACGGTGATGGATGAAGATCTGACCGTGGGCGGTGGACGCACAATGCAGTATACAGATGATGTGCCATAGAATTGTACACTTAGGGCCTATGTATTTTATTAACCAAAGTCACCCCAATAAACTTAATTAAAGGTTTTTTTTAAAGGATGGGGCTATGGAATGTGGAGAAGTAGAATATGTTGCCGGAAGACACACACGTGAGCCACACTACAAGAAGAGAGCACCTCAATTTTGAATTGAGGGTGTTAAATATCCTATTTTGATGAAATGATGTTTGAATAGATGCTGGAAACAGACTAGATAAAGTGCTGTTCTTGCCTTCAAGGTGCTCATAAGCCAGGAATTTACATTTTCATTTTAATTTTGTAAAAACCAAATTTTATCTTTATTTTATAACACTGTAATGAGCACTCAAATGGGGCATGTACAAGTGCCACGGGAGAGCATGGGGAGCAATCAAAATGGGTGGGCTGAGGCATGGGAAGAAGACACCGTCGCTGGCTCTTTAGGGTACAGAATACTAAGCACTGGAATTTCTCTATTATATGTACTACCTCTGAGTATTTCACAGATACCACATACTATGAACTGACTAGGCCAAGCCACTGGTCTGAGAATTGTGGGTTATTTTCACAGTGTAAAAGGTGAACTAACATAAATACAGCAGGGGATGGAGTGGAGTGGCCTACGAACACTGTGTGATGTCCGAAGGCTTTGCAGTCGGCCACCTGACCCCCTCGTCCTGACCGGTGCCGCCTCGTCTCTGCAACAGTTGGCCGACACCGTGTCATGAACTGTTTTCACAGGCACCAAGACAGGAACCAGTGTGACTTTGGATTTAGAATTTCTCAGGGCTCATCCTGGTGCACAGAAATATGACTGGCTGCAGAAGTAAAGAAGAAGTTGCTGAAGTGGGACCTGATCGGGCTGTGGGGCGTTCGGAGGTTGGACCACGTGGCCTTGACATGCGGGGCTGGCACTGGTGTGAGGAGATGGTCAGAAAATCGGGGGAGATCTGAGAGAGAGGACGAGCCGAAGGGCTGGGAAGCCACCGCTCACCTCTCCCCGTGCCACACATGTGTCTGGAAGGTGCTGTGACAGAGGCAAGAAATGCTACTCTTACTTCATTATTGCATCCAAGTCTGGCTCTGCCTAGCACATGCCTGCAAGGTATGGATGGCACCAAGACCCTGCATCCAGGCCCGGTGTTCAAGGCAGCGCTCAGGGCCGATGAAGGTCTTGCAGTCCGTCAGTGAAAGGAGTGGGGATAAACTCAGGTGAGCGCCTCCACAGCCTGTGCCATTTGCAATAGTCTCGTCTTCTACCTCCACACACTCTACATGGCAGGTGTCTGCTCTACGCCCAGCCCTGGCTCGTCATCAGGATATAAAAATAGAGTTCCTGAAGAGATCTGAAGGATTAATTTAACTTGACACTGCATCTCTCAACCCTGTGGGTGTTTTAGGTTCTGACAGGAGACGTAAGCTGAAAACCGTAAGAGAGGATACTGAAGGCAGAGAGAAGCGCAGTTAAAAGAGGTTGCTAAGAGATCTCACTAGGCAGGGATCCCTGACTAATAGCTGTTAGGTTAGATAATATCTGAATGCTCTGGGGGACAGTGACTTACGGGCTGGATGGGCTCAGGAACTTGTTTCCTCAGGAGACGATGTAGAAGTTCCTTTCTGCTGTTACTCTTCACAGTAAGGAATAAAGGCAAGACATAAACGTAAATGCCCTGGGACCCAACATGAGTTCTTCTAGTCCTGTGATAACAATTCCTCTTTTAGCCTATATTTAGGACTGAAACAATCACAATTCTCTCCACTAACAAGCAAATTCTCTGCAGAGGTAACACACATCACACACATCCTCACAGTCCCCGCTGCACCGGAAAAGCAACCATCAGAATCGTTCATCCACTCCATGTCCATCCTCCTTTCAACAGGGCATTTTACGGAGTCATAATGAAACCAAATAAATGTAGTGTTTTCTGCACCTGGCTTTCAGATTAATTCAGAATTGGGGTGAGCTCCTAGCCTCACAGAGACTTAAAAATTCAAATCAATATTTATAGTCTAGAAAATGGAACATCCACAGCAAAATATCTCACTTGAGGACAAATAGAAAAGGAAATGGCCCTTTAACCTGAAAGGTTAGAGCAGGGACTGCCTACAGGTTCTCTGGCCAGGCCAGACCTCAAGGTAGGAAGAGAGTGAGGTAAATAGATATGAGTGGGACTAAACTGAAGCTCAGTTAAAAGCAAAACATGACCCCAGGATCACACCAGAAAAAGCAAGACTCCTCATTGTTGTGTGTCAATGGACAGGTATAATAACTCAGTGGGAGGCATGACATTTGAGGCCACTCTTGTTGATCAGGCTTTCCAAATATGAGAAAGAATAAGAGGGAGAGAAATGAGAAGAAAACTGCAGGGCAGGGGGAAAACATTCTCAGGAAGCCTGAAGAGCAGTGTATTCTGTAGCCTGACCCAGGCTAGTGAGCTGGCAGCCACCAGGCAAACGTTGGCTGAATGCTACCTAACATCCCAGACTCTTCAGGAGGCTGAGAAAAGGGAGCTTTACACCCTGGCAGCGGTGCTACTGAAGACCCCGCACACTCCGGTTCGCTGCCAAGAGCCAGCAGCAGGGCAGCATGAATGTGCCAGGGTCAACAGGTGAAAAAGAAGCCATGTTTTGGGATGTAGTAGACTCTCTGTATATCTGCACACTTGAGTGTTAAAAAAATTAATGCATAACCATGCCCGGCACTTACTGTGGGCTTTATAAAGGTTAACTGTTACGCTATCTACACAGTAGTTATAAAAAGTATGACCCACAGACCCTTGGGGCAGGCAGGAGCCGCCAAGATCCTGCAGGCCAAATGCACTGTTGTAGCACTTGGGAGACATTATTTGCCTTTTCACTGTGTTGACAGCTGCTCGGTGCAAAAGCAGTGGGGGGGGGGAACCTGCTGGGGTCTCAGCAGGAGCTCAGGCGGCAGCACCAAAAACAGCCCTAGCGCCAGGAGAGCGCCTGGTTCCACACAAGAATGTGCTCAGTGAAAGAGAAACATTCTTCACTTTATTAATAACACAGTTTTCAGAACATAACTTTTTAAATCCTGTGTGACAAAATGGGAAGTGTGCCTAAAGCGCTCCTTCGCGTCACAGGGCGGCGGTTTGCAGGGGTGGGGGAGGGACGTTGGGGGGGAGGCACCGCGTGACCAGGCTGCGGGCTAATGCAGCCGCTGTCTCACAAATTAAATGTCATTTTTAATTAAAAGAGCCACAGAAAAACTGTGGTTAATCAGACTTTGGTAGTCGACTGGCATTATCTTAAAAATGAAAGAAGTGATCCTATCACACTTCAGGGAAAAACACCGGACAGTATTTCTTGCCATAACACAATTTGACCTTTGAAAACCAGAATTTTTGAAAAAAGTTTACTTGCCACTGTGAGATGGCTTCCCAATAGAGACTTTGCTTATTAAATTATTAACAAATATGATTTTAAAACTTTTATAATTAAATATGTTAAAACTTGGAAGCCCTGCATAACTGGGTGAACCCATAATTCCCCCATGACCAGTGCACACTGTTACAAAACATTTGTGGGTAAAACATCCCCTCAACATGCAACACAGACCAATGCAGTTTTATGTAAACAAGTGCAAAAATTTCTTTAATGTGGTTTTAGATTCCACATGGCAATTAATTTCAGAGAAGCTACTTGTTATTTTTAACAGGAGAAAGATCAAAGTTTAATACACATGGAATTCTCCATGCATGGAGAATTCACATAGGCATAATTTCATAACAATTTTAAAGACACTGAGGCAACACTGGGTATATAAGGACATTTTTGGACAAAGGAGAAAAGGGAAGAAGGTACCTGTTGAGCTTTTATGTAGTGTTACAGAAGAATTTCCACAATTATCTGAAAAAGCTAGTATAATATTCCTCTAACTATATGTATGTTTGAAATCAATTTTTCTTTCTATTCTTTAAACCAGGGATAAGAATCTGGATATGTTCTATTAAGTCAGATATAAGAGATTTATAAAAATGCAAAACAATGTCGCTCTTCTGATCCTTTTTTATATTAAAAATTTAGTTGTTTTTATAAAAGTATGTTATATATGTAAATGTAATGGGTTTTTATAATTTATAAATAAACTAACAATTGTTTTAAAATAGAATTCAGTAACATTGGTAGGCATAAACCACATAAACTAAAGCTTTCCGAGGTCTTTGAAAATTTTGAAAAGTGTAAGGGGGTCATGAGACCAAAAGGCTTGGGAAGCACTGATGTGTGCAGAAGGGTCCCACCGAGGTGACGGCCATGACTCAGAGGCAAAGCTTTCCCTTAAGACAAAACCTTATTCCATTAGACCACGTGGTTATAATCACATATCAGAGAGCTTTGCCTGGAAGGCAGAATTTTGGGAAGCTTTCCACGTTTGTTTCTGGATGGGAGGTTGGCCTAAGATGAGTAGAACATCTCGCATTGAGAAATAAAGAGGATAAAAGAATCATGGGAGAACCCAATCCTGGCAGTCAGCAAGGGCCCAGTCATTACTCATTCATCCCTAAAGGGCTTCTTTCCCAGTGTTCCTCAGGGCCCTAAATGCTTCTCTTTTCAATCTTGGTTTAAGATCATTCATCTCCAGAGCAAGTGGGGCGTGTGGTATCTTCTACACAGAGGCTGTGTGGCCTTCTCTGGGCTGGTCCGCAGCCAGTGCAGTGGGGCCCAGGGAGAAAAGGTATGCTGCAGGCTGCAGGGGCCACCTAACTCTTCGCTGCTGACATCAGCTGTCCCTCTGGCAATACTTAACTCTCATTCATTCGGAAAACTAGTGCTGTCAGCTACAGAAGGCTCTGCCCTGGCGTCAGTGCGTCCGGACCTCAGGACAGAGTATCTTCCTAGGTTTCTTCCCATCCTCATCTGTGTATCTCCGTCACCTCCAGCTGTATCCCTTCTAAATAGCTTATGAACCGAAGGGTGTTTTCTGTGAAGCACTGAGTTATGCACCCTACATGAAAATATTCCAAGACAATTATTATCCATAGCAGCCTCGTTAGAGAAACTACATACATACATGTGGCACATTTCATGGGAAGGAAAATATAAAAGAATGGGTAAAACCGTGTATTTTTAGGAAGATAAGTCACTAGAAGGTACAATATCTATAGTAAATACTTCCATACAAAAGAAATTAGAGAAATGTTAAGATTCTGTTCTCTTTTTTCCCCAATGGGTCCTTTGTCTAAAGTTCCTTATATTTCTGGAGTAGGCCCACAGTACAAAGACGCAGGGAAGAGAAAGCCCGGCCAAGTTCGGAGGGGCCTTCTGAGCAGTGGATGCGGTGACCCAATGGAAAGGACTACTCTCTGCTATGATGAGTGTGGTATGCAATTTTCTTTCAGGAGCTGCTCATATAAGTAGTCCCTGAAGTGAATATTTTTTTCCTGGTATCAATGGGGGAAAGCTGACAATTTTGGCAGGAATTTCAACTGTAGAGGGAGTCAGTTTTCAAGATAAATTTGAACTTCATCCTTGACCAAAGAGATACAGATACGTAAAGAACAGATACAACTAAATAATGATTTCACTGCTGTTGCTGTCCTAAGTTCTCCTTCAGAATGCTGCCCTTTAATGATTTAAAAAACCCTTTTGTACTCATGGGAAACCAACTCCCGAAAGGGGACAGAGTCCAGGAGAGAGGGAAGGCGAGGCGGGGAGCTGAAACCCACCGTTTGCCGTAAGTGCGGCCCCACATCTCTCTCAGACACGTGCACACATGCGCCTGCACACCCCACTCAGGACCTCCACCACCTCTAGTGACATCACTTCCAGGCTTTGTTGCAGCTCTAGGATTTTCACCCAGTGATTTGCCTGTTTGGAGAAGGCCTTGTCAAGTGCCCTGAATGGTTCAGCCCATGAGATTTTTAAAAAAGCTATATAGTGTTCTTTTCAGAAATGACAAATAAAGAAAGATGTGCAACCAAATGCTTGTCTTCCGCTGAGATACAAACCCTACGAAGCAGACTGCCTTAGGGAAGCGAGTCATGTGCATGTGGTCTGCCTGACAATTATAAATGGCTTCACTTACGAAATTATTATTAACATTCTAGCTCACTCCACTTTGCAATTAGTGTAATTAGGGCAAGTCACATTTAGGCAATTATAGCAAATATATGATCTAGAAACTGCACTTAAAATGACTGTTTGGGCTAACTCAGAAGGGAAATATTTCTAATGCAGTGTATTGTTTAGGAAGACTCGATCCCTGAAAGATACTTTAAAAGAAAAATAGCTCCTCTACTACATGATTTCTGGATTAGTCAGACATTCCACAGAAGAAGAAAGGAACAGAGTGTCTCTACATCAGAGCTACCCTGAGTACCTCAGTTTGGGAGCCCAGGTGTTATTGCTATTTCCTTTCTTCTACCTGCCATGTTGGACCTCCGAACCTGCCGGACCTCTCCCACCTGCTGTTGGACCTCCGAACCCCAAGCTCTCCATTCTGTGACCCTCGTAAGAAAATTCTCTAGTGTCACCCACAATACTTGGTAAACTCTTTTTCAACCATCAAATCACCAGCTCTGTGATGCCAACTATAATAAGAGAAAGGTCATATGTTCTCACGGGGTAGGTTTCAATTTTTGGCTGCAGGGGTTGGAAAAGAATCTTTTTTTCCCCCATTTCTAAATTTAGTTCAGAGTCCAAGTGGCCATCATGCAATGAAGTGCATGCTTATTATCAAAGAGCAGATCTTGGCCTCCGGCAAAGCAAATTCCTCTAGTGTACAGACCCAAAGCTATGCTGGTGTTACTTTCAATGAGTCTGTTCTTAGACCCAGGTCAGTTTGGAAGAAAATGTCTTCTGATTACATTGAGGAGAAGGAGCTCACACTAACAGTTGGAAAAGAAAAATAATTATGTGCCTCTAAATTATGTACACTGATTTTAAAATTCTAGGTGATTAAAAATTCAGCTTGTGCTATGCTGTAAATACTCTGGAGGCTTTAACAGGTGGTAGATCATTTTCGAGTGAAAGAACAAATGCATTTTGACCTCTGCTTTCTGCCTCCCTGTGGTAGGCTGCGTAACGGCCCCCCAGAGACATTCGTGTGTTAATTCTTGGAACCTGTGTGTACCAGGAAACCTGATGTAACAAAGGGGGCACTGCATTAGTTGGGGAGATTGCCCTCGATCATCTGGGTGGGTTAAATATAATCACAAGGGGCCTTTCACAAGGGAGGAAGGAGGGTCAGGGTCAGAGAAGGACATGCGGTGACAGAAGTAGGGGTTAGACTGATCTTGCTGGGAGGAGGTGCTAGTCAAAGAATGCAGGGGGCCTTTAGATGCTGGGAAAAGCAAGAGGTAGCTCCTTTTTTAGAGCCTCCAGAAGGAATATAGTGCTACTAACCCCTTTTAGACTTCCGATCTCCAGAACTGGGTGATAATAAATTTGTATAGTTTTAAAGCCACTAAGTGTGTGGTAATTTGTTACAGCAGCAATAGGAAACTAATACATTCCCACTGAGAGAAAGGCCGGGTTTGACACTATTTGACTCCTTTTCCAACCAAAGCTACATGTTGTACTGGAGGGTCTCCATGAGCAAGCGGCTGTAAAAGTACCCGCAGAAGGCGGGACCTGAGCGAGACCCAGTTCGGTTTTCCCGAGGTGGGCGGAGTGAGTGGCAGAGTGCAGACACAATGGAAGTCTGCCCGGGTCTGGCCAGAGCCTCCGTCAAACCACAGTGACACTGAACGAGGAAAGCACCTGCTGCAGCACTGCGGTGGCCAATGAGATCATGGACACAGGGCACACAGACAGCACAGTCCGTAATTTCCCTGACCCATTTTGGCGGCCTCTCTCCCTTTGACCATCATGGGCTGGAACTGCTGACAATTTTACACTAACTACTGAGTGCATGACAGATGCTGATGATGTTGACCACCACGGCATAACGAATGTTCCTGACCTCCTGGCCAGCTTTCGTTTGTCCCTTCTTCCTCCTTCCCAGAACCCAGATTTTGTGGCGACACGAGCCTCTACTTTACAGCCAGTGATCCTCAGTGAAAGCTGATGCAACCCACTTCAAAGGTGGGCTCTGTTGATTGATTTAAGTCAGGATTTTATTTTCTAGTCATGCTCATTGGTTCATGAATGAATCTGTGACTAGATTCTCCAAACACTGGTAATCTCAGGATCCTTGTTTCACAAATACAAGGGTAGGAGAAGCTTTTGTCTTTTTTTCAGTTATTGATGTGTGTGCTCGGGTGTGTGTGCGTGTGTGTGTGTGAGAGAGAGAGAGAGAGAGAGAGAGGGCAAGAGAAAGAGATACATCAATTTGCTTTTCCACTTATTTATGCATTCATTGGTTGCTTCTTGAATGTGCCCTGATGGGGATAGAACTTGAAACCTTGGAGTAACAGGACAATTCTCCAATCAACTGAGCTACTTGGCCAGGGCAGGAAAAACTTTCTTGCTTTTCCTTTGCACACTGTGGTGACTGGACATGAGGCCAGAACTGCAGCCACTGTCTGACCCTCAGCCTGAAGGTGCAGCTGGAATACGTGTGGAGAGTGTGAGCAGAGCCGGGGACGAACCCAGCCTGGTGGCTGGCTCTGTCCCTGAACTTCCAGGCATAGCTGGGTCCTCTCAGCTCCACTACCTGAGTTTTTCTTTTTTTTTTTTTCTGAGAGCATCTGCTATGATACATGTGGCGATAAAGTTCTTTTGACCTACTGTTTGTATATGCACTTCAGAAGTTGAGAGATATACCAACTTCTAAGTACTAGGACATTAGACTGAGCATCACTCAATAGAATCCTCGCCTGACACCACACAAGCAGTGAATGACGGAGCCGGCACTCCAACCTCGGCTGCTGGAATCTAAACCGTCTGAGCTGCCTTTCAACAGCTTCATGAAATTCAAAAAAATTTAGTGATGCTTTACATTTATATTACACGGTCTAGATGTTCTTTTATAATCAACTACGGAATGGATTCAGAAACCAATCCTGGTAATTATAAAGCTTTGGCTGCTTTTCCCACTGACTCTGAACTGGGCAGATTACTCACTTTCTCAGTGCCTCAGTTTCTTCAGCAATAAAATGACGTGAGCAATATAAAATTCACGCTGGAGAAAATGAATGCGAGGATGGCACAGGGGGGACCATGCTGGGTGCTCGGTCCTTGCCCTGGTGGTGTGACCTTGGTAACGCTGTTTTACTTCTCTTCTCCTTGTCCATGCCCTTCTATAAAGTCAAGTCATTTGTGGCTTAAGATGCTAGAGTTCTGTGTCTCTCTGACCCACTGAGCTTTTGAAAAGGTTTTACTAATTTATGAAGACAGCAGATGAATGTCCAAGGCTTCACTGGGTTTAACTGATGACCACCAATTGCACCACCACATTTCAAGGCCAACTGGCCCCATCTTGACATTACCCAGCTTGCTGTTATTAACAGTAAAACCTGAGACTGAGAAAAATCTTAAAAGCACAGTGGTGGCAGACCACGGTATGTAACTGGCCCTCGTCAGAGCATCACTGCACACCAGTAATCCTTTATGTGGAGGAGAGGAGCTGTGGCATCGGACGGCCTTGCTGATGGCTGCCCTGCCCTGAGGTTGAGGAGAACCCTTCCTGTGTTGGGGTCGGAATGCAGAACAGCCTGCTGATTTGGTCGGGAAGACTTCCCGGGGAAGGTCTCATGCCCTCCGCACTCCGAGCCCCAGAGCTTCCTCTGGGCTGAAAGTCTGGTCTGCATTATAAAGTGGCCAAATACTTATTAGCAAAGAGGTCAGAGTAGGAAGTTCAATCCCTCCACCCCAAGGAGACTTGGAAAATTCATCACGTTAATTTCTCTGCGCTTTCCCTGCCCAGGCTGCGCTGTGGGCACCACTTTTTGCCTCATTCCATGAGAACATGGATGCTGTTGAAAACACTGAGAACAAGGTTACAAGCCTCCGGAAA
Organism: Artibeus jamaicensis; assembly: GCF_021234435.1. NCBI lineage: Eukaryota > Metazoa > Chordata > Mammalia > Chiroptera > Phyllostomidae > Artibeus > Artibeus jamaicensis. Next base: position 760,413 of record NW_026521221.1, read on the forward strand.
CCTGAAAAAGCCTGCGAAGACAATAAGGAGCCCTGTCCCTCGATGACAAGAAAGAACCGCTCCGTTTACTGAGTTTCCCCAGGGCCCGTGACCAGGCGGTGGCTGTCAGACCCCAGAGGCGTGTGAGGGGTCAGGGCCCGCCCCAGGCTCTGCAGCCAGCGGCTGAACCTCTGAGGACCCGCACAACCCTCACTCTCCCCAGCTCCTCATTTAATTTATGGACCTGTACCCTGTTTCCTTCTCTCCTGCCTTCACTGGCTGGGGAACAGGGGTAAAAGTTCAAGCTGCTGGCTAGAACATTCTATTTCTTATTACGGTTACAGTAGCCAATGTTTACCAAGAGTTTCCTGTGCTAAACACGGCACCTCAATTACCATTGAACCCCTATAACCACCAGGGAAGAATGGAAAAAAGACTCAGTAAGGAACAGAGTTTCCTTAACAGGGATGGTCATTACCACACTAAGCCTTACCTTATATATTCTTTTAAAGATTAGTCATTGTTTTTCAAATTCTTTCAAAGATTATTTATTTTTAGAGAGAGGGAAAGGAAGGGCAAAAGAGAGGGAGAGAAACATCAGTGTGCGGTTGCCTCTCGCACTCCCCCCACTGGGGACCTGGCCTGCAAGCCAGGCATGTGCCCTGACTGGGAATGGAACCAGCGACCCTTTGGTTTGCAGGTTAGCGCTCAATCCACTGAACCACACCAGCCAGGGCTTGCTTTATTTTTTAATAAGGCAAAAAAAAAAAAAATACTTCAACTTAACAAACTGAGGCTCCTATAACTAGGCAGTCCACAGAGCAGCGTGGGGGGTGAAGGCTGGACGGAGAAGGAGCACCAGAGACAGAGCCCCCTGCCTCGATCCACACCTGGTGGGAGCCCCACATGTTGCCCAGTCTACCTGGCCTGGCTGCCCTTGACCTTGGCTCTCAGGGCTGGCTGTGTGGGAACAGTATGTGGCTGTTGGATATTTATTTCTGCTACATCTGTGTCTGGATTTCCCTTGCTGGTTTCCTACCTTAGTTAGAGCCTCCCCACCTGGGATGTTGAAGACAAGTGTGGAAGCAAAAAGACTGTCTATCCTGCCACCGCTGACACCCCTCCCCACCAGAAGCAGCCCTGCAGACCGCCAGGGAAACTGCTGACCCTGCCGGTCCACCTCTGTGGCCCCTGGGCTCTCATCCGTCATATAGAGATAATTAGCCTGTTGTTTTTCAAATCAGTCAACTAACCCCGTAATCACCTTCTCAAAAACGTTCAGGCAATTAAATGACTGATGAGACAATGGGGAGAAGAGCAGAGAAAGAGAATAGATGACCCCCTGAAATGAGGACGCAGCAGAGATGGGGCAGCAGAAGACTCCGGGGACTGAGGTCTCTGTCCCCACTGTGCTGGGGAAATGACTGAACTGCTCTCATTCTGGTCTCTACCTCTGTTCAGTGTGGAGAATAAACTGATGATGGGGCGAGCTGGGGCCAGGCACCCTTGAACCTGTGCCTCCCTGTCCTCTCCCCGCCGCTGCAGCCTCCCTCCCAGCCGCCCCCGCACAGTGTTCTGAAAGAGCGGGGCCCGGACGTGCGGCAGGATTTCGGTCTTGGCCTCTTCCTGTCTTATGGCAAGAATCGTGTCCAAATAATTTTGCTTCTCTCAGTCACAGTTGCCTGGTGTGCAAAATAGGAACCTGGCTGTTTGCTGGAGGATAAGATCAGATGAGGGGATGTGAAGTGTTGAGCACGGTGCTCGGCACAAAGATGGTGGTCAGTAAATGTAGGTTTTCTTTCCCCTGGGCAGAAACTAAAGGGCAGGCCTGATGCTGACTGATTCAACAGATGCAGAACACCTGTTCTGCATGTAGTGCTGAGAAGCACTGGACCGGGAGCCAGTGCATCATCAGAATGAGTTCTGTTCCCTGCTTGGCCATCCGTGAGGGCAAGGTGCTCTTGCTTAATGCCTCGGGATCTCCAATTCCTCATCTCCACGCTAGGGCTAACGATGCCTGTGCTGTGTGCCATGCAGGGCTCTCCAGGCAAAAGGAGAGTGGTGTGAAAACTCTTCTTGCAACGTTTAAGAAGCTAAATAAAAGGCAGGCTCTACCCCTCCCCTCTATGTCTGTTAACTCAATCACCTGCCTCACAGGGACCCATAAAGACCATCTGTAACACCTTCCTCTTCCTCAGGGTTCTGACTGGTCGCCAAGACATGCCGACCCTGCCTGTGTAAGGCGTCCGACACCTGGGGTGCACTTCTCGCTGTTACTGGTTCTTCATTGCTGCTGTGACAGGCCCATCCACACTTCATGACAAGACAACACCAATTTACTGTCTCACAGCTCCGCTGCCCAGAAGTCCGATCCGGATCTGGGCTGACCCAGACCTACTGCAGGGGAGAGAAAAAATCTAACGTTCACTGAGGACCTACTTTGTGCCAGGTCCAGTGATAGACGCCGCCCCTGGAGGAATGGCTCGGTGACTACGTGCTTATATTCAGGGGAACCTGCTTGAACTCCCGTGCGTGAGAAACACAGGCCTAGAACTAACAGGCAAAAGGTTTTCTAGGGAATTCGCTGGTTTGGGATATGAAAACAAAGTGTAACCCAGTAGAGTGGGCTGCTACTATTAGACTCTCTCTCTTCATCACCATACGATCTTTTGATAAGTCTGTAACAGCTTTGATCTTCAATATGGCTTGGAAGTTGCTTAGGCGAATGCAGGAACACTGAGCCAGCGAGCCGGATTCTCGTGGGCCGCAGGACCCTGTTGCTTCCTGTTTCCTAGAAGTGCTGACGTTTCCCTGAGGGCCACGGCCAACACCAACTTCTCCTATAGGAGACACTGTACTACCTACCCTGAAAACCCAAGTGCCATCTTTGGCTTGGCTGACATTTTGAAGTTAAAATTTTGGCTTCTGTCGGATTCATACTTTCTACACGTAACAATGAGGCAAGTAGTGAGTTACCTCACAGATATGGTCGGCAAGATAAGAAGAAGATGGCTTAAAAAAGTCTTTCTCTATGTAATACTTGTGTTGGGGGCTTCCCAATAGGCATACTGTACATTCTTTGGCAGGTGTCATGAGGCAAGGGAGCGAGGGAGGCAAAAGAGCTGAATCAAGTCACAGCTTTACTCGTCTCAGTCACCTCGGGCTGGTGACATTCAGTCCCCTGGAAAATTTCCTGGAACCACCTAAGTGTGGACAAAATAAAGGAAAGTATCCCTTAATTCTTCTGAGTCCTATTTTCATCCAACCACACAATGGAAGAGTTGGGAAAAAAGAAACTAACAGCAGTAAACTAATAGGTCATCATCCCTCGGCGTCTGCAAGGGACGGCTCCCGGGACCACCCCTGCACACACCGAACTCCCTGGATGCTCAAGTCCCTCACCCAGAACGGTGCAGTATTAGCGTATGACCAGCGCTCATCCTCCCATATGCTGTAAATCATCTCTAGATTATTTATACTACCTAATAGAATGTATATGTCATATTTAAGGAATAGTTCAGTATAGACACAACCATCTTAGGCCAAACTACACAGGGCATGTGAGCAACAATGTAACTATGCAGAACCTGGAGCCACAGAGGACTGGCTATGGGAAGTATTTGGTAAGTTGTCAATTCATGCTAGAATGTTTTTCTCATTAGCTATACTTTTCATATTTTGTGAAATGCAAGGCCAAGAGAAATCCGATAAGCCATAACACTGACAAAGTTACCAACATTTTAAAGGATTTTGACCCCTTTATTGCAACTGCCTACTTACTCAGAAACACTGTTTCCAATCAAGTTAAAAACCATTTGGGGGGTGTGGCAGTTAAAGCATTCCTAATATTTTCTCTTAAAATGTCAGCTCTGAGTGAGGGACTTTATGATTGTGGAACCTTAGGCAGGGAACCCATGTGCAGACAACCAGATGTGCTCGACCACCTTCTATTTCTAGCTGTGGAACTCCAGGGTAGAAGACTTATGACACAAAGCTAGTACCTTTCGTAATTCATAAACCTGAGAGGGAAGAAACCCAGAGAGGGGTGAAGACACGGGGGAGTCCCATCCTCAGGTGGCCTCTCAGGTTTGCACGTTCTGCCACAACAGGCAGAACTCGGTCTTTGTGCCTGAGGCCCTAGGTAGTAGCAGTGCTAACGATGACAAGCCCTGGAGCCTGGGCCCCATTCTTAGCGTCAGAAAGACTTCCCAGAGCCAGGTGATGCATCTGACGGACCCCGTTTCCCTGACACGAAATGGTCACCTTGGAGGGCGCCTCGTCGTGACATTCCATCAGCGAGAAACATCCACTTTCAAAATCTCAGCAGGCAATAAGGGTCAGCTCAGTCTATTTTTAGTTCTGCTTTGGCAGGAACCACAAAAGGAGTCTCAACTCACTTTTTTGTGCCTTTAGAATCCTGCTGGCACATCCTCAGCAGATACCCACCCTACTCTTTCTGTGGCGACAGATGGGACTGATCCAGGGTTGCCAGGGCAACTGCTGCCAAGTACCCCATACCCTTTTGCAGAGACTTCAACACTTGTGCTGATGAATGGTGAAGGTTCTTCCTTTCAGAGAGATTCTGACAAAGAGGGAAGGTCAGTGTAAAGGGCAATAAGACATATGAACCTCCAAGTAGTGTTTTCAGACAAACCAATCACGCCTTGACAGGCTATTGCTCTAGTCCATGATTTGAAGGCATAGTCTAATATGGATAAGAACAGGGAACAAGATAAAAGGCAACTATATCAAACCTGGAAAGTTCCTTCTTTAGACAAATGAAATATTTGCAGAATCCGATACTAAATAGCAGGCTGAGCATATATAATATGCAGACAATGTTCCTTTTGAAATGTTAATGGTTTAAGGCAGTAACCTGCCTGCAAACTATGATCTTGTTTCAACAGGGGTCACATGGTAGGAGTCACCTATACTATGAGGATGAAAGAAATGTATTTGGACAAGGTTTGGCATTTTTGCAAGAACAGAGGTCAAAGCCCTCTAGGATGTTACATTATGAAAATTGTAGACAAAAAACAAAAACAACCTCCCTAAAACTCCACATCCTGTTTCCTTTACTCCCTTTTTATTATTATTTCGTTTCCTCAAAATTACTAAAGTAATTTTTGATTCAAAGGAACCACAAGCAGAAGTGACAGAAACAACAATGGTTAGAAGAGGAAGATGGTGGAAACATAAAACAAAGAGCAGAAACACATTTCTAGGCATATTTAACTAGAGATACAAGAGCAGACAGACCCACCAAGCAAGAAACCTCTCAGGTTTCAAAAGACTGAAAATCAATTAAATCAGAAGCATAGCCCAAAATATACAACAATAACCACCACCACCAATCATAATAGATGCCCAGATGCTGTCTTTGTAGCTAAGCAGCCCATCTCTATTTGGGTATTTGTTAGAAATACCTAATTCCCCTACTTAAGTCTGAGAGGAGCACTGCATGGGCAGCACTGTTACCATCACTTACTAGGGCACTTCTGCTCCTCCACCGCCGGCTGCTCCATTTCTGGCTTGTGGGGGCCTTTGATTTTCTGCACCAAGGCACGGAGTTTGCCTGCCCAGGAGGTGACCTCCTCCTCCTCCTCCTCTTCCTCCAGGGGGACCCCTAGCAGGTCACAGAACAAAGTGGACATCTTGAACACTATATGAAACCATCATATGATTGAGAGAACGTAAGAACTTCTGGAACTTTAAATGTTTATCTACATAAAATCTTTTTGCAAATTTTTAAAAAGGTGATTTCTTGTGTACAAGAACATCAGGTAATTTCAATCCTGAGACTTAACTCTTCTGAACTATACCCCCAGAGCACTGTACATTCTTGAGAAAGGAGGAGTTAACATTGACTTATTTCCAATGAAAAGACTATCTATCCAATATATTACTCAGTCCAGTGGTGTATGGGCAGCACAAGCGCTAAGAGCCACTTAAAGTCAGCAGACGTGCATTAGAATCCTTAAAGGCAGAAGTTATAGTAATGTATCACTGCAAACGCTGCAAAGCAAAGGGGATCGGAGTGCTGTTGGCTCAGTTGGGAGCAGAGTCCTGGTCCCAACTATCTAACTTGAAGTGAGCCTGGGTGAGGTTTACGTCGCAGTCAATTATTATGTTTCCTTCTTCAGAGACACCTTCCCTTCTCCCATCTCAGCAAAATCTTCTAGGTAGAAGGAATTTCAGTCATGCATTATGCCAGGATTATTTCCTCTATCATCTCTGACCCAAGTAGTTTGGGTAGGACCATTTCCTGAATAATTAGTATTGCAATTTTAAATAGAAAAATAACTTCCCACTTTCCCTTCCCCCACTAGCTTCTAGTGAAGGACTCAGGGACAGACTTGTCCTTGAAGAAGCCACATCCTTGGAAGCTCACCACAGTGAGAGAGAAGGTCCTCGTGGAAGTCGTACAGCTCCTCCCGGATCTCATCTGGGCAGGGGCAGTTCTCTCCCAGTTGAAAGTTAAGGAGCATGTTGATCTTTAAGGGACAAAGAAGAACAGCTAATTGATTCTCAGTGTTGCTCCAAAGAACTCAGATCCTGCTGTAGGCAGATAGACGCCCAACACTGCCTACCACCTGCAAATTTTATTTAACCCATTTGTGTGCATGTAAAATGGTCAACATTTAAAAGAAGCTTGCATTTTCCTGATTGTAAAAGTAGTTTATTGATTGCACAAAATGTGGATAATACCTAAGGAAGAAAGTTTACTGAGATCTTACCACCCAGAGATATGTTAATATTTTAGTTAATATCATCAGTTCTTTATGTAAGCAGGTTGAGATTGTATTCTAGATAAACTCTTTCGAAACTCATGTTTTCCTAACAATTCATCTTGAACGTTTTTCTTATTTCCTTAACCTGTTTTTTTAATAGGAGCACTGCATTTTCATCATATGGATAAATAGCAATCTATGCAAAATTAATGACCTGTTAGATTTGTTATTTTCATTATCCTTATAAAGTTAATGTTAATTTCCTTTTACATAGTGTTTGTTCACATCTCTGACCATTTTCTTACGATAAAGTCCTAAAAGCAAAACGATGAGATCAAAAGGTTTGTACATTTCAATGGCTTTTGGTATGATATTGCCCTCCAGGAAGCTCGCGGCGTTTCGTATTCCTATTGAATTTATGCGAGAGTATGTATTTCTTTGCCATCTTCATTACAGAAATGAGAGTTAACGCATTTTCAAATATTTTCCAATTTAATTGGTGAAAATGTCATACCCCCCTTGCTTTACTTTGCATTTAATTGGTGAGGCTGAACTTTGTTTTTCCACGCATAAGGGCCATTTTTACTTCATAGCTTATAAATATCCCAACCATGTTCCCCTTCCATTTTTCTGTGGGGCAGTTATTATTTTAAAAATTAATTGAAAAATAATAAAAAATTGACAAGCACTTTGCACATCTCTGAACTATTAACTCTTGTAACATATATTCGAAATATATTCTCTAGTGTTTAGTGAGCTTTTTTTGGTTTGTTTGTTTTTTTGAGATGTAGGCTTTACTCTCTACAGTCAGTCTATGACCTTTTGCACTGTAGTTTCGTCTCAGGCATTGTTACCTCTGCGCCATGGGCCACTCTGACTGTCTAGGGAAACCCATGGATTCTTATCAGATTAATATTTTAAACACACAAAATAAAATGTACAGGGTTACAAAGAGAAGCCATTACATTGAAACCTAGTTATTAAGATCATAAAAAACAAATTGTGATATCGTAGCATGTACACTTATTAGACAAAAGCATCTCGGGGCAAGCCTTACAGCCACTGCAATCCTGAAGTGTGTGATGAGTGTGAGTGATATTTCAAGGCATTAAAACCACTGTAGTATGAAATGAAAAAATATGCAATTTATATTGATGATAAAGTCCAGCTTTTGCTTTGCTGACTACTTTAATAATTAGAAAATACTATCAGAGATTAATAAAACGTCGGGAGAAATAAAGCTGCCATTCATTTCCCCCTCAGATTCCCCGGCATCTGAGTTATCCCTAGACCCAGACTCCAGGCTGGGGAACATCTGCAGGAGCCGGATCGGTGACCAGAGGTCATCTTGTCCATTCTCCTGCCTCAGGCAGAGCAACTCAGACAACAAAAGGCTTTTTTCTCCTTCTGTTTAGGTTTCTAGGTGAAAAAAAAATCCACCACCTTTTTTATTAATCCACGAACCTTATTTAATATTGTTAGAGCAAAGCAATTTTTTGGAAGTAGGTAGCAGTGTAGTTTGTAATACAATAATATTTACAGAATAGATTGGAAAAGTAACTTTTGTGGTTGTTCTGTAATGTTACGTTATGATAATTATATCAACAACATATATTGATAGGCTATTTATTAACTAAAAATAAGATCTGAAGATCTGGTTCCAGAATTAGAAAATTAATTTATTTACTGACAGGTCTTCCCTTCTGCGGAACATGTAAGAAGCAGCAGCCCACCAGCCTGCAGGGTGTAAATCCAAAAGGGCATAAAGCCAAAGAGTGGTGAGCCGAATTTTCTACTGGAGGCCACAGCCTTTAATGAAGCCTTTTTCCCCCTCATTTAAAAATATATATATATTTTATTGATTATGCCATTACAGTTGTTCTATTTCCCCCCTTCATTCCCCTCCACCCTGCACACCCCTCCCCCATCATTCCCCCCCTTTAGTTTATGACCACGTGCCTCAAGTTCTTTAGATTCTACATTTCTCCTACTATTCTTGCACTCCCTCTATTTTCTACCTACCATCTACGCTACTTATTTTCTGTACTTTCTCCCCCCTTCTCCTTCTCCCACTTCCCTGTTGCTAACCCTCCATGAGATCTTCATTTCTATGGTTCTGCTCCTGATCTAGCTGTCCTCTTAGTTTGCTTTTGTTTTTAGGTGTGGTTCTTAATAACTGTGAGTTTGCTGTCCTTTCACTGTTCATCTTTTTTATCTTCTTTTTCTTAGGTAAGTCTCTTTAACATTTCACATAATAAGGGCTTGGTGATGATGAACTCCTTGAATTTGATCTTATCTGAGAAGCACTTTATCTGTCCTTCCATTCTAAAGGAAAGCTTTGCTGGATAGAGCAATCTTGGATGTAGGTCTTTGGATTTCATGACTTGGAATACCCCTTTCCAGCCCCTTCTTGCTTATAAGGTCTCTTTGGAGAAATTCACTGACAGTCTGATGGGAACTCCTTTGTAGGTGACTGTCTCCTTATCTCTTGCTGCTTCTAGGATTGTCTCCTTCATTTTAATCTTGGCTAATATAATTATGATGTGCCTTGGTGTGTTCCTTCTTTGGTCCAACTTCTTTGGGACTCTCTGTGCTTCCTGGACTTCCTGGAAGTCTATTGCCTTTGCCAGAATGGGGAAGATCTCCTTTATTATTTGTTCAAATATGATTTCCACTGGCTCTTTCTCTTCCCCTTCTGGTACTCCTATAATTCAGATGTTGGAGCGTATAAAGATGTCCTGGAGGTTCCTTAGCCTCTCCTCATTTTTTTGAATTCTTGTTTCTTCATTCTTTTCTGTTTGGTTGTTTTTTTATCCCTTCTGGTCCACTCCCTTGAGTCCCAGTTTTCTTTCCATCACTATTGCTTTCCTGTGCATTTTCCTTCATTTCAATTAGTTTAGCCTTCCTGTGTTCCTCTAATTTGTGACTAAAATCAATCAGTTCTGTGAGGATCCTGATCACCAGTGTTTTGAACTGTGCATCTGATAGGTTGGCAATTTCTTGTTTGCTTAGATTTATGGGCTCTGGGGCTCTGAGTTCTTGAGCCATGTTTTGATCTGTTCATGCCTGTTATGTGTGAGGAGAGGAGTCTTAGGTGTTTACCAGGGTGGGGCCACCCAGGTCGCTGGTCTGTGATGATGTATGTAGGGGTGGGGTCAGAGAGGGACAATAGCCATCCCCTCTGCTGCTTCTTGCCACTGGGGCCTGTGCGATCTGTCTCACTGCTAGCTCCTTTGCCTGGTTTATCTGCGCTCGAATGTGTGACTGAGATCAGCCCGCCGCCTTATGCCCTCAGTGGGTCCACCCGTTAAGCTACTCCACGCCTGGGTCACACGCATGGGTCAGGTGCCCGGGTCGGTCCAGTGGATCTTTCCTGCCCGATCCTGCTCCGCTGCTGGCTCTGCCCCTCTTACCGATCTGGCTGAGTGGTTCGTTGTTGTCGGACTTCCATATAGTTCAATTTTCTGTGGCTTGGCTGTGTTTTTGTTACTAAAACTTTGTTGTTTTTAAATTTGGTTGTGTGAGAAGGCACAATATTTCCACCTATACCTCCATCTTGGCGGAAGTAATGAAGCCCTTTTGAAAGTTAAAGTCTTGCTGACTATGTTTGGCTAATTTGCCAACAATCACAGTACTAATAACCTTAGTTTTAGCTATTATTATACGTAGTTACATTCCCAAGTGTGGTTTTTTCATCTCTCTGAATACTGTGTGGATATAGGGCTGAAAACCTACTCAATTCTTCAAGGTTATAGAAGGATGAAGTAATCAATCATATCACTGTTTTAAAACTTTAATTCTTATACATTCCATTTTCCAAGTGACTTTTGCATTTCTCTCCCCTAAAATTGACCTAAATCTTCCATATCCTTTGTAGATGCTAAATTCTTATTTAGAGAGTTTTATTGGTAGATTCCTTCTAGAAATACTCAGGGAGGGTGGCAGATGAGATAGCAGAGTTTGACAGGAGTTAGTACCTCTTTTTTCTTTTCAATTCTAGACCAGCAGCATCAATGTTACCTGCAAACTTGCTAAAAATGCATATGCTTGGGCATCGTGCTAGACCCACCGAACTAGAGACCCTGGAGGTACACCAGCCACCTGTGTTTTATTTAGTCCTGGGATTCTGATGTCTGCTCAAGAATCACTGGTCTAACACATCAGGGAAGAATTTCTTGAGTTACAGGTTTCTGATGACATGGTTATTCAGTAGGTTGTTCAGAAGGCTGAAGTGATGGCTGGCCCTGGACATGCAGAAGAAGAGGGAAGGAGGCAGAATGGGGCAAGAAAGGGTGGGAGCTAGGATCCTAAGCTATGCCCATGAGGATGGTGCACCCGCTCTCATAGCTGGCAAATGCTGACCATACTCTTGATCTCTGAGAGACAGCAGGGATTTCTGGCATGACTGAATAGAAATTTTTAAGTGGTGGATCCTTGCTGGGATGCAAGTTGATACTAACAGTGATCTGGTCTTTGACTTGGTGATAAGGACACAGGTGCAAGCGAAGGGAGGAAGCCCTGCCCTTTGTGCAGTTTTGGAAGGATTATTTGCCCACCCAAAAGGTAACTGTCAGGTCTCAGTTGTCACACTAGGCCTGTCTCCTGGTGTTGGGCTAGTCTTTTAATCACCCACAGCTCTTGTGGCTGCCAGACACATAAAGGTTTCAAGTGCTCCGTTCCTGCAGGGTCAAGGTCTTCCTTAGGAATGGGACAGAAGCTCAGAACAGGGTTCTCACCTGCTCCTGTGGAGGTGAGCGGAACTCCTTGGTCTTCCGAGCAGTCAGGGCTGCAGACATGTTCAGGGCCTGCATGAGCTCATTGTAGCGGAACTTCTGATTTGCCTGCAGCTTGGAGACATAAATGTCACCAAAGGCCACAATGGCTTCCACTCGGTGCTGCAGCTCACAGTCACAGAAATAGCTGAGGAGCTCACACATCTGCAATACAAGTGTGTGTGTGTGTGTATATATATATATATATACACATACATATATATATATGCTAATATAATAGTGCTTCATGGAAACTGAGGAGGTACCTAGCATCCCCATTTATACATGGTAACACTGAGCTATAAGTGATCTAAGTAACCCCTCCAGGGTCACACAGTAGGAAGCACAGAGCTATTGATTCCAAGTTGGCCAGAATCCAGAGATAAGCTCTTCAGCATTAAGCCCAGGAGAACAATGGAAGTAAGCTTACTGAAGACAGAGTACATCTGTCTGTGGAGTGAGAGAGAAAACATTTGTAAAGGAGTGTTTTTTGCAGGCTCTAAGCTTAGCTTGGCAACCAGCACTGAAATGCACCGTGGGCCCTGGCCCCTGGCCCCTTCCTGCCGTCTTCTGGCTCTCTCATTGTTTGTGTTTCTAAGTTCTGTTTTTCTGTAATTAGTTCTTTAGGATTGTTAGTGTTACTAATCTCACCACTATTACGACTTATACTAATAAGAGAAGCAATAACCATAACTCACTGAGTGCTAACTTTGCCGACACTGTGCCAGGTGCCAGGCACTTGCTATGCCTCATCCCTTTGAATCTCTGTGTTCCTGATATTATTGAAGCAGAAGTTCTATTAATCCACCCCCACTTAACCCTCCCTGGGACTAACGGACCCTCTTTAGTCATCTGGGTGGTGGGGGCTCCTGCCCGGTGAACTAGGATCTGAAGCTTATGCCAGCCACACCTGTGATGTAATTGCAACATCACAGTCAACGAATAGGAAATATGAGTCAACGAATAGGAAAACTAAGTTGAATGACCAGGGGATATCTGTAAAAGGTACATTTTTTGTCTTTACAAAAATGCTAACAATTGGGTGTGAGTTAGATAACTACAAAAAGCTAAGGGGAATCACAAAAACCTAGATGCATTCTGCACTCCGCTTTCCAACAATCTCTAAATCCGTATGCAGTCCACCCAAACTGGCCACTGTGGATGGCATGTGACAGGTGCCACCTGTGCACGAGAGGACTCTGTGTGCCAGGCAGAGACTCACAGTAAGGGAGAGGTCTTGGCCCTACGTTAGAATAGCACATTTATATATTTTAGTAAAAAAATTAAGGTATATATGTAAGATTTGTCATGTTTCTCCCCTGTAGTAAACATTTTCACTGACCACCCACCAATTCTTTCACATTGGATAAGATGGATTCATCTTCAGGTTACTTGATTCTAATACACTTTATGATAAAACATATTTCATATTGCATTTTATAAAAATACATTTTAATCCTATGTTTCACTATATTATCATCCACATTTTACAAAGCAAAAAGCCAAGACTCTGGCATAGAGGAAGTGAAACCCAGGGAAGCCTGAGCCGGACTCACTTCATGTATCTTTCCTCAGTTGCTCCCAGAAGACCAAAGGTATGGTCACCATTCACTACTGTCACTAGCTCATATCTGGTAAAGCTATGCTTTAGGAAATGATGACATTTGCTAGGTGATGCCAAAGGGAGAACTCTAAGTTACCCTGACTCTTTTCCTTAGTATTTGCTAGTTTCTAATATCTCCAACAGCTTGGGGATCAGAGACTGGATACAAATGAGAGTTGGTGACAAGTGTGGTCATCCCATGTGTCAACTCCTTTGGTTTTCTCCACAGCTGAGGGCTCCTCCCCCTTTCTAGACAGGATCTCACAAATACGCCCTTTAGCCCCAAAGGGTAAGAGATAAGGTCAGGGCAAATCCATTACTAGTACCAGAAGAACAATTCTAAAGCCTGTGCCTTATTGGGGAGGGTCAGTATTTTCATTTCGGCATGGGGAGATGGAGGGAGTACATTCCATATCAGAGATGAGCAAGACTGGTGGGTGTTCTGAGCATCTCTGTTACCCTCCAGGTTTAGGCCAGCACCACAGTTCCAGCCTCGGCACCACTGGGCTGTACTGTCTCCCTCCCCAGCTCTCCAAGGGCAGGACCTTTGATGCCCCAGTTACCTGGAGCTTGACGGACTCTGGTAATCGGGTCTGTAACAAGCCTCTGACTGGAGCCTCCTTGCTGGCCTTTTCCCCGGCCTCCACTGCCTTCTCCTCCACCTGACTCACTTCCTCCTTCTCTGCTCCCTCTTCTCTCTCTCCACTCTGCTCCCCAAACACAGACGGATCAATCAGGAGGAGAATCTGCCGAACGTCGTCATCATCAAACACCCCCATGACCAGCAGGGTTCCAATGAGCTTCAGCACGGGCACAAACTGGAACTCCACAGAGCCCCCAACAGGGTCTCGGATGTGAGCCCCACTGCACTTCACAGCCTCCCTCAGCATGCTCAGCGCCTTCGTCTTGAGAATCTCCAAGGGAATCTCAGGGCTCTGCCTCTGGTGCTCCTCACTGGTCATGACGAAGCAAGGGGTGGAGAACTGGAAGCCCGGCTTGAGGCAAGTTCTCAGGCCCACCCCAGGCAGCCCGTGCCTCTTCGACCCATCTGGGTACAGGCGGATTTTCCTGGTGGTGCTGGTAATGGGGATGATGTACTCATTATTCATCATCAGCTTTCTCTCTTTAGCATTGGCCAGGTGGATGCTGATGAGCAGGTCATAGAAACCAGACCGAAGGAGGCCAGGGAGGTACTTGTTATCAATGGCGTAGAAGAGCTGGGAGAGGTCCACATGGCTGCACAGGGCATAGGCTACTCGGCTGTTTCCCAGGGCACACACGGCGCTGTAGAGTCTCAGCGTGTGGTAATGGAACTGCAGCAGGTCCTCCTGCTCACAGAGCTCCAGGATATCCACACACCTGAGAACGAGACAAGCAATCAACCACTCCGCAGGGAGAACAGTGTGCCAGAATACTGCAGAGTTCTTGGTCTCTGAATCCCCAGGGACTTCACCCAACCCGAGGACGGCAGAGCAGGTAGAAGGATGAAGGCATCGCTGCCACACTTTCTCTTACAGGTTATCATCCATCTCCCAGTTCTGGTCCACACCCCATTCCTGATAATCCACCATTTCTAATTACAAGGGTCTCCAGAGTCTGTATGACTTAGAAAGGACACCTGCTTACCAAATATTAAACACTTCCTTATTAGGGAAAACACCCCAAATACCAACATTGAAAAACACTCAGGTACAAGTCAGAGATGACCTGGTCCTCCTACTCGTAGGCTCAATGGGATCCCCAGGTTCCTGACAGAAGAGGCCTCTCAGAAGATGCAGCCTGAGCCCTCCATCGATCCACCATCTACATCATCTGTATACTTTCCAATCTGCCGTCATCCAAGGGGCTTTCCTCCCTTGGAAACAAACCTACTGCACTCTTGTCCAGAGGGGAGACACTGTCCAGCGGGAGATGAGCTGCCACAATAGTTCACTTTCTCCTTCTCCACTTTAGAGGTGTGTTTGCCTATATGTTGTTCCCTCATTTGTGAGTGTCCAGGGCATAGGCTCTGATCTTTGCCTAGATTTTCTACTTTGTTTTGCTCCTCACTATGGATCTGAGGATCCTTCACAATAGGCATACATGAGCGGACTGCTGGTTTTTTCTGCTCCTTCCCCACACTAACCTGTCCTGCGGCTGCCCATGACCCAATGGAACACCCAGCTGGCAGCTAGGCGGGTGTCAAATACCTCTACCTTCTCTATTAGTTCATTTATGTTTTAGTCCAAGAGATCAAGGGCTAATAATATTACACAAAATACAACTTATTTCTTACTATGCGCAGAAACTATACTATATCTCTTTACATCCCAGCCCTCCTTTGGGTGGACATTTATCTCACTGTATCCTGAGGAGACTGAGGCCTGGAGGGTGTGAGTAATTAAATGGAGGCCACACAACTAGAAAGTGACAGTGCTGGGATGGAACCCCTGCCATCATCCAAGAGCTCCTCATAATGAGAAGAGGCCGGGAGTCTGATTTTTCATTTTCTAAGCAAGCTAGGCATACCTAATTCTCCTTCTCCTTGCCATCAATAAACATATATATCAGGGTCATACTAAGAGTTTTAATTAAGTGCATGGAAATGTCCCTGAATGCAGGCACTAGGAGCTACAGTGAAGTCCCCGTGGTGGGCACAGCATAGTGAATATCCTATTTCTGAGTGAATCACAAAAGCTGATAAGGGAAAGAAGAGAAACTGAGGCCTTGGGGAGATCGAAAGTCATTTTGGGACTGAGCGGGGCCCTGGGCCGATGAGGGTGCTCCTCCTCCCCTTCAGGGCTGGCTGGGCCCTGCCTCACCACCTCCCAGGCCTGCCCCATCCTCGGCGGGACCCTCCACTACCTGTTCTCTTCCGGGATGTGGAGCGCCATCATCTGCAGGGGCTCCAAGCACTGCACCACCCATCCGTGGCGCTCGCTCACCCGCTCCGTCTCCACCTTCAGGAAGCTGCTGGGCATGCGGCTCCAGAGCACGGGCTGGATGGTTTGCACATCTAGCCGAGGCGGACACTGAGGGACAGGGTTCTTCTCTTCACTCTTAAATATGGCTGCTGACAAGGGCATCGCATTCTGGGCGAGGTGGAGAGGCATTGGAGAGGAGAACACACGTGCAACAGAGATTCTCAGTGGCTGGCCCACAGTCACCAGCAGGGTGTGCATAAATTAAAGAGAAACTAACATACCCAGCTAAGGGCTTTACCAGCATTAGTTGAGACCCAGGTAATGGGTTACTTGGGCTTTAATTCTTTCAGCGCCCAATAGAAGTGGGAGAAGGAGAGAATGAGAAGGGAGTATGAGAAGCAAGAACTGACAGAGGCCTCGGGGTCAATGTGCCTTCTCTTGTCACAGCCATTCGATGAGGGGACAGATAATTACCTTCAGCTTTCCAAGTTCAAACTGAAACAGAGAAGTGCTTGTGGGCTGCAGGAAGACCGCTGGAAACACTTTGGTGTTGGGCTCCACCTGGAAACCAAAACAATGGAGAGGTTAGTGCGGAACTATCGAATCATGGATGGCTAAGTCACTGGGTGTTTTAACTACCGCCACATTCTAACTTCAGCTGGAAGAAGAGAGTTCACTGCCTGGTCATTTGGCCCTGGCTCAGAAATTCTCAGAGAGCTGGTGCCTATTGGTAATTATTGTCTCTGCTTCCTATTTTAAACACTCTCTGACTCTTTCTACTTAGGCTGAACAATCTCACGTCCTTTCATTTTCTCTCTCCAACAGCTTTTTTCAGTGCTCAGGAGGATGGTCACAAGGCTACTAATGTGCTACCAAAGGCAATGCCTGCTCTTGGTCACTGAACAGTTAGATGTTGTGGCTCATCACAGAGCACAGAGACACCTGCCCAGGGAAGGACTATGGCACTTTCTGAGGGCAAACAGACATCGGTCCATCAGCCCAGGGAGGCTCTTACAGCAGGTTTCTCAACCTTGGGACGACTGACAGTTTGGGCTGGGAAAGTCTTTGATGCCGGGACTGTCTTACCCACTGTAGGGTATTTTCGGTGTCCCTGGCGTCTGCTGACTAGATGTCAGTGGCACTCCCACCCCTCCACAGTCACGGTAACCGGAAGTGCCTTCTGAGACCGCCAAATGTCTCTTGATGAGAAAAGCACCCTCACTTAAGAACTGCTGCTTTGCAGGCAGGGTTCCGAGGAGCTGCCCTGGAATAAGGGGAAGGGGCTGCCTCCAGAGCTGCCTCCTCTCTCCAAACCCTCCTTCCACTTGGCCCTTCTGGACTTCTCCCTGTGATTGCAGTTCCTGCATTAAATGACATGGATTCACTGACTGTCGTTTAGTCGCCACTTAGGTGAGGCACATGGACTCATTTATGATGTTGGGGCTCCACTGAGCATTTGCTCGATTTGATCAGACCCTGGAGGAAGAAATGGAATTCTTAATTCCACCTACTGAAATTTTTTGCCTTTAAGAAAATTCAAACATTAGGACATTTTATAGCTCTTCCAACAGACCCAGTTAGGGAATAGTGGGTGTTGTGGGTGCCACCTTGCAAACTGATCCCTGCAAACTTCATAAACCACACAGCCAAATCCCAGGGCCATCCTCACACCCTCTGCAGAAAGAAAGTTCTCTGAAAAGCTTCAGCATGCCCTGGGGCAGGTTGATTTCTACCCTGCAGAGTAAGCTGCTACCATGAAGAACAATGGATATTTTCTTCAGCTACTGAACTAAGACCGTACCACAGCGTGGGTTTGTGATGGATGTACAGAAGATAAAAGTGACAACTGGGGGTGTGGCAAGCAGACTCCCAGCTGACTCTCATGACCCCTGCAGGTACTTCTGTGATGGTGTTTGTCACATGGCAGGAGGGATTCTGCAGAGACAAGGCAGGCTACTAACCAGTTAACCTGGAGATAGAGAGATTATCCTTGTGGGACTAATCTAGTCACATGAGCCCTTCAAAACCAGGTAGAAGGCTAAGTCAGAGAGACTGGAAGCTTGACCAGAACCTGACATGTCCTTGGGGCCTTGAAGAAGGAAGGGGCCACGTGAGAAGGAATGTGGGCACCTCTGGGAGAAGACAGTGGTCCCGACTAACAGCCAGCAAGGACACAGGGACCTCAGAACCCCAGCCTACAACCACGAATGGGCCCTGCCAACAATGCAAACAAACTTGGAGTGGATTCCTCCCAGAACTTCCAGGTAGAGCCAGCTCAGCCTTGCCGACACTTTGATTTTGGCCTTGTAAGAACCCAAGTGGAAAACATAGTCAAACCTACAGAACTATGAAATAGTAAATGTGCGCTGTCGAAAGCTAATTTTGTGGTAACTTATTAGGCAACAATTAAACAACAAAAGTGGCTTTCCAGCTCAGTTGGACAGTTTGACAACAAATATTTAGCAAGTACTCACTAGCTGCCAGGTACTGTTTTATGTACGGGGGACCTGACAATGAACATGAGGCATGGCCTCTGCCCTCAAGGGCCTTACACTTCAAATGAGGAACTTACATTTGAATGGAATGGACAGCGAGCCCAGGTTTGGATCGCCTTGGAGTACCACTGACATGTTTAAGGAAGGTACCTTTCACCGCTGGCTGATCTGTTTCACCCTTGCAGTGACAGGCATTCTATTTCCAATCATGTATGAAGATCGGGGCATAGGAACTGGCCTGAACTGGAAGCTAACTCCTGTCGTCAGTCTGGTTCAGTTCTCAGAGTGGTATGGCTGGGGTGTCAGTGACCGAGGAATAGTAGCTCTTGAACACAAATTTTATTTCTCATTTCTCCCATGATTACATTAAGCGGGACAGAAAAAGGTTTTCAAATTGCCTAGCAGTTTTTAACAGGGAGCTCTAAAAATACTGTTCGAAAGAATCCTTCTCTCATTATTTTGGTTACTGGTCCTTTCTAAATAGAAAACCAGTGTATAAATACTGCTGCCCTGCTCCTCTCAAGATAATTGAAAAATGAAAGTGGCTACAGCTTCAGAATAACAATTATCCCACTGCCAGGGGGACCAGATGCATGGCCAGACGTGTGAGCATCTCGCCTGCAGTGCGAGGGGGGCTGGCTGGGAGTGAGCCCCCCCAGGGCCCCGGTGCAGAGCCTGGGCTCTCTCCCAACTCACAGCAGCATTCCTCAGGGTGGGAGGCAGGACTGGGACCACTGAGAGAGAAATCAGGATTCATGTGTGTCAGGTAGAGGCAGGAGTCCCGGGGGTATGGGGAGGTGCCAGCACACAGCTCACACTAGTTCTGGGGTGACACCCATCCTGATGTCACCCCAGAACTAGTGTAAAAGATGGGATTAAAAATGGCCAGTGTCTTGCTCTTTGTTACAACATCTCAACATCATGGCTCTTCCTTGAGGAAGGTTAGTCATTGCTGCTTTGAATGCTGTGGGTTATTTATTTATTTATTTAGGGATTCTCCGAAGCCCAACTAGCCTTAAATGCTATTAGATGCTTTAGAGCTCTCTGCGGCTCAGGGAGGAACCTATAGTCAAACTCATTTCAAAAGTTAATGGGAAAAAGCTAATGGATTCTGAAGGACAGAGTATGTAATGTATGTACACATTTTTCTCAAGGGGCTTGCGGGGAGGGTGGAATCGTAAGAAAGTACTAGAGAATAGCCTCACTGGGTCCCAACTGCTGGACCTAGCTTGCTGTGTGGACTGATGAATTCTACTTTCTTCCGGGAACAGAGTGGGGGGCACAGTCTCATGTGCTGTAGGAGGGACCAGAGAGGAGGCAGCTGCCCCTATGCCAGCAGGATGTCCCCACACCCCCCAAAAGGACGGGTCCATCTGTTCTTAGTCACCAATCACTTCAGATTTGGGGAAGCCACTCTCTCTCTCTCGTCTCCAGATGACATCTCTTCAACCACACACCAGAAGAACAGCTGCCAAGGGGCTTTTCAGGCTGGAATCTATAACCTGGGCTGACTCTGGAATCTAGGGCTTTATCCATTTACATGGCAGGAGGAGGCTTTTTACTAGCTATAGTTAGCTGAGCTTTCTTAAACATGGAGTGTCACTCTCCTAGGTCAGCTGCTTCAGGAGGCCCTCATTTCTAATACCTTCCTCCTTCTAAATGAATTTCTTACCCACTAACTATAAAGCCCCATACTAGTCCATTGTTCTTCAGAAATACCTTATGCTTTCCTATCTCCATAATGCTTCTTGTGCCATTCTTTCAACCTAGTACATTCTCCTCTCACAAGAATGAATTTTTTTGGGGGGCTTCAAAATCAAGGTGTCTCCATAATAAACCCTTTCCTGACCACTCTGGATGGAGGTGAGCTCTTCCTGCTCTGAAGTCGAATAACACTCTCTGCCCACACACACGCAAAACTCTTTGTTCTACCCTTGGAATGTCAGGAAGGTTTAAAACAGAAATTTGACTCCTTCTCTTAGCATTTCCCAGTTGTGCTCTGTAGAACTTCAGGCTTACAGAATACTACTAGATGTTAAAGAAAGGAAAAAAAAAAGAGCTCTTCTTGGTAAAATAGAATGAGAAATACCTAATTAGACAAGATTCTTTCTGAAGTATTTCTCAAAGTCAATGTTCATCATGAAACTTCAAAAAGAGAATATAATATGTGGCATTTCCAAGCTCACAGGGCCACTGGGGATGAAAACCCTGCTTAAAGGAAATCAGGCTTCTTGTGCCTTTTCCCCATTACCTTGTAATTTTATTTTTGTCCATATCTTTACTCTTTGTCTATTTCAAAAATTTATTTTTCAATTACAGTTTATATTCAATATGATTTTGTACAGCATAGTGATCAGATAATATCCTTTACAAAGTGTTCCCCCAATATTTCCAGTACCTGCCTGTACCATACAGTTATTATAATATTATTGGCTGCAGGCTTCTTGGGCTTAATGACAAGTAAACCTACATGTATTCAACTGATGGTTTTCCTCAGTAGTTCTATCAGAGTTCATATTCAATGTAATATAAAACACATTATTTATAAACATGCATTTTAAAAGGATTCCTGTAAAGAATCCATAGGGAACGAGACTCAGTTTTTTTTCAAAAGGAATACTGCCTGGCGGATTAATCAGTTTGTACAGGGGTCTATATTTGATCACAGAAGTTTCTAAAGCAAGGAGTATCTCTGTTCAGCTCAACTTTGCATCTTGTATGGTACAAGTAACATAAAAGTAACACAAGGAATATTTAGGGAATAAACAACCTCTTGGAGCCCATCACAAAGAAAAACCTTCTTGTCTTCTAGAAAGGTAGCCCGCATATCTGAGCAACTAATAAACATGACATTCACCCCCCCATCCCCATGTTTTCTTATCTCTGGACAAAATAAAGCCACTCTGCTCTTCTTTTTCCCAAGATGTCATGTGGGACATGCGGGCTCATCACCTGCACATGCCATGATGGGGGCACTGAGTATGGAGAGAATAAGGGACGGGGAGGTAAGATGGGGATGTCGCTGTCTCAGCCCCAGGAGCCGTCCCTACCTGGTAACAGGTGCCAAGTTCTCTCCCGTTGGCTGAGAAAGACAACATGCCCATTGCCAGATCCACGAGGCAGCCGATCTCCAGGTCCACGTTGCTGCGACTTGATCGTTGGGAAGTAGCTATGATGTCCCCACCCCAGACCATGTAGCAGTTGCTGCGCTTTACACTAGGGGCCAAAAAGATAAAAGGCACTGAGTTGGGACTGGGGCAGTTTGCAAGCAGGACTCAGGGATGAACTCCCTGTGGTTTGTTAGTCTGTCCCTAATAACGCTTTTTCCCTAAATAAGTTCATTCAGCTTCAACCCAGTTTCCTCAGGCACAGACCACTCAGTTTAGGGATGTGATAATCTATCAGGTTACTTTGGTCCACAGAGCCTAACATTTGGGGAACTGCTCCCCAGCTCAATGTCAGTCCACTGTTCTGAGCCAGAGAGTGGGGGTCGTGGTGCAGAGATAGAAATGGAGGCACAAGCTGGGTGACTCCCACAGACAGACTGGTACAGGCAGTTGGTGTAAGAGGCAGGAACAAAATTCTGTGTTCGGAGTCCCAGCCCAGTGTCAGGGCACAAAAATAAATAAATAAAAATAAAAATATTAAAGACATTTGGAGACTCAGGGCTACATTCCTTGGGATGTCAGGCCTGGGCCTAGGAAGACTTGAAAAATAGATCAAGTTGGTCTCAGGTGGAAACAAGACACGTCTCCTGGGTCCCCTCTGGGCCATAACCGGTCAAGGATTTCCTCTGGTGGCAGTGCCAGTGGATTGGCTGTGCCTAAATGTGTTTTCCTGAAGATCCCTAATTTCTATCCAGTGGTTGCTATGGATGAATTTGCAATATCTCTTTTGTGTTTTTGGTGCTTTCAATCACGACAGACTCTTGGGACGAGGAATCCTGACTTGATCAGCTGAGATGTGATGTGGCACATCGTTTTATTTCTTCTGAAGTGAGTTCTCTCAGGCACCTCGGGATTCTTCTCTGCCTTGTTGTTCTGATGTGGCAGAAGTAGGGGTTTGCCCAGAAATCACGGAGAAGAGTCTGAAATGGAGCCCAGAGCTCTCAACTGTCCATTTGCATTTCCCATCCTTGGGTCATGTTTTAGATACATGATGAAACTACCTACTGTTTTCCCTAATAACATATCTCCCCCCACCATAGTACCCACACCCACCCTTTTACTTAAGAATTTTTAGCCTGTGCTGCATTTCCCCTTTTTAACATTGATAGATGCTGGATGTTTCCTTCTTCTGGGGGGTGGGGGTTAGAGGGAAAGAGACTGCTGCAGGGAGGGGTGAGGAGCCCCCTTACCTTTCATGGACCCGGCCTCTTTCATCCCCGAGAGTAACAGTCACTGTACAGTTTTTATTCAGGTCAAACATTTCACTGTATAAGTGATAGTCCGGAGTCACCCATCCAACCCAGACGCAGGAGGGGTCCTGTCCGGCAAAGATGCGGATTGCGTAGTAGCACTGCTGGGGAGTGAACACAGGCGAGTGAGTGGCCCCCAGTTAGGGGCAGACTGTGCTCAAGAGGCAGAAAAAAAGCAGTAGCACCCTTGGCCCTTTTTTTTTCCTTAAAAAGTGCACATGGTTCTAGAGGTGTACTGCACTGCATTCTAGAATTAGAGGAAGGGCTGACTGGAGAGTTCGGCTTCCTTATTTTTCTGTTTTCTGTCGTGCTTTGGCAACTAGAGAATTGAATACGTCATCTACCACCCTCTACTCAGGACATGCTGCTGAGGAAATAAGTGGCAGCTACTCCGAACGGCCAGCACAGAACCCTAACCCTCTCTGGCCTAACCATGTTTGCCCTGAGAGGCGGAACAGCTGAGACTTATAGAACCCCTGCTACAGGTCCCACTTCTACAGGGAAGTCTGGGATATCTTTTGAAAATCTTGAAAAAAAGATGCTGTGAAAAAAGCTCCCATTGTTGTCATTAGGCTCACTGACACAATGTGGAGAATTACAGCAGTGCTTGGTGGATGCCATAACAATTTGTGAAGTGTATCTCTATGTTACAGGCATAATGAAAGCTTTAAGGTGACTGCTTCATCATGTTCTTTATGAAACAAAGCACATTTATTCTCAATGAAGTTACCTCCATTTGTTCTCTGTCACATCTTTTAACAAGAAGATAAAAGGGTCAGCCTATTGAACCTGGGCTTGAATCTTAGCAGTGGCAGCTATTAATCACATGACCTTGGACTGGTCATTGGTGTACTCTGTGTCTCAAGGTACATAACAGTGTCCATCCCCCAGGGCTGCTGTGCGAATTGAGTGGGAAGGCGATGCAATGCGCCTGGCACAGTTCCCTGCACATTCTACGTCTGTGACCACGGCAGCAAGAATCCTACTCCTGATGGCAGTTGACCTGTGAGCTTGAGACTGTAGGGTAAGGGATGATATGCATTTCTTCCAGAAAACATTTTTTGGGGGTCAGGTGCTAAAAGAAAATGAGAGTGAGAGAAAGAGAGAAGTGAGGAAGGCCTGCTTTCTAACTACTGTTTAGTTATAGAAAAGAGACCAAAAGCAGCCTCCATTTTCTGGGCTGGTTCCTCGGCTCCTTCTCATTTGATCGCTTTCAACATTACTCCTGGCACTGCTGAGAGATGGGCGAATTGATTCATAGGAGTTTACACAAAAGAGCAAACAAAAGGATTAAAGTAAGACCCACCCCCCCAACTGATATTCATTTCTATTAGACAGCAGTGCTGGGTGCCTGGTGACAAATGGGCAACACGTACACAATGATGCCCAATTAGATGCTCCAGGTAGAGCTTCCCCTGTGCAGTCAGTAACTGTCTCTTGTTCCCCCATCTGAGCAATGCCATAGATGTGCTTTGGAAGCATCAAGATGAATATTAAAAGACAGAGTAATTGGCAATTACAGGGGATCTCTAGACAGATCTTTGCTGTATGGGGCATATTACCAGGCACAGCAAAGACTCAAATAATTAAAACCATAATTGAGCACATTTACTTACTGTTGTTGTTTGAGAGAGTATTTCTTGCATCTGCTTCCTGGAGGGAAGATAATCCATGTTTTAGTTATTCAGCTGTAGAGAGAATTCCACGATGCTGACAGGCAATTGATCTACCTTTAATGACGAAGGCTAGTTTAGGAAGCTATTTTCTATACATGAGTGCTCCCGACTGGTCTTGGGCTTGTTCATTTGTAACCTGTTACCACCGGCCATGGCTGTGGCTTCCAACTCTTGTCCCTCGGCCCAGGGGCTGGGGGTGGGAATATTGAAAAGACTCTAATACGTTATTAGGGATAGGTCTGAATACATTCTGTTCTCTTGAGTAGCTGTGCCTGTTTAAAGCTTGGTAGATAGTGAAATTCTAGAGGAAACCTGGATGAGACAGCTTCAAACAGGCAGACACACATCGACAATTAAAAATAGACAGTAGACCAAAGAAACACAGTAAGAAATATCTTCCTTATCAGGAAGGAAGAAGTCACATTACTCACGAGTCACCAGCCTCTGGGTTGGACATTGGCCACAGTTACACAAAGGCAGCAGCATTTTCCTCCAGACACTTCTAACTTCACACAAAGGCAACAGCCATTGCACCCTCTCATTTTACTCTGAAAACAGAGTCCTTTAGGTTGCAAGGTGGCCAGGGACTCAGGGGGCTTAAGAAGAGCAGAAACTTTTCCACTATATATGACCCTGTGTAGCTTAATTAGTCTCTTAATTCTGCATTGCATGTGTGTGCACATACATGCACTTGTATGCCCATGGTTACATGCACAAGCCCTCTTTTATCTGACTGAAAGCAGAGAGACCCCTCCCCATGGAGGTCTAGTTGTGCTGAGGTAGAGTAAGAAACAGACAGACAGAAAGCCAATTTCATAACAGACACAATGAGCACCTCCAAGAGAGTTGGAGGTCTCGCCCTCACCTTTTCTGGAAAGCATCACCGTCCAGACAGGGGCTGTGGCTGAAGGAGGAGTGGCACTCCACGGGCATGCTCAGGCGGCAGTAGATCATGCTGGCGTTGCTATTCTGGGTGCCAAACGTCTTGTGTGTCACCTTGAGGCACGGGGGGCTGTCCATGGTGCTGTCAATCCTCACAACCTACAAACACCACAGGTCCTTTACCAGACACACCCAAGAGTGTGACTCAACCCTGTCCCTCCTTCTCTCATTGCTGTAACACATGTCAATGCTCTCTGCAAACTGAAAGTTGTCACCAGTGATGACCGTACCATTACTCTCAATGTGACTTGTACCCTTCCCTATAGAAAATAGTGGATCTTCTTCTGGCTGGAGAAATTAGAGATTTAAAAACACTCCCACTGGGTTTTCTGCAAGGTTAAGGGTGGAGAACAGGTGCAAGGCAGGGGCGCAGTATCTGGATAATGCGCCATGGTGTCCACTGAGGCTGACCTTTCAGGTTAGGGGGAAAGTGGCTAAAGAAAATCTTCCCAAAGACTTCTCTTGCCAGCAGGCCTAAGACTATCTGAGAGAGAGGGTGATGGAAAGCCCAAATCTCAAGAAGAGAAATCACAGCTCCCTTGGAGAGTCTTGTCTCCTGTTGGTGCATTTCCCATCTCTGCCACAGCCACAGCCTGAGTGCCCCTCTCAATATGGGGAATTCCCAGCACCGGAGAACAAGCATTGCAGGAAAAGAGGAGGAGGAAAGCTCAAAACTGGATTTAAAAAATGTATGAGTGCAGGGGGTGGGGTGGGGAGCAGGGACGAGACAGTAAAATGGGACTTATAAGCAAGTCCTCACGATCCAGCATTTCCCTCTGCATTCCAGAGACTAGTTTAATTCTGGGGACCATGAGTATGCTTAAGTATTTTTGTGTCGTTTGCAGATTTTTTTCTTAGTGGAGGGTCTCTAGCATCCATCAGCTTGTTTGTCAGCTTCCTAAAGTGACGGTTGGGTAGGAATCTGAGAAATAAAATTCTACACTGTGTAAGACTGTGGGGAAAAGTGGGGCATTAAGAGCTGGTGCTTGCTGAATTTAGATTGTAAGGTGAGTTAAGGGAACTTACAGGCTGGTAGAAGCAAACCACTGAGTCTAATGCCTCAGTGGAGCTGATCTGACTTCCCACCAGTGCCCCACCCACCATCTTCTGAAAAAAACCATGGTAGGCAAGTAGATGTGGAATCAAAATTCAAACCAGGGGAGCCAAATCTTTGGCTCCACTCAGCTCTCCCTACCAGATGAGAGCATCATAAACAACTACTATGCTATAGCTTAAGATGCTGGAAATGGTTCTGTAGAAATTAAATAGGGCCTAAAAGATGCCAGTTTATGAGCATAGAAGAATCATGTCCAGGAAATCTTAAATATAGGTACTGAACATTTTTAAGAAAATGGCATTAAGGTCTCTGAATACTATATTGCTATGACAACAGCAGTATAGGAATGTCTGGAGAAAACAGAGCGGCCCAAAAGCTTGGAGACTGATCTGCAAAGTGGCCACCGTTTGTAAGATGCCACTGAGCTGCCCCAATAAAGGCGTCTGCAACTGTAGCTCTGAGGACCAGCCAGGAGAGGGCTGGTAGGCAGCCAGGACACAGACTTAGGTAAGCAGCTGCCCTGTGACCAGAGCATTAGCAAGGGCTTAGTGCCTTGGCCCACCTGCCCTGCCAGGGCCGCCCACGATGTGTAACATTACCTCTATGTGTGGATGATCCTTTGGCACGTTGACAAATGTCGGGAGGCGCTTGCTGAACCACATTGCAACATCTCGGTTCATGTTGACAGCAAAAGGCTCAAAGCCCTCTTGGAGGCCGCACATGGTATAAAACTTGAAGGTACTGGCATCCATCCCGAGGTTCATGCGGCCAATCTGAGACAGTCCCAGGGAGCAGATGGGCACAAAGCCTGTAGGATGGGCAAGAGAGCCCTGCCTGAGCCTGCAGTACTGCCCCAGGAAGCTGCGAGGAAGCCGAATATGTGCTTCCTAACGGCACTGGGTCCCAGTCACAAAGATGGGACGCCATGCTGTGTTTCTTCCTGGCATGTAAGCTCAACAACACAAGGCACATGGAGATTATGGCTGCCCTTGGTGAGTGGGGAAGTAGTTTGGTTTGAAATAATTTGGGGGACAAACAGTCATCCAGCCAAGATTATTCTTAAACAGTAAATAAACACAAGCTGTAAAAGTGAAACCAGTAAGAGAAAAAGTAGAATTCTTTCTCTATCTGTGTTTTAGCTAAAATTGCTATCAGGCCTGGGGATTTTAACTGCCCCAAACGACAGCACAAGAAAGCTGAAGAGTGACTTGGTGCCAATGCCCGACTTTTCTAGGGCTCAGCATATTTCCAGGGAAGTAAGACCTCTAATGGTTCTTCCCATTTTAGCAGTGTGATTCTGAGAAGTTTTCAATGCTAACACTATGGCTCTGCTTGTTCACGAAACACAGTTTATAAACCCGCATCCTCCTAGCCTATGGTGATGGTCCCTAACCGGGCAGGAAGGCAAGAGATTTGAGCAGAAGCTGTAGAAAACTCTCTTCCCTCCGACAGTTCCTGTCTCTCCAAGCTCGCAGCACGTTACAAAAACACTGCCTGCAGAACAGACCAAGGCAGAAGTCCTAATTGTTCAGTATTCTTCTCTGTGGGCTATTTATACATCGCCATTGTGGACCAACAAATCAGCAGCTCTGGGAAAGCACTAATTATCCCGGATTGGGGAGGATGTGGGAGGCAGGCGGCAGAGAGTGCTCGGAGCGGGAGGCAGGCTCCGAGGCTGGTAGCTAAACCAGGGGGTGGAGCCCCCGAAAGGAAACTGGTGTCACTTCTAGTACAGGGATGTTTATTTAGGGGGACATTTAAAAGCCGATTTTGGTAACTTGCATTCCACAGTAAGAGGAGGACCATTTTGATCATAGAGACCAGGGCTAAAACGTGCCCCTTCTACCATGAGTGCTTCTGTACTGTTACCTAAGGCACAAAGGTTGTATGTAAAGAAGCAAAGGAAGTGGAAAGTAAATCCCTCACAAGCTAAGCTGCTTGCTTTCAGAAATGATGCAGTCATTAAGGACACTATTTACAGTAATACTGTTTAATATAATTTCTGAATACAGCTTTAATGCAATCCTAGCAGAATAAGAGTGATATCTATGTTGAGATTCTCCTCTCAGGGCCACCAAGGACTGGGAGTAGACAGATGACCATGGCCATGGCCCTCAGGAAGGTGGGTGCACAGGTCAATCAGACAAGCAACCATTCAACTTCCTGAGCACTGCTGTGCTTCTGGTATTTTCACATGAGGAAATCTGATAGGTGGAACTGTCTCCTTTCTACGGATAGAGATTTTTATGAATAAGAGACCTTTGGAAATCTGACTCCAGTGTGAAATAAGGGTTGCTTGTTAGCAAATTTCTTCAATTGTCACTGGGACAGAGGGCTATTATGTGCTATAAGAAGTGAAGGAAGGAGAGGAAGCTGTCCACAGAGCTCGCAGATATAGAAATGACAAATAAAATACGTTAAGAGTGAGTGTTGTGCTATAAAGATCCCTCCTCCCAAGACAGTGTTTTGGTCTTTGATGTGGGGCAGTGGGGGAGCAACCAGAAAACTACCACCACAATCATCTTTCTTGGGGCCACGATCCCAAAGTGTTTCAGCCAGATGTGAGAAGTGATAGGACGTCTTCAGAAATGCTCTCTTCTCCTCTCTTGTCTGTTAACTTGAATGGTGGGACAAACAACAGGTGTAAAAGCCCGAGTTGAAAGAAGCATGGATGAGGACTTCTGAATAACCCAGGTCAAATGAATAACTTCCTGTGAATAACAGTCACACTAACAATGTAAGACACGTGCTGAAAGGAGAAAAGGTCGTATGAGCACGGAGCCTTGTTTCCTAAGGAACTCATCATTCCTAAGCTATCAGCGGAAGACACAGCCCTCCACTGGGGATGAACCTGGAGACATGAGGAACTAACAGACTTGACCAAGGTCATAGAAGGGCACATGATAAAATGGGATAAGATCCCATAGCCTCTGACTCATAACCCAGCTGCCAGTCAGTCTGCAAGAGAGGGGGCGAATATTACAGGGGATGATGCCCCAGATTAAACAGCAGTTATGTGCCAGCCCTGCGGTCTACACTCGTTACAGAGGCAAGTGCAGTTGCTACAGGGCAGAAGCCCTCTTCACAGGGGAGAGCACAGTGTTGCACGAGAACAGGTGAGGCAACGGAGCCATGGAGGTGAACGCCATGGGAGGGAAAGAGTAGGGACCTCCTGGGGGCTACATGGGCACAGCTGGGACAGCTCCATAAAGCAGCAGCAAAGAAACTAAATCCAAACCTTAAGTCAGAAAAGAGAAAACCTAAAAAGGACTGAGAACAAAGGTAAGTCCTTATAAGGCACCAGCACTTTCTCCTGGGCAGAATACTTGATAACTGGATACATTCAATCAGCTCTACACGTCATGGACAGGCTCTGGCTAATCATTTTCCATATCTAAAAATTCTTCACTTGAGGCACTAACACTTGATGTAACTTTATAACTCTGCATGATGGGTAAGGGGGAACCATGACGATAAAGCTCAATAGCTAATATTTATCAAGCACATTCTAAGCACTGGGCTTAGGGCTCTATAGATATGGCTCATTATTATTTCCACTTTACAGATGAGGCAACTGGGACTTAGCAGGCTGAATGACTTGCTCGAGGTCTGTCACCCAGGAAGCAGCAGAGCCAGAATATGAAGAGGGCAGCCTGAGGAGCAGCCCAGAGCAAGCAATGGGGGGCGAGAATTCTTATGCTCAGTGACTTGATTTGTGACTAACTCTTCCTTCACTTTCCTAGTGGTTTTCCTAAGTGTCATGCAATTGTTGACTAGTCTGCCTCTAGCTCAGGCAGCCTGAGTTCCATGACCATAAGACCTAGGGCTGAGGACTCCAGGTCGCTTAGAGGAAAAGGGCTGCCTGTCACAACTGGGCACATGGCTCCCTGGAGTTGACCATCTGGTGAGGCCTCATGGCAGGTGAGGTCCCTGGCAGGATGTTCAGGATGTGGTGAGGCCTGACTCTCATAGGCGCTTCACACATGACCCAATTAACCCACAGCTGCAAGTGAGACTGGAGAAGGAAGATGAAAAACTAAAGGGGGATGGAAATATCCCCTTCCTCTTCGAAGAGGGTTGAGAAGAAAATGTGCAAACAGCATTATCTTGAACCAAGATGTGCATGGAGTTTCTTGCTCTGGAAAGGGAACGGCAAGAACACATGCGCTTAAATCCTATAGATAAGCCCAGGTTCTGATACACTTGGTATCACAGGGTTTCATCCTGATTTTGTGATTGGGAAGGGAATGGCCGGGAGGTCATCTTTTTATAATTTAGGATCTTGGGAAGAAACCAGTTCTCTGGAAAACCCAAACTGTGGATCCATTTTTATTCCATTTCAAACTGAAGAAAGACAAGAGAGCAAATCACTACCAGCAATGGAAAAACAGATCTTGGAGAGAAGTGGGTAGATGACTGCCCAGACCACTCCTGAGGTGTTTCTGTGTGTCTTAACCCCACAGCATGTGTTTTACCCTGTAGTTTTCATTTCCCACTAAGCCTCATGAAGATGGGGTTCAGGGATAGCGCTGAGTTTGTCACAAGCCTCGCAGAAAACACAGGGAACAAAAGGCATGTTTCCCCTGCCACAGCCGCTTTTTGAAGCATACCGCCCATTAGCAGAAAGACTGATGGGGCAAGTTTTGGTACCAGTGTGTTTGTGTGCAGAGGGCATCGACTCTTCTGCAAGTTAAGTTTCATCTGCTGCCTACGGAGGTGCTGCCGTCTGAGCTGGGGGAGCTGTTAAACTCCGACAGGCTAATGGCAGGAACAGCCGAGGAGCTGCCCCTGCAGGCACCAGAGCTGTAGTAGGAGCAGGAGGTCCTCCAGGGGAGCACCTGGCACAGAGGCAGGACAGGAGACTGGCACTCACACCTCTTCCAGACGTCAACTCTGAGGTCTGGCAAAATGTTCAGGATTTTATCTTCTGTCCCTTTAAACGGAATAAAAGAGAAGACTAATTGCAAATGTTTCACCATGGAAGCTTCTGAGCTTCCAGACACCTTTACAGGTGACAACATTAAGAGCTTTAATGGTCCAGGCCAAGGATCGGGGTCAGGAACAATGATTAGAACAATCTGAATGAGGCAGGTAACCGCATATTATCTACGATGCAGAAGAGGATGGAGAGAACAACTCATAAAAAACCCAGAGGAAAAAAGAGCCATCAGTTTTAATGTCTGCTCCCATTCCTTCTCTCAAAGGACTAACAACTTCCCACAGCACAACACCCACTGGGATAATGGCCTGAATCAAGGCTGGGGACTGGTGACCAGAACACAACCGCACAGGGGATTTTGCTTTATGGGGGCGACAATGCATGAAATGTTTTGTTTTCAACAGATGCTTTTCCTAACAGCTCAGAGCAAGATCAGCTGCCCCTTTCCATTTTATACAGCAAACGGAGAGACGGTACATGGTTATTCCAGGGCTCTGAGCCATTGTTATCAAAGAACGGCATGCAGACTCCCTTTTAATTACTCGTTCTGAGGCATCACAGACAGAAAGAGCCTTTCAATTACCTTGTCTCTGTGTTATTAATGTTCAGTATGATACTACAGTTTAATGTGTTAACATAATGCAGTACAATTCTATTATAAAACAGCTTCCTCATAGTAGACTTTGTTATTCTGAAGGTCAAATCACATCTCTGTACACAAAAATGTGTGTGAGGTATTCCTTTCATTATTAACAGATGATCTCTAAAAGCAGAGTTATTCTAAAATATCCCTCTATTTTGTAGCATTCCTCTGCCCAAACCCTACAACAGCTCTCCATGCCTTAGGGAAGGAAGTCCAAGCACGCTTGGCTCAGACTTGACAATGAAAGTACCTTGAATGAAAAGACTGTGTCCTGGTACCTGAGGCTGTAATCTGTACCTTGTCTTATATGTTCAGCTTCATCTTCCATACATTCCGCACATGAACCTTCCAACCTGCCTGGCCCTTTCCTGCAGTTTCCCAATTCCACAGCAATCCCCTGGCTGTGTCCCGAGGGGAGTGCCGACCCCCCGAGGGGGAGTCATCTCTGACTCCTTATTTAACATTCAGTGCCAATCCTGGTCTCTTACTTTCATTCTGTATTAGTTACCTGCCATTTCTAACCAATGGCTTTGCATTATTATTTTTTTCATATTTTAATGTTATTTATCTGTTTTGTTTTTATTCATCAAAAAAGCCTCATTTAAAAAAATTTAGCTTTCTGACTCTGGGCTTGTGCCTTGCACAGTTCACAACGATTTTCTGCTCCTCAATAAGCGAGCACACTGGAACCTATCATGGACACATTCAGCATGCATGGCTTCAGCACAGATCCTACCGACGCGGTTTTTCCTTTTAGACTACCTTGGTAGAACATTAGGTCTCATGGCATGCACTCTGTGAAGTCAGCCTGGGCGCACGCCATGTGCAGGGTTTGGTGTTTTCCCAGCCTTCTTGGTATGAAGGTAAACAATTCTACTACCAGGGGATTGGGACAGCCTAGTTTAGTTCAGCGCTGTATCACAGGACAGTCTCCAGCAGATGGAATGTCAAACACTGGACCACTGTGAGTGCCTGTGGACTCCATCCCCAGAAGAGCTCATCTTATTTATTTTTACAGCTAGAAAATGAACTCTCTAATAAAGGTACCACTTGCAGGTCTGTGTATCGTAGACCACTGCGTCTCATGCTTTAACATGCATACAAACCAGAGTCTCTTGTCTGAAGGCAGTTTCTGATTCAGTAGGTCTGGCAGGGCCTCCTGAACCACACAAGTGAACTGCACTTTGAGCAGCAAGGCTTCGAACTTTACAAAGTTTTCCTAACTCTGCACCATGGACAAGATTCTTATTTCTCCCTTATGTTGAGTCCAAGCCTCACAGATAGGTACCCCTCCCCACCCAGTTAACACACAGGAGAGCCAGGAAGAACTACGGACCCCTTCCACCCCGGGTGCTCTCTTCCTTGGGGATGAGCCTGAATCGTTTAGTGCTTCATTTTCTTCATGGCCTGAAGAAGAGAGCGCTGCCCGTGGAGGGTGCTGGTGAAACATCTGTGTCCTAAGAGCAGTGCCAGGAGAGGCCGCCTGCACTGCCCTCAGGTCCACCTACACATTTCCCTCCTTCATCTCTGACCCAGGGCATCAGCCTTTCTTTCTGATGGCAATGTCCTCCCCACCTGTATCCACAAATAAGATTCTTTCTCTAGAACTCTGCCTTTTAAACTTTGCAGAAGGCATTAAAATAGGACCCCATTTGCTTTAGCCGTCCTGTCTTTCTAGGAAAATCCCTTGACTCGCCATCTTTCTATTTGCCCAGATAGGTGGCTCCCAGACAAATCTTTAAAGCTCTTTTATGGAACAGCTGGATAGGAGTGGTGCAGATAATAGGTATCTGTAAAAAGTATGAAAGTGAGTTATAAAGCTAAAGATACTCTGTAAGTAAGAAATATTTAGATTATTTCTTAATATTTCTTACTTACAGAGTATCTTTAGCTTTATAACTCACTTTCATACTATACCTACAGTTTCATGTATTTCTGCTGCTCTTGCCTGTGCAGTTTTATCTTTTTTTAGCTTTCTCAGTGGGGACAGTTTCTTTTTTGTGAAGTCCCAGAGATTTAGAGCTATCAAGGAGCAATAATCATTTTAGAGGAGTGGGGATGAGATAGGAAGATATTAAATCAAGTGGACCCAAGATGTCACAGGTGGGGGCTGGGCAGAGGCAGCAGGAGAGCCCACTGGAGGTCTCCCCACTGGAGCAGCCTCTTTCCCCTCAACCTCACCGCCGCCTCCTCGTCTGTAATGAAGCAGCAGAGTGACAAAACTCCATCCAATGCTGTGTGCACAGCACATAGTAGTCATTGCTGTAGAAATTTTTTTATCTGGCAAGGAGGTTGGAACTTTGTAGTCTACCCTCTTATTCTCTGGTCTATTGTAGATGGAAAAAATGAAGCTCATAGAAGACAAGCCAAGACTCTCTGGGAGCCACAGAGCTTGTCAGGAGCGAGGCAGCTGACTTGAAGTCCAGTGCTCCTTTGTACCAACAAACTTTGTACATAACGTAGTTCTTCGGACAGGAAATAAGAAGCACCAATTGCTCCTTTGTGTTTTTAAAGTGCTGCCCTGATTGCGGTCTATCCATGGCCATTAATAAATACCACTGTGCTTGGGTTTCATGCTGCGGTTGAATTGCAAAATAAATTGTATTTCATTCAAGGGAAGAGCTAAGTTGAACTTTTGTGTTTCAATGGTTTTCATCAAAGCTTCAACTTCAATTACACACACATGCAGACTGACAATTTAAATCAGAAGAAAAAGATAATTCTTTAATTCACTGACTTTCCTATTCTGCCAGGGACATCAGTCCACATGCGATTAGCATTTCCTTTGTAATACCAGGAAATCTGGGGAAATTTGAAGTGCCAAGGTACAGACCAGAGATGTGGGGGAGAGCTCCTTCATCAATCTATCTGAAATTCAGAACTTACACTTATGCTGTACATATCCACTATCCCTAGTATTTATCTTGATTTCTTCAATAATGATTATATAAGGGCTTTTACCACCAGAGTTTTCACCACCAGGTGTTCAAATATCCAAAGGACAGTATACTCTAAACAAAGAGGCAGACAAGTTCACCCAGCTCTCCCTGGATTTTCCTACAATTTTCCAACTCCTCTTGGAGTTGGAATGAAGGGAAAGGTGGTCGATTTACCATTCTCGATCTCGTAATCTGCGAAGGCAAGTTCTGAGCCTTTGTTGGTGATCAACAGCTCCCCGTTCAGTGTGAAGATCATTGAAGCATCATCCAGGTTAATCATACATCCAACCACATCTCCTGGCTGCCAGGTACGTCCAAAATACCCACTCCCTTGATGCCAACGCTGGCCCTAGGAAATAAGATCCCAGAGCTTAGAGACATGAGGTCCTAGAAGCAGCCCCCAGGCAGGTAGAGAAATGGCCAAAGGAGCAGTTTCTCCTAACTGGCAGTAGTACCTGGTTTCTATAAGGTACTCACTTCTCTACCAAGGACAAGTCACAGGGAGGGGTGATCCATCTTACAGATGAATGAACATGAGATACATAAAGATCATCAGAAATGGTAGGTCAAGTCTCCCAATACCTTGGCAGCTATGACAATTAGCGGGACTCTCCCTAGGACAAAGTGGTAAGACTTTCCTAGATACTGGCCACACAGTGTTCTGTGAACCTCCTCTGGGGTAGAGACAATGAGCTCAGGGACGAGGGCAGATATGCCGGTGATTACAGAAGGGACTTCGCTATACAGTCCTCCCCTTCACCAGAGCAAAGAGCAAAGTGATAATCACTAGGCAATAATCATGCAATGGTTTAAATTGCCAGTGGTGGTGGCCACTGATTTTGAAGCCAGAGACCCAAACATTCACTACTTCCAACTTCTGGGGAAATGTTTGCAGAAGTTGGACTGAGGATGTGTGGACACTGTCCAGACTCACCTTACTGCCTTCAAACACAAAGGCTTGGTCATCAGCCCCCAGCTCAACATCAGGCCGACAGCCCGGCCTGGCCCAGCCAACACGCATGTCTCCTCCAGTCACCACCTCAAACTCAAAATACCACTTTCCAGATCTCACTGCATAAGACCGCTCTACCCGGAAAAACCGGATCTTGTCTATGCTGACTTTCTCCACAGCAGGGTCAGCTACCGTGAGAAAAAAAGGGAGTTGAGGGTACAGAGGGAAAGAGAGAATGCAGAACTTTATTAATTAGGTAGCATTCCCTATAAGAATTTGAAAACAACAAAGACATGATAGATCTCCCACTTTCCAACGTCATATTCTGTTCACAATCATCATTTGCATCATACCATAATAACAACAGAAGCTACCATTCACTGAGCAGTTACTTTGTAGTTGATCCATTAGAGACTGTATCTCAGTTTTTCCTAGCAGCCATCCAGTGAGGACATTTTACAGAGGAAGAACTGAGGCTCAGAGAAGTTAATGAATCACTTGTTCCAGGGCACAGAGCCAATAAATCAAGGAAAGTAAGGATCTGAGCCCAGGTCTGTCTTACCTAGAATCTATCCCCTTAACCACTTGTATTACTGCCCCGGTGGCCTGGCACATCCTGGCAGATGGGATGACAATAACATGGTCATAAATTATGAACTGGTCATTTTAACCAGTGTTAGAATTTCATTTAGGGATGAGATTACCTGGTCCAAAAGTAAGCTGATATTCACGTTAGGAAAATAAAAGAAATAAAGCTTTTATGACCAAATAACCTGAAAAGCCCAGCTGCCCTGGAGGATAATGTATTCCCTGTGGGACTGGGTCACAGACATGCTCAGCATAGACACATCTGTCAATGGGACAATGTTTTATTATCAGACACGGTTCTCCCCACTCATCCCTTGCTTTTTAAAATACACCATTTAATTTAGAACAAGCTAGACCTACTCAAAGTTAGCAGGTTAGCATTTCCCCAGAAGAGGACAGGTTCCGTAAACTACAGGGCCAGAACGAGCAATCTCCGCTCTTTACCTAGTTCTTGGTCGGATGGCTCGATGTTATAGCCATAACCAATAAACGTCCGGACAGCTTCTCGAAGGCTGTCCCTGTTTGACTTCTTGGTACGCTCATCCAGTAATGCATATGGCACCAGACGGGGATTTCTTTTGTTCTTCACATCCTACGCAAAGCCGGAGAAGAGGGTTTTGGAGTACACACATTTTGTCTTTACAAATGCCGTGTCCCACTGGCTTCCTCACATGAGTCTACCAGCTCCTCCCCCAGGGCCATGATATTTGGCAATGTACATCTTAGTTCTCTTCAGGATTAAATGAGTATAAATGCAAAGCTTTTACTAATGTGCAAAGCTGGCATGAAAGAAACACATTTTAATAATGCCAGGTTATGAATAAAATGGGGTGCCGTAAAATGTTTAGCAACTCCATTCTCAAGGCAAGGCAGATGGGGATTTATGTAACCACCCCTTGTGGAATTATCATGCCAGGATTTCAACTGTTGGAGCCTCCTCCCAACAGCCTCTTAACAGAGAAACATCTACGTGCATAGAGGAACATCAGAAAAGGTGGCAGAACCATAGTGGTCCATTTCACTGCAGTAGGCACACATTTGTATTGAGTCCTCAGTTCCTTAGGGAGCACTGAGAGGGCAATGACAACTGCAGTGGTAAGTCATTATGAATAAACATGCCTGGCATGCTGTTTGAACCCCGAGTCCCCTCCTTGCATGGTTTCCTTAGTTGTGGTCTTCTTCGCTTCTACACTTATACAGGTTCAAAGGCTCAGATATGAATGAAAATGTGTGCACCAAGCTACACCTGAACTTCCCTGACATTAACCCTGGTATTTACCGAGGTGAGTGAAGCTTTTCAAGAAGAGAAGTGTGCCAGATGGTTTGGGGGCTGAACTCTGGCTCTACACTCTTCCCCATTCCTTGCTGTGCTCTGGCTCTTAGGCTGACTCCTGCTCAAGCTAAGAATCTTGGCTGCCCAGGAATCTTGGCCTGATGAACTGAGTGAAGTAAAGGGGCACAGGCTTCTGGGGAGGCTGGTTCGTCGCTCTCCCGGGCTAGTGCCCCTCCTTTGCACTCTCAGTGGTGGATACCTGAGACCATTCCAGAAATATTGCTGACCTGTGATGTTGATTTGTGAGAGCCTTACCCTGGTCTTAGAGAGTGGCATGAAAGCTCAATTCTGCATAAGATATGCAGCCAGACGAGGGAATGAGAGCAGGTGCAGCTAGTGGGCACATGTACAGGGCAGCACAATCACAAGTGAGCCAGAGGAACAAAGGAAAAGCAAGCCTATTAATTTACACAAAATTGTAATGGTGCCTGGAGTTGATGTCAGTGTGACCAGTGGGAATACTATCCAGTCCCGAGATGCTATAAATAATGAATAAGTGGAGGCAGGAGGGACAGAGTGCAAGGACAACCCCATTTTCCAATCTAACGCCCGCCAAAGAAACTGGCATGTTGATGGATGGTCATATCTCCTAACTTTTCTAGCAGGCTTGACCCAGCGCTTGCTACCTGTCGAGTGGGCCTGACCTAGCACTTCTCACCTGTTGAATGCCATAGGTCCATCCTTGTTTTATTCTGTCTTTTGCCCAGACATTATGTGCATTTTCTGCAAGCTTATCCACTAAAATTTCCTGAGGAGGTAATAGCTTCACATCAGACAAATCCAAAGGGGCTGGCTTATAGCCATTGGACATCATGTAGCTACAAGTAAATGGACAAAAAAGTATTGTGAACACATCTGTACAACTCCCCCATTCCAGATTTTAGATCAAGAGCACATGGTGAAAAAACTATGAAAATAAGGTTGCAGCCAGAGGCTCTACCCTGTGGCAGAATGGAGAGCTTGGTTCTATTTCATGTCAAAGACGAAACCCTTTATTTACCAACCTTTCTGCCAATGTGTGTCACCAATTCCAAGGAGACTGTCAGTGAAAGTGGATGATCAGTGCGAATCCATCTTATTTCTAAAAAAACTTAAGTGCCTTACCAATAATCGGCACATTTAGCAGACTGTCGCCTTACCAGAAGCTGCTGCATCCTACTTTAAAACACAAAAGGTTCTAACCATACTAGCAAGGACAGGACCTTGAGCCAAATGGTTTCTTATAAATGAGCTGAGAATGACTGCTCCATTTTAGAAAGTTAAACCTTTACTTGGGGAATTAAAAAAACTGGCACTAGAGAAATTGTGAACTTAAGGTGAATTTAGCGGTTAGTTGTCCAGTCCAGGAGTCACAGCCTCCGATGTTTAACTTGAAGATAGCATGAAGGTGGGAAAAAGCTCAGTACAAGTCTGGGTAGATGCATGTCTGAATGGAGAGGGGAGGGGTACACTGTGCAGTGGCTCTCAGAAGAGCAGCTGCTCATGGTCACGTGGGGATGTGAGTCCAGAGGTGCCCATGGCTTCAGAGCCCCTGACGTGCACACCAGGGCCAGAACCTAAATGTGACGACTTGTAGGCCAAGGCACACACTACCCAGGAATCTCTGAGCAGTGGAAGATCCAGGGTCTATTGTAGGCGTAACATACTGTCCCTTGTCCACCTCAGGACACCTGGTCTTTGGCAGAGTCAACACCCATTGATTGCTGAGCACTGACCCCAGCAGCCCCGGCCAGCAGGCTGCCCCTCCAGCAGCTGCCTCTCAGATGTGCTGCTCTCAGCCTCTGAGAGTAGAGCTTGGGAGTCTAACAGGGAGCAAGGGGAAGAGAAGCATTTGATTCATGCTGGCACTGCTGTGGCTCATAACTAATTATGACACCTGTGTGACTGTGGGCACATCCGATCTGGCATGTGAGGGAGAGCGGACAAGAGCCAGGGGACACTCCAGTGAGCGTGTCTCTGAACGTGTGGGCACATGTGGCCCTGAATGCGCGGGTGAGAGGAAGAGTAGCACACGTGCAGATTTAGGGGCCCAAATTAGATCTTGGCAGAGACACTCATTTCCACAAAGGATTTATAAGGCTGGCTCAATGCCAGAGGAGTGAATCCTCCTGTGCCAACTGCTGATTTTATGGACCAGAGGCAGCACAGCATGCTGCATCGCTTGGTTCAAAGCTAACAACAGTAGTGCAGATCGGGCAGAAGGAGCAAAAAGAGGGAAAGACTGGAAACTCTTGTACTTCGGCAGGCTTCTGTCTGGGGATCTCAGTGCAGCCTTCGTAACTGGAGGAGCCTGGCACTGTCATCTGCCTTCACACATGGGCTTCCCATCCCTCCAGTTAAAAAATTCAGACTAAGGCATTATGATTTGAACAGTTAAAAAAAAATCACCTACTTTTTAGACAGTTTGACCTTCTTGAGGTCCTCTTCAGCAGCTGGATTCACGTGAGCAATGTGGCACCCCAAGGCTAGGAGGGTTCTGCAACGTATCAGAGGGGAAAGACTAGGGTCAACTGCCAGATAAAGGACAGCAAGAACCCTACATATCTGAGTTGACAAAAGCAGACAATCATCATTCATTTAGATCAGGGAGTTACCAAAGTTTTTCCCTAAAGGGACAGATAGCAAATATTTAGGCTTTGTGGATCATATGTCAGTTACGAGTACTCCACTCTGTCTTTATAAAGACTGAAGGCAGTCACAGATAACATGCAAATCAATTGGCTTTGTTGCAATAAAACTTTATTTATAAAAAGAGGTGGCTGATCAGATTGGCCTATGGGCCATACTTTGCCGACCCCAGATTTAGATGATAGCAGGCATAAGAATATAAAAAAGTTGGTTCGTAGTCCCACCTCGAGGCATTTTTGAGTTTACATATTTGCATTAGAATTGAACACTGCTTCTCTGATTCTAGGGAGCAGAGAATATCTTAAACACTCAGTGAGCCACAAGTCAGTATTTTTTGCATGTGCCTTGAACAGTGCCTGAGTGTGCTAGACTCTGGGAGGTCCCAGAACCGCACCCTCAGGAACCTTCAGGGTGAGTAAAGGCATCACACACATGAGCCTGAGACAAGGCACCTTGGACGAGCATGGCTACGCCAGCCAAACCACGGGGTTAAAGTTCTGCTCTGACAACTACAGACAGAAATACAACACCCGGAGAACAGGCAACAATTACAAAACAAGCTCAAGATGGGAGATACCAACTTGGGCTAAGTAAGAAAGTTAAAGCCTGAACCAGGCTTTTAATCATGGGTGGGATCACAGAGAAACTAAAGTTTGTTTTTAAATTGAATTTTAGTGAAATAAACCATATTTTCGCATTGGTTTTTAGAACTACTTGATCTTTTTTTTTTTGATATAACACAAACTGCAAGAAGCAGTTGTTCCTTTGAGTGTGTTGCTTTGTTTTTCTGCCTACATTTTCCCTCTCTCTGACAAACAGCAAATGGCCTCTAAAGAAATGTATATGCTAAGGAACAATGGCGGAGGTGTTCTTCACTATGCTAAATCCTTTTGTGGCATGAATAATCACCCTCTAACTTATCAGAATGCATTGTTTTCCAGGCAAGAGACATATCTTTGAAGCCTAGTTACAAGGCATTAAATCATCCATTCACTGTTTAGTCCAAATTCAATTCAATTCAACACTCACTTTAAGGTTTCAGTTGACATTTGTAGGTTATAATTCTTCTCGGTTTCGGGCAGCTTTGAAAACTCCACCAGGCAGGGGTGTTGTCTTTTATTGTCATCCCGTATCTAGGTGGCAACACACAGAACATAATTTAAGTCTGACAGCTGGTGCTGCTTTGGAAAACAGAAAAGGACACCCTGTGAAACGTGGCCCAGGCTGTCTCCATCCAGGAAGGCAAAGACAGCGGTTTGCTGATAGACAAAGAGATGATCTCTCTAGTAAATGATACACCAATCCCTAAGCTGCCAGTGGCTTTTGCTCTGTGGATTTGTTTCTAGTCAGGTGTCTGCATTTAGAACATACTTTTCCAGAGAAGCAATTTTACACATGGTAGCCATGCTCCTGCCTGGCCAAATTTGTGAAACCATAATGCTCCTGAATGGTGGCATTCTTCAGAACACACGGGACTACAGAATTGGGAGCAGTGCTGTCCAGCAGCAACATAAAGTCAGCCACAAATGGGCACCACACTTGTAACATTTTCTAGTAGCTGTATTAGAAAAGCAAAAAGAAA
The DNA here is from genome assembly GCF_021234435.1 of Artibeus jamaicensis. Classification (NCBI taxonomy): domain Eukaryota; kingdom Metazoa; phylum Chordata; class Mammalia; order Chiroptera; family Phyllostomidae; genus Artibeus; species Artibeus jamaicensis. Next base: position 802,592 of record NW_026521221.1, read on the forward strand.
CAAGTGAAATAAATTTGAATGATGTATTTTATTTAACCCAATATTTCCAATATATTACCATTTTAATAAGTAATTACTGTAAGAAATAGATATTTTATTTTTCTAGTACATCTGCAAAGTCTGGTGTGTATTTTAGAGTTATTGCACATCTCCATTCAGACTAGTCACATTTCAAGTGCTCAGTAGCCACATACGGCTCATGGCTACTGTACTGGACAGACATTAACTCATTCATTCATTCGTTCATTCATTCAACAAATATTGGTTGAGTGTCTACTCTGTGGTGGCACTGAGCTAGTTGTTCAACAGTGAGCTGGGGTAGCCCCCGGCCCATGAAGCAGATACAGTCTAATGGGGCAGGGAACAATAATAAAATGATCATAGAAATAAAGGTAAAGTTGCAATTGTGCTTAGCCCTCTGAAGGAGAGGTCTGTGGTGTTACAAGAGCATACATACAGCAGAGAGGTGGTCAGATTTAAGGAGGATATTTCATCGTAGCTACAGCAATACAGACATGCTCAAGTGCAGGAACCCTATCAGTAACTAAGCTGGGTGGTGCACAGTTTGAGGAAGATTCAGAACTTACCTAGCCTTCTGCCTTCGGACACGACCTTACACAAATCACAGAACAGAGTCAATTTGCAGCCTCTTTGAAAAATGTTTTCTAGCAAAAGAGATTCCTTAACCTCCTCTGAGTGTCCATTAATCTTAGTGATACATCTGAAAACCATATTAAACAAATTCTGATCCAAGACAATGAATCAGCCTCTTTACCAGCCATGTAGAAAGGACAGCTTTTCCGGGAAAAAAAAAAAAAAAAGGAAGATGAGAGGGCTCTCTAAGGGGCACTGAGGATCAATCACACTTGACGTTCCCTGAATAAAGGCAAGCAGCATTTGGAGGTGAAAATGGAAGTAGGTTCCTGGTTCTGTCGGGCAGAGCTGGTCTCCTCAAACTCCTGACCATACTAAACAAATGACTGAACGAGCCTGTGCTGGACACAGCAGAAGCTAGACAGGTGAAGCAAATTTTGGCTCGTGAGGTTCCCTTCCTTATCCAAGCCTTTGAAGGACCCCTCCACGTGGCAACAAGGCAATCTAACCCTGCACCATGGCTGGCCACTGGAACCCGTACCTTGCCGAAAGTCCAGCCAAGCTCTATTTTGTTCATTCCCCAAAGCTCGTGGATATTTTCAGCCAGTCTGTCTCGGATCTTCTCTAGGTGAGGTGGCAAAACCACCTAAAAGGAAGAGGAGCAAGTGTGAAGTCAGAACTGCAAGAACCAATTGTACTGAAATCTATCATAAAATCTATGTAGATCAGGTACCCTAGTTGTATTCACTACAGGTCACCCAGGAGGGGCGGCTTCCAGAGTTTCCTGCCTCTCTTGGCTTCCTCTCGATCTTGTTTGCAGATACTGGTGCCACCTGTGGATGCTTCCCTGGGCCTTATCTCCCCTCCTTCTGTACTCTCTTTTTGGAAGATCTCATCTACCCAGAGTTGGGCACTCCCAAGTAAGCTCATGTGCAGCCATGGTCGCTACTGAAGTTCAGGCCCACTGTTCCAACTGCCTGAAGGACTTTGCCACCCAAGTGAACTCAATGTGTTATTCAAAGATGAATTAATTATCTTCCCTTTAAACCCTTTTTTCTCTGTTTTTATTTTCTCTTTTTTTTGTTAAACGGCCCCACCATTGCTTTGAGCCTGGACATCACCCTCATGTCTTCCCTCTTGGAATTACCCATACCCTCCTACCCCCCTACCTATCCAGTAATGAAATAACTTATGTTTACTTACTAGGCATCTTTCTGAAGGGTGCCCTTCTCTACATCACTCAATCTCATTACTTTCTCCCTGGACCCTGTGAGAGCCTCACAATTGGTCTTTCTAACACCCCACCAATCTGCACTCCACACTGTGGCCAGAGGGGTGAGTCTACAAATTTAAACCACATTCACACACACTCTTCTGCAGTGTTTCCGCATGTTCCTCAGTGCTCCTGCGACACAGACTAGATGTCTTAACCAAGCAGACGGTGTCTTTCTTCAGTTCTCTCATCACAGTCCTCTCCAACACATCCTTCCAAACTTCTTAAAGTTCTCCCAAAAGGTCACATGTTCCACAGTTCTGCGCCCTTGCATATGCCACCTCTACCTTATTAATATGCCCCATGAGACACATATATGTGCATGCACACGTGTGCACACACACACCCCCCTCCATGCCACACAACAAATTAGAGACTCTCTCCTTGACCAAACTCCAGATAAGTGCTTCTTCGTCCTTGGCTTGCTCTCAAGACCCAAGTTTTAGCAAGAATCATGCTAAATTAGTCAGTGAGACTCCACTACCCTCAATATTTGATCGCCTTCCATATCTGATCAAATGTCCTCATTCCCCGCCATCTCCCGGGTGGCAGTGGATCACTCTGGTCTGCCTCCAGCTAGAATCCTGTTAGGTCAGTTTAGCAAAAACTGACCCCAACCCTTGATATTTCCTCTTAGTAACTGTCCATCACTGACCACCCTCAGCCCCACCCCCTCAACCTGCTCCTTGACGGTAAATCCCCTTGTTCTTGTATTTGGAATTGAGCCCTGCTCTGAACTGGAGTTCCTTTGCCCTTATTGTAATAGATCCTAAATAAAATTTGTTTTTACGGCTTTCACTGCTGTCCAGCCCTGGTTTTAATACAAACACCCTCAGTATTTATCCTTCTGAATTTAGCACACATGTCACCATCTTTGGGAAGTCTTTCCCAGTTCCCTTCAAGGTGAGTTTCTCTGTGTTTTCCTGGAACTTGGCTCATATCTGTCCACCCAGGTCGCAAAGTGGGGGGCCCAAGTACTTTCTCTTTTTCCCTAATTTTTAAATTACAGTTTACTACTATCATAATAGAACAAATTACAGTTGTATTTGGCTCTTACTGTTTAATTAAGATAATCTATTTAAACTAAGTGCTCCTTAGTTGGTTACAGAGGAACCACAGGCTTCAGTGAAAGAGGAAAATGTGGAAAGAGGCCTCCCAAATCACAATTTCAGTGACCTCAGTTGGTGACCACCTGGGACAGAACAGCACTGGCTTGATGACTGCCTCCTGGGGCTGGGCTGCACAGAGGGGGGCTCCCCTCTGCCCCCACTCAGCCAGGGGCTGGGGGTGGTTCAAGCACCAGGCACTGTTGTGTGTGTAGCCACGGGGCTGGACTTAGCAATACTTAACCTGCAAATTGGTTAATGTGCCCCAGGGGGAATGGCACTGACTCTGTGAGTATCTGGTATTTAACTTCTCCTTCGGCAATAATTTCACAGAATGGTAGAGTCTAAAAAATTACAAGGTCTTAGTCAAGATAATAAGTTCTGCCTTCCCAATGAGAACTTCCCTACTGTTTTATATTCTGACAACACTTCCCTAGATCCAGGGTCCATACACATTCAGCTTTGGGTCCTCACAGCACCGTTGTTCTGGTTCGTGGTTTATCTCCGCTCTTTAGGTTTTCAAGTGCTCGATTCTGCATGTTTAGAAACTCCTCTCCCTCTTTGGTCAAGCCCCTTTTCCTCCCTCATCAAAACTTCCCCTTGTTCTTCTGACCTTTTTTCGAGGCCCCATTTCTTCCAATAAGCCACTTTTGAGTAGCGCATCCTTTTCTGATAACTTAGTGAGAAGGGCAGCCCAGGGAGGCAGGACTCACGTTCCTGCTCCTGTTCTCTCCCCGCCTGGGCGCTAAAGGCCTTGTGTCCATGGGAGCGTTTCCTGTCTAGAATACACAAGAACCAGGTGGTGGAGGCCCTGGGTGACCCTGGCTCACAGACTCCTCCCCAGTTTACCATCAGCACCCCCAACTCCAGCTGCTGCCCAGGTGCTGTACTGGGCACTGTGAAGCAGGCAGAGAATGGCTGCTGTTTCTATCTTATGGGACTCACCATCATCAGCTACAGGACATAAGAAGGAAACTCAGGAACATGCACACGTGGCTGAATGTAACAGGGTCATATGAATGCAATGGGAAAATACACGCTCGAGACCATCTACACTCTACAAAAGCTATATGCCTACCAACTATTAACTCAAGCACCTTGGAGACAAGGCCACTTTTCATTTAATTTCTCTAACATCTAGAATAATGATTTGAGTAGCACTGGTATGTTGAAAATACCAAAAGCTATTTATTTATGCCCCTTATCATAATTTTGTGAATGTATCTCTTTCAAAATACAGGCCCTAGAAGGGCGGAAGTGTCCATTTACCACTTTCAAAGCCCTCCTCTCCGTCCCATTACTTTCAGTTTTGTTCCCAACTATTCTCCTACATGCCTGCCTTCCTCCAAGCACCCGGCCTCGTGAGAATGTTCACTATCACCTGCCCCTTTGTGTTCTTGCTTCTAGGCTTTTATTTATCACATCCTTGTTACTTCACCCCTACACGTCCCTCCCCATTTAAGCTTATTGAAGGCTCTAATTGAAATTCGAGCCCCGTTACACAAACTCCTTGAACCATGCAGCTGAAAGGGTGTCTCTACCAGTTACTGGTGTACACTCTTTATTTTGCATTTATTATATTTACACTTCATATATTATTTTTACCTCTTCAACTTGGTTGTGAATTTTCAGAGAATACTGAAATATTTCTGCCTATGCTTTTATAGAGCCTAGTAGAGTGCTTTGTATGTAGCTCATGCTGAACTTGGTCATTGGTGGAGAAATCCTTACAGAGCTCAATCTATGCAGTTGGGGAAAACATGAAGAACAACAGTTGTTCACATTACATGATGATTCTACAGAAACTGAGATAAGAATTGTTCAAAGACAACAAGGAAAGGCTGTGGCCTCATTACTTCATCTCCATGGGTTGCCTCCCGTTGGCAGCTGGAACCTACCTGGCTGGTATCTATGGGGCCTGGGATGAAGGAGGCTTGGGAGAGGAACTGGGTGGTTCCCAGCAGATCTCTGATGCCTTCGGTGTCACGCTTATATTCTTTGACAGGCTCCAATCTCATCTTTTCCTTTGGAAGTAAGGCTTCATAGCAAGGGGCATAACCGGAGGGAGGCAGAAACTTAAATTCTCCGTGACGCCCACCCATCAGGAAACGTACTCTGTGTGATTTGGAAAGAACAGGGAGAGAGAGGTTAAAACAGTACCTCAGCCCAAACAGGTGAAAATTCAAGATCAGCTCCCCCTAGCCCGGAGGATTTTTTGGGAAGGGACTGCACTCAGACTCAGCACAGCAAGCGTTCTCACATGTGAAACAAAGCAGTGGAGGGAGAACCCAGTGTGGGCCCCAGTTTACCACGTCAGCTAAGTTCTTAAAAGTCCATTTGAATGTTAACATCACTAGCTTTGAAAAAACACCCTTACTCTAGTAAGGAAATCATTACTATATATTATGACTACAGTATTAAAAAGAATAACATGATGATGATGATATTATTCTCTAAAAATAACATTGCAACCAGAACACGAGAACTTGAAGTGTTTTTATCTTATCAGCCACACGTCAGTTAAAAGAAGCACCTTATATATAACTATCCGAGGAAAATAGGAAATTCTTATTTTAAGATGCAGGCTAAAGATTTAGTAACACCTCAGTTGTAGACACAAGTGGTATACATGCCAGGCAACTTTAGAAATGATATACTGCAGAGGCTGCAGTTCTGCAAAGCAGCCATATGAGGGCGACTCTGAGGAAGCATCAGCAGGGGTCCACATGGGGCCCACAAGGGGCCAGCCAGGAACAAAATGCTTATTAGGGTCAGCAGTGCCCTGCTGGCCTCCAAGCCTGATGCCCTGGCCCACTTGCCCAGCGCCTGGAGGAACCTCCAAAGGAAGGGGAAAAGGACACCTGGGGGCTCACAGGAATGGCAGACACTAGTTACAATGCACTGAAGTCTTTCAATATTTTAATTCAGCATTCTGGCTGAATTTAATCCCCAGATCTGTAGGTTAGCTTAGAGCTAGGGTTGGACTCCAGAGCTCCCCCTGCAAAGAGGAGAGGGTGAAAGTGAACTACTGCAAAATGATACTCACATGCTCTCAGGTTAGTAACTAGAAATATAGCATTAAATTGATGAGGAAATATGACTGAAATTTTAAGTAATCAAAACATAAAACACAGCAAAGTAGGCAGTCCTGCTGGGTCAACAATAATGTCACACAGGAAACACATACACATAGCATCCGCACACAACATCACTTCCTCCTGTAACAGCTATTTACTGAGCCCATATGACTTGCAGTGTTCTGTGCACTAAGGATTTGGCACTGAACAAAGCACATAGTAGGCATCCAACTAGATGGAACAGGCCTGACTTCCGATTGAAAGACATCTGATGAGGGACACAGAGGGAGACATAAAATCGCTCCTAGACGGAAGTCAAGGAAAGCCTCTGTGAGGAGGAGCATTTGAGTGATCTCGAGGGATAAGGAGAAGCTAATGAGTACAAAATCCAGAGGAAGAGCATTCCAGGCTGAGAAACTGCATGGGCACGTGAGGCAGACAGCGCTTGGGCGGAGGCCGTGGGCTGAGAACAGGGAGAGCCTAAGGGGCAGGAGGTGAGGGGGGAAAGGGGCAGGGTGAGACCAGGCAGGGTCTGTAAGCCATGGCAAGCACTTGGGATTTTCTTCCAGGTGGGAAGCTTCTGAAGGAATTTAAGAGATATAAGATTTTCAAGTTGCTCTATGCAGACAGGCCTACGGGCCAATCAGGAAGCAATTGCAGGCACCTGACACCCTCTAGTCACGGTGAGAGATGAGGGTGGGTTGGACCAAACTGCTGATGGCCAACAGGGAAAGCAGCAGCCCCATCCCGCTGTTCGGGTGGAATTAGGTATGCTAGGGACTGCTGATGGAGGGGGTGTGTGTGTGTAGCGAGGCGAGGTGTGTGGAAGAAGGGTTCTGACCCAGCCACTAGACCACACTTCCGCTAACTGGAATGTTCCCGCAGGGTGGCCCTGTGAGAGCAGTGTCAGTGTGGCGGAGTCATTGTGACAGTGGTCACAGCCCGATTATGAAAATGGAAAATAGAAATCTCCCCAAGTGAGAGACATTAAGGGTTTTTCCTTTTCTAATACAAACTCTTTATCCAAACAGCATTTTATAAAACACTGCTTTAAAATTAATTATAGAAATATGAAGCCTCCCACTTTCCCATTTTAAAGCACTAAACAATGATGATATAAAGTCAGAACCACAATTATCCCTTGCAAATGTTTCTACATTAAATGTTATGCAGTAGGGCATGATCTACGTACACTAAGAATATGAACAATGACATTAAACAAAATTGAGTCATTAGGCTGCAATGTTACTAATTTAGTGAGCCTTCAGGAAATAATGACTAAGCCTTGAAACCATTTGTGGAGAACTTCCCAATTCAAATGTAACCTAACAGACTGTGCTACTGACATGTTGAAACTATGGGTTAAAAGTGGATCTTTTTGAGTAATGAGTGAGTGTGGGACTTTTTTTTTTTCATTTCTTTTTTTTAAGAAGTTGAACTGTGAGCTTATACGGTAAGTATATTCTTTGTCCATCACTCACGTATGGATTCCAAGAACAAGTAATGGTCTCCTACGAGGACTTCTAGATGGACTTCATTATTCATGAGCATCCTTGCTCCTTCTGTTTGGTTTTAAAATTTCTCTTACATTTTAAAATCTGCTGTTCTTCTCTTCTGGACAGATAACAAATCCAGAAAGGCGGAGTGCCATGTAGCACTTTCTCAAAGACAGCAATGCTTTCTGTTTGTGTGTGTTCAGTCATTCAGAGAGAGCGATAAGATAAAAGCTAAGTTTATCTCCTCCAATGGCCACACCAACTATAACCTGAAAAACTGGCCTAGCCAGTAATCCGTGTGCCCCGACTGCAGAAGCAGTCTTCGAATGGCCATTATGCCATGCTTTAGTGGGTGGGAGAACAGTTCTGGGGTGCTCTCAAAGTCCTGTCACACAGGAGCGCTGCGCGCCAGCAGGTGAAACTGGACAGGAGCAGGTGCCAGGCACGCCCACTGTCTGTGGCTTCTGCCCTTGCTGCCATGAACTGCCCAGGGACGGTGGCATGGGCCCCAGCAAACCGCCACCACTCTTGGTGGTCCTTTTCACTCTCAGGGAGATCCAGACTGACCATTAGCTTTAGCCCACAGTGAACCTCCACAGGGATGAGAAAGGCAAAGAACTTGTCAAGGAGACAGGGGGGCGGTTCTCTCCCATCTGAAGTGCAAGGATGAGGGCTTTAAGGACTCTCCAGAAGCTTCAAGATTCACCCCTGAGGTTTAGTGAGAGACACATTTACCTGGTCACAGAGGGAGAGGGAGAGAGAACCTTATGGGAGACAGGGAGAGAGATGGGGCCGAGGACTATGCTTCTGGAAGGTCAGACAGAGAATCCACCGGCGAGCCAGCTGTTAGCCATCTCCAGAAAGGCAAATGACTGAGTAGAAATCAGCAACCCAGGGGCTGGGGGAGCTGGAAGGCCTTCAGAAATGCATGGGGAGCTCAGGGGTTAGGCAGAGGGAGCAGCCAGCACAAGGGGCAAAGCTCATGCCAAAGAAACTGCTGTCAGAAGCCACCAGCCTGAGGCTCTTCAAGAAAACTACAAAAGGGGCCCCAGCCATCACACAACTGCCACACAGATGCCTGATGCTACATGACAGCTGCATCCATCCCATAGGATGCACCCTTTCCTAGTCACCTGGCCCCTGGGCTCAGTGTGGGAGGGTCTGAGATAGGAGCTGGCTAACCCGGGAGGAACCTGCCCTCAAACTGCCGGGCGGGTGGGGGAGGGCTCAAACATCAATGGGGTGGAAATCTGGAGTTTTTACGTTCAAGCACATGAGACTTTTAAATTACTGACAAGATTGTTCCTGTTCTTAAAAAAAGTGATACGGCTACAGAACTCCAGAAGTGCAGATTACGGATTTGAAGGGGTTGAAGGAGAAAGGACAAAGTTACATGTACCTAGTCTACACCCCCCAATAAATCTGTTATCAGGCATTTAATGTTTACCTGTGGAGTCCTTTGCCTCATTGAAAAATGAAAAATTTCCAGATAGAATGCTAGTCTCTCTTCTCTACGTGTATTCTTTCCTGCTCCTTGGGTTCCATGGAATCCCCCAGCACCACAGAAAAGGCTGAGGTTTTTTAAAAAGATAATTTAAAAATAGAGTTCTTAATTAAAGTTAGTTCTTTTTTTATCCTCAGATTTTTCTCTATATTAATGGGTTTTAAAAATCAATTTCGTTAATCAATTTAATCTCTTCCACTAGAGCACCTGTATCATCTTCTGGGGTCCTTCCTGTAACTCAGACATTGCATCAGCTCTCGAAGGAGGTTTTCTTTCTTCCTAAAATGATTACAGTGAGCAATTGTGTCCTTAGATTCCTCCACCTCCGAATGAGCAATAGCTTCAGCAATAGCCACCTGGGAGCACTGCAGTTTCGGGATGTACAGAGCAATTTTCTATTTACTTGACTCATTTTCAAAACAGAGCAAATTGTATTGAAAAGATCCTCACTAGCATTTTCATCTTTTGAGATCTGTGCATTTTTGCTTGTCAGTTTGCTGAAGAGTTGAGAATACCTCTGGCAAGTTTCCAGATTTGAAAGACCGACCCGTGAATAGAAAATACGTGCAGTAAAAATCAAAGCTTTACTGTGCTCAGAAAGGGCTTGGTTTCCTTATCCACAGCCTACTAGCAACCACATGAAGTCACTTTAGTCTTAGTTACTAAATATTTCTTACTGTTATGTGCTACTGAATCCCACCCAGAGGGTTGGGATGGTGTCCCAAAGAACAAAAGGATATAGCCCGTGGTTAAGCAGAGAAAGAAACAGCAAGCTTTTGCTGCCATAAATTCAACTCATAAGTCATGGTTCATAATTGCATCTTTAGTCCATATCGCTCAGACGGGAGAACAATGTGAGTTATGTATGTTACCACATTCATATTTCTTTCTGGCCAGTATTTGATGAAAGCCCGGGGCAAGCCAGCCAGTGCTCATCATGTTCTTCACAGAAATATATTTATCTCAGCAATAATTTCCACAGCATTGACCACAGCAAGCTGGAAATAGCTAAGCTGCTGGTTACCTGAATTTTAGCCAAGTCTGGTGGATACCAACAGAAAACAAACAGCAACCGCGAACACCAACCGTCTTTGGATATTGTTGTTTCTATAAATTAGCAAGGACTAGTGAAAGAGTTACGTAAGATGATTAAATTAACCTACGGGGAGTTTAACCATAGTTATAACATATATTCTCCCACCGTAACCAAGTCATCAATTTCCTGCAAAACAAAACTTCGGTGCCTGAATTTCATGATGTGCTCAGCCTCTGTGTAATGCTCTCTGGGTGGTTCATGCCATGATGCCATTTTGCAGGGTGAGATCACCTTTTAATAAGAGCTTCCTGGCATCTTAGTAACTCAATCAATTTGGGTGGGCTCCAAGGTACATACGCTGCATCCCCAAATCTGTCCTCTAATGAATAGTGCTGTTACACGGGAGCCCTGCTCCACTAATCATATCGGCCATAAATCACACTGAGAGAAAAGTCAGAAGGCATATTCATAATAGCTAGGAGAGAGTACATATTGATTTGTGGATTTTGTTAGAAATTACTCATGCTACCTTTGACTTCACAGTGGGTAAATCTAATTGGAAAAGATTTTTGCTTTTCAATGACTGCTGGCAGGGACACCCTAATCAGGTATTACTAATAACCTAATTCGTAATTATAAAATAATGCGGGGTCACCAGGACAAGACTACCACCTCAGTGAAGACCATTAAATAGATAGCAATGGGGCTGTAAAAAAGAAACCTAGTTTAGAAGCCACATGGAAGTGAAGTGAGGAAATTTCTAAGTTCTTTTATGATGGGAGAAGAATCTTTCTGGATGGGCATAACCTTGCACCTTGCTGACAGAGATGCTGTATACCACACAAATATTCTACCACATTGGGTAAAAACAATAATCTATTTCCAATTTCATTATTAAATGCATTTATTTTCAATAAGATACTTTAACTTGGAATAAAGATCCTGGTTTCTCTGTGTAGCTCTTTGCACAGTGGAACTAAAGCAGTGGAGAGGGGCATGATCTGCTGACCGAGAAATGAGATGCTCGAGACACGTTCTACATGTGGACACCGATCACTCACTCATTTCTTCACCTGCTGCTGCAGTTTTTTGCCAGAAGATTTTTAGAAAGTACCCACTATCTGCACCCCTCTTCCAGTCACACATTTAAAAATCCTACCTCATAGCTCTGAGGGAGATTAGATGAGTTAATGATTAAAAATGATTATGCAACGTGGGAGACTGGATGTACTATTATCGTCTAAACACAGAATACTCGGGAAAGTCCATCAGCAGGCAGACTGGGAAAGACCCTCTGGAGACGTTTGACGTCTCTCAGATGAGAAGCAAAACCCAGCGAGTGGGATATGATGAAAACAAAGAAGGGAAGGGTGCTGACGCTGGCTGACCAAGGCCTTGATTACCCAGGCGAATGCGGTCCTGGAGTGGACTGCTCCATGTGAGCAGTTTCTCCCAGAAAAGGCACTGGGCCAGTAGTTGATGCCCCAAATGCTGTTATGTCATTTTAGGTTTCTATTCACTCTCTTTACTCTTGGGGAATGGAGGGGGGAGGTTTGCAATGGGGCTTACTCTGGTTTCCCCCCACCTGCCAGGAGGTCTGTGTCCAGTCAGTTGCCTTTGTGCTTATAGTGCCTGGGTCTGTCTGCAGTGCTTCTAGTCGTGTGCAGGCTCCCAGTGGATACCAACAAGGAATGACACATTACACCACACCGAGGGGGGGAGACTCGGCATGGGACTCTCACGGAAATGTCATCTGCACAGCCAAACACAGGTAAAGAATGCTTGACTTCTTAAGAATACAGTCCCTGGGGCTACAGCACAATTCTCTGGCTGGAATCTGTGATGAGTGGGTTTACAAACCTAATCAAGTTTTCCTACAGTGGTTCTCCATTTCTTATAAGAGTCACCATGATGATAATGTTTAATTTCAATACATTAAACCCATCTCGTGAACGTGCTTACAAACATGCACACTGGGGGCTGTGGGAACATACGTGTATGCTGCAGTGTGTCTGCAAACACACATCACTGTACATACTATGCAGGCATGTGTATCTGTGTCAAATTCTACAGGTCGAATATCATTTCCAAAAATATTAATTTCTTATTCCCTAAATAGTTTATTTACTTGAAACAGAACAGAATGTTTATCCTCTATTAGAAAATACATGGCCTTGGTTTCTCAGCCTGTGTGAGGTGCTGAGGCCCTCCCAGTGGTGTCCCTGTGGAAACCCCATTGTCTGGGTGCTTGGTGCTCAGCTCGGGAGTACTCTGCTATGGCCCCAGCTCCAAGCACCGCTCTCCACAGCTCTCCTCCTCCCATGACCCCTTCCAACCCTGTTCCTGAAAACCAGAGTGATCCTAACTGCACTGACTCTAGTTCCCACTGGATCCACTGTGATCTCCTTAACAGGGAGGGAACAAGGATGGCTAAGAAAATGTTGGGAAAGAAGAGCAGGATAAGGGGATCTTGCCTCACAGATGATAAAATGTATTGTCAGATAAAGACAATTAATACAGCAACCAAACAGACAAAAAGAAGAGCAGAGCAATGGACAGAGTAGTTAGCAACAGTGCGTAGAAAACCGGCCTGCACAGCCCAAGTCCAGTGTGAGGCAAAGACACTGTTGTGTATAAATAAAAAGGTTCTACGGTTATCTCTGGATGGCACAGTGATGGGTTCTTGCTATTTTCTTTGACCGATACTGCTTTTGTAGAAGGGAAAACCAAAAAACAACAGAAAAGAATTAAATCTTCAAAAGTAAATCATGAACTGGAAAAAATATTTGAAAACTATAAGACAATAGTTTAACAGCCTTCATGTAGGAAAAATTGCCAAAAAAAATTAATAGCATAAAGGTAGAAAATACAAAATTAACAAAGACATTGGGTTAAAACAATACACAAAAACAGTAAGCATAAAAAAGCTCAACCACATCAATAGTCAAATAGAAAATTAAGACTTTAAGATAGTTTTCTCAAATTTGCAAACATGAAAATACCAGTAGCAGGGAAAAGTTCACAAGGAGCCAAACAGCTGGGTCTGCCCGTACATGGTTTCAAATGATACCAGACCCAAACCCCGCGCCTGAATTTTTTCGAGTTGTGCTTCAGACTTTGGAATTCTTCAGATTTATAAAAGAAAGAAGGTACATGTAATATGTATTAAAAAGACCCTCCAGCCAGGTGGGGAGCTGTACCCCACAATCAAAGATATTGATATTTCTACAGTTAAACATGTAAATATTCACAATACGTGGAGTAAATGAAAAACTAAAAACCACCCCATTTGTGTTGATGATAGTTTTGCCACAAAATAAGTTCAGGTCAGGTTTTGTTGTGAAATAAATCACAAAAAAATGTATGTTTCTTAGAGCCTTTCATCTTTCAAAATTATTGATAATGAATTCTGAACTATTCAATCTTTTAAATAATCTATTTACTATAAACTTGGACTTCAAAAAGTTCACACCTTTTGACCAATTTCTACAAGGAACTAAACAGAAATGTAGACAATGTTATGTTCAGGGATGTTCATAATAATTCAGAACAAAATGGGAGCAGCATGAAGTCTAACAACAAAGTAATGGCTACATGGCAGGAGAGCCAGATAAAAGGGTGTTCACAGCCTGATCGGTCATCTGGAGGGGGACTCGAGATGACTCAGGAAAGGGCTCATCACTTCTTCCTGAGTGAAAGGTAATCAGGACATAAAATGTCACACTTAATGGAATATTAATTAAAAATATACACATATTTGCTGAATAAAAGAGTTGAATACACCGAAGTATTAATACAGGTGATAGTTCAATGATGGGATCATGAGTACATTGTCTAATTTATAACTGTCTCTTTCCACTTTTTATAATGAGCACGTGACACTTTTTATAACTATTAAAGTAGTTTTTTACACAGGATTCACCTTATTCATCTTGCTATTTATCTGATGACATTTCATAACCCCTGGCAGGAGGTAGGGGTTCAACAGGCATATAAGGAGTGAATGGTTTTGCATCGCCTTCCCCCCCTTAGGGGAGTTTGGCTTATGGCACCAAAGCACTGGCTCCCTGGCTTAGAGCCAGGGAGAAGGAGCTTATGCTCCCTGGCTCCTAGGAGTGGTGGGAGGTGGGGTAACAGCTACTCTTCATGAGATCATGGCCATAACTTACTTGACACCCGCTGAAAAGCTCACCACAGGGAAGAAGAGCCCATCTGTGTTGAAATTCTCAAACATCCCCTGCACAGGCTGCCCATTGATGCGGAAAGAGATGCTGGGCACACCGAGGTCCAGGCAACAGCTCACCACATCATCTGACTTCAGGAGATGCTGGTTGATGGAGGCCACGGCTCTGGGAATGCGTCCTGGTGAGCGAAGAAAAGGAAAAAGGAATGTGGGACTCCAGGAGAGAGGCGCACAAGCCACCAGTGGGAGGTACGAGGGCACACAGGTCTGGGCATGCTATTGCATTCGACATGCAACCCTGCTTTCTGAAACTGTGTGTGGTGAGCAATGAGAAATGATTTCCTAAGCAGGTGAGTGGGCGGAGTGACACGACATGAGTCTCAGAGGAAACTCTCAAGCTGCAGAGATGAGAACACACACAAATTCCACCTGCCCAGTGTGTGCTCAGATTCCGGCGTGGTGTCCGAGACGATGGGCAGACTGCTTCTGCTGGGCGTGGGGCTTTGAGCAGAGGTGTGTGTGTATGTGTGTGTTCTTTAGTGTCCTTGCTCTCTTCCACTAGGTTGGCCAAAAAGTTCATTTCTACCTCCCGTAAGACGGATTAGGGCTTAGCTGTCTTTAATTTCATTCTAAACAATTTTGTTAGATTGTATTGTGAAAGCTGTCATATTAGTTCGCGTTAAAAAACTTATCAAAATTGGTGAATTTTTGTGCAGCCATTTTAATATTGAAAATGGAAGAAAATATGCACCATTTTTGGCATATCATGCTTTATTATTTCAAGAAAGGCAAAAACACGACTGAAATGCAAAGGAAGATTTGTGCAGCATATGGAGAAGGTGTTGTAACTGATCAAATGTGTCAAAAGTGGTTTGTGAAGTTTTGTGTTGGAGATTATTTGTGTTCCACAGTCAGATAGACCAGTTGAAGTTGATAGCGATCAAATCAAGACATTAATTGAGATCAACACTTTACCATGTGAGAGATAGCCAACACACTCAAAATATCCAAATCAATGAAATCACTGGTGAAAATGAAAAATATGTCTTTGATTTTATGGAAAAAAATGAAATGAACTTTTTGGCCAACCCAATATTTCTTCTAAACAATGTTCTGGCAAGCTTATCCACAATCAGCCTACTCATTAAAGTTTTTGAAGTAGCAAAACCAAAAGTAATAATAATAGCATTTGTTGTGGGTTACCACATCAGACATTCTTCTAATCACTCCACAGCAACTAATTTATTCAGAACTCTCAGCCACCTCATGATATTACTACTTTCATTCGACACATGAGGAAAATTGAGTCCACAAAGGTAAGTGGCTTGCCCAAGGTCACACAGTAAGTGACACAAACAAGACTCCTGCAGCCCAGGGAGTCTGGTTCTGGACACTACTGCCTCTTGAGTGGCATAGAGCACATCAGTCAGGTATTTCATCAAAGGCACAGGACTGGTAATGGTACCTGGTAAATAGTTCTTGACAGCAGCATGTGGGCATCACTGTACCCAGTTTACAGATATAGAAACTGAGCCTCAAGTAAAACCACAGGTTCAGGATCATGTAGCAGGTGAAGACTTGGGGTTTGAAGTCATCTCTCTGTGACTTCCAGACCTCTCCCCACCCTCACCCCTAGGCTATCTTATTATAGAGTAACTGGAAGGATAAACACCTTAAGTGTGGGTGTAGGACTCTTCCACATTGTTAGGAGTCGAAAGCCCTCACAGAGGTAGATGGGGCCTCTTTAGCACTTGATGCAGGAGCTGTCAAAGCCAAGAACAGCAAGGTCATCTAGCCTTCACACTGTGCAGCAGGGTTTTCTGATTTGTTTTAAAGAATTTTACTACCTCAGATAGGCAGAGAAACACTGTCACTTATACCCTGTATTGGTACTTTTTTTTGCTGTTGTTGCATGTACTTTTCATAAGATGATCTGTCATTTCCTGACCTAACCGAGTGAGAAAATCAGCCCTCACTTTTCTGTAACACCACCCCATCCTGAAAGTTTTAAAAGTAAATGATCATGACCACTCCCCCAATTCTCAATAGTTCTGCTGGGAAAACGGCAGTGAAGTGGCAGAAGTTATGTATTAAAATGAAGTTTCAGGCAGAAAAACTTATGAAATGTTGTTTTTGATTACAGCAGCAATCCAAGTCCATTATTAATGTTCATCATATATATATATATATATA
This sequence comes from Artibeus jamaicensis, assembly GCF_021234435.1. Classification (NCBI taxonomy): domain Eukaryota; kingdom Metazoa; phylum Chordata; class Mammalia; order Chiroptera; family Phyllostomidae; genus Artibeus; species Artibeus jamaicensis. The sequence continues at coordinate 819,054 of NW_026521221.1, forward strand.
TATATATATATATAGAGAGAGAGAGAGAGAGAGAGAGAGAAAGTATAAACAAGGAAAAATACAATAAAAATGCTTCTATTCTTTCAAATATATACTTTTCATCCAAACTGAGATATTATAGGTTTGATAATTTATTTATACTACTTATCAGATTACAAACATTTTATTTATAATAAAAGTCATTAAAAACTAAGTTGTAATGATTTTATAATATGCCACGAAAAGGCACTTTAAAAAAATCCCCTTATGATGTGTATGTGAGTTGTTTATAAACTTTATACATATATCTATGCTGTGTAATATTTCTGTTCTCAGCTTGGAACTAAACTTTAATGTTTTATTGTGAATACTGTTTATTAGTGGTTACTGCTATTCAAGTAATAGATTCTAAATTGAGTAGTGGACTTTAAAATAGTAAAACTATTATACTCTCATTAATAAAAAAATTAGGTGCCCCCCTCCGGTTATTTTAGGTGATTGACAAAGCCATAGAGTGTATACCCCAACCCTCCACAAACAGGAGTGAGGCCAGATACTATGCTTGGCACTGGGGACCACAGACAGAAGGCCCAGTTTCTGCCCTTTGAGAGTCCATACTCTAGTAGGAAATAAACATTCAAAGGAAGAATTACAATTCAGTGTCAGTACTGGAATAAAGGAGATGAATTCTAGAGGTAGAGGACATTGAATTGACTTGAAGAGTGAAAGGTTCACTAGATAAATGAGAAAGAGAGCACTCCATAATTCTGTAAGAGAGCATTCATACATAAGCAGAATGATTGGCTTATGTAACAGGAGTATGTGGCATACAGTACGTCCTCACTTAACATGGTGGACAACTTCTTGGAAACTGAGACTTTAAGTGAAATGACATATGAGGAAACTGATTTTACCTAACATGTGTGTCCAAACTGCCCCAGTCTGAACAACTATGAGTATGAGTGAGTGGCCTCAGATGGAAAGTTCTGCCCAGGATGGGCACCACCTGTGTCCAGAGCTGCTGGGATAATTCATCTCTGGCTACTTGCAACCCTAAACTGAAATAAACAGGTTGGAAAATCATGATCTTATTTTTATTAATCTTTCTTATATGTGTGTATAACTCACATTTACCTCAATGTTTAATATTTTAGAAGTATTTATTTAGAAGTTTGGTGATGTTTTTGTGACCAGAAATATGCTACAGACAGCAAACTCTTGTTTATATAACTAGCCTATCGTGAACTTGATCTCATTTATCTAGTAAACCTCTTATTCTTCAAGCCAATTTGATATCCCCCACCTCCAGAAGTCATCTCCTTTATACCAGTCTTTGGGATTTGGAAGGAAACTGGAATATACGGAGAAAACCCACACAGAGATGGGGAGAACATGCAAACTCCACATAGACAGTGGCCCTGGCTGGCTGAGTCATTTTTTTTCTTCACTGATATTATAACAAAATTGGAGGACTTGCTGTGTGTGCAAAGTGGCTCAAGTCTGGTGAGGCTGGGATGTGGGCAATAGTGGGGGCCTGATGAGGAGATGTGGTGAGGATAAAGCTGGACCAGAACCTAGAACTGGATTCCCTGCTCCGCACTGGCTCATGGCAAATTTGGTGCATGTTGGCAAATGAGCCCAGTTGGCCTCAGACTCTGTTTCATTACTAAAATGAGAAGCAAGTTCCTCATTGTAGGCCCTAGAGTCAACCCCATTTAAACCAGAACAAATCTAAGCCCAGCTGGAGGAGTGTGCAGGTTTGACCCCTTTCCTACGTCTCCATTTGAAAAGAATGCTCTTAGTGTCTTTTATGGAGGTTAGATATCCCAGGTCCCAGAATCTTTTCTTCCTTACCATATTCAAGCCTGCCATGAAAGGAACCTGTGGTATTAAAAACTCAGCAAACTTTGCTGTATTGTCTCATTCTTAACATTCCTTATATTCTCACTAAAAACCAATGTTTCTGCTGCAGTTGGTTCTTTTTCAATCAGTTTAGCTTCTGGAAAATATTACTGCTGTCACGTGAACAAAGCCCATGAGATTTCTGTGAATATGGAAAAAGTAAAAACTAATTGAAACACGAGGTTGGACAACTACCTTTAAAAGCACCCAGATTGTTACTGGCTAAAATACAAAGTAGAAGGAAGATTACTTTTCTGAGATCATATCAACTAGGACAAAACTGTGTTGAACTGTGACTCCAGGGTCCCCTCCTCCCACACTCCCAGAGTGCACTGCTGGCTTCCATGCCCCCTGGGCCTCAGTCAGTGAAGATCAAGAGCAGCTTTTATGGGGGATGCTCTTCATCTAAGCCGCACTCTGATGCCACTGGAGGCCGAGTTCCGAGCTTTATTTAGACTTCAGTACACCACAGTTGCCAGTGCCTTTCTGAGGAACAATGGCTGGGAGCTTCTCCCCTGCCTGGCTTACTTTCTCAGTTGAAAACGGCCATTTGGATGAGCAATTATGTCCTTGTAGAAATAACATTGCCTTTCACCTCCTTTATTCTAAGACACTGGGTACCAAGAAGAAGTTGCTGTAGGAACACATGCTAACATCACCTACTGGCAAATTGAAATCACAGTCTAAGCCTGTTTTTAAAATGTATACAATAGAGAATACAGAGTTGGGACCAATATTATCTAGAAACTAAAGAGCGACTGTTGCTAATCACTGGATAGGAACCGAGTATTTAGCAAGTACTTAGAGCAATGTAATGGGAAGTCTGCTTAAAGAAAATGCCCACTTCATACAATATTCATGTTATAAAAAGTGATCTAGTAAAGCCTACTTAGTTTTAAAATGTATTGTGAAGATTTTGAAACTAGAAAATGATGGAATTATGAGATGGCTTTTGTACTCTGTTTCATAAATCCGTTCTCATCTAGAGGAAGCAACTGCTACCCCTGTGAGGGCTTTTCAGGGTGGCAGGAAGGGTCCTGCACCCCACACTTAAACAAGGCATTTGTCCACCTGCTCTGTAATGAGGCGGTGTGGGGTAGCAGTGGGGAGTGGTCTTGGAGACGCAGAGGGCTGAGTCTGAATTCAAATCTCCAGTCTTTACCTGCTACATGAACCTGAACCTGTGGTTTTACTTGAGGCTCAGTTTCTACATCTGTAAACTGGGTACAGTGATGCCCACGTGCTGCTGTCAAGAACTATTTACCAGGTACCATTACCAGTCCTGTGCCTTTGATGAAATACCTGACTGATGTGCTCTATGCCACTCAAGAGGCAGTAGTGTGCAGCAGGTAAGGGGCGTGTCCAGAACCAGACTCTCTGGACTGGAGTAGTCTTGTTTGTGTCACTTACTGTGTGACCTTGGGCAAGCCACTTACCTTTGTGGACTCAATTTCCCTCATCTGTTGAATGAAAGTAGTAATATCATGAGGTGGCTGAGAGTTCTGAATAACTTAATTGCTGTGGAGTGATTAGAAGAATGTCTGACGTGTGGTAACACACAAGAAAAACTATTGTTATCATGTTTATTACTCCCAAAACTTTAATTACTGGACTAACAGTGGATAAGCTCACCAAAACATTGTAGGGATATTATGTCGGTTGTAACACGAGGAAGAAATAACAATAGGGAGAAGAGTAGCACTGAGGGAGGAGTGCAGAATGTGATTTGAAAAATCACTGCACTGAGTCACTGCAATCATTAAGTCTCTTTACTGAATAAAAATGCTCAAAAACACTCAGTTTCAAATATGTTTAATGTACCTAACCTCTCGTAGAACGGACAGAAAACGCTATAGCAAGAAAAAACAAAGTTGTTGCACACAGTGTTTTAAAGTTGCCTCAACTGGTTCTCCAGATACTAGGAACCCTGAGTAACCCTAGAGAGCCGCCGCTGAGACAGGTCGGGAGGTCCCCTGGCCTCTGCTGGTCTGAAGAAACCCCTGACTGATTGGCTCGGGCCCACCTAAAACTCCTAGGAAGGCTGGAAAGGCCATTCCTAACCTAATATTTTAAGAAAAGAGAAAAATCCACTTTACCATCAGCTGATCATCTTCAAGTTAACCCGAGGATATATTACTGTGGGACTTAGTTTATTCTGATGAGTAATGTTGGCATCTGGAAACACTGATGCTCAGCATTTCTGCTGCCTCAGGCACCTCAGAGCTTGGCATTGTAACGTAAACACAAGTACGCAGGCATTCGGAAGGAGAGAGGATCCGAATATGCAAAAGTGCTGGTGTTCCACAGACCTCGGGTCCTGTCCACAGAGCAGGGGGGGGGGGGTGGAAAGGCCTGAGTCTCAGGGGGATGTGTTCTGATACACGAACAAGTACCCTGGGATTCAGCTCTGTGGGGAGGTAGGTGAAGACCCTCTTATATGAATTTGACTGTAGAGACAAATTATCTTGATGGGTCAGAAGTCATACTAAATTAAGAGGCACACGTTTACTCCATTCATTCACTTTCTGTTATCTCTTTTCTCTTAGGAGGGTAGATTCCTCTGCGTCTTCCAATTTTGCAAGGGAAAAAGTTGTTAAAAGGGAAAGGCAGGTGTCATTTCCTCCTGTGAAACCGCTCCCTGGCCAGTAGCACACTCTGGGCTGCTCTGAGCCCAGTTCACCTGCACATGCAGATCAGAAAGGCTGCATGAAGGCCATGCCAGGAGAGGGAGGGCGATGCCGTGACCAGAGGAGAGCCGTTCCTCCCAAAGGAAACCACAGCGGCAGAGCTGACTCAGCATGCCACAGAGCGGGCTGGGCAGGGTTGAGAAGGCAGATACTTGTGCAGCGTATGCTTGAAAGTGAATTCACAGGCTTCTGGGGTGAAATAGACCCATTGAGGCTGCTCTCCCACTACATAGAGAAAAAGCTCATTGATACACTCCCAGGATGTCACTTCAAAACTTCCTTTTCCATTCAGCATGGGACTTGGTTTCTTTACATGCTTAGGATGGGGCTATTTTTATCATCTCCAGTAAGGTACCCAGAACCCTGGACTTGGTCTTTATGAGTAAAGTGAACTTCGCAGACAATGAGGGAAGGGAAGAGTTTTATTTATGTGTATCTAGTGTGTGTCGAGAACTTCATGTCTCTTATCACATTTAAATTCCATGACAGCCATATAGCACATCTTCATTTTATCTGAGGGAATAAAAAAAGGTTAAGTAATTTGCTCAATGTTGGGGGGGGGGGGAAGCCTCATCACTGGAGGCTCTGGGATTCAAACCGGGCATAAGTCCAAAGCCTGTTTTTTCTTGACTCCTTCCGATGACAAAGCACTGGAGGCACTGTACTTCTTTCCGACTGCAACACCTCTACTCTGCATTCATAAATGCATGAAGACCAGTCCAAAGCAGTGGCTTGATTTATGCACACATATGAGTTTAAAGTTAATGAACCTGGGCATTTGTATCTCAAGAAAAAGGAGAAAAATTGCCACAACCGGTTTCCAGTATTTCTCCCTAGCCATCCTCCGTTCCTTCCTATAGCAGACAAGTTGGAGTGTTATTTCCATTTTGTCTCTTCATCAGACAATCATCCTTTCATCTGATAGTCTGAAACTCACTGCTGTCCTTGTGGGAGTCATTAACAGAAATCTTACTTCAGGGGGTGCACACGCCAACGTATTTATCTACAGTGCCTTTGGTGAGATACATATTCTTTGGGCTGATTGGAGAATTCAGAGTAATGCCCAGGCCAAGGCAGCTTTGTATTTCAGTGAAAATGAAAATTATAAAGCTTATGGGCACTGGTTTTCCCACTTCTCCTCAGGTGCTGGAGTCTGAGGGGTGAAGTCCCCTGAATATACCTCTATTACTCAGTGTGGGTAGTGATCAGACAGCCATGGTCAGCTTCTGAAAAGCAGAGTCCCAAGCCTCCTCCCCGTCTCCAGTCATAAAAGGCACTGCTAGTGATAACTGGGTGGGCACATTCGCCTTTCTGGTTTTCAGAGGAAGCAGGATAAAAGGGATGGGGGGCACTGTCCACTCCTGGAATGACACATGTAGGCTGATGTTCGGGTCCTCCATGCACAGCCAGCAGCCCTCGCTGGACACCCAGGAAGTGGGTTCTCTGCCTCCCGACTGACTGATATACTCATTCTGCCAACTTTACAAAGGGATATACTAGTATCCCATGCAGGGCTGAAAAGTCTAGAAAAATCCAAACTGTTTTTCTCTTTGAAAATGGGTATTTTCCCTCTGAAATGAGGGTCCAGTTTTCTTCATCCAAGGCTGTAGGTGCATTGCATGTTTCCTTAACCTATCCCCACGCAGAGTTCTCTCCAGGTGTAGACTGGGATCCAGGAAATACCCTTCAACTGTGATCATGAGATGGTGGCAGATGAGCAGCCACCTGCGAGCAGCGGGATAATAATTTCCTCGAGTCCATCCTGTTCATTCCTTTACAGATTCAATTCTACCAAACTCAGGAGCTGTGGATGTGCATGAGCACAGTGACTAAATTGCTTCCCCAGTGACAACTCTCTGAGCACTGTATGACCTCTGATGATAACCTAAGCTAAATGCTACTACTGTGTAGCCCCTTGGTGGCTCCCTGCAGGGGCTTGAAGAACCAAGAAGGGAAGCTCCGCCCTGCCCCTCGTGAAGATGGAACTAGGGAAGGATAAGTTGGGAGGCTAAGACGAGACTTTCACCCACTCGAACTCATCATCCTGCTATTTTGCATCTTCTTTTGTCTGTACCACACTGTCCCTCAGACACATAAAACATGGACAGAGAAAGGCTTCCTCTTTCTTTCCACAATTAACCCAAAACAAATACATATATAGATAAGTTTACACCATTCCTAAAAGTTTACAAATGTTTAAAATGCATTTAAAACAGCACACACAGGCATAAACCATAATGGCTAACTGAAAACGAAGACCAATGACAAGAAGCATTTCGTTGGGACCTGAGCTAATGGTTCCGGCCTGACAGCCAAGGGAAGAAGGAAGTGCGATGGGTTCCCAGGCACGAAAGAAAACAGACAGGTTTGCATTTAGAGACAAACTTTTCCCTCCTACTGGATTTAGGGTAGAATGTGTGTCATGGTTCCTTATGTAAGAGGCACACAGCACAATGCTTATGTAAGGGGTTTCCATGAGGGACACAATTGCAGTTTCACAAAAGATGCAGATAGGACTTGCTGGGGACAACAGACAGCAGAGGTGGGACTCCTGTTCTGGGGTGAAGGCATGAGTGTTCTTGCATTTCACCCCAGCAGAAGCTGACCCATCCCTGCACAGGCTGTGGACATGCTTGGGGAAAACTGAGTTCATCTTTAAAGAAGGAAGCTTTTGTTCTGGCCAGGTAGCGCAGTTGGTTGGAGTGTTGTCCTGATACACTGAGACTGTGGTTTTGATCTCTGGCTAGGGCATGTACGGGAATCAACTGATGAATGCATAAATAAGTGGAAGAACAAATCAATCTCTCCCTCCCTCCTTCCCCCTCTCTTTCTCTCTAGAAAAAAAAATCAATCAATGAAAAAGGAAGCTTTGGATTCTTTTGAACAGATCAGCATCTACTACATGTTAGGTACAGAGCCAGACACTGTAAAGTGCATCATGAAGCAACACTGACGAGATGACAGACTTATAGTCAGATCTGGGTCCTTCCCCATGTGACTGTAAATAAATTACTTAAACAGTTTGCGGCCTCAGTTTCCACATCTCTAACATGGGGTCAATATTTACTTCCTGAAGGGGTCATTGTAAGGATAAAGTGAGAGAAAAAAATGTACAGAAGGTATGCAGCTCACTGAGTCTCCTTCTCCTTCCCTGTTTGCCCATGTGACCCTGAAGTCCTGTGTGAGGACCATACAGACAGACACTGACTTGGGGAAAGTAAAGCCACCTGTAGAGATCATGCAGCTGGAAGCTTCAGCGTCATGATTTAAAAGTGGGATGGTCTCATTTCAAATCTGATGCTCTTCCCACCTAATCTTCTAATTAGTTTACACTCAAGTGTATACCATTTAAATAGGAAGTGACTGTTTCAGCTCAAACAATTCAAGCCTGAATCCCTCCCAGTAAGAGATAAGGGGCCAAAGCTTTGGCCAGGTACTCACCTGACCAAAGGTGAAGTCCATCAAAGCCATAGGAATAGAGGTCGTCCCCAACACCGTTGCCTCCCCATCCTTCTCCGCCTCCGGGGTATGGAGCATAGCCTGAGGAAGAGGCCCAGCCCACCCGCAGGTGTGTGGGCTCTGCCGTTAGGAAGGGGTCCACCTGGTCGATAATGAGCTCGAAGTACCACCTTTTGTACTGTGCTGAGCCCTCGGCAACTCCCAGGAAGATGTTTGGTCGAATACTGAAATTAAACATGGGACAGGGGGCATTTACTGACTTAAAAACCGAAGAAAGCAAACTGAACCAGACCAGAGGAGTCACGGGCCCAAGTAAACCAAGGGCAAGAGCAGTTCTGCGGTTTTTCATATTGTTCTCAAGTACAAAATGCTTGGAGCCTCCAACACTTGATCAATTTCTTAGGAAGGTGCCAGGACGACATTAATTCCATTACAAAATACAGAGGACCTCGCTCCCTTTAAATGTCCCATTCAAGGTAACCAACACTTACTGAGTGTCAGCCATGGGTAAAGATGCTGAAGACGTCATGCAGAGCTGCACAATTACAAACCCTCGTTTCTTACTGTAAGTGAAAGAAATGACTTGTGCCATCTTCTGGTAAATTGGTTTAATCACCCCTATTTTCATAATAGCAGTGCAGTCACCCAAGCATTATTAATAACAATGCCGCTTTTGAAAGCATTAAGAGGTCACATTAGAAAAGATCCAGTCAGAGAAGACCAGTACTGCATAGTATCAGTTACATGAGGACTAAAAAAAAGTTGAACTCACAGAGACAGGGAATAGAAAAGTGGTTGCCAGGGGCTGGGCTGTGGGAAGCAGGTAGCAGGGGGAATAGGAAGGGGCGGTAAAAGGAGACAAACTTTGAGTTATAAGATGAATAAGGTCTGAGGATGTAATGTCTAACATGGTGACTATAGTTGATGACACTGTACTGCATAATTGCAATTTGCTAAGAGAGTAGAACTTAAATGTTCTCACCAAAAAACAAACAAACAAAAAATGTAATAGATGCGTTACCACTGTGGGGAGAAGCCTTTCGCAATGTGTATGTATATTGTATGCATGTTGAATCATCACTTTGTATGCTTTAAACATCTTACCGTATTGTGGTTAATTGTACTTCAATAAATCGGAAAAAGTTCAGCCTAGGTGACAGGAGAGGGTTGGAGGAGGAAGTCATTGTTAGGCAGCCTTGTTAAGGGCCAGAGGTTTTAATGTATCCAGCAAAATGGCTAAGAGCTTGTGACAAAACACCTGGAGTTTTTCTGAGGTGCCCGCTGATCTGGGCAGGGGCCATGTTTCATTTTGTGTGGTCAGGGGAAGCCAGCCTGGCACCAAGAAGAAGAAATGTTTGTATGGACGGCTCTGGCCTGCGGGCCACTCCATGCTTCAGCGGGGAGGTTCTCCTCTCCCTGTTGTACATAGGTTAGGAAGCGGGCCTTGGTGGAAAGTTACTGAAGAACCTTAGGTCTGCCTAGTCCAGGCCCAGTGAGTTCACACGACTCTCAGGTGGCCACACATATGGACCAGCTGCCTAGGTTCTGCCTGGGCCTGTGCTTTCCACCCCGACCTTCACAGATAGTCCCGGGGGAATGACCACGTGCCAGAGCATACAATAAACCATGGCATCAACATGGGGCATCTAATCTATAAGATATTTTTAGAAAAAATGTTGGTGTATCAAATTAAAAATAAAGCTATGAAGAAGGTATAAGATAGATGTGTATTGATGTGTAAAGTAAAACATGATAGACCACTTCTGGCTGAACTCTTCAGCCTTTGGGGGTATATATACACCATCCCTGGGCTCTTCGGGAGAAAGGGCTGAACAACTCTGCCAAAGTGGTTGTAGTACCAGGCCCTGAACCAGGCCGTGAAAAGGTATGCACTTGCCCGCTCTCATCTTATGTTCCAGAACCATCGCAGAAATGATGGATGGGTGGCTTTGGACCTCAGATCAGCCCTCTTCTTTCCCTGTCTAGAGACAAGATGCCCCTTTTGGAGTAACGACGCTGGCCTTACCTCGTCACGTCGTTGATCAGCCGAGTCTGCAGGAGCAGGTTTCTCTGGGGCAGCAGGTTGTCGCAGATGAGGTTCTGGTTGGTTCTCACTGCGACCCCATTGCAGAGACAGAGGGAACACAGCACGTCCAGAACCTGCAGTGAGACATGCCCGCCAGGCCTTAGGACCTAACAGCCAGGACACAGGAAGGAAGTAGGCTGGCTGTGGGGTGGGTGCTGGGTGACAGGTGGGACAGTGACCTGTTTAGAGGCAAGGAAGCCTCACCCCTACCACCAGGCACAAGTGAGTAATGTCCCAGAGCCTTCTGCCTCTTGGGAAATGAGGCCAGGCTTCCTTTCAGCTCTGTGCCCTGGTCTTGTGCACTTTCCTCCAAGGTGCACATTTGCGGCTACTGTTCTGCTAATGTGGGTGAGAGTCTGGGCTCTTAAGACAGACTGCGTAGGTTATATCTCAGCCAGGGCCAGGACTAGGATGAGGTGAGGTGTCCAGGGCACAAAATCCAGGCTCCACTTGCTGGGTATGAGTAGGGGTATGGGCTGGAAAGCCCTTCATTGGCCACAGAGTGAAGCCCATGCTCCCCTCTGCACCGCGGTCAGTAGGCACTCAGATTCCCATTTGCTAAGGTCCCTCACACAGAGCAGGCTTGGGAACTCATGTGGGTCAGGTGGAGGTGACAGCAGGGAAGGTTTTTATCTGAGGGCCTCTCACTGTGGTATTATTAAATCTCATTAAGATGCCCTTATATTTTTAGAAATCCGTATTTGAAAACATTTCACCTGCTCTCCTTGTCCCCTCTAGAATGATACTAAACTTGCAAGAAGAGCACGGTGGCCCTGGAATCTATGAAACCAGCCCCCAGCTTCTGTTCCTTTTGTTTGCTGATTGCCCTGGAAGTGGGCACAGCCCCTGGCCGCCTCCACCATGTGCTGCTCTTGCTCACCCTGACTCCTTTTGCATCATCCTCTTTCATTCCCAACTCTGTGTTCCTGCCCTAGCAGAGCACACTGTGCTGGGCCAGGCACTGCTCCTTCCTCTCTCCTACAGGAGGAACATGCAAGCAGCAGCAATGAGTAACAGCCAGGAGTGTGGCAGTTGTACTGACAAGAGGCAGGTGGCCACATTTCAGTCTTTCGAAGTGGCCACTCGAGACTCAATGCTTCATGGGGTTGGATGACTTCAGGTTGCTGGTGGCATTTGTATCCATAATTGTCACAAACCAATTTTCTATGTGAGTCCTCAAATGTCAACTTTGTTCCAGATAAGCACAAAGCACATTTATGGGACAAGCAGAAAAGGATCCCAAAGGCAGCATTGTAGACTTTCCCAATCACCACTCCATGAAACGTATGGGTGGCAGAACTGGAAATCCAGAGTTCCATCCAGAGTTCCAGAGGATAAGTTCTCATTCCAAGAGCCATAGATGGCCGTGAAATTAAATGTGCATCATCTGGCCTGTCTCACCTTTTCATCTGTTTTGCCTCTCACAGCCCAGGGAAAGCAGAGCTTAATCTGGGTTCAACAGAACAGTGGAGAAAGAGGGCTGTGTGAAATGTACACGGCCTAACAGTGTCTCATTCACAAGTAGCGGTGCCATAAAGAACTGTGACACCACGTAGGCTGTGTTTCAGAAGGTGTAGCTTTGGATATATGGGCCGCGGGCAAACACTTCCTTTTCCAGAAAAGTTTGAATGGGTTCTCTTCAACGTGTTGGGGGACACACAGGCACAGTGCCTATAGGTCATCTGTGCTTTCTGATGAAGAAGTAACATCTCAGCCACCTCTGGGATGTGTGGCTGGTGGTGGCAGTTGCTGCTGAGTGAGTTGCCAGGCTCTGTTTTCCTGCTCACCCTGGGCACATAAGAAGCCACATTCTGCAGCCATTCTTGCAGTTATGTGAGGTCCTGTGACTGAGTTCTGGTCAATGAAAAGTGGGTACCTCACTTACAGTGATGTTCTGGCCCTAAAAACCTACACAGTCCTCTGTGCAATGTCTCTCTTTCTAGCAGGTATTGGATATCCAAGGAAGGATTATAAAACCCAAGGGCCTTTTTTTTTTTTCCAAGTGTGATCCACCTAGGAGCTTGCAGGAATACAGATGCCCCTGGACCTACCAGATCAGAGCCTTCATTTTAATAGCAATGCTAGGAGATCTGTAAGCACATTACAGTTTGTGAAGCCCTGTCCTAGGGGATGGGAAGCTGCTAGATGGAAGGAGCCTGTGTCTCTGAATGACCACACAGAATGGAGCCCTCCTACGGACTGGCCTCAGACTGAGACAAGTTCTGTACATGTAGGCGAGCTTCCATCATTCCAGGAGAGACAGGAGAGGATTCTGGCTCTACCCTGTCATTCCTATTACTCATTTCTTACACTTGTAACAGACGTGTATGAAATGCCTGCCATGTATAACATACGAGTTTGGCGCTATAGGGATTACAAAGATGATCCCTGTTGTGAAGGAACTTGGCATCTATGAGAGGAATATGCATGTGAACACAACCACAATAAAAGGCAGAATGGAACCACTAGGGAGCAGAGTGTGAACTGTATAAGGGTCAAGGAGAGACCATATCTAACTAGAATAAGAAAAAGTCATCACAGAAGAAGTGGCATTTGAACTAAGTTTTGAAGGGTGGATAGAATTTTTGTGGCTCCTGAAAAACTAAGAGGGATCGAAGAGTAGAGTGCATTCAGAAAATGGGGAGTGGGTTTTCACTTCAAAGATTGTGTTCTTTCCCTCTAACATGTTTATTGCGAACTTGATCATGCTTTAGGTGAGTGGCAGTGCTTTCCACGGGAGGGACAGAGGCGGCAACTGCAAACTCTTAGAGAGAAAGGGGAGGTCTACTCATTGCCAGTGCAGCTACTCTTCGTTCTAAGCATGTGACTGCAGGGGGCACGGTACCGAAAGGGGTGTCTCAAACCAATGAGACAAACAAACCTTCTTTAAAAAAAATGTCCCAACTCCAAAGACCACCTTCATGGACCCTCAAACATCAGTCTGAGAAACCTGAACTTAACACCTGAAAATGCCTTCTAATTGTGAATTCTGCACGACAAAGAATTTTGCATTTACATAACTATAAAAACAAGAACACAAATGAAACATTCTCACAGGACGTGTGGGCCACGAAGAACATGCTCACAGACTTCAGCTTGAGAAACCTGGAAGGAACATTAAACTTGGAGTTGGGAGACCTAAATTCTGGCCCTGGTCTGTCATTCATTATTCCTGTGGCCTCTGGGAAATTGCTTAACATCTCAAAGCCCACGTCCCAGCCTTGTTACTGCCTCTGTCAAGTGAAAATATTAACAGTATCACTTCACGGCATCACAACGAGGACTAAAGAAAATGTATGTGAGCACTGAGAACAGTATCTGGCATTTGTCAAAGGCAAAATAAATGTTAGCTACCGCCATCCTCATTATTACTGTCACCATTGTTGGAGGAGCTGGGAGGTGCGCTGTGGCTCTGAATTTCTGTATCTATTCCGTCACTGTCTTTGTGTAAAATGAAGTGAAGGGGCTGAGACACCTAGGACTGCAGAAAACAGAGCTGCCTGGATGGGAAAATATTTCTTGGGTGTTTTCCAAGCAAAGATAAAGCGTTGCAATGGCAGTCTGGCCTGCACTCTGCTCATTCTTTGCAAAGCTACCACAAATACCCCTCCTGATGATTTGATATGAGGCTTGTCTTTGAAAATATAAGTTATCCCATGGAATTATCTCTCAGGAACTAAGTTCATGAGAAGCCAGCCATCACCAAAACCTACCTGAAGACAAAAAGGGGGCTTCTTGAGGAGACCCTCTAAGTGACACGACCACATTGCCTGAGCTTTGACAACATTGCCAGAACTTCTCCAACAGTGCCTTGGCTCTAGAAGATTAAAGGCTACTCTGCTAGAGTATCTGGGTAACGTCTAAGATGAGGTCTTGATTTCTAGCAAACTACCTCAGCTTATTAGGCCTTAGTTTTCTCATCTGTAGGATGCGCAGAATAGTCATCCACTTGCTGCCAAGGGACATCCATTAAATGCCTTGTGGCTTTTGGCTAAAAGATGCCCTAAAACTCTGGTCTTTATTAAGTGCATTATGTGGTGCCATCACAAAGAAGCCCCAGGGACAATGACGTGTCAGCTGACTGTGACAGCAGCTTTCCCATCAAAGGGATCCTCTTGCCACCGGCATGCAGCTCATAGCTCAGGCAATGTGTTACTTGGGTACTTATCAATTATCCTCATTATACTCCACAGGGGGAAGAAACATGTTGAAACATCGAGAAGCTGGACTAAAGTTGGAGCCTCATGCCTGCTTTTGATTTACCACGTTTGGGAAAGCAATTACAGATCCCACATATTTCTTTCTATTCTTTGCCAAGCAATTTCACAGATGCTAAGGATCAGGGCTGTTTTTTTAAAAATTTCCTGAGGGTGATACATATCATCAAAGCAATGCTGCAGAGCTTCATTCTCTGGGACCCCCTAAGATGTATTTCACATATGCAGTGCCCCCAGATGATGGCAAGCAAAAGAGGCCAGTAATCAAGCTGAGTTCACTCCACTCTGCAGGATCCCAGCTGCTGTCCCTCAAGTCCCGTCATGCCATCTGCTCTTGGAATACACTCCCTCAACCTTGGAGCGCCTGTTTAATTAGTCAGTGCAGCAATATCATGTATGAGGGGCAGATGTTGAAGGGTCAGGGTGAAACATATTTTAATAGACTTTCCCCAAAGATCACTGTGTCTTTAGAAATGTAATTCCATAAAAATAGATGCAGAACTTAAAAGAGACTTAAAAAAGATGGATACAGCATTCCATCTTTTCACTTCACTAGTAAGTGAAGTGTCTCCATTCTACAGATGAAATAACTGAGGCCCGAAGTCACATAGCTGCTGTTTATCAAAGGGAGAGACCCACAGCTTCAGTCCTCTTGCTTGCTCCTGCAGACTCATTTATTTCCCTTGGCTTGACTCATGCTAAAGCTAATTTCATTTAATAACAAGACTTTCTTTGTTGCTTTTATCTGACTTTTGTGAATCTTCTCCACACAGCCAGCATTAGCTGTTATACTGTTAAGCTCCCAGACCCCAGGGGTGGGAGCGAGGCCCATAGCTGGCCATGTATGGACTCCAGCCAAGTCCCTCCCACAGTCTGCTTGTGTTGAGGGCTAATGATGGTGAGCAGGACTACTTGGGAAGTTGGTGGAAATGGAGACTATCTAAGGCCCAGTGTGACTGACTGACTGGCTTGTAGTATCTCCCAGGCAAGGAAGGGTTTTTAAAAATATATAAATCAAAGCCAAGAAGGAGAGCAGGTACCACACGCTCAATAACACACAATGGTTATTAAATGGCAGGAAGGAAAAGCCAGGTTTAGTCAGCCACCAACTCACCTTGTGGTTCCGCCCGTGCTTATCCAACAGGGAGATGATGGACTTGATGTGGCCCTCTGCTATCAGGTTTAAGGCTTCTGGGCTTTCTGTCAGGATGCAGTGCAAGACTTCCAAGATACCTACGTGAATGCCACAAAAGTCATTTGGACATTTATTAATCTTCCAAACTGGCCATAAATTTGAAACCTGAGAATGAAAAGACCATCCTGAGGGGACAGAATATCATCAAGTCTCTGAATCTATTACATATTTCCAGCCAGAAGAAAGATGCAGTCCTCTCTTATAGACATCAGGAACCCCTGAGGGCCAACCAGCCTGTAATTAGAGGTGAGTTTTATGCAGAACTACATCCCCCTTTTCCTGGGCAAAGACATAATACTTCTATGTCAAAATATAGAAAAACAGCTATAAAGTGGAATTATTAATTTGATCAAACCAAGCAATACTTAATAGAAAAAATAGATTCCCAGGCTCTATTTTTAAATTCTAAAGAGTATAAATTCTAAAGGTTCTTCAGGTAATTTAGACAATATTTGAAGTGTTCTTCAAATAAGAGTTTATTTTGAATCACCCCAGAAATTATTTTTATTTTAGATGTCCCTTTTATTTTATTTTAGTATCACATTGTAAGCTCACTAAAAATTCTCTTTGCCTTTGCCCCTTTTCTTGGCACACTGGATGGTTTTCTGTATTAAGTGAAGGCTTAAGAACAACTAACTGGTGCTCCGACAGCCTGGCAATACCACGACGAAAATGCAAGGGAAGAAGTTAGCCAGCATCTTCATTGGTTTTAATAAAAAACTCCTCTTCATTCTGTTTTTCCCCAAGGTTTCCATAAATTACCCTGAAATGCAGTCTGGCCCATGGGAGGAGATACTGAAGAAAAGAGAGGCCTAGGAAGACATGTGTAGGTGGACAGTGCTGGGGAAACCTTCCCTTGGCCTGTCTTGTCCAAGCTCCTGCTACCTCTGGACAATGAAAACAGCATCAAAACCTGTCAGCTTCCCTGCGAGGGACCATGCCTGTCATGCTCACTCATCTCCGAGGAAGCCAACTGCTGAGCTCCATGGCATAGTCACTTGGTCACTCACCAACAATGACTATTCTCTTGGCTCAAATGCTCTGTGAGTCATGAAGGGCTCTGGACATGATGTCAAGGGTGACTCAGAGGGTGGGAGGATCATCATGTCCTCCTATTCCACAGTCATTTTTCAGTCCTGCTTCTAACCCAAACTGTTAGGAGGACCACATCCAGAAAGAATTTAGAAAAGCAGAGAGAAAGAGAGTCCGGGTAGCAGTCAGAAGGAGACCCTGGGTCGGGGGCCATCAGAGGATCCAGGGGATGAAGATGAAAGCGCAGAACAACATGTGAAACAAAGGGGAAGACTATTAAAATTGGGTTGGAATGGTTAAATAAAGTTTTGGGAGTGCTAGGAAGATTTAGCTTTTTGCTGCTGTTGTTGAAATAATCATTTGTTTGTTTGCGGTCCAAGGGAACAAAGAGTTGTTCAAAGATTCAACATTGTCTTCCTTTTTACAGAAAGGAATAAAAAGACCACCTCCACCACTGGTTTCCTGTCAATTCTTACCTGAGGAAGATTCTAGTCTGTCCAATTTGCTGATTAGCCAATCAAGGTTATTGGAGAATTGAGCGCAGTTGTTTCTGTTTCCACGGATAAGGGCAGCTGTGAACAAAGAAATATCTGATCATGTACAGGTTAAAGGATACAATGATGGGCTTAAGAACTTGGGAAGTTCTTAAATATACTTCAGCTACTTAACGACTAGATGAAATGAATGATAATCTTCCCTTCCCTAGCCCTTTGATTCAATCCTGTTTCTATATCAAGAAAAGTATAAGTCTAGCATTCACTCAAGTAATTCCAGAGACTCTCCTCTATGTACCAGGCACCTGTCTAGTTGCTGGGAATAAAGCAGTGGAAACAAGACAGCAGAGCTCTTGCATTCATGATGCAGGAGAAAGAGACTATCAACACACAAATTAAAAATCACTTCAGATGGTGACAAGCAAAAAAGAAAAATATCAGCTTAGTTATTGGCTAAAAACTCAATTCCTTACAGTGTCTTCTTAAACCTAGTTAGGGATTTGCTATTTTTCAGTGCTAAAAGAAGACTCCCAAATAAACGCAGCTAGACAAGTTGGTTAAGCTGGTAGGTGAGTAATGATGAACATGAAACTCTAAAATATCTATAGCACATAGTGTAAGATGGTGGTTCCCACAGTGTGGTGTACTGGACCAGAATGTCAGCATTACCAGAGAACCTGTTAGAAATGCAAATTCTCTGGCTTTATCTCAGATCTACTGAATCAGAAGGTCTGGGGATGGAGCCTAGCACCTGTGCTTTAACCAGCCCTCCACCTGCTTTTGGTGCCTGCTCACATTTGAGAAACAATGGTAGGTGGGATTGCTGAGGGAGGGAGAAAATATGCTGTCATTAGATTTTCAACAAATCCAGATAAGAAGTAACCTTCCCTCCATAAGCCCACTATAGATGTAACTCTGGAACAAGTTCCTGTAAGTGGAGTGTGCTCAAGTAGCTCGTTTTTGATGCCGTTGATTTTCAAAGACTGATGTTTGCAAGGTGTTTGGATAAAGAAAGGTCTGCCTCAGGACCTCCACTTTGTACCTCTGCAGTTAGTGGAGGGCAGAATCTGTTGTGAGCTCCTAACCCGCTTTTCAGGTCAAGCCGAAGCTCAGGGAGTCAGTCTGCCTGGGCTCCAGCCCTAGTTCTACTGCTTGCAATGTGTGACCTTGAGCATTTCTGAGCACCAGTTTCTTCAATAAAATGGGGATAATTCTAGTACCGATACCTCAAAATGTTGCTCTGAGGATCAAGAAGAGATGTTCTACGCTTTGGCTCTCAGAGCTCAATGATGTTAACTATTACCATTGTAGTAATTATTACTGAGTTTGAGCTGTATCATTACAGAACATCAGAGTCGGAAGTTACTTTATAAGGTCACACAGCACCACAGCTTGATCTTCGACATTGAGAACAGGTCTAACCTTACTTCTCTGGGCTCCCCTCTGGCTTGCTCTCAGCTTCCTATGGACTTCCTGTAAACAGGGGCATATGCTTCAGAGCAAAGCCCTGAAATGCTACCTTGGCACCATGTCTGAGCAACTCTTGGTGGCCACCTCCTTGCAGAGGTCAATGTTTACTGCTGTCTCCCTCCCATGACCTGGCAGCCTGGACCCATGCGGGGGCACTGAATACAGCAGGCACCAGAACGTGACCACACATTCAATGTCATGAGAAGAAAGGCTGGGTGCTGAAATGTCCTTCTCACAGTCCTTTTTTCCACCAAAATGAAATAAGGAACAGGCCAAAGACGCAGGAATCATGACTGACCAGTAAGTCAACAGAGAAAGGCTGCAGAGTTAAGAAAGTAACCATCTGTAAAGTGCAGGAGTCAGAGACTAGAAATGGAGGTACCATGGACATGTCCTAGTCTGGTTCCTTCAGGATAAAGGTGAGGAATTGAGGCTCAGAGAGCATTAAGTGAGTGCCAAGGGTTCACAGGCAGTTCTGGTAAAATGGTCACTATCTGCTTCCACTGGCTGCTGACTTCTTGCTCTAAGTATGAAAAGTACAATAAGCTCCTAGTTAACAGAGTGATTGTCTGGGTTAGAATCAAATGGTGAACAAAAGACTTCTGAGAAATGAAGCTAGAAGACCGCCCTGGTTTGTCATGTGGAAATCCCATGGAGGCCACCCCTGGGAACCTTCCCAGGGAGAGGGTTGTGAGTGTACTTACCCAGCAATTTGTACAGGAGGTTCAGAATTTCCTTCCAGGCCATGCCACTCTCTTCCCTTGCGATCCCTGCAAAGTGTGCGACGCTGTTGTAGATGTTTAAGCGGTCAATGCAGTTTAACACAAGGGCCAACATTCCCTGCGAAGGCAAGTGGGTGAAAGAGCAAAACTGCCTGATTAAGACAGTGGACCCCTCTTGTTCTTTCCCTCCCGTGCTAAGCAATTTTTCAAGCTAATAATAGTGATAGGTAAGTAGGCCTTCACAGTGCCAGTTTGGGCTTTGTTTTTCCTCTCCTAAAAACAAAATATGCATTTTTACGCCTCGGAGATGTAAAGAGCCTCCATTTTGGAAATGAGTCAGCAGTCTCCTCTGACAGGTGTACCCCACTTGTTTAGCCCAAACCAAGGGCGCATTGGGGAAGGAGGAGTGTGGATGAGCCTTACAAATGCCCGCTTGGTGGCCGGTGTAAAATGACTCTGACTCACCCAGAAACAGCCCTGGGTATGCTGCCTGTTTTTCTTTTAAATCTCAAATATGTTCAAGAAATTCCACTCAGCTACACAAAGTGGAATTTAAAGACAATAACACCAAAAGAGTATTTTTAACTACTGTTCCATCTAAATTACAATACTACGCCACCCGGTTAAAACATCTGCGTCTAGCTGTTCTCAAGCAGATATAGTTCCAGAAGCCCACAACACATAATGTCCCCACAGCCAGCCTGCTCAGATTATTGGACTGCCTGAGCAGGGAATGGGTCTGTATTCCAAGTCACTAATTTTGGAAATGCCCAAGGGACAGGCTCTGTCCCCAGGAATGAGGGACTACAGGACACCATAGGAGTATGACCATGGCCTGTTAGTGCCAGAGCACCATGTCCAGTTTCAGGGAAGGCATGTGACTTGTCTTGGGTCATACACAGTCAGGAATGGAGCCGAACCAGGGCCCCTTGAGCCCAGGGTTAGTGTTTCCCTCATACCCAGGCCCCATCCCTAGTGACTCAGATGCTCGAGTTCTCTCTAAGGCCCAGCATCATGTATCTCTCAGACCAGCTCCTCAGCCATTTCTGACGTGGAACCTGGGCATTTGTATTGTTTAAATAGGTTTCCTAGGTAATTCTGACCTCTTCCAAAATGTAGGGATCACAGCCAGTGCTGTGGTCTAGTAGCTGAGATATTTTGAAAAACTGATTTTGGATATACATGTGACACTGACACTTTAAAAAGTAATGTGATTTGAATGTGCCAATGTACATTGCAACCATGTACACTGCTGTATAAGCTGGGGCAGCTGACAGGGAAGGTCAGATTCCAGTGACTCCTTTCCTTCCTAACTTCCTCTCTTTCATGTGTTCTATGTCTCTTTCATAAACATGCTCATGCATGGAGACAAAGCTAATCGCAGTCACAGGGGTATTTTAGCTGTGGACACAAGAAGAACCTCAATTTTTAATCCTTTGGACTTACCTCTTCCTTGAAAAGATTCTGCCTGTTTTTGAGTGAGCGGAGCTTGTTCTGCTTGTCTTCATGCTGCATCTCCTCCTCCGGGGGCTGGAAGTAGGCGATCAAGTCCTGCAAGGTCTGTAGGACCTCTTCTATCGGCAGGGTGATGGGGGCAGCTGTGCGATTGTTCCCACTAAAAAACCCGAGATGGACACGGCTCAGGCACTGGGCCTCCAGCAGGGACCTGGCAAGCAACCACCAGGTCCTGGCTCTCCCGCTGCCCCATGCGGGGCACAGCGCACCACCTCCTGAGGTAGTTGCTGCCTAAACTGACATTTGCCAACTAACAGAGCAACAGAAAAGAATGTTCTGATTCAATTTTAAAGCCACTTCATAAATAAAGTGAAATGGCTCCTGGCTGTCTGCCACACTTTTTCCTTTTTGAATAAAAACATCTTCTAAAACAATACACTTATTAACCCATAGTTCTTTTACACTGTTACATGTTCTTTTTGGAATAGGCTGGGAGGGTGTCCGTCACTCATCTCCTGCTCCACCTACATCTTTGTCTTCCCTCTGTCTCCCTGAGTCTTTTTAATATCGCTG
The DNA here is from genome assembly GCF_021234435.1 of Artibeus jamaicensis. Lineage (NCBI taxonomy): Eukaryota > Metazoa > Chordata > Mammalia > Chiroptera > Phyllostomidae > Artibeus > Artibeus jamaicensis. The sequence goes on from NW_026521221.1 coordinate 840,325, forward strand.
CTTATGTTTTTCTCTAAGGTTTCTATGGGTGTGTAAGCACACACCTGCTTCCCCTGCCATGTGTTGATACCTCTGATCTCTGTGTCTGTCTTTCTCCTCCGATTCCACGGTGGGCCCTCCCTCTGTGTCTCTATGGATACATTCTCAGCATCCCCCCATCTCTCCACATCCTTCCTCTCTGCCTCAGTGGCCCCCTTCTTGGTGCCCCCACTACTTCCCTCTCATACTCTGTTGTTTTCCTCCTTATCTTGAATGGGTCTCTGTCTCTCTGACTCAGTCATTTTTTTCAGAAAATCTTGTTACGAATCTTCTCAATACTGAGAGATCATAAACCTCCACAAATGGCGAAACAAGGCCTCATTTTCTCATCCCCTTGAAGGTTGCACTGTGGGCCTTTTGAGAATAAAGGGTAAGAAGAGGTAGGGGAAATGGACCCAGCACATAGAGAACTGTATCGTTGGCCCTGAGGGACTGGGAATTGATTGAATGTATAAAATGTCAAGTTTTTTTCCTAGAGTCAATTTCTAATGAGTTCCCTTTATGTTTACAGTGTATCTGGTTACTTATTAATCTGGACACATGAGAAGAAAAGAATGCTCTCTAGGTCTAAACAAAGTCGAATAAGCCTTGAAAATACTCAGGTTATAAGATGACAAGAATTTTAAATTTGTATAAAAATGCCAAGTGCACACAACAAAGGCAGAACAGTGGAGGCGTTTCTTGCCCATGTGTAGTCTGGCCCATGGTAGGTGCTCGGAAACTATTCTGCAGTGACTGCCTGAGATATTATCGGGCAAAGATGGGGAAGGGGACTGTCATGGGGACAGCAGGTGAAGGCTTGGGATTACAAAACCCAATCAGAAATGATTTCCCAGTTTTAGATTCAGTGAAGGAATGAGTATACTTCCCTTAACATTTTCGGTCCAATTAAAGAGTTTTTTTCCTGTCTTCTCTAACATTGAGTTTATCAGAGACACTGATGGCAGTTAAGTAAGCAGTGTTTCTTCAAGTGATAAGAAAAGGCAAAAAGGAGATGTTCACTGGTGTTTTTGGGGGGCTTTAAAAAGCAACTACAGACTTCCGGCCAAGATGGAGGCATAGGTGGAATTACTGTACCTCCTCACACAACCAAATTTAAGGACAACAAAGATTTAGAAACAAAAACACAGCCAGAACAGACGGAAAAATTGAACTGCACTGAAGTCCGACAACAACGAACCATTCATCCAGAACGGTAGGAGGGACAGAATTGGCGGTCTGCAGAGAGGGGTCCTGGTAGGAAAAGGTGGTGGTTAGTGGACCCGGGTGGGTGCAGGGATGAAAACCCAGTAAGGCTTGCAAGGCGGCTGGCTGACCAACCGCGGACACACATTTGCGTGCAGATAACACAGGCAGGTTTAAAAATGGTCAGTGAGACAGACCACACAACCCAGGGCCCCAGCAATAGGGAATAAAACCTAAAACCACTGATTGGAAAACCTTTCAGAGGTTGAGGTGCCAAGGGAGGCTCTCAGCCTCACAGAAGAGTTTGTTGGGAAGATCCACAGGGTCCTAGAACATACACAGGCCCACACACCCAGGAACTAGCACTAGAAGGACCCAGTTTGCTTGTGGGAAGTGGCAGAGGGGACCGAAATCTGAGAGAGAGAGAGGAAAAGCACCATCAGTCCCTCTGACCCCACCCCCACATACAGTGTCACGGCCCAGTGAGGTAGGTTGCCCCACCCTGGTGAACACTGAGGCTCTGCCCCTCATACGTAACAGGTGCTAACAGACCAAAACATTATGGCTCAAGCAGAAGAACAGCTCAAAGCCCCAGAGCCAATACTTCTAAGCAACCAAGAGATAGCCAACCTATCAGAAGCACGGTTCAAAACACTGGTGATCAGGATGCTCACAGAACTGGCTGATTTTAGTCACAAATTAGATGAAAAAATGAAGACTTCATTAAGTGAAATGAAGCAAAATGCACAGGGAACCAACGGTGATGGGAAGGAAACTGGGACTAAAATCAATCAAGTGGACCAGAAGGAAGAAAAAAAATGACCAAACAGAAAACAATGAAGAAACAAGAATTCAAATAAATGAGGAGAGGTTTAGGAACCTCCAGGACATTTTTAAGCATTTCAACATCTGAATTATAGGGGTACCAGAAGGGGAAGGGGAACAGCAACAAGTGGAAAACTTATTTGAACAAATAATGAAGGAGAACTTCCCCAATCTGCCAAAGGAAATAGACTTCCAGGAAATCCAGGAAGCTCAGAGAGTCCCAAAGAAGTGGGACCCAAGGAGGAACACACCAAGGCACATCATCATTATATTAGCCAAGATTCGGATGAAGGAGAGACTCCTAGAAGCAGCAAGAGATAAGGGACAATCACCTACAAAAGAGTTCCCATCAGACTGTCAGCTGATTTCTCAAAAGAGACCTCACAGGCAAGAAGGGGCTGGAAAGAAGTATTCCAAGTCATGAAATCCAAGACCTACATCCAAGATTACTCTATCCAGGAAAACTTTCATTTAGAGTGGAAGGGCAGATAAAGTGCTTCTCAGATAAGGTCAAGTTCAAGGAGTTAATCATCACCAAGCCCTTATTATATGAAATGTTAAAGGGACTTATCTAAGAAAAAGATAAAAATATGAACAGAGAAAGGACAGCAAACTCAATTATTAATGACCACACCCAAAACAAAAGCAAACTAAGAGGATATCCCAAAACAGGAGAGGAGACACAGAAATGAAGATCACACAAAGGGTTAGCAACAGGGGAGTGGGAGGAGGAGAGGTGGGGAGAAGGTACAGAGAATAAGTAGCATAGACGGCAGGTAGAAAATAGGGGAAGGCAAGAATAGTATGGGAAATATAGAATCTAAAGAACTTGTGACACATGGACATAAACGAAAGGGGGGAATGGTGGGGGAGGGGTGTGCAGCATGGAGGGGAATGGGGGAGAATGGGACTACTGTAATGGTATAATCAATAAAAAATATTTTTTTTAAAAAGCAACTACACAGGGGGCTAGGAAACCCAGGTCATAGTCACTGCCATTAACTAAATGAGGCTTGAGTGTCTCTTAGCCTCTTGTCCCACAATTTTACAACTGGAAAATAGGCAGGCACACTCTGTACAGCCAGGTCCTTCGGGAATAATTTTTTGTTCTGCGGTTTTCATTGCTGGTCACTTCATCTTGCTCCCTGACAAAACGTCAGTACAACAGTCCTCCACGGGACAGAGGCAGATCTCTCAATGTCTTCAAAATACAACACACACCGCACGCCTGGCACTGGGGACAGTGGTGAGAATAGACATGACCTCTGAATGGCCTAATGGTGCTCACATTCTACTGTAGAACCCTGGGGAGGAGACCTGCAGAGACAGGGACAAGATGACATTTGAATGCAGAACTAACTACTTGGGCACCTATCTTATACCAACTTTTTCGACCATATAGTTGCTACCTCACTACATTCTCACTCTTCGTCTAGGATTTTTGTTAAATTCAAGTAAGATCTCAGACAATTCTGAACATCTACCACACCGTAATCGTCACACATTTATATAATGTTTCCCTCTTCAGTGTAAACTCAGGGGTCAGCTGGGCAGCTATCGCCTCTTCAGCAGGATTTCTGAGACACTCCTGTCTCTTGCTCTGCTCATTTGTCCTGTTGGACAGCTCCCAGAGACGGTGCAGAGGATGATGAGGCAGCACAAGCAAAGTTGAGCCTTTGCTTCTTTGTTACTCTGTTTTGTTCCTTTCCTATTCATTTAACTTTAATTTGCTCTCCCAGGTGGCCACTCTTCCCTCTGGTTTCCATGTGTAAATAGCACGCACTGTTGGTTTCTCAAAAGAGAAAGGAGGGAAGAGAATGTAGTTCCAAATTATGTTTTTATCTTTCACCTGCCAGCTCTTGCAAAATTCAAGTACTGTGGCTTTTGCAGCCCCTACCCCTGCCACATTGGTTTCTTTTTCATTAGTTGTCCTTCCTTCTAAAAACAGTCTGTGGCTGGAGAATCAAGAATTTCCCCCATTGAGGGTGGAACTCCTACAAAATAATGATAAATTGGACAAAATCATCCAAAATAACCCTGCAGAACCCTGGAAATTTACCAAAGGCATAAAGCAAATTGAGAACTATGTACTTAAGAAAATAGGAACCTTGGTAAGAACAGGGGGGGATCTATGGTGTTTTAGCCTCAGGCTGTTCACTTGCCTTACCCCAGCTTTAGGGAAAAGAAATTCTAACAGATCAGGGTAGACCCTGGGCAAAGCCACCCACATGCTCAGGAAGGACCAGAGAAGGACCTAGCTATCCATTCTCTTCTGGATAAACATCAGCCTTCTTTGTGGAAGCAGAAAGTATAATGTTGGCCATACTTAAAATTGCCTGAACTTTAACATGTTATCCAACCCACACAGGGAGCAGGCTTGCCTTAGAAAAAGTACTAAGGGAAGTCCTTCAGGCTGAAAGAAAATGATACCAAACAGGAACTAGAATCAACATGAAGAAGAAGTAAAGAGCATTGGTGAAGGTAGTTATGTAGCTAAATGTTAAGACTATATATATGTGCATATATATATGTGCATATGGCAAAATTATAAAGCTATTGCTGGGCTTACAGCACATGAAGTTGTGATGTACATGACAATGTTATCACAAAGTAGCAGGGAGAGAATAGAACAAAATGAGAGCAAAGTTGCTTTGTTTTACTTGTCAAGTTTATATTAATTTGTTTCAAGTTAAATACATATTGAGTTCCCTAGAGAAACCACTAAGAATATAAACTTAAAAAGTAGTTCAAAACTCAACAAAGGAATTAAAATGTTGCACTAGAAAATATTTAATACAAAAGAAAGCAGTAAAGAGGGAACAGAGGAACAAAAAGGACACAAGACAGAGATTACATAACAAATGGCAGCCATAACTCCAACCGTCTGAAAAATTACATTATCTATAAATAGATTACACACACCAATAAAAGGAAAAGATTGTCAAACTACATTAAAAATCCAATGTACTCAATCCCACTCCAGAGCTATCTGCTTTTTATCTATGAGTCTGTCTCTATTTTGCATTTAGTAAAAAAGAAGAAAAAAAAAGAGAAAGAACCCACGGACACAGACAACAGTGGTGATCGTGGGGGTGGGAAGGGAGTGGGTGGAGATGGAAGAGGGTATATGGGGTCAATGGTGATGGGAAAAAATCCAATGTAAAGACACACTTTGTAAATTCAAAGAGGCAAATAGGCTAAAAGCAAAAACCATCCAAACAGTAACCATACTGCATATAGAACATTTGGAGTATCTCTAAAAGTCATACTTTAAAACAAAAAATGTTTGTAGAGGAAGAAGGGAGACATTTTGTAACTATAAGAGTCAATTTATCAGGAAAACATATCTATTATAAACATAAGCACCCAACTACAGAACTCAAAATATGTGAAGCAAAAATGGACAGAATTAAGGGAGAAATAGACAATTCAATAATAACAGACATTTCAATATAATACCCCATTCTCAATCAATTAATGTAATAAACTAAATTAATAAAGGACAAAAACCACATGATCATCTCAATAGACAAAAATAATTTAACATAAGCTAATACTCAACCAAGATATAACAAAACAAAACAAACCTCTCAACAAACCAGGGGTAGAAGGAAAGTTCTCAGCCTCATAAAGGGCATCTCCACAAACCCAGAGCAACCCATACCTAGTGGTCAAAGGCTGAATATTTCCTGCTAAGATTAGGAAGAAGACAAGGATATCTGCTCTCTCCACTTTAATTCCACATGGTAGTGGATATTCTAGGCAGCACAATCATAGAAAGTTAAAAAGAAAGAAGGAAGGAAGGGAGGGAGGGAGGGAGGAGGAAAGAATATTCATATTGGTAAGGAAAAAATAAAATCTTTATTCACCTATGACATGACCCTATATGTAGAAAATTCTAAAGTATCCATGCCACACCCCACACACACAAAAAGAAAAAAACAAAACAAACAAAAAACCTCACATTAGAACTAATAAAAATTGTATTAAGTCACAGGATACATAACTGACATTTAAAAACTTCAATCTTATATAGTAGTATTTATATATACCAGCAGTAAACAACCTGAAATGAGATTTAAAAAACAATTCCATCTGTACTGGCATCAAAAATACTCAGGAACATTTAGGAATAAAGTTTTTAAAAGAAGTGAAGACTTATACATTAAGAACTATATCTTCCTAGGACTTCTGCCAAGATGGAGGCATAGGTGGATGTGCCGTGCCTTCTCACACAACCAAGTTTAGAGACAACTAAATTTAAGCAACAGAAAACATAGCCAGAACACGGAAAATTGAACTTTTCGGAAGTCCGTTAACAACAAATTCTTCAGCCTGACCGGTAAGGGGCGAAACCAGCGGCTGGTGAGGGGTTGCACAGGAGGACTCGGTCAGACGGACTCAGGCGCGGAATCCAGACGCGCAGAATCCAGGCACAGGGTTGGACCTAGTGAGCGACCGAGTGAGCCACCAGGCGAGTGACCTCGAAGGAGACAGCGGGGAAGTGGTGCTGTGTGTTGACTGTGGTTGCCCATTTGTGCGCAAGCGGACAGGTGAGGGAGTGGGTGGTTGGACCGGGGCCCGGGGAGTCCAAGGCACCGCTTCTCACACTTAAAGGGCCAGAACAGACCAAAAATGTCGCAAGTTCTCAAAGCCCCAGAGCCCATAGATCTAAGCTATGAAGAAATAGCAAAACTCTCAGACGCACAGTTTAAAACACTGGTCATCAGGATCCTCACAGAACTGGTTGATTATACCGACAAATTAGACAAATATATGAAGGTGAAACTAATTGAAATGAATGGAATTGCACAGGACACCAATAGCAATGAAAAGGAAACTGGGACTCAAATCAATGGAGTGGACCAGAAGAAAGCAAATAATGGCCAAACATAAAAGAGTCAAGAAGCAAGAATTCAAAGAAATGAGGAGAGTCTTAGGAACCTCCAGGACATCTTTAAACGCTCCAACATCCAAATTATAGGGGTGCCAGAAGGGGGAAAGGCACAGCCACCAGTGGAAAACTTATTTGAACAAATAATAAAGGAGAATTTCCCCAATCTGGCAAAGGAAATAGACTTCCAGAAAATCCAGGAAGCTCAGAGAGTACCAAAGGAGTTGGACCCAAGGAGGAACACACCAAGGCACATCATAATTACATTAGCCAAGATTAAAATGAAGGAGAGAATCCTAGAAGCAGCAAGAGTTAAGAGGACAGTCACCTACAAAGGAGTTCCCATCAGACTGTCAGCAGATTTCTCAAAAGAGACCTTACAGGCAAGAAGGGGCTGGAAAGAGGTATTCCAAGTCATGAAATCCAAAGACCTACAACCAAGATTGCTCTATCCAGCAAAACTTTCATTTAGAATGGAAGGACAGATAAAGTGCTTCTCAGATAAGATCAAATTCAAGGAGTTCATCATCACCAAGCCCTTATTATATGAAATGTTAAAGGGACTTACCTAAGAAAAAGAAGTTAAAGAAACATGAACAGTGAAAGGACAACAAACTCACAGTTATTAACAACCACACCTAAAACAAAAGCAAACTAAAAGGACAGCTAGATCAGGAGTGGAAACATAGAAATGAAGATCTCAAGGAGGGTTAGCAACAGGGGAGTGGGAGGAGGAGATGGGGGGAGAAGGTACAGAAAATAAGTAGCATAGACAGTAGATAGAAAATAGATGGGGGGGCAAGAATAGCATGGGAAATATAGAATCTAAAGGACTTTAGACACATGGTCATACACTAAAGGGAGGGTAATGGTGGGGATGGGGGGGTAGGGTGGAGGGGAATGAAGATGAAGGGGGGAATAGAACAACTGTAACAGCATAATCAATTAAAAAAATTTAAAAAAAGAACTATATCTTCCTGAAAGTAATTCAAGAAGAATAAATTAATGGAGAAACAATCTACGTTTATGAAGTGGGAGATTCATTATTATTAAGATAAAAATTCTCCTAAAACTTATCTATAGACTGAAATGCAATATCAATCAAAACACCAGCAAGTTTTTCTGCAGAAATTGACAAATTTACCCTAAAATTTATATGAAATGAAAAAGAGCAGGAAGAGCCAAAATAATTTTGAAAAGTAAAAAACTGGAGGACTTGCCTACCTGATTTCAATATTTACCACTATAAAGCTACATGAGTCAAGTGAGTGCTGATCTGGCACAAGCACAGGTATACAGATGGAACAGAACAAGGGTCCAGAAATAAACATTTACATTTACGGTCTCTTGACTTTTGATGAAGGTGCTTAGGCAGTTTGATGTGGAAAGGGCACATTGTGAGCAGACTGTGCAGGGACAATCAGATATCCACATGAGCCACATCCAAAAGATCAATTTAAATCCTTACCTCACACCATACACAAAAATTGATTCAAAATAGATCATAGACCTAAATATAAGAGCTAAAATTATAACACTTTCAGAAAAACATAGGAGAAAATCTTGGTGACTTTGGGTTGGGCAAAGAATTTTTACACATGACACTGAAGGCACGATCCATAAATGAAAATAAAGTTAAAATAGGCTTCATCAAAATAAAAGCTTTTAGGCTTAATAAAAGCACCATTAAAAAATGAGAAGAAAAGCCACAAACTAAGCAAAAGTATTTGCAAATCATAAATCTGTAAAAAACAACCAGAAGATACAAAGAACTCTCAAACCTCAATGTGAAGATAAACAACCCAACTAAAAAAATAGGCAAAAGACTTGATTGCATTTTACTGGAAAAGATATATGAATGGCTGAGAAGCACATCAAAAGATGTTCAAAATCATTAGTCATTTGGGAAGGGCAAATTAAAACCATACTGACATACCACTTCATATCCACTAGAATGTCTACTATCAAAAAGTCAGACAATAACGAGTGCAGACAAGGATGCAGAGAAAGCAGAACTTCATATATTTCTGAATGGAATACAAAATAATGTATCCACTTTGGAAAACAAAGTTCTCTGTTTCTTACTGCTAAACATCCCCAAATGCCCACTGATGGATGAATGGATAAACCAAATGGGGTGGTACTGACATATGATATAATAATATTAACCTTAAAAAGGAATGAAATTCTGACACATGCTACAATATGAACCTTAAAGACATTTTTATTAAGTAAGTAAGCCAGACAAATGTATGATTCCACTTAAATGAGGTATTTAGAATAGTTGAATTAATAGAAGCACAAAGTGGAATAGTGGTTACTAGGGGCTGCAGGAAGGGGAGAATGGGGAGTTACTGTTTGGTATAGAGATGATACAAAGTTCTGATTATGGGTAATGGTGACAGTTGCAAAATAATCTGAATTCACTTAATGTCACTAAATTGCACACTTAAAAATGATTAAAATGCTAAATTTTGTTATGTATGCTTCACCACAAAAATATTAAAAAGTTACATATAAATTTATATATGACTCAGCAATTCCACTTCTAAGAATTTACCCAAGAGAAATGAAAACACACACACCTGAAGACTTTTATACTGATATCTGTTGAGGCATTACTAATAACCAAAAATATAAACCACCCAACTATTCCTCAACTGACAAAACAGAATGTGAAGTGTGTCTGTCTGTCTTTACAGAGACAAACATGTATATCCTCTGTATATACACACAGTCATACTTATGCAAACATGCACACTTATGTGTGTATATGTGTGTCTGTATTTATAGCTATATCTGGTACACATACAAGAAGAATACTCTTCAGCAGTACAAAGAAACAGAACACCATTATGAGCTATAACAGAACAGGGATGAACCCTAAAAATGTAATGCTGAGTAAAAAGGCCCAATTCAAAATTCTATAATATTGTATGTTTGATTTATCAATTTAATGTATTGAGACAGAAGTAGACCACTGGTTGCCTAAGAATGAGGGTGGTAACTGGTATAAACTGCAAAGAACATAAGGAGTTGTTTTGGGGGATGGAAATGTTTAAAACTAAACTGTGGTAATGGTTGTACACTTCTGTAAATTTACTTAAAAGTACTACTTTGTATGCTCAAAAGGATGAATTTTATGATATGTAAATTATAACCCAATAAAGCTGTTTAAAAATAATTTTTTCATTGTCAGGCATTTAACTCCCACTTACTTTTTAAAGATAACAGTTTTATTGAAATATAATTCACATACCATACCACCATCTATTTAAAGGCTGTGATTTAAGGGTTTAATGGTCTTCAGTATATTTCCAGAGCTGTGCAGTCCGCACCTCCATCAATTTTAGAACATTTCCATCAACTGGCCCAAAATCCCACACCCATTTAGTGGTTACTCCCCTTGCCCCTGATGACTGCACCTACACAGCCACGAATCTTTCCACCTCTACAGATTTGTTTATTCTGGACATTTCATATAAACAGAATCATATAATGTGGTCATTTATAACTGACTTCTCGCACTTAGCATAAAGTTTCCAAGGTTCATCCCTGTTGTGGTGTGTATCTTTTTTATGGGCAAATAGCAGTGCATTGTCAGGATATAGCACATTTTATTTATCCATTCATCAGCTGATTGTTAAGGGTTGTTTCAACTTTTCGACTATTATGAATAATGCTGCTTTGAACATTTGTTTACAAGCTTTTGTGTGGACATATGCTTCATATCTCTTGGGCACACACCTAGGAGTAAAATTGCTGGGTCATATAATCAGTGTATGTTTAACCTTTTGAGGAATTTCAGGACTATATTCCAAAGTGGCTGTGACATTTTGCATTCCCATCAGCACTATGAAGGTTCTGATTTCCCTACATCCTGTCCCACACTTCTTATTAACAGTCTTTTTGATTATAGCCATTCTACTGGGAATAAAGTGTTATCTCTCTGTAGTTTTGATTTGCATTTTCTTGATGGCTAATGATGTAGAACATCTTTTCATATGCTTATTGGCCATTTGTATGTCTTCTTTGGAGAATGGCTATTCAGATTCTTTGCTCATTTTTAAATTGGTACATTTGTCTTCTTAATGTTGAGTTGTGAGAGTTCTTTATTCTATATACAAGTCCCTTATCACATATATTATTTGCAAATATATTGTCTCATTATTTGGGCTTTTTTTCTTTTTGCTTTCTTGATGACATTCTTCCTAGCAAAAAGTTTTTAATCTTCACCAAAGAATTTATTATTATTACTGATTTTTTAAAAAGAGGGAGAGACAGAAGGAGGGAGAGGGAGGGAGAATGAGAGGGGGGGAGGGAAGGAGGGGGGGAGGAGAGAGGGGGAGGGAAGGAGGTAGGGGGGAGGAGAGAGGGGGAGGGAAGGAGGTAGGGAGGAAGAGAGAGAAACATCAAAGAGCTGCCTGGCTGCCTCCCCAGGCCTCCACACCAGGGAAAACAGTGACCTCAGTATGTGCCCTGACTGGGACTGGATCCACAACCTTCTGGTGTACGGGCAATGCTCTAACCAAGTGAGCTACCAGGCTAGGGCAAAATTTTGATAAACTCCAATTTCTTTATTTTTTATTTTGTTGAAGAAACCACTGCCCAAGCAAAGGTTATAAAAATTTAAGCCTATGGTTTTTTCTAGGTTTTATAGTTTTAGGTCTTAGAATTAGGCCTTTGATCCATTTTGAATTATTACTTTTTGTACATGTGTGAGTTAGGAACCAATAATTTTCTTAAAAGATACCGGGGCAGAGGTTGAGGGAATTGGGAACCAGATAAATAAAACTGTCTACATGGTTCTGGTAATAATCCAGACTACATGAAACAAGTTTCTGTGTAGCTATCTTTTTTTGCTATACAAAGCCATTCATTCTTATACCCTTTCTTTGAAGAAGGGGTGCATGTCTGAATGTAATTTGGCATAGCAAGGAGGAAATACTGTATTTTGCTCAGTGATCACAAGAAACCAGTGGCAAAGCCAAGAGCAGACAAAGAATGGTTGACTTGCAGGCCTCAGTTCTACTCTGTGGAATACCTCAATTACTGACTTTCCTTTTTCCAATTTGGTAACAGGACCCTGAATTTTTCTGGGTGCCTAGCCAACCAACCAGGGATTACATTTCTCAGCCTTCCTGCAGGTATGTGTGGCCACATGACTAAGCATTAGCCAACAGACTTCAAAATAAAGTGACCTACCTTCGGGTCATTTCTTTTTAAAAAAAGAAATCACTTGCCCTTTGCTTTCTCTTTCTTCCCTCTTTTGCAGAGGAGACCTTAGATGTGGTACTAGTAAGCAACTTTTGATCGTGTGGATCAGGGGTGTCAGACTCATTTCCACCAGGGGCCACATCAGCCTCACAGCTGCCTTCGAAGGACTGAATGTAATTGTAGGACTGTGTAAATGGAACTACTCCTTAACTGGGGCAAGGAGCTCGGTGCTGCCACTGGGGAAAAACAAGGTGCCAGGCCGGGATTAAACAAGGTAGAGGGCCGGATTCACTCATGAGGGTTGTGTTTCACATGTGGTGTAGATGAAGAAAACATACCAGGACAGTGGTTGTTGACAGAGGCTGAATATTAGAATCACCTGAGGAGGTTTAATTACATGCTGGTCTTTGTTCATTCAAAAAGATATAGACACTCCTATGTTCACTGCAGTACCATTTACAATAGCCAAGATATGGAAACCACCTAAGTGTCCATTGATAGATGAATGGACAATGAAGTGGTACATATATACAACGAAATATTACTCAGCCATTAGAAAATGAAATTTGGCCATTTATGACAACATGGGAGGACCTAGGGGATATTGTACTAAGTGAAATAAGCAAGACAGAGAAAGACAGATACTGCATGATTTTACTTATATGTGAAATCTAAAAAAGATGGATAAACAAAACAGAAACAAACTCATAAATAGAGGAAAAACCTGATGGATACCAGATGGGAAGAAGTTGGGGAGACGGGTGAAAAAGATGACAGGGATTAAAAAGTACAAATTGCCAGTTATAAAAAAATTTCCATGGATGTCAAGTACAGTATAAGGAAAATAGTCAATAATATTTTAGTAACTATGTCAGATGGGTACTAGACTTATCGGGGTGATCGCTTTGTAAGGTATATAGATTTCTAACCACTATGTTACACACCTGAAACATACAATACAATGTTATTGCATGTCAACTGTAACTAACAAATAAATTTTAATAATCTAAAAAGAAAATACTCTGGTGTTTGGATCTCACCCCAGAGATTCTGATACTATTGGTCCAAAGTGCCACCTGAGATCAGAGTGTTAACTGACCAGATGGCCCTGGCTGGTGTGGCTCAGTGGATTGAGTGCCAGCCTGCGAACCAAAGGGTGGCAGGTTGGATTCCCACTCAGGGCACATGCCTGGGTTGTGGGCCAGGTCCCCAGTAGGGGGTGTGTGAGAGGCAACCACACATTGCTGCTTCTTTCCCTCTCTCCTTCCCTTCACCTCTCTAAAAATAAATAAATAAAATATTTTAAAAAACCCGAACAACTGCCTAGATGAATCTAACATGTGGCTAAGGTTAAGGCCTCTCTACTCCAGGGCGCCGGTTTGTAAACTTGAACATACATCAGTATCAGCCAGAGGGCCTATTAAAACATGATTTTCTGGGGTACCTGTCCCAGGTGTTTCATGTAGTAAGTCTGGGGTGAAACCTGAGAATGGGTATTTTTACCACATTCCCAGGTGATACTGCCTTGCTGGTCCGTGGACACCCTTTAAAAACCTGCAAGGGATCTCAAAGCAACAAGACAGAAAGGGCCTGAACCCCAGTAGCCAGCCTGTCTTCCTTAAAACACTTGCCTACACTATAATATTGCCTTAAAGAGAAATTAAACTTTATCTTGAACTGTAACAGCAGTGTAGCTTATATCTGTACACACATTCCTCAGGTCACATTGTTTCAACAGGGAGAAAATTAAAGGTCTAACTTTTTTTTTTTTTTTTTTTACAGAAACACACGTGTAAAATCTAAACCCTCTTGGCTTTAGAGATATTTTCCTACAAGAGAAGGATGGCCTGGGACACCACACTGTTTCCAACAGACTCCGTCCCAGTAACTGGTGAACACAATCCATCGAATTTTGTTTTGGCGGCACTGTTAGGGCTGGGGGATTATGATCCAAGCAGGCGGTTCATTTACTTTTCCCATTTAAGTCCCAGTCACAGCTGGGTAACTCAAGGCTTCCAATGCAAATTTGCTTGGATGCAAACCATAACGAGGATTCTCAATGCCGTAGAAAGCCTTTCCAACTAGCAGAGAGGGAGTGGATCTGCGTCTTTTCTCTCCTCCCCTCTTCACACACTAATACAAAAGGGACTCAGCACGGCAGCTCTTTCACTTTATTTTCCTGAGATGACCTTGGATGACCTTAATTTTCTTCATGACACCAACCTGAGTAACCAATGGGACTGGGACATCTGTGGGCAGAGAGAGAGGCTGGTAGGAGGTTACCCGTGTGGGAGATATATTTCAGCCCAAAGCTCTCCTTGCTAAAACGTTCTGTTAGTGTTTTCTGAAAATGCTCACAGTATTCGAAGGAGGGCAAGTGGGATTAGAAAGCTGTAGAGTAGAGAGAGAGAGAGAAAGGGAAGGCACTCAACTCACCTTACAAACTGGCTGAATAAGGCTGTTGTGTTGCGGATGATGCGGGCCGCCTGGGATTCCTCACGCTGGCATCTCTGCAGTGTTAACCCGTCATCCATGTGGCCTTCCTGATGGAGTATGACCTACAGAGCGAAGCCAACCGGGGCCAGGTTACGCAGACCCCACAGAGGGGCACTCAACATTTCTTGCAGGGTGTCCCTCTACCCTTGTACTCTCTCCCCCCAGCCAAGTTCCCTTGGGTCCATTTTGAAAATGGGACATTAACAAAGTTATTTTGCCCATACGCCCTCGTACTGACATATGAATCATTCCTGAGACACAGTGCTTTGAGGAAAATAAAATTTTATGTGCCACCGTGGTATGAATGACAATAAATTCCTTGGGCCTAGATGGCCAATTTGAAAGGGTGAAAACACACTTTATAATAGATTTTTCTCTTAATGTGAACACAAAGCTTACTCTTGGCCATGGAAAAAGTTCTATCGTTAGACACTTTTCCTTCAGAGGTAAACAGAAAAAAGAAAGACACATGAAAGCAAAACCCGCCGCTGGGGTCAGGCTTGGATTTCTCTCCTCAGGATAGCTTCGCCGGGTTAGCTCACTGCTGAGCTGAGGAAGCCGCACAGGGCGGTCGGGTGCTTCTCAGGGAGGCTAGAGAGGCGGCTTGAAAGCATAGGCCCCAGTATCAGCAACCCGAGTTCTAACCCTGCTAAGCATTTCCCAGCTGTGTGACCTTACACAAGTCACTTAACCTCTCTCTGCTTCAACTTTACCATCTGCAAATAGACTTATCTTGAAGGGTTGTTTGGAAGACTAGATGATTTATAAGTAAATCATTTAGCATCTTTCCTAGGAAATGGGGTGCTCAATGAATGTTATAAGGGGCATCATGTTACTGATGTCAGATCTAGAAGCTAAGCATACTGTTCATCACCAGCATACAATTTTTGGCAGGGCTAGAGGCTTTTGGTATGGAGGTCAGTAGTTTTCTGCTGAAAAGGGTCAAGTATGTGCAGATATCCACTGGGGTGGTTTGACTGTGGTTCAAATCAGGGTCAAATCTTGATTCACGTTTCTGGCAAGGTCTCCTCCTGTAAGTAAGTAATGGGAGACCATCTATAGGTCCCAAGTGACTGGAGGTGGTGGCAGTGGTCTGTGAGTCTGTATGTCAAGTTAAGTCAAATATCTTTAGAATAAGAAATGTCTTTAGAATAAGGATGTTTGGTCTTTCTTTGGTGTCATTCTTAACAGAAAGAAACAATTTATTTTCCTTTCCATGTTAAAATCTTTATTATTAGTTTTCTTCTGAAGATACATCTTGATATACTGAATGTGCATAAGAAGTAGAATACTGGTATGCAAAAGTTTATGTCCATTTTTGAGAACAGATTTTGCATCCCATCTACATATTATAGTTTAAGTGCCAGCAAAGGAGTCACCATTTCAAAACATGACTTTGCCAGAACTTCGCGGCACTTCCCAGCAACTGGGTAACGATTTTCTTTTTCTCTCTCTCCCTCCCTTTTCTTTTTTCCCTTTCCTTTCCTTTCTTTATTTCTCCCTCCCCCCTTCCTTTCTACCTTTTCTGTTGTTCAAATACAGTTGTCTCCATTTCCCCCCCGACTCCTCCACCCCACCCATCCTCACCTCCCACTCTCGATCCTTCCCCCCTTTCACTTTGTCCATGTGTCTTTTATAAATGAAACATTGCCACTAGGTTCACCTTGCCATCATTTCCAGCTTTCTGGTCCCTAAAGACTGAAATCCTTAGGCTTTGATTGTTCACAAAACACATTCAAACTGACCAATCCAATAAGAAAGGGAGAAGTGAGAAAACGCAGCTGTTAGAATACTGTTTTTATGTGCCCTACTGATGTCTGCAGCCCAGTTCCTAAGGTCCTTTTTATCTTGGAGGGATCCCATAGGCCAATAGCAGAGAGCACAAGTCTGAGATACAAATGGGAAAGAGGGTACTTTCTTAAGGTGAGTTACAATTCAGTAGGTTTCTCATGGTGTCTGTTCTCCACTGGTCTTCCTAGGTTCCTGTTTTGTTTGTTTCATAAAGCACAGATTTGGACATCCTTTATATTTTTGGAGGGGAGTTTAACCTGCTTCTCAGGAAATGGAGCAAGACCACCCTGTCAAGGGCTGAGCATCACAACACCATGGAGAGCTAATTTCAGAAAGCACCCCCCAGATTCACATGCACGTTTCAGCAGTTAAGTGAACCTAGGGATTATGGCTCTGGAAGCGAAAGACAGAAACAGGCACAATAACTCAACCCCACAAACGGGGATCTCTCCTAGTCGATAGGGTCCTCTGAGTGTGTCCCTGTGCCCCGCCAGAGTTACAGCCAAGATGCACAAATTCCACATTCCTTAAATGTCATTATTACCTTAGTAGGTATGAAAAATCGTGGAGGCTCTAGATGATATTATCATCCTCTCTGGACAGGATTTAATTTTCTTCTGTTAGGCTGATAGGGTAGATGATGCATTTTTGGCATTGATTTCAATCTGCCTGCTATTTCTAGGGCATAGTCCTTATTCCTGGGCAGAGCCCTTTTGGGATTTAATTGAAAGCACTGTATTTCCAGGGGTCATTCCAAGTTAAGAGACCCTAAACCCCAAGCCCTACCTGCCTAGTACTGTCCTACTGTCCACATCTCTGCTTTCTTCTTCTCCCTCATGGCTGCCACTTTCTGTTTGCTACCTTAGCTTTATACCCCATCCATAGTCAGCCGAAGATCCTGGAGGAAACTGTAGACAGAAATTCATTTCATGTTCCTATAGTTCCCTCCATTCTGGAATCTTGGCCCCTCAAGTCACAGAAACCTTGGCTGACCTGACCGCTGCTCCATCTCTCCGGCTCAGTGAAGCCAGCACACGACACCACTATTTGGTGCTGCAACTCAGCAGGCATGCTGAGGGAGAAGTAGTGACAAGGTGTGGCTCACCTCAGTGCACTTACTTTCTATCTGGGAGCTTTAGTGGTCACGGTCTGGGTGCTCTGGCTCAAATGGTTCATTTGATTTTCTTGTGTTTTATCCAGCCTTTACAACTGTTTGCAGAGGAAGGGGTGGGCTCATAAAAGCGACCCAATATGGCCTCTTATTTACTCCA
The DNA here is from genome assembly GCF_021234435.1 of Artibeus jamaicensis. Taxonomy (NCBI): domain Eukaryota; kingdom Metazoa; phylum Chordata; class Mammalia; order Chiroptera; family Phyllostomidae; genus Artibeus; species Artibeus jamaicensis. The sequence continues at coordinate 858,043 of NW_026521221.1, forward strand.
TTCTCTATCTTTTCTTCATAATTTTATTGGCCTTTTCTGGATATTTTCCTGGTATGTTTTGCTTTACACAAAAGTAAGCTATTACCTTATGGTCTGCTCCCAACCTCCTCTCTTACAAACACCGTCATTTGGGAAACTTTTCACCATCTCCACACTAGGCTGAACTAACTACACTGTACAACGCCACCTAGAACTTTACCTGTGACTCCTTGACATGCAAACCTGTGTTTTTGTGATGGTTTTCCAAGGAAAAAAAGGATCATGACCTTGGCACCTATTTTCTGGTTCCCACCAAGATAAACAGCTTTATGACAACTGACTTTCTAGTAAAAAGGTGCTGTGTGTATCCAAGCCAGTTTTCCATTATAACAGGCTGTGATGGACCACTGGACTCTGGAAACATCCTCTGTGGAGGCGGCATCATTCGACAGTATCTCATTTTCCTGCATGCTGGTTCCTGTGGGCTTTTTTACCATGTCATCTGCTTTTTTCTCTGTAGGGATTCTATTTCATCTCTCTATTATGAAAACTGCACAGTAACTCAATTATCCACTTAAATGGAGGGAGCAATGATGTGGTTAATCCCCAAACAGGATACCACCAAAAGTCATTTTGTGCAGGCTTTAAGTTCCATTGAACAAATTCTACTGCCCCCTCACTTATTTGCCATCTACTTAACTATTTTTGTGCACTGAATCTGAGGTCAAAGTAAGGAAATTTGGCTGGACAATCTGATGCAGAACAGTAACTAAACACACTTCACGCCCACCCAATTCTCACCGCCACTTCCCTTGCCAGTTGCTTCTGTCTCGGTGTGGCACGATTCTGGACAGCCGTTCCAGACCCCTCACCTTTCTTTTCAGAGGTCCGAGGCGGGATGTCTTGGCATCTTGTGCTTTGTAGGTCACCCACAGACCACTGGCTACATGCTGGACAAAGCAGACAGAATCTCCGTACTTGATTTCTGGAACGCCCATGCCTTCTATATCTCTCTTGTGACTGGAATCCAGTTTCTCCTTGATTTCCTATTTCACCAAAAATGAAAAGACACAAACATAGGCAAGTCTGATGAAACTGAAATGTAATATATAAAATAGATCACTCGTGCTGACTTTGTAAGCCAGGGAACTGATTAACACAATAATCATGATGTGTCTGTCCAAGCTAGGATTTCAGAAAGGCCGTTAATTGTAAAATCAATGGATTTCTGGCTACTTTAGTGATTATTAATTTATGTCCATGGGAAAAGGAGACAGCTGGTAGGTCTCTCATTGGTTCTGATTTAATATAATTCTCCATTATAGTTTCTAAATTTTCTCCTCCTGACTTCTTCTTGTAATTAACTCTTCATTTGTCAATTAACTTATTTTCAGTAAGTTTTGTATCTTCCATAATTTTAATGGCTATCTTATATAAATTCTTTAGGGACTTTAAATACATCCTCAAAAATATCCTCTATAGAAGTCAGCAGAGGAAGCAGGCCCCCGGAGCAGGTCGGGGGCTGCTGGGCTAATGCACAATTGTACGTCCACCTTTTACAGCTTCCTCGGTTGTGTGTTGCAGTCATGGGCTTCGTTCTTCCATTGATATTTTTTTCACTAAACTTATTATCCAGGGTGAGAAAAGGGCGTCACTGTGCACTAGGTGTATCCTTGGTAAGGACCTGAGATGCCTGTCACAGAATGAGTCAGGAAGTGAACCTGTGGATGGTACCTCTGACCCTTGTCATCACTCAGGGCCTGCATGGTTCTACTCTACTTCCATTGCTTCTTTGCTCCTGTGTTAAACTGCTCATTTGTGAAAGCCATGAGCTAGGAAGCATTTTTTTTGACGGAATAAAAAAATGTAGTGTGCTGTTCCCTTTGCTTGTGGCAACTCTACTCCCACTCTTAATGACAGAGCAAGAGCAGCATGTGTGCCGAGCTCTACCCTGGGCAAGGCAGGGCTCTAACTTGTTTATACACATTAACTCTTCATAGCAGCCTCTGGTGCAGCTACAAATATTATCCCATTTTGTTACAGAGCAGAAAATAAAGGTACATGAGTTACCCAAGGTCACTCAATAAGGAGTGAAAGAGCCAAGATTTAAACCTGAAGGCCAGCTCCAGAGACCGTGCTCTTTCACTGCTCTGAACTCCCACAGACCCTTCCGCCCACTGACCAGTGCCACCTTCAGAGTCTCTCCACCTGTATTTCCCTAACACAGTCTCATTCCTCTACTGAACAGTTAAAGGAATGTGCAACTCTAACCCTGAATGTGCTTGTTTACATGACACTTTTCATTTTCCAAGCCATGAAATAATCTAGGGAATGGCCCAGATTTAAGTTAATTTTGGATTCCTAGTCCAGAGAATACAGCACCTATCAATTATTTAATAAACACATATTAAAGGAATAAATATATATGTATATATATGTATTTTTCCTTTCAAATGTTTTCATTTCAGCTCTTATTCCTTTTTCTTCAAACCTTCATAGGAGTAAAACTAGTTATTTTTCATATATTTATAGGATCATTTTAAGCAATGAAACAAGAAACACTTCATAAGAAATTCTTATTTTTAATGTATATTGAAATATTGGTGGATTGTTAAATATGTCTTCTTCCTCTAAAATGAACATTTCCAAAGGGACTTATTTCTGATTTTATTTTAAGAAGTCAATGGGAAAATAAAACTTGACATACTAGGATTTCCTTATAGGCAACTGGTCAAGAGTGCATTTATTCCAAAAAACAATGAATACTTGATTTTCACTTCAGAAATATCCATAATTCTGTAAGCACTCAGGCCAGTAACAAACTTAAGTATGTCAAAAGTTTCATCTCCAGCCTGTTCTGTAACCACAGGCGGTGCAGCAAAACAAAAATAACACGATAGATAAATGCAAATACCTACACTGAACACAGAGTTCAAAGTTAAAATACTGTATGCTCCCAAATTATCAATAATCACAGTCATTTATTTTTTCACTTGTATAAATATGACTTTGCTAAAGGAAAAAAACTGTAGGATTTATTTTTCTAGAGTCTCTGAAATAAATGGATCACTTTGTTTATAGAATGAAGTGTCTCTATGCCTGATGTTATAAAATAGCATCACTTCTCAAAATTCTATGACAGTCACTGCAGTGGCTGCTTTTCATTTAAAACAGGAGCAACGACAACAAATCTAAAACACAGAGACAAAACAACACTAAAGCCAACTTAACCCAAACCTAAGCCACAACGATGATATATGGTTAAGCAAATGAGAGGTGGTCCATGATAGAGATAAGCCTGGCTCAGCTGATGGCAGGTTGGTGATCTCCCTCTGACTTCAGCATGAACCAATGTCCCCCTCTTCATTTTCACTTAAATATGGCCCCAGATGTACTCACTCTACTCCTGGAAATGGAACCTTCCCAAGGGATAGGGCTAATCCAATCAACCCCTTTCCATAACTTCCAAGTTCCTACAGAACACAGTTCTCATTTCTAACTTCTTATATACCATTTGTTTTATTCAAATTGGACCATATTGTTTTGATATATCAAGTGTCCCTTCCTATGGGTGTTTACTGACATGATACTTTTTTCTTGGAACTCCCCTGCCTCATCTCTGCATATTTACATCTTATCCATCCAACCTTTCCAGGGTTACCTTTGGATTTTCTCTGATCTTATTGAACTTGGCTTCAACTCCTTCAAGGCTCTTCACCATCTTCGACAATATGAGCCCTGTGCTGGTCCACTTCTTGTCCCCTGATGGGCTGAAAACTCTCCAAGAGCAAGACTGGGATTTGCTCATCTCTGTATTCCACACAATACTCTCCTTAAAATAGGTTGCAAATAATTTGTTTTTGTTTTCTTGGTCTGTGGGCATCAATTTGTCTGCTTATCTGCACAACCTTCCTTGTTAGATAATGAGCTCATTTCAAGAAGGAACAGGTTACTTGTCCTAATATATGTGGAAGGGCAATTGTAACCATCATCCCCATCTTCACTGAGAGCTTACTAAGGAACTGCTGGTGACCACATCATGATTATCTCATAAATACTTGGTTCAAAGTGATTAAGTTGCTGCTCTCCATATTTATTTAAGTTTTTTAGGACAAGGAAGGGAACTGGAATGAGTGTCTAGTGCCTACTTTGAGTGACATCTTTTGTTAAGCCCTTCACAATGACATCATCATGTGAATTTACTAAGGACCCACAAATGACATATGTGTTATAAGTGACACTTTAAGAACACTTTCTAAACCTTTCAATGGCCCAATTGTTTTCATTTCTCCTCCTTTATCGATGATAAAACTGAGAATTGCAGAGTTTGAGCATTTTCTAGTAAGGAGTGAAACAATCCTAAATTAAGTATAAATCCAAGCCCACTTGTCAGTTGAACATAATTTTGTAATGGTTAACATTATCATAGTTACATATGAACTGTGTTAAGATCTTAGTTGTTTGAAGGCTATGATAAAGAAATTGAAAATATGTTATTACTTTATGAAAAATGACTCTGATTAAAAAAAATCTTCACTTAACTCTATGTTTATTGATTTTTATAGAGAGTTAAGTAGGAAGGGGAGAGAAAGAGAGAAACATCAATTTGTTTTCTTTCATACATGCCCCAACCAGATTGAACCTGCAGCCTAGATAAGTACCCTGACCAGGGATTGAGCCCTGCAACCTTTTGGTGGATGGGACGATGCTCCAACCAACCACCTGGCCAGGGTGGTCCTGGGTTTATATAAACTTTAGGAGTTATACATAAAAACTCCTAATGACAATAAGGTTATGTGGTTTATATTCAAGGAAAAATAGGCATTTGGGAGAGAGAGCAACTCATACTGCCTGAGCAGTTAGGGATGATTCTATTCAGGATTGACACTTGATGTGAGCTCAGCCAGGAGAGTGAGGAAAGGAGGGGAATATGGAAGGAGATGGCATTCTAGGAGATGGAGAATCATAAAGTGAGGGAAGGAAAGTGTGGAAGCCCTGAAAGGGACTGGAACAGGACTCAACTTCATCCTATAGGTTCATGTTTTTCAATGTTGACAAACTCTCTGTAGGAAAAGAGGACCTGGACAAGTGAGGTATCTTTTATGAGGCAAAGGGAACATTGGGATAATATAATATGGAGTCTATGAGTCTACAGCGAAAAGCAAACAACAGAAAAACCAAAACAACCTGTTGAGCTCTGTTGAACACAGCGTTAAATTTCCTCTTCATAGCCCTGGCTGGTGTAGCTCACTCAGTGGACTGAGCGTGGGCCTGCAGACCAAAGGATTGAGGTTCGATTCCCAGTCAGGGCACATGCCTAGGTTGCAGGCCAGTTCCCAGCAGGGGACACATGAGAGGTAACCACACATTAATATTTCTCTCCCTCTCTCCTTCCCTTACCCTCTAAAGATAAATAAATAAAATCTTAAAAATTTTTTTCTATTCATAGAATTGTTTGGAACATCCATTTGGAAAAGCCGGTGTGGGTAATAATAAAATCTACTGAAATTTTTCAGCAGGGGGATTAACACAAGGGTTGCATTTTAGAATAATTGTTCCAGCAGCAGTGTGAATGATGGATTAAAAAGAAACAAGGCTATAGACAAGCAAGTTGTCAGCTATGGCATTAGCATATAGTGTGATATCTTGAACAAGATCCTAATCTTGTTTAATCAATCCTAATCAATCCTAATTCATGGTTATTAATCAGAGTTAAATTTGTTGTTATTTGACACAAGTAAACCATCTATGTCCAAAAAGGATAGCAAAGTTCTTTTCTAACAGACTGTAAGCATGTTTCAGAAGAAGGATAGATATGGGAAGGTGGGCCTCATCCATGGATGCTGGAGCAAGCCATCGAGAAAGTGCTGGTTAGCCCACTCCTTCCCTAGGTGTCTCTGGAGAAACCTGAGAAATCACCTTTGGGTTCATTTCCCTACCAATACAGCCCCCCTCTGAATTTCTGACCCTGAATATGAAGTCTTAAAATGGCCTTAAAAGGACACTGCTGGAGCCTGGCTGGCTGCAAAGCCTCTGCTGGGCAGCTGACAAGGGCGGGCCACCACCATTTACAGCATGCAGGGGGGTGGCTTTGTCGGCCTCCTTAGGGAAGGTGCACCCACCGCCTGAGCAGAAGGCACCGTACTGGACTCTTCCCTCCATCCCTGTTAATTAATCCCTCCTGTCACCTTCAGGACAAGGAAAAAAACTCCCAGGTCACGTTCCCAGTCTCCTCAAATTCTCACAACACTTCCAGACATAGTTAATTACCCCCAATTTTTTTTTAACAAGAAAGGACATTACTGCTGAACAGCAAATGGCAGAGTGAAAATTCAAAGCCAGGTTTCTCCTACTTCAAAGCCTGTGGTTTTCCTTGACTGCTTATTTGGTCAACTTTAAGCAATAACAACTTGAGAAAGTAATTCAAATTTTAAAAATTCTTTGTAGACTTATTTAAAGTAAAACTTCAGGAAATGGTGTAGTCTGTAGATGTTTGAATCTTAAGGTAAATTTTCTCCTCTCCCCCTCCCTCCTTTGTCCCATACCCTTGCTTTCCCCTGCTGATAACCTGGTGAGGAAATGGAGTGTGCCAGGAGCCTGGCACAAAGGGCACTACTTCAGCACAATCTTGTCAGAGAGGGATGCGCCATGAGCCCAGCTGCCGCTGGCTGTGGGCCACTGAGGTAAAGGGCCCGTGCGGATCCAGTCTGCAGGGATGCTTTGCACACCCAGCAGAGAGTGGTGGGCAGCTTTCAAAAGGCAGGTAGGGGAGTTGCATTTGGCCAAGAACACAGTGCTTGGTACATAGTAGATATTTGATAAATGCTGACTAAATAAAATTTCATGTCTTTATACACTGAGGAAAAATTTCCTTTAATGGAGAACAGTTATAGCTCTATGCCCTTGTGCAATAAAACAGGCAAAATTTGAGATTCTATCTCAATCATTTATTCAAGACCTGTGGCAGAATCTTTAAGTACAGCTATAAAATAAATGGTTAGATGTCATAAGGCTTGCTTGAATATTAATTTACCCTTCTTTAAAGTGAATTTAGTGTTGTAAACTGATGCTGAGACATGACATCTAATAGACAGTATTGCCATGCCAGAGTAAATAGCAAATCACATTATCTGACAATCCTTGGGGAATGGCCTTGCAATGTCAAGACCACAGAAAGATGATGTAAAATCAAATTCATAGAAATGTGACTTAGATGTTCAAAATAAATCTCTCTCCTTGAATGTTTATAGGAAGAGTGTTGTGACCCCAAAATAATTACACCATGATAAAAGAATACTTCCATGAAGGTGACAGGGATTAAAATATAATGGATTTCACTCAGTATTTTAGTATGTAATCATGTGTGTATCCTTCAGCAAGTAATTTTCAAACATATTACATGCTACACTCTGTGCTGGGTGCTGAGGTTTGAACAAAGGGAAAGGCAAACATGGTCCTTGTTGTCCAGGGGCTCCTGGCCAAGCTGGTGATGGCTGTAACGCAATCATGAATAGGGCCTACTGAAGAACAATGGAAGAGCTTTCCTCTTGTAGGAGTCACTTGACACTCATATGGAAGGGTGAGTTCCCTAATGAAGGTGTATGGAGAGGTAAAAGGCGTTTTTGACATAGGTTCTGTGGTGAGAAAAAAAAATTGCATGTTTGAAGACTGCCAATATTTAGTATGCTAGAACTCAAGACAACGTGAGAGTAGCAATAGATATGATGGACGAGCAGGCAGGGGTCAGATCTTAATGTTTATGGCAGACTATAATGAGGTGAACTTGATAAAGATCGAGATCTCATACAGAGTAGATGAGGGTCAAGGCCAGATGTAGGTGACCTGGAGACCATGCTCTATCTTGTACTGCACCCCTTCCAGATTACAGGAATAAAGTGTGATGCTGCAGTTTGGAGGCACCAGTGCATCCCACACCTCTGGTCTGATTTGGATCATCTTGCTGATGGACAGGGGAAAACACTTTGACCAAAATCACTCTCTGCTGATTATTCTACACTTTTCACACAGCTTGCTTAGAGACCTCAGTTCCATTCCATCAGAGCCAGGCCACACCAATGACTGTAGCAGCTGCTTGGCCTTGATCACTTTCTGTTAAGGCTCAGTCACCCCCCTGTTCAAGATTCATGGGGGGACCTGACATCTTCCTTGTATGGGCAGCTTGCTAAGGATGTTAACACACACTTGCAGCTGTTGCAAGGACCTCACTTTAGTAGTCATAGCTGTTACAGGCTAATGCAACCTGACAGGAAACATGAAGTGGGAATCCCATTGTTGCGAAATGACTCCCATCCCAGAGTCTTCCCTGAACATATGAGTCCAACAGGCTCCTCTAGTAGTTTCTTTTCTGCCTTTTAGATTCTCCAGCATATAGAGAGGATCAGAAAAATATCTCACCCAACCCCATTAAATAAAGACAAGAATGCACATTATCTCTTCCTTTCTGCCTGTCCACTGAGTGACCCCAACCCCTGCGTCACCACCCAGAACCTGAAGCGCTATGTCATTGTCTGCCACTTGCTCTATCCTGTAACACCTGGAACAGGAAAGAATTGGCTAGATGGGTCAGTGCCCTCACATCATTGAAAAATAGAGCCACATCCTGGCTGGAACAGCTCAGTGGGTTGAGTGTGGGCCTGCTAACCAAAGGGTCACTGGTTCAATTCCTAGTCAAGGTACATGCCTGGTTGTGGGTCAGATCCCTAGTAGGGGGCAGGTAAAAGGCAACCACACATTGATGTTTCTTTCCCTCTCTTTCTCCTTCCCTCTAAAAGTAAATAAATTAAAAATCTTTTAAAAGCCACAATTTCCTTTGGATGGGGACTATCACTATTCCCCAGTGAGCAGAAACATTCTAGAGAGCCCACTTTCAGAAGAGAGCCTGCACTATGTGATGCAAGAACACATTTACTTAAGAGGAAGCTAGAGGCCCAGAGAAACTGAGGCATCTTTAGTGCTCTTCCCCAAGAGCTCTTTGGACTATGCATGGCAGAACTGTGTGCTCCCTACATGTTCTCTATTTTTGTGTAGCTTTATAGTTCAGATGCCAAATGCCCTGCTCCCACAAGTCAGTCCCAAGAAGGCCCAGTCTTCTGTGGGCATGCAGCCCTATCTTGACTTGCCACAGAGCCTAGGCCATTTTAATTTCAGTTCCTTTAAAATTGGAATGAAGGTAGCTAGGCTGAATACTGCTGCACTGAGAGTTATGTAAAACCTCTAACATAGGAACTTCAATACAACACAACCACATTGCCAAGTGCACAGGACAATGTGACTCCTGGGTGACTTTTATACCCAGCTCTAATATGCTGGCAGCCCCATGGCACCTCAGTGACATTCAGCTATCAGCTGCTCCTCTCCATGTGTATGTAAACAGAGGGACTTGGGATAGCAGGCAATGAGCCTTTTGAGGGTAAAATGGGACCACAGGACAGAAATGGTGCCAAAAGGAAGGAATGTTACGAGGACTGTCTCTAGTGCTCTGAATTTTTCTGGACTCCCCAAGAGACCAAGGTGTAGCACTGAGCCATGCTCCACAGGCTGAGCCACAATAGGAGTAGAAAGGAAGAGTCCCCTTGGAGCAGGAGCTTGTCAGCTCCTTGGAAGGCTACTGGATTCATCTGGTGTCATAAAAGGAGCCTCTTTCTGAAATGGTAAAGACCTCATTGTCAGCACCTCTAGAGTGGGCTAAGGAGACTGGGGTAGAGCGTTCAAACAAGAAAAGAGCCAAGCCACCATTCTTAGAAAGGTTTTTACCTGGGCATTAGCCATGCCGAGTCATTTCTTGTTTTCCATCCATCACCCTTTATCCACTCTTACCCCTGACACCCCAGGTCCAAGTTGTCTCTTAGGGAAGAATGTGATCTTCTTTGTCTCTGCTCTTAGGATTTTTCTAGTTCTTTGTTTCACTGATTTTTATAGCAAATTGCACTGCCCCAAACCACTTCCTGGAAGCCAAAATGTTTTATTACACAGATATAAATTTGACTTTAAAATCTTTCATGTGCTAGGAATCGTAAAAAAAAAGTGAGAGTAGCATGAAAGGGATGTGCTCAGAAAACCAGAATGAAGTCCAGGAACCAACAAACCATGGAAAGAAAAACAGAACATGAAGGTGATGTCTGGGGGGAATTTAGGTGTTTGAAATATGGTAAGAAAAAAGCCTAACTCTGACGCAGAGCAATTTTGGGGAGGAAAACCTATATGCTAAGGAGATTTGCTGCCTAAAAAGACTATAGCACTATAGAAAGGGGCAAAGTGGAGTGTGAAGCCCCTGCTCACAAAAGCTGCTGAAAGACCACCCTCCTCTGATTCATTAAGAAACAGAGCTGCCCTGTAGAAAACTGGGCTGTCAGCTTCAAGCTGAGTCCTACACAAACAGAACCATCAACAAAACTTTACTGAAATCGTGTTGAGAACACGAATCGGAATCTATTTTGGGAAAAGAGCCATGAAGAATGGAACCAGAGATGAAGCTCCCCAAGGAGATGTTGAGCTGTCTTTTTATGAGGAGCAGACTCCCTGATAACCCTGAAGACATCTGTGCAGAGCCTTTCTTATGCCTGGATAATTTTTCCAGAGAAATCATAAAGCAACAGGGCAACCAACTGTCTATCAGAAGTTAGCTCAGATGAGATTAGGCATGTATAAGTCGTGGTACCATAAAAATCCTAGTGGAAAACATAGGCAGTAAAATTTCCGACATCCCACATAGCAATATTTTTGCCTATATGTCTCTCTAGGGCAAGGGAAATAAAGGAAGAAACAAACAAATGGGACTACATCGAGTTAAAAAGCTTCTGCACAGCTAAAGAAACCAATATGAAAATGAAAAGGGAGCTAAACATATGGGAAAACATATTTTGCCACTGATATATTGGACAAGGGTCTAATCTCCAAAATATATAAAGGACTCATATGACTCAAGAGCAAGAAGACAAGCAATCCAATTAAAAATGGGCAAAGGACTTGAACAGACACTTCTCCAAGGAGGACATACAGAGGGCCCATAGACATATGAAAAGATGCTCAACATCACTAGCCAGCAGAGAGATGCAAGTTAAAACTGCAATGAGATACCACCTCACACCTGTCAGAATGGTCATCATTAATAAATCAACACAACAAGTGCTGGTGAAGATGTGGAAAAAAGGGAACCCTAGTGTACTGTTGGTGGGATTGCAGACTGGTGCAGCCACTATGGAAATAGTATGGAATTTGCTCAAAAAATTAAAAATGAAACTGGTTTTTGACTCAGAAATTCCACTGCTGGTAATATATTCTAAGAATTCCAAAATACCAGTTCAAAAGAACTTATGTACCTCTATGTTCAGAACAGCACTATTTACAATAGCCAAGACTGGGAAACAGTCTAAGTGTCAATAATAGATGAGTATATTAAAAAATTCACTGTATAAATGTACAACACATTTGTGAAATACTACACAGCAGGAAAAAAGAAGGAACTCCTACCTTTCATGACAGCATGGATGGAACTGGAGACTATTATGGTGAGTGAAATAAGCCAGTCAGTGAAAGACAAATACCCTATGATCTCACTTATAAGAGGATTTGAATGAACATAATAATGTAATGTGCAAAATAGAACCAGAGGCATGAAATCATGGAATATATTGATAGCTATAAGAGGGGAAGAGGGAGATGGGGACTGTTTGAAAGAAGGTGAAGGGATTTGTCAAAGAACATATAGAATGACCCATGGACACAGACAATGGTGTGCAAAATGATTATGGAAGTTGGGAGAGGACTGGCTGAAAGGGGATGAAGCTGGGGGTGGGGGAATTGGGACAACTATAATAGCATAAACAATGAGAAAAAGTTAGCTCAGCCTGCAATTCTGACCATCCAATAAGATGCAGCTCTGAGTTGTGAGGAGTCAACACCTGGCTGAGCACTGAAGATAGAAGTTAAAAAACAGTTGTCTAAATACATGTCAAATGGCAAAGCTGCACATTTGGGGTTAATCTAACAAATACAAGATCCACTCTTAATGAGGTAGGGGATAAATAGGCAAGAAATAAGAGATCTGGAGAGAAGAGATGACCTGGGAAAAAGATGAGGAAGGTACAAGTAACTCTGTATAATAGAAAAAATGGTGAGAAGATGTCATGTCCAGAAATATGTCTTCTCTGAATCTGAAAGAAACCATTTCCTTGATTCAAACAAAGGTACCACTGAAATTATACCTCCGCATTACCATTTCTTTATAGGAATAAAGCATGTGACTTAAAAGTATTAGAAATAGTTAGAATTAAGTATTAAACATCAATAATTTCCATGAGCCTCTGAGCAACAATGTACATTCCTGTGATCCTTGTTTTCTCAGGTTCTTCACTCTGCTTTAAAATCTCTTTCTCGCCTAAGGTGTCAACTTTCATCTAAGATACACATTCCTCTATGAACTCACTTCAAGAGATACGGGAAGGAAGGGAGTATCATAGGTTTAACATCCAACTGCATCTTCTTCCAGCCTACTTTCCTTTCAGTCATAGGTCTACAAAAGGGTTTCAGAGTTTTTGCTCTAAGAACAAGGTCAAAGTCCACTTCATCAGACCTTACCTTCGATGCCCTGAAGGAGAAGGCTGTAGCCTTGGTGTCTGACTTTCCCCGGTCTTGCAGTATTAGGCCTTGGTCCTCTGTCAAGGCCAGGTAGTGGCCTGTGGTGAGATGTCGCAGTCGGAAAGCCTGGCCCCATCTGATGTTACTGCCACTCCAGCTGGGTAGATGAGATAGATGAGAAATTGCAGTTACAAAAAAATAAGTCCTTTTCAATATTTATTCTGTGCTTCCATACATATGCTAGCAGACTTACAATGTGGACACAGTTCATTACCTAAGAAACCAAGAACCAACCCTCTGGTTTGCTCTAGGATTTTCTGTCTCCCTAAAACTAAGCATGGTGCTCTCTTGTGATTGCCCTTAAGAACGCCAACAAGAAACATGATCCTGGGGGCAGGGCGATAGTCTACTTTCACTGGAAGGTCCAAGCTTCCCATTTTTCCTTCACTTGACTGAAGTATCTTAAGGCAAAATCAAGACAGAAAAAGGCATGGGAAGGTTGCCTTTTTAAGGGAAACTTGTTTCTGGGAAAGCAAAGCCTTTCCAAATGTGCCATATGAACTCAAACACTTTTCCATCACAAAAATCTAATCTTCAAGAGAAAGAAAATGTTTGTGCAGCCTATACTTGCCAGAAAGAGGGAGATAATAAATAAGCCTAATAAATAAATTAATATTGTGGTATATTGGAAGGCAATGCATTCTATGGGTGAAAAGTAAAACAGGATGAGATGCTTGAGATAAGATAAGAAAGATCCCATGTTGAATACCAATTTTATTATGGTCCTACATCAAAGCTTGGCATGCAACAAAAGTTACAGTAAGTGTCAGGGAGAAATTACTCACTGAATAATCTGTAATACATTTACCTTTTAAGTTAGAATGAAATATTTAAGAGATACAAGTGCCAAATTTTAAAGTAACTTTTCTCTATCCAACTCTTTGGAGCATTGGCAAATCCAAAGTACATTGTTAAAAGGCTTAAATTCTTCATGCTTTAAATGCTGGGGAAATAAACAACCATTACTAGAAGTCTATATATATATACTTGTTTTGACTTTTCATACAAGTCTATTAAGTAATAATCATAGGCCGATATCCTAAGAAACAGAGTATAACTTTTAACAGGGCTGGAAAAAAATGTAAAACTCTGAGCAGATAACAAGCAGGTGCTCCTTAAAAACAGTTTTCCTGAAACAAGCTGTCCCCAGAGCTCTGAGTAAAAAGTTGAATGTGTATATGTGTATGTATAAGAGAAGTTGTAATATCCTCTTCTGACTGCTAATGGGTTATTTTGAGAATCCTTCATGAGAGAGACTGTTACTTTGAACATATGTTCAGGGGGAGAGTGAGCAGAGAGAGCTAGAGAGAAAGTTGGAGAAGGAAAACCAAGATGGCCCTACTTGACCCTCCTCTCTTATCCCAAGCAGTTTAGCTCTAGCCTCACTTGCAGTCCCTCTCAGCAAAAATAAAGGTCCAGAGCTTAACTGGATCCCCTTTAGTAGTCTGATACTTAGAGACCATATGTTTTTGCTCAAGCATATAGATCCGGAGTCTCAGCCTCTTGTTCCTTCCATCCAGATCAGCACTGTTTCTACCAAGTTCTGGTAAATACCGTTTCTCCCCAGCTATGTTTCCAATGATGTTCTCGTCTTCCCTACCTCCTGTCATCATGACCACCACTCTGTCATTTAAAGATACTTCCCCCTGGAGCCAACAGAGCTACTGAGAAGAAGGAGACTTAATGTGGATTTTAGAGAATCTGTTTAAGAAAACAAATGGAAGAAGAGCGCTGTTGACATCCAGTGGTCATGACCGAGCTTGCCTTTTGTGACTCAGATGCTGCAAGGGCAGAGGGGCTGCCTGGCTTTATAATCAAAACAGAGGTCTTGGAAATCATGATTTGTGTGTGTGTGTGTCATTGTTCTTCTTTAAAAACAAAGTTATAGAAACTTCAAACTTAGCTATGGGCCAAGAACTTTTGAGGGTTTGCTGTGTGATACGGAACAAATGAAATAGTATTTAATTTCTCTTCTCGGAAATTAAGAGAAAGGACTGTACCAGAAAAAAAAAGCAATCTCGAGGAGAGCACCACCCTAACCCTCCATTACCTAATCCGAAGGGGTTCCACTCTCCACAGAGATCTGGCTCGTGTCCCAGCTCCCCCAGCTTCATAGAATATCCTCCTGTGAGCAGAGTTGGAGATTAGTTCCTGACACTGACCAGCACCGGACGGGGGGCCAGCTCCCTGTGGAGGCGACACTTTTTCTGAGTCAGCAAAACACGAGTCAAAGGGAGGGCATACATTCTTTCAAATTGGTGTTTCTGTGTTCTTAGGATATATTCCCAGAAGTGGGATCACTGGGTCAAGAGGCAGTTCTGTACTTCATTTTTTGAGGAAATTCTGTACTGTTTTCCACAGTGGCTGCACCCATCTGCATTCCCACCAACAGTGCACAAGGGTCCCCTCAATAAATGTAATTTAGAAAAATAAAGTAACTTGAAAAAAAAGTCAGAGAGGCACACTTTCTCAGTCTCTCTCTTATGAGGAGAAAAAGTGCTAACGGTGAGGGAATTGCTTGCCATATATGTATCTTGGCCACTCACGAACCATCTATCAGGTGTACAACGAAAAGGATCTTCTCCATTTCCACATCAGGAGTCAAAACAGCCAGTCACATGATCAGACTAAATACCAAATGCTCCGGTCCTTTCAGATTAAGTGCTTTAATGTTTTACAACTTTTAAAATGCATTTGCACTTTAAAAACATATACATAGTATGGTGGGAATTCATTTCTACTGTTCTAGGATGCTCAGAACAAAACTTTATGCTCTGTGGCTACAGTGCTCATGGTTTTATTACTGTGCTTTTGTCTCCTTTCCTGAAATAAGAGAAGCTTTTAATGTGTTTAATAAAATGTTTATTTTGGAATAATTTTAGATTTACGAAAAAGTTGTAAAAATAGTATGGAAGGTTTGTGTATAGTCTCAGTTGCTTCCCCCAATGGTATCATCTGACATGACAATGGTACTGTGTCAGTCCTAAGGAACCGGCATTGGCACCCCATTAGCAGCTAAACTCAAGACTTCATTGGGATTTCACCAGTTTCTCCATTAATTTTTTTCCTGTTCCAGGATGTGATCCAAGACACCACATGCATTTAGCTGTCATGTCGCCCATTTCCTCTAGTGTGTTACAACTTCTTAGTCTTTCCTTGTTTTTCATGACTTTGGAGGTTTTGAGGAGTACTGGTCAGGTATTCTGTAACGTCCCGCGATGTGGGTCTGCCTGATGGCTATTTGATGATTAGCAAAGCCTGTTTCTAATCTATATAATTGGAGTCGACCTGCTTAAATGACAGATTAAGGGGAATTAAATGAGCTATTCCAGTTGTCCCTGGCTTACTTGGTCTGCTAAACCCAGACACATTTTAAGAATCTCATGACCTTAGGTTAAGACTGATCATTTAGCTGCATTTAAATTCACCATAGAGGATCTGTATATAGTACATCACAATTGAATCACTCAAGCCCCTGAAAAAATTTTATCTAGGTTTTTGAGACAATGGGTAATCAATAGAGGTGAAGAAGAAATGTCTAATTATTTTTACCCTAAAATAGTCATATAATTATGAGATAGTTAAAATATGGAGCCTGGGAGTCAGGCAAACCTAAGTTTGAGTCTGTTAGCTGTGTGACCTTAATCGAGTCCTTTTGACTCCGTGCATCAGTTTTCTCATTGGGAAAGTCTAATTAGGGGACTTAAATCATAGAATGGCTGCGAGGGTTTAATGTGTTTTGTTGTAATCAATGTGACAGAATATGCTCCCAGACACACAAAATATTATGTATTGTGGATTAATCCCAATTTTGTTTAAATATAGATGTTTATAAACATGGAGAGAAAAATGCAGTTAATGGTACAGAAATACCATGAAAAATTATATTAACAGTGGTTACTTCTGTGTGGTAGGATGACTGAAGACATTTTAAATCTTCTTCAAATGTACACATTATCAGCAAACATGTAATAAATAATAGGAAAGAAATCTTACATTACTTTATTGCTTTGACACCCCAGGTGTCTGTGTACCAGGCCTAGCATAGTAATAATACAGCACTAGCTTCCTGGCCACACAAGAAAATATGTTGAAGTTTTCACTAATGCTTCTCTCTCCTCACTGAAGGCTGGAGGGATCTCTGAGGAGGAGAGGGTGGAGCAGCTCACCCTAGGTTGCACAATTAGAGAACCCTCTCCCTCTGACATCTAAAGAATTCTGGAAGGTTAGTCCTACCCACCTAGGCAATGCTCGAAGCTTGTTCCATTTATTCTCTCAAGGTTACAGAGGTTGAAACAACACGTTCCCACTCTCTAAAACAATTACTCAAGGAGAGGAGTAGAGTGGGTGATGAGCTGAGGTGCCTTTGAAAGCTTGGCTCACAGCTTAGCCCTGACTTCAATAGCTAAGTGACTTACTCCAGAGTGCTTGACAAGCCAGAGGTACAGACAAGGATCAGAGCTCAGAAAGCTGGATCGATTTTGGGTTTGCACCCTGGGACAGTTGGCCTCCCTACCTAGCTTCACCACTCTCAGGCTGTAGAGGGAAGAGAAATGATTTCCACCTGAAAAACAAGCCTATTAAGTGGAATCACTTACATGGTTTATTTTTTAGTGTGTTCTCTATTCCCTATTTGCGCTCTCCCAGATTCCAGTATTCCTGGCCATCCTGGCCAGTTCTGAGAATTTACCTGTTGACATAAGACAGCCATGAGGCTTGCCACTCACCTTACTGAGACAGCAAATAATGACAAGGCATCCTGCTTTAATTAAGAGACCAGCTGACACAAAAATTCTGGTTCCAGTATAAGAAAGAGATAGTCACTCACCCCAGTCTCAACCCCTTCACACTTCCTTACTGAGGAATGAATGTAAGCATTCTCATCTTTACCTGTGAATTTCTTTTTAAAAAAACCCAAGTTAGATCCTGAGGAATCCTCAGCCCAGGGAAGGCGACCTTCACTCTCATCTCAGTGATGGCGCACTTACCTGCTTTGGGACCTTTCCATCTGTTTCATCCTCTCCAGCACTTCCTTTCAAATACCTGTGCAGCCTTTCCTTCTAGTTAGGATCTTGTTGAACCACCTGACTAAAGTGTCCACCAAATGGCACGGCTCTCCAAGCAGTGTCGTTTCTGCACAGGCTGCTTCTAATATGGCTCTACATTTAATGACAGGTATGTGGTGGAGGTGATGGTGGGGAAGCCATGTACGAGGTTAGTGTTTCATTTTTCTCACATTCCTATCCTTAAAAGAAGAACAGGACTGAAAAGAAAGAACTAGTGAGTTCTGATGGATTCCATCTTAGGTGTAACTCTGGAAAGCTCATCCACAAAACTTCGGGTATTTATCTACCTGCAAACTTCTGATGTAGCAGAATAAAATATTAAGAGAGACAGTACACAGGCAATTGCAAAATTTGCTGTTTAAAGGGAATGAAAATTGCAAGTGAGCAGGACCACATGACATTATCTAGAATTCTAAGGGAATTCAAGATAATGAATTCTTCTATCTTCAATTCTAAGGGAAATCAAGTGTGCCTCACCAATGGACCAGTGCCAAGGAGGTGGTCATTGAATTAATCGGGCATTTGCCATAGGTCTGTGCTTCATGTATCCTAGACTCTGCTCTGGTTCCCATGGCACATCTGGTTTCCATGGAGGGATATTCAGAGGACAGAACAAGCAGGAAGACAATCAGAACAAGAAGGAATACATATTGCCAATAAGATACACAATAGTATGTTCCAGCTCATTGCTCCTGGGGGGTCCTTGCATACATCAAACAAGGAACGAGCCCTGGATGGACACAGTCTGCAGCTCTGGCTCTTAGGCTCCCATCTAAGATCACTCGGTGTGTGTCTCTGGGGTAGGAACCTGCCCTAGATGATTTCTAAAGTTGTGTGGATGTGGCTCCATGTTTATAAAAGAGTAAAAGAGACACTTGACAAGATTCCCTTAGGCATGATGCAAAAACAAAGAATGTTTTACTTCCAGGATATTGGGCTCAGTGCTGTTCCAAATTCAGTCTAAAGCACCCCTCAGTATGAATTTAAGACCTGTATTAATATCTTCCCTCTTTGGTTTTAAACGTCTGAAAAACACTCATTGATGGGTCAACTAGAGGAGAAGAAAAAGCACCACTGTCAACAGCATCCTCTAAATGTAGCTCTTGGCACCATCCCCTGCTAAATCCAGTTCTGGCTGGATATTGACACTCGGTTCCTCCAATCCTGTTTGGTAATAAGCAAAAGAAAATCACCAAACTCCACCTTAATTACTTAGCTCATGAAAGAAGAATAATAGTGATGATCTGCTTGTGAAGAGCCTGGTGGATAATTTATGTAAGTGCACAGACCCATTAGAGTCATTAGCTTGATTTCTATTACTGAAGAGAGTGATTAATGCTACCAGAAACTCCTTAGAGACAGGAGCAACCAAAGAAAATAAAGGATTGGGAAGCATTATAATCTGCTTGTCAAAGAAGCAGTATGTGTATATATGAGGACTGTCTGTAAAAAGTCCAGCCACTGTTAATATAATGAAAATGGTTTGTACAACATTGATGTAACCTGGTAGTCAAGGAGAGTGGACTGGAATGCACATGTGTGAACAATGATGACTTCACTGTACTAGTCAGTGGGGGTGGTAGATGCCATTGAGTGAGCATATGTACTGTGTGGTCGCTGTATTCAAAATGACTGAGCAAGTAGACCAATAAATCTGCATCAGATTTTGTGTTAAGCTTGAACATTCCTCTGCAGAAAACTATTTGGATGATTTGGAAGGCCGCAGATATGGGCAACTGGTGAATGGCAGCTTCATCACAACAATGCACCCACTTGTGCATCATGTCTTGTGCAGAGTTTCTTTGTGAAACATCAAATCACTCAGGTGACTCAGTCCCTCTACATCCCAGGTTTGGTGCCCTGTGACTTCTAGCTTTTCCCCAAACTAAAATCATCTTGAAAGGAAAGAGATTTCAGACTGTCGATGAGATTCAGAAAAACATGATGGGGTAGCTGATGGTGACTGGGAGAACTGTGTGAGGTCCCTAGGTGTCTACTTTGAAGAGGACTGAGGTGTCATTGTCCTATGTACAATGTTTCTTGTATTTTGTATCTTCTTGAATAAATAAATAAATAAATAAATAAATCTATTTTTCATAGTGCATGGCTAGATACTTCTGGAAAGACCTTGTATATACCTGTAAGTCAAATCTAGTGTCTGTCATCCCTATTTACAAATCACAACACAAGGCCATAGTGGGGTTTGCTATTGACCACCAGTTACAGAATTCATCTGTGACCACATCCAAGTGCAAGCTCTTCAGTGTGCGTCATCTGAGACTGGAGACAGGTAGGAGAAGGAGGAAGAAATCAGCTTACCTGTGCTGGGAGTCATTCTGATCTGTAGATGGTATTGTCAAACACTCATCATGACCATGGAAAAGACGTACTACATGCCCTCCAAGTAGGTATCCTAGAAGACAGTTATAGTCTACCATGAACTGATGACAAGTTTAATAAAGAGAATATCATGTTTAGAAGGATAAATTTGTGCAGGTCTGTGTCAGTTATGAAAAACACCAAGACAGAAGCATTTCAGAAACTACAGATTCCATGACTTCAGGCCTCAGGCAGAAAAGACAAGAATGTCAAAACAATTCTAACACTGAAAGTTAAATAGGTTTCAGGGATGAGCAAGTCCAGCATCAAAAAATAAGGTGAAAATGGTGTCAATTGATAGCATTAAGAACCAAAAAGAAAATAAGTTGTTACTGTTAAGAAGATAAAGATTTTCCAACTGCTTGTGAGGTAAAGACATTTGACACCAAATTCCTGGGTGAGCTCTTAGATCTGTGTGTGTTTTGTGGCAAAACCCAAATCGGACTGTGGTCATGGGAAAGAAAGAAGGTGCTAGGAAGGGGGCTAGCAAACTGCGATTAAACACTGTCTTAGGAGAAGCTAGCTTCTGAGAGTGCATTTAGCAAACACAGATCAAAACTGGGCACTGATCCTATTGCTTTGAGGGGAAGCAGAATGATATTCCAGTATTCCTGAGTTGACAAACATAGATGCCACTATCAATAAGCTCTTAGCTTTTAGGACAAGAAAAGGAATCTGAATAGCTAAGGAGTTCAGAGATGGATAGGAAACAGTAAGATTCAAGCACTTGATGACCAATCCATTTTCAAATAAATTCCTAGCCTTAATTCTAAGCATGCAGTAGCAGAAGAGGAGCTGCAGT
Source organism: Artibeus jamaicensis (assembly GCF_021234435.1). NCBI lineage: Eukaryota > Metazoa > Chordata > Mammalia > Chiroptera > Phyllostomidae > Artibeus > Artibeus jamaicensis. The sequence continues at coordinate 878,926 of NW_026521221.1, forward strand.
CTGAGCTTTACCTTGCACAGAGAAGTGGACATTTTAGAAAAGATTTTAAAATTTATTTTTAGAGAGAGGGGAAGGGAGGGAGAAAGAGAGGGAGAGAAACATCAGCATGTGGTTGCCTCTTGCACACCCCCCACAGGGGACCTTGCCCACAACCCAGGCCTGTGCCCTGACTAGGAATTGAACTGGTGACCCTTTGGTTCAAAGGCCAGCACTCAATTCACTGAGCCACACCAGCCAGGACAGAAGTGGGTATTTTTTATCCTACTGAATTAAAAAAATCCTCCAGGCTAGTCTATTCTCAGGAGACATAACGGACTTAATATGCTCAATGTTTATATTAGGATTATTTTTTAATCACATAATTAGATCACTTTAGGGGCTGTCAAACTCTTTGGGTGTTGGACGAAATCAGCAGGAATGAGAATCATGCCAGAAGAGAAAAGTGTTACTAGTGGATCTTGGGCAGCGGCAGTCTGGTATCCTCCTCCGTTTTTTAAATTTTGTATCCAGGCAAGGCAAGTTTTCCTTAAATTTCCCCCAAACAGTCAGAAGTCTTTTTCCATTTTTTCTTAATGTTATTGTACTAACATTTTCAGTTACATCATTTTTTTTGCATTAAGATAATTTATGAAATACTGTAGGGGAATTCTTAACAGCCAATTTATTTAGAAAATGAAAATCATCCATGATCATGCTCTTGCATAAACTCCCCATTGTCTCATGATGGCAAGGCCATGCCCCACTGGGAGCTCATCACTTACAGTCCTCAGGCTCCTCCGATCAACATTCTCTCCACACAGAGAAAACTTCCCAGTGCCAGCACATCACAGTGTTTCTTAATTGAAATGTGCAGGGCAACAGTCAGGAAAGAAGGACCACGACGAGGGTAACTTACACTCTCAAGGGCTTCAGTGGGTTTCTCACCAGTGGGTCCTGAAAGGCCAGTGCCTGTAGGGCCAGACGGCTCACGTGATGAGCTGCCCAGATTCTATATGACAAGGGCACTCAACACTTCTGGAAGGACCTTCCTGACGTGATTTGCAAACACTTCTTAATTAGTCTCCACAAGCTCTATTTTGGTACTGGGAAACAATTTTATTCCCACAGTGACAATGAAAATTTAACATGGAGAAGAGTCCGTCAAAACTCCCGTAGGCAAGATTTAAACCCAGAGTTTCTTGATTCCTCATAGAAAGGGAATGATTGACAACCAACAGAGGGTGGCGGGTTAATTTTGGCATAAAACAAGAGGGCTAAATGTTCCACAAGCTGCTGAAAGGTTAAAAGTCTGCTGTTCCCTGATTACTCAGTTGAGCTATGATGCCTTCTGAACTTGGGGTATCACCTTGACAATCTCAGTTTGACATCTGCAAACATTTGATCATGGGAGGACATTCCTAATTTGAAACTATTAGGCTCAGGATTAAACACAGGGTTAAAGTCGGTGATGTAAGTATTTTAAAAAATCCCGATCTTGCTGTAAGTACTGGAATGTGATGTAAGGACCTACGGGTCACTGACATTTGATTATTCTGCTCATCTGTGATATTACCCGTGAGTAAGATAAGGCCAACATATCTACTGCATCACTTGAAAGGTGCGTTGACTTTGCCTGGCTCCAAGAAATGGGATAGGTTGAACAAACTTTGCTGCTCTTACTTCCAAAGGAAAAATAAAATATTGAGAATATTTTATTTATTATTTTTAAATGGCCTTACAGAAATAGAAGTTGAAACACAAAGCCAAATGCACTCGAATTATAAAGAAGAGTCCTCCCACCTGTATGGAGAGATGCCTTGGGAAGAAATATTAACAACATCACATGCTTGGCAAATAATCTCCTCTAAAATTTAAGTTGCTCAGGTCTGTACACTTATAACTATCAATGTAAATAAAAATGAAGAGTCAGTAGATGAGGAAAGGTGCATATCCAAGTCCCAAATGCAGTCCTTTGGAGTGGACTCCAAAGGATTAAAAATAATTCCAGGAGTGCTCATGTGATCAGAAATTAGGACAGAAAATAACCCATACCAACATCAGAGAAAGGAAGTCAGGTGAACTAAAATCACGCTAACAGTGTATTGAGACATGCACGTGGGAGTTGGGAGGCAGAAGGAAATGTCAATATATACAGCACAAGGCAGACTGGCAGATTGAGGGCTGCATGCATATAAAAAGCATACCTTCTTCGATGCTACTTCCTGAGCACGTAGGATGTACATTCCACAGTGTTTGCATAAAGGAGGCATCCACTTGTATGTTAGCATTTGATATTGAGAGATGCTGTGGCAGAAACAAAAATGAGACATCCTTTAAATCACCTGGCCAGTCCTGACAGAAGCATCTCTTCTAGAATTATAAAGATCAAATTAAACAGCCTTAGCATCATCTGGCTCTTTCTACATAGCTGTGAAAAATGTCTTCACTCAATCTAGAAGCAGCCTCGAAATGGGATACTATTCAGGGAAGACAAAGTTTTAGCTCCAGAGGTGACAGACAAGTGTTTACTTCATCCCTTCAGCTGGCTCCTTGGTTCCACAGGAATTTATAAAATGTTTATTCTTGGCAGGACACAGAACACACAAATGGGAAAAATTACTCCAGTCTTCGGTCTAGGCAATGTGAAGTCTGCCAACAGGATTGGCATTCAGAAGCTTAAAAACTTACCTCTGACATTTCTCTGATCTTCAGATATTACACACACACACACACACACACACACACACACACACACACACACACACCACCCTCCCCCTCCCCCCACAGCCAAGGGTTTGATGTCAGTGATGAGAGCCTAGTGCTTATCCCCAGGTGCAAAGTCTTACCTGCAGCTTCCAACTGCTATTACATCTCACATGCTGAAACATTTTAAATTCATTTCTTTCTCCAATAGCAGCTATTTTCCTCTATCCCATTTTTTCAGGCTTTTTCTTCACTGGACAAGAGCTAAATAACGTGATACATTCATAGTAATGACAGCTAATGCATACATAGCTGGCTTTCTCTGCAAGTGTCTAGAGCAGTTTAGCAGAGGTTGCTGGGCACAGTGCCTTATTCTGAAAGGATCCCTCACTGTTAAATTCCAGGCCCTATGACAACCTGGCAGGGGAAGGGATTTAATCACCTCTTAAGTATGCTATGTAAAGGCATCTATCTATCTTACCCTGCACAACCTGTTGCGACTCTGTTCTCCTTGACCGACCATTCCGAAAGGAAATGTTCTGGAAATGAAAAGTGCCTGTGTCAGGAGGTACTTACAAGGTATCTTTCAGAGGACACGCTGACGAGGATGAGGTCGTCTCCAATTCGAACTTTTTCTCCCTCGGACCTCTGTTTGGAAGCGGGATGTATGGTCCACCAACAGGCTTCTCCTACATAAAGACTCCTCAAAGTAAGTCACTGCTGCATGGAAGCTCTGGTCTCTAATTCTGTCCATCAGTCTGTTTGCTCCTGATAATAGTAACCCCCCCACACACTCCAGACCTCAATGTCTATTTATCCGTAGGCATCCGAGCTAGCTCCACATCTGCTGTTGCCTATGTTGATTGTTTTTTCTCTAGAGACAGAAAGGCAATGGTGGGAAGAGTATTGGAGGCCAGCAGCTATAGAAGCCTGAGTATTTTTATTACATAGAAAAAAATGCTCTCTTCGTAGGCACTTACAAGTCTTTAAGAACTGACTTCATTGGACTACTGAACACTCACAGACTTGTCATCTTTGCCCCGACCCTTCCATGAATTCTACTAAAACATCAGCATTTCTACTGAAGATGATAAGAGATTTTTCAAAAAGCCTAAATCTACAAGAAATAAGACTGCAGGATGTGAAGTTGACAGCAATACAGAGAAACTGACATTTTATAAAAAAAGAAGATAGATGGTTTTAGCCCAGAGAAAGCTAAAACTCAAGTCTTTGGGTAAGAAAATGGATGAGAAGCCAATCTCAAGAAATAGAGCCATTCCTGTTGCATATTACCCCAGAAAGCGTCCAGACCTGGAGCTAACAGTTACTTGTGCAGGCAACAGTGGGAGATGGGGTTCAAAACAGGAGGGCTGGCTGAAGGTTTTAAAGGGGCACTGAACCCCCTGCATCCTTTTTTCTGTGCTGCACACATAGACAGGGAAGTCTTCCTCCTCCACCCAACAGAAGTTAAATCCACTGGTGACAAATCATCAGTGGTCTGGTTCTAGAAATACCAGGCACTGCCAAACAAGGAGATACAGAACACTGAAGATAGAGAATAACTAAAATTCTATGTCCTGGTTAGTTACTCCAGCTCCCTTCTCTTTGCCTCCATCCTTCAGCTTCCAGAATGCCAGATGTGATACTGACTCCCTCCCCACTCCAAATTTGAGGGGTTGCTCTTTAGGGAAGCCAAATACCCAAGATAAAAGATGCCGCTGTCCTGGCGCCTCCTGTGAAATGTGTAGGTCCCATCTGGATTGCTAGAAGTGAGCTCTAAGAAAGGGCTAGTCACACTTGGAGCTTCCAGTCAGCTCTTCCTGCCCTGATCTAAACCTGAATCGAGGCGAAGGACCACCGTGCATCTGAGGAAAGTCTAATGTGAATGACAGGAACAAAACAAAAAGTGGGGAAAGGGACTTGGAGAAAACAAAGATTAAAGAGAGCCAAAGAAAATTTTAGAAAAATATTATAGTAATAATCTCAGAGAGATAAGAAAAAGTGTACTAATGGAGCAGCAGTGACCACCCTCAGGAAGGATCCCTTTGGAGAAAAAAGAAAAACTCTGATTCTGAAAAAGAAAGAAAGGGTTAAGGATCAAGTTGAAAATTTCTTACAAAAAGAACAAAGAAAAGTAGAAACAGGAGTGAGAAGACAATTAGAAAACCAGTCTAGAGAATTTCCAGGAAGCAGAACAGAGAAAAGGGAGGAATAAAACAAGTAAATGGTATAAAAATGCTTCCAAAGCTGAAAGACAAGCATTTTCAGATTGGAAAAGTCTACAGAGTACCTAGCACAGTGGAGGAGAGAGACCTACACCAGGGTCCATGCCTGTGAGGCTTAGAAGGCAAAGGATCCAGGTCTAAACATATCACTGTGGAATTTCAGACATTAGGGCAAAAGAGAAGATCAAAATAGCTCCCAGAAAGTACAAATGGGTCATACACAGAGGATCAGAAATCAATAAACAGGCAGACCATAAACTAAGAGAAAATAGATAAAAACCTCTGGGATGCTGAGAAAAAGAAAATTTCCCATGTAGAATACTGTGAATTACCTGTGAAGCTGCAATTAAGAAACTTTCGGATGACAGTTTTACCTCTCATGAATCTTTTCTGTAAAAGCTACTAGATATGGGCTCCACCAAAGTGAGGCGGTAAGCCAAGAAGGGAGAAAAACATGAGATCTGGGAAACACAGAATCTCGGAGAGGGCAAAGGGAATTTCCTGGGTGATGGTGGATGTTTCTAAGAAGATAAACTGAGAGAACAGCTAATGCAACTGCATCCAACCAGGGGAGAGTTTCAGTTCTACAGAATAGTTTAGAAATGAATGAATGATTAAGCCACAGAAAATAAAACAAATAAGGCAATTATTTTTTAAGAGATTTTATTTATTCATTTTTAGAGTGCGGGGAAGGAAGGGAGAAAGAGAGAGAGAAGCATCAATATGTGGTTGCTTCTCACACACCTCCTACCAGGGACCTGGCCCACAGCCCAGGCCTGTGCCCTAACTGGGAATTGAACCAGTGACCCTTTGGTTCACAGGCCGGTGCTCAAACCACTGAGCTACACTGGGGCTCAAATAAGGCAATTATTAACTACTGGAAAATTCAAAAATAATAAAGTAAACTGAGCATAGTATGCGATGAGTCTCATTTGCAAATAAAAGTTACAGTTATATCAATAGAAGTAGTTTATATTGATTTGGTAGTTATGCGTAAATATATTGGGAAGGTGGGAAGAAGATAGGAAAGAATGGACCGTAAGAGTTATTTTTTATTATTCATATAGAACCATCAGTAGGTAATACCTAATCTGGAAAGAATAACTAAATAGTATGCTATATTATTCATAAACAACTGGTAAACAATACTAGAGGAACTGAAAGTATGTGCTTTGAGAGAGGGCAGGGGTTCGGGAGGGGGAAGGGCAGGGAGGAGACCGATGTTTTCAGTAAGTGTAAAAGGACTCTCTACTTCTTTAAACTACGTATAGGCATTACTTTGATTAAGTAATCATGCTTATTTTGATTAAATTTAAAATTTCATGACAACTCCTGGTTGGTGTGGCTCAGTGTATTGAGTGTTGGCCTGAGAATCAAAGGGTTGTCTGTTCAATTCCCAGTCAGGGCACATGCCTAGGTTGTAGGCCAGGTCCCCAGTAGGGGGAATGCAAGAGGCAACCAGACATTGATGTTTCTCTCTCTCTCTCTCCTTCCCTCTAAAATTAAATAAATAAAATATTTTTTAAAATAAATAAATAAATAAATTCATGACAAAGTGTAGGTTAACCTCAACATTTTCAGGGGAAGATGATATCTAGATCCATTAAGTACTCTGGACTGCCAGCAGGGTTTGAGTAAAGTGGGCCTTAAACAGGCACAGCGAGGAAGAGTCTACTTCTTCTAGTGCCCTCTCTGTGGGGAACAGCTCGGTGGTCAGGGCCATTCCCAGAATCAGTAAAATATGGGCCAGTTGATGACCCTAAAATACATAAAAGAGAAAACACTAAAAGCACTGTTTTCATATTTATTTCCTCCAAAGTCTCATTTTAAAGCTACCTCTATTGTGGGGAAAAGGGGACCTTAGTTCACTGTTGGTGGGATTGCAGACTGGTACAACCATTATGGAAAACAGTATGGAATTTTCTCAGAAAAATAAAAATCAACCTGCCTTTTGACCCAGCAATTCCACTGCTGGGTCTATAATCTTAGGATTATATCCCAAGAATCCTAAAACATCAATTTTAAAGAACCTATGCACCACAATGTTCATAGCAGCACAATTTACAATAGCCAAGAGTTGGAAGCAACCTAGGTGCCCGTCAGTAAATGAATGGTTCAAAAAATTGTGGTATATATACACAATGGAATTCTATGCAGCAGAGAGAAAGAAGGAGCTACTACCCTTTGCAACAACATGGATGGAACTGGAAAGCATTATGCTGAGTGAAATAGGCCAGGCATTGAAGGACAAATACCATATAATCTCACCTTTGACAGGAAGCTAAACAACAAAACAAACAAGCAAACAGAATAAAAACAAAGACACTGAAATAGAGAACAAGTGGGCAGCGACCAGAGGGGAGAGGGAAGGGAATTTAAGGGGAAAAATGGGGAGGGATTTTGAGGAAGAAGTATGAAAGACACAGGGATGAGGACTGGGGGGGGGAGGGAATGGGAGGGAGGCGGGGAGACGGGGCGGGGGGGGGGGGCTGGGATGGGAGAAATAGACAAAAAAACTGTACTTGAAAAATAACTAAATAAAAATTTAAAAAAATAAAAAAATAAAGCTACCTCTAAATGCTAAAAGCAAAACAACAACAAAAACCCTTAAAAGGTAAAAAGAAAGGACTCAGTAACCAAAACCAAGGGGAAAATGATCAGTGATTCTTTTTTTTTTAATCCTCAACTGAGGACATGTTCACTGACTTTAGAAAGACAGGAAGATGTGAGGAGAGGGAGGGAGGGAGGGAAAGAGAGAGAGAATCTGTTGACTTCTGTATGTGCCCCAACAGGGGACTGAACCTGCAACCTAGGTATGGGCCCTGACTGGGTATTGAACCTGCAGACCTTTGGTGTACAGGATGATGTTTCAACCAACTGAGCCACCTGGCTTGGATGACTACTAGTTCTTTCAAGTTAGTCAGTCAAACTATTTAATATCCTCTATGTAGGGGGAATTCTAGAACTGTTCAAGTAACTGACTTCAAACTTCTCACAGTGTCTTAGAAATTCAACTCAACTATTGAACATTTACTTGTTTTCAACTTAGAAGAGGTTTCTGAGCCAAAGGTGTGTCCATAGAATGACCCACTAGGAAACAGACTGGGTACTCTGTTGAATTCTGAGTGCATCTCCTCCTGAAGTTAGAAGACTCCCCCAGGCAATACCAAGACTTACTGAGCTATACATGAATTCTCCTTCTCCCTCACAAGTACTAAGCTGGCCTTCTTCAGGGACAGTATGAAATGGGTTTGGGTGAGAGAGGTAAAATAAGTTGTGTTAAAAGGCTCTAGGTTTTCATGAACACTTGGTCAACCCTTTCCCATCTGTCTTCTGCCTAAGTCAGCATATGATCAGCCAGTTTGAACTGGGTTGGTTCATATGCTCATCTGTCGGCAGAATCTACACCATGCCTGATTTTAGGAATTCAGAAAAGAGTGCTGGATAGAGTAATATCTGATACAATTTCCCTCAGTTTTATTGGAGTCTCAAATATTTAAATAAATTTCCTGAATGCATGACTACAAAGTGGTCAATTTCTTCCCAGCTCTCAAAAAGTCTAAAGTCATTTTACCAACGTAGGTAGAATGACATATAACTTTTCTGACTGAGTGCTCCAAGACTGACAGCTGGTTTATATTAGAGGCCAATTTACATTCTGAGAGTGTGGTACTTCACTCATTTGATAATTTTCAGATGATGTTGACAACACCTTAGAGGAAAGTGTTATTTTAAGAATAACACTTCAACTGCAAACAAAGCAACCTCAAATCAGATTCAAATATAATCTTACTTTAGGAAAAAAAACCCATAATGAGCTGAGGCAGGCCAACTTTTCCATTTTGTACAAAAAGAGGAGGTGGAGAGAAAGGATTTTGCCTCAGGCATTCTTAGACACCACTGGGTATGATGCAGAAACAGCAGGTGCACATGGTTTGAACTCCAGAGTTTTTCTGTACCAACTGTAAAATCAGACTCCTGACAGTTTTAGAACATCCACATGGACTTTTTTCCTTTGGCTACCCAGAGATGAAATCTCCTTCTACTTTGGGGAAAATGTTACGATGTTACGGACTACATCCAAGATGACTTTCTGCAGTGTGACCTAGGCTGTTCTCTCCTCCCTGGTCTCTTTGTTCCTACCCCTTTTCCAAACCTGGGGCTTAAGCCTTACAGCAGGCTCTACCCAACATTCTTCCAGTAAATTCTCATTCTGCGTGTGTTAACCTGAATCAGTTTCTGCCATCTTCAACTAAGAATCCTCATTGGTACATAGCCCAACCTCTCAACTGAACAGAAATTCCATATGAAATGCTCTTGACAGCTGATCAGCTGCTCAAGAATGTTTCCAGCCACAGGGGGCACCCCACACCCCAAGACCAACTGCTCCTCTGTGGGGTCACTGCAGGTGTTACAAAGTGATTTCCTTCACTGGGGTGAAATACACTTCCTTTCAACTTCGATTCACTACTCCTATTGGTGGTTCCTGGGTTTTCATCACGCATTCTCCAAAAGTTGATCTTTGGAATAACACACAGCAAGTCAGACCCTTCTTTGATACTGTAACTATGAAAGTAATATGAATAAATAACTATAGCTCTCTTGACTGGCAATATTCTGGGCTAAACTGGTGGTAAAGAAAAATTAAACAACATTAAATCATACAGTGAGAACTTTTCATTACTCCTTTAAATCTTCTAATTCAGTCAGAAAAAGTTTTAAGTTTGGAGCTTCTATCTCATTAGTACCTTTTTAGTATTTTTGACAACATCACTACAATTATTTAATAACCTTCTTTTCATTATATTTACTTTTATGGCAAGCAATACCAGTTTTCCACTTATAAAAATATTAACTTTTGTCTCTAAAATTTTAAGTAGGAAAGTAAGTAAATTTAAAGACAAAGTAAATGATAATAAATGTGGTGCATTGGAATACAAAAATCATGCGGGTGGATGTCATTGCCTAACACTCGAAAATTTTGCTTTAGAAATAGCTGGTTCACAGCAGAATAAAAAGAGACTAGTTCTGTGCTCTAGATATTATACTTCATCATCAAAGCCCTTATTGTTCTATGGGTTTTTTTAAGTAGTTATTCATTACCATTGGTTCTTATCAGGAATAACACTACTTATTTTCAGTACTTCACCCTAAAACATTTGTTTTTCTTTGAGGATGGCAGACTGTGCCTAAAGCATTATGTTCTCCTATTCTTAGTTCCTGTATTTTCATCACACATTCTCCAAAAGTTTATCGGATCTATTTCCTGACCTGACTGTTTAGTTGGTTTGAAATCTGAAATGGATAACATATTCATTACCCTTCTCAAGAGTCCTCGTCCCAAGACCCCACCAAGCAGAAGATCTGGGAATGTGGACTTACCTGTGGCATGTTCCTGTAGACCTACATCAAAGGCAAGTTTATCCGTCTGGGATCTCGACGTAGTCAAACATGTTAGATACTGTGAAACAAAAACAGATGCAAGTGAAGTCACACTCTTCTACCAGGTCTTGGCATCTCCCCGCTGCCTGGCTCCCAGTTGTCAATGTCGGCATTGAGCTACTGTGAAAAGGGCTCATCTTGTTCATTGTCATCATGCTTTTGCAATATACTTTAATAACATACTTAAACCTCATCAATGTTCTCACCTGATAACCCAGTGACTTACCTAATGGGACTATATGTTATAGACATAAGTTTAAAATATTAAATGTGCTTTTGTTGAAAGACACTCTGAGAAACTTTTAAAATGGGGACAATATAAATTGAACACAAATGACCAACACTAATAGAAGGGTCCATAAACTTTGGTACTTCATTTTGGGGGATAGTATGTTACCATTAACTTTTTTTTTTTATCAAGGTTGTGTAATAGTATGAAAACAATGCAAAAAAGTATATTTGTATAGTTAGCATGTATGCAATATTTAAACGCCTCACAACCAGGCTAAGAGAAACTCTACCAAACCGATAAGTGAAGTAATCTTTGGACAGTGGCAGGGACCATGATGACCCCCACTCTCCACCAATTCTAATTACTTTTTGTTTTTAAAATTGGCTGTAAGCGTTAAAACCTCTCCAATAATGTCTATGTATTTTTCCAATTACAAAAATACATGTGCCTGTGAAACTTAACAATGATTTTTAAAATCACTTCACAAAGGACAACGAGCCCCAGCCTGTCCCCCATGTCCGCCAGGGACAGGCAACACCGCTGACCTCTGAATGAGCCTGGGAGGCAAGTGTGGACTTGGAACGTGCTTTCTGGGTTATAGTCCTAGTTCCCTGCAGCAGAAAAGCAAAGAATCATTGCACTGCCCACAGTCACAGCTCACAGGCTTTATTCTCAGAGCTGCTCCTACAAGGAGCAGTACTGTACAGAGTTTATATTGATGGTGAGTGGGATTTGGGGGGACGGCTGTAAGTCTAACGATAAATAACATAAGCCTTCATATCTCTTCCATGATGTTAGCCCCAAGTTTTCAAGGCCAGGAGAATATACTGTTTGAGGTTTTGTCTACTGTATGTAGACAGAAAAAGAAAGGCATTAAGGTTTCATTTACCCTCGTGGATAAGCACCAGAGTCTGAAAGACCAATGATCACCTGTCAGTGCTAGAGATTGTCCTGGTACAATGGTTCCCCACTCTCTAAATGTCTCCATCCCCTGCTCCGGTAACCTTCCATTCGGTCATTTTTGTTCTCTATCCTTTGCCATGGAGAACTACAGCAGGAGAATGTTAAGGCAGAAAAGGTCAACTTCTTACCAGTGCTCAGGAAAAGAAATGCTGCAATAAATAAATTATTTAAGAGGCAGTGTCTGCTCCCGCTGCCAATTCGATAGTGCAAGCTTTGAGATGAACTTTGCAGTATGCTGCAGGTGTAAATGTGTGGAAGTGAAGTCTTGAATGAATGTAACAGTTTCCCATTAGGGCCAGAGAAAGAACACCAATGTCACTTACACTGACGGGTGAAAACAATACGTGCAGGGACAGGGAGTAAATGTATCAGAATCGTACATATTACAGTTAATTGAGATCACCTTAATACTCCCCGCCAAGGATCTGCAATATATGTATTTTACAAATACATATATTGTAAAACTTGAAAAAAAATCAAGTGACATGAGTCATCACCATTTGGGTTCACGGTGGTTCTAGATCCCTAACTAGTTACAGCTGATCCCGATCAGCTGTGTCACACCTGAGTTAACACAGATGTTCGAATTCTTTCAGTCCTTTCAGGACTGAAGGTGATGGATACCAACCCACTTCCTTCAGCTAGCAAAGAGCAGAAATTTTACAAAATCTTACTTGATTTTTCTTCTATGCTAGTTGTCCTCGTGCACTCAGGAAGTCAGTTATCCCATAGTTTTTTTTGGTCAATGTGACACATTTTTATTGAGTACCCAGTGTGTCGAGGTACTGTATTTAGTTGGGATCACAGTTCTTTTTCTCATGGACTGGGGAGAAGGGTGGTTGGACATTATGCCAATGCAAATAAATAATTCCAAATTAAGGTAATTTATAAGAAGAAGCCAAGGCAATAATATGCTACAATTATCTACATTCCATGACTCCTGATGTTAACTTGACCTAGACATTTGCTGGCTTCCTGTGCTTCCTCCCCACTTTCTCTTTCCCCTCCTCTCTGAATGGTGAACGCGGACACCCCGAGGTACTCACCATTCCACTAAAGGAGTGTCGCAGGAGAATCGCGTGGCCATACAGCAGAGTCCTGTGCCCACCCCCTTGTGCTGCCTGTGGGGAAGGAGGAGGAGAAAGGTCAGTGCAAGCCAGGCTGTGGCCTCTCTCAAAGCAAAGCAGTGCGAGAATTCTACAAGACAAACTACGAGGAAAAGACACAGTGCAAAGCTCCCAAGGAATTCATTCTAGAAGAGAGTGGCCAGCCTACGGGCAGGGGAAGACTTGCGACCACAGTCATGCAACATCCTTGCGAGAGGAGGTGCGGGGCCAAACCTCTTCTCCAAAGCGGCCCCTGCCTGGGTTCGGCAGAACCCAGAGCTGTTCTACCAGAGCAGCATGGAGGTGAGAGAGGTACTGCTTACCTTCCTTTGAAACTTCTCAGAAGCATTCAGAGTGAGAGAGAGAGAGAGAAACAAATGTGATGTAACTACAGCCCAGCGAGAGAAAGGCAGCTTGGAGGCAGGCGTACGGTCACATTCTGCACTTTGTGGTCTTTTCCCTTCAAGGCTCTTGTGCCTTCTGCCCGCTCACTGAAATGGGACCTGTTTACCCAAATCTGACCAATGAGAGATACTGTGGACATCGAGACTTTAAAGGGAAAGTTATGCAGAAGTAGATCATTCAGCTGAGAGACCTCTAGGCACCTTCGCTGCCTCTCTGGGCAGCTCCCCTGTGGCTGTTCCCTCCGGGGCAGCCCGACCGAGGGGAGGGAGGCACGGGCGAAGGGGCGGCCCACCGTCGAGTCACTGGGCTCTGCTTCCTACATTGTCCCTTAGTCTGATTCACAGTGAACTGTCCCAACTGAATATGATATGAGATAAAGATTCACACTGAACTATCCCAACTGAATATGACATGAGATGAAGCTACTATTAATCTAGTTATAGGTGAGTAGGTAACATGGAAGACTGAATCTACAGAAAATTCTAGAATATTTTTGGCATCAATATTTTCAACCTTTTACTTAAATCTCTCCCTGTCATGTTAACCAGCCCTCAGAGACAACTTAGTTTGATCACACACCCCTTTTAGGAAAAGATATTTGCGCATAGGCCCTCATCCCTAAATACACTCAAAAAGAGAATTCAAAGCCTGTGATTAAAATTAATCATAAAGAGAAATGATAACATTCTCCTTTTTCCTTCTATGTGCCATGGGCACCCTTTAGCAGCACACTGTGCTCAGAGCTACAGACCCGGAGCCCGAGGGGCTGGTCTGAGGTCCTGCTCCTCTCCTGCATGCACCCTCCACCGGGGCCTCGGGCGGCAGAGAGAGAGAGAGAGCCTTTGGTGAGGGGAGGAGGCAGAGGTTTGGATAATAAAGTCTGGAGTAGTTGTATTTCGACTCCATTTGGATTAACAAAATCACTGTCAAAGAGATGACTTCTAACGTCATACAACGAACCTAAGAAAAGAAAAAGGACAAATGTGGTATCAGGTTTTTAAAAAGCTGATACCTATATATAACTCTGTGTGTGTGTATAACTATATATAACTGTGGCTATGGAGATATTGAAGGGCTCTCCAGATTCTAATATATGGAGGAATTAAGTGTTCTTCACAATATTTCCAAATTGCTTGAAATAATTTGATCTAACTTTAGTTCCTGTGTTTACAATACAAATGTGTTAACAGCTTACATTAAAATTAGTCATACTAAATAATTTTCACATCTTGTCAGTCCAGCTGATATTTTCCCTGTACATTTGTATTGTCTCAAGTTAACTGACAGCTCGTGATGGCTTATGTTGTGGGTGTATGCTCCCAAAACCAGTCCCATGTCTCAACAGAACCACAGACTATTTCCTAGTGTTGACTACGGGTCACAGCTTTCTCCAGTTCATCTTCATTTCTATCCACTCAACGAGTAATCATAAGAGCCAAGAGTTGCTGACCACAAAAGGTGGCACTCCAGAGCTCGAGCTCCTCCGCTTCTCTGGTGCTGCTGGAAACAGCTGGTACTCGAGTCCTTTCCTGTGGTGACAACTGGGATTGAATGGGACATCACAGCCCTGGAGGTTTCCTCACCTCCCAATGCCCCTTCCATGGAGGCAGTGTTTTTTAGATGCTGGTGTGTGTCTGCTGTTAGAACACAGCTGCCGACTCCATGCCGCAGCATCTGTCTCACCATGCTTGGGTGGAGCCTGACAACTTGCATTTCTAACAAGGTCCCGGGGACACGACACTGATGATGCTGCTAGCCCAGCGGCCATAGTTTGAGAACCACTGCTTTAAGGAGTGATCAGGCTTCAGTGCTAGAAGGGCGATCGGTGTAGAGGATTCTCCTCTACTGAAGTTTTGACCATTGTCATCCTCGTGACAGCTCCTGTTGGGCACGCATGGCGTCAGGTGCTTTATGTGCCATCACAGCTCAATCTCATGGCCCTTCGGTGAGAGATGGTTTCCCCATTTCAAAGGTGAGGCATCTGAAGCTCTCAGAGGGTGTCTTGCCATATGTCACGCAGCTGGATGTGGTGGTGGAAGGAACTGAACTCAGTTCACTCTAGAACTTGAGCTCATTTTGCTCCACTTTTCATAATATATCCATTACCCCACCGTGTGCAATACCAGTGCACAAAGCACCAGGAAATTAGGATACAAAGATATAGCCTCAGCTCCTCAATGAAGGTGAATGCATAGAGCTGGAATTACATGAGCTCTAATTCAGCAGGCATGAAATTATACTAAGTGTTGTACATGAATCAATTCATTTTATCTTAATTAGTGTTGGGAAGTAACTATGGTAATTATCTCCATTTAACAGCAACACAAACTGAGGCTTAAAGACATGAAGTGACTTACTTAAAGTTGTACAGATTCCAAGTACAGGGTTGGGATTGAACAAAGACGAGTTACTTAACCTTATGTTACAGTGTATCCTGTATAGTCTGGTAGGGGAGATAATACTTGTGTATTAAAAAATCATGTTACAAATAGAAACATGTCTGGTAAAAGGGGTGCAGACACACAGAGCATTGGAATACAGTGGGAGGGTAAAGAGGGCGTGAAGGAAGAGCTTTATTGAAAAGGTAGACCATTAACATTCTGTTGGGACTGTTGACAGGTAACGATAGTAAGGAGGAGGGACTCACGTGGGTGAAGGCCTCGAGGTGGAAGAGCATGAAGTGTACGTGGGGACGAGCAGACGTGTGTTTCGGTGATCAGGGTTGGGGTCAATAAAATGAAAGTGGCTGGAAACAAGTCAGGGCACAGATGCAGGGAGGTCACATTATGGAGTGCTATGACACATTGCCCTACCGCTAAGGGGACACTGGTGTGGGTTTCTGAAAGGAGAGTGTCACAATCAAAACTGTGTGTTCGGGAGATAACCCTGACTACAGAGTGGTGGGCAAACTGCAGGTGTTAAACCCTACGGGCAGAGATCACTCTCTCACTCAATTTCCACCACAACGTAAGGAGAGTGTGGAGATCAAAAATCCTGGTGTCGTCCTTTACTCCTTTCTTCCTCTCATCACACTCCACAGTCAATCCAAAGTCCCTTTGGTGCCACCTACAAAATGTGTGCTGTGTCCAGCTACTCGGCACCCCGCTGCTACCAGTCTAATCCACCCTACCGTCCTGTCTCACCTGGACTCCAATCACAGTTCCTAACTCTGCTTCCGGCCTCCCCACTCTATATTCTGAGTTAATGTGGCAGCCAGAGTGTCCTTTTAAGACCACCGATCACATCACATTACTTTCTTGCTCGATTCTCCAACCTCCCATGGTTTCCTTCACATTTGGAAGTACCACATCCTCCCCATGGCCTCCAAGGCCCTGCATCAGGAGTTGGCAAATTTTCTCTGTAAAAGACCAGACAGCATCAGGTCTTATATTTAGGTTTATGATTCATTTTAATTTTTGCACATGGGAACAAAAGGTAGTCTAGTTTCATTCTTTTGTATGTAGTATTTAATTATCCCACCCCATTTACTGAAAAGGTTTTCTTTTCTCCACTATATGCTTTTGGCTCCCAAGAAGGTATAGAATGGCCAATAGAAATATGAAAAGCATCTCAACCCTGTGAGCTATTAGGAAAGCACAAATGAAAACTACAATGAGATACCGCCTCACATTTGTTAGAGCAGATATCGCCAACGAGACGAGTAATGACAACAGTTGGAGAGGTTGTGGAGGAAAAGGCACCATCACTCACTGCTGGTGGGGATATACACTGGTACAGTCACCACGGACACAGTATGGAGGCCCCTCAAAAAATTCAGACTAGAGTTACCCTATGACCCAGCAACCCCTATTCTGAGCATCTGCCCAAAGAATTTGAAAACATTTACTTGCAGAGATATGTGCACCCCTACATTCATGGCAGCATTATTCCTGGTGGCCAAGACGGAAACAACCAGAATCCTTCGACAGGTGAGTGGATCATGAAGATGTGGTGCAGATACACAGTGGATACTACTCAGCCATAGGAAAGGATGAAGTACTGCCATTTGTGGCCACGTGGGTGGACGTTGGGAATATCATGCCAAGTCAGACAGAAAAAGTCAAGAACCATATGAATTCACCCATATGTGGGATATAAAACTGAAAGCAACAAATTAACGAATAAGAAAAACAAACTCACAGACAACAGCATGGTGGTTACTGCAGGGAAGGGGCGTGAGGGGAGTCGGGGTAAAGGGGCGACAGACGCTGGCAGAGATGATTTAACTTTGGATGGTGAGCACAGTGCAATATACACATAATGTGTCATAAATTGTACACCTGGAACCTATATAATCTTATTAACTAATGTCACCCCAATAAACTTAATTAAAAATAAAATGCGAAAGATGAACATAAAAAAAGTTAAATACGAAGACCAGATTGTAAATATTTTAGGTTTGGCAGGACGCACATGGTCTCTGTTATAGTCTGCTTCTTTATTTTAAACAACTTTTTCTAAGTATAAAAGCCATTTTTACCTAGAGATTCTACACACAAACAGGCCATAGGCCGAATCTGGCTCCCTGGTTGTCCTCGCAGCATCACTTGATCCGGTTTGCTCCACCACTGCGGCTGCGCCACCCGCCAGGTACACTCCCCGTCAGCCCCCCCCCCCCCCCTCCGCCACTCCCACCACGAGGGCCTTCCTCTGTTTGCTGTGTGCGTGCATGCTCCACGGCCAGGCCTTTGCATGTGTTCCCCTTGGCCTGGAGTGCTCTTCCTCCAACATTCCCCTGGCTCGTTCTCACACTATTCTTAGTTCTGTGCTCAGATCTCTTATTAAAGAAGTCTTCTCTCCTTGCTCCTTCTAAAACACCAATCAGCCCCAGCTGGTGTGGCCAGGTGGATTGAGTGCCAGCCTGAAAATCAAAGGGTCGCCGGTTCAATTGTCAGTCAGGACACATGCCTGGGGCACAGGCCAGGTCCCCAGTAGCAGGCACATAAAAGGCAACTACACGTTGATGTTTCTCTCCCTCTCTTTTTCTCTCCCTTCCTGTCTAAAAATAAATAAATAAAATCTTTAAAAAAATCATCTTGACTCTCATTCTTCTGCTTTATTTTTTCCTCACAGCATTTTTCATTAGTTAATATGAATTCGTGTTAGTTTTGATGGGCCCTCCCTACCCACGGACATAAGTGGCGTGAATCTTTGATGTGTTCTCTGCCACGTCAACATCACTTGTATCAGTGCCTGGCAAATAGGAGGCACTGACTTTCCTACTCATATTCATTTTTCCTGAATTATAAATAGTAACTGGAGGAAGTGGCCTTCTTGTCTCCCTTTTACAATGGGAAAAGAGAAACTTTCCCATGGTCATCTTGTGAGGTCACATTTGAATTTGGGTCCAACTACAAATTCTGCTTTTCCTGCTTTGATGCTAATTCTGGAATTATCATCTTCCTTCCCAGGAGGAAGACTGCACGGGTCTGTTTACAAGGAGGATGCAGACACCAGGACCACGAGGCTTCACTGGGAGGGCAGTCCTGCCTCTGCCGCAGATGACCTTGGCCGCAGTCGCTGGCAGGAGGAGAATATTTCACATGGCCTCACAGGATGGGGGTAGAGCCGGGCACAGCTAGTGAAGTGCCCTGATGCTGGGTCCAGAGGAAAAATGTTCCAACAGATCATGATTTCAGTCATCTCACCAGTAATTTCAAAATTAGTTCTGTCACTGACATTTCTTTTGCTGGTTTCCAGAGGACACTGACTCCTAGAAAGATAAACCTGATACAGCAACAAGGAGGAGGGAGAATGTGGCTTCCCCCAGGCACACATTAATGTCTCAAAACTATTCGATCTCTACACTGCTTTCCTTTAATAATCTGAAGCCCTAAATTCCACTTTGGGAATCCCAGGCTCTAGGAAGGCTCCTTGCTGAACTGATCACAACCGTGAAAGTTGTGGGGGCCGCCTCACTGGGGGGGCTTGTGAAACATGGCATCACTGTCTGGATGTGGATTTGCACCATCATCTTCCTTTCCCTTCCAACCCCACTGCTGTTTCTGTCTTTGAAGTTACCAAAGGCAGAAAGAAGCCTTTCTAGGAAGTCCCAGGGTGGCATTTCCTGAACATGCTAGAGGCCCTTTATGTTGCCCAGGTGGCTCACTTTGACCCAAGTGACAACTGAACAATAATGATGCCATATAGTAAAAAAAAACCCCAAACCAAACCAAAAGCACCCCAACAACACCGAACAGTAGAAACAAAAGCAAGCAACTGAGTTTTTGCAGTTAGAAAACATAATGGAAGATTCTCTTCATGATTGCTACAAGATACTACATTTTTAGGAACTTTACTGGGATATGAGCTAAACCTTTAAAACGAAATGCCAAACCTTTATTCTATAAAATGAAATGTGATTTGGTGGTATTCTTATTATTATAGAATGAGAATACTAGTAATATTTGTAAATGCTAGTTCTCCTACATTTAACTTACAGATTTAATGCAGTTTTAATAAAAATTCCAATAGAGTGTTTTGCAATTGAACAGAATTTCTACAATCTGGAAATAAAAAGAGTAGGAAGCAAAATTCATTCTGGCAACGATTCAAAAAGAAGACTAGCACAGTATAGGCAGCCCATAACCAACTCTAAAATGTAGCAAACAATAAAGCGGATTTTTAATACAATGGGGGAAGGCGAGATTATGAAACAAAACTCTCTAGGATATGTAGATAGCAAATCAGAAAAGCATTCAGTAAGCCCCACAGGAAATATAACAGATAGATTCTGGGTGGATAATAGAGTTAACTATTTCACTTTAAAATTAAATTCTAAAACAAGTAGCATGTAATAAATAGTTTCCAGACCTAATACTTATCCATGCTTTGAAGTACAGATGAACTGGAAGGAAACAAAAGACAGATCATAGCAAGATTATGAAACTTCAGAACAATGGAAACATTGATATTTAATAGACTACACAAACTCTTTGTATCACTTTAACAAAAGGGGTGACGTTGAAATGAAGGGGGAGGAAAGCATCAAATAAATATATAGGCAAAGAATGAGTACGTGATTCATATCAGGAACACAATAAAAATATATGGAAGAGGCTTTATCTCCTCTAGTAATGAAAGGAATGACAATTAAAGCAACTTCGATATATCATTTTCCGACAACTGAATTTGCAAAAATGCGGGGAAAAAACCCTAATGCTGTTAGGGTTGCAACTCAACTGCTGCATTCCAATATAAGGTGACACTGGGTAAAACTCTTGCAAAGCAATATCAGAATATATAAAAGAGCCCTAAGAAGTTCATAATCTTTATGGTAGTAATTCTACTTATGGGAATAACTCAAGAGTAGGAAAAAAAAAGCGTGCATACTGTTCTGATAAGAGAATTGTAATGGAGACAAACAAGAAGCTGGAAAGAACATAAATATCCCAAAGAAAAATATTATCTAGTAAATCCCTGGCTCCTTCAGGATGTTCTGTCTTGTAACCATTAAAGACAACAATTACACGGGCTAATGGAAGCACAAAGTGTTTACGATACACCGCTGTGATAAAGGCAGAATGCAAAATGCCTTCCACAATTTTATTTATGCAAGAGTGATAAAAATAACTATAAAAATGAATATAGTCATTTAGTTGGTTGCAGAACCATTGGATTTTTCCTTTTCTGAACTGGTCTTTGTCACTATTGCCGCACAATCGTGTGTGTGGAGGGCAACAGCATGCTGCCCGCATTCCAGGGAAGGGAGCGCCACCCAAGTGTTTTGTCTACTGGTTACGACTTTAGTTGCTCTAGGTGTGATTCATGTGCTAGCGTCCCCAGGAAACGACTTCACCTGCCTGAAAGGTGGCCAACAATGCTCATCTAGCAGGCCTGTGCTCACGAGCTGACTGCAAAGCATCGGCCCACCCCGGTGTTGAATGGAAACCCACAGAGGCGGCTTTCACCCAAGACAGCTCTGGTGCCCTACGAGCTGCCTCAGGCCCGGCTCCAGACTCTGTAAGGAAAAATTGCTTGTCCCCCTGAATTGCTTGCCAGGAGTAGCCCTGCTTGGATCCCAAATGCCCTGTCTCTTCTGACTGCCATTTGGGGACCCTCCACCAGGGACCCCATTCTTGTTCCTGGAGACTTGGGTTCTGTACTTTTCCATGCCTCCCAAGGCTGCCTCCCCAGCTGTCAGATTGCACGTCCTCATCTTCCTGCTACTGCAGGTCATCCTCACTCGGGCCAAACTCCCAAGACCCCACACCCTGTCACCCCACTTTTCTCAGAGGGGTGAACGGATGGGGCGCTCAAAGGCACTGAAGACACTGAGGGGGCATTTTCTACACTGGCCTTGGATTGCAAACTCATAGTGACATGGATAATTTTACCTCTTTAATAATGGTTAAAGGAGCACGCTGGAATTTAGAAGATGTAGTCCAGGGGTGGGGAGACACATGCATGGACTAGTTTGACTTGTGATTTGGAGTCAGAACCAGGGACTGTGACAAAGAAATTCAATATGCATGTTCTAGCCACCCTAACTCCCTTACTATGTGTGGGATCCTGGAAAAACCCAATGTAGGACACTAAGCCCTTGTCTTTGCCGCCTTTTCTGGATCAAATGCTCAACTCTTCAGCTAGGTAATTGCCAAGTTCAGCTTGTCCTGGGCTCCCCAACCTGGGACATAAGACTGTATAAGTACAAAAAGTACCTTTTCAATTTGACACCTGGATTCTCTACATGCAATGGGATGGCTCATATGGACCTACAACTTTTATTCGGAGGTTCCTGAGCCATTGGCTGCAGAAAGCTGTGCCATCAGGATGAAATGCCCCGGAGGGGTCTCCTCTGTGAGGAACCCTTCTAGTGAGTGTGGGGCGGCCCAACCAGGAAAGTGCAGGCCCTTGAGATCAATGCACTTGAAAGGAGCCTGTGTTCTTGGCTTCCTTCATGGGCCTCTCGGGGGATTGTTAAAACCTAAAATTATGACATAGAATTTTAATGAAGTTCAGAAAAGAGGAGGAAGGTGTGGCCGCTGACAGCCCACTCCCCTAACTTCAGTGATCATTGAAGTCTCTCCAGTTGTCTTACTGAAAAGAAGAGCCCACATGTGAGAGGCTACAAGGCACAAGACACCCCACAGAGAACAGGCGTGGCAGAGGGCCTCTGTCAGCCACTGCTCCTTTGCTTCTATTCTCTGGCTGCAAGGTCAGCAGGGTGACCTTGACTCCAGGAGCCCCACCTCCCACTGCCCATCCCTGCTTATCACAGGAACACACCATGGAACGCTCCAAACTCGGCCTACAGAGGCAGGCTCTCCTCCTCTCTTTCACTTTTAATAAGGGAAAATAAGCAAAATCAAATAGTCCGACCACTCACCACTGAAGGCCAAATTTACCATTCCCAGGATTCGTAATTCACTGAATTCAGCCAACTCACCTTCTTGGAAGCATTCAAAATTGTTTTACCCCAGTAAGAAGATTCTGAAAATCCTATTTTTGTTTGTGTCATTAATTTCACAGCCATATGGAAGTATTTCAGGACAAAAGGATAAAAGGCCAGAACCTGATGTAAGAAACTGGAAGTTCTGGGTCATGAGCATCATCTTTAGCGAGAACTTGCACAGCAAGAAGGCGTTCCCTCCCAGGAGGATGTCCGCATTTCTTTTGGGCTCTAGACAATCCAAATTGGACAGAGGAAGAGTTCCAGGCCCCAAAGAGATGGCTTCTATTTTGCACAGATTTGGCTCACGGGTTGAGTAAAATCTAGAGGTGGTTGAGATGAATTAGGGGTAGTGGAGGTGACGCTGAGTTTGCTGTTTCCTGTGAGCCCTTAAAACCATGAGAAGGAAGAGTCCCTGGATGGTGCAGACTTAAACCTTGAATGCACAGCCGAAGACAACTGATGAATCTCTCGCTGGTTCTTTAAAAATAAGAGCTTCTGATGTAGGAAAATGATAGACATATGCAACCATTTTCCTTCCCTCTTTCCCAATCCATGGTGTTTAGGGAATTGCTTTCAGAGGTTCCCCTTAGGCCTGGGATTTTTTTCAAACCCTAATTCTGAAACAGGAGGCTAAACATTCTCCAATGAGGGAACAAAGGTGGCTGTTGGGATGCCTCCAAATTGAACACGGGTCATCCTAGATGCATCTGTGCTTTGTTTTGAAAGTAGAGGCCACAGGGAAACCACACAGCCAGCGTGGCAGCTCTAACATGTGTTTGGGATGGTCTCTTTGAAAAGAGCAAATTGGCAGGAGGTATTTGTCAGGGTATGACATTCAGCTTGATGACACGTATACTTTGGAAAGAGATAAAGCAATTATTTTCTTTGAGTTAATGTTCCCTCTTTCTCCCAGATTTCTAAGAAACTGACATTGACAAATTCATTCTTTACATAACAGACCCCTGTCAGCCAGACTTATTTCCAGTCACCACTCTAGCTTTCATCTGAACCCCTATACTCATCAGGTCTCTGGTGACGTGGTAGACCAGAGGGCACATAGGGTCAAGACTTAGAACTCTGCCCAACCATTTCCTTTCAATGAAGGTAAAAAATATATATGGTGAGTATTTTCTACAAAGTATTAAACATAGGAAGGTTCAGAATACCTTGATCTGAAAAATCAGACACTGTCTCTAATTGATTATCTCTCTGGGGAAAAAATTCACTGTTGCTCTGGCCAGATGGTTCAGTTGGTTGAAGCACTGTCCCATACACCAAAAGTTTGTAGGTTCAATCCCTGGTTGGGCCACATACCTAGGTTGTGGGTTTAGTCTCTGGTTGGGGCATAACTGATCAATATTTCCTTCTCTCTCTTTCTCTTAAACAATAAATAGTCTGGGATAAAGATTGAAAATATTCATTGTTCATTCTGGGGGTAATAAAATAGAAGTACAACTTTTATTTTTATCATAAAATGTTCTTGAGTCCTACTGTGTACAAACAAGCCTACCCATGTCTGCTATAAGGAAAAAATGAACTTGATTATATATTTTTTGTTTGACCCTCCTTCCTTTCTCCTGCACTCTTCACTATTTTTTTCTCTCTCCTGGATGTCCCTTGTCAACACAACTTTTTTTTTCAATTCTCTAACCTTCTTTGTTTCATTCCCAATCATAGTCTTGTTGGATAATGGTCAGTTTGTCCTGTTCTCTCTATACCCACATAATAAGGTCAGAGCCAAGTTTATAGTTCCAAGAAAAACAAATAAATGAATGCCTGATCTTTCACTGAAGTACATCAAGTGGCCTTTGGTGGGGAGGCAGATTCTCAGAGGTCTGCATATGTGTGGGCCTGTAGATGGACAGGAGGACAGTTACTCCTAATATTTCCTACCTGTCCATGGACCACATGCTGCTTGGAGGGCAATGAATTGATTCTTCTGAACCTCTCATGGATTGATTCTACAGAAGTGGTTCTCAATCCCCACTAGCCACCAGAATCATTGGTGCAGCTTTAAAAATGAAAACAAAGCAAGAAAAAACAAAAAACTATAGCCCAAAGGCTGGGCCGTTTCCCTAAGATCCTCACTTGGTTCCTGAGTGATGAGGCCTGGGCTCCCAGGTAACTCAGGTGTGTGGCCAGGCTTTAGAGCCACCCCTCTAGGACTTCTTCAGCCACAGTGGACCCTTCATCTAAGTAACTGGTATCATGCTTACAGTCAGCAAGTGTTTCTCTTTCTCAGAACCACGTCTGTTCTGGGCCAGAGACTGATCATTTCTCAGAACCCCACTGAAGCAAAGTGCAAACCTGGTTGCTTCCCCTTGTGCTTGGTGGCTCTAGGACTAACGTTGGGCCCTGTTTCTCTTTTAGCTCTGCTGCCATAGATGGGATAGGTGGAAAGACACAACTTTCTCTGTAAAATAGCAGTGGCAAGGGCTCTAGACAATCCAAACTGGACATGGGGGGATTTCTAGGCCCCTCACAATCACCCCTAGACCCACCCATCTTTATGGTGCACAAAAACAGTCCATTGCCTCGGCCATAGCCCAGACTTTCTGTCTTATCAGTCTGTACTCTTCAGGGCTGGAAGGTGATGGATCTGATGGCAAAACACAGAGGTTAGGGGAAGGGGCTTTTACTTTTCTTCTCTTACTACTTGGTCACCCTTCCCCCATCAGTTTGTCATCTGTTCTCACTCTGGTTTCTGTGTCCCCAGCTCCTAGTGGCACACTTCTGCATTCTGCATTCTTTCTTATAACATTCTACTTTCCTCTTTGCCTGCAAGGTGAATGTCTTTCAGAGTTGTTTGGATCACCTAACACTTGGGCAGTGCTATTTGCATAGCTGCTTTCAAAAGCCTACTTCTTCAGCGGCCTCACTTAGGTCTAAGTGTTCCTGCAAACTACCAGCTCTTCAGTCAAAGAGAAAAATAAGTTTTTTTAATGCCTCCTCTGCTGATCTGTGAATGGAAACTGGGACCTGAACAGAACAAACACCATCAGACATATTTTCTCCCCATTGTGCAGAAAGTAAACTCATCACACTGACAATGAGAGGATAACCTACTGGGGCTGACAGTAAAACCCAACGTCCCCTGAGCTGCTAGAAACTAAAGCAAGCTTTATAGATAGAGAAGAAGGCACATTAAAATTGGTACTTGCTATCTGAGTGGGGAGGAGGAGAGAGGCTCAGAAATACTGAGCATGGTTCACAATCTGAAAACAAATAACCCAAGAGTAAACAAAACTAAGTCTCAGTGGTGCTGATCCTTGCTTCCTTCAATGGTTGAAAAAATAAATAAATATTCATGGTAGTTACCATGAATATAATGTGACAACTCAGTACTAAAAAGAACATTGCAATTAATGAACTATCTGAAAAATAAAGAAAACAATTCTGTTTACAATAGCATGAACAATAAAATAATTAGAAATAAATTTAGCCAAGTAGGTGAAAGATATTTATACTGAAAAATACAAGACATTGGTAAAAAAAACTTAACATGACACAATAAATGGATAGATATCCTGTTTTCATAGATTGGAAGACTTAATATTGTTAAAATCTCCATGCTACCCAAAGAGATTTATAGAATCCATGCAATCCCTTTTGAGATTACAAAGGCATTTTTTTTACAGAAGTAGAAAAATCACTCCTAAAGTTTTCATTGAACTACAAAGAACCCCAGGCTATCCCTCAGGATAGCCTAAGCAATCCTGAGGGAAAAAGAGAACAAAGCTGGAGGCATCACACTTCCTGATTGCAAACTATATTATAAAGCTATAGTCATCAAACCAGTATGGTGTTGGCATAAAAACAGACACATAGGTCAGTGGAAGGAATTAAGAGCCTGGAAGTAAACCCACCCATATATGGCCAACTAATATTTGACAAGAAAACCAAGAATAATACCCAATGGAGAAAAGACAGTTTCTTCAATGAATGGTGCTGGGAAAATTGAACACTTACACACAAAAGAATGAAACTAGACTCCTGTCTTATACTACTCACAAAAAATCAACTCAAAATGAAATAGACTTGAATATAAGACCTGAAGTCATAAAACCCTTAGAAGGAAACATATGGAGAAAGCTCCTTGACATGGGTCTTGACAATTTTTTTGGATGTAACACCTAAAGCAAAAGCGACCAAATCAAAAATAAACAAGTGGGACTACATCACACATAAATCCCTGCACAGCAAAAGAAACTATCAACACAATGAAAAGGCAATCTACAGAATGGGAGAAAATACTTGGAGATTACATATACAAGGGGTTCAATATACAAAATATATAAAGAACTCAGATAACTCAATAGCAAAAGAACCCCAAGTTTTTTTAAAAGGCCATATGACCTGAATAAACCCCTTTTCCAAAGAAGACAAAAAAAAATAGCTAAGACATAAATGAAAAGATGCTCAACATCAGTAAATCACTGGGGAAATGCAAATCCAAACTACTCTGAGATATCATCTCAGGCCTGTTGAAATGGCTACTATCAAAAAGATAAAAGATGACAAAAACTGGAGAAGATGTAGAGAAAAGGGAACACTGATGCACTGCTGATGGGAATGGAAATTGTTTGAACCACCGTGGAAAATGCTGTGGAGGTTGCTCAGAAAATTAAAAATAGAACCAGCATATGAGTCAACTATTCTGCTCCTGGGTATTCATCCAAAGGAAATGAAAATACTATGTCAACAAGATATCTGCACCCCCATGCTCACTGCAGCATCACTTACGATGGAGACAATCTGTCAACAGATGAACAGATGAACAAAATGTGGTTTTGCTATATAATGAAGTCTTCAGCCACAAAAAAGAAGGAAAACCTGCCATTTTCAGCAAGACTAATGTACCTTGAGGTCATTATGCTAAATGAAATAAGTGAAAGACAAATATTGTATCATATCACTTATATGTGGAATCTAAATAAAACCCACACTCATAGAAAAAGAGAGATATTTGTGGTTACCAAGGGAGGGATGGGGATTGGGGAAAGGTGGCTAAAAGGTACAAACTCCCAGTGATAAGATAAAGAAGTGTGGGGATATAACGTACCACATATGACTATAGGGTATATGAGAAAGTTGTTAAGAGAGTAAATCCTAAAAATTCTCATCACAAAGGAAGAAAAATTTTTGTAACTACATGAGGTGGTAGGTATTAACTAAACTTACTGTGGGAATCATTTCACAACCTGTGTGCCAAGTCATCATGCTGTGTACCTTAAATTTATACAGTATTGCATATCAATTTTCTCTCAGTAAAACTGAAAAACAAACAAAAATACATTGTAGTTGATCTCTGCTCCTTACACTGGGAGATACTGCTGCTGACTGTCAATGATCCTCATGACTTGAAGCAGCAAGGATGTTCCCTAAGCGAGTCTGCAGTATGATGGAGAGTCAGAAGGACTGACCTGGGCCAGGGCAGCTATAAAAATTCCTGGTGACTTATCACCGTAAGTAGTCGGTATGCCTCTAGAACTGTTTATGTAGCTTGAAGAATCAAGGAAGATCTTCCTTAACACACTAAGAAACTGCCATGAAACCAGGGGATGGAAATGACATACTGTAGGCACTCCATAAATGGAGGATGGCAAAGTACAATAGAGCAGATGACCAAAGGAAATCTAGTACCTTAAAGGGACACGGATTCCTTTCATACGGGGGGGGGGTTACCTTGGGAAAGACAAGTGTAAATGTGAGAAGACATTGAGTGAGATTTGTTATTCATAAGAAAGAAAAATGCCAAGGTTTACTAATAAGATTAAAATGAAGTTAATGTCTCTTCTTAAAAGTGCACAATGAGTCCTTATGGAGGAGGAGATAGGGGGAGGGATGGCCGAGCCGAGGAGCACTTTGCATTCCTGCCAGCACAGAAACGTCAGGTGAAACTAAAAATCAGCTGGAACTGGACCTATTAGCAGGAATCAGCGCATTAACTTATCACTCCTGGTTGCCTTGGGAACAGCTCAATCTAATAAAAGATTGCAAATGAAGCAAACAGTGTTAGAGGTGAAGCAATCATGGCCTAGGTAACTCCACCTGGGGGAGAGACACATAAAGCGTTGTAAAGGCATTTGTGCCATAGGAAATGACAGATTATGAGACAAGGAATTGAACTCTATATACACAGGTTAAGTCAAGACTGCATTCTGGAGAGAGCACCCAGAAATACTGCAGTGCAATTGTTTTGTCCACCGACTTTGACTAAAATCAGTGCAGCTGATAGTTCACGGATGTGTACGTGCCTGGTGCCCTGCACATCCAAGTGGCTGCCTGGAAGGAACAATGGACTTCGAAAAAGCATTCTCCTGGGGACCAGGGTTGATTGGTCCTCACCTGAGGACCAGTGTTCTCCAGGTGAGGAACCCCGGGTGGGCTGCTGGAATAGAACAGGGAGTCAATGTCACCACAAAACGTACAACCCTGAGCAGAGCAGAGATTCTGAAACGCTAGCCTCTTGTTAAATATTCACCCTCCATTTCCCCCATTGTTGGAATCTCTAAATTAAATGGGTGCAGAAACATATTATTGGGCCCATTTAAAGGCAGAGAAAGAACATGAATTTGAGATATTAAAAGACGTCATTATTCCCTAAATGTGTGTAAATCCTAAAATTGGATCGGGGCTGGCAAACAGTTCTTCACCAAGCAGGCATGAGAAGAGTCCCCATGAGGGCAGAACACATAAGGTGAGGCTGCCAGGGCTGTCCTGAAAGAGACAGTTCTGAAGACTCTGGGACAACCTAGCTGCTTCTCTCTCCTCTGTCACTGTGTCCCAAACTACAAGTGCAAAGTGCTGCATTAAGTTTTAGAGAATCAGCACCATAACTCTCTCTGCTTGACCAACTGAAGGTACCTCAGTAATTAGGATTCAGGGCCTGTATGCACTGGTAAGATAAAATCTGGAGATTTCTGTACCCCAGCAGCAATTCTGAAAATGTCAAATATCAAGTCATAAACTTCAGAAAATAACTGTTCGAAAGACATATACTTAGTTTAAAAAAAGGTAACGCGTTCAACTCACCTACTAATATCTAGCCAAAGACATGACAAAGTATTTTCAGCAGTGGCTCTGCAGTGGGTTTCCGTCACTGGCCCCACCCCCACCGGGAGAACTGAGCTCAGGGCTGTTAAGAGAGGAAGACCTTCTCAAGCAAATTCCTACAGACTGTTCCTCAGCAGAAACCTTCATGGTGTTGGCTGCACAGACACCGGAACAGCTCCTAATTCCTTTAGAACACCATCCTTGGTCTCCTGCCCACTGCCCTCCACCATAAAAGCCAGTGAGCAGCAGAGAAATGGGGCGGGAAGCCCAGCGTCACATCCGTTACGAGGGCAGAAGGTGATGTTTATTGACGTGCTGGCTCCACCTTCTTCTTCATAACCAAAACGGGGCACACCTGGTGCCTCTCGCCTCAGAGGCCTCTCCCTTCCATCACCAAGAAAAATGTGACTAATTAAAACCACCCAGGGCACCAAATATTATGAGTTTCATTAATTTTTTTTTGTAAAGCCACAGCTTTTAAGCCAAATCATGTGTCTAGGGTAAAGTACTTAGAATATGGAGTCCCCATGCTGAACATAAGAATAAGCCTCACTGTAACAAGTTCAAAAACTGGTGCAATTTCAACAGCAGGAGCAAAGTGATCATTAACATAGTTACTAGTTTTACATTGTTCCCAAAAGCCCATTAAAAAAAGGTAGAAAGGAAGGAAGGAAAGAAGAAAGCAAGCTGTCACCTATACTATCCCTATAATCCCCCCTGAAAAGAATAAACCCCTCAAATTTATGGCCATTATACTATACTAAAAAAAAACTTAATCACAGAAAATAAAAAAGCACAACTTCCCATTTATAAGTTAGCTTAATGAAACAAGTCCTACATCATCTTTATTTTCCTCATTTCCCTGATGATGTTTGAATCTTTCCTCAAGGACAGACACTGGTCCTGGGACAGCATCTGGAGATGTTTAGGAGTGTCTAACGTAGTGCAGAACCCACATTGCACAGATGAGCAGAATAAGGCGCAGAGCATGGCAGTGTCCAGGCCTGAATGCCCGGCTCCCACCGGTCCACCAGGCAAGTTCCTTCCCACCACAGCAACATCTCAGGACTGGGGACCGAGGCTCAGCAC
Source organism: Artibeus jamaicensis (assembly GCF_021234435.1). Taxonomy (NCBI): domain Eukaryota; kingdom Metazoa; phylum Chordata; class Mammalia; order Chiroptera; family Phyllostomidae; genus Artibeus; species Artibeus jamaicensis. Next base: position 909,520 of record NW_026521221.1, read on the forward strand.
CAGCCTAAGAATCAGGTGGGTACCAGACTAGTTGTGGGGGGTCATCTGTAAGTTACATAAAGGTCTAACCACTATGCCATACACTTGAAACTAATATTACATGGCAGTGAGTTTTAACCGGTATGCTGCAAAGATTTTTAAAACACTCAGAACCTGACTATTTAGTCAGGGGCACTGACCTCTTTCCTCTAAGATTGTCAAATAAAAAAATGTTAACAGCCAACACAACAAGAGCTATCCAGTGTGAATGAATCAAAATTATTTTTTGTCAGATTGGTAAAACATTGACATATTTTTTGCTGTGCCGCAGAATTGCAGTCGTTAGTTTATGTGTGCCATGAGATGAAACGGGTTGAAAATTGCTATTATATGGGATGTCAACTGTAACTGGGGGAAAAAAAAACAGCCACTGGAGATACAGGTAAAAAACGGAAGCATTCTGGCCTTAGCTTCCTCCTCCTCTGCAGGTGGCTGTCTTAGCCCTGTGCAGAGCGGGGCCCTTTTAACCCCAGGGCCCTCTAATATTCTTGTTCTCTTTCCATTGATGCCACTTGGCCATTTCAGGTCCTTCCATTCTAAAACCAGACAGTAGTTACTGTAGGGCTGGGGTGCTGGCCACGGGGATTTTACTCCCGTGAGGGTGGAAATGCCAGGTGAGGTCAGGGTTTTTCTGGCACCACCAACTTACTTTTTCTTTAGCAGAGTATCCAGATAGGTGCTTTCATTAAACTTTCACAAGATGGAAATAAGTTGGAGTTTTCTCTAGTTCATTCAACATTCCTTACAAATATGCAATTTAAACTGGAAGCTTTTAAGAGTAAATTACACAATCAAAGGAAAAGCCTAATAAATAAACAGAATTTCTTGAATTCTAAAGGGGCTTCATTTGTAAGAGGTAAGTAGGTCTCTTAAAAACAAGATTCCCCCCCAATTTAAATATCTTATAGTTTAGGATTAAAGCATATTCCTAAAAATACGGCTGAGATACGTTTTACATCCCTTCCTTAAGAATAGAACTATTTACCTACTTAGTATATATATTGGAGGAAGCTTAGATACCCTGATCTGTTCTCACTACTCTAAAAACTTTCATAAAAATGTTTACATTGCTTTGCAGTTAAAATGTAACAAACAAACAAACAAGTCCAAGAAATCACTGGTTAGTTCAGCCATAGGGGGGATGCTCAGGCTTTCTACAACGACTGACATGACTCTGCTACATGAGCATCCGAATGTCGGCAAGAATGAAAAGCACTCCAGGGCTTGGGTTGCATTCGCAAAGCTCTAGGTTATCACATTTGCCAACCACCACCGGGATCGCACAGGCATGTTGATTCTGAATACGAGGCACTGACTTCCGAATGAAAAGAATTTCACTAATGCAAAGGCAATCCCACTAAAGCTGAAGCCCTATCTTCAGAAAGGGGGAGGGGATATTTGATAGAGTCTGGAGCTTTAAAAATTAATTCTGTGGTTTCTTTCGCTTGAAAATGCTTCTACTTGGGATAGGAAGAAATGTAAAAAGCTAGTTAAACTTAATGGTTAATCTTAACCGTTGAAATTAACATTTAATTCTTCCACTAGCTCACTTTGGGGATGTCGCGTGAGAAAGGGAACATAGTGAACTAGCTTTTTCCATTTTTATTATGAATTTCAGCCTTGGGAAGAGCAGAGCTGGAGTTGCGTAATCGCTCTGGGAAAGGTCTGAGGCACTGGGGAGCTCAGATTAAGGCATTAAGAAATGACACTTGTCATTTCTCCGAGTTGAAACCTATGGCCATGGGCCATCTAGACCATGTTCGGGTTGGGGGGGGGGCAGGAAAGAGAGACTTTTAAAAACAATTTTAAGTGTCTTGAAGGAAAAAAAATGAAGAAGAATCCACAAGCAAGCCATTCTCCTAATTGCAGTGTAGTGGTTTAACATAAGCTTCTTGGCAACACATTTGTAAGTGTGCAGCCACCCCCGATTCCACAAGGCTGTGAAGTGTGTGGTGTTTTGTTAAATTGCAGAGGCACAAAGAATGGCAATTGCCCTGAACAGTCACAAATGAAAGGCCCAGTTCATTACAAATACAGCTGAAGCCAGTTGTCCATGCAAAGTACATGTATATTAAAGGAGTGAATAACATACCCATTCTGAGAGGTCACTGATCTAGCAAAATCAAAAACAAAACATTAATTGGATATTTTAGTGGGTGCAGGTCTTGCTGAAAGCTTTTAAATAATTCGCGGAATCTACTGATATTTACCACAGAGAAAAAACCCAATGAGAATAAAGGGGGTGGATTTCCTGCCTGGTGATTATTTTATTTTAGCTAGAAAATAGCAGTAGCATTAGCATCCTTAGATGCAAAAGTTTGTTTTTACTCTCCGGATGCCCCCTCCCCCTCCCCCAGTACAGTGCTGGTGTCATCAAGAAACTAGCAGGCAAGCAATATGCCGCAGTCTAAATTTGTCTTAGTACTTTTTCATAATTATAGTTATGCAAGAAAATCCACCCAAAGCAAATGGTCAATATCTACATCAGGCAATTTGGGATTTCTTTTTCTCAGAAATACTGTAAAGTATCAATAGGATTTTCTTATATAAAACAGGGGCTTTCTTACCACAAAGTAACATCTTTCAGATGGTATATTAGATATTAATTAGATCTCGAAAAGCCAGTTAAATGAGTTATTTGCATACATTTTCCTAAGTATTAGTTTATCAGAGAAACATTAAAATCCACTATCTCAACATAAAATCCCCAAATCATAGTAAACATGAGAAAGAATTGTAAGGAGGGGAAGGGGGTAAAGAGAAGGGATACCTTTAATGGCAATTTTAGTCTATGAAAAAACACATTAAAAACCTTAGTTTGGAAGCCTCTCATTATTATCTGATTTCTGAAAATAATGTCTGGCTCTTTGAAGAAAGAAATACTGTCACCACTACAGAATGCATCCCATATTTTCCACAAGAAAATTTACAGGGGATTCAACGCCTCACAAATTTTTTAATGGTATAGTCATTGCTGAGTGCTTTAGGGCTGCTGTCCTAGAATGAATCTGGGACATTCTCCTCATCCACACGAAGCAGAAGGAAGATAAACACACTGACATGTTCTCTCTCACGAGTGAGTCAGGGTCTCAAGAACAATGGCTGACACCAGCAGGCCACATTCCCACGGCTGACTGAGATAGGCTGCAGTCACAGGGCACTCCAGAGGAGGCGAGGTGGTGACATTTTTCCATGTTCACTTGGTGCACCGCAACCTTCACAGGTAGGAGACGGTACTTCTGCATCTCAGTGAGGTCTGCGGTCCTTTAGAGACGGTGAGGCCGAAGCCCAGAGGAGGGAAGACCTTTGCCCACAAACTTCCAGTTGGTGGCAGCCTGAGGACTAAACCTAGACCTCCTGACCCCAAACTTTGTCACCAGATAGGCTGCCTCCCATGAGAGGATATGTAGGGTGAACTTGAATGCTGGGCAGATTTTAAAGAACAGTTTTTGACATATAAAACCCCCTATGTTTTTGCATGTAAGAGCACTTTTCCCAGGTAGATTTGGTTGTTATGTAAAAATACAAAGTACTGTTTTTGTAGCAGGTGTGGAGGACCAGCCATAGATTTAAAAAAAAAATGGAGGCATTCAAAATCAGAATGCTATTTTTCTCCCTTTCAAAAGAAAAACAGGGTCAGGTCAAACAAGTTGAGAATTCAATACCATGCTACCCAGCTCTTACAGACTGGAGATGGGCAGGGGTGATAACCCCAGGTTGAGCAAACGGCCTGCCGGGTGCTGGCACTGGGCTGGGGAAGTCCCAATGGGGGTTGCCAAGAAGACGTAGTGGCTCCTTACCGACTACTGCAAAAGGAGGTCAGGGTGCATCCTAGTCACCCTGGTGCTGGGGCATGCATGGTTAAGTCCTGGGGTTTACATCTTGAGATGTGGAGAAGTGACTGTAGTTTTTCTCCAAATGAAATTCTATGTCCTATTCTAAAGGTGCAATTGATGCCTGTTGTTAAATTTTACTCATTTGATTATTCCTCTCTTTAAAAAATGTAGTCTTAAAGAAATGTTAATGAGGATAAGGTTCATTTAGAATTATGTACAGAGTTCCTCAGTCTTGTCCTCAGTCTTGTGCACATACAAAAATAAATTCTCATTCTGGCTCTTTTCTGACCATTGTGATGGTAAGATGAAAACCTCAATGTGCGGTTACCTCTCCCATGCCCCCAACCAAGGACCAAGCCTGCAACCCAGGCATGTACCCTGACTGGGAATTGAACTGGCAACACTTTAGTTTGCCTGTGCTCAATCACTGAGCCACACCAGCAGGAAGGTGAAGACCTCAGGTGAAGAGGCTAAATCTGGATGATGGGGTCTCTCTTCTCTTCTGTGATATAGAAGTGATGGTGGGAGCTCAGGGCCACAGCATAAGGAGGAGGTAGGGATCCTATTAGCCTTCTTCATTCTGGATCAGTTTACTGCAAGATCTTTCAATGTGGGCACAGCTGGAGTTCAAACTTTAGACAAGGCTTCAAATTCTCCCTGTCAGCATCTATTTTGATTTGTTCACTAGTTGAAAAAATGCAAGGGTAGCTGCATCTTTAGCACATTCTTTTTTTAATGATGTCACATTTTTGTGGCTTAATTATCTGTGACTTGATGAGATGGGTGAATGTCCTGAACTTGGCTGCAAAGTAAGTATCCCATGACATGTCCTTTAAGGACCTTTACAGGAATACCCTGTGATGGGAGGTTATACCACACTGGGTGTTTACAAGGTCACGTGGTGCCAGGAGACAACCTCCTAGCTTCTCAGAAGGCATGGGCACATCGTCCCCAGGCATGACACATGTGCCATACAATATGTGTACACTTCTCTAACAACTGCACCGTGTGTGGTATTGCCACTCTAAAGACAGGGTCAAATGAAAGGAGCCTAGAGCTCCTTTTTAGGGCTATTGGGACTTTCACGTAAATAATACCGGGAATTAAAGGACCACCTGTCAGTGAGTATGTCTGTGAGAAAGATACTTGTAGAAATAATATCTTCCCAAGTCATATTTCCCAATCAAGGTGTATTAAATTCTAGATATTTTAGCATCTAAAGTCAAGCACAATCACACGTGTTCATGATGTTATGTGCGCTTATGTGCTTTATAAAGTGTATCATAAATGTAACAGCCATAAAATTAATTATAATTATTTTTATAGGTATATTTCATGTCTTTTTTAATAGTAAAAGTCTACCAATAATTGAGTCAACTTTTAGAGAAAAGCAGAGCCCTTATCAGAAGAAGTACAGCTGATAATTTTGTAAATCAATGCTTTTTTCCAGAAGCATTATGCCCATTCACGTCAAAACCCATTTATATTATGCAGCCTGATATGCAACATGTACTTGGTCATAAAGCATGGACATGTCCTTCCTTTGATAAAAACATGTTTGAAGGATCCATGACAGGTTGAAATGAACCAGAGAAAAAAAGAGAAACTAATATTAATTTCCACATACCCCAAGGCATTTGTAGGAACTGATTTAATTCTCATTTAATCCTATGAGTAGGTTGCACTTGAAAGATGTGTAAAGTAAGGTACACAGAAAGGAGAACTAATTTGCCCCAGAGGTCACCTGGTCCAGTGTAGGCTGAACTCAAAACACACCTGCCTGACTCCAAAGGATGACTTTTCTTGTTACAAATGCTGATTGCTCTGTATCCAAAGTCATATCTACAGGATGATGGGGACTGAGGGCTCAGATGGAGATAGCGATTCTCCTTAGCCCCATGTCCTACTGAAGATGGCTGACAGTGTCACACGGTATAGGTCCAATCAATCAAAAATGTGAAAATAATTCAATATTTGCAAGCAGGGATTGTACTGCAAACTTAAGACATTTAATGGGCCATAGTGCCAAGTATCTATCTGTTAGCAATTTTCCCCAGAAGAAAATAAAATAAAATTTAATCAGAGGTAAAGTGACCCAAGGATAAGTTTAACTAGGGTGGGTTCTAAGGAGAACCAACTATTCTCTGCTCTCATGTCCTCATCATCATTCATTCTCCTTTTCAACATAAAGCTGGGTCTCCTATGCTATGGGCTGTAGCTGAAGACATTTCAACAATAAACTTTTGTTGTTAAATGGAGCCAAACATCTTTGTTTTCTTTGTTAGCAAGAGTGATTCCTGCAGAATTGTAAATCCTTGCCAAAGTACTTCTGTACACTCATCACATGGATAAAAAAACTGAAATCATTTTTTAAAAGGTTCGGTTGCTGCACAGCAGTGAACAGACACACTGCGCAAGGACCAATTTATGGTGGCAGTCATGACATTTCTGAGCACAGCATCTATTTAAATGCATTTATACCTATTTCCAAACAGAATGGCCTGGCATGCAAAGGAGGTGTCATTCCATTCAAACATTTCCAGGCTCCCCAGGGAATCAGTCTGGTCTGTCATGTTAATTCATTTCCTGCTCTATTTTTCCCTCTTTTTTTTTTACCCCCTGCTGGATATTATCACCTCTTATCTATCACCAAAATCAAATTAATTTCTAATAGAAACTGTACACAGCAATCACTTCAGAAAAGCAAAACAATCAGACCCTAGAGGTTATATAAAATATTATTTCCCATACTAAAGATAGAGAGCCTGGATAGACTGTGAGAGAGTTCCAAGATAGAGTTACTGAAGCTGCTGTTTAGGTAACTAATTAGTGCAGTTTCCATTGAATAATAAAATCTTTTATTAAATTATATTTTCCTGATTATACAGTTACAGTTGTCCCATATTTTCCCCCATTGCCCCCCTCCACCCCACCTGCCACTCCCTCAGGCAATACCTGCACAATTGTCCATGTCCATGGGTTATACATATATGTTCTTTGGCTACTCTATTCCCTGTGCCGTAGTTTACATCCCCATGACTATTCTGTAAGTACCAATTTGTACTTAACCCCTTCACTTTTCCTGCCCATCCTTTCAACCCCTCTTCCATCTGGCAACCATTGAAACATTCTCTGTATCCATGATTCTGTCTCTGCTCTTGTTTGCTTAGTTCGGTTTTTTAGATTCAGTTGTTGATGGATATGTATTGCCATTTTATTGTTCATAGTTTCGACCTTCATTTGACCTTCACTCAAGAGCTTACTCCCATGAGTAAGTCCATGCATGGGACATTTAAGAGGAACTTCCTGGAAATCCAGCAGTTTCTATCCTCTGCATCATCAATCTCCACTGATTTTTACAGCCAGAAGTTATGGGACTTAACTTCCTGGCACTGGAACCCTGGACGAAGTGGGGCGTCCTCTGTCGGCCTGGGATCGATCCCTTGCTCCTGAGATATTCCTCCCAGTTTTTACCTGCCACACATGGTTGTGGGACCAGTCCGTTCTGTGTCTCTGCCTCTCTTACCAATTATCAATGTGGTTTCTTCTTTAATTCCATAGTTGTAGGACTTCCATTCAGCTCAATTACTGGCAACTCTGAATAATGGTTTTTCTGTGGTTAAGTTGTAATTTTGATGTGCTTGCGTAAGGAGGTGAGCCGTGTTTATCTCCTAGGCCACCATCTTAGTTTTCTCCAAATCTCAATAATTTTAAAACAGTGCACTGTTCTTATTCTACCTCTCTTTTAAAATTCCTTCCTTTTAGTTCTAAAATATCTAGTAAATACTCCTCCTCCTCCTATTACTTCTACTAATAATGTCAAGATGAAAAATAACTATTGGATCTCTCCTTTTTGTTTGGTAAAATAGCACAAAAAGGCAATGAGACACATGATAAATTTCAGTCAGATTCAACATGGTTGAATAATCATTGCTGTTATCCAATAATAAAAATGTCATGGGTCATTTATTCTGTACTTGAATCTTCAGAGAGAATTAATCCCCCAATAATATTTAATGTATTGGTTTTTACATATTATATTAAAAATAACCTTGAAATATACTTGTATAGCTATATTGTGTCAACTTCTGCTATAACATGGCTGGTAATTAAGGGGAGTCTTATTCATGTTTCAAAACTAAGCATTCATTCTTAATAAGATGGTCTTCACCTTCTATTTAGAAAATAAATTATTATTTATTCTTTTTCAGACAAACCAAGTCAAGGTTATTATTTAAGTTCTTGCAAATAAAGAAGAGCAAGAAGTATAATGAGAACTTTTGAGTTTACTTTGTCTTTTACAGGACTCCCTGAACCACTCAAGCTAAATGATAAAGAAAAAGAAGTCTTTGAAACGCGGTTTTTGAGCAAAACAGAATGCCCAAGAGACAATTCTCCAGTTAATAGAGCTTCTGTCTTGCCACTTTCTATCCTAGGTCCATAAGTAGGCAGGGTCTAGCTGATCCTGATTGACATGAAAGTGGTGACATTCCAAATCAACCAGGTCTCCCCCACAAAACATGTCTGTGAATGATGAGTAATTAATCTTGAAAAAGAGTGAGTAGTTAAGAATAAAATTGTTCCAGTAAATGGGAAACATCTGAAAGAGTGTGCCTAGGGATGAAAGCATGGGGTAATGAGGCCAGTGGAAGGGGGAAATAAACACAGACTTCAGTGAACATCAAAGGAACCAAAAATCACCTGTGTTAATGCTCTAAGGAAGAAATCAAAGTTATTTTCAGTTGGCTGATGAAAGCATTTCGTTCTAAACTAAAACAGTGAAGAATCACAAACATTAGTGTTAAAGATCCTAGAAAACTAATTAAATATTCTAATTTTATAGATGTGAACACACTGGCCTCAAGAAATTAGAAGACTTGTGTGAGGTCACACTAAAAGCTAGAAAATGACCTAAATGTAAATATTGGTTTTCTTGAGCCTCTGGCCATGGTCTCTTCTATCATACATAGGATACTTCTTTAGTACATAGGAGCTCATTAGAGTCAAGTAAGAATAATCCGTGTTAGGTACAGCAAATAGTTTTTTTTACCTACATGTAATTTACTATCCTGTATAGGATTCAGAAAATTAGACTTACAATTACAGCATAGAATGATAAGAACTATTTACTGACTTTTGCTCAAGCAAGGGCTCCCATGCCAGACTTGCAGGGTCAGCAGAGGTTTCTTAGTAGATTGGATATCTAAACTGGCTCCTTGAAGGAGAAGTAGAGATTACCTATGGGAAGTAGGAGTAAAAAGCTGTTCTAAATGGAGAGACTTGATGACACACTTAATCATGGGCAGGACCAAACTGACGAGGAAGTGAAAGCAATTTGATGTGGCTGGAGCCTTGAGTGCCTGGCAGGATGTGGTATGAGGTGAGGCAGGAAAGGTGAGCTGGGCTCACCAAATCCGGAAGGGATTTATGTCTAGTTAAGAGATTTGGAGTTTCTTCTCAAGGTAATGAATGACAAATGATTTTAAACTAGGGAAGTATAATGATTAGATCTGCATTTTAGAAAGAACACTCTGAACAGCCAAGTGAAAAAAAAATGGCGGTGGTGGTGACAGGTAAGTACGGAAAGAAGCGAAGCTGTTAGGAGGCTTTGGAAGGAACCCAGGAGACAGAGGAGAGTCACTGGGTGTTGCATTTAGAAGGTAATGGAAACAGGTGTTTGTATTTGAAATATCCAGGCCATAGAATTAAAATACTTAATGATAAATGGACATAAATAGATATAGGTCATTGAGGAAAGAAGAGGTCAAAAATTATTTGAGGTCTCTGGTCAAAGACCTTCTGACATGGGAGATATGGCACATCATCCCTCAGTTTAATACTCAGGGAGCATTTTACAGACTCAAGTAAGAGACACTCAAGACAGCTCTGTATTTGCTCATTGCGGATGAAACTGGGGAGTTCTGGGCACATGTTGAAGACTCTGAATTCCACAGGAAATCTTTTCCAAACTGCTGTCACCTGGGTGTGCTCCACTGGGGCAGTTGTAAATCTCTGAGAAGATTCCCCAAGAAAGAACCCCCTGCTTACTAGGCACCCCCATCCCAAGGTCCTCTCAGCCTCTCCACATTTCCTGGTGGGTTACAGAACAGGGAAGGGAGTCGGTTCAGTACCATATGCCCTGCTCAGGCAGCATTAATAATGGTCCCTTCTATTTTCTGGTGGAAGTTGGTTAACTTAAATGAAGGAGAATTAGAGTTGCTAAATAAGAGGAATTAAACTCAGGGAGAAGGATTTATTATCTACACAGATCATCTCAAGGACCCTAAGGTTTCCCAGGTCAAAGCTCAAGGGACAAATTTTGGGCCATGGTGTATCCCAGTCCCCACCTAGGACACAATTCAGGTACTCACCCCTTCGCCGCCATTTTCCCCTGTGCTGGCAAGCATTTCCTGCAGGGCTCTGACTGACAGGGACTGCTCCAGCACAAAACTGCAGACACAGAGGTCTGGAGGAACAAACTGTGGAAATAAAGCCAAAATGAGGACACCTACTCATGTCAGTGAGGCATCAGTCATGCAATAACCCCTCAAGGACGAAGAGCCTATGAATCAAAGTGCCAGGTGGATAAATGGATGAATACAAATATAAAAGGTGGATTTCTCTTATTCAAGTTATGATGGATTTCACGCTGGACTCTAAAGGATGAGGAAGAGGAAATCCCCAGTTGCAAGGGAACAGAGACCAAGATGTCAGGATCAATTTGACTGAGGACTGGTGGCACATGCTGTGGCATACACATACGGCCTCGCTGCACAGGGCCAGGAAGGACAAGCAGATTTGTACTGATGTCTGGGTGCAACCAAAGGAACTCATTATGAATAATTGGTAAAAACTCAATGGACAGCCTAGAATGTAGCTCTAGACAATGGTGGGCAAATTAGAAAATTCACTTATTTGTTACATAAACCTTGATACTACAGTGTAAAGTGAAGCAACAGAGGGGATGAACAGCTATATAAACATATTTCTGGGCAAAGAAACATCCAGAATTATAAGAATTGATGACTCCCTACACCAATCATTCTAATTTATTATGCGCTCACGTAATGCCATGATATCCATATCTGTTCTGGGACATTTACCAACAACACTTAGAGCCTTCTTTATGTACTGACTAGTAAGAGCTAATGCTCACTGAGTACTTTCTCCGGCAGGCACTAAGTGCTTTGCATACATTACTTCACTTAATCCTCAGAACCCCCCAATAGGGTAGAGATGACTGATTCCAGGCTTTTCTTTTTTCTTTGAGGTTTTTAAAGAGTTTGTTTATTATTTATTTTTAAATATATTTATTTGATTATGCCATTACAGTTGTCCCATTCCCCCCTTCATTCCCCTCCACCCTGCACACCCTCTCCCACCCACTTTTCCCTTTAGTTCATGTCCATGTGTCATAAGTTCTTTAGCTTCTGCATTTCCCACACTACTCTTGCCCTCCTCCTATTTTCTCCCCACCGTCTATGCTACTTAGTCTCTATACCTTCTCCCCACTTCTTTTTCTCCCACTCCCTTGTTGCTAACCTTCCATGTGATCTCCATTTCTATGGCTCCACTCCTGATCCAGCTGACTGCTTAGTTTGCTTTTGTTTTAGGTGTGGTTGTTAATAACCGTAAATTTGCTGTCCTTTCACTGTTCATCTTTTTTATCTTCTTTTTCTTAGATAAGTCCCTTTAACATTTTATATAATAAGGGTTTGGTGTTGATAAACTCCTTGAACTTGACCTTATCTGAGAAGCACTTTATCTGCCCTTCCATTCTAAATGAAAACTTTGCTGGATAGAGCAATCTTGGTTGTAGGTCCTTGCCTTTCACGACTTGGAATATTTCTTTCTAGCCCCTTCTTGCCTGTAAGGTCTTTTTTGAGAAATCAGCTGACAGTCTGATGGGAACTCCTTTGTAGGTGACTGTCCCCTTAGCTCTTGCTGCTTCTAGGATTCTCTCCTTCATCTGAATCTTGGCTAATGTAATGATGATGTGCCTTGGTGTGTTCCTCCTTGGGTCCAACTTCTTTGGGACTCTCTGAGCTTCCTGGATTTACTGGAAGTCTATTTCCTTTGCCAGATTTAGGAAGTTCCCCTTTATTATTTGTTCAAATAAGTTTTCCACTTGTTGCTCTTTCTCTTCCCCTTTGGTACCCTTATAATTATATGTTGAAATGTTTAAAGATGTCCTGGAGGTTCCTGAGCCTTTCATTTTTTAAAAATTCTTGTTTATTCTTTTCTGTTTGGTCATTTTTTTTCCTTCTGGTCCACTCCATTGATTTGAGTCCCAGTTTTCTTTCCATTACTATTAGGTTCTTGTGCATTTTCCTTCATTTCACTTAGTATCGTCTTCATTGTGACCAAGAATCAACCAGTTCTGTGAGCATCCTGATCACTAGTGTTTTGAACTGTGCATCTGATAGGTTGGCTATCTCTTGGTCACTTAGTAGTATTGGCTCTGGGGCTTTGAGCTGTTTTTCTTGAGCCATAATGTTTTGGTCAGGTCACGCCTGTTATGTATGAGGGGCAGATCCTTAGTTGTTCACCAGGGCGGGGCAACACAGTCTCTGTGTTGTGATGTTGTATGTGGAGGTGGGGTCAGAGAGGGAGCAGTGGTGCTTGTTCCACACTCTCTCTCGAATGTTGGTCCCCTCTGCTACTTCCCACAAGCAAATTTGGCCCTTCTGGTGCTGGTTCCCGGGTGGGTGGGCTTGGGTACATTCTAGGACCCTGCGGGTCTCTCCAACAAACTCTCCTGTAAGGCTGGGAGCCTCTTCTGGCACCTCAACCCCTGCAAGTTTTTTCAATTGGCTTTTAGGCTTTATTTCCCATTGCTGGGGTCCTGGGTTGCACAGTTTGTCTCACTGCCTGTTTTTTGCCTGGTTTACCTGCACGTGAATGTGTGTCTGCGGTCAGCCAACTGCCTTGTGCACCTTACTGAGTTTTCTGGATTCCTCCCTGTGCCCGGGTTGCCAACCTCCTGCTTTTCCTGCTGGGACCCCTCTCCACTGGCTGCCCACTCTGCTCCTCTTACCAGTCTGGATGGATGGTTCGTTGTTGTTGGACTTTGGTACAGTTCAGTTTTCCGCCTGTTCTGGTTGTGTTTTTGTTTCTAAATCTTTGTTGTCCTTAAATTTGGTTGTGTGAGGAAGTACAGTGTTTCCATCTACACCTCCATCTTGGCTGGAAGTCCTGATTCTAGTTTTGAGCCAAGGAAACTAAGGCACAGAGAAGTTAGGTCATCTGGCCAAGGTAATGGCTTGTACTTGGCTGAGTTGGATTCAAATACAGTCTGCCTCCAAAGTCCCTGCACTTCACTCTACACTTCCTGCCACTGATGAAAATATTGCAGATAATTCTCACAACTAGAATATTTTCAATCAGCAAATCTTAAAGTATTACATTAATGTAAAACACAATGGTTGGTATTGAGAAAGAAAAACAGACATAGAGAATAAAATCATTGCTCCTTAGGAGTTTACAATCCAGGACTGTGCATTTTCTTTGGAAGTACAGCTTATAATGATGTCACATCCCAAGGGACAGTGGCAGAACATTGACACCATGAGAATAACAGAGGCAAGGAAGGAAAACCGAAAGTCACCCATAGCTGTGTCACACTCTGAGCAGGTAAACTGCTCAGTTTTGATGGAGCTCCAACCCCAAAAGTTAAAGCAAGCCTGCTGCTAGGGCACAGGTAACCTCTCTGGTGCCAACATTTTCATTTTTAAAACACAGATCATAGAATTGGCGATCTTTAAGTTCCCTTTAGTTTACAAGTGCTCATACATTCTTTATTTCCCTTCTCCAACCACAATGCCATCAAAAAATAAAATAATGTCCCACTCACTGGACCTGCCTACTATTTCTCTGTATTAAAGTTTTAAGATGCTCCCTAAGCTGAGAATAGGTAATCCCATCCCAAAGGCCTATGGGCAATGTACATTTTGAGTACTTTTCTACTGAAATAACTTTTCTATTCAGGGTATCATAAGTAATAAATTCTAAAAACCTAGTTCTCCTAAAATTTGAAATTACAGGAAACTGCCCAGTTCTCTTTAAAAGAATAATGTAACTAAGGAGAAACTGTAACATGAGCTGAAGACAGCCTTTATTTTTCATATTTCTTGCTTTGTTTGCAAAGTCTGTTCTTGCTACAGGTAATTAACTCATTTGTATGGGACTTGAGCGAGCAGACAGCTGGTGATGCAGGGCGGAGCTTTGCGTCCAGGAGGTAAGCATTTTTTTTAGTACACATAAAGCATCGTTCCAAGTAGCAGGCAATAATATGATAAAGCATTTCTCTAAAGACTGTGTGCCATAAATGTATATTATCCCACTCAATCTCCCAAGATAGGATGCCATCTCAGAAGATTTTATAGAGGTGTTTTCTACCACTGCTAGTCTTCCTGGATCTCACATCACCAGAATAGGGAGCCAAAGAAGCCTGATCTGAGTGTTTCCTCTTCCTCCTGCATGTCACTAGAGGAAGTGATTAGGAGATTTCCTATTCAGACGTGTTTTCAGTTGTGGTTTGTACTTTCCAGGGTGCCTTTTGGCTAACTGAATGATCTGAAGATGCATGCTCACTATTTAGCTCATTCTCTTTATGACATAAACTTTCACAGTTGTGAGTGCTCACAATTCTGCCTTTACATGAGACTGTGTGACTCTAAGTCAGCTTTCTTCCTTCCCTGTGCCTGGTTTGCTTGGATAGGGCACAGGAGCTCTCCCCCGACAATGCTCTCACCTATCCTGATGGAGGACCACTTATAAAAATGGACACTAGGCATGCTCCAATTATATGTTTCTTTTCCTTCCAGATATTAAAGGTCCCAAGGTAGTCATGACTTTATCACTGGCATGAAAGGTGCATTTAAACAGGAGATAGTGAGCCTGGGGAGGAAACATCTTATACAGGGGCATGTATCTGCCACCGATGGTTTCCTAAGGTAGTTTTTTAAAAATTCTTTCTTGAGGATATGTGTATTAATTTCAGAGAGAGAGAGAGAAAGAGAGATGAAAAAGAAAAAGAAACATCAATCAGTTGTCTCTCATATGTTCCCTGACTGGGGATCGAACCCTCAGCCTAGGTATGTGCTCTGACTGGGAATTGAACGCACAGCCTTTTGGTGTATGGGATAATGCTCCAACCAACTGAGCCACTGGCCAGGGCAATTTTTCTACCTCTAGTGTGTGTTCCCTGGACTCTCTCTGCTCAGGGATAAGGTCACATCACTCCAATGGCATGCAGAACAACACATGGGCAGTAGCAAGGGAAAGAATAAGCAAAAAAGAATTCTGGAGAACAAAGTGCAACTAGCAACTTGTGACATGAACTGAGTGCAGAGCACAGAGCCATCTGACCTGCTACTCCAGCTGCCATCCTTAATTAAACTCCACACCAGCCCAAGTTTTCCTATCCACATTCCCCAAGAATGAGCAAAGTCTACCGGTCCAGCAAAACTAATTTGTTTGCAGTGGGAGGGTCCCCCAGGAGGCCAGCTCATTGTCTGTGTGCTCTGGAGCCTGTGCCTCAGGCACTCTGCCTGGGAGGCATGAGGCATGTGCTTGATGATTCTCAGCTCGAAGAGAAGGGCTCTGTTGACATCTGTTCTGAAATAGCTCATCGCTCTCCCCAGCCCTCTCTTTAGCCTAGAGAAGCACTACATTTCCAAATGTCCTACAGAGAACCTTGAAAACCAGGACCCTGGGTAAGCCAAGAACTAGATACTCACTTAGCCTCACTATGTAAAAAATAGTGGGGAAAAAGGCCAATGGATGTTTCATGTTCCATATGTGTATGTAACATCTTCCTCACCCTAATAAAAGTATTTTTCTGGGACTTACTAGACCCAAGATGCTGGGAATCTGATACTCCCATTAGTGGATTCATTTAGCATTTTCTACCTAGCATCCCTCAATAAGCACTAGGCACTGTACTGGTCAACTGTTTGGGAAAAGGAAAAGGGGAGGTAATTACAAGGAGGAGGATTGACATTCTTCTATTACACTGTTAACCACAGCCTGTTTTGGCTTATACAGTTCCTTATGCAGTATAGTCTATTTCACTATAGATTGTAGATATCTTGGAAAATTTATGCCTTATTTCACTTTTGGTATCCCCAATATAAGGAATAGTAAATGCTCAGCTCAGGTCTTCTTGAACTGACTGTATCCCAGAAGACTATCCAAGAATACGTGGCTGATAGTGGCTGTGGTTGCAGGCAAATTGCACTGAGCACTCACTTGCCTAGCTGAGTCTCTTCCCCAACTCTCCTGCTTATTGTCCAAAAGCTCTTCTCTGTTTACCGATCTGGCTCTCACCCAAACATGTGTCAATGATTCACCCTATAAGTGCATCAATGGCTTTGAATTAAAAGCAATATAGGGTATATTGGTTAAAAGTAAACACTCTAGTGTAGTACTATGTGAGGTCCTATCTCTGCTCAACTATTAGCTGAATATTAGGCAGGTGACTCAGTCTCTCTCTGTACCTTAGTTTCCTTATGTGTAAAAAAAGATGTAATGCTACCTACTTTTCAGAATGAACTACGCTTTTATTATTAAAAAGCTTAAAACAGTCTGGTGCATAATAAGTACTCATAAGTGTCAGATTTTATCCCACAGAGAGAAGTAAAATCAAAACATCAATAGCTCAAATTTTCATTTATATAAATTCTTATTTTATGTAAGAATAAGGCACAACCTCTGCCCCTGAAGGCTGTGTGGTCTAGTGGAGTTTTGGAGAAGCAAATGGACAATTTTCAAAGTATGATTCAAAATGTCCAGAGCAGGGGAAAAAATGTCCAGGCGTGAGTAAGGATGCAGGTAAAGCAGCACACAGAGTTGAACATGGTGGGGCAGAGAAAGGGGCAGTGGGAGGAGGAGGAGATGGATGGCGGAAGCAAGCAAAGAAAGGTGAGAAGTGATGCTGAGGAAGAAGTAGGTGTTAGACTGAGAAGGGTCTCGAGTCCCTTTGTCAAGAGGTTTGGACTTATCTTCAGAGCAATGGAACACCATAACCTAAATGAGGTTATGCAGGAAGTGATGTAACTAAATTTGCATCTTTGAAAGATCATTGCAGGTCCAGTGTGAAGGAGGCTAGGTTAAGGCAGAAAAACAAATTAGGATGTTGTTACAACAAACTAGTTATGAGGTGACAATGACATAAAGAAATGGCAGGGGAGATGAAAATAAGGGGAATAGACCTGAATTATCCTGAGAAGTTAGGCAAGATAAGAGCTAGTAATTAATTGGATGTGGGAGATGATGAGGGAGGAGTGGAAGAAGTAAGTGTTTCTATTGAATGGTATAGACTGCATAAAGATAGCATTCAGCAAGCAGCAGCCACAACGAGCATCTGAAAGACCACAGAGACAGTAATCACTCTTGGCAAATTGCCCACTGGAATCTCCCATCGGTACACTGAGTGAGGATGGGAGGGTGGAGAAGTGGCTCGGACTACGTATGAGTATTCCTGCAAATGTCAACGAGGGAGGCGCATCTAGGAGAAGTCAATGAATGTGAGGAAATGACATTCTCCACAAAAGGAAAATTCCTGGAGACATAGCAACCAGACTCAGCCCTTTCTCATGTCTATCAAGCAGTCAGCCAGTATTTAGGGAGCATAAAAACATGCATTTGGTACTGCACTAGCTGCTGTAGGAAACAAGAGAAAAGTAAGACATATATTCTACCCTTCAAGGAATTTTTAACCTTTGAGAGACAGACCTACTGTACATGAGACTTTATGAGACAATGTAAAGGAGTATAGTCAGTGCTAGTGTTAGGGGTATGAATTACACATCTTACAGGACTCAGAGCCATCTGGACAATGTTCTGATTAGAAAAGGCCAGCCCAGGCTGGAGCTTGACCTGAAGAGGGTTTATGTAGGCAAGGAGTTCCTGGCACATGGTAAGAAGTCAAATTTTTGTTTAGCAAATGAATACTATGGAAGAATTATTCTTTTTCATTTTTGTGTGTATTTTCCCCTTTTGTTTATAGATTGAGAGCAGGATGACAGCTGGGGGAATATTGGGAGGGTGGAAGGATCTGATCGAGCGAAAAAGAAAAAGGACTCATGGACACAGACAACTGTGAATAATTGTGAGGTAGGGAGGGGGTTGGTGGAGGTAGAAGAAGGTATGGGGTGATGAATGGTAATAGAAAAAACACAGGAAAATGAACTATTAAAAATAATAAAAACAGCCCTGGTTGGTTGAGTGCTGGTGTGTGGACCAAAGGGTCACTGGTTCAATTCCCAGTCAGGGCACATGCCTGGGTTGAGGGACAGGTCTCTAGCTGGGGGCACACAAGAGGCAACCTCACATGGATGTTTCTCTCCCTCTTTATCCCTCCCTCTTGTTCTTGCTAAAACTAAATAAAATCTTTTAAATATATAAATAATAAAAAAAGAAAAGAAAAACTCCATTAGTTGAAGCAGCATTATTAAGTTATGGGCTTTACAGAACCTGTTTCCTTACTTTCCTTTGCTTTCTCACCTAACCCCCCCCCCCAAAAAAAAAAAAAAAAAAGGTCAAGTACTAGGAGTATTATGAGTCAGGAAAGGGAATGAGCAAAGGAAGGAGAAAGTAGTAGATAACTGCTGTGTGCTGATTGTTCTACCTACACCTACCACTCTAGCCCCAGGACTAAGCAGGGGGATGAATGCCACTGATATTGGATCATTCTTACGGGCTGCTGGGTTTCTGTGTACTCGGCCCCACTGACATGGAAGCTGCAGAGTCTTCCCTGCAAAGTGGTAACTCTAATGTCAATCACATGGGGAGCAAGAGTGACTGGAGAGCAGAAGCCAGAACTAAGGAAGCAGAGCTGAGGTAGCTGGGAGAAGTTCATCTCATCTTGGACCCACATTACAGAGTCAACATAGCTCATGGGGTGTCCTTGGGCTATGAAGTATCCAACTAGTGACAAGTGTGAGGGTAGAAAGTAAGGGACTTGGGCAGATCATTCACTCCTCTGGGGTTCCATGTAAACAGGGACAGGAGGAGTATGTTAATTTTTTAAGATCAGAAAATTTGAGCCAGAATGTAGGAATACATTGGCCCTTTCATCTGTACTTTTCATGTGTTCTTCCATAGAGTTTCTCTCTCTCTCTCTCTCTCTCTCTCACACACACACACACACACATACACACACACACACACATTTTTGGAAGTTCTAGCCTGTTTTGGTTGGATTATGTAAGGTGAGAAAAAATTTTTGGCCTATGAGTTAGCCAGAACATCGAAGGGAGCAAAGTGCTCCCCGGGGGCCAACACAAAGGTAGTAGAGGTAATCACACAAGAGGACCATAAGATAACAGCAAAACTCAGGGGGCAGAGCTGGGGGGCCTTAACCAGCCAACCCTCATGAATAGAACACCTCTATTCAGAAATAAGCCTTGAAACACCCAAGTTTCATTAAGGAAGGCTCTCTCAGTTGTCCCCCCTCCATGCCCTATTCATGATGTTTTAAGCCTGCCTAGTGTGGGAATAAAGATGGCTGGTGTTCATTCTTATGGCTCTAGATCTCAGGTTGGGTCTATAAAGAGAGCCTGTTTCTCCAAGGGCACTAGGCCTGCTGGTTTAACAGGTAGAGCTGGACTCAGTCTCCAGTGGGCTGGCTTCTACAATGCTTTGCGTTTGTTTCATTCCACTACACTGCCTCAGACAAGACTGATCATTATCTCCCTACAATAGCTCAATGTAGTCTCGCTGAGACACCATGGATGAGAAGACCTCCCAAGCTCTTGAAGGCAGAAAATCATTGTCTCCTCCAGAAAATGTTCCAGGTCAACCAGGCCCCCTTGGGTACAGTGTGGCACTGGCTAAGACCCACTTTCCATGGAACGGCTTCAGGATAGCCAGTGATGGCATGTGTAATTTGTATTTCAGGAACTTTAAATACTTTACAGACATTATCTCATCCATCTCCGGCAGACATGAGCTCATTTACAGACTTCCTATCTATTATTGATAATACATAATTATTTGTATTGTGTTTATACTTCAGAGGTAGAACAAGTCATTAACAAAACTAATACCCAAATCCAATCCCATCCAGAATTTATTTAAGCATTTATACACTTAAGTGTTTTTTAAACCTACCTTTGCAACCTCTGCTAAGTTGTTAACAGATTATAATAAAGTTATATAGTGAATGTTTAAATCTTAAGCTGTCACCAAGTGTCTGGATTTCTACAAGAGACAGCTTAACAACCATTTTAAAGGAGGGTCAGCTGGGGCACAAAAGAATTAGGCAAAACATCTATGGGCAAGCAGAGAAATTAGAATCCTCATACACATTATTTAAAATGTCTCTATTTACCTATTTATATAGTTGTACCAGGTATTATGTTAAAGGCTTTATAAATATTATCTCATTTAACCCTTAACCCCTTGCAGGGAAGAGATTATAGCCATTTTACAGATGAGAAAACTGGGACTCAGAAAGGTTGACACACTTCTCCACAATCATATGCTGTGAACAACATTTAAACCCTGAATTTCAAACTCAGTTCTTTCTGACTTGCGCTGTGTCAACATTCCTGAAGAGAAAGTTCCCAACCCTACAGCAAGACTACGGAATTCTAATCCCACTAGGCTACCCCCTCCCAACTCTTGTATTTTAATAAAAAGTTAAACTTATATTAGGTTTCTGACTATTTCAAAAAGCTTTCTCTATTTTGGAATGACCACTGGGAATGCAGACACTACAGACTGAAGTTAGTTGGACTATCAGGGTTCCGGAGTTTTATAAAAATTGAGATTTCCAGCAGATGAGGTCATTTCCATCTTTTTATGCATTTCTAAAATCTGAGACTGACTTACCATGTAAGCTTTTTCTTTCAAAAGGCAACTCAACTCTTAGCATGACAGGGCAAGTTTCCCCTAAGGACATACATGTGTAATTTTAAACATGGATATCCAGGTTTTAAACATTTTGAGAAAAGACATTTTGCCTATCTGTATTAAGAGCTATTACATGGAACAAGGTTAAACTGTAAAACCTTGCCTATATTTTCTATTTTTAAATGTTTTGCTATGGTACAGGATAGAGGGTCTTTCTGAAACCACACATGGAAACTATTCAGAACAGTTGAGTTCCAATTTCTGTTTGGACTTTGCTAACAAAAACTATAATCTATAAGCAGTAAGGTATACAAAATTGCAACTTATAGATGAAAAACATTCTTTTTGGGGAGGAGAAGAAGAAGATACCAACATCTTTTTAATAAATGAAGTAAAACAGTTTCCTCCTGATGCCTGAGGAATGTAATGCTCTCAGCACTGAGCAGTCTCTAGCTGATCCTTCATTCTGGAGACCAGGGAGCTGCCCTGGGAGAACTACAGCTGTGGAGAATCACTACGACAGCACACGGAGACTTGCTAAGCAGAAACACTCACATCTGAGAACAGAGTGATGATAGCATCTGGTGCCTTGGTGGCCCGAGGTTCACTTGAAGCCAAGACTAGTACTCAGGAAGAAAGGGATGAAAGAAGATTATACGTAAGGAAAAGGGAGAAGGTTCTCAAGTTATAGAGGTGTTGATATTTTTAAACATAAAAGGTTTCTACTAGGAAATCAAATATTTACTAAAGAACATTTGCTGAAACATTTTCTACGTAAGGGATGTGCCACTGCCACCTAGAAGAAGGAAATCCAAAATGCAGGCCACATCTTCCTTGACAAATGTCTCATCAAGAAAAAACAACCCAAAGTGATAAAGAACTAGAAACACCCACAATCACTGCTTTTTTACTGCACCCCTCAAATGCCCAGTTATTGGCTGTTTAACTGACACTGATGGACAGAACCATTATGTCTAGCCTTTTTTAGGGAGAATGCTTATTAATTCAAGCAAGAGCAATGTTTGCAACATCAATTGTCTTTTTAATGATGCTCAGAGATGTCTCCCAAGAGCTTGTTTAGAAGCACTGATACGGAAACACAGTTGGCCCAAGAAACTCCTGGGCACAACTGCTAACATTTCAGATTCCTGGGACCCTTCTCCAGGTGGGTACCCTAATGAGTAGGTATCCTCCAGGAGTCTCTGACCCCACTTTGAAAGATACTGTAACTGGACCCAACAACAAAAACCAAGTTCTTGGAGAGTAACTGATTCTTACTCTAGATCTTTTGTTAAAGGACTCATCAGAATATAAGAATTTCTCTCAAATGAGGAACCAAATAATTCAAAATGCACATGATTATTGTTATGATCTTGCCTCATGTGTTCCCAACCAAAAATAGCACTGAGGTACCCTGGACACCTGTATTTGGCCATACATCAGTTATTTCTGGAAAGTTAAGAAAAATGTTACCAAGAGCCTGGCAAAAATAAGTGCTGTGAAGCTCATGTTCTTAAAAATAAGGAAGAAGGGACAAGCAAAAAATCCAAGACAAATGCTGGGCAGCTAGCTGGCTTGTCAAACTGCCTGTTGGGGAAAAGTGTAACTGACAGGCTGATTTGGTTCTTGATTGAGCCAAGTATCTCTCCCTGCCTGCCATGGTTGGCTTCTTCAGTAACAAAGGTGCCAAAAGGTAGAAACTTCAACCCTTGCACCTGGAGAAACAAGCCTACAGAGGAGCAGCAGATAATACCTACTGTTTATGGGCAGAGAAAACTGAAACAATGACTCTTTACATGATCCTAAAAACATGGCCATAAAGAAAACTTCAGCTTAATAAGCAGCACAGATAGTGCAACAAACTCTGTGGATCACTAATGGGATCCTGTCACACGTGCACGCACACACACACACACACATTTTCAATGGCAACTACCCTGAGAAACTGAGGCCGTTATTCTGAAGAGTTTGCCTATTAGAAAAACAGCTGAGAACAGGAAAGAATAAAGGCAGCAGGTCAGAAAGGAGATGAAATCAGCATGCATTTTACATGTTCCATGAATAAGGTCAAAATACAGCATCATCAGCCAGAGGAAGAGCACACAATCCAAGGTGGTGGATTCAGAGGTGTGATGGGCAGAAATATCATGAGATGAGGTGAAAGCTGAGCATCTTCCAACTTATCAGTTATGTTTTAGTCTAAAACTTGGTTTACTTTAGTTTTGGTGGGGAGAACCCTGATCAGCATGAATCTCCCACATACTTCTCTCTATTTTGCTTACACTGTCCTTCCTTGGGACAGATGATGTGGTTGCTAAAGAATCTGGAAACCATGGTGAGGCTGTTCTCTAGCACCAGGAAGTGGTATTCAGCAGCTGCGAGATGGGAGAATGTTCCCTGTGGCCTTTTCACTGCACAACAGGAAGGGGAAGATTGAGGAAAGCATGAGGAGGCGCCCACGAGAGCTGAGAAAATGCCAAGCTGGAAACAAAGGCCGACAGAAAGAATGGGGACATGCGGCACCTAACAGCAGTGCTGCCCCTGAGGTGCGACTGGCATCGGCATCACTTATTAGAAGAACCTCCAGTGCACTGGGTCCTCCTTGACATCAGTACCAGCTCCAGGATGCACATGCACTCAGGATTGGAAGAGCTCAGAACAACAAAGGGCAAGGACAGCAGCTTGGCTTCCAAATGGTTTGAATTTTGTTCCCAGAGCTTCCTTCCCACTCTCAGACTGGATCCAAATTCTATTGTGGAAATACAGGTTTTATTTTTTGCAACCCCCCACATGGAATATTTTCTTCAATAGAAATAAGCATATCACTATAAACTAAGTTCTGGATGGAAAAATGTTTGGCAGGAATATATGAATATATATTCACCAAATTTGCAGTTTTAAAAGTCCTTGTAGAAATAAATGACAAATATTTTTCTCCAATGTGGAAAAAGTCCTCCTATATCTTGATGAAAAACCAGAGCCCCTCCCCTCCAACTTCCTCATAGTGTCTGAGCTAAACTCCTGCCACTAGATGTTTACATTTGCAAGAATTAACACTACACACAAAGATTAGTATTATGTGCCCCCATTTGCAAGGGGGCATGTGGTTCTCATCACAGATATTTTAAAACATGTCATAAAGCTGGGGTTTAGCACTGCCAGTTAGTAGCTGCATGAATTAAGTGTTCACTTAATAATAAGCACTGCTTCAATTGAGTGGTAACGGAAAGACCTATTACCTTGTCTGCCTATATATTCTTCAATAGTGTGACCCTTACCAGGAAGCCTTTTTAGGTATGGAGGATGGACAATCATCAAAATGCTCATTGACCTGTGGAGATCTGTTGGATCTCATCTTCTCTAAACCTTCCCCCACTCTGAAGTCACTGATACCTTTCACTTAGGGCAGGAGCCAGCTCTGATAAACACAAGAAAAGCATTAGGAGACTCAGTCTCTTCCTATTTGAACCCAGCCCATCACTCAGCATCTGGTGAAGCTGGCCAGGAAATACCATGTCAAATACTGCCCCTGCCCAACCATCCCAGTGCACATGACTCAGCCTTCACTTGAGTTCCTTTCCTCAGCTCTGCTAAGGAAGCCAGGTTACTGAGGGTATCCATCCATGATGAAGACAGATTATGACCTCTTCTTTCTCTTCTGCGCCTGGATATCCAGGAGTTACTTCCAGTACATAATGGTTAACTTGGTACCATGAAAGAGAATGGACATGTTGATAGAAACTGAGGGAGTAATGTCATGCTTCAAAAAGGTAAGTCCTTGCTCATGGTGACCTTGGCAAAGTCTGTCAGACCCTATGAAGATTAATGCTTCAAATTAGCCAGTTGCTCTCCAGAGGCATCTGCCCTTATGTTCTCAATGAACAAGACGAAGATGAAAGCCATTGTTTGGCTTCCTATTAAATGTCCACATTTTGGGAAAGAAGCAAGTTCATTTATTACTATGGCATTTGAAAACTTTCCATGGTAGGTTGTTGGTAGGTTGATGCTGATGAAATCAAGGCCATAGCTTTGTTTCACTTTGTGATGACTTCTGCCCACCTAGGTTGGCTAGCTACTCTGTTAATACTTAGATAAGAAAAGAGGTGTGGAAGGCTTATGACTATAGATTCAACCCTGTCACAATTTCTGAAAGCTGGTCTGAGGACCACCTCTAAAAGCATCATATAGGAGTTTGTTTCAAAAACTAAAAGCTAATTTTTGACCCCACCCATATCCTTCAATCACCCAAAGATGGGGATTGAAGGATATGCTCACTCAAATTTGAGAGCCTCTGCCCTTCTGGGTGAATTCTGGGTCAAACTCTCCAATGCTAGCCAGGCTTATGATCATTAAGGATATGGCATTCTTGGCATAATTCACCTGGAAAACTGGGCAGTGATCAAAACCATAGCACTAAGTTTTCAACTTGAAAGGTGATCAGAGGACACTGTAGACACTTTCTCATGAACACCAAAAGCTCTCACCTTTTTTGGCAGTATTTTTCACCAAAAAGTAATATCCTTTGGCTGTTTACTAGAGGTTTTGCCCAGTGATGACATTAGACTTTCTGTATTCACTCAGTCTCAGAGCTTGCATTAAATTCTAAAAACTCTGTCTTTAGGCAAAAGAAGTGAATTTGTTTGAACCTAGATTCCACAGCTAATCAGGGTAAAATTTTACATTTCAAATCTGAAGTGACTGCTCTTGGGCTGGAAAAGGTGAGGCAGAGATCAATTACTCTGTGCTCAGAGGCGCTAGAGCACCTGACCACCCCAAACACATGATAATCTGTTCTATTTTGAAGTAGAAATACCTTGGGATGTATAGGAAGTGCTAAAGCAGGACTTAAGGCAAAAATCCTTGATGAAAGAGTTCCAGTAAGAAATGGATCATTAGGTCAAGTTTTTAAAAAAAACTTTGTGAAGCTGCTTGAGGGAGGCTTACAGACAACTTTCTCGTACCGGTTGCCCTCACCTTCTAAAGGCTTTGGATAAAAACCTAGCTGGGTTTAAGTGGAATACAAGAAAAATGATTTGAAAACATCCTAACAGAGAAAGCAGCTAAATCCTGGATGACTGCATTAGGAACACTCTGTAATTATTCTCTGAAATAATTTGAACAAAGACAAACAAATTAATCCTCCACAGTGTTTTGAATTATTTAAAATCACCTACTTGCTGCATGCCAGGGAATTAAGAACAAGCAAGATATTGTTTGTGAGTGATTCATAAAATGTTTCAGTTCATATAGCTTGTTAATGTCTCTATTTTATTGTTGTTCAGTTACACTTGTCCCCATTCCCCCCATTATTCTCCCCTGCCCCACCCACCCCACCCCCATTATCTTTGTCCATGGGTCCTTAATACATGTTCCTTGAAGACCCTTCCCCTTCTTTGCCCTGTTACCCCACTCCCCTTTGGTTACTGTCTGTTTATTCTTTATTTCCATGTCTCTGGTTATATTTTGCTCACCTGTTTGTTTTATTGTTTAGGTTCCACTTAAAGGTGAGATCATATGGTATTTGTCTTTCACTGCCTGGCTTATTTCACTCAGCATAATGCTCTCCAGTTCCATCCATGCTGTTGCAAAGGGTAGGAGTGCCCATCAGTAATGAGTGGATCAGAAAACTATAGAACATTTATATAATGTCTTTATTTTAAAAGAATAAAATGACTGAATAAACTGATGAAAAAATAAAGCTGTTGACTAAAATGTTTGAAAATTTTCATTTTTAAAATAATTTAAACATTTTCTTTACAAAACCCTGCTTAGGTGGCAGACAGCCAATCAGACCTGACATGTGTGAGATTTAGCAGAACATTTTATAGCAAGTTGGAGGGAGAGCAAAACCAGGTCTCCCGAATCACTACCTACTGTTCTTTATAATAACAGTTTGACCTGTGAAATTATGATTATTCACATAACTTCAAAAGACCACATAAAAGTCATAACTATGACTTAAGACTCATCCCCAGGTTTTAAAATAGGAAGGAAAAAAAATGATACATGTCACATGGCTTGGGTTCTCTAGGCTCCAGGTGTAACACAGAGGCGATGCGGCATTTTTCTTGCAGGGAAAAAGCAACAACTGGAAAAGAGACAGTCTCCTAATCACAGAAGGGAAAAAAAGGCAAGTTTGTGATCTAATTAGTAAGTTCAGGAGTTGGGGGAGGAATAAAAAGTACTGCTAATCGAGACCAAAATAGCAGCTCTTAGGTCTGAAGAGCAAACTATCAAGTGTGGTAGGGGAGTGGGGTATGAATAATACCTGCTTATAGTTCACCTGGGGCCATTTGCCTGCTGTGAGAAAGTACATGACAAATGGACAGCAAGCAATGGTGCCACTTTACACACTGAATAAATTCTTTGTGAAATTTCCCACCACCAGGGTATATAGCCTGTCTTTAAATAAAAAGAGGGGACTGCTATTGCCTCAAGCAGATGAGTTATCATGACAGTATTAATAACTCAAGTAGAAAGGAGGATGATAGAGATGAGGAAATTTTTCAGGGTTAAAAGGTTAGACTTTATTTTTTCTTTTCAACTAGGTCATGGGATCCAGCAAATGACAAATGCATTAATAAACTTGACATACGTTGCACTTGACTTTTATGCTATTTCTTTGGATATCTGTTTCCCTTCCCATCTCTGGACTGTAAGAAATAACAGAGCATGGAGCTCAGTGTGGATGTAGAAACAGGAATAAAAGTTTCAGAAAAAGAACAAAACAAAACAGTTCAGCTGCTATTTGGGAAGAACTAAAAGACTAAGCCATGTTTTTCAGAATCTGAGCATATTAGGATTGCACTCGACCCTTCAGCTTCATGAATTCACATGTAGACCAACATAAAATGAGTCTTTTAGTCCTGTTTGCACAAAACAATAAATAATCCCTGGGTTCAGGTGGAACAGTAACTCAATGTAGAGTAGCTGCTCAATGTAGCGAGCTACCCTGGTCACAGATGGCACCACCAGAAGACCAAGCCACTGTGCATGCGGGACTGTGCAGAACACTCCCAGCCACCTCTGTTTAACACCCCACATGTTGGACAACAGGACTTGAACTTGTAAACAGGTTCTCTGGCAGCTAAGAGTAAAACACTGCCTGGTTTAACAGAATGACTGCCCACCCTCCACTTCCCATGTGTGTCTGCGTGGTCCCCATCTTCCAGAAGACTGCGGGGCTAAACCCACAAAGCTGGTCCCTTTGTTTGTTTTAGACAACTGATTGTGTAAGTTTTCTGCTGTCTTATTTTTCCTCTTTCGTATTCTCATTTCCTGATGCTTTCACCCCCAATCTCCTGACATATCAACCCCCTTTCAAATCTGCTAGAATAGCTACTTCACGATCAACACACTCCATCACCCACCCCCAGCCTTCTCCTTGCAAATTGCCTGAACTGACAAAATCTAGCTCATCCTAAAGGACCCCATTTCCCTTGGGGAGTCTCCCAACTATAGATGCTCATTCTCTCATACCTCAGGTAACTTGGGGTTAGCACATGGGGTCTGTGTCCCTCTCCCTCCCAGAGCTATTTTTTTCTTTTTAAAATGATTTTATCTATTTTTAGAGAAAAGGGAAGGGAGGGAGAAAGAAAGGGAAGGAAACATCAATGTGAGAGAGAAACATTGATCAATTGCCTCTCACAATCCACTTGGCCTAAGTGCCCTGACCCAGAACTGAACCTTTCACTTTGCAGGAAAACTCCCAACCCACTGAGTCACATCTGTCAGGGCAGTACTGTTTCTAGGCCACTACTCTTCCATAAGTTAACTCCTTTTTCTTTAAGTTTCCTACACTTGGCAACATCACCTTTCACTCCCTCTTCTTCTGCTGTTTATTTCTGTGACCTTCCCCATCTTCACTGAAACCTCTGACTCATTTTCATTCCTGCTCTTGGTGACTGAACATTCACACTGTTACTTGTTGAATTGTGTCCCCGCAAAATGTATGGTGAAGTTCTCACCCTAGTAACTTTGAATATAACCTTATTTGGAAATATGGTTTTTATAGGTGTAATCAAGTTAAGATGAGATCATTAGGGTGGAACCTAACCTAATAAGACTGATATTCTTAAAAGGAAAGAAAACCACCATGTGAAGACAGACACACACAGAAAAGGGCCATGTGAAGACGGAGGCAAAGGTGGGGCTATGCTGCCACAAACCACAGCACACCTGAAGCACCCAGCAACTGCAATGAATGGCCAAGGAGAGATCCTCCCGAAGAGGCTTCAGAAGGAGCATGGCTCTGTCAGCACTTTTATTTCAGGTTCTATTCTGCCAAATTGTAAGAATAAGTTTCTCTTGTTTTAAGCCACCTAGTTTGTGGGCATTTGTTACAGGAGCCCTAGGAAAGTAATGAGCTATATGAATAATCTATCACATATGGCCTATCCGTTATTTTGCTTCCCTCTTGATCAATGATATTCTCCAGTTCAGTTCAGCCACCCTCTATCATGATCATAAACCTGGGGCCTGTTTTCAGCCAAAATGCTCCATTCTGACACCTCTGATTGACACACTCCACTGTCTACCCATCCACTTACCTCCTAGCTTGCTTGTTTGCTCATTCGATTACTCTTACCACTATGTACATCCCTATATCTTTGCACTATCACATGCATTCTAATTTTGTTTAATCCTTGCCAGAGGATATGTATTTTAATTGATTTGAGAGAGAGAGGAAGGGATGGGGAGGCAAAGAGGGAGAGAAAGAGAGAGAGAGAGAAACATCAGTGTGAGTGATAAACATTGATTGGTTGCCTCCCATACATGCCCGACCAGGGATCAAACCCACAGCTGGGTGTATGGGATGACACTCCAACCAAATGAGCCACAAGGCCAGGGCTCTGCTCCAATTTTTAGCTCTCTTCATTCAGTTTAAATTCTAAGATTTTATGGAACTCTCTTGCCCCGCTGTTCTTGATTATACTCACCAGCAAACATGCTGACTTTGGCTGAATTTAACTATTCACTTTCTTCATGACTATGATGGGACTGCTGAGGGCTGCCGTAGAAAACTGGCAGCACTAAAAATTCAAGATTATCAGCCTCAGTTGGCCCTCAATGCTAGGCCCCCGTGCTGCTCAGCAAGCCTGCTGCTCTTCCCTAAGTAGCTCATTCTGTCTAAAACTTTCTGCACAAAACCTACAGATTTACCTCATCCTTTGCCTTCTTTCTTCCTATTAAGTAAAATATAAGTTCTTCCTTTGCTTAAGATGAGTTTCTTATCTCTGTTCTTGATATCTATCCTTTCTACTATGTCAGCAATTTTCACATTAGACCATCCCTTGCTTCACCTGCATCTCCTCCTTCTCCTTCTCCATTTGTACTTTCTCATCAACATTTAAACATGTTTAAGTTTTTCCTATTACAAAAATCCTTCCATCCTCAGACCCTCTCCAGCTATCCCTCTTTCCGAGATGTCTGAAATGGTTGTCTTTATTCTTACTCTCCTCTTACTCTTCACCTTTACTAAATTGGCTTCTGCCCTCATCACCCCATTGAAAGGGCTCCCACCAAAGCTGCAACTGGCCTCCATGTCACCATGTCTGTCATACACATTCCATCCTGTTATTTGACTTCCAGTGGAATTCTACCCTATTGACTATGCTCCTTCTTGACATGCTTCCTTTGGTTTATGTGGCTTCTATGATATTACACATGCCTGTTCTCCCTTTTCTCTCTCGGGATTCTCTTCCATCCTCTCATGAATCCACTTTTTTCTATTCACTTTCATAGTTTGATTTACTACCTTTAAGCCAACAACTCCTCCATCTCAACCTCTCTTCTAAATTCCTGATTCATATATTCTAATACCTACCAATATTTCTTGGATGTCTTCCAGGCCTTTTGAATTTAGTATGTCCAAAGTTTAGTTTATAAGCATCGTCTTCTTCAACATACCCTATTTCACTAAATAGTATACCATCGATAGGCAGCTAAAGCCCATAGCTCTAGAGTCACACTTGACTCGTCCTACCTTAATCTTTTCGCCATTCTATGCATTTTACTAACCCTACCTAAATTAAATTTAATCCCAGTCTATTCATCATCTATTTGCATATGAAGAACCTATACATCTTCCACAAGTTCATGTTTTCCTCAGATAATAAACCCCCATTCTTGTTCCGCTCCCATTCTTGCTACTTCAAAATTTGTGCAAATACCTCCTCTCTTTTCTTTCGCATAAGCCAAAGCTGTACTCAATTTAATCCACTAACAGTGTGCCTTACAACCTCAACATCTTCTCTACACCCTCTTTCCTCTCTGCCTAGAAAAATGCTTGTGTCTCTCGTCATGGAAACTCCTTCTTTGTAACCTAGACTCTGCTTCAATACCATTTTCCCTTCTTGCTTTTAACACTCAGCTCCTTTAGAGAGTGTCAAACACTCATTGATAAGGTTCTGGTTCAGGTAATGATGGAGAAATTCATAACAGAAAAACTCTCCTGACAATCACAATTATCAGCTCCAGACAAAATTTTAAATATAATGTTTGATGGCACTGGAGAGCAATCTAAAGCTTGAGGGAACATGACTCCTAAAAGATGGGAAGGTAACTAGGTGATGTCCACATTTAATTAAATTTTCTCCTGAAGGCACTCCTCTGTTCATAGAGAGCTTGGGAGATGGATCAAAAACAAACAAACAAACAAAAAACTGCTATGCAGTCAGAAGTCTGAGTTTGGGGCTGTCAAAATGTCTGGACATTAAAGAGGAGAATTATGGGAAGAAGGGAATCACCATAAATTATAAACCCCCCAAATCAGCATACAATTTGCCCTCAAATTTTTGGCTAACTCATCAACTGTAAACAGGCAATATTCTAAGTATCCAATGAAAAGAAACAGCTGCAGTGCTAAAAAATGAGCCAAAGTTTCATCAGCTTCGAGTTGGGAAATGCCTGAATTTAGTGTTCAATCTTCCCAAGTAGAGGGAATTAAGAAACACCTCAGGATTTTCATGAAAACCCCAAAAGGCTACATTCCAAGACCAATGATTATGCCTTACAATTAAAGAAAAAATAGAAGAGACAAAAATTCTATAAGATCAAGGAGATCCCACAAGTAACTTAACTGACTGCCAGAAAAAAATGCAACACTCTTTGGAGGAAGATAAAAGAAACCAGAATAACTACAAAATATTACCTACATGGTTCAGTATACAACTACTATATATTCAAATTAATATGAAAATGTGATTTATAATCAAAAGAGAAACCAGTCATTAAAAGCAGACCCATAAATGACCCAATAACTGGTATAAATATGTTAATAAATGTATCAGTAAAAGGGAGCATAATAGAGAAGAGAATGAGAATTTGAGGAGAATATATAAAATCTCAAGAATAAAGTATTGCAAAATTTTATAATTTAAAAATATGACATCTGCTATATTGGAGGGAGTAAATAGCACATTTAAATTTCAGAAATCAGTAAACAAAAATAAACTTTGAAATAATTTCAAAATTTCAGTTTGAAATTATTCAAACTGAAGAACAGAGATAAAAATAGTTTAGAAAAATATGATCAGTTTTACTGACCTATGGAACAATGTAAAACAGTTTAATATATAAAAATTGGGGTCACAGAAGGAGAGAGCAAATGAGGCAGACCAAATACTTTAAGAAGTAATTGTCACCAAAGTTCCAAACTTAATTAAGAAAATATCAAAACCAAGAGATCCATAAAGTTCCACAACATCCAATTACAATAAATACAAAAAATTACCCTCAAACACATCATTACAACTTCTAAAATTCAAAGATAAAGAAAAAAATCCAGAAGAACAATAATATGATACCTAATTTTTCATTTTTAAAAAGAGGACAAAGACAACAAAATGCCATCTATAAAGTACTGAAAGGAAAAATAGTCAAACCAGGATTTATAGGCACAGAAATAAATCCTTCAGAGGCTTCTGGCCAAGATGGAGGCATAAGTAGATATGCTTTGCTTCTTTGTACAACCAAAAAAAAGGATAACGACCAATTTAAAAACAGAAAACAACTAAAACCGACAGAAAATCAAACTGTATGGAAGTCTGACAACCAAGGTGTTAAAGAAGAAACATTCATCCAGACTGGGAGGAGGGAAGGAGATGGAAAGCCAGGGTGGAGAGGATCAGTGATAAGGCCACAGTTGGCTGACCAGGTTGTGGGAGGTCCCACATTCATGTGTGGATAAGCTGGGAGGAACAACCGGGGAGTGAGACAGACCATGCAACCCAGGGTTCCAGCACAAACCTTAAGCCTCAAAACCTCTGGCTGTAAAAATCTGTGGGGTTTGTGGCACTGGGAGAAATCCTCAGTCTCACAGGAGAGTCTATTGGAGAGGCCCATGGGATACTAGAATGTACACAAGCCCACCCACCCAAGAATCAGCATCTGAAAGGGCACAAGTCACTTGTAGGAAGCAAGGAAAGTGACTGAAAGTGGGGCAAGAGCCAAACAAGCAGCATTGCTCCTTCTCTGATCCCTTTACCTCATACCGTGCCACAATGCAATAATGTGGGTTGCCCTGCTCTGGTGAATACCTAAGGCTCTGCCCCTTACAATGTAACAGGCATGCAGAGACAGAGAAGTATGGCCCAGATGAAAGAAGACATCAAAACTCCAGAAAAAGAATTAAGTGACAAGGAGATAGCTGACCTATCAGTTGCAGGGTTCTAAACACTGGTAACCAGGATGCTCACAGAAATGATTGAGTATGGTCACAAAATAAAGGAAGTAAAGGTTATACAAAGTGAAATAAAGAAAAATATATAAGGAACCAATATACAGGGAACAGAAGGAAATCAGGTTTCAGATCAATAATTTGGAACAAAAGGAAGAAATAAACATTCAACTGGAACAGAATGAAGAAACAAGAATTAAAAAAATAAATAAAGAGAGGCTTAGGAATCTCTGAGACAGTCCAGCAACCAAATCACAGGGGTGCCAGAAGCAGAAGAGGAAGAGCTGGGAATTTAAAATTTATTTGAAAAAAACAATAAAGAAAAACTTCTCAGTCTGGTGAAGAAACTAGACAGGCAAGTCCAGGAAGCTCAGAGAGTCCCAAAGAAGTAGGATCCAAGGAAGTACACACAGAAGAACATCATAATTACATTACCCAGGATGAAAGATAAGGAGAAAATCTTAGAAGCAGCAAGAGAAAAGGAGATAGTTACCTACAAAAAAGTTCTCATAAGACTATCAGCTGATTTCTCAAAAAAAAAAACCTAGCAGACTAGAAGGGGCTGAAAAGAAGTATTCAAAGTCATGAAAAGCAAAGAACTACATCCAAGATTACTCTACCCAGCAAAGCTTTCATTTAGAATGGAAGGGCAGATAAAGTGCTTCCCAGATAAGGTCAAGTTAAAGGCGTCCATCATCATCAAGCCTTTATTATATGAAATGTTAAATGGACTTATCTAAAAAAAAAAAACCAACAAGATCAAAACTGTGAACAGTAAAATGAGAACAAACTGTCCACTATCAACAACTGAACCTAAAAAGACAAACAAACAAAGTAAACAACCAGAACAAGAACAGAATCACAGAAATGGAGATCAAATGGAGGCTCACCACTGGTGAGAAGAAGCAAGGAGAACAGGGGGAAAAGGTACAGGGAATAAGAAGCAGAACTGGTAGGTACAAAATAGACAGGGAAGGCTAGTATGGGACATGGAGAAGCCAAAGATCTTATCTGTATGACTCATGGACATGAACTAAGGAGAGGGGGCATGCTGGAGGGAGGTGGGTGCAAGGCAAAGGGGGATAAAGGGAAAAAATGGGGCAACTGGAATTGTGTAATCAATAAAATATACTTTTAAAAAAGAACTAGGATTTAAAAAGAAAAGAATTCCTTCAAAAATAGCTACAAAATAAAGACACTGTTAGTGAAACAAAAGCTGGACAAGTTTGTCTCCAGGACATCTGCCTACAAGAAATATTAAAGGATACGCATCAGATTAAAGGACAATGCTCTCAGGTGGAAATCCGAATTTAGAGGAATGAATGAAGAACACTAAAAATGGTAACTATGTGGATATTAGAAAACTCTATCTTTTCTTAATTGTTTAAGACAAGTCTTTGAAACATAAATAAGAAAGTACTGACATTATATAACATACATCACAATAATAACACAAAGAATATAAGGAAAGTGGCATAATATTAATTTGAAAGAGATTGTGATGAGTTAAAAATTCATATTAAAATCCCTAAGGATAATACAAAGGGATAGAACTAAAAAGCCAAAAAAGGATATAAAATGGAATACTTAATAATTTTTAACTTATCTTAAAAAAGACAGAAAAGGAGAAATGGAGGAACAAAAACCAGAGGAAAAAAAGAAACAAATAGCAAAGATACTAAAACCCAACAACACGAGTTATTAAAATAAATGTAAGTGAACTGAATACTCTAATAGCAGAGTTTATAAAGTGAAGAGTAAAAGCAACACCTAACTATATGTTATTTGTAAGGGACATACTTTAAATATAAGGATCTACAAGACATACAGAAGTAGAAAACAAAAATACAGGAAAAAGATATACCACACAAACAGTAAGCATAAGAAAGCTTGTGACTATTTTGATATCAGTTAATGTTTATTATATGACCAAGGATAAACAGGGACATTTGATAATGACAAAAGGATCAATTCATTAAGAAAACAACCCCCCAAATGCCTAAACATATATGACCTAAAAACAGAGCCTTAAAAATGCATGAAACAAAAACTGACAGAGCTGATAGGAGGCAAGGAGAGTTGAATGCCTCTCCGTATGGATGGAACAAGGAGGTACTAGTTCAGTAAGGTACAGAGGTTCAGTAAGGACACAGAATATTTGAACACCAGTATCGACCACCTTGATAGCCATGAAACACTACATGTTTATACATGAGGTTTTTTTTTTTAAGTACACATTAAATGTTAGGCATGCTGGGCCATTAAAATAAGCCCAATAAATTGCAAAGGATTTAAATCATTCGGAGTATGTTTTCTGACCATATTAAAATTAAATTATAAATTAACAAAAATCTATATCCCGCTACTTTTTAAAACCACTCACACGTTGCTTAACCCTTTTCATCTAACTTAGTGTCTCTAATTCTCCTTTATATTTCACTTTTAAAGGTCACAAATGTCCTTCTGATCCTCAAATCCAGGCCTTTAAACTAATTAATTCAGTACATGGGACCTTAACTGAGTTAAGCAATGGTTCCTGAGGACCTAATGTGTATCTGGTCCTCTGCTAGAGATAATAAAGTCATTGCTTAAATAGTACTTTGATTGTGTCAGGTACTGTCTTAAGAACTTTGAATAACACAGGTTTGAACCAGGACCACTTAAATGCATATTTTTCTCAATAAATATATTGGAAGATTTTTTTGAGATCTGCAACAATTTGAAAAAACTCATAGATGAATCTCATGTTTCCTTAACATTTAATTAATTGAATTAAATTAATTTTGTATTAATTGACTATGTTATAAGCAAGGCTATAAGCAGATTTTCAACTGTGCAGAATTGGGGGGCATCAGTGTCCTTAATGTTGTTCAAGGGTCAACTGCACAATTAGGAACCCTTGCAACTGAATCTTCATAATGGTCCTATGAGATGGGCACAGTTTGAAAGAGGAGGAAACTAAGGCAAATAAAGGGAAGCCATTCCCCTCCCCATCAAAACGCTAATAAGCTGTGGAGACAGAATTACCAGTCCAGGCAGTCCGGCTCTATGGTCATGTTCATTACCTGCTGTAGTGCAGTCTTTGACTTCAGTGTTCCCAGAATGGGGGAAGGCAGGCGAAAAGGCAGGTAATCCATCATAATTGAATGCAGTAGATGCTCTGACTTCCCCATTTACAGTACTTCTATGCCTTATATTCCAAAACAGAGGCTTTTAGTGATCTGCCTATCCCCTTTTATAAATGCATTTTGTAGAAAAATATACCTTATGATGATTTCATTTATACAGAAAAAAATTACCTATAAAATTTTGACACTGCTTCATTTGCTCTCTCAGAACATTTGCATTTTAGACGTGATTAGGCGCGTTCAGGGTGGTATGGCTGAAGACAGAACATTCGCATTTTAGAAGCTTGTTTGAATTAAGCAAAATACCTGTTTCTAGCTTTGGAATGTCAGGTGTTCAGAGGACAGATGCAGAAGGCTGTTGGAGTGGCTATGAAGATCGAGCCAGGTATTCTTGAAATCTAGCCACATGAAAAATTGTCTTCTTTATCCTTAAGTTGGATCCATGGTACTTTTATTGCTGAGTATTATAGAAATTAGAGATTGGAGTTTGGAATGAATAATCCTCCAAAAATTACTTGACAGTCTAACTTCTTGTACCTTTCTTCTCTGAGAGTGAAAACTTTGCTCTGTGGGCTGTGAAGATTACATAAGAGCATGGCGCATAGCACATGATGTCTGATAAAGGAAAAAAAATAGTTGAGAATTATAACTTGTAAGTCTGTTTATATTACACAAGGGATATTTTTGAAAACAGTTTCATAGTTTGACCTTGCATAAGATCTCCAGTCCAGAGAAAATAATACCCACAAAAGTATCAATCAGAAGTTCAAAGAGTGTACAACCTCAGGTTGAGCTTCTGTCACTGTATATTTGCACAGGCTTAGTTTTTTAGTAGTAAACCGTAAATCTATCTCTGAGAGGAAGAGAAAAATAATAGAAATAAGTTATTCTTAGCCTTCAATGTCATCTCAGTTGATGTCATCTACATAATGATGTTTGCACAACCACAGATGGCGAGTCACGGGTCTTGAATGCCTATAAAACTTTTCAGAAACCACAGCATACTGTTCCTGATTTTCAAGAGAGGAAATGAAAATAAATAACAGGAATAAACTTTTCTTGAAAATTTTCAGTTTGGAAATTGGAATTGAAACTGAAATTTTATTTTGAATAAACTATAATCAGGAAGACAAAGTGTTCCCCAGCACAGAGGTGGAACTTCGTTCTGAGACTCCTGGAGCCGGAAGGCTTCAGGCTGCTTTCAACTTGTCAAGGACACCAGGTAAGCTGTTTCACTTCATCAGTTTCAGTTTCATCATCACTAAAATCCATGAAACAAACAAATCTTGGTTTTTTTGAAACTGATTTTAAATAAAAAGTTCCCATAGTCTTCCTACATTTTGGTGATGATCTATTACAATTAAAGATAGTGGAAATAAGGATTTGGAAAGGTGTTGGTACTCCCCCCAAATTTGACAAGGCCACAGTAGTTAAATAATTGTCATCAGTGAAGATTACTCTGGGATATGGCTTATGAAATTCTTTTCTCCTTCTGTATGAGAATTTATCTTCAGTTAGCTGTCCAGTTTTGTTCTTGGGACAAGCTGATAAAATTGATATGTGAATTAAGTTGCTAGGGAACACTGCTTACAGTGAAAATGATCCCTGGCTGGTATCCTGCTTCTTGGCTAGGATGACTATGAACACCTTAGAGAAAGCCCTATATTTGTGATTCCCTAAGTGTGAAGACTCTTGTAACTGGTGTGGTCCTTTATGGGAAGCCCCAGGGCTATGACTGTGGAATTGTTACAAGATACATCAGCTCCTGTGGTACAAGAGGGTTTTAAGCCATGGTGACTCTTATACCTGCCTGATGTAGACCTTGGCTCTTTGAACCCAAGCTGTCATCTGGAGTGGGAAATTCAGAAGCTAAGCACTGTACCACTGCAAGGATTTTTACAGGAGTGCTTGACACTTCCCAGCAGGCAAGCTGTGGCTCCTGTCCTACTGAGAAGACTGGTGCCAACCACTGATCTATGAAAGTCTTTTGAGTCTCAATGTCAGGTTGAACCAAACACTACGGTGGACACTGAACACTGCAGATACAAAACAGATGAAATACACACACACTAAAGACCAGAGGAAAAATAGTAAATTTTTGTTCCGGGGAACAAATGCACTACTTAAAAATGACAATAAATAAACATTTGCTGCTATTAAGCCCTGGCTGCCGTGGCTTGTTTGTTTGGATGATGTGACTCATCATTCTATAGCCAAGGGGCTGCAGGTTTGATTCCTGGTCAGGGCACATACCTAGGTTATGGATTCAATCCCCAGCTGGGGCGTGTATGGGAGGCAATTGATTGATGCTTCTCTCTCACATCAATGTTTCTCCTTCTCCCTTACTGTCTCCCTTCCTCTATCTCTAAAAGCAATGAAAAAATATCCTCAGGTGAGGATTGAAAACAAAACAAAAATAATTTGCTGTTATTATAAATAAAATAAAGAAGCAATGTTTCTTCTCCATGTTTTCTGGTTATACTTGGAGTCTTTCCTATAGAAAAAGATGCCTTGTAATTCCTGAAGCTGTGCTTAGTTGAAAGGCATGATGAATGGTGCCACTTCCATCAGTTAATATCTGCAGTTTCAGGAGACCTTCAAAGAAGGGTGGAATAGCATACAGGAATCCAAGTCACAAGAGCTCTCCAATGTGCTAAATAGCCTCCATGTCTGTAGCAAGTGTCAAAAGTCTTATGCTTTTGCTTTTTTTTTTTTAACATTTTTTTATTGATTATGCCATTACATTTGTTCTATTCCCCCCTCCGTTCCCCTCCACCCTGCACACCCCTCCTCCATCATTCCCCCCTTTAGTTCATGAACACGTCTCAAGTTCTTTAGATTCTGTATTTCCCCTACTATTCTTACCCTCCCCCCTATTTTCTATCTACTGTCTATGCTATTTATTTTCTGTACCTTCTCCCCCCTTCTCTTTCTCCCACTCCCCTGTTGCTAATCCTCCATGTGATCTTCATTTCTATGGTTTACTCCTGATCTAGCTGTCCTCTTAATTTGCTTTTGTTTTAGGCGTGGTTGTTAATAACTGTGAGTTTGCTGCCCTTTCACTGTTCATCTTCTTTTTCGTAGATAAGTCCCTTTAACATTTCATATAATAAGGGCTTGGTGATGATGAACTCCTTGAATTTGGTCTTATCTGAGAAGCACTTTATCTGTCCTTCCATTCTAAATGAAAACTTTGCTGGATAGAGCAATCTTGGATGTAGGTCTTTGGTTTTCATGACTTGGAATACCTCTTTCCAGCCCCTTCTTGCCTGTAAGGTCTCTTTGGAGAAATCCACTGACAGTCTGATGGGAACTCCTTTGTAGGTGAGTGTCCCCATATCTCTTGCTGCTTCTAGAATTCTCTCCTTCATTTTAATCTTGGATAGTGTAATTCTTGGGTGTGCCTTGGTGTGTTCCTTCTTGGGTCCAACTTCTTTGGGACTCTCTGAGCTTCTTGAATTTCCTGGAAGTCTATTTCCTTTGCCAGAACGTCTCTTTTATTATTTGTTCAAATAAGGTTTCCACTCGTGACTGTTCGTTCCTCTTTCCCTTCTGGTACCCCTGTAATTCGAATGTTGGAACATTTAAAGATGTCCTGGAGGTTTCTAAGCCTCTCCTCATTTTTTTGAGTTCTCGTTTCTTCATTCTTTTCTGTTTGGTCATTTTTTCCTTCCTTCTGGTGTACTCCCTTGACTTGAGTCCCAGTCTCCTTTCCATTACTATTGGTTTCCTGTGCATTACCATTCATTTCAATTAGTTTAGCTTTCATATGTTTCTCTAATTTGTGACTAAAATCAACCAGTTCTGTGAGGATCCTGATCACCAGTGTTTTGAACTGTGCATCTGAAAGTTTGGCTATTTCTTCATCACTTCGATTTATTGGCTCTGGGGCTCTGAGTTGTTCTTGAGCCATTTTTGGTCTGTTTAAGTATGAGGAGTGGAGCCTTAGTTGTTTACCAGGGTGGGGCCACTCAGGTCACTGGTTTGTGATGCTGTATGTGGGGCCGGGATCAGAGAGGGAGCAATGGCGGTCCTCTCCACTCGCCCAGTCCATCCCACCTCTTGCCCCTGCATGTTTATTCGAGCGGAAATGTGTGAGCCCGCCGCCCTGTGCCGCACGGTCTCAGTGCTCACCTCTTCACTGGTTTATCTACGTGCAAATGCGTGACTGACCGCAGACGGCCAGCAGCGCCTCTTCCCTGTGTCCACCCAGAGCTAGCCCGCACCTGGGATCCGCGCCTTAGGCTGCTTGGGCACCACCCTCGTGGGGGATCTTTTTGGCCAACCCGCTCCGCTACTGGCTTCGCCCCTCTTACCGGTTTAGCTCAGCATTTCATTGTTTTTGGACTCCGTATTGTTGATTTTCTGTGTGGTTTGGTTGCGTTTATTGTTGTTAAAACTTTGTTATTTTTAGATTTGGTTGTGTGTGGACGCAAGGTGTTTCCACCTACCCCTCCATCTTGGTGAAAGTCCTATGCTTTTGCTTTTTATTCTTCTATTCTGTCACTCCTGGCTTCATTAGGACCTTCTTTTCTCAGGGCTTGTACACTAAAAATATACTTTGAGACACTTATCTCTTCTCCTTAGAGTGCATCTCAATTTTCTCTGAGTTTCATTTAGCTTTAAATACCCTTGACTGGGAAAGCCCAAGGACACTGTTTGGCTCTGATAAAAGTGGTGTTTAATGTCTGTGCTTCATGCCCAGTGCCAGGCTTGGGAATACACCTTCTCACTTCACTGCATAAAGTGAGCTTACATTAGCTTCCAAGAAACTAACAATAGTCCAGCTAGCTGTGAAATTGGATGGTAGAGAATTAGGTGAAATGTTTATTGAAAAGGCAGGAGACCTGCCAGAGGAATGTATGCATAGCTGACTTCAGGAAAGACTGAAGCCACAGAAAATGGGTTCATGTATCAGGTAGCTCCCAGGAATGGTGACAGCAATTTCTGAATACCCACTCTAGCCTTTCTATGAACTTGACCCTGATTCTCTGTGAGAAGTTCTCATGGTATACTTTCGTCATTAATTACTATGTGTACATACACTCATGAAATGATATTGGGCATGTGCCAAATGCAACAAGTGGTATGTCCTTTTAGGAAAGCAGTTTATTACTGTTCATGCTCCTGACACCATTACTGCTAACCTGGACATTTACCCCAAAAAGCAAAAGTAAACCAACAAAAGCACTTACATGACATTTTTCAAAGACCATAAATAATTATTTTTATACCTGGGGAATGCAAAGCATTTTCAGGTTATGATATAATGTTTTTTTAAATCTGTTTTAGGTTATCTGGTTTAGGTAAGATTAAATCGTAATATCTAGTGTTTATACAGAGTTTACAATATACTAGACAATTTAATGTGCTATGCACTTTACATGTATTAACTTATTTAATCCTAATAATAACTTTATTAGGTAGTTACTATTAAATTCCCATTGAGCAGATGAGGAAACTAAGCTCAGAAAGGTGAGGTAACTTGTTCAAGCTTCTGGCTTAACTGCTGAGTGGTGGAGACAGGATTCAAACTCTGACAGTCTGGCTCCAGAGCCTGTGCCCTAAACCTTGGTCCCATGTTCCCTCCAACGATGACTAGCAAATGGTCACAGTGGTTTCTAATTCAGGCAACACTCTTTCTACTCCACAGACTGCACCTCATTCTGGCAGATGAGAAAACTGAAAACAAGGCTGAGTGACTTGCCTATGGTCACATGACTAGCTAATGTTTGAAAATTAACTTTCTGAGTCCACTCTAATGATCTTCCTATTATTCCAGACTGCTGGGAATGAAAAGAAAAATATCTAGCTAAGAACAAAAGCAAATGAGAAAAGGCCTCAGGGAAATCAAGTCTAAGACCTTTAAAAAGATAAAAATCTCCCTCATCTCTTTGCTCTGCCATTAATTTTAATGGGACTCTGTCCTACTGGTACGGGCCCCATGTGCCCCTGGCAGATGACTGTACGGGTGGATCGGTGCCCCACATGGGAGACATCAGGATGGAGAGGAGGGGGCTTCCTGGGAGACGTGGTCATCACAGTGCACATCTGGTGTTCTAGGACTGGGTCAAACTCTGCATGTGTGATTCTGTTGTATATGTTCATGTGTAGGAATGACATGCCAATCAGCTGGTCCTACTGGAAAATGTAAACTGACTGAGTTAAGAAAAGAAGGTACTCTGAGAAAACTGAGCTTGCAGGGTGGTAAACTATGTGTCACTTTGACTAGGCTGCAGTACTCAGTTATTTAACCAGACACCAATCTAGGTTTTGATGTGAAGATATTTCGTAGGTGATCAGTTGGTTTTAAAGGTGATTGCCCTTGAAAACACAGGTGGGCCTCCCCAATCAGAAGGCCTTAATGATAAAAACTAAGGGAAGGAAACTGCCTCAAGGCAGCATTAGCTCCAGTCTAAATTTCCACCTGATCTGACCTAGCCAATTGCAGATTTACCAATCCCATAATTTCATAAGCCAATACCTTAAAATAAATCTCTATCTGCCTATCTTTCTGCCTACCTGCTCTATCCATCCACCTACCCACCTGCCTGCCTGTCTAGAAAGAGGGAGAGATTCTATTGGTTCTGTTTTTCTTTAGAACCCAGACTCACAGAAACATTTTGCCAGGATGGCAAAGTGCTTTGAGAATGTTGAGCGCACAGATCCACTTAACATTCAGATTATAAAAGGCAGCAACAGTCCAAAATTAAAGAAGAAAAGTTTGGCTGAAGAGACATAACATTACATGCCATCCTGCAAGCGGGGACCAGAACAAAAGTTCCTCTCTGTCCCCAGGTCACAACAGGCAGAGTTACAATCTCAGCACAGTCAGAACTTGGAACAGTGTGTATGCTGTGAGCACAGGCCCCAGCACCCATGAGTCCCTGTAGCAACACAGGGCAGATGGCAGTTAAGAACACACACTCATTTTTCTAGGGATTAACAGCAAGAAAAGGCATCCTGGGAATATTAAAAGAACCTCCTCCGTGAAAGGGGACAGTGACATCAAGGCCTCCCTTGTGTCCCGGTGAACACTGACAAACAAGGCACCTCTAATACTTCACCATGCTCTTGGTTCCTACTAAAATGTTTCTTGGGCTGGGGAGAGTTACCATATTTTGCCATGTATGGTGTGCACCCTCAGTTGTGTGCACATCATACACAGGATTATTATACCCATAGTAAGTAATAATTACACTTGTGTATAATATACATCCTTATTTTTCCCTAAAAAATTTGGGCAAAAAAGTGCTCAGTATACATGGCAAATATGGTATGTTCTAAATCTGATCTACTACCAATTTAAAAAATAAATGTGTCCTCATTTATAATAAACAAATAAAACAAAAAGAAACTCATAGACACAGGGAACAGTTTGGTGGTTACCAGAGGTAAAGGGGGCTGAGGGTGGGTGAAAGAGGTGAGGGTGGGTCAACTGTATGGTGATGGATAGTAACTAGACTTGACTTTTGAGGGTGATCACTTTGTAGTATATATATGGATATTGAATTATAATGTTGTACACCTGAAACTTTAGCAAATGCAAATAAAGTGTCTTCTTAAATATTTTCACCATCCTCATCACCATCTCCTGGCAGCCCCATCCCCTAAAGGATTGCTTGGGAGGCCAAGGGGGAAGGTGCCCAGCAAGTAATCAATCTCACCTTGGCTTCTGAAGTGGGTTCCAGGAAGCACAGGCGATTGCCAAGTCCCTCGGCTGCCAGGCAGAACTTCCTTTGCTCCTTGTGAATGTTCGCGATGCACTGGAGAACCACTTCATCTTCCTGCCATAAGAACAGACACACAAATAAGAGTCGCCCTGGTCTGCCTCTCCTTGCAGAACCAGGCCCCCAAGTCACCTTGCTGTATCTTTCTCAGGTATGCTGAGAGGCACATGCTTTTGAATACTAGATAAAGGAGACTTTTATTCACATGGCATAATTGAGTACCGCCCCTGATGTAGATAATGGTGTGAAGTCACTGGGAGCAAGTACGTGGAGTGAACATACTACATACATATACAGAACGGGCCTCTCTTCTGAGATGTCTACAGTGCATGCGCCCCAGGTGAGCAGATGATTTCAACACTTGAGTGACCATGAAAGCAAACCTAAACAAGCTCTCCTAATATGAAATCAAACAAGATGTGACTGAGGGAACAGAGACCACAGAAAAGGTCAGAGAGAAGTGGAATTCAGGGTAGGAAAGTGCTTTGTGTCGGGGGCTATGGAGGAGGCAAGAGTCATGTTTTGTTGGGGAAGGGGTGTATGTAGTGGGTGACACATCTG
Organism: Artibeus jamaicensis; assembly: GCF_021234435.1. NCBI lineage: Eukaryota > Metazoa > Chordata > Mammalia > Chiroptera > Phyllostomidae > Artibeus > Artibeus jamaicensis. Next base: position 954,353 of record NW_026521221.1, read on the forward strand.
CCAGATCTGACAGAAGGAACCTAAAGGGTACCAGGAGATGGTTTTGGCATATTGTCAGGGAAGATTGAAAGAAGAAATTGAAGGTCAAGTAGAGGAGCCATTCTGGATTCCCAAGGAGGGGACCTCCTTTCTATGCATCATGCTCAGAAGCAGCCTCTTAAAATTGCAGAGACCTTATTTGAATGACATTTCTCTTGTTGATGATCAGAAACAAAGCTGTTTTCCATGTTCACTAATATACGTTCCTCTTGCACAACTTGCCTGAGGCTAGAAGGAAAACACTTTCCTTACCAATGCCTTCATTTTTTTTCTCCAATCTGTTAGTCCGTACCCTCTATCTACCACCATTTCACTTTGGGCTTTAAACCTCAGAAAGATTTCAGGTGTGGTTAAGTTAAAGGAGTAATGAGAAGAGCCAGATGGAAAGCTTCCTCCTTTGCTATAACTCTCCGGTTTCCCTGACTCATCCCCACAACCCGTGGTGTTAATGTTTGTCCAGGCAGATTAAATAGAAACAACATTTTCTTAATGGTGTCATGGAAAAATAAAATCCTTCTACCTGGTGGGAAGAGGAGTGATTCAATAGTACCCTACTCCAACAAAGCATGCGCTGGTGCCCAGAGATTGGTGAGGGGCTACAGGGATATGAAAGAAGTCACACACAATATATGAAAAGAAGAATGAGAGGAAGAAAAAGTTCTACGCTTATACTAGTACTGAAACGTCACTGCCCATTATTACTTTGAGTCAATAATAAATTCAAGAGCCTCTGACTCTAGTGAAGTCAGAATTCATGGTCTTCATTTGAACTGCAACCAAAGAAAACTCCAGAATATCATTTCCTTCAAAATGTGGGCTCAGTGAAAGCTGTGAGGAAGATGAAGTTTTTCCTCAGGTAGAGTCTCCCCAAGATCCTTAGGTGACCAGATGCCATACCATTCTCCTAAAGGGCATGGGTGATGGGCAGTACTCTCAGTTGTCAAAATGACTGAGGGGTGCTATGTGCATTGTGATGCAGAGGCTGTGTGAGATAAATGGTGTGTATATTGCAAGAAACACATAATTGAAACATGTCTTTGAAACATACAATTTTTCTGTCCAAAATGTCAAAAGGACCCCCTAATTAAAAAATATTAAATATCTACCACCTACACACAATTCACCAGTTCTTAAAAAAAGCCATTTGGAAACCACAGTGTGATTATGGGCCAGACTTTTCATGACCCAGTGAAAATTGAGAAGTTTTCTCTTGAGTACTGTATTTTTCAGACCATAAGACACACCTAGGTTTTAGAGGAGGAAAATAGGAAAAAAATTTTTGAAGCAAAAAATGTGCTAAAATATTTAATAACATAAATAACAATATTTCACCAATGTAAATGTACAGCTACATTCAGACTATAAGATGCAACCCCATTTTCCTCCCAAATTGGGGTGTGTGTCTTATAGTCAGAATAATACGGTATATGTCTTAGAGAATCTCTTTTCATGATCTCACTTTCCAAGTCCTTTCCAGCCAAAAGAGTGCAAAATACTGCAGCTTGACCCTGCACTAGCTGCCTCGAGTCTCTATTTGTCTTTGGAAACTTACCTGTCCTATAATTCACATCCTCATAACCTGGGCTGCCAATCAGCTAATCATGCAATAAACAAACCTGCCCTGGCTCAATAACGATTTGCTGAAGTACAGTCCAGCACAAGTGATTTCGTAGGTCATCACTCAGGGTGACACAGAGACAGGTGTGGGACTGGAAGCCAGATTTGCCATCTCCAAATACTTTCACTGTTTTCCACCTGCTGTCTTCAACTGTATGCTCAGTGCTGACCTGGCTACAGACACCACCTGGAGTGGCCGCCTGTACCTGCCTTTGCTCCAGAAAGCCACTATTAGCTCCACAAACCTTTGACAGACAGACATCTGGAGCCTTCAAGTGCATAAAACTGAAATCTTTGCCCAGATCCAACTGGGAATCATGAGATGAGCTAATTCAACCCATCTCATTACTTCTCTCATTCCCCAGTAAAGCACAGGACACCAGCCTTCCCAGGTACTGCCCTACCTACTTTACTCACCCTTGTACCAATGTAGACTTCCTCTTCTCCTGTCATCTATCATCCTTTCTGCTTTTGCTTTAAATCAGGCCTAGGAATGCCAGAGAATACCATTTCCAAGGAAGCCCCTTTAGAGGGAGGTTGCAAATTCTTCTATATTTGGTATTGCCTCAGAAGCTGGTGCTCTCCTAGCATCCCCCAGTGCCAAACTCAAACCAATATTTTTACTCAAATGCAAAAACTCTTATATTTTGAAGTAGGTGATAGTCAATGTCCACGTCTTCTTTGGTAATTTATTAACAGTCCAGTTACCACTTATCTGACATTTAATGACAATCAGAAAATCTGATAGAAATTTTGGTGTGTATTCAACATACATTTATTGATTACCTTCCAATGATGAAGCCTTCTGCTAGGACACTGCAGATCACACCAGGTTTTATAAGACAAGAACTGTAAATACTGTAATAATGGAGCCGATGGTTGAAAGGCCAGCAGACGGCCTTTCTCCACCCCACTCCAGTCATCATTTCAAGTAGCTTCAAGGTTTATGTGGACAATCCATTCAAAACAAACACCTGACCTAATTAGTTCTACTCTGTTTTAGTAACACACTATCATGAACATTCCTTGTCATTATCTATAGAACAATTCTAACTCTAAAATCCAAAATCAGCTTATCTTACTTTCTTATTCCATTACTTTTGCTATTCTTGCTCTCCTTTATCAAGACTACTGGTTCCTAAAGGGCACTGCCATCTCCATTGTTTCTGCTACCCCAGGAAGAACAATGACGGGTTTTTAAAAAAATTATTAAACTTATTGAGGTGACATTTGTTAATAAGATTATATAGGTTTCAAGTGTACAAGTCTATAATACACCATCTGTGTATAGCATTGTGCTCATCACCCAGAGTCAAGCCTCCTTCCATCGCCATATATTTGACCCCCTTTACCCTCTTCTACCTCCTCCCACCCTCCTTTTCCCTCTGGTAACCACCAGTCTTTTGTCTGTGTCCCTGAGTTTGTTTGCCTTGTTCATTTGTTGCTATGTTTTATATCCCACATATGAAGGAGATCATATGGATCTTGACTTTTTCTGAAGAATGATAAATTTTTTAGAAAAAAATAACACAACTCTTGGGTTTTGTTCCACTAAAAATATATGGGATTTTTTTCTTTTGTAATACATTTTTAGCTTGTTTGAACTTGGATTTCACTGGAACATCAACAAAATTTTCCCTTTTTTTTGTAGGACTCACAGCAGATTCAACCCAGTCAGTATCAAATAACTAAAGAGAAGAAAGTTATAGGTCAGAGGAACCATAATCAGTGGTAGGACCTTTAGACCTAGACTCCATCTTTAAGGTGAGGGGTGCCGATCCAGGAAATAATGTGTTTAAGATCATGAAGGTTTTTTTTTTGCCTTCTACCATGTAAATCAAAAGGTCCCTGACTGAATTCTAGAGTGCCCCCCACCCAGTTGAGTTCTCCCCTGCACATCTAGACTTACCTTTTTTTAATTCCTATTACCTTACTGTCACCTGAATAAGTCTTGCCCAGCCCCCACAAAATGTTCCCTCTTGAAACCCCTTCATCCCTTTATTCAACTCTGCTTTCCTGGTTTAACTCCCTTTCTGATGGAGCCTTCCCATGGTCTCTTTCTCCTGCAGCCTGTAAATGTAGGGATCACCCCTGAGTAGGTCCTTGTCATTTTCCCTTAGCAATCTTCTCCATTCTTCAGGTTTCCAGTTCTACTCTCAGGAGTTGTAATGCTCTTTCCCTCCATCCTAGTGGTATTTTAAGGTTCCAAACCTTCACCTATTCCTAACTACATCCATGGACTTATGAACACCTCAGTATGTCCCAATGCACCAAAAGGCTTCCTTTTCAGTCTGTGTTTATGCTCCTTATGTTTGTTAGCGACACATCCGAACTCTCAGCAACCCAGGTTCAAATGTCATCTCCTGTCTGAGTCTTCCCCCCTTCATCCAACGGCAAATGGGCCAGAGGAGGGAGAGTCTGGAGGCCTAGAGACCAAGACAAGGCTATTACAACACCAGAGGCACAGCTCTGACCTTATCATTTTCTTGCTGAAAATACATAATGGGACTCTCCACTAACCATATAACACATACAAACTGCTTACATGAGCATCTGAGGACATTTGCTTTCCAAACTATTTTCCAAACTTCTTCCCCACAGAACTCCTTGGTCATCTCAACTTCCATGCCCTTACTCATGAAGTCTGTAAGTCTAAAGCTGCCCTGATCTATTCTATTTTCCATGTTCATATATTACCTATTCTACCAAGCTTAGCTCAAATCTCACATTCTTTCATGAAATGCAAGAAATCTTTCTTCTCTCTGAACTTTTACAGCAATGTCACCAGACTCTTGCATTATGGTTATTTACTTGATGCCTTATCCCCACTATATTACATAATTTTGAAATGGCTAACATTTACTGACCTATGACTATCTGACAGGCATTGTATTTTATGCACAATAACCCATTTAAGCTTCAATTAATACTATTGTGTAGGGACTGCTGTTATCTCCACTTGACGAATGAGGCACCCTTGTAAAGAGCAGTTAAATGACTTGTCTCAGATCTCATAGTGCCAAAGGGTAGAGTCTGGTATCCAGGCCTGGCTGACTCTATCCATATTCTCCCCGCTACTCCTCTCAGCTGCCCTTGTGGCCTTTGAAGGCAGAGCCCGCATTTGCTTCATGTGTACACCCATGATGACACTCACTGGCATCGTGTATATCTGGCTATAATTTACTGAAGGGTATCTTTTACCTTTTAATCCCAGTTAACTACAAACCCTGTTACAGCAGAAAAGTGCTTCCCCATCCAGGCTGGGAAAATAATGTATTTGGTAAATGCATGTTGACTGGGACATGGAATCAGATTAAAAGAAGAGACTTCTCTACTCTCAGCCATATACCAATAGTTATTGTAGATAGGGTCACTGTTTCATTGATGAGTCAGAACTGAATTAAAAAAAAAGAACGGATATTGACATTAAAAAAGTAATGAGGAATAAGCAATAATGAGCCCTTGGGGTATATTATAAATAATACTACTAACCATTCTATACTGGACATTCTGAGATTTCCCCCAATTTAATTTAATATTCAAAACAACACGACCATTTTAAGAATGAGGAAACAAAAACTCAGAGGAATTAGGCAATTTTAATGAATGAATATTTAATGAAGTCATTGCCTTATAAGGTAGGTACTAATAAAAATACTCTCTACATGGAGATAAAGAGACTGAGGCATGGAGAGGTTAGTTTGCCTAGTGCCACACTGCATGTAAGTAATAGACGCTGGCCTTGAACCTTGGACTGTGTCAATCAGAAGCCAGTCCCCTTTACCACAGTGCCAAACTGGCTCTTACCAAGAGACTGACCTTCAAAATAAGTCTGAATTCACACCTTCCTGACTCTGAGCCATGGTGAGGGTGCCGATAAAAATAGATAGCCCCCAGTCCTCTCACATGGCCATGCAACACTGAAAAGTAACCAAATCACAGAGCACAATGCCAGAGAGAACAGCCAGGGAGCTACAAGTTCCTTAAAATAATATTTTTCGTGCCCAATGACTACCACACTTGAAGGAGAAAACATCATCCTGAAACTTCTAGCGGCAGGGGAAATTTACTAAAATCCAAGGTATATCATATGTCAGCATCCCTCCAAGCTATTCAGTACACAAGCGCCAGCTATTCCTGTCACAGACTCAGCTTGTGAGGGTGTTGAGTGATTGTTCCTGAACAAGAATATAGCCTTTGGCTCTCTTTGCTTAGATTTCATATTATCATCACAGGCCATCTCAGACAAAGTCAAGTTTTTTCTATAGTCCTCCTGGAGCTATAGAACTTCTAACCTGAAAATGAATGGAGCTTGCCCGTTCTATCCCTGTTGCTTCTTTCTTATGCCCTGGCTCACAGCCCCAGGGCCAGAATGACCATGTTAGCCATCTCTGATTTGGTGACTGGGGGCACTCTGATTCTCCCTCTTCTCTCTGGGTCATTTGCAAAGAGCTCTTTGGAACAAAACAAAATGGCTGATAGTCCTATTTAAGGTAGGACACTAAGCAGCTGATGACAGCCCTATAGTTAGATCTGCACATCACTGGTACCAAGAAGCATGTGAGCAAGGAGCACTGGGAACAGAGTGCAGGCCAGTAGATTTCATGGGTCATGTTTAAGTATAGATCTTGCTGCAGAGAAAAATCCATAGCCATTTATTGATTTAAAAAAGATGTGTCTCAGCCACTCATCTGAAAAGTCAGACATGATTTTAGGAAGCTGATACTAGACATGGGTGAGAGAGTTCATTTTAAGGCTTTACCCAAAAGCATCTCTTATTTTTTGGGATGATGAGATTACCCACAATTGTTTACAAGAATTAATGACACTGATGGTCTACCTGTATGTTGGAAATATCAATCATTTTGATTGATATTAGATTGATTCTTAAATTCTGAGCTCCTGGGGGGCAGGAGCATCTCATTTCTCTGTGAATCTTCAGTGTCCAGCATAGTGCCTGGTACTGAGTAGCAAAGCAGAGATATTTGTAAAGCTAATAACATAACTGTATATTTAAAAAATAACTAATAAAGTTAGCAAAAATGCTTATGCATTAAATTGCATAATAAAATCCCCTTTTACATTTTCTTACCCGTAGTATCTGGATGTCAGCCTGGAAGTAGTCAGGATTATATAAAGGAACCTATGATACCCTGTTTGCTTCCACAATGGCCCAGGGGACATACAAATATTCTTAATAGTATTTAGAAAATTGTGAAGCCAAAGGTTATAGACTGAAGGAAGAGGCTAACTAGTCCTACATGCAGTTCTCAGAGACTGCCATTATGCTGTGTCCCTGGGACGTTTCTGGGGCTTCGCTATTGCTGTTGTCTGTGTTGGTGTTAGTACAATGAAACCTTTAGAAATCCTTCTTGTTTTTTAATCTGTCAAAAATTAGGGATGGCTCCCATTTCTGGCTCTTTACTATTCACTGATGGTTGCAAAATTCAGTAAAACAGAAATTTCAGAATTCCAAGAGATGAAGTTAATAGTTTATTATTCTTCTCTTCTTTAAATACTTGACTCATTGGCTTATAAGTACATTTTCTTTTGCTTGCATTTTCCTCCCATATAGTTGCAGTTCCTTCCCAGTATCTCTGATTGGCATATCCTTACCTTCCCTCACCCTCTAATGCCATATAGTGCTCCAGGACTATTCCTCAGGGTTTTCTTCCTTCCCTACACTGCTCTCCCAGTGATCTTATTTGATTTCATGGCTTTAAAAACCATGTGTATAGTGATGAATGCAAAATTTGTATCTTTTGCATAATTAAAAAATTTGTACCAACTTCTCTGAAGTCCAGACTCACTATCTCCAATTGCTTTTTTAATATCTCTAGGTGAGTGTCTAACACACATTTCAAATTTAATACGTCCAACATCTGGCTCTTGATCATCTCTCCCAAGTATGCTCCTCCTGTGGTGTTCTCTATCTTAAGACATGATAACTCCATTCTTCAGGTTGCTCGTGAATTTTTTTTAATTTAAAACATCTTAGAGTCACAGTGATCCTATTCTTTCTCACCTCACATCCAAAATAAATCCTATGTATTCTGCATTCAAAATGCATCCACTTGGATCACCTAGCTCATGCCATCATCACTTGTCGTTATTATTGCAATCACCTCTGAACTTGTTCTCCACTCACATTTGTTATCTACACTGTACCCAGAGGGGACTTTTAAAATCTAAGTGAAATCATGTCTGTCCACTACTCAATACTCTCCAGTGACCTTCCATCTTACTCAGGAAAAAGGCAGAATGCTTACTGTGGTCTGTGAGATCCCCAAAATATGCCCACCTTCCTATGATCTCTCTTCCATCATTCTTTTGCTTGCTTAGTTTCAGCTGCACTGGCATTATCCCAGAAGCTCACATCTTTGAAGCATGACCCTTCCTCAAACCCTTTGCCCAGAATGCTCTTCTGCCAGATACCTAGGGAAGCAGGGCTCCTTCCTTCACTTCCTTCAGGGGTCTGCTCCATGTTACCTTATTAAAGAGGCCCTTCCTGATTATCCATATAAAGTTACAACCCCATTCTCTCTCTATACTTCTTCTCTTGCCTTTTTTCCCATTTAACACTTGCCACCTAAGAATATATACTTATTTTTTCTTATCTCTCTCTTCCATTAAAATGTAACCCTTACAGGCACTGTTTTGCTCACCACTACATCCCCAATGCCTAAAACAATGCCTGATACATAGTAGGCACTCAAATCATTGTAGAATAATGGAGAAGTCATTTTGTTTCCTATTAAATAGAATGACCACAAAAACGTATTAATTCATTAATTTATATGTATTAGTAATACGTATAAAACGTATTATACTCTTTCATTCCTTCATGGAAGTGACCAAACAGTCCTGAGTCTCATCTGGAGCAGTCTGCTATGTTGGGGACTGACAGACAAAAGAGGCATTTACAGCCTGTGGGAGAACCCTTTCTGCTCCAGGAACCAGAAGCAGTGTTCTGTTCCCTCTTTTTTAACTTTTCCCATTCCCCAGAAAGCAGTTTAGGGTGTGATTATAAAATCTACTCAGCTTCTCCCACTCCTGGTTCCCTTTGGAACTTGCAGGGAAGAGCCTTTCCTCACATTGATTAGAGAGACAAGCAGGCACTAGGGCTTACATAGGCAATTAATTCCCTGTCTTACATAACATGCCACTACCTGACATGGAACAACGTGGTGTCTACAAGTCTTCCTAGAAGAAATGGTTGTTAGGATTTTGTATTCTCATAGGATGGAAAAAGAGTGATTTTGTTGGTACTAAGAGATTTCAGGTACCATAAGATTTTTTTCCTTTAACAAATAATCCATTTCATCAAGCTCCTACACAAAGGTTTTGTACAAAATTATAATGTTGGTACTTTGAATACTTTTCTCCTACCCAATGAGAACACACCAGGAGAGTGACCACACCTAGGTGCTTGCACATACTCCTTTGATTTCTTTCTCCTTTAGGCATGCCAGCCGGGTGTGAGGAATAAACGGGAAAAAACCCAGAACACCGAAGCAAATCACCATGTTCCATGTCTAACTTCAGAAGCAGCAAGGATTGATAATAAACTTATGGCAGGAAAATTTAGGGCTCCGGATCTAACACTGCTCTGAATGTAACTTTGTAAAGGAGATTTGATCAGAACACTTCAATTTCCCAGTTTCATATCATAAATGCTGATGAGTTTGCACTGCATCTCCATCTTGATGCGATCTAAGCACCGTGACCCCAGAGAGACACAGAGAGCATCCAATTCTGATTCTACTGCAGCACCACCGAGACACCTTGACAAATTGAGCAAGGATATCTGTATTTTTATGTTATCAGAGCTACTCTTTATTTTTAAATCAATTTCCTTTACTTTTATCAATGGTTCTGGGACTTTTGGCTTCTAATTTGAGGCATAACTCATTCCCTGGGCCATGCAAGTCATCTGTGACAGCCCGCCCACATTTAGCCTGATTTTCTAACAATATCTATGTTCAAAGGGGTGAAACATGGTACCATCCACTTTTCTTGCTAAACAATAAAGTAAGTATGTATCGAGATTCATTTTTACTTCTTTTAGGCAGTGCTTCAGACAGGGCTGTTTCTGGAATTTTCTCCTTTAAGATTTGTGGAAAAAGTAAACAAAATTAAACACCTAACATGTAGGATGCACTCAGATACTCTGTATATGTGCATAATCACTCCAATGTACTGATAGATGTAAAATTTAAAATGAAAGCAAGAACAAAGCAGCCAGCAATTTCCACATAAAATCTAACAGCTAGGGAACACTGTACCTTTTTCAAAAAGTATGCTTGATGAAGTTAGTAGATCATAAAGAATTGCTTTTTTTCCTTTTGTTGATTAAAAAGAAAAAAAAGAATTGTATGGGCTGACATTTAGATGGGTAAGTCTTTAAAAGCAGGTCCTGTAAAGGGAAATGAAGTGTCTTTATAATGTAATGGTACATAAAGCCTTACGAACCGTCCAGGACTAGATTCTTTGAAAAAAATCATCTGTTTCTTCTAGCTTCATTCAGAACTAAGTCACGCATCTATTTAAGAAGTATTTGCATGCCTACTGACACTTCACATTCTGTCTCACGGCCTGGGGTACAGTGGTAAACAAGACAGGCTCGGGATCTTTCCTCCTGCAGCTCCCATCTAAGTGGTTGACTATCTTGTTTAATACACATACTGACACTGACTTGTGGTTTTCAGAGATGACGATACAATTGAAAACCAGAAGAATCTAAGACAGAGACAAAAATGCAGGGAGGGATGTTTGAGCTACATCTCTTTCCACCTGATACCTTTTATGTTCCAGGAGGGGCTCTTGTGTATATGTTTCTATTCTTCCCCCTCTATATTGTAATTCTTAGATTTATTATTTAAATCCCTTTTACCAGAATTATTCTGCTTAGAAGGCGAAGATTTGTTTGTCTTGTATTCCTAAAGCCATATGTCGAACATGTAACAAATGCTTCTCGAATTAAAAGAATGAAGGTGAGAGGGAAGATGGCGGCATGGTAGGAGGGAGCAGATTCCACTTCCCCCTACACATGGGAGAAAAATCTAGCCCATCTACTGAAGAACAGAGCAAACAGCCAACGATACCACAGCATATATGAAAAATAGCAGATCAAAAATTGTAGTGGATACTGGAAAACAAGATGGTAAGGAGAGTGCTTCAGGACAGTAAGGGTCCAGGGATCAGTGTAGGGATCAGCGTGGGGATCAGCGTGGGGATCAGGGAGGCTGCAGCTCCAGGCCTGGTTCACTGGGTCTGCCACAGGTTCCTTGGAGGAGAGCTGGGTAAAATAGCTTCTTCCCTGGCCAAACAAGGTTTGAGCAGCACTAGGAGAAACCTGGTTGCTTGAAGTCGAAGAGAGGGGAATTAGGACTAAGTGGCAAACACACAGGAGCCATGAGCCTCCTCAAGAGGCCGGGAGCACACACCCAAGGCCTGGTGGAGAGGTGCCAGGCTAGCTCTGGGAAGAGTACTTCGGAGGCTTACCAAGTATTGAGCAGGAAGGGAGAAAAGGGATACCAATCACCTCTCAACCTGCTGCAGTCAGCAAGACTCAGAAAAACCTGTTTGGCCAGTTTGAAACCAGCAAAAGGTGTTTTGTTGTTGTTGTTTTGTTTTTTAAGTAATTTATTTTTTAATTCTTTTTATTTTTATATCTCTCAATTCCTTTTGTTTCTTTTTCTTCTTTCTAGTTTTATTCCTTTTTCCTTCCTTTCCAATTTTATCTCCTCTTCCTTCTTTCTCCTGCTTTTTTCCTTTTCCTTTTCTTTTTCTTAAATACCCACAAGTGAGACAAAACCTAGAACTGTGAAGAGACCAGAGTTGGACCCAAAGAGGGGGCATCCCAACAGCTGAGACAGTGAGACAAATTTCACTTTGCTATTACAGAAAACCTGCAAGTTATTGCATATTTGTATTATTTGTGATTATTCTTACATCTTTTATTTTAATAGTATTTTTGTATTTCTTTTCTGTATAGTATTCTTTGCTTGGTTTGTTATACTGTATTGTTTGACAGGTTTCCCCTGTTCTCTCATTCATAGTGTATTGCGAATTTATTATCTTTCACTGCACTTGTGTTCCATTAGCACATTACGCGAGGTCCTATACTTCCTCGTCTTGTTATCCAGATCTCATAGATTCTGCCATATGATTGTTGTTCTAATATTATTGTAAATAATAGATATCTCATACAATTGTAAATACTACATAACATCCCATCCCAGATCTTAGCCCACTTCATGGTTTCCTGAAATCTATTACCTTAGTGGTTAATTCTATTCTCTCATACATTATACCTATTTACTATCTTTTATTCTCACCTTACCTCAGAGTCTGACTTCCCACAATCTCACTGCTTTCTAGATACAACTCACAATCCTTCCCTCCCCAACAAGAGTCTTATCTTCTTTCCATCCTTTCTAAAGAGTGGCTAGTTGGGTGGAATATCATGGTTAACACTATACATAGCCAAAGGATTTCCTATCTCTTCTCTACTGGCTGCTACTATATGTCATAGAATGCTCTGTTGCTGTTTTAAACCATTTTGCCTTTCCCCTCCAACTGATCACAAAAAATAGTAGGTGAAAGCTATGAACACCAGGATACCCGAAAGAGATTGCACCACTGAATTTCACAGGTATTCTACCACAGAAGTTCACACCATAAACCCAGGAAGCCAGCACAGATCAATTTCAGAAGCTGAGGCTAACAAGAAGAGTCACACAAACAATGGGAAGACAAAGAAACAATCCCCAAGTGAAAGAAAAAGCAGAAGCTTCAGAAAGAATGTTAGATGAAATAAAGGCTAACCAACTATCAGATATTGAATTCAAAGCACTGGTCATCAAAAAGCTCAATGAGCTCACAGTGAGCACAGTAGAAGGAATCAAAAGCAGGATTGATGAAGCAGAAGATCACATCAGCGAGCTGGAGGACAAAGTAGGAAAAAACACCCAGAAAGATCAAGAAAAGAAAAAGAGGCTCAGAAAGAATGAAGAGGGGTTAAGAGAAATGCAAGACAATATGAAACAACAATATCTGTATAATACGAATACCAGAAGGAGAAGAAGAAGAGCAAGGGATAGAAAACCTATTTGAATAAGTAATGATGGAAAACTTCTCTAATTTGATGAGAGAAAAAATCACACAAATCCAGGAATCACAGGAGTCCCAATCAAGATGAACCCAAAGAGGCCCACTTCAAGACATATCATCATTAAAATGGCAAAATTCCAAGATAAAGAGAGAATCTTAAAGGCAGCAAAAGAAAAACAGGAAGTAACAGACAGGGGAGCCCCGATAAGGTTAGCAGCAGACTTCTCAATGGAAATACTCCAAGCCAAGAGAGAATGGCAACTAATATTCCAAGTAATGAGAACCAGAGGCCTGCAACCAAGGCTACTTTACCCAGCAAGTCTTTCAATGAAGATAGAAGGCCAAATAAGGAGCTTTCCAGACAAAAGAAGTCTAAAAGAATACACCTCCACCAAATCAGCTGTGCAAGACATGCTAAAGTGATTGCTTTAAGGAAAAGAGGGAGAGAGAGGGAGAGAGAGAGAAACACAGGTACAAAAATGGCAATGAATAAGTACCTATCAATAATAACCTTAAATGTAAATGGATTAAATGCTCCAATCAAAAGACACAGAATAGCTGCATGGATAAGAAAGCATGGCCCACACATATGCTGCCTACAGGAGACCCATCTCCAGACACAAGACCTACACAGACTAAAAGTGAAGGGCTGGCAGCAAATTTTCCAAGCAAATGAACAGGAGAAAAAGCCAGAGTAGCAATACTTGTATCAGACAAAATATACTTCAAAAAAGGGGCCATGAAGAGAGAACCAGAAGGTCACTTCAGAATACTCAAGGGAAGAATCCACCAAGAAGACATAAACATTGTAAATATAAATGCACCAAACATAGGAGCACCCAAATATATAAAGAAAATCTTAGAGGACTTCAGAAAAAATATTGACAGCAACAAAATTATAGTAGGGGATTCTAACACTTCACTGTCAAAAATGGACAGATCTTCCAAACAAAATATCAACAAAGATACTGTGGCACTGAACAATGCCCTAGATGAAATGGACTTAACTGATGTATATAGAGCCCTTCATTCCAAAGAAGCTAAATACACAGTTTTTCAAATGCACATGGAACATTTTCAAAGATAGACCACATGACAAAACACAAAATGAGCCTCAACGAATTCAAGAAAATTGAAATCATACCAACCATTGTCTCCAACCACAAGGGACTGAAACTGGAAACCAATCCCAAGGGAAAAAACCCAAAACACTCAAAATTATGGAGATTGAATAGCATGCTATTAAACAATGAATGGGTCAAGAATGAAATTAAGGAAAAAATCAAAAAGCTTCTGGAAACAAACAAAAATGAACTCACAACCCAAAATTTGAGGGACACAGTGAAGGCAGTTCTAAGAGGGAAGTTCATAGCAATACAGGCCTACCTAAAAAAGATAGGAACATTTCAAACAAATAACCTAACCCTACATCTACAAGAACTCGAGGAACAACAACAAAGACAGCCCAGAGCAAGTAGAAGGAAGGAAATAACCAAGATCAGAGCAGAATTAAATGACATAGAGACTACAAGCACAATTCTAAGGATAAATGAATCCAGGAATTAGTTTTTTTTTTAAAGATAAACAAAATAGACAAGCCTTTAAGCAGACTCATCAAGACAAAAGGAGAGAGGACAAAAATAAACACAATCAGAAATGAAAGAGGAGAGATTACAACTGACACCACAGTAATACAAAGAATTGTAAGAAATTACTATGAAGAACTGTATGCCAAGAAATTTGAAAACCTAGGTGAAATGGACAAATTTCTAGAAAAGCATAATATTCCAAAACTCAATGAAGAAGTAGAAAGTCTGAACAGACCAATAACAGCAGATGAAATTGAAGCAGTAATCAAAAAACTCCCAGCACACAAAAGCCCTGGACCAAATGGTTTCACAAGAGAATTCTATAAAGCATTTAAGGAAGAGTTAACCCCTATTCTTCACAGACTGTTACAAAAAATACAAAATGATAGAAGACTCCCAAGCTCTTTTTATGAAGCCAGCATCATCCTAGTCCCAAAACCAGATAAAGACACAACAAAGAAAGAAAACTTCAGGCCAATATTGCTGATGAACATAGACACTAAAATCCTCAACATAATATTGGCAAACTGCATCCAGCAATATGTTAAAAATATCATACACCATGACCAAGTGGGATTCATCCCAGGGATGAAAGGATGGTTCAACATTCACAAATCAGTAAATGTAATACACCACATAAACAAAAACAAATACAAAAATCATATGATCATATCAATAGATATGGAAAAAACATTCGATAAAGTACAGCACCCATTTATGATAAAAACACTCAGCAAAGTGGGAATCAAGGGAGCATTCCTTAACATAATACAGGCCATATATGAGAGACCTACAGCCAACATCATACTCAATGGGAAAAAACTAAAAGCTTTTCCACTAAGATCAGGAACAAGACAAGGATGTCCACTTTCACCACTTCTATTCAATATAGTATTGGAATTTTTAGCCACAGAGATCAAACAAGAAAAAGAAATAAAAGACATCCAAATAGGAAAGGAGGAAAGAAAACTGTCACTGTTTGCAGATGACATGATAGTGTACATGGAAAATCCTACAGACTCAGCCAAAAAAACTGCTCGACCTAATAAATGAATTCAGCAAAACAGCAAGATACAAAGTCAATATCCGGAAACAAAGGCATTTTTGTATGCCAACAATGAAACATCAGAAGCAGAAATCAAGAAAAAAAATCCCATTCGATATAGCAAAAACAAAAATAAAATATCTGGGAATAAAGCTAACTAAGGAGGTAAAAGACCTGTATGCAGAAAACTACACAGCCCTGAAGAAAGAAATCAAGGAAGACACAAACAAATGGAAACATATACCTTGTTCATGGATTGGAAGAATTAACATCATCAAAATGTCCATACTACCCAAAGAAATGTACAGATTCAATGCAATACCTATTAAAGTACCAATGGCATATTTCACGGACACAGAACAATCACTTCAAAAATTTATATAGAACCATAAATGACCCTGAATAGCTACTGCAATTTTGAGAAAGAAGAACAAAGTAGGAGGGATCACAATACCTGATACCAAACTGTATTACAAGGCCGCTATAATCAAAACAGCCTAGTACTGGCATAAGAACAGGCATATAGACTAAAGGAACAGAACAGAGAGCCCAGAAGTAAACCCAAGTCTCTATGGTCAGTTAATATTCGACAAAGCAGGAAGCAACATAAAATGGAGCAAAAATAGCCTCTTCAACAAATGGTGTTGGGAGAACTGAACAGCTACGTGCAAAAAAAAAAAAACAAAACTTGAGCACCAACTTACACCATACACCAAAATAAATTCAAGGTGGATAAAAGATTTAAATATAAATATTTTAAAGTTCTACAGGAGAACATAGGCAAAAAAATCTCAGATATTTCATGCAGCAACATTTTTACTGATATGTCCCTTAGAGCAGGGGACATAAAGGAAAGAATAAACCAATGGGAACTCACCAAAATTGAAAGCTTCTGCATGGCTAAAGAAAACAGTATTAAAATAAAAAGAGAACCAACTGTATGGGAAAACATAATTGCCAATGATACCTCAGACAAGGGTTTAATCTCCAAAATATGTAAAGAACTTACATGAGTCCACTCTAAGAAGACAAGCAACCCAGTTAAAAAGTGGGCAGAGGACTTGAACAGACACTTCTCCAAGGAGGACATGCAGAGGATCCAGAGACATATGAATAGATGCTCAGTATCACTAGCTATCAGAGAGATGCAAATTAAAACCACAATGAGATACCACTTTACACCAGTCAGAGTGGCTATCATAAACAAAGCAACAAACAACAAGTGTTGGAGAGGTTGTGGAGAAAAGGGTACCCTAATCCATTGTTGGTGGGGTTGCAGACTGGTACAACCACTATGGAAAACAGTATGGAATTGTCTCAGAAACATAAAAATCAACCTGCCTTTTGACCCAGCAACTCCACTGCTAGGATTATATCCTAAGAACCCTGAAACACCAATCTAAAAGAACCTATGCACCTCAATGTTTATAGGAGCACAATTTACAATAGCCAAGAGTTGGAAGCAACCTAGGTGCCCATCAGTAAATGAATGGATCCAAAAACTATGGTACATTTATACAATAGAATTCTATGTAGCAGAAAGAAAGGAGGAGCTCCTACCCTCTGCAACAGCATGGATGGAACTGGAAAGCATTATGCTAAGCAAAATAAACCAGGCAGTGAAAGACAAATACCATATGATCTCACTGTTAACAGGAACCTAAACAACAAAACAAACAAACAAGCAAAATATAACCAAAGACACTGAAATAAAGAGCAGGCTGACAGAGACCAGAGGGAAGAAGGGAGGGAATTTCAGGGGAAATGGGGAAGGGTTTACAGGAACAAATATAAAGGACACATGGATAAAGACTAGGGGTGGGGGTGGAAATGGGAGGGAGGGAGGTGGGGAGGGCTGGAATGGGAGTAAAAGACAGAAAACTGTCCTTGAACAACAATTAAAATAAAATTTAAAAAAAGAATGAAGGTTAAGGGAAATAGCGGATCAGAATGGTGGGTCAAATCTAAGTGAAAAGCTTTAGACCACAGCACCCAAAAGTCGGGAATCCAAACTAGACATTGCCAGGGATCATAAGACATGCCTTATGAAGAGACAAGGACCCTTGAAAGTCAAGTCAAGCCTGCTTCTATTGACGGGAATGCTCCTCAACATATCCTAACTATGGCAGGACTCAGGGTCGAGTTGTCAGAGTCTTATGCGGGGTTAAAAGCCAGCTATTGTATGCAATAACCTCCTGCCCTTGAGGACTTCAGTTCAGCAAGGCTGTTCCTGTCAGAACACAATGAGTGAACAGCACAAGAGAAGTGAACAGCACAAGAGAAGTGAACAGCACAAGAGAAGTGAACAGCACAAGAGAAGTGAGCTGCAGGCAGGCAATTCAAATACAAGATCATACCAGGCACTGGTTTAAGTACTTTATAGTTCATAAAATGCTAGAAAATCTCATCAAGTTAGTTATGAGTATACCCATTGTTGGTGTCCAGGCCAGGCTTCCCCAAGATATCTCACAAGGGCATCGTGATTACTTGGAATTAAAATCACTCAAGAAACAGCCAAAGATAGAGGAGCTCTCTGACTCTTCTTTGTCCCCATAAAAGCAGGAAATAAATCTCCATGATAGGTGCCCGCCCCATTCCTGAGGGCTAGCGGACAAACTTATAAGAGTTAAAAAATCCAGAGTCAAAAAGCTTGTAAAAATAAACCTTGTAATGCCTTCACTAATTTGCTTTCCAAGGCCAAACTTGGCTGATATTCTTTTCTAATGAGCACCACCATTTTTTGTCTCATCAATTTCTTACAAATATATTGTTTCTTTGTCTAAAAAGTATTAAAGGCTGCCTGATTGGATCATTTCTTTGAACCTCATTTTATAATGTCAGCATCTTATTGTGATTCTCCCATGTACACATATTTAATTGGTTTCTCTCCTGTTAATCTAGTCTGTGTCAGTTTTATCAGTTTATTGTTAGTCCACCTGACTAATAATAAAATTAATTCTCCTCCTCCCTAACAGTTTTGGTGAGCCAGCCAGGAGAACTTCCTAGATGGAAAACTGCTTTTCCTAAGACAACTGCAGCTAAGAGATACTGGGTATCTGACAATCCAGCAGACAAACAAGCTTTTCTTATCTTCTTCAGCCTCTTAAGATCTCTCTCTGTGGGTGTGGTAAAAAAAAAAGAATTTTTGTCTCTTTCTAAATTTAGATGAACAAAAGAAAATGCTGGTGAAACTAGTTTCTTGGGCAAATGCAACTGCAGTCGAGATTTGGTGTGATATTTTCAAGATCCATCCATGTTTTTGCAAATAGTAATAATTCATCTTTGATTACCCGTGTTTTGAAGCAGTGGTTTTAAAAACAGCCCCCTCATCTTCTTACAGTAACTCAGAATGAATTTTTTGGATCTTGTACGTGTTGCATCCTTTGCATTCTTATGGGATGAGTATTGTGTCTTTGGTTTAGCCATAAAAGGTTTATTGGTTTGAGTCACTATTAAGATTAATAGATAATACTCCTCAGTGGCCAGAAGATGAATCCTTTGAAATAGAAAAACTTCTAAATTGAGAAAAAAAATTTTTACGGAGGTCTCATACTGATGTAATGGCTAACCATTAAGACTTCTTTAATAAAATGAATGACATAAATTAAAACAAAAATCAAAGTCCACTCAGCCCCCTTCCTATTTGCCTTCTGATATTTGTAGATATTGTAAAACCTCAAGACATTGGAAGTACAATGGTCTAGGACTTAAGGATAAAAAAGAAAAGAATAATGTAACAGCTTGGCTTAAAGGCTCCCTAACAATATAAAAAAACAGAAATGAGAACTTGAAGCAAAAATCCAGTATAAATTACTTAAAAAACAACCCCCCCCACTCACATACATACACAAAACAAAAAGAAAAAACCTGCCCAAATACCATTCTACAGGTAAAGACATTTAGGCTAGGCTCATATATGTTAAGTGACTGCAAGGAGACAGATGGCTATTTTTTCAGTTCATCCATTATTCATTAATTTATTAAGTATTCATTAAGTGCCCATTTGTACACCACACGCTTCTAGATCCAGAGAGTACAAAAATACATCAAAGCTAGTAAGTGGCAATTTAAATCCAGTTCAGTGTGACTCCAAAACCTAAATTCTTTCCACTATACAAAAGCTCCTTTTGTGAAGAAAGTGTATCAGTAGCTTGTGTAATTGACACTCACCACTACCACTTTGCCAAGGTTTTTTTCAATTTGTCACCTTATCAGTGGGGGGTGGCAATGGGGGTAGAGGTGCTCTAGCTGGAAGGCTTTAATTGAGGGGGCAGCTTCCTTTTTCTTTAATAAAAGATAAACATCTCATTGTTTCTCAATGTTATATCAAGTTAGGATACAACGGTCAAGCTCCCCTCCTGAATCACAACTACACTCCTACCCCTGAGCCCTGCCATAAACAGTTCCTGAGCAACCACTACATCCTATGAACAGACTAAGAAAATGCAAATGTCTTCCTGCGGCAAAAGTCCTCAGAGCTCCCAGCCAAACCAAAAGCTAATGAAAAACCAATACAATTAAAAGCATATGAGATGGAGTTATTCAATTCATTTAAGGCTGATTGCTTGATTGTTTTTGTTACAGATACTGGAATGTACTCCATATCCTTCAGATGAAGAACAAGACTTTCATATAGTAATGTCTGGCTCTGAACCCTTACTTGCAATAATTTCAGCCTCATTCATGTTTGGGGAAGCTATACCCTCCCTGTGACTACATAATAATTCTAGGAGATTTATATATTCCATGAAATTTTTGGCAAAGCAGTTGGTCTACAGTCCATCGAGATAGCTGCCAAGATGTCCATTGTCCAGGTCTGTGTGGTCCATCTGATGGCAAGTGTCCACTACTTCTTTACTGTTTTTAGCTACAGAGACTGTGGACCCCAAGGCCCTCATGCTTCTGGCCCAGCACCCAGGCCTCCAACATTTTGGCCCTGATAGGCCTACACTCACCCAGGTGGAGTATATGGTCAGGGCTACAGGTCTCTGTTACCTATAAAGCCCCTACCCTTCCCTCCATCCTCCGAAGCAAGGCTCTCCCAAGTTTGGCCACCTAACCTTATCTTACCCAAGCCTCATGGCCCATTCCCCACTAGGACCACCCAAATTTTCACATCCAAGAGACTTGCGGAAATAAAAGTCTCAGTTCCACCCCAGGATAAAAGAAGCCCCAGATCTCTAGGCCACAAAGCCCTGCTTGTCTTGGTGAGAAAGCAAAGGAAGAACCAATTCATTTTTACTCTGTATTTTCTCCCTGGAATTCTCTCACTTTGAGTTTCCAGGAAAAAAATAGACAAAGCTGGCTGTGCTATAAAGCAGTGGGGCTCAGGCCCGTGTGGACATGAGGATCCTCTGGAGCACTTCACAAATGTGCTGATGCCTGGACGCTACTGCAGTTTACGTGGGTGGGGATCTCTGGGAGGGGGTCTGGGGTCAGGGAGTTAAGATCTCCCCGGTGACTGATGCAGAGTGCTGATGGAGAGCTCTTTGGCACTGATTCCTTGCACTCAGGTCAGAGGTAATAGCTGGGGAAATCAGAGGAGGCTGGCCAATACTTTGATACAGGTATGGAATCACTAAATAAATAAATGTTTTAAATGTGATAAATGCAAAATAGTGGGGAAAAGATCAGGCATGCCCCCCATTTCCTTTTAATAAAGGATCCAAAAGCTAGGTCCCTGCTGACTTAAGAACCTCTAGTCACCAAAGGCTATACCAGGTGCAGGCCCCTCATTGTGTATGTTCCTCTAAAACAGTGATGTTCAACCTTTTTCATATTCTGGCACACATGAACTAATTACTAAAATTCTGTGGCACGTTGGTTGAACATCCCAACTGTAGAACATAGCCTGACTTCTTTTTCCTCTCCGTAGGCTTTCATAATATTGACTCATAAGACATTTTTCCCTGAGTACAGAGACTAGAAAGATGATTTGTCAGCTATATGTGAATAAGCGGGATAAACTAATATCTCAAAGACTTCATCAAAACTATGACATCACAAATAGACAGTGGACCAAGGAGTTTAAAACGGAAAACTAGCCAACCAACCAGCAAGTACTTGTGGCATGTTCTCAATGTACCCAGCACTGTCTGTACCATGGTACTTGAGGGTCCTTACTCTCTCTTTCCTAGCCCACTCCCAACCCCCTGCCTTGACAAGAGGGAATGACTTTCTGTTAACTTCAGAAGAGGGCAAGTAAAACTATTTTGAATGAATATGCCCTAACTATGCCAATTTATATGCCCTAAAAAATTGAAGTGCTTTATGACTGGGGTTAATAGAGCCTCAAAATGTATAAAGGAACTGTTTACAGTGGTAGATTCTAGAAGATAATGAAGGTTTCTAGATCTCTCTTCAATAACACATTGCTTTTTCAGTGGCAGATGTCAGAATGTCTAAACAATGTTCCAAAACTAATCCATCTTACTTCTTCTCAGGCACATATTTTCTACTTGGAAGTAGTGAAAGAACAACTTTAGTCTTCTTTCAATAAAGTAGGGAATATAATTTATATCGCACATGTTAAATAATTTGTGTTACTTAGAATATACTTCAAACTTTTGAAATCATAGCTCACCTACAGATAGCTGTCCATGTGTTGAACACAAGCAAAATTCTGGTGACTGAAATATTTATGGTCCAGGGATTGAGAGCCTTTCCTTTAATAATTTTAGATTGTAAATCCATAACTCAATTTAGAATTAAGCATCAATATTTGCTCCTTTTCTATAAAGCAGATCAATGGTACAGAAAGGTCCCTATTTTATCCTGGAGGACACTGATCGTAGTAGCTCTGATGATTTCTGATTCAGCCTTGATCGACTAAAATAGTACAGGGCAGACCACACCAGCAATAGCTAAAAACAGTATCCATCTCTACCAGCAAAATCGTAAGAAAGTGCACATGACCTCATTCCTCCTGCATTGCCATTATTAGGGTTTCCTACGCAAATAAATCTCCTCCCCAAGATAAGGGAAGGAAAAATGCTCCACATGGGATCACAGAATGTTTAAGGAAGGAGCACCTTCAGAATCCCTGAACTCTCTTGGCAATTCATCCATACAAATGTCAGGGAGTTCACTTAGAAAGCACCAAAAGATACATAAAAAACAACTGAAAACATAAAACCAATGGAAAGATGTAATATTGTTGCATAGTTCTCTTTCTGATTAAAAACTTTCTCTGTCATGTGCTTGCCTGCTTTGCCTACAGTCAGTGTCCATGAACTTGTTAATCCTCTTCCCATTCCGTGAGATCCATTCTTTAGGCTTCATTAGTTATTTAGCCTGGGGAATTCCAAGCACAATGAAAATTTATTATTCACCTACAAGTATGGGAAGGATTGCTACATGGAAGATGGTAACCATCTGTTATCCACTTAGGTCAGAACAAGACAGGGTAGCCCTAAAATATATCTGAAGAGATTGAAATGAGATAGGAGAAAGGACTTACTGAAAGTGAGGGTTAAACGCTACCATAAATTATCAAGATTGAATTACAGTTACTTACACACAGAATACAGAAGTATTTTTCTGGGATTTTTAAAGTATCTTGTGCTTGGAATTCTGAGAGAACACATTCTATAAAAATAGCCATTAAAAAGGATTATTTTTGGTCAATTTACCCAACTTTAAAGTCTTGAGGCTCATGGTCCATGAATGCACAAACTGTTTAATTTGTCCTCTATTCTGTTTAGCATGGCATTATGTGCAAATAAATAGGTAATAAAGTATTCTCACTGCTATTTTTTTATAACAAGATAAACTGTTTTGCCTAATACTTTTTTGTAGGACCAATATCCAAAGACCAGAATCCTGGGTGCTGTCCTGTGACAATGTGACAAAGCCTTATCCATTTGCTCATTAATATTATCTCTGTTCCTGCAGCCAGTTGCTTTCACTTTAGGTCACCAGCAACCTCCTCTTTCTTGACCTCTCTATATGGCAATGGACACTGCGGATCCCTTTTTTGTGAAAACAGTCTTCCCTCCTGTCTTCTAAAGCAATGTACTGACCTCCCCATTGTCTTCTCATTTTCTCATCTTCTCTGCTCTCCTTCAGCCTCTTCTCAGCCTTGAGAGTTGAGAGTTCTTCAGGCCCCATCCTCAGACCCCTGCAGCTGTTCAGACTATTTACCCAGTGACTCTATCCTAATGACTGGTTTCAACTCACACCTCCTTCCCTGATGACTCCTCAGTCTTTCTTATCTGAGCACCAGATCCCTATGTTAGAATGAAGGCCACTTGGTTTTCTCCATTAG
Organism: Artibeus jamaicensis; assembly: GCF_021234435.1. Lineage (NCBI taxonomy): Eukaryota > Metazoa > Chordata > Mammalia > Chiroptera > Phyllostomidae > Artibeus > Artibeus jamaicensis. The sequence goes on from NW_026521221.1 coordinate 978,024, forward strand.
AATGTCCATGACACACTGAGTCAATTCATCCAAAACTCCTCTCATTATCTTCCCTTTCCCAGGCTTGTCCCTTCCCCACTCCCTGTATGGGTGACAGGTATCATCACTCACCCACATACCCATGGCAGAAGCCTGGAAGTCATCCACAGCGCTTCTCAGAAAGCACTGAGCCCCATCCTCAGAAAGAACTGAAGGAACAGACCAGCGAGGCCTTCCAGAGGTCCTCCAGCCTGAGGTAGACCTATGCCTGCTATGCCTGCTCAGATTTTGACTTATTGCCAATTTTTAGAATCAATTCCATCCTCCAAGCCTCAGCCTGGCAAGAACCCAGCAACAATTAATTCCAAATAAGTCACTTACTTACCTATGGACCCTTGGAAAGGATCCAATGGAAAGAGGCTATGTCTGACCCACTGTTCCTCTCCAGCCAAGTCAAAGGGTTGATCATTTGCTGTGCTCCTTTGCATGTAAGTTAACCATGAGTTTGCCCTTCTGCAGCTAATACTTCCTTTAGCAACAACAATCTCATTTATTTTTCTTTAGATAGAAAGTCATGAACAAAAACCTGTGTTGATTATTGCAGATACACAAGGACAATGCAACGCCACCTGCTCACTTTCGAAACATAACAGGGTCTGTGATATAAAGGCAGTTAACATTTGCATACAGATGTACATTTTTAGGGAGGCTAAACTGTTACTGTATACTATACCAGTTGGTCCTTTTCACATTAAACCTACAGAATTGCCATATGTCCTATTTTAGATTTCAGCTTTTTTTTATGGATAAGCAGTTAACATGTAGGACTTTCTCACCCAGACAGTCCTGCAAGCAGATGCTGTCTCTTTCTACCATGTGCAATGTCAAATGCTTTATGGAGATTGCTCTAGAGAAGGAACATATAAAAGGCCCTCAAACAGCTAAAGGTAACTACTAGCAAAGCTGGAAAAAGCTTGTGTAATCAGCTACATCTGGGCCAGGATCCCAGATAAATGGATATAGAATGCCTAAAAGCCAACTAAATACTAATGAAGTTTTTCCCCCCTAACAATCTTGCCAAAGCTGGCTTTAAGATGCACTTAACCTTCTCAACTTTCTCAATTTAAGTGGATAAGTGGATGTTTAATAAAAGTCTCCACATATTTAGAACTTAGTGAAAGAACTTGTTGCTTCATTATATTCACCTTGGAAGCTATAATGTACCATTCAAGTCGCTGACCCTCAGAAGAAAATTCTAGTTTCAGCAGCAGCAATCCTCACTGGAGTCTTTAAAGAGAGGCAAGAAGAGAGAGCCAGAGTGCCAGTCACTTTTGTGGCTCTGGAGAGTTTATATGACAAGTTACAGTTCAGAGAGACAAAACCTCCCTTGGCACTAATATATTGCTGAGGGTTTTTATGTAATTATGGTGAAAGCATTGAGATGTTTTTAGGTCTGTCTTGTGCATTGATGGATTTTGCTACCCCAGTTTTCCTATGAAATCCATTACTGCAGAGTGGTGAAGAGGACCAGGCTCTGAAACCACACTGGCTGGGTAGAATCTCATCTCCGAATCTAGGCATAACGGCTTTTGGCAAATGTTATTAACTTCTTGCCTCATTTTTTCTCAGTTGAGAAATGGAAATAATAATTTCCCTGTGCATTGTTTGAGATTAAATGAGTTGGTAAATATAAAACCCCTAAAAGAGTACTTGTGTGTAACATGCACTCAACTGAAAGGGTATTTTGTTCATCTTACTGTTATTTTATTGAAGAAGCCCTTTATGAATATACAACATTCAATGGTGTTTGTCTCCTTATAACAATAGAATATTCTGATATTTACAAACCGGTCACTGATGTCTCCAAAGTTACAATCATGATTTAGAAGGAGAAATTGAACTAATATTTTTTTTGTTTTTCAGCTGCTTCTCAAAACTGAAATGCTACTTGAAGCCTAAACAATATATAATCCCCCCAACAGGTTATTGACCTAAACTCACCATATGAGTCCTTCTTTAGGAAGTTGGAAACTAAAGGAAATAAATCTTATTTCTGTACTACAACAAACTGTCAACACACTGGGTGTTGACACCCACTGAGACTGACTCAAATGACCACAAACAACCGTTTCACTACCTGTCAGCCCCACCAGACCCCATAACCAAGTTTGTCATTCACTCCAAATAAAGGTTGGACTTTGGCATTCTTTGAGACCAATTCTAATTCTGGGAGAGAGGCGGATAAACAGGTCCTGGCTACTCTCAAGTTCTAGTTGATGGCTGGAATACAAAGGCCCTTTCCTGTCCTTCAACTAGACTTCCATTGCCCTAGACAGTTTGATTAAGTCTGTGATCATGATTTAATAGAAAAAGAACCAAAATGAAATTCCAAAGTCCCTGGTTTGAGTGCTGATTAGATTATTCACTGGCTGCTCGGCTTTCAGTAAGTCCTTACTGCCATGAGGCTTACTTACAAGGTGAAGTTCATAATGCCCCCAGCCAAAGGTACTGTGAGAGGTATATAGTTGTGCATGGAGATGTATTCTATAAACTGTGAAACAGTACAAGCATAATAAACAGTAAAAAGCCAAGTTCTTAGCCTCTATTTTTCAGTCTCTCGCTTTGCCTGGGGCCCTATTGTCCTTGCTCTGTAACCTCTAGCTCCTGTCTGGACTTGATCTTTGGCCTCTAACTCTTCTGGACTCTCTTCCACCCTTCCATGTCCTGGCAGGCCACATGGATGCCACAGATGCATTACAATCCTCACACTAATGTAACCTGCGTGTCTGCCTCATAATCTGATGCGCAGTACATTTTCCCCAGTTTTGTTTCGTTTTGTAACTTGAACTCTTGTTTCCTGACAACCCTGACAGCTTCTAACAGAGCTATGCAGCCAGTGGGCCCTCTCCTCCATTCAAGTTCTATATTTGAGCCTCCACTAGACAAATGGGACCTGGACTATCCTGGAAGTTTATGGGGGTGGGAAAGAATGGAGAAGAGAAGAACACAGTGCAGGTTTGAGTAGAGGTAATGACCATCACCCATTGCTAACTGCTGCGGAAAAGATGAAGGAAGCCACAATTTGGTGAGTGCCTGTTATATGCCAGTTCTGTGTGAGGCATTATATAAACAGAACTTGACGAAATGTTAGCAACAACCCCGCATGCACTTGACAGGTGAGAAAACTAATAAAGCTCAAAGTGTAAGTCATCTCTCCTGATCCACACAGTGGGAGAACTGAAATAAGAATCTAGGTCTGCTGGAATGGGTCAGGAGAGAAAAACTCATCTTCATTTCTTCTCTTCCAACTTTGGGTTGCTTCAGCTACCTCAACAAGTCTCTGGTAATGGACACAGGGCATCTTTTTTTCTGATTCCTCCAGAGATCATTGCAAACCTCAGAGGATGGGAAGAGGCACTTGAATTTGTAAGCTGGAGAGTCATTATATATGACTCCTACCTGGGAGTAGTGAGAAGCTACCTGACAAGGAGACATACCATACCAGTCTGTTTCCTGTGGTTCACAACTTGTATTCTGGAAGCCTTTTCTTTTCTGGAATCTACATGTGCATATGAACTGTGCCTGCCCAGGACCTAGTGCTTCTGCAAAGATAAGGATCCTGTAGGCTCTGCCATCTGAATAAAGGCTACATATTAGTTCACAAACTGACATCACAGTCAAACGACTGAACTAAAAGACCAGGCATTGTGCAGTAATAAACAATGCCGCTGCTCCAAAGAGTTTTCTCTGTAAACTGCTCCGGGGAAACACCTGACTTAGGGCAGCCTGAGATGAGGATGGAGATGGAGGGCCTTTGCATCATGTATGCGCAGCTTGGAGCCTGGTGGCACCCAGGCTCTCTCCTCTTGGCCTCCTAGCCTCAGGAATCAACTATGTGTTATAAACTCACCATTGGATTCTTAGCCAATAGACTCAAGATCTAATTATTCAGCTGGATGCTTTCATTGTACAGAAGAGCATTGTAGAATTTCAGATTCTTGGTCAGCCTGAGCCCATAACCCCTGCTTGGGTGAGGACATGTAGGGTGAGTGATGCTCTGGCCATTTAAAGTGTTCCTGCCAAGATGTCAACAGAATTAGCTCCATGATGCCTCATATTCTTTCTTGGTGTCAATGCTTCAATTTCAGTAAGGGTCAGGAGGAGTGGATTGAGGTAAGAGAGAGAACTTGTGGATTCTTTCCTCTCTAGGAGGGAAGGGTAGGACCACTCCTAAGTACACATTCAAAATAGGTTTGAATTTTCTTTTGGTTATGATCCACCTAATCCAGAACCTATCCCACTTCCCTGATTGCCCTTTGTCCACCTCCTTTAAAATTTTCAGTGTTTATATGTTTCCCTCTGGCTGAATGCCTTCCTTTTATGCCAGCATGGGCACCTAGTCTTTGAAGCAAAGAGATCCATGCTCAAAACTTGCCGATCTACTTGCATGCACCTTGCCAAATATCCATCTCTTGATTGATGTGAGGTGGCATCTCATTGTGGTTTTAATTTGCATTTCTCTGATGATTAGTGATGTTGAGCATTTTTACATATGTCTATTTGCCATCTGTATGTCCTTTTTGGAAAAGTGTTTATTCAGGTCCTTTGCCCATTTTTTATAATTGGATTGCTTGTTTTTTTGGTGTTGAGCTTTATAAGTTCTTTATAAATTTTGGCAAATATATTCTTCCATTCAGTAGATTGTCTTTTCATTTTGTTGTTGCCTTGTTTTGCTGTGCAAAAGCTTTTTTCTTTGGTGTATTCCAGTTTATTTTTTGTTTCCCTTGCACAAGGAGATATGTTAGAGAAAATATATTGTCAAGAGAAATGTCTGAGAGTTCACTGCCTATATTTTCTTCCAGAATTTTTATGGTTTTAAGTCTTATACTTGAGTCCTTTATCAATTTTGAGTCTATTCTTGTATAGGGTGTAAGAAGGTGGTCTAGTTTCATTTTTTTGCACATATCGAATTTTCCCAACAAGCAAGTGTTGGTGAGAATGTAGATAAGAGGAAACCCTTGTGTACTGCTGTTGGTGGGAATGCATATTGGTGGCACCACTATGAAAACAATGTGGAGGTTCCTCAAAAAGTTAAAAATGAAGTTCCCTTATGATCCAGCAATTCCACTTCTAGGAATACATCCAAAGAAACTCAAAACACTAATCTGAAAGAATATATGCATCCCCATGTTCACTGCAGCATTATATACAAGAGCCAAGATATGGAAACAACCCAAGCACCCATCAACAGATGGGTGGATAAAAAATGCTGTGGTACATTTACATAATAGAATACTACTCTGTCATAAAGAAGAATGAAATCTTACCTTTTGTAACAACAAAAGGTAACAACAAAAGGTAAGATGGATCTAGAAGATATTATGCTAAGTGAAATAAGTGAGATAGTGAAAGAATACCATATGATTTTACTAATATGTGGAATGTAAAGAATAAAATAAGCAAACAGACTCACAGATACAGAGAACAAACTGACAGTTGTCAGAGGGGAGGGGGCTTGGGAGCTGGGTGAAAAAAGCAAAGGGATTAAGTAGTACAAATCAGTAGTTACGGAATAGTCACAGAGAAATAGATTACAGTACATGAAATATAGTCAATAGTATCGAGATAACTATGTATGGGGTGTGGTGGGTACTTGAAGCATCAGGGCGGGGGGACCACTCTGTAAAGTACATGACTTGCTCGCTGCTTTGTTGTACATCTGAAATGAATACAGAATAGTGTGGGGTGTAAAATGTAACTGAAAAATAAGAAATAAAATTTAAAAAATTCATTCCCTTAATATTATCACAAAAAGCAATCTGATTAAACTTTAGGGCACTATCAGAATTCTCCCACATTTATTATAACATTTGTGTTGTTTTTATATTCAGTAGGGGACTATATATAATACTGCTACATTTTAAAATACATTGCCAAGAAAACAAATGATTTCTTTAATGTACTCAATATCCTGCCTCATAAATAGCCTCTCAGATGACCTCCAGTGGTTCCTGCCTCTTGGGGTTCATACTCTCATGTAATCCCTGTCCCTTGAGTTTGGCTAGACTTAGTAGCATCCTCTGAATGAAAATACAGAATATATGGTATGATGTCACCTACAACATTAGGTTACAAAGAGACTGGCTTCCATGTCATATGCCTTCTCTTGCTGTCTCTGGTGGATGGCAGCTGCCACAGAGAGAGGTCCATGTGGTCAAAACTGCAACTCTGGCCAACAGCCAGCAACAGTCAGAGGCTGTTAACAGACAGGCAAATCTGCTTAGAAGTGGATCCTCCCCCAGCCAATTTGAGGTGAACCCCAAGATGACCATGGCCCCTGGTAACACCTTGACTCAGGCTGTAAGAAGGGACCTTAGATCAGAGGGCCTAGCAAAGCCACACTCAGATTTCTGACTCACAGAAACTGAGAGATCATAAATGTTTATTCTTTATGGTCCTGTTTGGGGGTAACTTGGTGTGCAGTGATAGGTTAACAAATTACCTGGTACATGAAATATTCTGAGCACTGAAACTCTCCTCAGGACATTCTTCTGAGACCCTTCAGTCACAAATATCTGACATCGGTATCACCACCTCCTTTTCTGAACCTCTGAAGGGTGTGGATAATCCACCACGTTCTCTCCTCACACTCTAGACAGCCACTTCCAATGGATCAGAATGGGCCACCAAGACAAAGTCATTTGTCCTCAGGAGTTGACTACATGAAAAAAGTATTATCACCTGTCATCATCTGTCACCTAATGAAGCCACAGACAGATTCCTGTGGCCTCGGTTCCCTTACTCTCTGATGTTCTTCAGGAGTCCAACTACACTTAAAGAGTAAGACTACAGAAAGAACTGATTTCTGCAAAAATCTCACCTTAGCCCCATCAGCATAAGGTCCCTCATTATCGTCCCTTTCTGTAGAAACTCCTGTCCATGATTGATATTTTATGTTCATTTCCTTATTTCATTAGTGTTCAGCCATCTTCAAGTTTCACTTTCAAAGCTTTTCCTTTGTTTCATCTTTAGAAACACTTATTTAATTTTCTAGGAAGTCTAACAGTCTCCTCTGGTAGGGTGTTTTATAACTCACATAAAAACATGAATAAAAGATCGGCTTCCTTAAGCCTGTCTTTTCTTGTTTAACCAGTGCATCTTTTCAATGGTTGATTGGATTGTTTTAGAATAAAGGGTCTTCTGTTTAGTCTTATCCTACTCCTAGTCCCGATTAAACATGTTCTGGACCTAAATGAGATGTCAGGATGGGAAAACGTTCCACATTCTCCTGTGGTTAGCAGCTATGCAGACTTCTGCTTTCCTGAGAGGAGCTGTCCACAGTCTTGGGCATCCCTCAATGGAAGACTCAGCCTCCACAATGGAACCAAGACAAGGTGGGCAGCAGAAACATGAAGCTAGATTAGTAGGACACACAGCTTCTTCCCAGGTCTAGCTTTGCACTAGTTAACTTCACTGTCAAAGACACTCAAGTTGAAACTATAGTGCAGGCCCATTTTATATGTATTAAATTACTAATTTTAGAAAAACAATATACTTTTATTATCTTAGCTCTGCTACTTTCTAATTTTGGGAAAAATTAATTCACTGAGCCTGTGTTTCTACATGCTTAAATAAAGGTTTAAAAGATTTAACACATGGTACGTATATTTTAAATGGTACTTATTACAATTAAAAGCTATGGCCTAAGCTTTAGAGCCATGTGAAATAATAAAACTTTCTGTGATGATTAAAGTGTTCTATACTCTGTGCTGTTTAATATGGTTTAATGTGATTACTGAATACTTGAAATGTAATTAGCATGAGGAACAAAATTTTTAATTTTAATTAATTTAAATTTATATAGCTACATATGGCCACTGGCTACCATATTGGGCAATGAAGCATTAGAAGAACATCCTTTCCATGAATGAGCCTACCTTCTCATATCCAACCCACAGGGAACGCAATTAGACTGCCTGCACTGACCAGAGAGTACAGCAAAATATAACCTTGACCTCTTAAGGAGTCTAAGAGCCCAATAATTCACAGAGAAGCACTTTGTAAATAGGCATAGGCATGAGAAGAAAGTTCTTTCAGGCCAAGACTATGTGTCCACCTACTATTAACAGCATATTCAGTTCCAGTTGTTCTGAAGCATACAGGTCATTTTGTACCCAGTTATCATTACCGTTACCTAGTTGCTCTAATAGACACCATGTGACGCTAAAGAGAGTACGGTAATTTAAAGTAATTAAAACCAAGTTCTAAGCAATGAACAATGGATTACCTCTATTGACACTAAGTGAAATAGAAGCTCTTTCCAATTCTCAAATATTAATACTTTATTTATCCTTATTTATTAAGCATTTATTAAGTCAGGCTAAATACTAGAATACAAGTTAAACACAGTTCTTGACCGCACTTCTCTCATTCTAGTCCAAGTCAGAAGTGCAAGTGAAGAACTGTAGTACAGGGTGAGAAGTACAACACAGTTGCATAAAAAAGTCCGTCACTGACTGACCGCATTTGATGAAGTCAGTGCAGGTCAGTGCAGGAGGCAGTGAGCAGGGTTGTGGAGGCGCTGCAGAACCTGCCTTCTGCAAAGTGTGTGAGGAGAGTGTGCTCCTGGCAGAGGAGAGGCATGTGCAGAGCCCGACACCTCTCAGCAGCATCAACAGTTCGTTGATGCCATTTGCCATCGAGGGGCAAATCTAGGCAGGTAAGGAAAGTAAGTGGGAGGAGGGGTGTCTAGAATATTAAAGACCATTGGAGTTTAGATTTTATCTCTTAGAAAATGAAAAACCACTGAAGGATGACAAATAGGACAGTCACATTGAGATTTGTGTTTTAGATCATTCTAGATGTTGTGTGGGAGGTGGATTAGAGGGAAGGGAAGAGTGGAGACATGCGGGTCAGTTAGAAGACACCTGCAGTAGTACAGGAGGGGAAGGACAGACGTGGGGTATCAGCAAGGTTAACAATATAGAGACACTACAAGAAATGCTGCAAGTTTCTACACTACAATCAGTTCTATGGGAGGAGGGGTTTAAATAACACTGAAATACTGTTACGGGCTTCATTGTGTTCTCCCGAATTCGCATGTTCAAGTCCTAACCCCCTGTCCTTCCAGGTGTGACTGCATTTGGAGATAGAGCTTTTTAAAGAGGTGAGTAGTATTAAATGTGGTCATTAGGCTGGCCCCCAATCCACTAGGACTTGTCTCCCTGCAAGAAGAGGAGCTGAAGAGCACAGAGGGGAGGGCCATGTGAAGACACCGGCTGAAGACACCCACCTACAAGCCAAGGACAGAGGCCTCAGAAGAAACCAACCCGACTGGCACTTTGATCTCAGACTTCTAGCCTCCAAACTGTGAGAAAATAAATTTCTTTCTTTAAACCACTCAGTCTGTGGTACTTTATATATTAAGCCTATTTTCATATGGATTGGTGTTTATTCTAAAGCTTCCATAACTGGGCAGGAAAAGCTCAGCTTTCGGATGTCTTCAACTTTAAAAGGAAATCTTTTATCCCAACCTCTTCTGCCTGGTCCTCATAGGAACACCAATTTGAGCAAGAGAATCGGGAAATCAGAAGTTAGTGAGGCCAAGCGTAATTAAGGACATTTTCTACAGGTTCTTAGTTTCCATCCTAAAATTCCCTCATGCAGAAAATGCATATTAAGGGTGGGGATATCTTTAAGAAATTGCCTCCACTGTCCTCAAGACTCCACTCTGGACAATGTCACTGCAGCTAGTCCTGAGAGGTCACATAAAGGCTTAAGGGAGGCAAGTCTACAACATCTACTAAGCTGCCTCCGTGGCTGAGAACCTTCGGAATCTTAAGGCTCACTTTCGCTCTCTAGCTTCAAACACTTTCTATTGTTATGACAGTACGAAAATTATATCAATTTTCCTTTATAAGACGGACAAAGTATCACAATACAAAATAAGGATGAATTAAGTTGACTTTTAACTTTTGTCAAAAGAATACCCATTGAATTCTTCCCTTAAATTTCTTCTTTGAGTCTTGAAAGGGCTTTCGTATATATGCGTGTATGCGTATGTGTGTGTGTGCATTTACTTTTGTAGCAAAATGAGATAAGCAGAGACAGGAATGAACATTCACTATTCGAGACTAGAAAACTGAGAGGCGGGTTCTCCACGGTGTAATGTTACTAAACTGAAGGTCTACCGTGTGTCCGCCACATACCACAGAGGGGGCCTCAGTCAAGAAAAGTAAGATATATTTCTCTGCTTAGCTGGCTAATAGGCATTTCAATGTTGAATATGCCCAAAATAGATCTTTTAATTTCCTTTCCTGTCTTCCTCAATACTGCAAATACCACTGTTCACCCAGTTGTTCAAACCTAAGATTTATCCTTGATTCCACCCTCCCTCTTACCTCCTCCAATATCCGATCCCTCAGCCGCTGCCGTCACTGCCGCCTTTAAAGCATATCCCATCTCTCATTCCCTGGCACCCTCGGTGCTGACTCTCCAGCCCAAGCTGCCACCACCTCGGCTCTGACCACTGCAACTGCTTCTGAACTCATCCTCCTGCTTCATTCTTCTCTCCATTCTGGTCAGTTAACTTCGCATTCAAATGGAGCCTTTTTGCAACCTCCCACTCCTCTGTAAAAACCCTCCAGCAGAGACCAGTTATTCTTTGGATAAATCCAAAGACCTTATTGTGTCCCACAAGGCCCAGCAAGAGCCTTCTCCCACCTTCCTATCTACCTCAGCTGCCATCATGCTCCCTCCAGTTCACTGGGCCTGGACCCAATCGCAGCTTCTTGAATGTGACAAGCCCTTTCCCTCTCAGGGCTTCTGAACTTACTGTTCCCTTTGCCTGCAATGCTCTCCTGCTAGCTTTTGCATGTGGCCGGCTCACTCAGCACTCAGGTCTATGCCTCAAATGTAATTTCTGAGACAGCTCTTACCATGTCTCACTACTGTTAATATGTATATCAGGGCACCTGCCACAAATCCCAGTCTGTACTTATTCACATACTTTCTCGGTTGTCCCTTCTCCTCTGAAATGTTAGCTCCACAAGAGCAGGAAGGTTCTGTGCTCTCTTTCCCTCTGCCTCCACCACTGTGCTGTGCACGTGGCCAGTGCTTGTAAACAGACACTGAACAGCCCTGGAGGGGTGGCACATTTGGTTAGAGCATTGTCATGATACACCAAGGTTGTGGGCTCAATCTTCAGCCCAGAAGCAACCAATGAATGCATACATAAGCTGAACAACAAATCAATGTTTCTCTCTCTGTCCACTCCCCTCCCTCCCTCCCTCTCCCCTCTAAAATCAATTTTTTAAAAAGCCACCAAATAAACATGACCTCAGAGTAGGGGCCCTGGCTATTTCACATTGAACCTAGAATAATGAGGCACTTTTTCTCTATTGCCCTAAAATTGAAGTTAGCAAAATAAGTACTTTTAAAACTTCTATTTTTCACAAAGCAAATTAAAAGGCAAATCGGCTTCAACTGAGGAGCTGCTGTTAAGGAAACTCCCTGCTGTAACAAGTTTCCCTGTCATGGAGCCAAATAATTATGTCAGTTGCCTGTCAGTACAGGTCTGGGACAGACTCCCAGTCCCAGGTTGGACCACAGAGCCATCAGCAGCCCATGATGCAGAACAAACTTCCACCAAAATTGCATTAGTATGAAACCCTTCTTGGTGTTCTTCACTAGAATTTTAATTTCAAAAAATGCTGACCACAAAGCCCTCAAATTCATTTCAGGCACACCGGGCACCCTGCAGTTCCCACTAGGTCCGACCTACAGGCCGTGAGGAACCGTCTCATGCTCCGCCCCTCCCGCAGGCGCTGTGCTGTGTTGGATCGGAGCAGACGTTCAGGCTGGCTTCCGTGGGACCCCAGAAGAACTGTCAACATACAAGCCGAAGTCACCAAAGGGAGCAGGAGCGAGAGAGGGCAGGAAACGGGAGGGAATTAGAAGGCAAATGCAGTGAACAGCATCCCCTTGCATGCACGTGGCTGCGCCGTAGGCCATGAGTTCCTGAACAGAGGAGCAAGGTGGGCATGTTCATTTGGTATCTGGGTCATCGTTTCGAGACTCTGGGGTCCCTGTGTCTTGTAAAACAAGGAAGGACTTGCCAACCTGACAATGACTGCTCTGACCAACATCAAAACCTTCTTTACCATCTTAAGCAAGCAACACTTTTGATATGATATTGTCACGTTATTAGGGGCTATTTGCTAATTTCTCAGAAAACGATGAGTTAATCTCTTTTTAAGTGGATTGTAAACTTTTGCCTTATTAAATAGCCTATATGCTGAACATAATTTAGCCCACTGTTAAGAACTTAGGCCCAGCGCGATCAAGTTAATATATTATCTCGAGTCTTTGATGTGTCTGGTAGCCTAGCTGAGCACCCGAGAGCATGCCCTGTGAATTTTTCTGACTTCCCGGGTTTGGTTCATTTTCTAGGTGTCAACTAGAAATGTTTTGCTTTTGTTGATGCAGTTTGTAATTTCCTCTTTTTCCCCACCTTGTAATACACTGTGGTCTGGAAAGTCTCATTACTGAGACAAGTGTTCTAACTTAAGAACAAATATACTTTAATTACAGCCCTTTTTGATGAATAAATACATGCACCTGTTGTTTTGGCCTGTATTCCGTGACATGTACTCTGTCTGGTCAGAGGTCTTTGTTTGTTCGATTACCACTCAAAGGTTCACAGATACTGAATAAGTGACCTCCAGATAAAGGAAGTACTGCTATGGTCGAAGCTTCTGTCTGAAGCCTATTTGGCTTAAGAAAGGGAATAACAAAATGCGGCATTTCTGAGCCATTTCAAATTACTGACAGAGTTGTGTAGTTATAACTGGTGCTGCTAATTGTTTTTTTAATCAGCAGTCTTTGTTACCATTATTGAATGACACTTCTTTGCAGACTCACTCTCTTTAGTTCTGCCAGAAGCATCAAAGAAAACCATGTCACATAGAAATCCTCAAATATAATTTTTCTTTAAAACTTTTTAAAAAATGTATAAGCAAAGTAAGAAGGTATTAAATACATTAAAAATTTTAAACCACCTAATGTTAAGCAAAATAATCAATAAAAATGAACACAAATGCCTGAAGGTAAGTTGTATAAGAAGTGCTAACTTGGTCCCCAGAGAATATAAGTAGGAAATGGCATCACACGATGTAACTAATTCCAGGGGAAATGCCAGCTGCTTAGCTGAATATTGTTTTCACAACCATCTTTCAGCTGTGTTTCTACTCTTAGAAGGAAAACATGAAGGTAATGTACTGTATCGATTATGGTATCCTTACAATCAACTTTGAAACACAAGTGTGTGGGTGACAGATGATGCTAAGTTGAGAAATCAAACATTTTCTATTTTGACATGCAGAGTCACTCACCGACACTAACCCCAGTCACTGGCTTTGACCTCTCTCTGGTTTAGTCTGACAGGCAAAAACCTATAACCCAGCTGAGCGGGAGAGAAAAGGAAACTCGGAAGTTGCTGTGGACAGTCTGAGAAGGCAATAATTTGCTGAACGATATTCCAATGATACCTCCAGAAACTACTTTTTTCCTGCACTATTAATTTCTCCTTTCTCTCCTACTCTCAAGGAAGTAAAATTCAGTCTCCGACAGGGGGCTCCCTGTGGAATCCGGTGTGTGACTAGATGAGGATCTAGGGCAGGTATTTCACATTTAACAGCACGAAGGCCCTTGGGACATTTGCAGAAATAAAGTAGAATTAAAAATCCCACTCAATAAAGCAGAGCATTCACTTAAGAGCAGAGGCCTTTTAAATAATGAATTTCTGGGGTAGGGGCATTTTGTAAATTTAGTTCTATTATCACAGAAAATACAGGGTCTGGCAGAAGGCCTGTGTTTGTGTAATAGGGTACACAAACCCTATTTCCCTATCTGGGGTAGGGTAATAATACAGGTGTCATAATTTACAGTCTTAGTTTGAATATCTCACCTAAAATGTCATATGGTGTGCTTGAGTGTCATATTGTTATGTTACAGCATTATACATTTATGATTTTGTAATAAAAGATTTTTTAATAAAAACAGGGCATTACTTGTGCCGGACCCTGGATCTGGGAGACCAGGGATGGTCACGTGGCTGATAGTTTGGGCCTGGCCAGTGACAGTGTCTGGTTTTGAGTCTCTACTCGTATTAGCTGTGTGACAAGGGGAATATTACTTATCCTCCATGCCCTGGTTTCCTCACTTAAAAATGTAGCTAGTAATTAAAAGGACAAATAAGCCCCTCTCGGGCCCTCTTCATCAGTGCTCTCCCTTTCCTTGGGTCTGTCAGGCGTAATTAACTGTGGTTTCTCTGAGCCTCTGTTCTCAGGACTGGAGGGGTTACTAGGAGCATCCCCCACGCAGGTGGTTTAAAACTTACACAAACAGGACATGCCAGACCAGAGCGCCCGGACCCTGAACACAAAGACCACGGCAGACTGAGCTGAAGCCTGCACAATCGGCCTGAGGCCTCCTGGTTTATAAATAATTGCCAGGACTACCCAGCTACACTCTCCTTCCCCTTTATCACCCAAAACACTCGCCACCTCAACTTTTTGCTGCTGGTGCATTTCTCCACACCTAGCCCTTTCCCTCTGTTGGGAAAATAAAAATAAAACTTTGCTCTCTGCATTTTCTTCTCTTCATGAATTCTTTCACAGCCCATATCACCAGCCACTCTAACAGTAATAGCACCTAGTCATCAGATCAAGTGAAATTTAAATCATCTAATATATTGAAGGTACTTGGAACAGTTCCTGGGAAATTGTAAGTGCTATGTACGCACTGGCTAAAAAGTGCTTTTTATACAAAGATGGTGTACATCACATGGGTTTTTGGTCGACTGACATTAGTTAATGCTGTTGCTGAAATGGGTGGTGAGAAAGCCAGAACAATTTGGCAAATAGAGAATAAAATGACACAAAATTTCTTCTAAGTATTTGTAACCCTAACTGCAACCAGGATAGTAGTAAATGAATTTCTGCAAACAGCCCCATGGACTCCATCCACGTCACTCAGCCCTGTGTGAGCCTGCCCAGGGTGATGGCCGAGCTTCACCACTGAAGTGGCATTGCAGTGCGGCTGGCTGAGCACAAAGTGCTTGGTGGTGACAGAAATCGTTCAGCTGTGCTGTGCATGCAACCGCACAGCACCACTAACTGCATGTAAGAAACCACTGCCCCACAAGGCCAAGTGACTTGAGAAATCATTGCTACAACAGGAACAAGCTGAAGAGTCTGGCTGCTCCTCAGTGCAAAGTTCTTAGCACTCTTGCTGCTGACCTATCATTCTTTCTCTTTTGCCCTCCAAGTGCTTGGTAACTGCATTTATTAAAATGCTCTCACTGTGTCTATTTCAGTATTTCTCAGGGTGAATTTCCAGGACCACCTACACCAGACTCATCTGCATGTTTAAAAATTGAGAATTTAGGGCTCTACCATGTTGAAAGGTTATCTAAGGGTGGAATCTGGAATTTTAGAATTTTGAAGAAACCCAAAAGATATAAAGAGGTACATGTGGGAGAGTCACTTTGATACATACAGGTTCTAAATGTAGCACTACTGACATTTTGGATCAGGCGATTCTTTGTTATCATGGCTGCCCTGTGCATTGTAAGACGTTCAGCAGTATCCCTTGCTTCTCACCCACCAGATGCCAGGAGCACCACCAATACCCCCATTGTAACAACTGAAAACATCCCTAGACACTGCCAAATGTCTTGTGGAGGGGGGAAAACTGCAACTGGACTAAAATCACAGAGCCAGTCTATTCTTAAACCCTGTGGGGCCATGGCTCAGATGAAGCTGCAAGCCTAGTGTTCACCTACGTGCCTCCTTGTTCAAGGCAACGCTCCACAGACTGAGTCTCATACTTACTTGTATTTCCCATAATACCTTTCATGAGCTTGGACTCAACTGGTTAAAAAGAAGAGCCATAACCTGAGACTTTAAAGAGATTTTGTTTTGAGTTACTGTTGCTAGTTGCTTTGACATCAAACCAGACAGAAAGAGTTTTAAGCCAAGGAGCAAGCACCTGCAGACCTGCCCTCGTCCTATGCTTGGTCTTTCTAACTGCAGTGTAAAGGAATTAACGCCAGCCCATTTAGTGGTTTCAAATAGCCTTACTTGTGTTTGTAATTACAAACACAAAAGGCAACCTGTTTACAACAAGGAAAGAGCAAACACATGTGTTTATGGATGAGAAGAGACTAATGAATGACAATACAACCATATCTACACTTTTGTGTGCTTGCTCTCTGCATGTCAGCCAATGAGCTAAATGCTTCATATGCATTATTTCAACCAGTGTTCCCAACAATCCCATGGCACTAGTATATATCACCCCCACTTTATTTATAAGGAAAGTAAAAGCTTAGTGAGACTGAGTAGCTCGTCCATGAGCTTGAGACTACTTTGCAGTTGTAGTTGATTAAGCATTAAAACATTTTGAATAAAGATTATGAACAGGGAATATTCCCTAATTCATTGTATGACACTAAGATTACTTAAGGAGATAGGGAAGATCAAAGACTACTCTCATTCATCAGTATACATTTAAAAAACAACAAAATAATGGCAAGCTGAATCCAATCAAAAGATACTGATCATGATGAAATTGAGCATATTCCAGGGATTTTAAGATTGAGTACCTAAATATACTTCCTAATGTACCAATGACATTAATGGAATAAACTAGAAAAAACATGTGATGATCTTTATAGATGCAAAAAAAAAAGAAAAAGCACTGGAATATCCATTCACTCACACACACCCACACCCACAAAAACCCAACAATAAGAAAAAAATAGGAAGTAAAGGAAACTTGTTAAAGTCATACTCAACAATAAAACATGGGAAGAAATCTTTTTAAAGATTAAAAAGTTAAATATATCTACTATTATTAATACTATTCAAAACTGTGCTGTGCAATATCAGGAAAGAAAAAGAAACTGTCATTATTTGCCATCTACATAATTTCTTGCATGGAAATCCTAAAAGAGTCCAAAGGCAAATAGAAATATTAAGAATTTTACAAGTTGGCTGGTTCTAAGGCTAACATCCAAAAAAGCAAAGGCATTTTTATATTCTAGCAGTAAAGGATTACAAAACAAAGTTTAAAATATGATCAGTTTTAAATATAAGAACAACAGCAATAAATAAACCAGGAGAATATATTAACAAAAGATTACAGGACTTATTTAACTTTTTAAAACATTTTGAATTTTAAGGTAACAATTCTCTTCACCTCTTGGCCCATAAATCAATACCGGTACCTCCCCTTTCCTTTCTACTTCAATTCCACAAAACCCATAGAACAACATTCTAATGTTTGATGTGTATCCTTTTGTTTGTATGAGTTCTTGTAAGGGGTAGATCACAGTTTTATGTGCAAGTATATTTAGCTGACATAAATGGTAATGTGCTATTGATTCCATTCTTTTTTTTTTTAGGTATACTTTAAAATCTATCACCTCCAGGAGAAAATCATAATCTTTATTGGAATGAAAAAAGACCAGAATAAATAGGCCATGATCAAAGATTAAAAAGATATTTCAGATGTCAATTATCCCAGAATTAATCTAGAAATTCAGCACAAGGCAACAAAAAATACTCTGTGTGTGTTTAAATTGACAAGTTAATGCTAAAAATTACATGGAAGATAAAAGAGGCAAGAATAGCAAGGCCGGTTGAAAGAAGACAACTAGGAATAAGTCAGGGGAACTCTCCCCACTGTACGACAACACACTTTTGAAGTTATAGGAAGATGATGTGGTTTTGGGGCCAATATAGGTACACGGACCAATGAAAAGGTATAGCTCAGAAACAGTCCACTGTGGCTGATACTTTAAGTTGGTTCATTCAGTATTTGATATTGTTTATTAGTAGTACTTAAAGAAATATCTACATGTAGCAAATCCAAAGCAGAAGCAAGAGAGTAACAGATACAAAGTTTTAGTCAGGGGTTACCTGTAAGGAAGAAGAGATACAATTTGGGAGAAACATACAGCTATTGATAACCTCTTATTGCTTTAGGTGAATAGTAAGTACATGAGTGTTCATTTTATCCTTATTCTTTGTAATTTACATGCAGCTACAAATGTTTTTATATGCATAAATAGTTCACAAAATTGCCAAGATTACAGACAAAACTATTTTCAAGAATTTTGGCATAAAATTGGTCATCGTTATTCTGTATTATAGAGGAGATGGATTTAGAAACATGGAAATACGGGGAGGAATCCTCAGGAGGATTCGACTGAGTTCTAAAACCTTCTGGGGGGAGAAAGTATACTTGAAAATCTTGAAATGCAGATGGCACAAAATTCTTGCAACTAATGAGAACTAGAAGTGCCCCAACCAAGACATTGACGGTGATCTGCAAACATCTATAGCTGTGACTGGCAAACAATCAACAAACAAACAACTGGAGTGTTTCGCTGGGCAAGCAAGCAGAAGAAAATATTTTTATTGAAAATGTAATCCACATTCCACCATTTCCCTGATGAGCTTTCTCTCTGGCACAAGTCAGAAAAGATGACTTGATAACCTCATAAACTATTTTTAAAGACAGTGATCTGTGCTATTGCCTAAAAAAAGTGGCCAACAAAATGTCAACTACCACCAGAAAAAACACAGAATATTATCCTATGATTTTGGAGCACGAGGGTCCTTCTGCCCTCTGGTGCCTTGTGTGCAGGTCAAATTGCTGCACTTGAAGAAAATGTGACAGATCTGGTAAAGATTCAGAAAGATTACATACAGGGATGCGGGAGCTAAGGTTGTGTCCAACAGGTCACACTAAAATTCACCAATCTAAGATGAGAATCGAAAAGAATTGTAACTAAAAGCTATCAAGTTATCCAAAGGTATGGAAAAGGTATTCAAAGTTTGAGAGAAGGGAGAGGAAACCACCATAATTGAAAGCCTGAAATGGACTAGCTACTAAGTAAGGTGCTTTCTCAATTTATCCTTAAAGTACTATAAGTAATTTTCATAGAGTAATCATGTGAAACTCATTACTCCAAAAGATGCTACAGAATCAATATTTAAATGGGCTACTTCTCATTTACACTTTGCTTACCTCTACCACTGCATTCATTTTTTACACATGAATCTTCTGTGGTGCCCTTTAAACTCTTTGAGAGCTTCATTACTTCTTTTTCATCTTTTATATCCAGCACATAGTACTTGACAAGTTTGGAGCACTTAGTACGTACTTGTTAAATGAAATAATGAATGACCAAAATGGCTTTAGAAAAGTCCAAAAGATGTATGAATGGTCTAATAATGGAAAAGAGTTAGGGGTGAGCCTAACTGATGCTACTAATGTAAAAAAAATCACACAAGGAGACTCTTCTGTAACAATGGGGAGATAGCAAACTAAGCAGTGTGGGGGCCCCTGGACCCAACCCAGGTAGCAGCTTTAGGCTTGCACACACTAACCGAAAGCACATATGACTATATACAACATAAAATACATCTCTATACTGCAGACAGAAATAATTTAGAAGGCCCCAATTTCATCTTCCTTCAGAATGTTTGCATGAGTCAAAGGCTAATGAAGGGAAAGATCAATACAGGTTTTGTGCAATGGATAAACCAGGTTCAAGTGTTGATCAATAAACTAATCTCATGTAGCGAACACAATGGGCATTATTTCCAGGCTCTAAGACTAGATTAATTTAGGCCAAAGAGTTGGAGTCAATTGATATTTCTATCCTCACTTCATATATGCCAGCCATTGAAAGACCAACTAAATCAAAACGGAATTAATGGGACTGAGAACAGCTTCACACCTAGAGTAATACAAGTGTTTCCTATGGTCAGAAACTGATGGATAAGATAGTTGGCTCTACCTCAAGACTAGCTCCAGAGACACCTGAAAATCCCACTTCAACGCAGCATTGTTGCAAGCTCAGGAGTGGGAATCTGAGGTGACAACAACTTCCATAGCCCAGAGGGAAGGAAAAGTGTTCAAACAGCAGTTTTTCTCAAACAGATGATCCAGCTACAGAATTAAGGCTGGCAGGTTAAATGTCAATGCACTGTTCTCAAAACCACATTTACGTGGTTCAATAATGTCCTTGGTGCTCCCTAGATATCTTGCTCTTCCTTTCAACTCAAAGCAGACACTTGGCGCTTTTCCTGCTGTACCAGTCACCTTTCTACAAGGGCACCTATGATTTTTGTGATCCTCATAGGCTCCTACTCACGACGCTCATTTTGGCTTTCTCTAAAAAACTCACTCAGCCATGAGAGAACGTGAACTTATTCTCAATCTGAAAGTGCAAATTAATATTTGTGAGGCACTTGTAAGTTAAACAAGAGCCATCTGTTACACATTAGCATTTTACAAGTAGCCAAATCCGAAGGCCAGTGAAAAAGCACCGTGAGTGGGGGTAGAAATAATCCCCCTCTTGAAAAAGTCAAGTTGCTTGTCATCTGAACTGTGTTGACAGATCACGTGATGATGCAGAAACCTCCCTGGGCCCCAAGAACTGTCCAGTCCCGTCACCAGAGGGTCCTTGCTCTTTTCCTTTTAAACTTCAATTAAATCAGTAATCATGAACACACACTGAAGTCTTGGCATTTCAGAACAAGCTAAAACCTCAATGATCATCCTCTATTCTTGTC
The DNA here is from genome assembly GCF_021234435.1 of Artibeus jamaicensis. Classification (NCBI taxonomy): domain Eukaryota; kingdom Metazoa; phylum Chordata; class Mammalia; order Chiroptera; family Phyllostomidae; genus Artibeus; species Artibeus jamaicensis. The sequence continues at coordinate 998,654 of NW_026521221.1, forward strand.
TCCTCTCTTTCCAGAGGTAAATAATAGGCACATCTTCTTCCAGACATACCTGCACACCACATACATACACTCATATCTGTGTGTGACTGTACATAAATGCAGCCATAGAAACTATATGGCATCTCATAAAACATATGTGTGTATCAGCTTCCTCCCCTGCCCTGCTCCCTGACTCAATGATCTTCTGTGTTGAGCTGGGACAGACCTAGCTCATTTCCTCTAACTGCTTCACAGTTTCCCATGGTATGGAAATACTCCTGTAGTTTCTCACTGGACACTCTTATGCTTACCTCCTGCTAGATGTACTAAAGTAGAAATGCTGGGTTGAATAGAAACTTACAGTCCACCTTCTAATGTGACCTTCAATTTGTAGCCCCACCAGCAACCTGTGCGAGTACCAGTTATTTCACATTCTCACTTACCTGTGATATTGTCAACATCTTTTATTTAGGGTGCTGCACTTTGACCCACTCTTTTTGGATTCCTGTGTTTAGTTATTTTTGGAGGTAGAGTTAGAGAAGGTGGTTCTAACAAAACTGAGAGGTAAGAAAGCAATTCAGACTCTTTTCTGAGGATGCCAGCAGTTTACTAGCACTCATATCTTAGAAAAACAAACATTATAGACTTCTTTTCCCTATTTTTCCCAATGTCAACTGGAAATCTCACTCGTTCCCTTGCACACATGCCCATTTTAGACCAACCCCAGGGATACCTAGCCAGAAGGCCCAGTATGCTTTGGAAAACTTTTGGCTGGAGGTGTTAACATAAGTAGTTAGATGTTACTAAAGGGAGGGGCAAAGGAAATTGGACATTATTAAGCATAATCAACTAGGGAGCCTGAGTCTGCTTCCTTGGAAAATTATAGTTTCACATACTCCCCACCTGTCCATTCCCCACAGATCCCTGGGGGGAAGGGATAGAACAATAAAGGGGGAGGCAAGCATGTGCGCAGTAGAAGCCAAAGTAGAGGCCATGGAGACCCATCAGTCTCTGTGGATCAGATTGGATAGGATCGGATTGGATGGGATCGGATTGGATGGGATCGGAATGGATAGAGGACATGAAGCCCTAGCCTAGCAGGGGTGGCCAATCCACGGCCGACGGGATGTATGCAGCCCAGGATGGCTATGAATGTGGCCCAACACAAAATAAAAAACATACTTAAAACCTTTTTTTTTTGCTCATTAGTTTTCATTAGTGTTTGTGTATTTAACGTGTGGCCCAAGATAACTCTTCTTCATCTAGTATGGCCCAGGGACACCAAAATGTTGAACACCCTTGCTGGGATCTAGGGAATAGATTGGTTAATGGATGGACCCATCAGAAGCCCAGGAAATCTGGGGGAATTAATTGGTTATTTTTATAAAGTGCCTGGTCCATCCCAAGTCCGAGATAATATAACCCGAGCCTACCAAAGACAAAGGCCCCTCTCTTCCTCACCCAGTCACTTGTGCTTGCCCCCTTCATTCGCGTGTTCTCTCCATAGTGGCCTGTGACTCTGGCAGCCATCTGGGGCCATTGTCAGACAGTGTGGGCCTGACCACAGCACCAGCCAGGAACAGACTACCCTTGCCAGACGGGACCAAGGCATGGACTGAAACCAACGTTGCAAAACATCTCAACACCAGCCCTATTTCTGGGCCTGATGAAGGCAAGATTGGACTTTTCCATGTGGGGACAGACAGAGATGAGATATTGAAAGTTTGGGGAAGCCTTCTATTTTCACCCAATTAAATCTTAACCACATGGGTGTCTTGGATATTTTTCTTGTAACACTGCAAGAACCCTACTTCTACTGACAACCAAAGAGTCATAGAAAATCAAAGAAACACTTTTATCCCATTGCTACAATTTCTCTTTCCTGAAGAAACACTAATAATCATGCATTTTTGGAAAGGAAATCTTATTTATGTCATACAATATTTTACAGAGCTCTGCCTTTCTAAGAGCCTATTGTCAGAGCTACCCTGTGACTTCAAGTAGCCTCCTAAACTAGTCATTGAATTTTTGTGATTTTCCTACACATGTTCAGGAAGTTCTCAATAAATCTACTTAAGCAAAATGCATAAAGAAGTTCCTTAAAATGGTGTTTTAAGAAATGAAAAAAAGAGAGAGAAGCTGGGATAGCAATACTTATACTGGACAAAAAGACTTCAAAACAAAGGCTATATGACAAGGCACAAAGAAGAACCCAGCAATTTTCTTCTTCAGATAAGCCTCCAGAAATGGAACAATCCTAAAAGATATATGCACCTCTCTGTTCACTGCAGTGTTATTTACAAGAGCCAAGTTATGGAAGCAACGCAGGTGTTCAACACTAGATGAATGGATAAAGAAGTGGATGTGTGTGCATGACACACTGGGATATTACACAGCCACGACAAGGAAGTGGAGCTTGCCATTGGCAATAATGGATAGACCTAGAGGGTATTATGCTAAGTGAAATTAAGTCAGAGACAGGCAAATACTGTATCATTTCACTTAGGAGTGGAATGTAAAAAACTAAAAGGAACAAACAAAACAAACTGACTTATAGATACAGAAAAACTGATACTTGCCCGAAGGGTTGGGTGGTGGGGTTATGGGCAAAGAGGTTAAGGGGATTAAGAGGTTCAAACATATAAATAAATCATGGAGATGTAAAGAACCACATAGGGATTATTAATAATATCAATATCGTAATAACTTCATATGGTGACTGATGGATAGTGAACTTTTTGTGGTTATCACTTTGTAAGGTATATAAATATGAAATATCACTATGTTCTACACTTGAAACTAATACAATATTGTATGTCAACTGTACTTTAATTCAGAAGAGCTTTACATTTTGGAATAAAAATTAGACATGAAACAAAAAAAAAAAAAGAAAGGTGTTGCAGAGGAGTGTTGGGGAAGCATTCAGAGCTCTGAGGAGTTTTTCTTCTCTTCAGAAAAAGAGCTTCATGAAAAGCACAAGGAAACAGCAACAACAATGGCACGTTCTAACCAGTAAATTAGAGCCCCATTAAAAGCTCCGATCTGGCCATCAGGGCCAGCCTCTTAGAAGCCAAGAGGAAGAAAGAGAGACATCCTGAAGCACTACCTACTTACAACTTATCATCTGATTTTTTAAAACTTCTCTCAGAAGGGGATAACTTTATTGTTGAAAGGAAGGTAGTTTATAAAAAAATTAAATCTCTTTTGAACTACACAATAATCCTCAGTGACTCCTACACTTTACTAATGCAGGATACTCATGGGGCAGCACAGGCAGCTGGGCGTTAACAAAGGAGAACGAAGGAAGCTAGACTGGCTGGGCCTGGTTGAGTCTGGAAGTTACAGCTGCAGACGCCCCAGGGGAGAGCCAAGCCCTGGCAAGAGGACTATTTTTTTCAAAGATTTTATTTATTTATTTTTAAAGAGAGGAGAAGGGAAGGAGAGAGAGAGAAACATCAGTGTGTGGTTGCCTCTCGCGTGCCCCCTAGTGGGAACCTGGCCTGCAACCCAGGCATGTGCCCTGACTGGGAATCAAACTGGCAACCTTTTGGTTCACAGGCCCACACTCAATCCACTGAGTCACACCAGCCAGGGTGGGTTAACTATTGTTAACCTAGGAATAAATTTAACCAAGGAGGTGAAGTGCCTGTACACTGAAAACTAGAAAATATTGATTGAAAAAGCTGAAAACAACATAAGTGGAAAGATAATTCATGTTCACAGATGGGAAAAATTAAAATTATTAAAATGTCCATATTACTCAAAGCAATCTACAGATTCGGTGCAACCCCTATCAAAATACCAACAGCAATTTTCACAGAAATAGAACAAACAATCCTTAGACTTCTATGGAACCAGGAAATACCTCAAATAGCCTGAGTGGTTCTGAGAAAAAAGAACAAAGCTAGAGGGTCCTGCTCACTGACTTCAAACTATACTGTAAGGCTATAGTAATCAGATCAGAATGTTATTGTCATTTAAAAAAACCACAAAGATCAATGCAACAGAATAGAGAGCCCAAAAATAAATCTACACATATGTGGTCAATTAATTTATGACAAAGAGGCCAAGAATATACAATGGAGAAAGGACAATCTCTTCAATAAGTGTGGTTGAAAAAAACTGGACAGACACACGAAGAATGAAACTGGATCACTGTCTTATGGCTTACACAAACATTAACTCAAAATGCATTAAAGACTTGAACACAAAACTTGAGACCATAAAACTCCTAAAAGGAAACATAGACAATAAGCTCCCTGACTTGGGTCTTGGCAATAATTTTTTGGATTTGACAAGAGCAAAGGCAACATAAAACAAAAACAGACGAGGGAAACTACACCATACTAAAAACCTTCTGCACAGCAAAGCTAACATGCAACAAAATAAAAAGGCAATCTACTCGATGAGAGAAAATATTCGCAAGTCGTGTATCTTGGAAGGGGTCAATATTCAAAATGTAAAGAGCTCATATGCAAATGAGATGCCACCTCATCTTGTTAAAATGGCAATTATCAAAAAGAAACGTGTTGGAAAGGATGTGGAGAAAAGGGAACTCTTGTGTATGTGGGTGGGAATATATGTGGCATGGTGGTTCCTCAAAACACTAAAAATAGAACTACCATATAATCCAAAAATTCATTGGGGATTGTCCAAAGAAAATGAAAATACTAACTCAAAAAGTTATCTGCACCTCATATTCATTGCCACACTCTTTACAATAGCTAAGGTGAGGACACAAACTAAGTAGGTATCAATCAATAAATGGGTAAAAATGTTATACACACAATGTAATATTCAGCCATAAAAAAGATGAAATTTTGCCATTTGCAACAACATGAGGCCATCATATAAGTCAGACAGAGAAAGACAATGGCAAAACCAGGAACTGAGATACAGAGAACATATTAGTGGTCTCCAGAGTTGGGGGTGGGTGGTGGGCAAAACAGGAGAAGCTGGCCAAAGGATACAAACCTCCAGTTATAAGTAATTGTCATGCAGATGTAATGACAGCATGGTAACTGCAGTTAATAACACTGTGTTGCATATTTGATAATTGCTAAGAGGGTAGATCTTAAAAGTTCTGATCACAAGATCAAAAATTTGTAGTTTTTGATTAAAAATTTATAATTATAAATGAAATAAAATTTTGTAATTATAAATTATGAGATAAAATTTTGTAATTACACAAATTTGTAATTATAAAAATTATAATTATAAATTAGAAATGAGATAAAAATTATAATTATAAATGATCATGGATATTCCTTAGATTTATTGTTGTGATCCTTTTGCAATATATGCACATATCAAATCATTATGTTGTATACATGAAATATGTTATATAAGTAAATTATAGCTCAGAAGAATTTTAGTGAAAATCTTAACACAGCACCCCATAGAATTATGTTGACATTTTTTTCATTAAAATGTGTCCTCTAAACTACAAGTCATTATTTATTGTTCACTTTAAAAATCAAGTCACAGAAAGAATTGTTTTCATTAACTGGGTCTGACTATGTGATTGCAAGAAAATAAAAAGGAATAAGGAATTGAATTATCTTAGAATTGAAATCGACCTGAGTTTTCCCACTTATCTTTCCCTTCAAGGAGAGGAGGAAAAAACCCCAAAGAATTTAGGTTAAGGTTTTGCTTCTACATGGGCATTTTATTTTGCCTTAAGTGGATCAGGGAAGACCTAGAACCATGGGTCCGAGGCATTTTGTGTTTGTCGTTTAACAATATAGAGAATTTTGTTGATCTGAAATAATTTGAGTAAGGATTATTAAAATCTTTAAAGTACATATCTTAATAGCTACACACACAAAGATAAATTTTATAAAGGAAAGTGAGAAAGTGGAACCCTTCTTGGAGCAGAGCTTGCTAAACCTGAAAGAGTGCCTATCATTATTAGTTACCGAGTACTTGCGTGTTAACTGTCACTGTGTTATTTGATAAGTCAGAAGCTTATTCACTATAATGCCACACAAGAGATGGAGACAGAATGTAGAAAAAGAGGTAACATACCATAGTTCTACTAAATAATTTACATAATTTACTTTAAAATTCTAGATTGTTCAGTAGTGTCAGGGTGGCCTTCTATTGCTATAAGCCTAAACATTTTCCTGAAGGAGCTTACTCTACAAAGATAATGGACAATACATGGCAGCTTCTTATACCTGATGCTTGGGATTGACACGGGGGAGAAGCTGAGGTCAGAGAGATCTCTTTGGCTGGAAGGAGAGTGGATTTCAGAACGCTTCATTAAGGCAGCATTGCCAGCCTACTCAAGACCTGCCCTTTGCTATTTTCTTTCAATCAGAGCTCCTATCCAGAATGAGACTTCCTAGCAGGAACAGGGGAAGGGCTATGCAGCCATGACAATTATTTAACGTCAGGCTCCAGCTTCATCTTTATATTAGTGAATCTGGACCTATTTCCCTTCGACCTCTGGCTTTCATTGTGATGCCTGTATGACTGGTCCTGCTTAGAGAAATGAGGGGGCTATGCCCAGATGGGTAAATATTCATGTTAGAGAGATTCATGAATCAACTTTTCATACAATACCCAGTTTCAGAAAATAAAATCTAGGTTTTTTTGGTCATCATTCCAAAATACATATTTTAAGAATATTAGTCATAAATATGAACCGAAGAGAACACTCAAATATACAAAATTTAGTGGTGAGCAGAGACCTCTATTACTAATTATCAATCATCACAGTTTGAATATTTTTGGTCCTTAATCAAAAATATCTAATGACATCTGCTCTGTAACATGAGACAGGATAAATCAAGAAAGAACATTAAATTTTGACATTATTGTAGTTTTATAATAAATAGCCAAGCCACTAACCACATACCCAGGTATTGTACTTACACACTCACTCCAGTGCTTTGCTGTGTGTTCTCCTTCACACCTTTGCATCCATCAATCAGAGACACTGTCTAGCCAGTAACTTAGAACCCAGCAAATAATTGTGGAGGATGGTGGAATGGAAAAAACGAGGCCTGAGAATCCCAGAACCCGGTTTCCAACTCTGGCTCTGCCACCAATGAGCGTTCATTTACTTAACCTCTACGAGTGTCAGTTCTATCCTCATTAAATATGGGTGATAATAAAACATTAGAGGGTTATCAAGAGGGTTGGATACAACTAGATATATGTAAAAATATTTCATAAACCAGGTGACTCTTACGTAGTTTTTGTACCTACTTAATGGTCTTTGGTACAAAAATATTACACTCTTACCACCAATCAGATAGCAAGGTGCCACTTCCAGGGGCAACATTTTTTGAACGACTAGATGAAAAAACATGGAATAGTGAGTGCCTATAGCCTGCTATCTTTATAACTCAGAAACAAAGGTCCAGCCTCACTTCCAAGGCTGGACCCAACCTCAAATCTGGAAGTAAGGCTACTAAGCCCATCAAGGACCACGGGAGCTGCCTACCATCACCAACTTTCTTAAAAAAACATGGAGAACTTTCAACTAAGCAATTTCAAGTTTGTGAAATCATAGCATTTCAAAGTGTTAATTCCATTTTGATGTTTGCTTTATTATTCTCTTTTGCCTTAACTATCAAGAAGTGCTGAACTAAGTTTTATGTCTAGTTTTGAAAAGAATGCTTAGTCTCTGCTTTCTGCTAGAACACTTCTCCTGACTCACATTTCCTCCCGCTTTTATTAATGTCATGCCAAAAGAACACTACTGGATCTGTAGCTTTTATTATGCGACCAGAGAGTCAGGAAGGGAGGTTATAGAGAATAGAAGAGCATATTCACGCATTTTCTTTAAATATAAAAGGTGACAAAATGATGAGTCTCAACCTAGCAGAACTTCAGATAAAATTCAGTATGAGAGAACTCATTGGAGACTGTAGACAACAGAGGGTTATTCCGCATGCTTATTTCCAAATTACTACCTACTGTGATCTCCCTCTTGGCTTACAAATAGCAGGATTTTTCTTGTGTCTCTAGTTCAGACTTTACCAGACACTGAAGAGCTGAGTCGGCACTATAAGTGGTCCCATCTACCCACCAAGAAGGATGAACTATTTTGGAAATACAATGATTCCACAAGAAGTCAGAATTTCCCAAGATCTCTCAAGAAAATGGTAGAAACTACTATTTGTCCTGGAGTTTACAGTCCTCAAAGTCACAGGGTGAGCAAGAAGATTTATCTTGAGAAGGCTCATTACAGTAACATCTTATGCAGTTCTATGTCTCCCTTAGGGGGACTATTAAGTTACCTGCATAAACTGGGTGTTCGATAAAGTTGTTGAATAAAAAAAACACAGCCAAGAGCAATAGCAGCAATAGAATCTATCTGTGGTTTACCTTTAAGGAGTCTGGCCTGATGACTATAGGGCCACATGAAAAGACAGGTGAGTTTAAAGACAAGGAAACCCTATCTATAAGTTTGACAAACCATATTGAGCTAGAGAACATGGGAAGGGAGTAGGACTGGTTCCTGTAAATGACTTGGCAAAGTAATTTCCATATTCACATCTTGATCATCTTGATCAAACCCCAACAGTGTGCATATAAATAGGACATGGTAAGTGAGATAAACCAGAGAGGCGAGTGCAATGCAAAAGCACCCATGGACAAAAGATAATCACCGTAACAGAGATAAGTGAGCCATGACCCAGCCAGCATGCTAGGTAGGGCTTCATAGAGAAAAGGTCTTTCTATAGGCTTGAGACTCAAGGGCACATTATTTATATGAGGTTAAATCAGGCAGAGCAAACAGCACTCACTCCGCTCTGGTCACATGAATGTGCTAGTCTATATCTGCCACTGGCTCAGAGGGGCCAAGTGAGGGAGTGAGGCAGCAGACCAGGCCAGCCACCTGGGCTCTGAAGGCCTTTTACGGACTGCCAAACAGTTTGAACTTTGTTTGGAGAAAGTAGAAATAAATTCAAAGAAGTTCAAGGTGAGAAATTCTATAATCAGGTTTTTAGAAAGGTAAGTGCAGGCCACATAACAGGTCCCAAATTAATAATTACCGACATGCTCTGTCACTGGTGGCAAACACATGGACTGAATCCAGCCCTCGACCTTGTTTTATCCAGCCTGGCACCTTGTTTCTACTCAGTGGCAGCACTAAGCTCCTTGCCCCTAGTTAAGGAGTAGTTCCATTTATACAGTCCTAAAATCACATTTGGCGTGTTGAAGGCAACTGTGAGGGTCATGTGGCCCCCCGTGAAAATGAGTTTGACACCCCTGTTATGTGCTCAGCAAAGTACCAAGAGCTCATCATACATTGTCCTCACCACAGGCCAATCAGTGGGCGCCATGGTTTTCCTATCCTATAGGCAAGGACACAGAGTTTAGTGACATTAAATGACTGGTCCAAGGTGACACAGCTAGCAGTGGCACAGCTAGGAGTCAGACCAGGGTCTGATTCTGATGCTTGTGCTCATGGAAGTAGAAGGAGCGGAGATCACAGACCAGAAGAGCAGCAGGCAGGCTACTGCCCTAGTCCAGCCCAGAGACAAGGAGGGTCTGAACCAGGGCAAGGGAAGTGGCACTTGTACAGCGAGGCACAAAGCAGCAGCCAGAAGATTCAGCATCAGCAAATGAACCTTGAATGCATTAGAGGGTATTTCAGAGCAAAGGATTCTCCAAAACCTTGGAAGAAGGCTCCAACTACAAGCCTTAACTTAGAAACACAAGTCTATATTCAAATACCATTTTCTATGGCAAAAACAGGAACATTTATCTTAAGAAGCCTTGTGAACAGAAATGCCTTCAAAGCTTGGTATTACTCACTAGAAAACATCGTTGCATGTCCCTTAGTGGGCACACAACCACAATGAAGCTGTACTTCACACCCACTTAGGATGACTATAACAGTGAAACAAAATTACAACAGAAAGGGAAAAGTGTTGGCAAGGATGTGAAGGAACTAGAACTCTCACACGTTACCAGTGGGAATGTGAAATGGTGCAGCCACTGTGGAAACCATTTTGGTGGTTACTTGGAATGTTACACATAGAATTACATGACCCAGAAATTTTACTTCAAGGTACATATGCAAAAGAACTGAAAGTGAAGATTCAAACAGATATGTGTAGGCCAGTGTTCACTGCATCATTATTCAAATAGCCAAAGGTGGAAACAACCCAAGCCTCTATCATCAACAGATGACTACATAAACATGTAATGTGTTTTATACATACAACAGGATATTATTCAGTTATACAAAGAAACGAAATTCTGATGCATGATGAACCTTGGAAAAATTCTGCTAAGTAAAACAATCCTGATATAAAAGAACAACTATTATATGATTCTACTTATATGAGCTTTCTGGAACAGGCAAATTCACAGGCACAGGAAGTAGATTAGAGGTTACAGAACATGGTGGGCAGGGTAAATGGGAAGTTATTGCTTAATGGTTAGACTCTCTATTTGGGGGGATAGAAAAGAGTTTGTTTTGGAAATTGATAGTGACAATGGTGAAAGTACTTATATCACTGAATTGCACATGTAACAATAGTTAAAATGGCAAATTCTATGTTATGTCTATGTTACCATGATAAAAAAAACCCTCCCCATCCCAAGGAGAAACAAAAACAAAACAAACAAAAACCCACTAATGTAGAGTTGCCTCAACCACTGCCAGAGGGAACAAAGGCAAACCTTTCTTGTCTCCTGATCTGTGTCAAACTTGGCCTTGTGCTAGGTGAGAATGACAATGTGAATGACAATGTCTACAAATGAACCTAGAACTAGATGCCTTCAAACCATGTTATTTAAAACACTTCAGAGACTTCTTACAATCTACAGGCTAATATTTAAACTATCTTAGAGTGGATACGAGCCTTTCAGATCTGGTTTTTACTTACCTGTCCAAGTCTGCTATCTATAACTTTATACTTGAGGGATAGTGAAGAGCGCCAGGACATACCAGGCTTTCTCACTCCTCTCTCTTTGTCCAGGGTCTGCTATGCACTTGTAAGGGGCTCACTCCCATCCTCACCCCACCCCCAACTTTGATCATCTAGCAAATGACTAATCAATCTAGTATCATGTTTCAGTTCCATGAAGACTTGCCCAGATTTCTGAGGCTCCTTTACCCATGGACCATTGCCTGTTTATTGATACTTTTCTGACAGCAATGATTATATTCCAACTGCTTATTTGCATATCTATATTCTACTAGACTATGGGTCCCCAACCCCTGGGCCATGGACCGGTACCAGGCTGCATAGGCAGGGAGGCAGGCGAGTGAAGCTTCATCTGTACTTATAGCTGCTCCCCATTGCTTGCATTACTACCTGAGCTCTGCATCCTGTCAGATCAGTGTAGACATTAGATTCTCGTAGGGGCACAAATCCTGCTGTAAACTACATCAGAGGGCTCTAGGTTGCACCCTCCTTATGAGAATTTAATGCCTGAAAATGAGGTAGAGCTGAGAGGGTGATGCTTGCACTGGGGAGCAGCTGCAAATACAGATTATCATGAGCAGAAAGGTTTGACTGCACAGAGAGCATGATAAACCAGTTGCCTAAAGACCCATATCAACACCCTATCGGTGAGCGGCAAGTGACAAGCTTCATCTGGTAGCAGGTTATAAAACCATCCTGCCCTCCAATGGTCCATAAAAAAAACTGTTTGCCATGAATCTGGTCCATGGTGCCAAAAAAGTTGGGGACCGCTATACTAGACAGTTATTTCGTTGAAAAGAGCAATATGCCACTTCCTTTCTTTCTGCAGGGACTAGTACTACATAAAGGGTTCTCTAATAACTAGGGAAGATTTATTAGGTTTCTGCTGGGGAGTAAACACTTCGATCCCCCAAATTCTAAAGGAAAGTCACTCCTTGGTGCCTCCTCATTGTCTTTCAATAGACACCAAATTTCACTGTGAAGACTAGGGATTAAGTAAAATGTAAAACAGTTAAAATCAGAGGGGAGGTGAGTTTGTGCAAAAGGTGAGGAATTAAGAAGCACAAATTGGTAACTACGGAAGTCATAGGGATATAAAGTACTGCATAGGGAGTGTCAATAATATCGTAATAACAATGTATGGGGCTAGGTGGGTTCTTGACTATCAGGGGGACCACTCTGTAAAGTACCTGATTATCTAATTACTACACTGTACATTTGGAACTAGTACAGAATAATACTGAATATAACTGCAATTGAAAATAAATTAAAAAGAATGTCTGGGCAGAGAAGCTAAGTACTGAGACTTGGGAGAGAATGTAAGACAGTCCGGGCACCAGTGACCCCGGTGCAGCCGGGCAGCGTCCTGTGGGCTGAGGTCTGATTCAGACCCAGAGACAAATAAAGGAGCATTATGTTTAGCATTAAAAAAAAGTCAAAGTCAGAAAAACTATAAAGAATCACCTGTGGGGCTATAAGAAATCCACCCAGTTTGGAACCTGAGGACGTTTTCTGAGAAGGCAAATGAGAAGCAGTCTATAGAAAATGTGTTCCCTGTGAAATAGAATTGTTCAATTATCAAGCTACACGCGAACTGCATGCAATGAAGGGAAATGAAATCTGAAGGTGAAGAACAAAAATGTTAGGAATCATCCACTACCACGCACTTCAAATAGGTAATGTGATTATTTTTGTCACTCAACATGTCTGTTTCCAAGCAGAAGAACTTCCACATTGTATGTGACTGAATTAAACCACCTTTAAAAATCCACCCATTTTCTTTGTTCTAACTACATCTGATAATTGGGTTACTCTGAAATTCTACCTAACAGATGGAACTGATACAAATAGGAGGTTTTCTAGTCACCAGACATGTTTCTAGATAAAAAATGAACAGACTGATACTCTTGATGGATAAATGCCTGTGTATTTTGGTCAGCGTGTCTAGAGCCTGATTAGTCCTCCATGAACATAGTAAGTAAAAGTGAGCATTCAGTTCTTTAGGTCTGAGAATTCCAACATAGGAATAACGTTGTCCCAGGTTTACAACATTCTTTAATGGCTGGAAAGAGGCTTCGATTAAGCAAGGCCTCTTCCCAGTCACCTCTCCTCCTCAGAGACTCAGGTTCCCTCCCAGGCACCTTCCAGAGATGGCCTGGAAATTGCCTTCCCTAGGTTTTCCACTTTTCATCATTTATCGACAATTCCCCTTGATTCCATTATTTCATTTGGGAAACTCATTTCACATCCCTAAGAGCCAGTGTGAAGGTAAACATTTAACTTTTTTTAAAAATTATTTTTCAACTACGGTATGGGTTTTACCACCATCCCAGCCCACCCCCCGTGCCCCCCACCTCCCTTCCATTTCCGCCCCCCTTAGTTGTTGTCCATGTGTCCTTTATACTAGTTCCTGTAGATCCCTCCCCTTTTTCCCCCTGAAATTCCCTCCCTGTTCCCCTCTAGTCGCTGTCCCCCTGTTCTTGATTTCAGTGTCATTGTCTTCATTTTGCTTGCTTGTTTGTTTTGTTGTCTAGCTTCCTGTTAAAGGTGAGATCATATCATATTTGTCTTTCACTGCCTGGCTTATTTCACTCAGCATAATGCTTTCCAGTTCCACCCATGCTGTTGCAAAGGGTAGGAGCTCCTCCTTTCTTTCTGCTGCATTGTGTATATGTACCATAATTTTTTATCCATTCCTTTACTGATGGGCACCTAGGTTGCTTCCAGCTCTTGGCTATTGTAAATTGTGCTGCTATGAACATTGGGGTGCATAGGTTATTTTGGATTGGTGTTTTAGGGTTGTTAGCATATAGTCCCAGCAATGGAATTGCTGGGTCATAAGGCAAGGGACATAAAAGGAAGAATAAACAAATGGGATCTCATGAAAATAAAAAGCTTCTGCATGGCTAAAGAAAATAGTATTAAAATAAAAAGACAACCAACTGTATGGGAAAACATAATTGCCAATGATACCACAGACAAACGTTTAATCTCCAAAATATACAAAGAACTTACATGACTCCACTCTAAGAAGACAAATAACCCAATTAAAAAATGGGAAAAGGACTTGAACAGATACTTCTCCAAGGAGGACACGCAGAAGATCCAGAGACACATGAAGAGATGCTCAATATTGCTAGCTATCAGAGAGATGCAAATTAAAACCACAATGAGATACCACTTTACACCGGTCAGAATGGCTATCATAAAGCAATAAACAACAAATGTCAGAGAGGTTGTGGGGAAAAGGGGTCCCTAGTTCACTGTTGGTGGGAATGTAGACTGGTACAAACATTATGGAAAGCAGTATGAAATTTTCTAAGAAAACTAAACATTTTTTCTATAAGTTAAAGTCTACTACACTCCCCTGGCCAGATTGGACAGGAACCATCACTAAAGAGTGTTTATTGAATTACTGATTTCCCTGAGCTTCTCTGGCCCTACTAACGAGATCCTATTGCTGGATCCTCCATAGAGCGAAGAGTTACACACACATATAAAAATCTCAGTCTTGTGCTTCTTCGAAGTTCCTTGTTTTCAGTAAGCCAAGGGGAAACCTGAGCCATTGCTCCAGCATGGCCCATACCCAGCACTTGGAAATGACTGGTGTCCTGGGTCTTGTGTCTTGGAGGTGCCACCTGACACCACAGCAGGCGCCTTGCTGGTCCTTCAGAGGCACCCCACAAAGGAAACAAGTGGGTATCTGTCATGATTGAGTCCCCAGTGGCCTGAGAAGTTTACCTGAAGGTCACGCCACATGTCATCAGAACCTCACAGAGGCTCTTTAAGGTGCTCATTTCAGAAGGACATGACTGGGCCCAGATCTAAGGCTCATGTATCCAGGGACAGAGAAGGCTCACATACGTCCTTCAGCGCCAATTGGTAAGTCCGCATGTAAATGTGCCTCATTTCTCACACCAGAGGGCTGGACCAGTGTTGCAGCTGATGTGACAGCAAGAAAAGATGAGGAGGTCCCCAGGGGAGTTGAAGCCCTAGGTTTCAGCTCTGGCTCCCTGACTTAATCCCATGTGTGAACTTGGGACTGTAAATCATCCCTCTAAGCCTCTGCACTCCCAGTTTTAATACTTGCATATAGATATCTGAAAATCAGCCCTAAAAAATAGCACTACTAAGAACTGATTATTTTAAGGGCCAGAAACTTGAACTTGACTAATTAGGAAGATGGATTCATGAGCCTGGCTCTCCCCAGTCTGCTGCTCCTGTGCCGACTCTCACTCCTGGCTGGGCTGGATTCTCCTTGTGTAGCTTCCACTTTAATTTATCCATCTCACTCCCTGGAAAGCTCTGGAGAATGGAAGCAACAAGGAGACAGCAGCTCAGTGGGGGTTCGGGGGACACTGAGGGCTGAGGCCAAACCCACAATAGCAGTATCAAAGAAAACACTCTTGACTTAAATCAAAAGACTTTAAATTGCTGTTTTTGCAAGAATAGGTTCTGTTTATTCTGTGGTTAAATAAAAAATAAAAAAGATAATGCTGTTCACTCAGGAGTGATGTGAAAAATGATGGTAATTCAAGGCCTTGGATGCCTCTGAGTCCTTTTACATTGTGGCTGTTTTGTGCTCATTGTACCAAGAAAAACACTCTTCACAGTTGTGCGATTTTGAGACGAGATGCCCTTCTCCTGTTGGTCCATTGTTTTTAATTTATTGAATTGTAAGCATAAAGTCCTAAGAACTAGCAGTTCTGTGAGATGGAATGGGCTCAGTCTGATTACTGAAGGACTTAGAAAAGCAGGTGAAAACTGACACCAATTTACAGTATTGCTGTGCCCCCCACCCACATTAACCCTTCGTCTCCCATAAATAAAGTGCTTGATTTACTGAAGCTCCTTTTTTAAAGGACAATTTGATGGACATGTAGCTCCCATACTATGAAGTCACCCTTTTAAAGTATATAATTCAGTGGTTTTAGTAAGTTCACAGAAAGGGTGCAGATTTCACTATCTAGTTTTAAAACATTTTCAAATCACCTCAAAAAGAAATGTCAGACCCATTAGGGTCAGTTCCTATCCCACCCTCTCCCTAGCGCCCGGTGACCACTAATCTACTTTCTGTCTCCATGAATTTGCCTATTCTAGCCATTTCAGATAAGTGAGACTATATAAAACTTGTCCTTTAAGAGTGCTACTGAGGCTCCTTTCCAATCCCCACTGCATGCCCTCTCCTTCTCCCCTCCCCCTCGTATGATGGATGGGTGGATCGTCCACTCTCTGCGCTGTCTGGGCAACCCCATGCACTCCGAAGGCTTTGATTCCTGGGCAAAGACTCAGATCTTCATCTCCAGCCTAGATATTCCAAACATGCTTCTGGTCCATGTATCTACTGCCTCCTGGGCATGTTGAATTTCCCACAGACAATTTAAAGTTAAGGGAGTCCACTGTCCCCTCCCTCAGAGTCACCACCACCTCCTCCTGCTCCTTTACCTCACCATTTACCTGGGTTCTAGAATCAGAAACCAGACACCATTTTTGAAGCCTTCCTCCTCTGCCTTTTCCTCCACATGCAGTTATCACCAAGTGCCATTAAATCTTTCCCAAATTACCCAGATTACTTGCATTCTCAATGCCATTTTCCTGAGCCAGGCCTGGATTTGTAATCTGGAGTGTGAACAAACTCCAAATTGCTGCTTGAGTCTTGCCCACTTCCAACCTATCATTAGATCCACAGTGACCAATTAAAAATAGCCCTCATTGGATAAGCTCCCATGCCTCAGGCCCTTCCAAATACCTGACACAGCCTACAGTCTTACAACATCTGCTCTCTACCTCTTTGTCCAGTCACACTGACACCACTCTCAGCCCTAAAATTTATACTCAAGTTTCTGCTCCATCCTACAAGGATTTTTCTTACCTCCAAACCTATCTTCTAGATAGAATGAATAACAAGGAATCCCTCCTCTCAATCTCCCTAGATGCTTTCCCCTTTTGGACCTGGCTAACTTAAGTCAGGTTTTAGAGATAACTGCATTGAAACAATAACTAATCACCACTCCCAGGAAGAGGTGAAAGACTCCTCATGTGTGGTCCCATGACACCTTGTACTGCTGCCATCACAGTGCTTTTTAGATAATTTGAATCCTCTGTTTACTTGCTTCTGTCTCCCACTAGACGGTGAGCTCTGCAAGGGCAGGGTTGGATCTGTCGCTTCTCGTGTATCTTTGGTCTCCAGCACACCGCCTGGCATCACGCAGGTGCTGACGAATGCTCCTAGGATGGCAGCTTTCCATTTGCAACGCAGGTGATGGGCCTGGTGGGATTCACTTTACCAATGGTGGGTGCTGATCCAGAATATTTTTGCTTTTTTATTTTTTCTATCTGGGCATATTTTCATCAGAAGCAAGAAGATTCCTTTCACATAAGGTAGGCAAAGAGCGAGGTGAACAACTCAAACACTGGTTCAAGTTTTAAGATTTAATTTCTTTTTTCCTTTCTAAAGGAAAGGACAAGAAAATGCCACATATTTAGAGACCTGATTCTCGTGCTCCAGCTGTCCCTGACCTGCTTTGCTGAAATGGACTGTTTTGTGCTCTAAGTTCCTCTTGTGCAAAATGAGGACAATAAACTCTACCTTGTCAGGATGTTACAAGAATAAGAAGAGATATGAAGGTACCTCAACTCTGAAAAGGATGGCCTGCAAGAAACACAACAGATTTGCCTTGCTCTTATGTGCCATTATAAAAATATTAGCCAAATTTAAACACCCATACAAGTAACATTACACGTAAGAATGCATAGGCTTTGTGGGGGCACATACACCTGACCCTGGGGTCGAGACTCTTCAGGTCACCTGAATACCAACCTCCCACTAACACTCTGATTCTTCCACCGCTGGGCTGCTCAGCTGCAGGTGGGGAGGAAACCCATTAAATTTCCTTTTTTCAGTCACTTTGGGGGAGTAACACACCCATTTCCCCTATTCCACCCTCCATGCAACTCAAATTCTTGAAAACAAGGCTGGATTCTCCAAAGGACAAAGTGCGATTAGGGTAACATGTTAAAGACCACTGTGAAAAGTCACCTATTATCTGATAATTCATAATTACAGGTTGCATCTCCATTCCCTTAGAGGCACCATTACAATCTCTTCGTGTTTAATTCTGCTGGTGGGGAGGAAGACTTTAAATCATTTAGGGGGCCAGCTGTGTTGTACTTCAGCTGCAAAAATGCAAAAGTTCTCAAGTGTGCTTGGCATATATTCAGAGCAGAAGCACACACTGCTTATGCAGGCAAAACGTCCTTGCACTGCAGCTGCCTGGCGAAGCGACTGGGGACAGTATGCACGTGCCGTCCAGCGACACCTGCTCCCTCACTGGTGAGCACACACCCCGTCACTCTCTCCTGCTTCATGTGCTGTAAATAGGCACCAACTCAGCTGAGAACCAGCTAAGTTTTGGAATTAAACAGGAGTCTTAACAACAATCAGATCTAATGTCTAAGTTTTGTAGATTAAAAAAAAAATGAAGCCCAGAAAATGTGGTCATATTGTCAAGTAAAGGTACTATTTCCATTAAGTTTGATAGAACCCTTTACCAGAAGGATACTTTATTTCCTTAAGTCTTTTCAAAATAAAGTCTGAAGGAAAGCACATCGGTTTCATAGGAGAGAGGGCAGAAGCTCAGTGTTTACAATTAGAGAGAGCGGAGTCCAGTATCTGGCTGATACTGTGGCGCTGACACAGCCTACCTCCTATAACCAATACGAACTTTCCTAATTGAACTGAATATCCAGCCCCTTCCAGGAAAATCCACAGCAAGCAGGAACAGGACTGACACATCGAAGATGGTTGCTGCAAGTTGACAAGTTTAAACTCTGTTGTGCCTGTTACCAAAAAAGAAAACCGAGGGTTTATGGAACCTCGGTTTGTCACAGTGGCTTTTTCAAATTTCACTTCCCTGCTTTACCTACTTCTTCCACTTTCTCCTTAAGATCCTGCCCTCCTGCACACTGAAAGCTTAGCTTCCCTCAGCATGAAGCACATGCAGCAGGATGGCGGAGCACCACCCCCATGTCCTCCTGCCAAAGGCTACTCACTCTTCTGCCTCCTCCTGCACCTTCAAGCTTTTGGCGATAGAGTCATCTATGCTCTTGGCTGCCTCTTGCTCAACTCCATACAGTTCCTAACTGACAGCATGCTGGCTTCTGCCCTCACCATGCTAGCTGAAGGCCCTGATTCCTCCAAGGACCTCAACTTCCCAATCCTCTTTTCTACATCATCTATTTTCTAAGTGTATCACTGTTGTCAAGTCTATTATACCCAGTGTCTGAAGTTAAGGCTCTCATGTCTCTTGACAATAATAGCCTTATGCCTCAGAACTTGTCTTTGCCTTTCCCAGTGCCATATTATACTGCTTCCAGAGCTAGTTGTCTTCAAATACAAATCCGATGCCACCTCCTATTTCAATGCCGTATCACTATAGCCTAGCTTATTCTATAGGATAAAGCCCAGTTTCCCCAGTCTTTCCAGGATCATATTCTTCCACTTGTTCCCACTTCCGCCCACACTGAATTCCTGCTGGATCCATTCTGTCCAGCACATTCATGTATTACTGTCTTCCTTTATGCTTTTCTCGCTACCTGATATATGCTCTTCCCATTCTCTACCTGTTCTATTTCTACTTGTCCTTTGAAGTTCAAGTGTCCATTCCTCCCTAAAGCCTTCCTCACTCCCTGGCTTGCAGTGGCCATTCCCTGTCTCACTATCCTCACTGCTCCAAAGCACCAGAACTCTTCTCTATTACAGCACTGAACATACTGCACTGTAATTATTATTTTTAAGAGGAGACTACCCCATCTATCAGACAGCATGGCTCTTCCCCAAGGCATTAACAGTTCTCTACTTTGGTTTCAAAGTTCTTTCATGTGTTTGGAAACCTCATTTGCCATAGATAGCATCTCTTCCCAATGTTCACCCTTTGAGAAAGTTGCTAAAATATGAACTCTTGCCTGAGACATAAATCTTTTGAGTCATCTAAATTAGTGAGAAGAGTTTGGGGAGAAGACACATGTGTTTTTACCAAGTTTCCTGGGAAATGAGTTACCTTCCTTTATTTTACAGTGTATAACACCCAATACCACCAGCGCCACTACCAAATGGTTGTACAAACACCTCATTTTTTTCTTCAAAAGAAGAAAAATTTTACCTATGAAAAATATTCTCTGTATTAAAAATGATAATTATCAAGATGGTACACTTGCCATTCAGGCCCAGAGACCGGCAGACCATTCCTATCCTCAAAAAGGACACAGCAATAAGATGGACAAACTGGCCTAGGGAATCTTATTTTCTTGAACAGAATCTTTCTCCTGAAACTCAACCCCCACTGTCTTCCTCCAGGAAGACTGGCTTTTTCTGACAAAAATGCCTGCAAACTTGGTTCTCTCCATTTAACTAGCAAATCTGTTTGCAAACAGGAAGCTGCCAAAGTGGGAGGGTGTGAAACATGCAAAACGGAGGACAGCTCTGAAAACGCAACTGGGGAGCAGGGGCTTAATTTAGCCACATGTTTGCTCAGCTCCAGAGTTGTGACCAAACCCATGTATCCCCAGCAGTGCAGGAAAAGGCCCCAGTCCCATCCTCCGGGGCCCTGGCGACAAATGCCAGGCTCTGAAAGGAAACCACGGGCTTTCCTCTCCTTTCCCCAGACATCAGGGAGACCTCTGCCAGCAAACATAGATGGTTAGTCAGGGTGGCTGCAATGTGATCCTGCTGGTGACAACCAAGTCATTTAATGGAAACTCACACACCACCACCTGCTGCCTCTCCCGAGGCCTTTAAGAGAGCCGGGTTTCCGCTGTCAGCTTGCTCCCTTGGGAGGAGTGGCATCAAAGCCCAGATCCAGCTCGGGAACATACCTCTGGCACTTAGGAGAGGTCACCAGCAAGTCACTGCCCAGAACAACCCGTGGCCTTTTGGGTCTCAGGCCAAAGGGGATATTGAATGGAAAAGCTGCACTTTTCACCAGAAACTACTGATTCTGTGAGTCCATGACTGTGTCTAAAATTGGTCTACTTCATTTCAGTAGTCATTTTTTAATCTATGTACCTAAGCAATTACTCTCAGTAACTTAGAAACTATTTACTCAGGAGTCTTGAGAATGGCAACAACAGGTGCCATTGACACACTAGAAACCCAAATTTGATATTACATTCACAGTAATATGAGATTTCTTGACAGACAACCGTGACAAATTCCTTCTTGGGGGTTCATTTGGCCCTTAAATGTCTTCATGGAGCTAATTACTACACAAAACATCCAAAAGACGGGAAAGACAGACCAGGCACTTGCCACATGCCTGTCAGTTTTCCCGTTTCTCCATGTTTATTGCTGACGTGATGTCACCTGCGTTGTACAGGTGGGAGGCGCCACCATGGCGTGTCCACAAGGAAAAGACCTACTCAGAAACGCTGTTTTCTCACCAAGACACAGCCCCTCAGGAAGCATGGTCTTGGGTGTGTAGGCAGTAAGGACAACTAGCTCTGAAGGTAAAGTTGATGCTATGGTAAGCTTTATGATTCAGATTTTGGCATCTGGGCCAAATAAGTAAGTAACTAAAAAATGATGATTTTGAAGGCTGAGCATGCCCAAGGAACAGGTGGTGCTGCTTAATCACCCTGCACATCACCTTTCTAACCCAAACTTGTACCTGCTCCTCCTCGTGTCCATGTGTGTCCACATGAACCCCTCTTTCTGAGTACATTTGAATAGAAGGCATGGGTTTGCTTGCTTCAGTCCTTCTAGGGAGTACATTTGTCTTCGTTACTTAATACTCAAAGATGCCAAGGTGATAGCTGTGTGTTGTGAAGAGCCAAGGATAATATATTACTTAAATTTAATTGGGACATCCCATAACTTTTCTCAGGGGCTTGGCAGGACAACCTCAGCACTAGGGAAGCAAATTCTCAAACAGCCAGACCAGAAAAACCCAGGCACAAGGATTAGAACAGGGGGTGCCAGCAGGAGATCAGCTCCTGAGTCCCATGGTGGCAATGGTGTCCGGGTGGGCCCTCCTCCACTGCTGAGTTCTGCATGGGGGCAGGGGGTACCACTCCCATCACTCGGAAGCTGAAATAATTTACGGCAGAGAAGAAACTTCTCTAAGAGACTTTTATATCTCAATTCCAACTCTCTCTCTGACAATTAGATGAACACGAGGCAACCAGGAACACACAGGCTGCTGGCTGCTCTCTGAGTGGGTGGCTTTCTTCACCTGACAAGCCTTTCTTCTTGAGTCCAATATGGACGGCTGGTCCTGTGTTTGAATAATGAGGATGAACTTTAGGGATAAAAATTTTGTCTAAACTTGTAACAAATCATTTTCAACATCTTGACATGTAGTGAATAATTAATGTCCACTATGGAGGCTGCCTGCCTGTTCATTTCAATTCATCCTAGTTGATTCCAAATTAGGGAGCCCGGGCCCTGTCAAGTAGAGGGTTCTAAAGAAGCAAAGCATCATGTTCAGTTATTTAAAAATACATGAGGTGCAATAACGCCACCAAGTCTGATGAGCTAGCAGATCGGGCCAAATGTCTGCTTAATCAGGGTCGTGATGTGCATTTCCCAGGCAGCCACACTGTGCAAGCCTCTTGCTACAGACAGTTCCTTTCACTATCATTTATCACCACACACAAAGCCCCAGATTGTGTTTATGCAGGGGCATGTACAATTCTTCCACATTCAAAATCAAACAATGAAAGAAAATTTTTGAAAAATTTAACTTGACCTCTACATTTTGGGGCTTTATACCTGCTTTGGACTGTACTAAGGTAGGGACATGATTTGAATCCTAGGATCACCAGACCCAGGCTCTTTCATGGGTCTCTCAGGTAACAATTCTCCTCCAACCCAGGCCTTCTTAGTCTACAAATAAAGCTAAATTAGACCCACTCCTTGAAGGAAATCAAGAATTTGTTTAAGGCACAGCTAGAAGCCCAGGAGTGAGAAATGTCTAAAATACAGTCTCTTGTACACCAATGGCCTCCATGGAATAAAAGAACCAGATTTATGCTCCAACCTGAGAAAACAGCAAAAAGGAAGAAGATACTGTATATCAGACATTGAAGGCTGGTGAGCCCTGCTGTGGAGGCTCCAGGCTGGGATGTGGGAAGGAGATGCCCAAGGGGAGCCTGAGTGAAGGGCATGGAGCTAGGAGTCTGGAGAGACCCAGGCAGGCAGCTGTGTTCACTGGACACAGGGAGGGGACTTTAGATAGTGTAGTGGGACAAGAAAGCCTGTCCTGTATTGTGAAGCAGAATGCAGTCACCTAGGCCACTGACCAAGTGAACTGGAGAACTGGAAATTCTCTGCTTGTTAGTGCTCATGGTGAAAGCACTGGCTAGTCATCAAAAAGTACACCCCTGCTGCATTATGAAACAGTGATGCTCAGGTTGCTTTGTTACCCCCATCGGGGCACACACGCACAGAGTGTAGGTTTCTGTCAAATTTGTGAGAAGCACGTTTCTGGCATAGATCTAAGTAGATGACTATAAATCTTAAAGATCCATTTTTCCATTCTACAGGAGCAGCCATTTGAGGTTCAGACCAGAAACGTTACAAACTTTCTGTTCTGACCAGTAGGGTTACCAGATGAAATATAAAATGGGATATTGCATTTGGAACATACATATACTTATAAGTTATTTTTCTAAAATTCCAGTTTCACTGGGTATCCTTTCCCCACCCTAAATCTGGAAACCCTACTCCAAGCAATGAGGTACAGACTAACACTGCCAGAATCGACTCCTCTGAGGGGGAAGAGGGAAGGGGGAAGGGGGAAGGGGGAAGGGGGGAGGGGGGAGGGGGAAGGGGGGAGGGGGAAGGGGGAGGGGGAGGGGGAGGGGGAGGGGGAAGGGGGAGGGGGGAGGGGGAGGGGAAGGGGAAGAATGCACATGCTGCAGGAAGTGCTCAGCTGGTAGCTGGATGGCAACTGGACACACAACGTGTGGTTAACCTGGAGCCCAGTGGCCATGCTGGTAGTTAATGCCTTTGTCCAGATTTTACTCCCCTGTTTTCCATAGACCATGCCATCTTCTCCTTGCTCATCTCTTCCACTCCCATTGATCAAGGGTTCTACTTAGCCAGTATGAACTGCTCCATCTAATGACACAAAATCAGTTATTCAACCCAGGTCTTGGTATCGGGTGAACTGGCAGGTCACCCTTCCAGAATGTTCCTGTTTCCCTCAGAGTACAAGCCGACGTCCTCACGGGGGCCTTCGGTCTGGCTCCCGCTACCCCACCCACCGTTGCTCTGTCACGTCAAGCATGGGCCAGCTCGGCACCATGGGCTTCTTGTTCTTTCTGCCTGAAACTCTCTTTGCAGATCCGTCTAAGGCTCACTCTCTCTTCCATCAGGTCTTTGTCCAGTGGGACGCTTCCCTCCCCACCACGCACACCCTACTGCTGTTACTCTGTTTTACTTCTCTTGTGACAGACACATGTACTTGCTTATTTACTGTCATTCTTTGTCCTCTAAGATAAACATTTCCTCAGGGCAGGAACTTTGTTTTGCTCATTGATGTATTCTCAGAACCTAGACTTGAACCTGGTACCTGTTTGGATTTCAAGGAACATTTGTTGAAGCGATCAGTGGATAGGCCTGAGGTGGTTCTCCACTTTCCGCTTACAGCTATGTCCAGACTGATTCTTCAGAACACAGGGCTGGTGGCTGTGCCTGAAGCAGACTAGGTGACTGCCTGCACTGTATTATACGAGGATTTGCAAGGCAGGGCTGCCAGGGTCCCAATAAAGAGCTCCAGTTCAGTTTTTCATAGTAATTCTTTATTCCTTGGCTTTTAAAAGCTCAACTTTGAAAAAATTCTCCAGTGTAAATGTTCTTGGGAGGCAATTAAATCTCATTTGGTCAACACTGTCACTGTTAGGCTAATGTGGACATATTACAGACAGAAGTTTTATGGGAAGTGGGGAGGGGTCCGAGGGGGAGGAAAAACAGTGGGATAATTCCTGAGAGCAGACCTGTTACACCCAAAGGCCCAGCTGTCTGGCCAGAGGGAGCTAGTCCATCCGTTACAGCTGATGTACTCCTTGAGAGCCTTCCTCCCTAACCATCTGTGTAATCAGAGAAAGGGGTAATGGGAAGAAAAGCATTTCTTTGGCATCCAAATAGGACTCCTATGTCCATGTCTCTATGCTAAAGTACAGAGAGTGCTCTAATAAACCAATCGAATACTCTTTCCACCCCGAGCCCTTTCCCAGACACAGGGGTAAACTGGTAACTCAGGCTGCACTGCCAGAATAACACATCCCTCCAGGGCCACTACTTAGTTCAAAGGTAGGCACATGACTTAAACAGGGCCATTAGGGGTCCTTTTCAGAATTAATATAGGATGATGGAGAAGAGAAGAATATATTCCCATCTTCTCAGTGAGACAACCAAGGCTTCTCAAAGTTGCCATTTTCCCAACGTCCAACAGCTAGTCGGTTACAGACCCAGGATATACTCAACAGAGTGGTGAGGACGCTCTGGGTCTGGAGCCACTGTGGGTCTCTTGGCTCCCACAAGAGAGCACCTGCCTGAAATTGGAACAGAGGATAGCAGGGCTAATCAAGGGAAACAGAGGCGAGTCCTGGTGACATCACCCAATCTTCGTATCAACTGGGTGTGAAGCCAACACTGCTGCTGTGACCATCCAGGTACAACATACTAGCACAGAAGTTTCCCTCTTTGCAAGCTCATTTGAGTTGGGTTGCTGACACCTGTAACTGAGTGAGCATCACTAATAGGCCTCATTGCTACCTGCAGGACTTACCTGCTTGTATCAGAGAGGTAAGTCTATCAAGTGAGCTGACTGCTATACTTTTTAATGCAAAAAGCCTTTATTGAACACATAATATATGCAGGCTAAAAGAATACATATGCACACTAGAGAGATTTCATGGTTCTTCAGATTTGTTCAACCCTATTTCTTTGTACTATGAAAGCCAAGACAAACCTCCCATGGTCCCAGAATCTTACCTTTGGCCTGGCATCTTAGTCAAATAACTCAGTGGAAAAGTCTAGGGAACATCCCTAGAAAGTGAACACAAGACTGTTTATAAGGTCACATCTTACCTGGGTGAGCTGCAAACTGCACACTTAATGCGGTGTGTCAGGACAGTGGGTTAGAGCCTGTCTCTGATCCCAGGACCATAGCCTTAAGAATGACAACTGGCCACACTGCTTGCTCAGACCACTAAGGCACCTCCTACACTAAACATACCCACCCAAGAAGACCAAAGTTTTCTTTTGTGTGTTTGACCGCTCCCCCAAATTATCAGCTTAGACTCACAGAATGCATTATATATTTATAATATTTCCATAAACATTATCTCACTCGGGCAACCTAGAGGTGCTATCAGTCCTGTTTCCCAAATGAGACAACCAAGACTTCCCAAGTTGGCTGTTTGCCCAAGGACACACAGCTAGTCGGTTACAGAACCAGGACTAAAACTCAGGTCACCTGACTGAAGGACTCATGCTCTTTTCATTCTGCTTCCAGTTTCCCCAGGACACTTGATGTCTGATACCGAAAAAAAACAGATTTGTAAACATAAAGATTATGTGTATTGATTAAAGGCATACATTTTATCTAAAAGAACAAAAATGAGTCTACAGCTTTCAAAAATCAATTTAATTAGTGTCAATTTTATTTATTACTTTTATAAACGTTTCACTATTTTTCATTCACCTTATGACTTATAACAGTGATTAATATTCTTCCCACACCACTCTCCCCTACCCCACCCCCACCTCCCACCCTCTGTCCTTCCTCCCTTTGGCTTTGTCCGTGGGTCCTTCATACATGTTTTTTGATGACTTTTTCCCTTCTGATTTTGACAGATAAAATTAGTCATTTTTCATTTAAAATCATAAGTAGGTACCTACTTTGTTGATATGTTAATTGTGCTAAATGAATTAGCTATTTCAATAATAGTTGTGCCACAAACAACCAACAAGCTGGCTAAAGAGAAAGGTCTATTCCAACCAACCCGAGTTTTGAAATCAGATAAACTTAATTTCAGATCGCAGCCCCTCCCTGCATCTGTGTGACCTTGGCCAAGTTACTTGGCAGGTTTGGGGCATATCGTTTTAATTGGTACAGACAAGATGACTATTTACTGTGTAGAACTGTTGTGAAGATTAAATGAGCACATGAACACATAAGCGTTCAATAAAACTGAGTTCTTTCCCTTTTAAAATCATTAATATGCTAATCATTTATAGTCAACAGCATAAGCTGAAAACCAACAATGCAAGCAATATTTTGATTTTATGTCCTGTCTTCATTTCTACTAATGAAAGGCGCCACTCCAGATGCAAGCAAACCATCATTTTACCTCCCTGTCACCCCTGAGCGGGAGAGGCAAACAATTCTGAAAGTTCGGAAACGTGCGTCTGCTATTATGTGTGAGAAATACCCGTACAAAACAACTGTTTATCTCAGAGTTGACAAGGTATTCCCATGCTTTTTGCCAAATTGCATTTGTTTTTTACAACCTCTCTAAAATTTTGACTGGCTAAGAGTCTCTCTTCTGTCTGTAATTTGGAAACCAAGATTCACTTTAAGGACAAACTCAGACAAATCCAACTAAGAGTAAACACCTTTTGAAGAAATTGGAGAAAACAATGGGCTGGATTATGCACAGATAGATTATACTTATTAACCATTTAAATTCAGCATGTGCCACGGACACAAACACCTGAAGATCATTATTAGCAATGAAGCTGATGGGTGATCAAGTTATAATTAACTTCACTGAAAAAAGAAAAATGATTCATTTTCTGTTTTCTAAAATTACATGTATTTAGGTCAATGCATGATGCATATTTACTGAGAGTTTTGTTACAGAATTATCATTCTACAATGAAATTTACAATTTGACCTAAAAGAATCTTCAGAGGTTTCATCAAACCTATTGGAATTGGAAGACTTACATCTTCATTTCCTGTATATGAATATGTATGTATTTACATACTAAGAACGTTTATATTTGATATTTACTGGGCATATACATCACTGGATAAACTATGTTGTTGATAGTTTTAAAGTATTTCAATTGATCTGTTTGATTACTAAAAATATCTGACATCCACCAATAGAAAAAAATCAAATATCAGAAAATTCTCGGTATAGTTTTCAGAGTTAGCTTGATGGCTTTAAAAATATATCTTATTTATAGTTCAAATTTGCTTGTCCTTACAAACCCAAATATTTTATTAATTTAACTATAGATGTTGGTTCAAAGGCTTAAGAAAAAGTATTATCACAACCTGGTCTAATCTGGTACCTATGCATGGTTAGAAAGTAAATACCAATGTAAACAATTACAGACATGCTACATGGATCTCTATTCCTTTAGTGGGTTTCAAACCTCCTTACAGAGTCCCAGTTCAGAAACAAGTTCCTCAAGATTCCTCATGTTCAAATCAGCTGTGCCAGCCACTCATTGATTTCTATACTGCTTTGTAACAAAGACAAAAGCTAAAATAAATACGAAAGCAAAATGTCATTAAACACTTCTATCCCTAGTCATTTGATGGTGGACTGGCCACTCACGGCAGGGCGGTGACCGAGGTCAGCACTGCCCACCCACACCCATCTGCATGAACTCACAACTGCCCGAATCTCTGCAGCTGACACCACGGTCAACATAATTAGTGTTGGCCCTATCGGACAGATGATTTCATAACAATGAATAGCACTGAG
The DNA here is from genome assembly GCF_021234435.1 of Artibeus jamaicensis. Taxonomy (NCBI): domain Eukaryota; kingdom Metazoa; phylum Chordata; class Mammalia; order Chiroptera; family Phyllostomidae; genus Artibeus; species Artibeus jamaicensis. The sequence continues at coordinate 1,027,257 of NW_026521221.1, forward strand.
TCCTACTGAGAGCTGACGAAATGCAAACTTGATATTCCAGCAGTCAATGTTCCGAGTCTTTGAGGAGTTGTCCTTGGAGCCCCCGCTTAAAGGCAGTTCTGGCCCACCTGCTCTCATTCCCGGCAGGATTCACGCTGAACGGGTCATCGTCGACGGTGGTGGCCTCAGTCTAACAGAGCTGTTTAATATTCAGCTTAATATTAACAGAAACAAAAACAGCCCATCTATATTTCTACTGGAAATCAGGCTCTAAAGTAGAGGTCGGGGTTAAGCTGATAAAGGATATTTATCCCGGCAACTGCGACAGAATCAGCAGTCAGCCAGTTAATGCCTCTCACATGCAACTGGCTCATGAAAGCCTTCTTTGTACCTTCAACATTTGGGGAGTGAAAAACCAAATGAGAAAACCTAAATTCCATTGTTATTTCCTAATCAGACCACTTCAGTGGTCTATAAAATGGAAACGGTTACAGTCTCCCTGTTCTATTAGGAGGACACTTGTGAACAAACCAACTGCAGATCACGTATAAATTTATTAATGCCTCATTATTTCTTGCCATCTGATATCCTTACATTGTTCAGAAATATCTATGACCAAGAAAATGTTCTTGAAATGCAACATTAAACGGATGTCCATTTCTGTTCCCTGAAACAAACGTCTTCCTAAATACCTTTAACCATTTCTGCAGAAGATATGTGTAGGCCCTTCTCTTCTCCATCCACAACGTTATAATAATCATATCCACATCTTTATAATAATCGGGAGAGGAGCCTTGTCTCTATTTCTCTGGTAGAATGTACTGCCCTGAGTTAGCGGTCCTTGGGCCTTGTACATTATCTTTTTAAAGAGTTATTGTTGAAATTAATATGCATAAAAAATTAGAAAAATGCAAAGGATATAAATAAAAAGAAAATGAAATCCCCACATTCTCCCACGCAGAGGCACTCACTTAACATTTTGGTGGCCATCATGCAAATTATTTAGATACAGATTTGAGAGGGAGAGAAGATCATAATGAAATTCCAAGATGCTAATCAAATGTAAGATTTCCCATCCATATAAGAACCTTGTCAGGTGGGGCACACATTGTAAGATGTATCCATACTTCAGAATGTTAAACTATGAAAAAATTTTGTCTTAATCTTAAGGAAAAGTATTTTTTTAGTTTTAAAGAGATATGACAGTCTTTTTTCCCACATGGCATCACACTAAACATGCTATTTTGGAACTCATTTCCTGAAGTAAAACATTGTGGACATTTTACCATGTAAAAAATTATTTTACAGGTCAGAAATTCTGAAATTTCCACCAAATCATTTTAATGGCTATATAGTATTTAGCTAGAGAGAGGGATAGAGCTGAACACAATCTTTAGGAGACTTGTTGCAGGAGTTTCCCAGGTAGTGTACTTGTGAAATAAAATACCGAGATAACAAGGAAGTTACACCCACCCTAACCAAGGCTGTTACTGCAAGAACAAGATTTTATTTATTTATTTTTAGAGAGTGGGGAAGGGAGGGAAAAAAAGAGGGCGAGAAACATCAATGTGTGGTTGCCTCTCATGTACCCCCCTACTGGGGACCTGGCGCACAACCCAGGAATGTGTCGTGACTGGGATTTGAACCAGTGACCCTTTGGTTTACAGGCCTGTACTTAATCCACGGAGCTACATCAGCCAGGGCTAAAGTAATAATTTTTTTGAATGAGGTTTGAGAAGTTAAAAGTGCCCCATTGATTGATAAATAAAGAAATTATATTTTAATTTATTTTTGTTTATTACAGTTGCTATCTACTATTACTTTATATTAGTTTCAGGTGTATAGCATAGTGGTTAGATAATTATATAATTAACATACTGATTCCTCCAATAATTCAAGTACCCACTTGGCATCATATACACAGACATATGTGTACATATGCAATGGAACGTTATTCAACCACAAAAAATTAGATTTTGCCATTTGTTACAAGATGAATGAACCTCGAGGGCATTATGCTAAGTGAAATAAGTCAGACAGAGAAAGACAAATACAGTAAGATCTCTCTTGTGGGCAGAATCTAAAGAAAAAAAATAGAGGACAAATCAGTGGTTGCCAGAGGTGTGGGGTGGAAGAAATGGGTGCACTGTGTGTGTGTGTGTGTGTGTGTGTGTGTGTGTGTTAGTTTGAATAAATAATTTTTAAGTGCTCTGTATGTGTAAGTTAGTGCTGATGTCATCTGAAGGGAGGCATCCTTCAGTTTCTGAACTCTGTTACCTCTCAAGATGGCTGTCTGAACAAAGCAGTACTATTGTTAAGACCTCATGATAGCTGAGCAAAGACATTGCCAAGTAAAATTCTCCAGGAACATACCGCTCCCACGGCACAGGGAAGAGCCCTTGTTCATACTCGGCCCAGGCTTGCTAATGCCTTTATGTCCTGGTCAATAGAAAATCTCTCCAGCAGAACCAGCAGGCCTTGCAGTAGCTGGACCACAGTGGTGGTGAAGGCACACTGTTGGCCTTGCACACTGTTTATTTAGAAATGGTCCTGCCCAGGATGCCCTGCCTTTGGGTGGGTATGATTGACCCAAGCAGTAGTTCAGAGAGCAGAGGTAAAAAAAAAAATGGTACTAAAAATCTATAAAAGGAGGTTCACAGAGTATTGCTTCTGTTCAAGTCATAACTTTAATGTGTTGAATTATGAGTTGGGGGAAGAAAGGGAAAGAATGACAGTAACTTTAGCAATACCACTTCCCAGGGGAAGCCAAAGTTTCAAGACTAAAAATTCAAGCACCCTTACTCCACTACCTCAAAAAATCACCCCTTTCCCTTAGCTGGTTTTGCACAGCCCCCCATGAAGGAAGACAGTCTCTATGAAGGCAGGTCAAATTAGTGCTAGAGCTCAGCCCTCTGCAACTTTAACAGACAGCTGAGCAGGAAATCGGGGCTTCTCCGGCTGTCCTCTAGCCTGTGACTACAAAGAGCGGCTGGTCCCATCAACTGCACCATCACAGGCGGGCTTGAAAGGAAAAGAAATTACAGAGGGCAGCCTATAGGGTGAGCGGGAAGAAGGTGGTAGGTAGATAGCATTGGTCATTCAATTTATGATCCAAATAAGGATCATAAATCCTTTCAAGAGTGAAAAGGTACGCTACCGGTAATTACAAGACAGTAACATAAACTAGGAGGGTCCCAGTTTACATCTGGTTACCTGAGTGTCAGCACATACATTCATGTGTTTGGGTCTCACCGGTATAACTCTCAAGTGGAAGAATTCAGACACAAAACAATACAAACACAATTCCACTTAAAGTTCAAAACATCGAAAACTTACCCATGGGGTTATAAGTGAGGTAAGAGTTTTCCCTGGGTGGCAGAGGTGAGCAGGGGAGGGGAGGAACATGGGAGGTGCTTTGATGACTCTGGATGATAATTGATTTATTGAGCTGAGTAGTGTGTGTACTTTGTGGGAACTCACTGTACTGTTATGACATGTGCACTTTCCTGTTTGTCCTTTAATTTTAGAAGTTCATTAAAAAGGAAGAGTTAGAATTTGCTTGCACATGTGTATGCATGTGTCTGTAGTTACAGCTATAACTGTAATAATATAGACATAGCTGTCAGGCTCACTTACCTATCAGCTACTGTGTCACTTTCCTCCCTCCCTGACTGTGGGGTTGGGAAGCAGCTGCGGCTCGCACACAATTCAGGGTACCTTTTTGAGTATATGGAAAGAAGGCTTTGTTCTGGAGCCACTAATTTATTAAATTGTAACAACGCAGTCCTTAATAGTACTATAAAGGCTGCCCTGATATTGCCTAAGAAGCAAATGCAAATTATGTCACATAGTTCTCAGGTGAAGAAATAAAGACTCAGAAAAGGGAGGTCACTGGTCAGAAGTGATGCCAGGATTCAGCCCCAGGTATGACAGGTTCTAAAGCCTAAACTCTCTTCCGTGATGTCTCATGATTCCAGATTTGTATCTGGTGCCAGTTTGGAAAAACGAATCCTTCAGCCTACAGAACCAAAAAACATCAGCATAATCGGGAAGGTCTATTCTTATCATGCTACTGGCAGGTGACAGGCCCCACTGGCACCCAGGTCCCCTGGCCACCAGAGACCCGACACCCTTCCATGTAAGAGAGCCCCTTCAGGCCAGGCCTCACGCTCCTTGGATCCAGGTAACCGGGTCAAACCTGCCTCTGTGGGTCCACACCAGGCACCACTCCCTCAGACAAGTCCCTGCCACCAGGCTCTGTGGTTCTGTGGCTTCACAGTGTTCCTAATGCCACCACCTCAATCTCACAGGAGGCAAGCAACCCCCGCCTGCCTGCCTGCCTGCCAGAGTGGCATGGGACAAAGCCCTGTCCACAAAATTGCATGCACAGAGACATCTCTTGTCTTACACACGGTGAAACTATCGGGGACACATTTACCATCTGAAGACCTATCAGGATAGTGCATTTCCGTAGTACCCAAATTTTCAGTGACATAATTATTGTTAATCCCTTTGACTCTGATCCATGTGTTTCTGATTGTGAGGCTGTCAAATAGCATTCAGAGTTTAGGGCTCATTTTCTTGAGAATGAAGATTTAACGGAGTCACCAATTCCTCCCCCTGCGGCCATGCTGAGGTGCAGACGCTGTGGCTGAATGGCCACCTCGACAGTTTTCAATAACAAAACCTATCAATTTTGCTTTAAACACTGTTATTACAAGATCTGCACAACTGAAAAAAAATCTTTTCAACAAAGGTGGTTCCCGCAATAGTTTTTGTACACATTGTGTGTTTGTCATACATTTTATTTATAGCTACTTTACATTTGTAAAGGCTCATTCTTTAAGGATCCCTGAAGTGAACATTTATCTAGATGGAATACTAGAGTTGAAATACATATTACATAGATACTGTATTTGATACACCAGGATTTTGATGTATCATAAAAATCACATGTATTACGTTTCCTTTTCTAGGATATATATAATCCTCAATTTTTCTGCAGATATCATTCCTTACCTTATTATAACAGTATAATAAAAAAATATGGCTTAGTTTCTTGACTAAAAAAATAAAGAAGTTAGTTTCTGTTATTTGGCCATGTCTTAAATTTCTCTTCTGGGTTTCAAAGTCTCTGAAGGACATCGAGAAAGGTGACCCTAAGTGTTATTTCCTGTGGAATGAGACATGTAGGGATGAAAGGCAAAAATCTCCCTGGGACTCCAGATCATGTCATCTCCCTGTCACCACTGAGCCAGGTCCCTCCCACGTACTAGTGTGTGTGCTGAGGGGCAGGGAAGGAAAGCTGGGGCTACAGAGACCCAAAGGCCCAGAAAAAGGTTGCTTCTGAGAGAGATCTGGAGGGACAGTCTGGACACTATCTGGCCCACAGAAGTTTTCATCTCAGAGTTTTTAAAATACAAACTTGTTGCCCACATATAAAATCAGGACATTTTTATACAGTATTTTGTATTTACAGTTTCTCTTAAAGCTCTTTTTTTTATCATCACCCAAGGACATTTTTTAATTGCTTTTTAGAGAGAGGAAGAGAGAGAAACACGGGTGTGAGAGAGAAGCATCAATTAGTTCTCTCTCATACACGTCTGGACAGTGGCATCATACACACCCAGACCAGCAGGTGTGTGCCCTGACCTGGAATTGAACCTGCAACCTGTTGGTTAGAGGATGACGCTCCAGCCAAATGAGCCACACTAGCCAGGGCTGTTAAAACTCTTTCGTCTCGAGTTCCTTCTTGGTAACAACTAGCTGGAGAGAAGTAGCAGGTGTTCCCTATAGTTGAGAGTTTGCCACAGACCCCAGCACTCCTACCATGTCTCCCACTCATCTGTGTCACTCCTGTGTCATCTGTCTGGCCATGTGATCATACAGGCTTCAGATCGCTGTTCTAGAGAGAGGAGTGGAGAAGGCGAGAAGGTGGAAAGCTCGTGGTAAAGCTCTACTACCTTACCAAAGAGCAGATAAAGTGGCTTTCAGGTGGGCGGAGGCCAGAAGAAGTCCCCTGAGGTGAAAACCATGATTGTCCCCATTGGACATGGGTCCAACATGCCATTCAAGGTGTCAGTCAGTCACAGAATACGGAAGGCGTTACAAGGTGCTCCACTCCCCACTTATCCAGCCTGGATGTCTTTTCCAGCTTTTGATTTAAATGAGTGTAGTCCCAAAAAGGTCTGTGCAGGGCTCCTGTGCAAGGTGTACCTTGCTGAGCCAGAGTAAGTCCAGCTTCCAGAATTATTCAAGTGGGCCAACAACTGAATATGAGCTCACTTCAGGCAACATCTACATTCCTTCAAGCACTGGAAAAAGTCATAAATTCAAAATAACAATGTAGGTGGATGGAGTCCCTCATGCCCTCAGTCAGACCAGACATCCACATGGGACAGGCATGGCAGGACAGATAAGAACTCAATTTCATGGCGAGCAGTCCTCAAGATAAATCACTTAGCTAACCAGACAAGATTTAACAAGCAGAATCCTCTGAGTGAAACATGTCCATGTTCATCAGTGCACGAAGCAGCCAGATATTTTTCTAGGATGCCTGACAAACACGAGGCTCCAGCTACAGAGGAAGGACTTACAGAGCTCCTATCCATGTCACTGGTAGCCGGTCAGTCATGGGTCTGGCCCAGATTCCATCACCAGCTCAAATTTTATGCTCAGCCTGCTTCTCTGGTTTGCCTGTCAGTCATCTGCGAGCATAGCCTGATGATGTGCAGAAGCGCCCAGCGTTGAGCCCCTTCTGTGCATTGCATTACACAGCAGTCCATGAGATAAAAAGGGCCTAGATGGATTCTGTTTTGAAGTTTCATTTTTAAAAAAACTATCACAAACATGGTAGTGCTCCAGGAATGACCAGTAAGAAAGAATAAAGCATAAAAATATCATATAACTCAACACCAAGAAGATAAACAATCCAATTAAAAACGGGCAAAAGACCTGAATAGATGCTTCTCTAAAGGGGATATACAAATGGCCAATAGACATATGAAAAATTCTCAACATCACTAATCAGAATGATACAAATTAAAACCACAATGAGATATCACCTCACACCTGTCAGAATGGCCATCATCAATAAATCAATAAACAAGTGTTGGCAAGGACGTGGTGAAAAGGGAACCTTTGTGCACTGTTGGTGGGAATGCAGACTAGTGCAGCCACCGCAGAAAATAGTATGAAGTTTCCTTAGAAAATTTAAAATGTAACTGCCCTTTGACCCAGAGATCCCAATTCTGGGAATATATCCTAAGAATCCCCAAACACCAATTTGAAAGACTATATGCATCCCTATATACACAGCAGTATTATTTACAATAGCCAAGATCTGGAAACAGCCCAAGTGCCCATCAGTAGATGAGTGATTAAAAAAGCTGTGGTACATTTACACAATGGAATACTATGCAGACATAAAAAGGAAAGCACTCTTATCTTTTGCAAAGCATGGATGGACCTGGAGGTTATTAAGCTAAGTGAAATAAGCCAGCCAGAGAAAGATAAATGCCATATGATCTCATTATATGTAGAATCCAATGAACAAAATAAACTGATGAACAAATAGAAACAGAGGCATAGATGCATAGAACAGACTGACAGCTTGTCAGAGGGGAGGAGGCAGGAGGGACTGGGTGAAAGAAGGTGAAGGTATCAGCCAAAGAACATGTATGTATAACCCATAGACACAGATGACAGTGTGGCGATGACCAGAAGCAAGGGGGCCAGGGGCTGGGTGGAGGTGGGCAAATGGGGACCTCTGTAATACTGGCAACAATAAAAATAGAGTTTAAATAATCAGCCTTTCATAATCAGTCCCCTGCTGGAAGTGCCAGCTCTGGCTAGAGCCCCACATTTGTGATTGACATGAAAAGTCTCGCCATGACAATGTGCACGGCTATGACAGCGGATGCCAGTTTCTTCCAATAGGACCTTAAAGCTGCCTTTGTTGTGTATTTGAGCAAAATTTATTGTGTTTCCTTTAAAAATTACCCTGACAACATAATCCGTGAAGAACATGTTATTTTCTAGTCCAGTGTTTCTCAGACTCTGGGGGGCTTGTAAAATCTCAATGCCAAAGTTGTACCCAATATCACACCAATTAAACCAGAACCTCCAAGACCCAAGCATTAGTATTTGTAAAAATTCCTTATGACGAGTGAACTCTATACCAGCCTGGCTCTTCCTCCCTTTCAAATTCCAAATTTATTTCTATGCGTCTCTCATAACTGGCTTTCAAATTCAATTTTCTTCCCTCTTGTTATTACCTTAACTGGTTGCTACATTATTTGGAAATTAGCTTGACTTGTAAAAACCAGAATCAGCACATCTTTAGTTGGTGGAAGCTCCAGAGATCCAAAGATCAGCTTTTCTATATGGCATCATTTCAGAATCAAATTAGTTTGTGGCTTCAGCCAAGAACTAATGCAAGGAGGGAAAGGATTCTTTCACTGAAACTACAGTTCTCTTCACAGAATAGCACCTCAAAGAGATACTGATGAGTAAGTCAGCTCAGCAGCCAAAGTGACAACTTGTGACTCAACAAGATAGAAAAAACTCAACAAGATGTTTAAAAAAAATGGGTATCTCATATCCTGCTCCCTGCCCCCAGGCCTAGAAACAAAGGATCTGTAATCTGGGGCAACCTAAATCACATGGAAGTTGGAAGGTAAAATGTGAAGTTTTTCTTTCTCTCTCTCTTTGACCACTAAACCGAGACCACTATATGCTCTGATATTCTGACTCCCCATCTCTCTTTTGGGCTCTGCAGAAAATGTTTTAAACAATGTTAAAGTCAAGTGAAAAGTTTGGAATCTTATAATGTTTTCCTCCCTTGCTCACTGTCTCAGCCCATGGTTGGGGTGTCACCAGACCAACACAGAGGGCTATTCTGCTCTGAAAAAAAACCCTGACATGTAGTACTAAGTGTGTGGCCTTTGATGTTCTCCAATGTGGAAAAGGATACTAACACTTCAACTAATTTCCTAAGGTCATGGGAGAATGGAGAGGTAACCTGTGCCGCATGGAGTCAGCAAAGGCACAAACTTTGGAAACCTGCCACTTACACATTGGCTGACCTTGAGACTATGGCTGAATTTCTTGGTGTCTCAGCTTCCTCATCTGCAAAGGGGGTTGCAGCATCTGTCTCATGGGGCTGCTAGAGGCATTACGAAATACCATAGTATAGAACAGCTAATATTGTATCTGGCGTGTGTGTCCTTGCTCAGTAGCTGTGTATTTTCTTTCCCTGGCGTGGATCACAAAAGCCAACAGGAAGAGCCATGTTGTGGCCCAAAGATCCAAGACTAGGAGTTGCCTGGTTTGGAACTCAAGCTTATCTATCATCCTACTCTAGTGTCCAGAAGAGGCTCTGACAACTCCCTAAACTGGCAATGTGCCAAGCCAAAAATCCATAAGGGTGAGTTCCTAATCCTTAGTCCTATCAATCGCCTTGTATTTTGAATTTTGTTCATCCTGCTCCTCAATCATAATGGGTTCAAGTGGACTCATTGTTAAAGTTCACAGAATATATAACTGCTTTCCTCAATATTTTTTCTACCCTCCCCTCATTTTTATATGTGGTTCCGTCTCCCCCTTTGCCCCAGAAATGGCTTAGAGAATGCTGCATTTTCACAAGTGTTACGTAGGTTCCTGTTGTCTTTGAAACAATGGTGCCGTAGAAATAAAATCACCCACTGAGGGGACGTCCTGGAGGTAAGTCCACTGGATATTTGTGCTGGGGTTCTGAAAACAAGCAAGTGCTGTGGGGTGACATTCCACAGTTTTCTTTCAGTCCTGAGATATTTCAGTTCCTTGTTTAAGTCAGGTCAGCTCTCAGAGTCTACCTGTTAACATCCACTTAGCAGAATTGTTTCCTAAAAATGTTTAGGTAATTACATTAAAAAAACCATACACACACACACACACACACACTCAAAGACAAATGCTGTCACAACATCCCCCTTGACAGAGATGGCCCCATGTGACAGAGGTGAGGTGGTACCGGTCACTTGTTCAGGGCCCTAGGAGGAGCCTGTTTTCAGAGCTTCCAACTCTATACCCAACACAAGCTTTGCCGTTGCCACCCCGTTTACCTGCAGTGTGCCAGTGGCTCCTGCAACTCACTGCCCCTGCACATTCCTAAAACATGCTTGAGCGATCATAAGTGCACACGTACATGTGAACCCTTTGCCTTTTATTTTCAACACATGACAATTATAAATTGTCCTTGCTTCAATTGCATCCATTTGGGTTTCTAGATGATAGCAGATGCTGATGGTGACTCACTCATATCCCCCTGGCACCTTCCAGCAGAGGTCAAGGTCTTGCTATTACAAACATTTTCTACTCTTCACCTACGGAGTTTCATTAGCCACAGGAGCCCACTAGCCCTCAAGTGGAACAGGCAGGAAGTATCAGGGAGTTAATGATCCAGGGAGTACCTTCAAACAAGATAGAAGGGGGCTAGTGAAAAAACACCCAATTCCTCACCCCTCAGTTAAAACATCTGAGGCATGTTCTATATAGTCTCCAAGGCCCTGAGAGGATTGAGTCCCAGTTCCACAGGGGTGACCCGCTACTTAGTCTGGGTTGACTTCCCTTCCCTTCCCAGCCTCGCTTTTCTCCTCCCCTACCAATGCTTCCTGGAATCACCTTTCCAAAGAAACTATCTGTACTCCAACCCTATCTCAAGGTATTCTTGTGAGTCAAGTCAGTCCAACCTAAGACACTGACTCATGCAATGAGACCAAAAAGGTTTACCACTGTGGCAAGACAGTCTCTACATTCCTTTCTTCATCATGGATCTTGTTTTTGAGGGTTTGCCATTTGCCTGACCCTGTGTTAGGTCCTAGGGGTGCAAGAGTAAACAAGACAACATTGTTTTCTCATTAAGTTTATACTCTAATGGGAGACACAGACATCAAAGAAGTAAAGATTTAATTGGTAGATGCTCTGAAGACAAAGTGTAAAATGCAACCAGAGTGTATAATGAGACCTATCTACATGTGGAAGAAGAGTTGTGTTAGGAAGCAGCTTTTAGCCAAAGGCTAACGTTTGGGTAAATGATCGAGGGAGGGACTGGGTAGAAGAGAATCCTGAGCAGAGGAAAGAGCATGTATAGGAGCATGGAGGCTCACAGAGACGGCTTTCGGAAAGGAGACAAATGGGGCTGGAGCACTGGGGAAGAGCCCGCACCCTCTTCAAATCCTTGTGAATTATCAAACTGGGCAAAAACACCTGAAATAACTATTTAACTTGGGACTTCAAATAAAAACTCAAAACATAATTATTTTACTCATTGAATTATTTGTCAATTCTATTTGGTCCAGCCCTCAAAAAATCTGATTGCTTTTAAACTGTACCTATAAACATATCTTGACGTTATTCAAAAGTAAAATTAGTTGGCTTCATGGGAAGTGAAACCTCAGTGGAGACACACCAGTTCAGAATGGTTGGACTTCTAGACATTTCTTAGAAAATGATGTCTGTGTTTGAGAACTACTCTAATCCTTGATCTGGTGTGTTTAGGTGTGTGTGTGTGTGGGGGAGGGTGAGTGGTTTGGAGGGATGAGGGAAAAGGTGCATAATTAATCTAATATTTACTGTTTTGTGCATTCCAAAGATCCCCCTCTCAATATCTGGAGATTCACTAGAAGGATTCATGGGACTGTGCTTATAGAGTCTTTGCTACAATTTGTTACAGCCATATAGAAAGGATGTACAGCTGGAGCAGAACAGAAAAAGATACAGGCAGAGGAATCAATATCGGGCTTCCTATGCCCTCTCCCTCCTGAGTGTGAATGTGCTTCTTTATCTAGAAATGAAAAGTACAATAATATGTGTAATGTTTCTGCCCAGGGAGCCCACTAGAGATTCAGCACCCAAGGTTCTTCCTGGGGTATGGCCACACAGGCACTCTCTGCCTAGCACACGCCACTGCTATAGATTCCCAGAGTAGTTGGTGTTCAGCGAAACTACATTGTGCAGTCTAGGCAGAGTGGACCAATCTTCGTCTCAGATGAGTAAGGTATCAAATTCCCAAACGCTAGCCAAGGACCAGCCTCACAAGAAGACCCTCCCAAAGATGGCCTTGGGCCTGCTATATTAACTCTTTTCTGCACAGCTACCAACCCTGTAAATGAGAAATTATGAAACAAATGGGCCAAATTATCCCCTACTTTCAGTATCGTAAGATCAGCAAATAAAAATAACTTAGAATGTTTTATAGGTATTCTCTTCTGCACCAGTTTGATCCTGAATGGTTTGGGAAGGTCAGAGTGCAGCAGCTCAGGTGAAATTTAGGAAGCCCAGGTATGCAGGAATTGAAGCCAGTACAGAATTACAGACCAGCCCAAAACTCTCAAACAGACAATACAAAAAGGCTGTATTTAATGATTGCTTTCATTTGAAAAACACATTAAAAACTGAGACCATCTCTTCTCCCACCTCCCAATAGCAAGACTCTGCTTGGAATAAAAATGCAGATTTCCAGTAATGAAGCCAAATCATCTAGCGACATAAAATCCATTTACTGCAAACAAACATTTTCAGCAGTAATTTACAAATCTGAAATGAGAGAAATTGAAAACTGGTCAGCATATCTAAGTAAAAGGCCCCCTTCATTGTAATTCTTACAGCCAAAGTGACCTTTCTTAGTGCTAGAGCAATACATTTATAGGTTGCTATTTTCTCACGCAATTCACTGTCACATTATATTGTCATAAATAGTCCTAAAATGTAAAACAGCTGCATAAAATAATAACCCATACATACTAAGCTGTATCCTTGAAAAAGCAATGTATAAACATTAGATAAAATTTTACAAAGAATCATTCAAAATTTTACACAGATACCTATTTTATCTGCATATTACTTTTGACCTCTGTGCATATGCCCATATACTTTATGAAGTTATGATCATATTACACATCTATTTTCACAGATTTTTCAACATTTGAAAAATATTTTCCAAGTTTCTCAATAGATGTTGTAATTATTATTCCATTCCATTACTTACTATCCTAGAATAATTTTACCTTTAATATATGTCTATTAAAAATTCTGTACACATTTTCTCAAAATCAAATATTCAGAAAATGTGTTAAAATGAGTTACAATCCCCATACCACATCATAGCTGCTGTCATTCCAAAAGCAACCACTTCTAAGTGTTTGCTTTAATTTTTCTACTGATTATCTCCATTTAACTCTGTGATAATGCTTCCATGATTATTTCTAAATTTATTGATTTAGAATTAATATCTATTAATTTTTACTTTTAGTTTATTTTTTGTAATTAGAAATCATACTTATCTGTATTTCTTCTTCTATAATCCTTCCATGATTATTTCTAAATTTATTGATTTAGAATATTATCTATTAATTTTTACTTTTAGTTTATTTTTTTCGTAATTAGAAATCATACTTATCTTTATTTCTTCTTCTATCTACTACAGGTAATACCTTGTTAATTTCCCACTCTGAATAAATGAAGAGTCTGAGTGCCCTTACTTTCCCCTTCATTTCTCCTTCCCAACATCTAATTCTGAACTTCTGTTGTTTGTATTTATGCTTTTAAATGTGAGATAGATATCTTTTACATGGGTTCTATGGCCATGACTGTCTTCTGTGCTTGATCTATAACTTAATTCTAAATGTTGAAATCAATAATGACTTCATAAATATTGTTCACTTTAGAGCTAACTTGTACAGTATGATCATACCTCCTTTCTAGACATCTTTTATTTTTTCTAAAGTTTCTAGTTGCCTTTGTTTTTCCTCTTGCAATGGTTTTCTATATTACACACTTATATTATCTAAAGACTCAAAGGTTGTAACATATCTGTACAATCTTTCCCCTGCTATCCCTATTTTCTGTTACCTCCCTAATAAAGCAATCTTTTCTCCTGCTCCAATCGTGACTAGTTGCTACCTGTCAGTCAGCACAACCCAGTTCTCACCCTAGGATTCTCCTTCATTACATTCCTGGCTTGAAGTTATTATTTCTAGAATTCTACCTTCTTTTTTCTTGTCCCCCCCACCCCCCGCCCCCGAATGTACCTGAAAATATCTGTATTCTACTGTTACACTTGCCTAATAGTTTGTCTGGACACAGAAATATTTCCATTAAAAAATTTGAAGTTTTAACACTATTAAAATATTGCATCCCTTGTTGCTATGATTCTTGTTCTTTTGTGGGTGGCCTGCTTCTATGTATGTTCTCTCCATACTCATAAAAGCTTCCCTCTCTCTCAGGTATTCAGAACTTCCACAAAGTGTTTTTTCCTATAATGTTTTATTCATTTGTGCTGGACATTCAGTGAATTCTTTCACTCTGGCCCATCTTTCTTTGATAATTTTCTTTTGTCTCTTGACTTTGTTCTTTCTTTCCGGCCCCCTGAATTTATTCTATTATCCTTCTCTCATATTTTCCATCACCATATATCTATTCTACTTTGTAAAAAATTTGTTTCAATATTATTGTTCAATATCCATACTTTCAGTATTTTTTAAATTTCAACAATTATTTGAAATATTTTGTTCATTCCTCTTTTTTTAGCAACTTATTTTATGGACTCAGTATCTAGTCACATTTTCATTTAATTTATTTCTGTTTTCTATGAGGCCATTCTTCCTGTCTCATCATCTTTTTTCTCTTTTTTCTTTTTTTTTTTAGGCTATCTTCAGGTATCAGGTGATCCTTGGCTACTCCTATTTAAGAATCAATAAAAAAAACTCACAGGTACTTCATCCAATCAGAATGGCTATTATTTAAAAAGAAACAGAAAGTAAGTGTTGGCAAAGATGTGGAGAAATTAAAACCCTGTGCACTGTGGGTGGGATGTAAAATGGTAGAGTCATCATGGAAAAATACACGGTTCCTCAAGAAAATGAAAAATAGAATCATATGATTCAACTGTTCCACTTCTGGATATATACACAAAAGAACTGAAAGCTGGGTCTCAAAGAGTTATCTGTACATTCCTGTTCACAGAAGGATTCTTCACAATAGCCAAAAGGTGGAAGCAACCCAAGTGCTCATCAATGGGTGAAGAGATGGACAAAATATGGTATATACATGCAATGGAATATTCCACCTTAAAAAAGGGAAGAAATTCTGACACATACTACAACGTGAATAAATTCTGAGGTGTTATAAGTAAAATTCACCAGTAACAAAGACAATACTGTATGATTCCACTGATACAAAGGTATATAAAGTAATCCAGTTCAGAGAAACAGAAAATAGAATAGTAGTTACCAGAGACTGAGAGAAGGAGGAAATGAGCATTGCTGTTTATTGGGCCCAGAGTTTCAGTTGTGCAAGATGAAAAAGTTCTGAAGATAGACTTCCGACCAAGATGGAGGCGTAAGTGGAAACATTGTGCCTCCTTGCACAACCAAGTTTAAAGGCAACAAAGTTTTAGTAACAAAAATGCAACCAAAACACAGAAAATGGAAATATGTGGAAGTCCAACAACAACAAACCATTCAGCCACACGGGTAAGAGGGGCGGAGTCAGCAGCTGGTGGAGTGGGGTTTCGCAGGAAAACTTGGCTGGATGGACCCAGGTGCAGGTGGCGGTTGGCAGATCCCAGGCCTGCGGTTGCGATAGGCAGACCCAGTGAGGGCACAGGGTGGCAGGCTGACCACGGTCACACATTTGAGCGCAGATAAACCAGTGAAGGAGTGAGCAGTGAGACAGACTGCCCAGGCCCCTGGGGTGGGAAGCAGCAGAGGGGACCGCTATTGTCCCCCTTTGACCCCACCCCTGCGTCACGACCCAGTGACTGAGTTGCCCTGCCCTGTTGAACACCTAGGGCTTTGCCACTCATACCTAACAGGCACAAACAGAACAAATCATTATGGCTCAAGAAGAACTCAAAGCCCCAGAGCCAGTAACTCTAAGTGACCAAGAAATAGCCAAACTTTCAGATGCACAGTTCAAAACACTGGTGATCAGGATGTTCACAGAACTGGTTGATTTTAGTCACAAATTAAAGGAACAAATGAAGGCTAAACTAATTGAAATGAAGGGAAATGTACAAGAAACCAATAGTAATGGAAAGGAAACTGGGACTCAAATCAAGGGAGTAGACCAGAAGGAAGAAAAAAATGACCAAACAGAAAAGGATGAAGAAACAAGAATTCAAAAAAAAAAAAAATGAGGACAGGCTTAGGAACCTCCAGGACATCTTTAAATGCTCCAACATCAGAATTATAGGGGTACCAGAAGGGGAAGAGGAACAGCCACAAGTGGAAAACTTATTTGAACAAATAATAAAGGAGAATTTCTCCAATCTGGCAAAGGCAATAGACTTCCAGGAAATCCAGGAAGCTCAGAGAGTCCCAAAGAACTTGGGCCCAAGAAGGAACACACCAAGGCACATCATCATTACATTAGCCAAGATTGAAATGAAGGAGAGAATCCTAGAAGCAGCAAGAGCTAAGGGGACAGTCACCTACAAAGGAGTTCCCATCAGACTGTCAGTGGATTTCTCAGAAGAGACCTTACAGGCAAGAAGGGGCTGGAAAGAAGTATTCCAAGTCACAAAATCCAAAAACCTACAGCCAAGATTGCTCTATGCAGCAAAGCTTTCATTTAGAATGGAAGGGTGGGCAGATAAAGTGCTTCCCAGATAAGGTCAAATTCAAGGAGTTCATCATCATCAAGCCCTTATTATATGAAATGTTAAAGGGGCTTATCTATAAAAAAGAAGATAAAAATATGAACAGTGAAAGGATAGCAAACTCAGTTATTAAGAACCACACCTAAAACAAAAGCAAACTAAGAGGACAGCTAGATCAGGAGCAGAACCATAGAAATGAAGATCATATGGAGGATTAGCAAGAGGGGAGTGGGAGGAGGAGAAGGGGGGAGAAGGTATAGAGAATAAGTAGCATAGACGGTAGGTAGAAAATAGGGGAAAGGGCAAGAATAGTATGGGAAATACAGAATCTAAAGAACTGGAGACACATGGACATAAACTAAAGGGGGGATGGTGGGGGAAGGGATGTGCAAGGTGGAGGGGAATGAAGGGGGGAAATAGGACAACTGTAATGGCATAATCAATAAAATATATTTTTAAAAGTTCTGAAGATAGTTACAAAACAATGTGAATATATTCAATGACACTAAATGTACACCAAAAATAGTTAAGATGGTTTTAAAAAGCGGACAGAAAACTGTAGCAGAAGCATTGGGATCCTGTCCATTATTTCATAGGAATTATCATTTCAGCCCATGCTGTCATGATTTATATTAGATCTGAATGTACCAGTTCATGGCAATTTTATCAATTTGGGATGTGATCATGCTCAGTATTAATATTGTACATTCTTATAAACATTTTTCTCCAAGAGATTAGGCTGCTTGACACTAAAATTGTTCTAGAAATGGAATTGGTTATAATTTTGATAAAATGATGGCATCAAGGAATGAAAGGCCAATTAGTTAAAGAAACTGCTTACAGCTCTGTACTGATTCTTAATTCACATCTTCTAGAAAGATAAAAAGCAAGCAAGGGTATGATGTAGAAAAGGAAAGAATTTCAGGTTATATTAATAATATTAAATGCTATCAGCTTCTGAAAAACTGATGTAGAAGGTAAAAAATTTTTCTAAAGATTCAGCAGTTTGAATTCATAACTTTTTTTTTCCTGCAGAATCCCAAATAGCAACAGAAATCTTGAAAAAAATAGTTGGAGGAATCATGCTATCTCATATCAAACTATACTATAAGGCCATAGTAATCAGAACAGCATATTTCTGGTATAAAAACAGATTGCAGACAAATAGATCAATGTAACAGAATAGAGAACCCAAAAATAAACCCATGCCTATATGGCCAATTAATATTTGACCAAAAAAAAGCAAAAACATACAATGGGGTAAAGAAAGTCTATTCAATAAATGGTGGTAGGAAAACTGGAAGATATATGCAAAAAATGAACGTAGACCACCTTCTTACACCATATATAAGGATAAATTTAAAATAGATTAAAGACAAATGTAAGCCCCGAAACCATAAAAATCCTAAAAGAAAACATAGGCAGTAAAATCTTGGACATTTCTTATAGCAATATTTTATATACATATATCTTTGGGCAAGGGAAACAAAAGAAAAAATAAATGGGATGACATCAAACTAAAAAGGTTTTGTACAGCAAAGGAAACCATCAACAAAATGAAAAGACATCCCACTGAATGAAAGAACATATTTGCCAATGATACATCTGATAAGGGGTTAATATCCAAAATTTATAAAGAGCTTAAACACCAAACAACAAAAAAACCCACACATACAATAAAACCCCATCCAATTAAAAATGGGCAAATGACCTGAAGAAACACTTCTCTAAAGAGGACATACAGATGGCCAACAGGTATATGAAAAGATGCTCAACATTGCTAATCATCAGAGAAATGCAAATTAAAACCACAATGAGATATCACTTTATATCTGTCAGATGGGCTACCATCAATAAATCAACAAACGACAAGCATTGGCAAGAATGTGGAGAAGGGAACCCTTGTGCACTGTTACAGGGAATGCAGATTGGTGCAGCCACTGTGGAAAACAGTATGCACTTCTCTCAAAAAATTAAAAATGGAACTGCCTTATGACCCAGTGATCTCACTTCTGGAAATATATCTGAAGAAACTCAAAACAATAATTTGAAAGGATACATGCACCCCTATGTTCACTGCAGCATTATTTACAATAACCAAAATTTGGAAGCAGCCCAAGTGTCCATCAGTAGATGAGTGGATAAAAAAGTTGTAGTACATTTACATACTGGAACACAACTTGGCCATAAAAAAAGAAAATTTTACCCTTTGCTACAGCATGGATGGACCTGGAGAACACCATACTAAGTGAAATAAGCCAGTCAGAGAATGTCAGTACCATATGATTTCACTTATACGTGGAATCTAATGAACAAAATAACTAACAAAATAGAAACAGACCCCTAGGAGCAGAGAACAAACTGACAGCTGTCAGAGGAGAGGGGATTTGGGGAGCTGGGTGAAAAAGGTGAAGAGATTAAGCAAAGAAAGGAAAACCCCCCAGACACAAGCAATATGGTGATTACAAGAGGAAAGGGTGGTGGGGGAGGTAGAAGAGGGTAAAGGGGGAATAAGTGGTGATGGAAGGAGATTTGACTTGGGGTGGTGAACACACAATATGATATACAGATGATGTGTTATAGAAATGTACACCTGAAATCTATATAATTTTATTAACCAATGTTAATGTAATAAATTCCATAAAAATTAAAAAAAAGAAATATTGTTTCAGTCTTCTAAAAGTAGATATTTTTAGAGGAAAGAGGGCACTGGTATCAGCACATTCTTGAAAATTCTTGATGTAGAAGGAGGTCATCGCTGCCCCATTTCAGTAACAACCTAGGAGATGAGTATTTGGCTTTGCCATTCAGATTTCAATACACTCTGAAGGCCTTTTTTTAAATGTAGGGAGATAACTAGGCACTTGTTCATTAAATTCAGGGTCTCCTCATAATGAAGACAGCTATAGAACAAAATGACTTGACTCATACTGCTCATCACTCAACTAAAAATGATCAGTTGAGCTTAAGTATCTTGCCATTTACCAGGATAAAAAAAGAAAATTTCCACTATGCCCGTTGTTAGCCAAAGGAACATATTTCTCCATCTTCTACAAGAAAACAAAACAAAACAAAAGTTATCACTGAGCACAAAGGGATAGCACCTGCCTCTAATTCAATTCTGCCAAAAGGCCCAGAAGTAATCAATAAACACTTACTAACTAATCATGCAGCCTCTCACTTCTCTAAGTGAAACGGCAAATGTACAAATCCAGAAAATAAACAACACTTAATATAGATGAAAAAGCTGGGGAATAAAAAAACAGCAGAGCAACTGGTCTTACATCAAATTTCCTAAAAACAGTTTCACTTTCTTCTTTCTATACCTTGTGGGGACCATCCAAGTGTGGAGGGAAAAAAAATTAAGGCTAATGTATTACAGACATATTTTACTGTTTCTTCCATAGTTACCCTTCACCTTTAAATGCCACAGTGGCAATATTCCCAAAGGGACACCTAGATTTAAGACCTAGGAGACAGAAATAGCTCCCTATCAAACATGGGCAGAATGCACGGGGCTAATGTTGCTTTAGTTTTTCTGCCTCCATGGTCCCACTAACTGGAGATGAACCGGACTCTTATAGTTGGAAAGGTAAGACTTAGGTGCTATGAACTTCATGAAAATGCTGGATGTTAACCGTGTGAAATCCAGAAAGAAATTCTTGGAAGACACCAACAAGGACCATTAATCCTCTTAGTCAAAGAATATTAATTGCCTAACAGAGGCACCTCACACTGTGCCTGAGGCCTTTCAGGGGGGTTTTCCTGTGTTCCCTGTCCAGTGACATCACCACCAGACAGCCAGTTGCTACAACAACACAGACCTGGCAGTCATGCCTCACTCTTCCCTGCTCCGCCCATGTATATCTTGGAGCTCTGGCATACTTACATTTCAGATTTCCTTCCCACTTGGCCTTGACCCCCCTGCCGCACCCCCCATCTTTTCTCTCCAACTCCTGCAATAGTCCCCAAACCACCTGCCTCCATCAGGCACTTCTTCCATCTGCTTCTCCACCACTGTCCTATGATCTTCTATAAATTTTTCAATTATAGTTTACATTCAATATTATTTTGTATTAATTTCAGGTATATAGCATAGTGGTTAAACAATCATGTACTTTACAAAGTGATCCCCCTCCAATGTTTCCTGTATCCACCTGACACTGTACATAGTTATTACCGTATTATTGACCATATTTCCCGTGCTGTACTTTTCATCCCCATGACTGCTCTGTAACTACCAATTTGCACTTCTTAATCCCTTCACCTTTTTCACCCCGTCCCCCAAATCCCTCTCCTCAGGCAATCAGCAGTCTGCTCTCGTGTCTATGGGTCTATTTCAGTTTTGCCTTTTCATTTATTTTGTTCTTTTGATTCCACATATAAGTGAAATCATATGGTATTTGTCCCATGATCTTTTTGAAATTGTGATCATATTACTTCTTAATTGAAAATCTTATTAAAAAACCCCAGTGCCTGATTCTAGGTGTAAATATCTGCTCATCTTTTAACTAAGATGTTTTTTAGTTGAGTTTAAATTTTCAATTGCCTAAGGATGTCCAATGGTATGTCAAATTTTTATTCACTCCAGACCCTGAGAGTTCTATCAAGCTTACGTATCATAAAATTTTTGTCTGTGTATACAATGTACACACACATATTTTACCTAATTTATATTGACAATTGTATTATAGACCTATTTCATTTTCTTGAATAGTATTCAATTGAAATATAAACCATATATAATTATCACCTTTCTGCGGAAATTTTTGTTATTATTTGAGAGTGACGGACTAAATCGCAATGAATATACAACCAAGTTCCAATACTCCAGCAGACAAGTCATTAGGATCTGGCTGCTTCCTATCCATTGGCTTCAACCCTCCACTTTGCCACATGCAATCTTCCTCTGACCACCCCCAGCTACTTGCCATTTCCTACAGCATTGCTAGGATACGTCTGCCTGTAGTTCTCTGCTCAACTTTGGTTAACTTTCAATCATTTTTAAAAAGTACTCAAGTTTTATTCTAATTTTGATTTCTCTCTTCCCCCTTCTGATCTCCCTTGATTTCTGTGCTATGATTTGCTCCATGCATTCCAGAAATAATTGTCATACTACTCACCATTTCCCAGCACTCAAGACACGAGATCGAGGAAGCCAGGCATATGACTGAGTGACGTAAGTGACACAGACACAGGATTGAACAGAGGACGAGACGAGGCCAAGAGGGGCCTGACTCAAAGTAGACATCACGGTCTGTGACGATGCCATGCTCATCGCCACCACACAGAGCCCTGCAGGACAGAGGGTGCCCCAGGGCCAGCGTAGACCGTGCTCACGGGAGGTGAGCATCACTTGACAGCCTGGGGTAAGTGAGCTGTGGTGACCGCAGATGCCACAGGGGGCCGACTGAGTGAGACATGCAAAATCTAGGCAGTCAGGAATGATTTCAAGGCGTGGTAGGATTGAATGGAGCCTTGAAGGAAGAATTTGGCTGAGAGAAAGCCTCAGGGTAGGAAGAATGCTGAAGGCCAACACCTGGAGGACAATAAGGCTGGGGCAGCTGATGTTTGCCAAGGGTGGCAGAGAGGTGGACAGAGGGCTGAACTGAGACTGTGCTGACTGGTAGTCCAGTACCACTTCCTTCGTGGATTAATTCAATACATATTTATTGAATTTCTGAGTATTCTGAGTACTGGTGATACCACAGGGAAAAAAAAAGTCCCTGAGCTTTCATTATTCCAGTTCTGTGGCTAATTGCCAGTGTAACTTTGAGCAAATCACTTCACTACTGTGTATCTGCCTCCTTATCTGTAACACCTGAGCCTCGGGCATTTCTGAGACCACTCTTCTCTCCAATAGTCTAAGATTAATAAGAAGAAATTGGAACTGTTTGTGGTCCACAGGATGGTGAGCTGAGGAAGCTGGACTCCTCTGCTGGGTAGAAGGGAGCCTCTGTTGCTTTGGGTATGGGGAACGCTTTCAAGGTTCAGGAAGTTTAGGAAGACTGATCTGACAAACTGAGGGAGGGAGAGGGAAATTTGGAGGCTGCAAACAATTTAGAAGATAATTGATCCTTACAAGGTGATGAAGCCTCAGACATACATCTTAAGATTCAAAAGTCATGAGTGAATAGCACAGATTTGATAAACCATGAGTAAACTACTTCTTTGTAAAAATACTGGCTCTAATAAATGGTAAGCTATAAAGGCTTTATAGTCATGATACCAACCAAAATTGGCAGAACTGGGGGAGCTCTGTAGGCTAAAGACAGTTTCGGATCTCTGTAGAAGACTGGGCTTGAGTGTGCATGGGCTGCTTCATGAGCTCCAGAGGACCGGCCCGCACCCCGGAGGAGTACCGTGCCTCCTCTACCAGCTGTGAAACGCTATGCAGAGTGCGGCTTGGCATCGCATGTATCTATGACTGGCTATACTGTGTACTATGACTGAAGCCCAAGTAATGTGAGCTGGCTCCCCTGGTATTCTGATAAGTATAGCATGTGGAATCTGCTATCTTTAGCCCTCTCCCTAGAAAATTGTAGAGTGCTTATCACCCTAGTAGTTAATGGCTAAGCTATCTCTAGTTCAGCCTTCCCATGGCTAAAAGAACTTCAGAAGTCACTCAAAGATAAATGTTCCCTGCCAGAAAATGCCTTAAAATAGAAGGTTGTAAGGATATCTTTGGTGCAAGTAATAGGCACTTATTTAAGGGCCCACCTCCTGAGTTCTACCACCTGCCTCCACAATTAGGATCTCAGGTCAGTTCCTCCGCTAAGACAGGGGTGCTGGGAGCTCCTCGTAGAAAAGTCCTCAGGGGGAGAACTCACCAACATAAAAAACCAGAGCAAAATTCAATGAGAATCTCAGTTCTATTCTCCCTAACTTAAAACTTCTATTGTCTGCCCCCAATTGGGTAAAACACAAACCAAAGAGGGATTAATCTAGGGTGGCAGGACAATTCAAGTCAAAATCAAATGGACTTGGCTAACAAAATGCATGTTTCCCCAGACAGGAGACCAGGCCAAGTTCTTTCTTTCGGTGGCTATCCTGTCCCAGTCCCCACAACCTGGGCCTTCAGTTTTGGTCCTTCTAAACTATAACGAGCAATAGCCGCAAGGCTAGGCATCAACCAAGTGTCCCTTCCATTCTTATTTCAGAATGTTACACCAACAAATTTTCAAATTCTTGAAAACCAGCATTGCTCAATGTCACAAAGAAGCATTTCTTTATTTTTATGTGATACCAAGTAGCAGCCAGAACTGCTTGTACTCATTTTTTCCTGACTGGGAGACTATCAGAATTTGTTCTTTTACCATCTATGTTTTCTATGGGTATGAAGATTCATACTCACAAGGGTAACTTATCCATAGTCGCTCAGAAGGAAGAAAAGAGAAACATTTTTAGTAACCCAGACAAGGCTTTCAATCGGTCTAAATGTAGTATGAACACATTTTCAATCTACTTCCTGTCCTAATGTTAACTTCTGAAAAGCCAAACAAATATTCAGAGCACAAACATCTGTCCAGTTTATCCCACAAAGAAACACTAGGTCCTCCCTTCTCATCTGCTTCTCCTCAAACAGCTTGGGTCTCCCTGGCTGTCACTACAAACCAGCTTAGCATCAACCACACAGTCTCTGTCAAAGATGAAGACAGAGCCTCAAAACACCTATAATCCAAGGTGCTTGGGACCAGAAATCATTTAAAAATTCTGCGGGGTATGGCCTCTGACCACTTAACAATATTTGTCCCAGAGAACAATCTTACAAATGTAAAGTGGCGTGAGGCTAGAGCTGTGTTTAGTTCTGAGGCTCTGATCCCTCCAAGAGTTCCCAGGATGTGTGGAAGAAAGTGCTGAATAGAGGGGAAGAAGCTGGGCTGGGCTGGCTTCCCTGGACCTCAGCTCTTTCAAGCAAGGCCTACAGGCCCCTGCGGATGTATATAATAATTACTATTGATGCTATTCACTAAATGCTTATTCTATGCCAAGCACTATACTTAGGGATATATATACTATTCTTAAACTTTTCACTGCAATCCCTTAAGACCTTAAGATGAGTGTTGTTACACATTGCATTTTATGGATAAAAATTCCGAGATATTAGGAAATATTTGTGACATGCTCAAGGTCATCTATGTAGTAAGGGCCAGAGAGAAGTGGGAACCGGAGGAATCTAGCTCTGGAGCTCATGCATTTAATGGCTTTGCTATAAAACCTCCCACAATGAAAGTTATTGAACCCTACCTTGCCCCCAGTCCCGAGTCTCACCTCTTTCCAGGCTCACATTTGGCAGAGTCAATGCTCATGTTTAACAAAGATTTCACTTCCCAGTCCCTGTTGCAGTTAAGGTTGGTTAACTGACTGGGTTTCCAACAGTAGATCTGAGTGGACATGATGTGAGCACATCTAAGCCAGACACTTAAAAATGTCCTGTGCAGCCCTTCAGCTACTTCTTCCCCATCCATGGAGCCTTGGCAGACACAAGTCCCAGGTGGCACACTTATAAGAAAGAAGCAGCTGGGGTGCCCCAGTCACTCTTTGGAGAAGAGCTGCCCAGGAGAGCCACTTGACTCACACCAGGTGGTGTGCTGAGGAAGAGAGAAACTTCTATAGCAGGGGTGCCAAACTCATTTTCACTGGGGGCCACATCAGCCTTATGGTTGCCTTCAAAGGGTTGAATGTAATTTTAGGACTGTATAAACGTAGCTACTCCTTAACAGTGAAGTGAGAGCTGCTGCCAGGTAGAAACAGGGTGCTGGGCCAGATAAAAGAAGGTGGAGGGCTGGATTCAGCCCACGGGCCTTGTGTTTGCCACCTGTGTTCAATCGAGTTAAGCTATGAAGACTTCAAAATTGCCTGGCCAGTTCGGGGAACATGCCATGCACTCTACCCCAGGTTTTAATCATTACAGCCCATTACCGCCTGCATCTGCCTAAACGAAGCCGCGTGACCCATGTCAGCCTTCCTTGCTTCCCTAAGCTACCAAATTACCTTCCTGATCAAGAAAAAGGTTGTACTGTTTTTGCTAGATTTGTTTCAAAACATTGCCTCATGTAAGGATAAATAAACCAATAAAACAGTATAGCGAATCCCAAAATAGACCCACACATGTATGGTCGATTGATTTTCAACCAAGGATCCAAGAAATTCAATAGGGAAAGGGAAGTCTTTTCTACACATGGTGCCGGAACAACTGGGCGTCTCCATGTGAAAAACAAACCTCAAGCCCGAACTCACTCCACACACAGAAATAATTTCGGGATGGATATAGACACAAATGTAAAAGAACCATAAAATTTCAGGAAGAAAATGACATTGGAGCCTGGGATCACGTCTTAGATAGTGTAGTGGAGGCTGTGATATGCCACCCAGGCCCTCGCTCAGACCGAGGCCCTCGTCCCCAGCCGCCCTGGTCCCCAGCTGCTGGTGCTGGCTGCTGTGGCTCATCATAGCTGACTCTCTCTAGACATTTCTCCAGTCTCAGCCAGAGTTCCATTCTGTCCAGGAGTAGCTCTCATCCAATGACTGCTCAAAGGGGATGCAAGGGCATGCCCTCTTACCACAATATGAGACAACTTTGAAGGGTTATCCCATGAGAAATAAAACACATGCACACAAACACTCACTCATGAATCAGCCTTATTCACAATAGCCCTGAAGTGGAAACCCAAGTGTCCATCAGAGAATGAACAAATTGTGGGATATTCACACAGGCAATACTACTCAGCAATAAAAAGGAACAAACTTCTAATACACCCAATGCCATGTGCAATCTTAAAAATATTTGGTTGCACTATAGGAGCCAGACACAAGAAAGTACACATGGTATGATTCCATTCACATGAAACAGTAGAGCTAATAAAATTTATGATACTAGAAATTAGGAAGTGGTTGTTTCTGAGTGGTGAGGGGAGAGTTGCTTGAAAAGTGGCAAAATACAAACTCGCTGGTTTGATAGAAATGTTCCGTTCTAATCGGGATGGTGGTTAGCAAGGTGTAAACGATTGTCAAACTTCAACAGACTCTACACTCAAGATCAATAAAAAATGCAGCCTTGCATCTGGGCTTGCTCTCCAACCCCCCACCGCTCCCCACTAAGCACAGTTCTCTGGCTCATGGATCCCGCTGCAGTGGGTTGGAAAAGCAATTCCTGAGAGACTCTGGTGTTGGAGTCCAGAAGTCCGAAGCCTTGAAACTTTCCAATGTGGCTTCACCCAGGGCTTTGCCTCTCTCCTCTCATTCTCTCCTGCATTTTTTTTTTCTGGCTGGATTTCCCTTTTGTAAGGAGTTTCAAGGTTTCTCTCAGGACTGTGACAACTTCCTTTCCCATGTACTCTCCATCTCTGAGTTCAGATGTCCAGACTCAGGATTTTGCCTGCTAAAGAATCAGCCCCACCCCCAGACCAGCGAAGGCTTAATAACATAACAGCAGCAATAACAGTAATTGTCATTTCTGGAGTGCTTACTATGGGCCAAGCAGTGTTCTAAATGCTGTCGTTAACTGTCTTAGTCCCTTTGAACTGCTGTAACAGAATATGATCGATTGGGTAGCTTATAAACAACAGAAATGTATTTCTCACACTCTGGAGGCTGGGAAGTCCAAAATCAAGGTGCTGGCAGATGTAGCGTCTGACGAGAGCCTGGTTCTCAGAGGGCGTTCTTGCTGCAACCTCACAGGCAGAATCAGAGGAGGGAGTGCTCTAGGACCTCTTTTATAGGAACGCCACTCCCATCCATGATGGCTCCATCCTTGTAAACTAATCACCTCTTAAAGGGCCCCCCTCCTAATACCATCACAGTTGGGGTTAGGTTTCAACATATGAACTTGGGGGAACTCAAAAATTCAGCCGACATTATTCACTTAGAAACAAGGCAATCCTTAAAAGTAGATATTACCATTTCATTTTACATGTGAAAAAACTGAGACATAAAGAGATTCTGCAACTTATCCATATTGATTGAGCCAATAAGTAAAAACTCCAGGACTCAAACCCGACTCTGACTTCAAAGGCTGGATCTTCTCCACTAGACATTATGTGCTTTCAACGTATGTTTAATAAAGTATCTCTTGTTTGAATAAATAAAGAACAATATAATGATTATAATAAATATCAGGATAGTTTTTAAAAATAAATAATAGGGATTCAAGTTGCAGCTTTGATTTCGTCTGGGTCAAGCTCACCTGGGGCCGTGACGGGGGCGGGGGGGCGGGGGGCGGGGGCCCGCTGAACGCAGCTGCCGCTCGTCCGGGCGGGCTCTGGGAGGCTTGCCCAGCTTCGTGCTATCACAGTTACCTTCCCGTGTCTTGAGTGTTTGGTGCGATATACTTCACCTGTTCTCAATTACAACGTTTCCTTCTTATCACCTTTCCAAGTACAAATTTGCTATGGTTAAAAAAAATGAACTTCAATTCAGGCCACCAGACACGACGTTAAACTGTCCCAAAGGAGCACATTTGATCTGCAGAGAAGTCTTTCTTGATGCCACTGAGTGGGGATATTTTCCACTTCCCTTTGTTGGGCCACTAGGTAATGAGAGATGAGTTTAGTGACACACGGGGCGGCCGAGGAGGCAGCCAGTCAGTGCTAGGTGATCCAGATGCTGGGGACCTAGCGTCTGAAATGCACTTTTTTCCTTTTTAAATTTCTTTTCTTGTGTTTCTCATCTTCCTCTCTCTAGTTACCTATCTTAATGGACATTTCACTACCGATTTAGCTGCTCCACTGCAGATTTGACAGAGTAAATAAAGATAAATTAAACCAGTCAAGTTTGTTGTCTGACAGAAGCCCTGATTCAAGGCATTGTGGTTTAAATCACTGGGCAAAATAAGATTTCTTTTCTTTAATTATTTGTAAATTTCAATTACTCTTTATGGTTTCCAGTCTCCTGTTCTCTGTTCCCACTGCAACATGTTAAAAACTGGTTTTAACTTCCATCTTGTGTCTTGGGTTGTTACAAAATATAAATATTGGCAGCTGTTGCAGGCAAGGCATGAGTCACGTCTTAAACACTTTGTCTTTGGTGTTAAAACAGATACTCTGTAGGACCAAATCCCTTGCTATGGTTTAAATACCTGTTCGCTTAACCCTGAGACGTATATTGCATTTTAAAGGTTGCAGTGTCAGAACCCTTAGCTATTTAAAAAAAAACAACATTATTGTTTTCAGCCCGACATACCATGTTAACTGCTTATAAATGAAGCCACTGGGGCATGCGCTGTTCTGGGAGTGACAGCCCATCGCTGCGGCAGCGCCCCCCATAGCTTGCAGGGTTGGTTGCAGCGTCCTGAACAATACGGTTCCCTGTTACACCGTGCGGACCCTGGGGACCAACTGCGTCTTCACGTAACCACGGTAACTGTGAGACAAATTCGGCAGCGTACTGTCTTTTTCTCACCCGTGTTTGCTACTTCCAACAGCCCTCAGTTTAATCATTTTGGAGCTATTCAAGGGCATCCAATTTAATTGTTGTGGGTCTGCAGCAGAACTAAGCCTGATGGTGCCTTTATCTAAGATTGCGTGCGATTTAAAACACATCAGAATATAAAAAGCCAGTCACCTCCTGGAAACTTTCCCTGGACAAAAACCAAAACCAAACAAAACAGCAAGCAGCCATTGCATCGGTATCCGACAAATGCATAGAAATATACTTATCAAAATTCCTCTCAGCGATGTACCACCAACACTGTTAGACTTCATAAAAACAGGTAGATCATCTACCATAGCAGACCCTGTGCATACATTATTTCAGTTAGACCTTGCAGCAACCTTATGAATTAGGTATTATTCAGCACAATTTACAGACATAGAAATAATGATCCAAAAAGTTAAATAACTTGTTGGTGAACTAGGAATAAATGCATCACGTGATCCGGATTCTTTCTGGCATTTCTATACAGATGGTAGGAAAAGATGGCAAAAACAAGTAAGGACTCTAAGAATGCCATATGGAGATGTATTCCTAAGACAAGTTGATGAACAAGGACAACCCAGGTCAGCTACTTGCAGATGCTTCTTGGTGGATTTGACAGAGACTGGGGAGGAGAAGACTTCATCAGCATAAACCTATGATTCCTGGAAAACTAACTCAAAGTGAGTGGGTCACTCAGTAAATTCACTGATAGTAAGAAGCAATGGTGGAGAGATATATGGGAAGTATGAGATGTCTGCTAATCACAAAGATATCTCCCCAGAAATTACACTGAAGCCCTAACCTCCAATGTGATGGTATTGGTACTAGGAGGTGGGACCTTTGGGAGGTTAAGTAGGTTTAGATGAGTTCATGACGGTGGGGCTATCATGATGGGATTAGTGCCCTTCTAGAGAGAAGTATCAGAGAGCTGCTGTGTCTTCCAATACTCTCTCTGTCGCCCACTCCTCCCCCCTCCCCATCACGTGAGGACACACTGAGAAGATGGCTTTCTGCAAGTCAGAAACTAATCATGCTGACACCCTCATCTGGAACTTCCAGCCTCCAGAACTGTGAGAAAAAATGTCTTTTTTAAGCCACCCAGTTTCTAGTATTGTGTTATGGCAGCCTGAGCAGACTGAGACAGTGTCCCACTTTGCAAGGGTGGGTAATCCAGACTGAGTACCGAAGTAGACACGGAGACAAGGAGTGAGGCAAGGGTGTCTGCTGTTAGGCACTGAGTTAAAAGTCTTACAATTTTGAAGAAGGCAAACATTAACACAGTACTCAGGAAGGCTAAGGAGTTGACACTTGAGTGGAGCTTTAAATTGTGGGAGGAGAGGCCCCTGCAGGTGAGAAGCCAGCAAACACACAGTGAGAGCAGCAGGAGAGAAGAGAAGGGCGCACTCAGGGTATTAGCTGAGTCACCAGGGAATGGGAGATGGTGGAAACACACGGTGCAAGGCCAGGCTCTTGCGAGCTCTTTAAATTTTGTGTCCAGGAGAGAGCTGGCAGAGCTTTGTAAGCTGGGCAGTGACACTATCGAAGCCTGAGTCTCCTCATGTGCTGGGGAAAGCAGTGGTACCTCCTTCCCTGCACTGCTGTGGGCACTGACTGGAATCACCCATGTGGGGCAGTTAGCACAGTGCCTGGACCCTGGTGAGCATCAGAGAGTGTCATCTATCATTTGCAGAGCAGTTTCAGGAAACAAATGCCTCTTTGGTTAGGGTGAGTAAGCTTCATTTGAAGCCCTCCAGGCTTTGGCTGCTTGGCAGAAATGCCCAATAAACTGGCTGCTGCTCAGGAGGGCTCCAGCAGAGCCAACCATGTCTGCTGGCTCAGATCCTCGGCCCTTTGCAAGCTCCCACCTCCCACGAGCCCTGGACTCATGGGCAGCAGCCTAGAATCCAGGTTGAACTAGTCAAAGTTTGCGAGGTGTCAGGAATTGCTGCACGTCCAATCCTTGTCCCATCCCACCTGGAGAGACGGTGGCTGCCAGGAAAAGAGTCCTGCTAAATGTCAGTCTGTCCTTAGCTCAGAGTTCAGCTCATCCCTGATGTCTTCTCTGCTGAGAAGCAAATAACTCCAAGTGGAAGGAGAAGCTGCAATGCCATCTTCCAGCTGAGCTACCCTCCTCCCTCAGCCCCTTTAAGTGCCTGCCTGTTCCCTCGTTATAGAACAGGATGAGATGCCTCCTCAGAGAGCTGCTGCGGGATCACAGGAGCTCACTGTGTAGATGTTTTTGTTACAATAAGTTACAAAGTAAATATTACATAAAATATTGATTTTGCTAAATATAGGTTACAAAGTAAATATTAAATGAAATATTGCAGTCCTGGGCCTGCTTATTCATTGGTCAAATACTTAATGAGCACCCCCTATGTCAGAAACTGTTCTTGGAGATTGGCATCAGGTTGGAGACAAAATAGACCCAAATCCCTGCCACGTGGTGCTTACAGTCTAGGGACTAGTCTCCCTAGAATGTGGATGGTGGACGGTGGGTGTGGTTACAGCCATCTCTAACAGCTATTGCTCTGATTATGAGTTATCTTCATTTCCAGTGTCTTATATCAGTCTTCCCTGCCTGTCTTAAGTGGCCTTAAACCTGATTTTGCCTTGGCTACAGTCTTCCCTGCAGTTCCTCTGGGTGCTTTACTTGACATTCTCCATGCTGGCTCGCAGCCTTGCTTGTCTTGCACCAACGCTGCCAACATCCTGGCATGACAACTTCCCTAAAATGCCCAGATAGAAAATTTAAAAAACGGGCACATACCACAATGCCAGTAATTTTACTTTGCATCTGTACCACAATAGCAGTTTCCTATGTTAAAGATGAGACCCATAAGCCAAGAACTGAGAGTTAGCACTTTGGATAGTCAGCTGTGTCCAGTCTGGAAGCAGCAGCTTGCCAGCTGATTTTCCGGCACATCTGGCATCAGAGTTCTGGACTTTGGAGTTCTGAGCCAATGAGAACACATAGGGAGTGACCACTGTTGACTTTCTGACATCACAATTACAGGCCTCAAAGTGCCTTACTGATAGCAGGGTGAGAGGAGGAGGTGGTGCAGAACAGGTAGAAACTGTGTCACAGGGTGCAGAGAGAACAGCTCTGCCCACTCAGATCTGCTCAGATGGAAACAACCTTTAAAGTGTGTCTCAGTGTATGGTTTTTATAGCAGCAGGTAGAAGGAAAACCTCCAGCAACTAAGATAAGTCAAACCAATTTGGTTGCCATGGTACCAAGAATCCTACAGGGGAAAAATGATACATTTTCAAACAGTTGTTTAAAATATTCAAATAAGTGGCAGTGTGCTGACTGATAGTGCCATGCGGTTCCTTCCACTCAAGTGAACAAACATACATCAGTGAGCACTTCCTATGTCCGAGGCACATGATATTCAGTGTGGGAAGGACTTCTGAGTTGAAGAAGATACTGTTCATGCTCTCAGCCTTAGAACCCAAGGGGTTTGTAATTAAGTTTGGCAGAGAAACATTTCATAAGGAAAACTAAAACCTAAGGCTGACTGTGATAGTTACTAAAGGGAAGGTACGCAATCTATTCATTTGTTTACTTATTCATTCAAAGAATATTTGCATCCAAGCTTTCTTACAGGTACTGGGTATCCAGGGGTAAAAGCAAACAGGGCTCCTTTCTTTACAGTCCAGGGCAGGGAGAGACCTGAGCAATAGGTGACAGAGCAGATAGATAAATGATGATGAAGATGACAGATGGTGGATTGACAGATAAGTGGACGGATGGGTAGATTAGGTAGATAGAAGATAGATGGGTGGGTAGATAGATAGATAGATAGATAAACTGGTACTTGCCAAGGAGGTAAACAGACAGGATTTTAGGATTAAACTATTCCCTGAGCACAGAAGTGAGGAAATTATTACGGCTGGAAGGAGATGGGTAGGCTTCATGGAGGAGGCAGGCAGTAGGTGAGCTCAGCCATGGATGGTGACGAGGTTTTAACAAACAGGAAGAAAACCAAGGACATCCAAAGACAAGAAACTGGACAAAGGCACCAAGGTGGGTGAATGCCGGGGGTACCTGTGGACAATAGAAAGTTGGGTTTGGCTAGAAAGTAAGGAGAGTGCTTGATGGAGGAAGGAGGGAGAGAAAAAGGCCTAGGCTGGCACAGCAGAGCACAGTGGTTAAGCATTTGACTCTGAACCAGCCCACCTGGTTTGGCCACTTTCTAGGTGTGTGACC
Source organism: Artibeus jamaicensis (assembly GCF_021234435.1). Lineage (NCBI taxonomy): Eukaryota > Metazoa > Chordata > Mammalia > Chiroptera > Phyllostomidae > Artibeus > Artibeus jamaicensis. Next base: position 1,060,502 of record NW_026521221.1, read on the forward strand.
TTCAGCTAATGACTGAACTTCTTAATGATTCTGTTCCCTTCTCCACACACTGGGGGATATAGAGTTGTTTTCAGGATTAAGCGAACACATACACATCAAATGTGTCCAGTAGTACCTGGTACCCAGCAGTGCATGTTCTAGCTGAGCAGAGAGTTGTGGCTTTGGGTTCAGCCTTCTGATGGTGCTGCTGCAAAGCAAGAGCTCACTCAAGCCTTGGGAAATGCCACTGATGATGACTAAAAAGCCATTGTTCTGAGGTGGATTATTAAGTTTTCGGGATAATGCATTCTTTCAGATTCTAATCTTCTCTTCTAGACCTCCCTGTAAACTTGGACCCTACGGCTTGCTTCTCAGATCTCAAGGCACTTGACCTACACCAGATAGAAGCTTTCTCCCATTGCTCTCCCTGCAGAAGGAGCTGGCCCCCTGCTGAGGGTGGACTGCAGTGGAGACTGCAGGTGGAAAGAGACTGCATTCCAGTGAGGCAGAGTGAGCAGGAGACTACCTCCTGCATTTCTCATTGGGATGGTTCAACCACTTCATACCTAATTGCATGCCAGTACCGTGGACTGAGAGGTGCACTCATCCATCTCACCTCTTCCCTCCCCGAGGTCACAGCTTAAACAGCTTCAGCAAGGGCCCTAAGGCAAAGCCAGGAGCAGCTGTACTATCCAGACCAGTGTGGGGCTGCTGAAAGCTGAGCCCTACTGCCCCTCCAAAAGGAAGGTCAGGACTGGTGAGAGGGAACCAGCTTGGGAAAAAGAGAGAGGGAAAGAATGACTACAGGAATGAGACAAGACTCCCATTCTCAAGCTGCAAAACAGGCTATGACCGGGAATCTAGTCCAACATACATATTTGGATGAGCTAAGTAACTCAAACTCTGCAGGGGTTTGTTCCCAACACTAGGCCCTTACATCTTTTTTGTAAATTACTGTTGTGAATTGGTAGCAAGGCTGGTTTTTCCAAAGGGGATGATTAGGTGACTGAGGAAAGTTAAAGGATTTTTGTAACCTATTGGCAGAATGAGATATAAATAAAACCAGAGTTCAGTTTAAACCTCTACTGCCCCTTCGTACCTACACAGCTAATAATACTTACATTCTTTCTTTATGGAAGATATGTGTCCCATAAGTGAGATGAAAAACAGCATTTAATGTAAAAGATCTTTTGCAGCGGAGAAGCCACACATCTTAACGTAAGTCAGTTTTCTCGGTGGGCCTCGGTTTTCGTATTTACAAAATGGTGAGGCTGAACTGGGAGGTCCCCTGGGTTCCTTGCAACACACAGCGGCTGGGAACTTAGAGAGATGTGCCGCCACCAACCAACCTACTCTGCTCCTGGGAGCCGTGTTAGAAATACAGGAATGCTCAGAAATGTATCATACCGTGTTTATGTATGAAGAAAGAGCTTAGTTGTTTTGTTTTTAAATCATAGTGCAGAGAAGCAGTTTTGACTTCTTTTTTAATATTTTATTGTTTATACTATTACAGCTGCCCCACTTTTTAACTTAAGAACAAACCTGTTTCCTGGCAACCTTACTATCCAACCAACAGTCGTGCTCATTAGAAATGATCCTCATCAGGCCAAGAGCAGGGTGGAATCCTAGGGCCTCATTTCTCTTCCTTCTCGCCACAGGGTAGCTCTGTGTACATGTTCTTGTGGCTGGAAAAGCTCTGTTTATGATTGAATATCCTATAGTTCAGATTTTTTCATTATTTCAATCAGACTTCCTCATCATTGAAGTTAAATCAACAGAGATAACACCAGAAAAATGGCAGCATAGAAATTTCTAGCACCTGTCCCCTCCCGGAAACATCATTTTAAGCAACTACCCATGTATGGAAACACCTTCACAAGATCTAAGAATTCTGGGTGAGGGAAAAAAAAGTGCTGAGGAAGGTGGGAAAGATGGACTCACATTATCCCCATTGCCATGCCCCGGAGCCCAGGCAGCCTGGACAGAGACACCTTTCCTGTAGAAGGAGAGTCAAGTGAGCTCCCAATTTTCCTGCTGACCGAACACCAGTCTTCACTAGAAGCAGGCAGCTGGGCTTGTAGGATGGTCTCTTGAACCTAGGGTGCCAGTACTGGCCAGGTCCCATGATCCAGGGGATTCCTGTGGACCCATGCTCCCAATCAGCTCCTAGGAACCTAGGCTCCAAGTGAGTACCGGAGAACCCAGGTTCCAGCTGGGCCCAGTGCCAAGTCGACCACTCAGGCTCCAAGCTCCTGGCCTGTCCTGGTACCAGATTGGCCCCCAAAGACTTAAATGCCAGGCTATCCTAGTGGTTCCCAGCATCTGTCTGGCCCTTGTGGGCCCAAGATCCAGAACTACCCATGAGGAGGACATAGGCCATAGGTCCACCACTGAAGACTATTATATCAGGCCTGCCCCAGTGACCCCAGGCCCCAGGACTGCCCCCATGGAGCCAGGCATCATGCCTGCCCACCTGCTGGCCTCAGACACAAAACCTGCTCACCCAAGCATTCCAGCAAACTCTTTTAAAAAAAAAATGACAAAAAATGAACAGTCCCAAATTCATTTTTGAGGTTGGCATTACCTTGATACCAAAGCCAGATGAGGACACTATAAGAAAAGAAAACTATAGGCCAGTTTCCCTGATGAATAAGATGCAAAACTTCTCAACAAAGTATTACCAAACCAAATTCAATAGCCATTAAAAGGCTTATTCACCATAACCAAGTGGGTTTTACCCTTTGGATGCAAGAATGGTTCAACATACACAACTCAGTAAATGTGATATAGCATTTTAGTAGCATTAGCATGAAAGATAAAAATCATACAATCTCAATAGATGCAAAAAAAGTATTTGACAAAATTCAACCTCCTTTCTTGATAAACACTCTCAACAAGTTGGATAAAGAAGGTATGTACTACATGCAACAAACCTACAGCCAATATCATACTCAATGGTGAAAGTTTGAAAGCTTTCCTGCTAAGATCAGGAACAAGGCAAGTGAGGCAATGCTCACAACTCCTACTCAACACAGCACTGGAAGCCCTAGCCAGAGAAATCAGGCAAGAGAGAAATATAAGGCATCCAAATCAGAAAGGAAGGAGTAAAATTGTCTTTGTTGCTCGAATTCTGGAGGTCGCTCACTCAGCCTTAGCCATGGGGGGCAGTTACAACTCCTGAAACCAGGCAGAGCAGTTCCAAACACTACAAAGCTAAAGAACTCCAAACAGTGTGGTTCTGGCACAAAAACAGACACATAAATCAATGAAACAGAATCGAGAGCCCCCCAAAAACCCACACATGTGAGATCAAGTAAGTATGAGACAACTGAGCCAAGAGCATTTAATGAGCTCAAGAATATTTAAGGCAGTCTTGTCAATAAATGGTGTCAGGAAAACTGGATATTCACATGCAAAAGAATAAGATTAGGTCCCTATTTTATACCACTTACAAGAATTAACTGGCAATGCATTAAAGACTTAAATGCTAGTTCTGAAACAGTGACACTCCTAAAAGAACACGTAGGGAAAAAGCTCCTTGATGAGTCTTGGCAATCATTTTTTGGATATAACATCAAAGTACAATCAACCAAAGCAAAAATCAATAAGTGGGATTACATCAAGCTAAAAAGCTTCTACTCAGCAAGAGAAACAATCAGCAAAACAAAAGACAGACTATGGAACAGGAGTAAACATTTCAAATCATCTATTTGACAAACGGTTAATATTTAAAATACATAAGGAACTCATATAACTCAATAGCAAAAACCGCCCCCCAAATAATCTAATTAAAATATGGGAAGAAGACTTAATAGACTTTTTTTCTAAGAAGACATGCAAATGGCTAACAGGTACATGAAAAGATCAACATCATTAATTATCAGGGAAATGCAAATCAAAACAGTAATGAGATATAATCTCACACTTATTAGAATGGCTATTATAAAAAAAGGCAAGGGATAACCAGTACTACTGAGGCTGTAGAGAAAGGAAAATCCTCCTGCACGGTTGGTGAGAATGTAAACTGATATAGTCACTAGGAAAACAGTGTGGAGTTTCCTCAAAAAATTAAAAATAGAACTACCGTGTTACCAGAGATCCCACCTCTGGGTACATACCTGAAGGAAATGAAATCCCTGCCCTTAAGAGAGACCTTCCTGCTCATTTTAACATTGTTTACAATAATCAGGACATGGAAACAACCTAAGTGTCCACTGGAAGATCAATGGGTAAAAAATGTATGATAGCAATATCGTTAGCTATTGGAGAGATGCAAATTAAAACCACAACGAGATACCACTTTACACCAGTCAGGATGGCTATCATAAACAAAGCAACAAACAACAAATGTTGGAGAGGGTGTGGAGAAAAGGGGTCCTTAGTTCACTGTTGGTGGGATTGTAGACTGGTACAGCCATTATGGAAAACAGTATGGAATTTTGTCAGAAAAATAAAAATCGACCTGCCTTTTGACCCAGCAATTCCACTGCTAGGATTATATCCTAAGAATCCTAAAACATCAATTTTAAAGAACCTATGCATCACAATGTTCATAGCAGCACAATTTACAATAGCCAAGAGTTGGAAGCAACCTAGGTGCCCATCAGTAAATGAATGGATTAAAAAATTGTGGTACATATACACAATGTAATTTTATGCAGCAGAGAGAAAGAAGGGGCTACTACCCTTTGCAACAACATGGATGGAACTGGAAAGCATTATGCTGAGTGAAATAGGCCAGGTGCTGAAAGACAAATACCATATGATCTCACCTTTAACAGGAAGCTAAACAACAAAACAAACAAGCAAGCAGAATAAAAACAAAGACACTGAAATAGAGAACAAGGGGACAGTGACCAGAGGGGAGAGGGAAGGGAATTTAAGGGGAAAAAAAGGGGGAGGGATTTGGAAGAGCAAATAGGAAGGACACAGGGACGAGAACTAAGGGGGTGGAAATGGGAGGGAGTTGGGGAGCACGGGGCGGGGGGGGGTGGGCTGGGATGGGAGAAATAGACAAAAAACTGTACTTGAAAAATAACTAAATAAAATTAATAAAAAATAAAAAACAAAAACAAAAAATGTGATATATATATGTATAATGCAATATTATTACTACAAAAAAGAAGAAAATCCTGATTTTTGTAATAACAGCATGAACCTTGAGGGCATTACGCTAAATGAAGTCAGACAATAAAAGCAACTCCTGTATTATCTCTTTCATCTGTGGAATCTAGAACTCCAAACTCATAGAAACAAAGGGTAGAATGGAAGTTACCAGAAGCTAAGGGGTAGGCATAATAGGAAGATGATGCTCAAAGGATACAACCTTCCAGCTATAACATGAATACGTTCTGATGTAATGGCATGGCAACTACAGTTAACAACACTGTACTTCATAGTTGATAGTTGTTAAGAGGGTAGATCTTAAATCTTATCACCACATACACACGCAGACTCACAAAGTGGTCATCGCGTGAGGGAATGGAGGTGTTAACTAACCATATCATGGTAATCATTTCACCACACATACATGTATTAAATCATCCTGTGTACACATTAAATGTAGAAAATTATTGTGATCTTTGAGGCCACAATAAATAAATTAATTAACTAATAAAGTGAGTTAGGTAAATTTTATCTAAAATCTCTGAAGACGACAACAGTCAGGAAAAGACTACGCAGTGGGAGAAGGGCAGGAGCAGGGAGGTAGAAAGGAAGAAAAGAAAGAGTGAGAAAAAGGAGGATTCATTTGGAGGAGAAAATGATGAGGTCTCCAGAGCTATTTCTTGGTTATGTATTTTCTGTATGCTTTCTGAACATTTTTCAGAAATGCAATGTGACAGAATTTAACATCTGGTAATAAACTACATATATTCTAATTTGGCGACATAACCGCTAGGAGGTATCAGAGCCTCCGGCTAATGAAAATAATTTACTTACAAAAATAAAAGTAATGCTTTCTTATATATTTGTCACAGTTCTTAAGTCAACTGCAATGTCTTCAGTAGCATTTAAATGAATGAATGAGTACGCTGTTACATTCCCAGTGCTAGAATGACCTCTCTGATACCAGATACACCAAGGCCGTCCAGACCTCCCTGCATTCCTTTCGAGATGGACAGACTTGGTTCCCTCTGATACTCCGTTCCATCTGAGCTGGTAGAACATGCTTCCTTTTGCCCTGGCTGGTGTGACACAGTGCATTGGATTCAGGCCTGCAAACCAACAGGTCACTGGTTCGATTTCCAGTGAGGGCACATGCAGGACCCAGACAGGTCCCCAATAGGGGGTGCGTGAGAGGCAATCACACACTGATGTTTCTTTCCCTCTCTAAAAATAAATAAAGGCTTTTAAGATTCACCTCACTTATTTTCTACAGATTAGTCTAATTACTTCCCATTGGGACAAGTCTGACACATACGGCAAACTTCTCTCCTATTCTGAGTAGTTAAAGCCACTTACTGAGTTCCCAGTCTCCATACTCCCACAGCTCCAATGCCTCCTTCCAGCTCTTAGTGCTCAAGCACCTCGACCTCCCAGTGATTTTCCTAGCAACTTGCCTCTTCGACTTGTCATTGTCTATCTCTGTGCAGCCCAGGTTCACATCGGTTCTTCATCAAGCACACCACACTGTTGACTCAGGTTTCATTTACTGCGAATTTAAAACCCCTGAGTCTCGTTCATATGTACCACGGCTGCTGGTTCCCTTAATTTTCTGAAACTAAGTGCAGGGCTCCACATTAATTCCTTTCTATTAAAATAAAACTCATCCTCTTTGATGAGGCCCATCATTCCTAACTGTCAAGATCTTCTTTTTCATTCTGCCATCAAATACATTATTTATTCCTGAAAGCTTCATGGCGTCTGCAAATTAAAAAGCATGTCTTTTTTTAACTTTACCTAATTCATTGATAGAACTGTTTGCATTTTAGTAGGTAATAAGTGACCAGTCTCCTTTAACTACGGGCATTAGTCACCAAGTACCACGCTGGCATCATTCGGTTTACATTTCTCAGTTTGGTTCCCAACAGTTTCATGAGAGACACAATTAAGTGTGTTAGGAACTGCAGAGACACATTTAAAACACTATCCCAATCTAAACAAATTAAGATCAACTACTCAGAAATGACTTATTTGGGGGCAACCTCAATTGCCTCTTACTGACCCCTGACAGCTCTTCTCATTTTCACAAAATACCCTCTTCATAATCTATATTAGAATATTGCCTGGAATTGACAAAACTCACTATACTAGTGTCATCACTTCCTTCCTTTTTAAATCTGGAAACTCATAAATTTTCCCCGTATCCTGAGCATTTTACTACTCTTCTAGTCTCTAAAGATTCTATCAGAAACTCAGTGACATTACTGACTGCTTTTTGGTCCTCCGGGGTATAACTCGTCCAGGCAAGACACCATTTCCCTGTTATTAATTTATTACTTGTTATTAATTAATGTTCATTCTCCCCATCTAAAGAAAAGAATAAGCACTGTGACCCCAAGGTCAAGGTTTGCCCCTTCTCATTCCCCTTTCTGCACCAACCTAACTAAAAATGGCTCTTAGTGTTGTCTTTGTCTATCACCAGCATCAGCCGAAGTGAACCCTCGGCCTTCAGGGTACTGTTCTTACACATTGATGCTGCTGTGTCACACTCGTATTGCTTCCATGTCCTTCTGTCCCTCTTTGGTACGTGTCCTCTTTGCCTCTGAGCCCTTGAGGAGGCATCCTGAGCATTCATACTGCAATCACAAATGATCTCAGTGATGAAAGGAAAAAAAAACACCTTCATACGCATCTTCTTTTCTTTTTTTTTGCTAAAATCACTTGCAAGTGACAGAGTTACTTTCCGAGATCTCCATAACATTACTGAGCCCTCTTCCCTGTTAGAACTGGATGCCGTGGAATGACAGCTACTGCTTTTTCTGACATTTCTGGAGCCTGCCTGGCTCAAGTCTGGGCTCCTCTGCCTAGCCTTCTTTACTTCATTCTGATGAACTCCAAGGATAAAATCACTTTCTTTTAGAGCCCCTTTCTTCTCCTGCTCACCAGTTGGGGTGTCCCTCGTTGGACAGAACTGTCACTTCTCTATCCTAGGAGATGGCGTTTACACCAAAGCATATCAAATCAGCACCTTATTGGATACTCCGCTTTTCAGCTGAATGAGCCTGCCTACCCAGGCCCAAATATTTGAAATCTCCCATCATTACTCTGCCACGCTTTTCTCCCATTCTTGTGCCCATGGTTTTGCAAGCTACTAACAGAAATCACAATTTGGCAAATACGAGAATTTGGAGAAATGATACAGATGGAAAACAGAGGGATCCTGCAAAGGGGTGCTCATGAGGTATGCATGAAAGGCAGCAATTTTTCTTACTCACTTGTTTTAAAGTAATTGTAGTACCTCTTTGGCCCATTTGACACAGAGAATATGGGAGGGAAGAGATGTGTGCTGGAAAGAATCAGTTAACCACTGAGAGACATGATGTAGGGCTGCGCTGTCCAAAAGAAATATAATGTGAACCGCACATGAAATATTAACTTTCTAGTAGCCACATATTTAAAAAAGTAGAAAGGGACAGGTGAAATTGATTTTAATAACATTTGATTTAACACAATATGTCAAAAACATTGCCATTTTAGCATGTAATCAATATAAAACATTACTACAGATGTTATATACTTTTCTACTAAATCTTTGAAATCTGTTGTATTGTTCCCACTTACCACACACCTCAATTCAGATGCTGAATTTTCATCAGAAATACTTCATGCGTATAAAGATTTTATGAAATTTACATTTGAAAGAGTAGATTCTTATATCCAAGTTGTCCCAAACATACTTTAATAATTTTCCAACAATTGGATCCGCTACAGTTATTCAATTTAAATTAATTAAAATTAAACAAAATTTAAAATTCCATTCCTCAGTGACACCAGTCACATTTTCAAGAGCTTACAACAATGGATTGCACGGCCTGAACACACAGCAAGTTTTAAGTGTGATAACCACTCTTAGCAAAAATTTCTTGGGCTCAACACATAAGAGTCATTTTTAAGTTAACAACCCATGAATGGGAAAATGCAGATTGACAAAAAAGGATGTATTGCATTCAGTAATTCCTTTAAATAATTTCATTTTACTCATCACAGTTATAACAACATATGAGGTCTGTCCAGAAGGTACCCAGCCATGTACTATGAAAAACAGAGGTATTTATTGAAGAAGATACAAGGAACATTGTACACAAGACAATGACACCTCAATCCCCTTCAAAGCAGGCACCTTGGGACCCTACACAGTTCTCCCAATCACCTTCAGCTGCCCCATCATATTTTCCTGTATCTCCTCTGAAATCCCTCCCCTTTCAAAGGTGATTTTAGTTTTGGGAAAGGCCAGAAGTCACAAGGCACCAAATATGGGCTGTAGAGGGGCTGAGTCACCTGGGTGATTTGAGGTTTCATAAAAATCTCTGCACAAGACAAGATGCACGAGTGGGTGTGTTGTCATGATGAAGCTGCCAGTCACCAGTTTCCCATAGCTGTGGCCTGTGGAATCATCCAGATAGTTTCCACACGCAGGAATGTTCAAGCTTAACACAAAATTTGATGCAGATTCATTGCTCTACTAGTAGCTCAGTCATTGTGAATGTGATGGCCACACAGTACACATGCTCACTCAACTGTGTCTACAGCCCCCACTGACTAGTACAGTGAAGTCATCATTGTTGACACATGTGCATTTCAGTCCACTCTCCTTGGCTGCCAGGTTACATCAGTGTCGTGCAAACCATTCTCAATATATTAACAATGGCCAGACTTTTTCCTGGGCAGACCTTGTATGTTTGAAAAAATATTAAAACGAATATTGCAAGAGAGTTTATTTCTTTTTTCACCAGCACACACTTCTTAATACACATGTGAATCTTAGTACACATATGAAAACCCACTAGAGTAACTTGTGCTATACCCCAGAAGGCCTCATGCCACAAGCTAGAATCCACTGGCCAAAGGATCCCCTGCACAGCAAAACTGAGCATTAAAAATTCTGTACCAGCTGAAATGCAGGAGAAACATCCTGAGCTTATCAGCCTTCAGCATACTCACAACAATCAGTTATCAGATGTAAGCAAGCGAACAATAACACAGAACCAAGACCTTTAACTGGACTGAGGGAGGTAGGATAGGCGAGACCTTGGAGCCAAGGCCACAATGACTGAGGAAGTTTCTCACAAAAGAGGAAGAGAGGTGGAAAAGGACATAGGAGCTACCTTCGTATAAGCTGCTTGCTTCATCTCACTGCGTCAGGCTGACTGATCTACTGGGCACCTGGTGACGTTCATTGCATTTTTACTTATATATTCAACCAACGGGCATGGAGATGCCACCATATGTGGTCACTATGTAGGGGGAAGGGCAGTTAGGGCAGGGTAAGGATATGAAGAAGTACATAACTCACTAAATATATTCTAAGCCCACTACCATTATTTTCTAATAGAGGAGAAAAGACCCATGCTCAGACAACTCCATCACAAAGCGGAAGGTGTGGGTGCATAAGGGAAGTCAGATAACAGCCCCTGAGAGACTACAGGAGGGAACTAGTAATACTGCCCCGGAAGACCGAGGGACCTCTGGGGCTGGGATGACTTTAGTGCTTTCTCTTGGGCACTGAAAGTGGTCATGGTGTATGATGTTTCAGGGAAGGGCTTTCTAAGCATGAAGTCTAGCGTCAGAAGACACATGGATAAGCATGGGAAGGAACACTGAGCAATTAATTCAGTTCACTTAAAACACTGTGTGGGTAAAAGATAAAGCTAAGGCTAATGAGGAAGACCAGTCAGCCTCGGCTGCCAGGCTAGGAGTTGGTTCCTATTAAGTAGAACACTGGGATCCATAAAGGCCTTTGAACAGAAGGTTGAAGCAAATGTATGTATTTACACAAATGTGCAAGCTTATATTTTTGAAATAACGATGAGGGTGATGATGACAACTAATATTCATTGAGTGATTATGTGTGCCAGGCCCTGTTCTCAATGGTTTACATACATTATCTAATTTAATTCTCCCAACAACTGTATGCTATAAAGGAGAGGGAGAAACGTCAGGCTGTTCATTTTGGAACACAGTGAGGCAAAAAAGAACAGAAGACAAAAATACCAAGCAATAACTGCAAAAACACAAGCCAACAGGGAGTTCTTATTTACAAGAGCTGCAAAGCATGTGGTACAAAAAAAAACAAGAGGTGACACAGTGTAGGAGGCAGGAGTGATGCATTATAAATAACACAGCACTAACCTGTCAGATTCACCTCCCCTCAAGACATTCCAAAGAGGGTCAGCCTGCCTGTGGATGGGTGGTAGTGGCCAGGGGCCTTAGCCCAGCCACTGTTCTTTTTCCCAGAGCAGAGCAGGCTTCCAGTCAGTTACCTGCAAGGGGTTTGCACTGAACTCTGCTCACTGAGAAAGAGGCCAGGCTTAGGTCACTCTTCCTCTAAGTACGGTTCCCTCACCACCAGCATCCACATCATCTAGGAACTGCTGAAACGCAGATTCCTGGGCTCCACTCACTGAGAGTAGGTTCTGGAAATACGTGTTTTTAACACGCCGCTGGGTTATTCCTCACAGATTAGGAACTGGGTACTACTGGCACACTGGCCAAGCCTCTCCTCCTCCAGAGGCAAAAACCACAGAACAAAGGGGCTCCTCAAGGCTGGAACGCTGCGAATGTCACAGTGAAGCCAGTCTTTTGCTGCTTATTTAGCTAATATTTTATGTGTATAATGCTGCCTGAGACCTCGGCAAACCTGGCAGTTTACTTTACTTTTCTCTACCCTGGCTACTCTTTAAAAGGTGTAGTAGGGAACATCCTTAAGATTCATTCTTCCTCATCCTCTTCTGTGAAGTCATACCTATTGATACCAGCATGTAATTCCCATACTGCTAGACTGGAGAAAGCCATGCAAGGACAGGTAGTTTTATTCCTATAATGTTTCTGCAAAAACCGTACTGGTGTATATTTGCTCAACATTCTTCCAGTTTGGCTATAGATGGAAGAGGCAGTCTAATAATCTTTGTAATACTTCTGTGTCACATGTTCAGCAAGCACCCAGTGGAGATTGTCAGGTAAGGAAGATGAAGGTGTCTTTACAAAAGACGAGAACTCAGATCTGGTGTCTACTTCTCGCCATATATATGTAAGGTACAACAGCAGCAAAGATACACTAGCCCAGCTGGTCACTTGCATCCAGGCCCATGAGCAGTGCCGGCCCCAGTGTGTGCAGCTGAGAAGACTTCAGCTTGAGGGACACATGCCATGTGCTTCAGTTACAATAAGAGCTGCTTCTGCTGCTTTTCCTTCAATACACATGCTCTGTGCTCAGAGGATAACACTATGAAAAAAAGAGCCAGGAAGGGATGAGAGAAGGAAGGAAATCCAGGAGGAAAGTAGGTAAACAGCCTCTGCTTAACCCCAGTCTACTGCTCCGTGTGAAGGCAGAGGGCCAGTCTGAGGCATGTGTGAGATTCCTTAACTTTCTTGGGTATAGAAACCTTCAAGGAAAGATTCAAATCTCAGGCACTTTGGAGTCAAACCAAGCAGGTACCAACCCCAGATCCACCTCTTACTGGTTACGTGGACTTGGGAGGGTCAAAGATCATTCATCTTTTCTAAGTCTCTAATTCCCCATTTGTAAAATGCATTCAAATATATGTTAAGCCATGCCTAGGTATTTGTCATCAAAGAAGACTGGTATTTAAACGTTCATAACAGATTTACTCATTATAGCCAAGGACTGTAAATAGCCCAGGTATCTATCAGCTGGTTAATGAATAAACTGTGGTGCATCCCTATAATGTAACACTACTCAGGAACAAACTACTGCAATAAAATAGGTGAATCCATGTATTAAATATACATCTATAATGCTTAGAGAAGCCAGACACAAAATAGTAAATACTGTAAGATGCTATTTATATCAAATTCTAGAAAAGACAAACCCAATCTATGATGACAGAGTGCAGATCAGTACCTGACTGAGGCCAAGGAGTTGACAGTGAGCAGAGATTTGCTGTAAAGGGAAGGAAGAAACCTTTTGGGGAACTGTCCTATATCATGATTGTAGTAGTGGTTACGTGGGTTTATACAATAGTCAAAACTCATCAATCTGTTCATTTAAATGGGTGTATTTTATTGTATTTAAATAACATCTCAAAATTTACTTATACAAAATACTACCATGTGCCAGGTATAGTTTTAAGTGTTGGGATACAGTAATGAACAAAACAAAGGCCTCATGAAGTTTACTTTCTAAAGACAGAAGACAGATAATCAATGCATGAAAATAGATTCAATTCATAGTGATAAATGCCATAAATAAAATAAAGCAGGGTAAGGGGATAGAGAGGGACAGAGGAGCAATTTTTGATAGAAGGCGAGAGAAGACCTCTCTGAAGAGATTACATTTAAGACTCCAATAAAAAGTGAAAGAGAGGGAGGAGGTGGAGGAAGGAGAGAAGGGAGGAGAAAAGAAAAAAGAGAGGGAGGGGGTGGGGGAGGGGAAAAGGGAGGGGATGATATCAGGGAAGAGCACCACATCCCAAGCACTGGGAACAGGAAGTACAAAGGCCCTGAGGCAGAACTTCGTCTGGAGTGGCTGAGAAGCCACTATGGCTGAAGCCAAGTGAGCAAAGTTGTGAGCCGGACAGTAAAGATCTTATCCTGGATTTCTGGCTGAGATGGAGCATAGGTAGACACACTGTGCCTCCTTGCACAACCAAAAAAGGACAACAATTTAAAAACAAAAACCAACCAGAACTGACAGAAAATTGAACTGTATGGAAGTCCAACAACCAAGGAGTTAAAGAAGAAACATTCATCCAGATCTGTAGGAGACAGGCAGCTGGGTGGAGGGGACTAGAGGCAAGAGTGGGGTGGGCAAGGCGGCAGCTGGCAGACCCAGTGAGGTGGTAGATTGTGGAGTGGGGAATGTGAGGCAGTGGCTGGCAGGCAAGGCAGCAGGGAGCCAACCTGGCTAGTCGGTGGATTGCGGACTGGGTGGTCCCACATTTGTGCACAGATAAACTGGGAGGAACAACTAGGGAGCAGGACAGTCTGCACAATCCAAGGCCTCAGAGCAGGAAAATAAAGCCTCAAAACACTGATTGAAAATACCTGTGGGGGCCTAGGCAACAAAAGAAATTCCCAGCGTCACAGGAGAGTTTGTTGGAGAGACCCACAGGGTCTTAAAACACACACAAACCCACCCACATGGGAATCAGCATGAGAAGGGCCCAATTTGCTTGTGTGAAGCAGCAGAGGGGACTGAAATCTGAGAAAGTGGAGCGAGTGCCATTGTTCCCTCTCGGACCCTTGCCCCACGTATAGTGTTACGACACAACGACATGGGTTGCCTGCCCCTCCAACCCCTTGAACACTTAAGGCTCTGCCCCTCACTACACTGCAGGTGCATAACAGGTGCATCGAGACAAAAAATTGGCCCAAACAAAAGAACAGATTAAAGCTCTAGAAAAAAGACAGCTAAGTGATGAAAAGATAGCCAACCTGTCAGATGCACAGTTCAAAACACCGGTGATCAGGACGATCATAGAATTGGTTGAATTTGGTCACAAATTAGATGAAAAAAATGAAGGCTATGCTAAGTGAAATAAAGGAAAATGTACAGAGAAACAATAGTGATGAGAAAGAAACTGGGACTCAAATCAACAGTGTGGACCAGAAGAAAGAAAGAAACATCCAGTTAGAAAAGAATAAAGAAACACAAATTCAAAAAAATGAGGAGAGGCTTAGGAATCTCCAGACATCTTTAAACATTCCAACATCTGAATTATAGGGGTACCAGAAGGGGAAGAAGAAGAGCAACAAGTGGAAAACTTATTTGAACAAATAATAAAGGAGAACTTCCCCAAGCTGGCAAAGGAAATAGACTTCCAGGAAGTCCAGGAAGCTCAGAGAGTCCCAAAGAATTTGGACCCAAGGAGGAACACACAAAAGCACATCATAATTACATTACCCAAGATTAAAATGAAGTAGAGAATCCTAGAAGCAGCAAGAGAAAAGGAGACAGTTATCTACAAAGGAGTTCCCATCAGACTGTCAGCTGATTTCTCAAAGAGACCTTACAGGTATGAAGGGGCTGGGAAGAAGTATTCCAAGTCATCATATCTAAAGACCCACATCCAAGATTGCTCTATCCAGCAAAGTTTTCATTTAGAATGGAAGGGCAGTTAAAGTGCTTCTCAGATAAGGTCAAGTTAAGGGAGTTCATCATCACCAAGCCCTTATTATATGAAATGTTAAAGGATTTATCTAAGAAAAAAGAGATAAAAAATGGACAGTAAAATGACAACAAACTCACAATTATTAACAACCACACCTAAAACAAAAACAACAGCAAACTAAGCAAACAACTAGAACAGGTACAGAACCACAGAAATGGAGATCACTTGGAGGGAGTGAAAGGGGGAGGGAGGGGGAAAAGGTACAGAGAATAAGTAGCACAGATGGTAGGTAGAACATAGACAGGGGGAGGGTAAGAATAGTATAGGAAATGGAGAAGCCAAAGAACTTACATGTACGACCCATGGACATGAACTAAAGGGGGGGCAATGTGGGTAGAAGGGAGTATGCAGGGTGGAGAGGAGTGAAGGGGGGAAATTGGGACAACTGTACTAGCATAATCAATAACATATATTTTTTCAAAAGATCTGATCCTGCAGAGATTTTTAAGGCTGTTCAAGGAATCTGAAGTGAAATATGTCAGAAAATGAGTGAAGGCTGTTTGTTTGTTGTGCCTTTTAAGAGACAGAAAATGATTAGATACGATCTGTTTCAAAAGCATCATGCTGTTGCTATGAGTAGAAAAGATGAAGTTGGTAAATATGGAAGCAATAGTTATTTATATCTGCTGTAGTCCCCAGGCAAGAGGTGACCGTCACCTGGGGTAGGTGACTATAACCATGGAAGTGGCAAAAGCAGTCAGGGAAAATTTGGGAAGTGAAGAGTACCTACCTTCTAGGCTAGCTCTGAGGAAAAATGGAAAAGTACTTCATATACTTTAAGCACCTGAAATAGTGTTTAGAATAGTACTTAGAACATTCTAAAGCCTGCTTAGAATATTGTAAGGCTCTGAAAAGTGCTTAGAATAGCAGCTGGCACGCAGTTCAGTTCCCAGCCATGTGAGCTAGGGCTGTCGCTCCTCTGTGGTCAAAGAACAGTCATCGTCCCACGGAAGAAGTCAGTGCTTTGTTATTTTGGCCAAAGGGTTGTGAGTGAGCCTCATCCACACACATTTAATTACTACTAAGGAGCTAGGGACTGTGAGAGAAGCAAAATTTAACAAAGCATTAAAATTAAGTTAAAACAATTCCTGTTTTGCCAGAATGTTTTTAAACTGTTACCCTTGTTTCAATAGTCATTACAAGGAGATTAAGTCAAAACTCTTATGAATATTAGAATTGGGCAGGAATAAGGGCCTCGGCTCCTTCTTGGTCCTGGGCCAAATCACATCAAGCTGTTATGTGTCTGCAGACCTTTTTCACATCAGCACAACATAGACCTTGATTTGTGGAGACAGGACTGAATTTGATGCATTTCAGCCTTGTCTAAATCCTTCTCTTTATGGGTCAGCTAGACGTACTGTCAAACAAATGTCAAGTAAGCCAAATAGAGGCCAGGGGACTTTGCCAAGGGACAAACCCTGGACATATTTCTCTTATTGAGGCTAAGGTCACAGGTGGGCAGTAGTGCCCCAACCGGTAGGTGTCCAGCACAAGGGTCACACTTGCATTCTCTGGGGGGTCTAGTAGCTTGGTCCACTGTGGTTGATGTGGACAATTCCATCAAGTCAGCATTATTATCCTCATCTATCAAGGAGGAAAGAAAGGCTCAGAGAAAATGCATGGGTCACTCAGCCAGGACTTGGACCACACCTGACTCCATATGTTCTATTACTTGCATCAGCCAACATAGAAGGAAATAATCAGAGGGAAAGAGAGTCCTCCTATTGCTGGTGCTAAGGTCAGCAGCAGTAATGTAGTCTTTTGCCCCTGGTAATTTCAAACATTGCTTCCTGGCTAAATTGTTGTAAAAAGAGCTTGAACGTAGTCCTTCTTCTTGGGAAGTTTTCCCACCCGGTCCAATATACAATCTTGCCCTTCATGTAAAATAATTCTCACCTAAGAGACCCAAAACATGATCAGGTTCAATGGTGAGACAGGGACAGAGGATATCCTGTATGTTTGTTTTTAAAAATTAGTGAAGAGACATCACTTCTCGGACTTTTGGCTAAGATCAGGTATAAAAATTAGTGAAGAGAGGTTATTTAATAAAATATTCATAAATGAATTCTAAAATATCCAGTTTACTTATAAACTTATTGCTCATTTTAAATAGGCATTATACAATAACATAAAAGACAAGAATGCAGCAAGCTGGGAAATCTAGGTAGGTTAGCCTGGGGA
Source organism: Artibeus jamaicensis (assembly GCF_021234435.1). NCBI lineage: Eukaryota > Metazoa > Chordata > Mammalia > Chiroptera > Phyllostomidae > Artibeus > Artibeus jamaicensis. The sequence goes on from NW_026521221.1 coordinate 1,077,955, forward strand.
ACTAGATTCTGATTTTAAAACAAGAAGGTTTATAAACATCAGAGAAGTTCTGAAATAGAGGAGGGTCTCAGGTCCTGCAGGTGAGGGCGATGTGCAGTGAATGACCAACACACTTCACACAAAGGTCATGTTCTTATCGACATGGCCGAACCTTTCTTCTGGTCCAACGTGGCAAGTAAATTTTCCAAAACAAGGCAGTCCCTAAAGGGGCAGGATTTCTCTGTGTGTTCATTTGTTTTCAGGAACTCTTTCTCAGATTGCTCAAGAGCAGAGCTGAAGTCATTTTAGAGCAGTCCAATGAACCTAAATAATCTAGGTCTGAAAAGTGGCAGAAAAGTAGGACCAGGCCCTCTTTCAGATGTTTGGATTTCTGTTTGCTGCCAACACCACCCATGTCCACTACCAGGGTGCATGGTGGGAAGGCAGAGACAGAGGCAACAAGCAGACAGGAACAGGCAGAACGCGGGAGGGGAGGATGGCACCCCAGCTTCCCACTTACGAAAGGCACTTGCAGCAGAGTCGGAGAATGAGTCACAAGCCGCAAGGAATCATTTCTTCCCAAAGAAGCACCCACGTTAGATGATCTCATCACCAATGACTCTCTGAACTGTGGTCCCAAAAGTCCTGTTTTTCCATGTTATAAATGATTACTACCAACCATTTATAAAATACTTACTACAAGCCAAGTTAGAGGCAGATGAAATGCTGCATTGGTCCCTGGAGAGCAAACGTCAATCGTGTCCTACTGAACAACTTTTGTAAGTCTTGGAAGAAATTTTTGCTTTCCAGGTGTCAGAGCCTGAGTGTAGGCTCAGATAACCTAAGATGTATCTGCTACTTCACCCCAGCAACTCCAGGAGCCCCTTCCCCCTTGGCTGCCTATCCAGGTTTATATATTCTCTTGATCTGAGCCTAGGACCCGCCTCCAACCTGTCCCTTGGTCTTCTCCTAGGAAGCTCTTCAGAAGGGCTGCCTGGCTTCTGATTTCTACCGCACTCCCAGGATTCTCTGAGGTCACATTGATGTGTGTATTGTGGTCAGCCCTGCCTGAGCCCTGTCCTCAGCCCAGGATCTCAGGAGCATAGTCTGGGTCTAGAACCCCTGATCCTGCTTGTGCAGAAGGGCAGCTCTGCCAGTATGGAGGGACAGGTCACAGATATTAGCATATGGCATGACAAAGGAAGTATATGTTGTTATTTTTAAATTCCCTTCCAAAGTGAATCTCCCTTCAGTCAACGCTAAGCTAGAGCTGATAGTCTAATAATGTAAGACCGCATCTCTTAAAAACAGATTGGGTTTACAGAGTGTTAATGCTTTCATCATTTATGCAGTCATTTCTGGTGGCCTGTTGCATAGAATTAAATTTCAGAAGTCACCAAATCCCCAGATTTTAACAAAACATCCTCAAATTTGCTAATAGTAAGCCTGCAGAAAGATCCTAGTGTTTCTTATATAATAAATACAACTAAGGCCTCCTTACATAAACTTATAATAATAGCTTTTGTAAATTATTTTTGATGAACTGTGACTTTCCATAACAATCCATTATTCTAATTATTGTTTTGGAGTTAACAGTTTTTGTTGTTTGACAGCCCATGATGTTTACTGAAGCTAGTAAATCCATAAGCCCATAAACCTAATATTGTATTTGGTTGTATTCTTTCCAGTGAGTAAAATTAGCTGATCTCTCCTGGCCCAAACCTAATTTTGGGCCATAAATCCAGCTGACTTTCACTTCTACTTGTGTTTCTGGCATTTACCTACTAATAGTCCACCTGTGGCAATTTCATGTCCACCTGTCTTTTCTAGATCCTTTGTCCCCAGCTCTGCTGAATATCAGAATGGTGAGAACAGGCCCTAACATCCTTCTAGCCTTGACAACTTGTCCTGACTAATGGAAAAACACATGAGAAATTCCCATTTGGTCCCATTTCTCTAAATATTTAGCTTCCATAGTCTTCCATTCTACTACTAACTCATTATATAAACTTATTTTTAATAATACAGACCATTTATTGGATACCGTGTGCCAGTCACTGTCACAATAAACCATATAAATACAGATGAGGGAACAGAGAGAAGCAAACTTGAGTAGCTGGTCAGAGAGTGCTGGGGCGCCCCACCCACAACACTAGGCTGCTTCTCCATAGTCACTGAGCCAACTTCTCATTTGGTTATGCTGTGCTAACGATTATACTAAGGAGTTCTGTATGTATCTTTTAATACCATTTAACACTCAAAAAATATGATTGTATATAATTATTTCCATTTCATTGAGGGAGAAACCAAGATTCAGAGAGATGAAGCAACTTAACCTTTTCCCATACATCACTTCGTTTGGCTGATATATTCTTAACCGTCACGGTTTCTTCCATTCGTGCCATTGCATCTGTCCAAACAGAAAGGTCCACAAATACAAATTCAAACTTCGAAGTCTACTTCCAAAGTGGCAGCCAGTCACCAGGGGGGCGTTTCCCTGTGTATGCTGCACCACCTACTTTGTTTTTCTCACTTGTTGATAACAGACAAAAATTAAAAAATTGAAATTTTAATAATAGATTGCAAGGTATGTCAAAACACCTTATTCCTACCTTTCTGAAAATGCTGTCAAGTAAAAATGGTAACTATTCTGCTTTAGAGAAAAAGGATTTGCATTTATTTGATATTTCACATCTTGCCAAAGGTATCTAGTAAGAGGTAGAAATGAGGCCGTAACACAGACCTGCTCACTTCAAATTCTGGGCTCTTTTCAACAAGCCATGCTGTTTTACTTAGATTCACTGACCTTCACTATAGGCATGACTCACAGAACAATACTCACAGTCTCTTTTTAAATCTATTTTTATTTTTTTAACTTTTTTATTCTTGTTCAAGTACAGTTGTCTCCATTTTTACCCCACCACTTCCCCCTGACCCCAGACATCCCCACTTCCCACCCTCAACCCTACCCCCCTTTGGTTTTGTCCATGTGTCCTTTATAGATGTTCCTGAAAACCTTTCTCCCATTTCTTCCCATTACCCCCTCCCACCTCCCCTCTGGTTACTGTCAGTTTGTTCTTAACTTCAATGTCTCTGGTTCTGTTTTGCTTGCTCGTTTGTTTTGTTGATTATGATCCACTTATAGATGAGATCATATGGTATTTGTCTTTCACTGCTTGGCTTATTTCACTTAGCATAATGCTCTCCAGTTCAAATACTTGCAGTGTTCATTTATCCCCCAAATTCAGCTACATCTCTATAAGAGACCATTCTTCGTGGTGTGGGCCCAGCTTCCAGTGGAAAGCAAGTTCTGATCCACAGGACCCACACCCATGGGTAAGTTCTGTGGGGAATCAAGCCTGCATTGTACCTAGGCCACTTTGAGACTTGCTTTTTGCTGAAACTCCCTCACCCTGAATGACTGGATTAAAAGTTGGTTGTTTAAGAGCCCACTAGGAAATATGGTGGAAAAGAAATGTGAAGATAAACATCATGTCTTTGATTGTCTTATGGTATCCACAGTAGTAGCAAACCTATCTCTAATGCTTACTAGCAATGTGAGTCTGCACAAACATCTTAGTTCCCAAACCTCAGTTTCCTCATCTTTTCAATGGGAATAATAATATACACCTCTGCCCTCACTAGATGGCACAGTTGGTTGGGCATTGTCCCATACACCAAAAGGTTGCAAGTTTGATCCTCTGTCAGGGCATATATGAGAGGCAACCAAGGCAACTGGGTATTTCTCCCACATGGATGTTTCTCTCTCTCTCTCTCCATTCCTCTCTCTCTAAAGTCAATAAACATATCTTTGGGTGAGGATTAAAAAAATAATAATAACATACACCTCATAAGGCTGGTAGTAGGCTGTTAAATGAGGTATTGTATGGTGCTAAATAAATATGAGGTATTATTAGAAGTGTAAGGTTTATTCTCTCTGCCATTAAATGGTTGTAAGTAAGAAACCTTCAAGATTAAATATGGAAAGCACTCTCTTCCCTAATCCTCATGCTTCACTGGAAGGAGATAAGGATGACAAGCTTACACAAAGCAACTAGTGACCTGATCTTGACTGTCAGGGTACACGGTGAGTGATGCTGAAAGGTGGTTCTGTCACAGACTGGACAAAGAAATCCAACTACTTTACTTGTGAATTGCTAAGGAAATTGAGGATCACAGAAAAGGGTATGCTCCCATATCAGCCTTGATATAATTTATTCCCTGAAAGAAAGATCTACTTATTTTATAAAGAATACACGTGAGAGTTAGTAAGAAACTACTCCCTACCCCCACTCCTATATCATAGCTTCCCTGCATGTTCAGAAAACTGATTAAGTCAAGTGTTGGGCAGGTTTGCAAAGCAGATGAAAAGCCTAGCACTCTTGAATAATACAAAGTCAAGAGCTGCATTATAAAGTGATACTTGACACTTAGCAGTTTTTCTTTTTTGTAAAGATGATCTCATTTACAGGACTTGAAGAGACACTCCTAATTCCCTATGGTTAGGGTCAAGGCTTCAATGTGGTAAGCAGTTTGCAGAAAGAAAAGCAAAATAGGAGACAAACTATTTCAGAAGTGGGTGAGGGGCAGCAGACCATATTCTGAAGAGAAACAGAACTGTGCGGATGGAAACACTAACAAATGGGCATCTTAGCACATGGTTTCTGTATGGGAGGTTTCTTAGCAGGTGCTTCTGAGCAGCTACATTGAACAGCTGCAAGACTGAATGCATCTCTAGGGGATTCTCATCAAGGCCACCTGTATCTGAGGAAATGGGAGGTTAAACATTTATCTTGGGTTATGACAATAAAGACTCATTATATTTCCTGTTCACCAACTTCTTTAACTGTAGAACTCAAACCATTTGCCAAAGTGACCTCAGGAGGTCATGTCAACCTTCACTTATATCCTGGGAAGCCTTCAGAAGACTGAATGTCCAATTTGCTCTTCAAAGACCTTTCGAAAGGGAAGACTCACAGGTTTCCATTTCCCAGAGCTACATAGTTAGAAAAGTCTTCCTCCTCTAGAAGCTACATCTCCCCTACCAGGAGAGAACTCTCTTTTACATAGATGTTATGAGGACGGGATGTGTCATCTCACAGAGGTTGCCTTCTGCAGAAGTTTCTGCCCTGGCCCAGGCAGGGAAAAACACCAACATCACCATTAGCCTTTCCATGAGGGGAAATTGCTTTGCAGGAGTATTTCATAGGATCACAGAAATCTAGAACTTCAGAGCTAAGCAGAATTGTCATGATTTGTGAAGCTAATCCCCAGGATTAAAGAGTGGGTAGTCCACCATTGGCAGGGCCTGGCTAAAACTGGGACCGGTGTTGATCAAACCAGTACAGTAGTTGCCTTATTTCCCAGTCAAGGCCAATCTATCAGCAAGTCTACTTAGCTCTGCCTCCCAAATGCACTTCGATTCTGATGCCTTCACTCCAACTTCACTGCTATCGCCCAGCCCAAACTGCTTTCCAGCTTTGCCTATCACAGTTATTCCCTCAGGTGTTCTCCTGTTTCCACTTGTGTCCCCCTAAAGTCCCTTCTATATGTACTGTCAAGGCTAATCTCTTCAAAAAAGAGATCAAATACATCAATATTTTCCTGAAAATCCTTCACTTGCTTCCCTTGGCAAATAGGGTAATTTAGAAATATCATATCAAGGCAAAAATCAGAGTTGGCTGTACATTACTATTTTCTTCATAGCCATTTGAGGCTCAAACTAAACACACAAAAAATACATTCATATACCTTACTAAGTGGTGTCCAACCTGCAGCCCACAGGTTGCATGCAGCTCAGGATGGCTATGAATGTGACAACACAAAAACATAAATATATTTTTAAAATTATGAGATTTTTTTAGTGATTACATGTCACAATGTATTTAACATGAGGCCTAAGACAACTCTTCTGCTTCCAGTGTGGCCCAGAGACACTAAAAGGTCGAACATGCCTTTTGCTGCTCCAGACCTTTCTACCTAGCATGACAAAGGTCAGAAGAACTCAGAGTAGGCTCTCTGTCTTAGGAAGCACTTTCTAAAGGAGACCTCATGTTAGGTCTAGAAAAGATTTCAAAGGCTATATAAATACCATATACCAAGAGAAGAGCAGAGGGTCTGCATAGTCCTAATATAAGTGAGGCATTTGGAATTGCCTAATGTGTTTCTAGAAATGGTCCAGTTGCAGCTTTGACATTGACTCTCTCCACGACCACTGTGAGTGAGCAGAACTGGGGATAGGCTTCTGTGCTAAAAGCTAATCATAGTAGGCAACTTTGAACCTCAGTGAAAGTAATCAGATACTTCGACACTCAACCTTTTGCTTGTGAATAACATCTCATAAACTATTAGCTTAAAGATATCAGATCCAAAGTGAGGCACAGAGGAATACTACTGTGATTTTAAAACCACACAGCTAGTAATGAGCAGAGCCAGAACTAAGCACTAAATCTCACAAGTTTCCATTCACCTGTCTCCCCACTGTTGCAACCTAATTAAGTCAACAAGAGGAGGCTCCAAAGTGTGGTGGGTTTTGCAGATCAGTAAGAATCTAGACGAGTGGTTATCAGAACAGGTGGAGGAGGAGCAAAGCACTGGCTGCCTCAGAACAACTGATCTTGTCTACCACCAAAAGGCTTCAATCCTAAAGCTACTATTCTTTGTATTTTGTCCATTACAGTTTACATTCAATATTATTTACATTAGTTTCAGGTATATGGTATAATGGTCAGACAATCAAATATTTTATAAAGTGTTCCCCATGGTATTTCCATTATCCAACTGTCACCATACATAAATATTACAATATTATTGACTACATTCCCTACACTGTACATTTCATGCCCCCCTGACCATTTTGTAACTACCAGGTTGTACATCTCAATCCTTACATATTTTTCACCCAGTCCCCCAAAGCCCCTCCCCTCTGGAAACCATCAGTCTGTTCTCTGTGTCTATGAGTCTGTTTCTGTTTTGTTTGTTCATTTATTATTCTTTAGATTCCATATATAAGTGGAAGCATATGTTTTTGTCTTTCTCTGACTGGCTTATTTCACTTAGAATAACACCCTCTAGGTTCTTACATGCTGTCACAAATGGTAAGACTTTGTTGTTTTTTAGAGCTGAGTAATATTCCTCTGTATATATGTACCATCACTTTTTATCCACTTATCTATTGATGGGCACTTGGGTTTCTTCCATAGCCTGGCTATTGAAAATAACACTGGAATGAAGATAGTAAGGCATCCATTCTTTTGAATTAGTGTTTTGGATTTCTTCAGATATATACCCAGAAGTGGAATGGCTGGGTCATAAGGCAGTTGCAGTTTTAAGTTTTCGAGGAACCTCCATGCTGTTTCCCACAGTGGCTGCACCAATCTGCACTCCTGCCATCAGTGCACAAGGGTTCCCTTTTCTCCACATCCTCACCAACACTTGTTGTTTGTTGATTTATTAAAGATGGCCATTCTGAGAGGTGCAAGGTAATATCTTGCTGTGGTTTTAGTTTGTATTTCTCTGATGATTAGTGATGTTGAGCATCTTTTCATATGACTACTGGCCATATGCATGTTCTCTTTAGAGAAGTCTCTATTCAGATTGTTTCTTGACTTTTTAATTGGATTATTTGGTGTTGGGTTGCATAAGTTCTTTATAAATTTTGGATATTAACCCCTTACCAGATGTATCATTGGCAAATAATGTTCTCTCATTCAGTGGGTCATCTTTTCATTTTGTTGATGGTTTCCTTTGCTGTGCAAAAACTTCTTAGTTTGATGTAGTCCAATTTGTTTATTTTTTCTTTGTTCCCCTTGCCCAAGAAGATATATTAGAAAAAATGTTAAGAGAAATGTCTAAGATTTTACTGCCTGTTTTTTCCTAGAATTTTTATGCTTTCAAGTCTTACATTTAAGTCTTTAATCCATTTTGAATTTATTCTTGTATATGGTGTAAGAGGTGGCCTAGTTTCATTTTTGTACATATCTAATTTTCCTAACACCATTTATTAAATAGACTGTCTATAGCCCATTGTATGCTCTTGCCAGCTTTGTCAAATATTAATTGGCATTACAGGCACAGGTTATTTCTGGGTTCTCTATTTTGTTCCACTGATCTACACATGTTTGTTTTTATGCCAGTACCATGCTATTTTGATTACCATGGCCTTGTAGTATAGTTTGATATCAGGTAACATGATTCCTCCAACTTTGTTCTTCTTTCCTCAAGATTAATGTAGCTATCAGGGTCTTTTGTGGTTTGCTATAAATTTGTGGAGTATTTGTTCTAGTGCTGTGAAATACATCATTGGTATCTTAATAGGAACTGTGCTGAATCTATAGATTGCTAAAGCTACTCTTTGAGAGGAAAGAAAATGATAATGCCATTAACAACACATGAAAGACACTGTTAAGAGGATGAAATGACAAGCCTTAGGATAGGAGAAAATATTTATAAAACAAAAATCTGGTAAAGGACCTGTATCCAAAGTATAAAAAATTCAAAATTCCACAATGAGGAAACAAACAACTTTAACAAGCAATTAACAATTAGTACACAATTAAAATGGATAAATTACCTAAACAGTCACCTAAAAAAGATATACAGATGGCAAAAGTCGTATGAAAAGATGTTCAACATCATTTGTCATTAGAATGGCTAACCCCAGAAAACTGACATACCAAATGCTGGCAAGGATGCTGTGCAATATGAAGTCTCATTTACTGCTCCAGAAATGCAAAATTTAGAAGATAGTTTGGTTGTTTCTCACAAAGTAAACATAGTCTTACCATCCAATCCATCATTCATGCTCCTAGGTGTTTACCCAAATGACTTGAAACCTTAAAGCTCTATAAAAACCTACACATAACTGCCAAAATTTGAAATAACCAAGGTGTCTTTCACTAATCAAATGGATAAATAAACTGTGATATAGTCACTCAGTGAAATATTAGTAAAAAAGAAATGAGCTAGCAAGCCACAAAAGACATGGAGGAATCTTAAGTGCATATTGCTAAGCAAGAGGTGCCAGTGTGAAAAGGATTCCTACCATGTGATTCTAACCATAGGACCTTCTGGAAACATGAAGCCTACAGAGAAAGAGAAAAGATTAGTGATTGCTCAGGTCTCAGGGGAAGGAGGAGAGGAATGAAGCACGGGGCACTTGCAGGGTGATGAAACTATTCTGTGATACTATAATGCTCATACACGGGCATCTGTCAAAACTCATTGAACTCTACAGCACAAAAACCTTAATTCAGACAAATCTTAAAAAATCATTTAGGAGATCAGAGAAACTCAGAAAAGGATGAAGATAATGACACAAGAATCTAATTGTATTACAAATACATGAAACAACCTCACTGAAGGGAGGCAGAAAAGACACTAACTAGCCTAAGTAACTCTGGAAATAAATACAGTCTATAAGACTATAGGCAAAATGAACTGTGCATAGCACTGTTCTGCAGTGGACTTAGTTGTTTCCCACTGAAATGTGGATTACCAATTCTGATGCTGCTATATATGCAGACTGGAACTGAACAATTAAGTTAATGGATGGCAGATGGTGGGAATCAAGTTTCTCATGGTGGGAGTGGAAATTACAGATAAGCAAGGGAAAAACCTAGAGTGACGCATGTGGGGAGGTATTAGATTTGGAGACGTCAATAAGCACTCGTGGTTAACTTAATGGAGACAGAGATCATTACTTACAGAATATTTATGAACATGTGCGCATATAAAGGTTAGTATACACACATGTATTTCTTTGTTAGTTGAAAGAACCTAAAATAAGCAAAAAGCCAGCAGCAACAAATACACTTAGTACCTGGAACCTGGTTTCTAAAATCATTCTTCCATAAAAGGAAAAAAGGCTAATTGTAGGACTGGGGCAGGGAATATGCAAGATGAGCCTAGAATATGTTCAAGTTCTAGAAATTAGGGAGGTGATAAAAAAAATTTTAAAGATACAGCGTATCAAAGTGATACAGGAGCCAACTGAAAGAGCTCCCAATGGCCGAAGATGGAACAACCTGAGCAACAAAATAAAGTGACAGTCGATTATAACTCAAGTATAAAACAAATATCCACAATTCCATACTGATATAAATAAGTGACTGAGTAAATTAATAAAGAGAGAGAGGAGACAAATATGCTATGTAGAAGGCTTCCAAATAATTTATGTAGATGTTTCACTCTCAAGGAAGTGAGGAATAACTCCCCACTCCTAGGCACAGTGACTTGCCTCCAAAGAGGACAGCGAGAGAGGGGGGTGAAAAGCAACTTTACTGCGGAGAAGCCTTGGCAGACTCTGCATCAGCTGGGTGATAGAGGTCAGCATGAAGAGTCATAAATCGTGGTAATAGTAGGTACTTTTGGTATAATGTGATAAAAATGGCATTTTACCTCTGTGCTTTTCCTCCCCAAACCCCAGAACCCCAGCCTAATCATGAGGAAAACATCAGACAAATTCCAATAGAGAGACATTCTACAGTGTAAGTGATGAGTATGCCTCAAAATGGTCAAGGTCATCAAAAACACAGGAAGTCTGAGAAACTGTCACAGCCCAGAGGAGCTTAAAGGGATATGACAACTAAATATAACATGGTATCCTTGATGGGATCCTGGAACAGAAAAAGGACGTTCGTTAAGGACTGAGGAAATTTAAATAAATGATGGACATTTGTTAATAAGTGTATCAATATCAATTCAATAATTATAAAAATGGGCAATACTAATGTAAGGTATTAAAAATAGGGGAATTGGGGCAGGCAGAGGGAGTGGTATGGGAACTCTGTACTATCTGATCATTTTTTTAATAAATGAAAAATTAGTAAAAAAATAAAGCCTATTAATTAATGAAGTCAATAGCATTGATGTGCGTTCTAATGCACTGTTTTCCAGAATCTGTACAAACAAAGCAGCATGACCGTGCTGGTTGCCTGTTGCCCCTTCTGGCATCTCAGAGAGAGAGGCTCATAGGAGAACCTTGCCTGCCAGTGATTTTGATGTCCACCGAATTTCTAACTATATGACAAGATACCCCAAAGTAGGGCATTTTCAAGTATTTTGAACTTCTAAAGCAATTAAATACATGCCAGTCCTTGCATCTGGATGTTAGTATTTGAAATGTTTCCCTGGATACAGCTGTTTAAGGTAGGAGATGAAGCCATGTTCAAACAAGCCACCGTACTGCCTCCCAGAGGGCTCTGGGGTTCCTGGTCCTGTAGCTCCCTCCGAGTTGTTGTCACAGTTTGGTGCAAGTTTTATTTGAGGACTCAGGTTCTTAATTAGGAGCTGTGGATTCCCCGATGCGTTCAGCAGCATTGCTTTGAAACCACTGAGGTCAGTAAGTATGAACAACAGGATGCCATAGTGCTGTCTGTAGAGACACTACAATTCCCTTTTTGTCAATGAATTTTTATGGCCAATTCCCCACCAGCTATGTCTCTTTCACCCAACACACACACATACATAAAACCAGTGTTGCGTGTCTCTTATATTCTAAGAATCACCTGTCATCTTTATCTTGAAATCAGAAAGGTCAGAATCCTTTAGGAGTTGGTGTGGTATTGTTTTAGAAATAGAAAAAATGTAAATGATAGTTTAAAATTATGGTATACCCATTCAATGGAATGCTACATAGCCTTTTAAAAATAAATTTACTAATATAAAAAAACGGCTAAGTAAAAAAGTTGTGAACTTATGTAAACATAATTTTATTTTTATAAAATGGCATGTTAACATATCAAGAGCACTCCAAACTGCTTTATAGAGGGAGGGGTAGTATGATAAAGAATTTTCATTTTCATGTATGGATTTCTATAATGTTGAAACTTTCATAAACAGAGCATATTAATATTGTAATTTAAATTTTTCAGTATTTAAAAATGTGTGCGTATTTCTTCTTGAATATCACGTGGCCTGATGCAGTGAGGGGCTGGTAACACAGGGTGAGAGGGGAACTCTTCTCTTCCAAGTTCTGCCAGCCCCAGGCCAGGTCCACAAATGACAGAGAATGAAGTCTGAGACCTTCCGCTTAGTCTTAGGCTAAACACTACCTTCTCCTGTGCTTGGTTCTTATCAAACACTCTGTTATAAAAGCATTTATAGAAGCTTTTCGAGGAAACATAAGACATTTGAGCTGTAAAGAACCTTCGAGGCCATCTCACTCAACATTCACTATTGCAGAAATGCTCTGTTGAATCCCTGCCTGGTAGTTAGCCAGAGCCTGGCCCGACACAGGGTCGTATACTTACCTCAACAGCCTTTATAGTCAAAGGAGCTAATGATAGTCCCCCGCCCCCAAATTTCTAAATGCTGCTTAAAATTACAGCTGTTCAATAACATCCTAAATAACCATTACAATGCATGGCACATAGTAGCTATTTATTGAATGTGTAAATGGATTGTTCAGAGTAAGCAGACTTACACTCTACTCTGTTCTTCTTTTACCTGACTTTGCATTATATATTTTGGCCACTACATCACATAGTTACTTCACACTGAACTTTTGAAAAAGCAATGAGTTAAACACCAAGAAACATAAGTTGTGTTTCTTCTTGTACTATTTACCAGCTACATAGATGTAAGGAAGTCATTTTCCATCTTTGACTTCCTTTTTTCCATCAGCAAAATGTGGGAAGGATTGGGAAGGTGAATTTTAGCAATAAAATTCTGAAAATAAGCTATAGCATCAGGATTTCTGCCATCCCACACGTATAATCAGGCCTAAGCTCAGGACCTTCCAATTATACTCATTAAATATGACCCTTATGTTTTGGTCTCTCATTTTGTGCATTTAGTCACACCTCTTATCCCTACCATTTCAGCTTTCTAATGCCTAGAGAGTCAATAACCTGGTTGAAAGTAGAACAAACCGAAAGTAGATTTTTGTTGCCTAAAGAAACAATCTTCAAAATGTTTATATTATATTCATCAAAAGTGAACATCTGTAATAGTGTCAACAATAAAAAAGGGTCACTTTTTGATTCAGGAAAAGAAAGAGTTTTTCACCCAGAACAGTCTTTGAAGTTAGAGTTGAGTGGAAGCATGTGAGAAACATCTTGAAGGCAGTGGTGTTAAGAACCAAAAAAAAAAAAAAAAAGAAAAAAGAACCACCCGGAAACAAGCAAACAAACAAACTCTGCCTGAGAAAAGAAACACATTTGGCTAATTCCAAAAGTTGTTTTGGAAAAAAAAATGTTCATCTGCTAGGAATTAACATATGAAACAAGAAAAAAAACAGAACTGAAAGCTTTATTAGGAAACACTCGCCAGTGTGAACAGAGCCATGGTGGGGTCTAATTTTCTTAAGTTTAACCTTAAATTGTCAATTGTTCAGCCCTGGGAAATGTTTTCTAGAAATAAGTGACTTTTCATTGCTCAAGTCAGTGTTACCACAACACACGTGTTCAACCGTGCGGCACATTTGGATACAAGGTACAAGCTGTTTAATGAGGTCAGCCAGAGCATCTGCTTTTCCCATGAAGGTTTCCAAGGGTGGGTTGAAATCTCACCTTCAACAAGGGAAAAGGGTTTTCATTCTTTGGCTGATGCAGACAGGTAGCCTCTCATTACTCGGCAGTAAAGCTGCTTTGTAAAGAGCAGCAACAAAAGTCCCAGCAAGTGAATGTATGTTTTTGAATTTCTACTTGTGACAGCATTTCAGTTCTCTTCCTCTGGCAGAGAAATGTCTGAATCTTAAAATAAGCTTGCTGGAAGCTTCCATCTTCGGAAATCTTCTTAACCTTTCTCCATTACACTAATCACTGCTCCGCAGCCAAAAGATATCAAGGATTACTACTGTATAGGAAAAACACAAATACGCCAGACATCTTTCTGAACCACCAAGAAGCCAAGCTGTATGCAACAGGGCATCAGAAACCAAAGTGAAAGCCTGCTTCCATTCCTGGGACAGGACACCTCTCGCTTTGCTCTTAACTTCCTTCTCCTGAAAAGCGGAATCAAAACGAGGGGAACTGAGAATAATAATAAGTGGCAAAGTATTCTGGAAATACCGAGATGGGTAGACAGGAAATAATCTAAAGGAAACAACGTGTTTTCCCATGGATAGGAACAACCTCTTTTCCTGAGACAGTGAAAAATAGGCAAGAATGATCGCAAATAAATTTTAAGATGGAAAAGGCTGAAACATTCAAAAGACAGTGAGGTGAGAGCATCTGGAAAGCCAAATGGGGGGTAGGGGGGTGCGAAACTGTGACAAAATAACCCAAAATAAATTCTCTTGTGTGATTCAGCAGGAAGTACTACAAAGAAGATGGCACAAAGTGAAGGACAAAGGGAGGAGGTTGTTAGACTGCAAAGGAGGAAGTGAGCGAAGGATGAAGAGGGTCTTTTTTTTTTTAATTTTTCATTTGGTTCAGAAGAGCAGGTTAGGGAAACTGGGAGCTTGGTGGGAAAAGGAGGGGCAGTAAGAAGCCACCCCACGCTTATTTATTTATCCTTACCTGAAGACATAACTTATTACTTCCAGAGAGAGAGAGAGAGAGAATGAGAGAGCAACTTCAGTGTGAGAAAAGCATTGATTGGTTGCCTCTAGTACTGCCCCATCTGGGGATCAAACCCATGCAACCTAGTTACATGCCCTGATGGGGAATTGAACTGTAAACCTTTCAGTTTGCAGGATGAGGCTCCAACCAACTGAACCACGTTGGCCCGGGCCACCCCATGCTTTTAAAGAATTCAGAATTTTCAGAGGGCCTGTGGAAACACTCTGTTTACTCACACCATGATGATACTGTCCCATATCCCCAGTGAAGACAGCCCCACGCACTATCTCATGGGCTGCTTTTTTTTTCTCATGGTGAGGTGGTGGAAGGTGATAAAATCATGCTCCCTGAAATCAATTTCTCAATTTCTGATTTGCGTGATCAAAAAGAGCTTTGCTATGGATGCTCCTTTCTGTTTTAATTAATTGATGCACACAGAACATTAGAAACAACCCAACTCTGTTTTTTTTCAAAGCCTTCTTTCTACTTCTGCCTGTGAGATGAGGGATGGAACCGAGATACCTCATCACAGATTGCAATTTGTCCTCCAACATTACCTATGAGGAGAGACCCAGGGGACGGAGTTTGAACAGCACTTGTGATCTGTGAGTTAATATCAATAAGAAATGTCTTCTTCCTTTGGAAATGGTTGTGAGGTTAAGTCTCAGAGTATGGCTGGGAAATTTATAGTTTGATTACACTAGCAGTGTGACCCAGAAATCTGAGGCATAGATTCAGGCAGCGGGAGCGTATTGTTTAAAAAATAAAAACTCATGCAATTTTGAACAGTGGCATCTTGCTTTTGATTTTGAATTTAGGGGTTAGGAAGAAGGATTCTGAAAGAGGCACTGACTAATACAAATGGACTTTATTATTATTATTTTATTTTTTTATACAAATTGACTTTAAACATAGTAAACAATATCATGGGTAATACTGTGTGCATGAAACCAGAGACCAGCTTTCCTTGAAAATGATTTTTTTAAGATATTACCGGTTATGAAAATGATACCTATTTATATATTTTAAATCTTTAGTCAGTGCATATCATCAAGCAGATGCATAAAGGAAACCTGACATTAAGGGCTGAGGTCTTAGTATGAGAAATTGACGCCAAAACCCACCTCAGCTGAGAAGAACGAACATGTCTCAACTTCCAATGGGAAAAAAGTTTCTTTTATGAGTTTAACTTTTATCTTCTTGTATTTTATTCCTAATTTGTAAAAAGTGAGTTTTGAGGCCATGCAACAAATTGTCGGTTTTCTAAAGCCCACGCTATGGAAATTTGCAGATGGCAGGGGCGAGAAGTCGGTGAAGGCTCCCAGTAGGAGCACTGACGGAACACATGCTGTTTTCCTGTGAGCAGGAGTGACCCGCCCACCACAGCTGCAGGGGCTGGGCCTGCTGCTCCGGAGAGCAGAAATCCTGCCCATCCATTCCCATGTTGACCCTCCTCCGTGTCCTGCTGGACCGTTTGTTCTGCATGCTAAGTAGGAATAGAGCCTCTGGTTGGCCCAGTGAGTCATTAGACATGAATTAGTGGCATGAGGTTACAACCCTGCCACTAATTTGCTGTGTGGCTTTGGGTAGGTCATCCTTGAACCTCGAATATCCCCTTTGAAAAAGTATAACTCTGGTCTAGAAATGACTTACAATCTCTTTGAGCTCTAACTTTTCTTATTTTTTTGAAATCCTTTTGGACAAAAGGCAGTGACAGGTACCAGGTCCGATAGTGTCTCTGCTTTCCTACAGGCTGTGGACGCACGTTGAAAGAAGTAACGTTCATCACTGGAGCCCTCTCTGCAGTCTGGCCACTCAGGTCAGCCTTTTTCAACAGGGCCTCCACAAGAGCATCAAACTTTAATGCCCTCTCATCCCCTTTCTGTGATGAATGAGTTCCCTCCTATGCATCTAGGTTGGTACAAACTAGATATGTACCATCCTTAGGAGAACTGAGCAAACAGCCAGTCAGATTAATTCCAGGTTGAATGAATGAGATGAGGAACCCCAGTCAAGAAAGGCTGCAAGATATTACCTTCCCATAAAATCATTGCAGAAGAGTAAAACTAAAAGGATCATAGGGCTCATTCTACTCCCATGGTTCTCAAAGTGCAGTCCCTAGACCTGGAAACTTGCTCAGATGCAAATTCTCACTCACCTGAGTCCACCACATCAGAAACTCCGAGAATGGGGCTTAACGATCTGCTTCAACAAGCCATTCAGGTACATGCTTACATTTCAGAATCATTGCTGTAGACCTTACACCTTATTTTCTGATGAGTAGAATAGGAGTGCAGGAAAAGTCACTTGCCTAAGATCATACCTCTAGTGCCTTGATTAGAACTCAGGAATTACAAACTGAATAATGTCCTCTCTCCAAATGTGCATGTTGAAGCCCTAACTCCCAATACAACTGTACTTGGAGATAGGACAAGCCTTAAAGGTGTAATTAAGGCTAAATGAGGTCATAAGGGTGAGGCCTCCCCCAGTGGGACTGGCATCCTTATGAGAAGTGGAAGAAACTCTAGGAATGTGCACACAAAAAGTAAAAGCCATGTGAGGACACAGAGAGAAGGTGGCCATCTGTCAGCTCAGGAGAGAGGCCTCAAGAGGAACCAACCCATTGACGTCTTCATCTCAGACGCTCAGCCTCCAGAACTGCGCGAAATAAAGTTCCGTTGTTTAAGCCACCCAAACTATGGACTTTTATTATAGTAGCCCTAGCGAACTAATACACAAAGCCATCTTGATTCTCTGGACAAGAATATTTTAATTTAATAAGTGATTCTGGAATTGTGGAACAAGCTTCCAAAGCCTAAAGAAACACAGGAACCTACAGGATAGCCGTTCTGTCAGCGTGTCAGGCAGTGACAAGAGGGCATCCTGGAGCCTCTGACCTCAAACGTGCACAGTTGAGACACAGCTCAGACACTGTTTGGAAGGTAAGTTCCCTGAATGCACGACTTGTGTGACAGTTTGGCCACAGTAATGTGAGAGCTGTGGTCCTTCATACAAGGGCTGGGAGGGGCCCCTAAATCGGGAGAAGCCGAGGAAGGGTAAGCACTGTCTGCCTTTCCTGGAGAGGCACGCAGTAGTAGTGGAACGGGGCTCTAGGAAGGGCAGTGGCCGAATGCCCTTCCATGGGCCAACCCTGGAGGAAGGTGTACACTTCATGCTCCATTTGTTGTCTTCCTTTCCTCTTCTCTTTGGGACCAGAAGATGTCCCTCCTCTGGTATTCCTATGCTCCGGTAACAGCCTTTTGACTCCTCTGGCTGTGCTGCCTGGAACCCTTGAAGCTGCCTTTGCCTTTTTTGATTTCCTCGTCCCTCATAACCACCAGGCAGCGCCAATCCTATCCATACTGCCTCTGAGAGATCCTTCAAATCCTTCATCTCTATCCTGGCTGCCACTACTTCGGGTGATGTTTTTGTCATCTTTTGCCTAAAGTGAACCTGAAGGCTTGTAACTGCTCTTACTATTTCACATCCTCTTCAGAATATGGTCAGAGGTCTTCCCTCCAAAACACAAGTCTCACACAGGGCTCTTCAGAATCCCATCTGCCTCCGTCTGCCCTCCGGCCACACCCCCGCCACCTCCAGGAGGGGGCAGCAGCTGGCTTCCCTGGTCCTGAGCCAGCGCACCCCTTCGCTCCTCCGGCTCTGTGTGCGGTGGTCCTCACCCCTTCCGGGGAAATACCTATTTTCTGCGGGGGGTGTGTGTGAATTGTTATACATGATAAACAACAACTCTGGTATCCGCACCACCAGTGTAAGAGTAAGAAACAGAGTATTACCAATCTGAGGAACCCGGGTACTCCATCTGCCAGAGGCAGCAGATACCCTTAATTTGCAGGTTTTAGTCTACTTTCCTTTCTGGTTTTACATGTGTATGTACCTATAAATAGGTATGTTTAGTTTTGCTTGTTTATAAGAAAAACCAAATGTGTGTAGTTTTTTGAGAACTTGCCTTTTCCAGTACTACATTCATAAGATTCACCCACATCATTGCAGGTCGCTGTAGATAGTTAACGCACACCTTTTTTCTGTTCTATTGTTCACGGGCAGGTGGGTGATTTCTGGTTGTTAAACACTAATAAGCCGCTTGAGCATATGAAAGTGTGCATGTGCACGAGTTTAGCGGCTGCCTCCAAGAAAACCTCTGGGCCACAGGGGATGCACACACTCACCTTCACCGTCTGGTCCAGTAACCCCACGGGGTTTTCAGAGTGGCTGCACCACCTGACAGCACCATGTGTTAACTTTCCACCTACTGGTAAGTTCAGTCTGATGACATTGTGTTCAGGATTTTGTATCTATGCTCAAAAGTTAACTTGGTCATTTTCCTTTTTAAATAATCATTGGATGATTTTGGTCTAAAGATTGTACTGGCAAAAAAAAAGGTTGTACTGGCTTCTTACATTAATTTAGGAGTCTCTTCTCTTTACACCCTTTTAAAGGACTTTGTAAGGTATCAGTTGCTTGACCTTTTGCTGTTGTAGAATTTGACTATATAAAATTACCTAAACCTTATGTTTTCAGAGAAAACTTCTTAAATATGTTGATTCATTATGTTTAATAGTTTATAGGAGCATTTCAATTTTTTGTTTCTTCTTAAATTGGTTTTGATAATTTATACACTTTTTAGGACTTTGATCTAACACCTAAGCATTCACAATTATTTGGCACAAAGTGGTTCAAAATATTCCCTTATCTTTTAAATCTATGCTGCACCAGAGATTTAACAATATTCTTAACATTGTTACTCATGCCTTTTCTTATTTATATCTGTCTTTCAGACTTTCAGAAGCATTACTAGCCTTTGCAATGCAACACAAACCTTAGACCTCACATTCTTTCTCTCTCTTGCACGGAGCCCAGGAATCCCGGGTTACACTCCACTGTCGAACCCACATGAGAAAGGTCACACTGCTGTCTGAACGTGCTGACCAAAAACATGCCATTCCACTGAGAGTGCACTGTGCTTTTGGCTATTCTTCATACCAATCCCCATAGCCCTGGACTTGTGCCTCCCAATACAGGTTGAGTAGTCCCCACTTACGCACAGAGGATAGGTTCCAAGAGCCCGGTGGATGCCTGAAACAACGTATAGTACTGAACTGTAGATATGCTGTGTTTTTTTCCTATACTTACATATGTATGATGAAGTTTAATTTATAAATGAGGCAGAATAAGAGATTAACACTACCCAATAATAATAATATGGATCAACTGTAACAATATACTGTAAGGAAAGTAATGTTAGTGAGTCCCTTTCTCTCTCCCTGTCTCTGACAACTGATCTGGTAACTGAGACAGCTGCTCGGCGACCACCCAAGGGAGAGCGGATACAGCTCGGGAATGTTGGACAATGGGTGATTCGCATCACGTCCCAGGAGGGGAGGACTGGGGCAGCAAGAGATGTCATCATGCTGCTCAGAATGGCATTTAATTTAAAACGCTTGAATTGCTTATTTCTGGAATTGTCCATTTACTATATTCAGACTGCGATTGATTGTGAGTACCTAAAACCACAGAAAATGAAACCTTGGATTCGGGGGGGAGGAACTGCTCTATTAGAAAATGTAGCCTTCACCTAAGCTTCTGCCTTCTGGAGCACCTGGGCCAAAGCAGTCTTTTAAAATAAGCAGATTTTGGTTTTGTTTTATGGGTCTTTATTTTTATTTATTTCTGCTCTTGTCATTATCATTTTCTTCCACTTCCTTTCTCTGGGTTTATTCTGTTTTTGTTCCCACCCCCCTAAATTCTTAAGTTAGATGATTATCTCATTTACTCCAACTATTCGGTTTTTTTAAAGCAGCCTTTAAGGCAGAGGTCTGCAACCAAGACCTGTGAGCGAAACTGCCTCCTGACTATTTCTATAAATAAAGCTTTATTGGGAAAAAACCCGTATTGTCCATGGAGGCTTTTGTGCTGCCATAGCACAGCTGAGTGGCTGTGAGAGAAGTGACAGTTATTATCTACGCTGTTACAAAAAAAGTTCGCCGAGCTCCGCTTTTTCACAGGCTAATACAGAAATTTTAACTTGTATATTTAACAAAATGTCTTTACAAGGAAATGTTTTTAACTTGTATAATTAAAATCTAAAATTAGTGTCTTTACCTTCATACAACAATAAAAGGGCTAAAAGTTTTTTCATCAATCCCTTCCTCGTTTATATGCTCTTATTATCCAGAATTTTGAACATATATTGTTTTTTAACCCCCAAACTTACTTATCGTTACTATTTCATATAAAGTTACTTAGCATTTTTATATGTTTTAGCTTTGTTTTCCTTACCATTTGCTCTTTCTTCTCAGACCTTCTTTCTGGGGTCATTTTTATTCCTCGTAAAGTATATCCTTCGCTGAAGCACTTTAGAAAAAGTTTCCTGGATTTGTTTTGTAAGTAAATGTTTTTGTTTAGTCTTCGTTCTTAAAAGTTCATTTCACTGGATATCTTATTTTCATTACTTAACGTATAAATATATATTGTATGTATATGTTTTGTTACAGTATAATTACTTAATTATATATATTTTTTAAAGACTTATATAATTATTCTATTGACTATATACTACCATAGTTTGCCATATACAATGAACATTTATTACCCAAAATTTTGAGGGAAAAATAAGGGTGAGCATTATATACATGGGTACCACTAAAATACTTTGTATCTGTTCTTGTGGTTTGTAATTATTTGTTACACAAAATTTCTTGTACCATACATTCAAAAATAAATGCTAAAATTCCTTTATCATACAAAAAACAAGTATCTAAATATAAATAAGTGAAAATTTAGTTAAAAATTTTTAAAAAAAGATTTTTTTTCCCTAAAAGTTTGGGCCGGAAACAGGAGCGCATGTTATACACGGCAAAATATGGCAGACGTGCATTATTTTTGTCACAGCAGAATAACTAGAAGCATTGTCATTAAGTGAATCAAGGAAACTAAGTCTATTTTTAGTTAAACTATTAAAATTCTATTTTATTTTCTAGCTAAGAGTCTATTTCTAGTTTAATACCAAAAATTACTTAATTAAACTGGACTATGCTTCAGTACATCTTCTAAAAATGTGGAATTATCCAGTGATCTACTTTATAAGAACATCAGCAAATTAAACAAGTATAAGAGAACAAGTGGAATAAATGTAAAGACAGATTATTTTGCCTTCTTAACTATGTGTATGTACCCTAAAGTGCTAGGCATCAATAATGTCTTTATGTTAATATTTGAAAGAGAATGGATCAACTTTTAAAAGATTGTTTTTTCAAAAGTTCCAAAACATATTTGTCTTGAAAAAGTCTTGTTGACTCTAATGCATTAAAAACATATACAGCAGGATGAAGAGGCTGAAAACCCTGACCCTCAACCTTTGAAACGGGTTCTTTCAAGTCTACTCATAAAACTGCAGAAAAGGCTCTGCCTCTTGTGCACTCAGCTCCTGAGACAGCAGAGGTGCGGTCCTCTGCATTTAGAGAGTGCTGATGAATCCGCATGCGTGACATCCATCGAAGGTATGCTCTTCCACCCCAAATAAAGACGAAACCAAAAGACATACTAAGCTCAAAGAGCACAAGCCCACAGTCACATGGAGCAGCCTTTAACATGGCTCAGTGTTCCAGCAAACCTTGGCTTAAGCCACCACCACCTCACGGGAACCACGGCAGTCAACTCCCAGCTGGTCTCCCAGCTCCTACACCTTTCCTACTACATGAAAGTCAGAGTTCTTAACCACCTCTCTCCCTTCCTAGAACTTCCTGGCAGCTTCTCATCAGAAGAACACCTCAACCCCGTACCAGTTAAAGAGAGTGGAGCATGGTGGTCAAGAGCAGAGTCCCTGGGGCCACACCACCTGGCTCTGGCACATTCAGACTGTGTGAACTTGGACAAGTTGTTTAACCTCATTGAGCCTTAGTTTTCTTATGGGTAAAATGGAGATAATAACAATGCCTATCTACATTACGAAGTTGATATGAGAGTTAAATGAGTTGATACATGAAGTATTTAGAATAGTACCCCCACCCCATATATGACCTTGGCTTTCAAGACTGTGTTAAATATGATCCCTATTTACCTAATTTCATTGTCCCCTTGCTCCCTCCATACCAGCCTCTCCAGCCTCAGGGACTCTGACCTGTTCTCTCTTTTTTCTCTCTTACATTCTGACTTCTATCTCATATCATTCAGAACTTGACTAAAATGTAATCTTACCATTTTGCTTTTAATAACCACCAGACCTCTGTAAACTGTCATTCCCTATCCTGCAATTCTGTATGATCTTTCTTATCCTTTAGCAGTGTACAGAATTACATCTCCTCTTTATTTTTATTCTCATTGTGTGTCTTCTTCACTGCAATGTAAGCTTCCCGAGGGCAGGGACCCTACATATCGTGGTCACTGTCATATCCTCAGTGCCCACTCCAATGCCTGATATAGAGTAGGAACTTAAAAAGTACGTGTTAAATACCAAAAGAAATAAAATGCTTACTAGAGCACAGTGGTTCTTCATAAATAAAATGCCACTTACTATTATTTTGAGATAATATCAGACCTGGACCGGAATTTAAAAATTATCTAGCTCCATTCATTTTAGAGATAAACAAGCAATAGCCCAAGTTTGCCAAACTAGCAGCAGGGCTCAGACTATCACCCAAATGCTAAACAGATGGGCATGTATTTTTAAGAGAGAATCCTTTGAAAACTAATATTGCACTGGTTTTTATTCAGAGTTTAGTTCTGTGCAACTATATCCATAAGACTGATGAAGGGGGTCAATGACCTGGGACTAAGGGGGCTGTGAGGAGCTGCTATTCTCCCTGCAGCTTCAGGCCACGTCCTCCTGCTGCTAGCTGGTCTAGAATTCCAGTTAGCAATCAGCGTATGTGAATCAAAGCACTGAAGACTGATTCTAAAATAAAACTATCTAGGTGCAGTATTTGTCCATTTTTAATATCCTAGCTCAAATTAATTCACAGAAACAGGAACAAGATAGCAAATGGCATCACGATGTGTGGGGACACTGGACAGGCAGACTCTGGGAGGAAGCGCAGGGAGAGTCGGAGCACAGAGGAACCACACAGAGAAGCCGCATGGAGGAGCGGCACCACAAGCAGCGCCCTCCGGTCCATGTGGAAGAGGGTACAGTTGGTCAGTGAGAGGCAGGCTGGGTAGCAAAAAATGGCATTCTGGGAACTGTTCCTCTGAGACTGTTTCATAAGGAGAAACAAAACGAAAAGTCCTCTTTCCACTTTATTTATTATCAGTTTATGGGAATGAACGGAAGGCATGAGGAAGGAATATAGGTAGGTATGGTTGGTGAATGGGAGACAGTAGCCCATAAAGGGTAGTACCCCAATAATTTTGGAACAAAGAAAGTTACCCTGAAGTGAAATAAACAAGAATAACCTTGAGATGTTACTTACGCAATTTATTGGTAAGGAAGGTGTCTCCTTACCAATAGAATGCAACACAAATAAAAACTGACCACCTTGACTTAGGCCCAGAATGCCTCAAGCTCATGTAAGAAGACGGCCCTAAAGGACCCTCAGGGTCTTTTATTCAGACCCAGCATCACTTCCTTGACCATTGGCACTGCCATCTTGATTTAGCAACTGCTGCCTTCCTAACTCCCAGCTCTTGGCTCCATTTTCTGGATTCTGCTAAATAGGTCCTTCTTGGCATTACTTCACCTCAAACACCCTTCTGTGCAACAGTCTCTGAAGTTTCCTGCAACTGGGTACCATCTTGTGGGCTGCTTATACTGGGAAGAAACCAGTCCTGTGGTCAGGCATTGAATAAAAAACAGACTACCATTTGTCATAGTGTAAGAAACATATAATGTAATAGCAAAATGTCCTGATGCTTTAAAAAATGAGAATTTTGAGAACTAGACATTAAGCACTTAGTAGCGTGGCTTCAGCTTCCACTGTATAACATGTGCTCCACTTCTTCTTACCAAAAGGCACCAGAATAAAATACCTCTCATGCACTGAAATGAGTGAGCGTGATGCAAACATCTTTGCAGAAACACCAGTTTCATTTTGTCACTATCGATTCTTCCCTTAGCAAAGAGTTTAATGAACTTTAAAACCCTACAGGTAATTTCTCCTGGTAAACCTGAAGCCTGACTTTCTAGTTTTCATATAAATCTTTTGGAGTTTTATTAGCATCATTCACGTCCCTCAGTAAGTGCGTGACTTCCCTGGAGACATAAAATTTTTAGTTTCTTGGGAGGCAGAGTTAAATATTTGATGCTGACCCACTATGGAAACCCAGCCTAGAACTACACACCAGCTCTCACCTATACATAAAGTAGAGACAAAAATTCCCCAGCCCATGAGCTTGAACCATTGTCCACAAACCTTCTTTAAGTCAAGGGGGAGGAAATGGGATTGGGAAAAAGGGAGGGTGGGGGCAGGAGAGTGTCCTCAGGCTCGCAGACCAGACTTGGTAGACCGTAGAAGGTCAGGAAGCAGGGAAGGGCTGCTGTTGCTTTGACCTGACATCTCCTTAACTGAAGTCCTGACAGCCGACATTATTATTCCAGGTCTAAACTTTACTTGTACTTCTGTTTATTCTCAGAGAAAGACTGGGAAAAAGAGAAGTAGACATGAAAGAGAGAAGCAGCTGATAACAATGGGAAAAAGAGAGAAAATAACAATGTAACAACAAGTGAGCAAGAAATGAAGAGAGTAAACGCATGCACATGAAGAAGAGGTGGGGGAAGTAGTCTTACAGGCTTAGACCCATATGAGTGAATATGTATCTGGGTTTATTAAAATGCTGCAAAATGATTCAGTCACTTGAGTGGCAATATTAGATCCACGACCCAAAGTCTAAGTAAGCCAATAATAATTGCACCAATTGTAACTTCTGGAAAGGAAAGCTACAGACCAATCCTAACTAAAACATGGGAAATGTGTGCACTCAACCGCTGCATAGAGGTAATGTTCCCCAAACTATAATGAAGTTCTTGATGAAAGCAAGGAGTATCATCAGAGGCACTCACCTCAATGGTCCCATGTAGGTTAGTAACAGAGAAGGGGCTCGTCTGAAGCTGTGTTACAGGACTTCAGACCTGAAGAAAGGGATCTGAGAAGGGACAGCTTCTCGGAAAGTTGTATGAAAGAAAGAAACTATGATGAATGGCTCTCTTAAGCACTTCTGCAAGGGAACAATGGCAAGCATGAAAAGCACTCCAGAAAGATAAGGATGTTTGCGGGCAGAGCTGTGACAACAGCCCACACCAGGGAATCAGTGATTCCTCATAGGTGGACCTGGAGGTAAAGTTTAGTTGGAACCTGAGGTGTCAGATTTCAAATAAACTTATGTTTTCTCCATTTAGTTTTATTAGCTTGTTGTATAAATGTTCACTCAGCACACGCCATAGGCTGTGCTGTGTTGGCCATTGGGGATACATCAGAAAAACAATAATAAAAATTCAAAGTCCCTGATTTAATCTCAGATAAGCACACACACCCCTTTTAAACTTCATACAAAAAGAGTCATTTTCACTAGAAGTTCTCATTGTCCAACTCAGAATGGAACTGCAGTTTCTGAAAGTGGAGTCCCTTTTTATAAACTACAGAGGAAAAACACACGTGTGGGTGTTCCAAAGTAATGCTTGCTAAATATCTAGTATAAGCAATGAGGTCTGGCAGAAACGTTGAATAGAAACGATCAACTGTCAGCTGATTTCTCAAAAGAAACTTTGCAGGCTAGAAGGGAATGGCAAGAAGTATTCAAAGTGATGAGTATCAAGGATCTACAAGCAAAATTACTTAGCAAACTTATCATTTAGAATGGAAGGGCAGATAAAGAGCTTCCCAGACAAGAAAAAGCTAGAGGAGTTCAGCATCAACAAACCACTATAATATGAAATGTTAAAGGATCTTTTTGAAGAAGAAGAAGAAAATATGAAACAATAAAATGAATAATATGAAAAAATATGAACAATCAAATGGCAATTAATACATATCTATCAGCAACTGAATCTAAAAAACAAAATAAACAAACACAACAGAAACAGAATCATAGATACAAAGAACAGGACAACAGTGACCAGAGGGGAGGGGAAGGTATTTCAGGGGAAAGGGGGAAGGGTTTACAGGAACAAGTCCAAAGGACACATGGACAAAAACAAGGTGGGGGTGGAAACAAAAGGGAGGTGGGGAGGGCTGAGGGGGTAAAAGGCAGAAAACTGTACTTGAACAACAATTAAAATAAAATTAAATTAAAAAAATATATATATATATGAAAGAATGTTTTGAGGGCTGCCAGATGGGAGGAGAGAGGAGGATGGGTTAAAAGTGGTAGAGGGATTAAGAAGTACAAATTGGTAGTTACTGGGTAGTCGCGGAAATGTGAAGTACAGCATAGGGAATGGAGTAGGCAAAGACCATACGTATGCATAATCCATGGACGTGGACAAAGGTGCGGGGATTGCATGAGGGAGTAGGGGGCACTGGCTAGAAGGGGGAAACTCGGACAACTTCAGTAACATAAGCAATAACATATAATTAAAAAATAATCATTCAAGAAATCACTTAGCCACTGTTTATGTACCGATTGGAACTGTAAGAAATTAAAATGAGTA
The DNA here is from genome assembly GCF_021234435.1 of Artibeus jamaicensis. Lineage (NCBI taxonomy): Eukaryota > Metazoa > Chordata > Mammalia > Chiroptera > Phyllostomidae > Artibeus > Artibeus jamaicensis. The sequence goes on from NW_026521221.1 coordinate 1,105,036, forward strand.
AGCAAAGACCTTGCACCCAGGAGGTGATGTGAAGAAAAGGAGATTTATCTACCATGAAACAGAGTTTGCACAGTGTAACCAAGTGCCAGATTATTTAGTCCAGACAAAAAATAATTGACAACTACCTTCCAGTTTTCATACTTCTCACTAAACTTTTAGTGAAACTTTAAGCAAACAATCTAAATGCATTTTGAATTTTGATCTCCTACTTTTCCTATTAGATGTGACCAAATCATAGGTCATTAAAGGACAAAAGCCAGAGTACATACAGTCTATTCAAGAAAGGATTGCCACCTACCACTCCTGGTGGCACAGAGGGCTCGCGTGCTCCATGGACTAGGGGTGGCCTTGGGCCGGAGTGCGGGAGCCAAAGATTAATAGTCTGAGGTATGAGAGACACTACTGGTACTTAACTTTTAACAGCCAGAGTCCTCAATAAGGCTTCTAATGGGGCCGCAGCCCTTCAGTACTAATCAGTTTCTATTTTCTAGTCATGCTTGAAGTACCTACTTCTTTTTCTGTCATCTTAAATCCCTTGGCCTGAGCCAAGGTGAATCATCTTCTGGAACTATAGAGTAGTTCTCACTCCATGAAGAAGTAGTTCAGGTGCAACATAAGACTCTTCTTCCATTTACATTGCAAGGGCAAGGCCAGTTCCCTAACAGTGGAGGTTTTCTCTTGCTAATAGTCTCAGACCTCTCAAGTCCATTCTTCCAGATGAACTTGCTCAAGCGATCTGTATTTGTCCTTAAAGGGCCAACTAGATTCTAAAAGCATCAGATATCCAACTGTGAATTAAAGAAACCAATTTTTTAAATCACCCTTATACAATCTATATCTATATATTCTACTTGACCAAAACCATGCAAACTGAATTAACATAAGCATATCTTTTTGAAATCTTTAGAATTAATTGTATATATGTTACTGAGTTCTCTATGACCTAAAGAATCATCTTGGTTTACTCTCCAAATAGTTTTCCAATCTCATCTCCCAAAGGTTTTCCATGTATCCCCTATACTCTAGTCTTTAGAGTTCCCTGAACATGTCATATGATTTCACCCCTCTAGGTGTTATTTTGTAAGGACCCATCTGCCTGAAATATATTTTTAAGCTCATTTTCCACTGACAAACACCTTACAGAATTCACCCAGTTCAGATTCTCTCTCTTCAAATTGTCCCTGACTCCCTAGTTAAAATTACCAATTCCCTCTAGAATGCATTACTTTTACCTTTATTTACCACATTCTTTGTCCTACTTTATTGTTAGCTCTTTAGATGCCTAAATCTCCTACTATAGCTTGAGACCCATGAAAATAAGATTATGTACTTTGCTCACTCACCTTTAAATTTCCAGTCCCTATTACATGCCTTTCACACATAGTAAATATTCAACAAATCCTTGCTAGATAGATGGATGGGTGGATGAATGAATGGATAAATAACACATAGCATCTCAGCTTCCCTACACAAAAATTAACAGAGGATTGCCAAGGTCTTTACCTAGCTCCATAATGTAATAATAAATCAGAAATGGAATAATCACAAATATCTTGTGACCCTTTGAAAGGGTATTATTCTTATTTAGGTCGGTAGATGTTGGGAAAAAGAAACAAAAACCAAAACACTCCATTGACTCATATTAGAAAAGAGAGTGAAACCTCATCATAGTCTTATTCAAAACACTATAGGAGGAAATCCCAGAAGAAGTTTCAGAGAACCTGTAGGTTCTAAACAAGGACCAGGATTAGGAAGAAACAGAGATAATGTAAAAGTAGAATCAAGCTAAGCAACATGATGCTAGTAAAGTACATTTCAAAGCCAAACAAAAATCAATTCTGAATTATTCAATAACGAACTATCAATACAATGGCTTCCCTCCACCGGTAGCTAGGAAGGATGGCTAAGGTTTCCTCAAAACCTGCAGGTTCGCCTGTCAGTGGATGATGCTGTGCCTGCTGTTTCTAGTACTCAGGGATCCCATGTGAATAAAGGGGCCACATAGAGTGGTTTCTGGTTTGTATACGGTACAGATCAGAGGTTTGAAAAGCACACAGACACCTTTTCCAAAGGAAACTGACATCAAAATAACCATTTCTCAAAAAGCATCAGTTTGCAAACACCCAGAAACACAAGAACTACAAAAATATCAACAGTCATCCTACTGATGTCAATGCATGCAGAAGACATGCTCGTGTGCTTCATGTATACATAGCATTGTCCCATATCCATTTTACATTCCATGGGGAACTAAAATGTCCCATAATTGTGAGCCGCAGGTTAGCCCTGACAGTCAGGCACACGTATATGTGATAGTGGAGCTATCCTCATTACAATTTCTACAAGCTAACTTCATATAAGTCATTGAGGTTAGAAACTGAGACATTAGTCCCCATATCCCAAGTCTGGATAATACCATCATATGACTGATTTCTATCTTCATGGAAACATACATTTCGCTTACATCAGGCTCACCAACCATAAGGGCACAGAGAGGGGAACTTGGGCAGAGATAACTCAGTGAGGCAGAGATGTGGCCGGCAGGCTGACATATGAGGATCTATCATTCGTTCAAGTATTTATAGAGACCTATACTACGTGCTAAGCACTATCCTTAGTACTGAAAATGCAGCAAAGAAATAAAGGACAAAAATCTGCCCCTTGAGTGGTAGAAGATACACAAATAGAATAAGTAAATAAAATATATTGTATGTTAGATGTTGGTAAGTGACAAAGGTAAAGAAAGGTAGGCAGTGCAGGAAAAGACATCTAATATTAGAATCATTCCTCTGTTAATAGAAAACCCTATTAATCGAGCTTCATCTAAGATACTGGCAGCTACAAAATAAGATTAAGATAAAAATTACAAAATCAGTGATGCTTGGCCTTTTTGCTCCTTATCCTTTAGGTGCTTTTTTCCTTTTTTAATGTGGCCTTTCTTTTCTCTAGGAGATCCAGGGTAAGCCACTATGGCACTGAAGCTACCAGTGCCCTAGTGACCATTCCTTATCTTTCAACCCCAATGTCACATTACCAGATGAAGGTTTTATTCCTAGATAATCTAGCAATCTAAGAGGAGGTATAGCAACGTCTGAATCCACTCCCTGACCCTCAGAAAACACATTTTCCTTGGAGATAATGCTGTAACCCAAAGGAGTACCTTGACTGTCAGAAATTCCATGCATCTTGCAGACAATAAAAGTCTGGGGCACAGGAGTCACATCTTCCCCAGGGACATATTATACGTAACACAGGGCCAAAGAGAGGTTAACCATAAATCTCTTTTACTCTAAAAACCCAATAAACCTACCTTTTAATTTTTACTTGATTTTGGGAGTTTAGATTAGTCCTGGGAGCCTCTTCTGGCTTTATGAGATGTTTGCCTTCTATTGTGTGTTCTGGAAGCCTCACCAGGACACGAGGAGGAGTGACATGCACTTAGCACAGCCAGAGACCAGAGCAAAGCCCCAGGATCTGTCAGCACACTTGTCATCTCCTACCAAACAGCTGGGACTCAGGCACAGGTTCCTGTTTTCATTAAAAGCATGATTTGGGATTGCAACCTTTGTGAGTTCAAAAATTCAAGCACGAACACATGCACGCCCACAAGTTTCTATCTGGCTAAGGCTTCTAGGGAGCAGGCGGGAGAGCTATTTAGATTTTTTCCAATTAGTTGAGTTAGAAATTATAGTAAATAAACACTTCAAGTACATCTTCTACTCTCCTCCCCACAAGACAGTTCCCATATCATTGAAGAGCAGCTGCTTTGGGCTCTGAGGCGGCTTGTAGAAGCTTGGGCTGAGCATGGGTTCCAGTGGCCTTGCAAAGGGAATCCCAGCCACTGGGAAATAAGTTCTACCATCAAAATGTGTATTATATCACATCCTATATTATAGCACGGAACAGAAAATATGCATGCTACGAGTCAGGAACTGTGCTCATTGCAGCTCTACAAACATTACCACATTTAATTATCTCAGCAGTCACATGAAAAGTTATTAATATCCCTGTTTTAGAGAGGAGAAAACTATCAGGGTCTCACAGCTTGTAAATAGCTTGCAAATGATGAATCCAGAATTCACACCTCAGTCTGTTTTACCTGAAGTTCTTAACTACTCTCTTAATAGAGATTGCATGTGATAATAGTATTGACACTGATGTTAATACTAATGGTGATCTGAAAATAATATGTGGTACTTGAGAAATCATCAATTTCAAGGTTGACAACAGGAAAGAAGTAGGACATTCAATGGAAGAAACTGGTCTGGCTAGGCAAAATTTACATTAATTATAGTCATTTATGTGAATCGTATACAATTATGCCTGATTAGAGCCAATAAAATATTTGTGTACAAAAATATGTCAGAATAACTTTGATCTGAATTTTATTTGATTAGAATGGTGAGCTGTATACATATGTAATCAGACTTCCCTGTTGCTCAGGTTCTGATGTGCATGTGTGACATCTCCATAGCATTTTGTTCTTTATAGGGTGTGCTTTCGGAGGGTCCTCAGTGCCAGGCATTATCAGATGCTGAGGGGAAGGAGGTAGTCAATAGTAATAAGATAGGGCCTTGCTCTGAAGAATACTGGGGTCTGATCATTTTCTCCTGACCCTCCCTGTGAATTAGGTATGATTTTCACTATTGTGTAGATCAGGAAACTGAGGCTAAAATGGATGGAATAGCTCAAACATACAACTTAGTTCTCTACCCACAACTAAAACGGTGAAATTTATTGCTAATTAATGAAACACCTAGATTTGACACCAAAAAAATCTCTCTTTTAAAAAAATATTTTCTTTTCTTTTCTTTATTTATATTTAGAGAGAAGGGGAGGGAGAAAGAGAGGGAGAGAAACATCAGTGTGTGGTTGCCTCTCATGTGGCCCTCATTGGGGACCTGGTCTGCAACCCAGGCATGTGCCCTGACTGGGAACTGAACCAACGAACCTTTGGTTTTCAGACCAAGCTCAATCCACTGAGCTACACCAGCCAGGGCTCTCTCTCTCTCTTTTAAAGTAATCAAAAATCTACCCATCTTCTCTCATTTAGGGAAATCTCACTTTAACTTTTTAAATGAAATTTCCCATCTACTTAGCCCAATTAACCGTTTGGTGATTGAGACCAGCTTTATGAGTGAAAATGAAGAGCCAATTAGAGTGATGTGACTTAATAAAAAACAAGGCGCCATTAGCTTGCCCATGTACCTAGACACCCTACATACCTGTCACTCTTCAAGGAGCAGAGTATTCTAATTAGGTAAACATTTACTCTCATTCAGGGAAGGGAAAATTCTTAATAGTGAGTAAATAACCAACACTATTTAGCTTAATTTAATGGAAATCAGGAAGGAAAAAATGAGGATAATGTCTGATAGAGAGGAGGGTAAGAATAAGAAGCTTGAAAATAAAAAAAAAATATGAACAGTGAAAGGACTGCAAACTCACAGTTATTAACAACCACACCTAAAACAAAAGCAAACTAAGCAGACAGCTAGATCAGGAGTGAACCATAGAAATGGAGATCACATGGAGGGTTAGCAACAGGGGAGTGGGAGGAGGAGAAGGGGGCAGAAGGTACAGAGAATAAGTAGCATAGACAGTGGGGAGAAAATAGACAGGGGAGGGCAAGAGTAGTGTGGGAAATGTAGAAGCTAAAGAACTTATTACACATGGACATGAACTAAATGGGGGGGAATGTGAGGGGAGAGGGTGTGCAGGGAGGAGGGGAATTCAGGGGGGATGGGACAACTGTAATGGCATAATCAATAAAATATAATTTAAAAATAGATACAAAGAAAGAATAAGAAGCTCGGGACATTGCCCACTGCAGGGCCTTCAGAGGACAGGGCACTAAAGCTTTACCTTGTGTTCATGTTTCATAAGCACAGACATGAGAATGAATCAGAGAAGGTGCATGGCCAGATCTTTATAGTGGGAGCTGAAAATACAGATAATTCCCAGTAAGGCAAATTTCCATATTTAAAACACGGGTAGAAAAATAAAGCCTCCCAAACCAAAGACAATGAGCTGCTTTTGTACAGGATTCCCTGAATCACGTTGCCCATCCATCGATGTAGGTAATCAAAAATTGCTAGGGGGAAAGTCAATTAGCATTTGCATCAAGAAGCTTTGCAGAGTAGGCCCTCCGAGAGCCGACCTATCAGTCCGTGCTTGTGAGGACATGTCCATTCCAGACTCATTGCCATTCACAAGCCTGGTCCCACTAACATTAAGCAGAATGTCAGGAATCAAGACCATGGGATAATGACAGGGTATTGTCCCTTTGTACTTTTCAACTACAAAACAAATGTGCAATGACATTTGGAGTAGCTAGCGTGACTAATGTCAATATTTCCACTGTTTGTTGAGAGAATATTAATAGCCAATACATATTTATTGAGGACTTACTATATGTGGGACACTCTTCCAAGCACTTTTATATGGATTAACTCATTGGATCCTCACAACAACCCTTTGAGAAAGGCAATATTATTACTTTCATTTAACACATGAGGAAACAGGCAGAGGAGTTAGTAAGTGTCCCCAAGGTCACACATTTTAATAAGATGATTTTTGTGCCATAGAAATATGACAAATTTAAATTAATTGTTACAATTTCACCTGAAGTGACTAATGCCCCGGCTACCTCAAAACAAGACTGAGGTCCCTCTTGACCCTCAATCAGTAGAGGATTTCAATGTTAAGCTGTCTTATTGACCCATACAATACTCTCGGTGACTTGGTCAGGCCCAGGCATAGGGAAGTTGGTCAATAAATGCTGAACAGATACTCTGCTTACTTTAAATTTCATGGTATCTATATCGATATGATCATTTTAAAAGGTGTTTAAAAGCTAGCACAATCTGAATTGATTGTGATGATCAAGTCTATCATTTATTAAACGTATTCATCTGTCTGCCTGCCTATCTCTCTCTTATACAGTGTGATTAATGCTATATTGTCATTTACGTTGACATTTTCATCCAAGGACCTTGATGTGTATTGTGAGCCTGATCCTACTCATAAAAATATTCATGCATTCTAGGGAGTGCATTTGCTCACACAGACTCTGAGGCTTCATCCAAGGCTGCAAACCGGTAGGCAGCTTAGAATTCTGCTGCAGATGCATCTTGCTTGGCTGGCAGTGTTTAAGAATTTTATTTGAATGTGTAGACCAGGCCCACTTCTCCTTGTGGGGAGAAAGAGAGGCCTACTCACACATTTAGTTACCCACCTGGCCCCCAAAGTGTTTAAGCTTGTGAGCTCTCTGATCTACAGGTACCTAGGAGTTTGGAGTTCATTCATGTTGATAGCAACCTTTTCAGGTGATCGGGAAACTAAACAACTTTTATTCCAAGCTACTCCCTCCATATACACATACCTAGTTCTCTTGGAAAAGACTCAGAGACTCTTCACTCCTGTTTTCAAGGCATCTCTGAGATATAACCATCATTGTATGAATTATAAATGGATGAACTAAAACCCAGGGGTGAACAGACAATCCTACAGGTATCTGGTAATAGGAATGCCATCAAATAGAGCAAACCCTTTAGCTGAGTTTTACCTGCTTGAGTGGTATGTTCCCTGTTATGCTTTTCTTTCTAAAATGCCATTTGCAAAGAAGTGAGATTTGTTCAAGACATCACCATGACTTACTCTTGGTCTCCACTTTTCTAGCCAGCCTGGAAAGAAGAGAGGATGACTTGGAGGTGAAGCACCGCTAAAGTGAAGAACCACAGCCATGTGTCCTGAATGACAGAGATGAAGGGTTTAAGAGGGGCGCACACTCCTCCCTATTTTGACTTGACCTGTTGGATTCAGATTTTGGTTCAATGTGGAGTGGTGGTCAATGGGATCTCTCCAAGGGCCCCAGCATTATTACAGAGTGGATCTGTCCATGGCTTAGAGTGCAGCAGTTCTAATCAATACTTCCTACATTGTGTACATTTATGTACCATTGGTGCAGAACTTTCCATTTCTTCCTGTGGTCTCCCACTGCCTAGCTCTCCTGCTCTGGCCCATTAGAGAACTCGACTGTGAAATTATTTGAGAATAAATGGCAGGCCCTGTCACTGGTCTGCGGAGAACCCTGTACCTTCACTAAGATCCTTTCCTATCTGCTGTGTTGGGAGATACAGAGGTCTTCTTGGCATTCTCTCTCTCTGTCTTTATTTTTTGCAGTAGGAATTGTGCTAAGTTGGTGTCAGGGGTCCAGGATCATTTGCTTGGAATATGATGAGTAACACATCAACAATATGATAACTGATAATGGAGTTTTGTTGCTCAGTTTTCTACTTCAGGAAGGCTGCACCTTAGTTCTCATGTTGATGTAGAGTCACCTCATCTTATAAAAATCTGAGACTTCCTTTTTCTAAATGTTGTCTCTGATTCTGAGTTATCTAAGAGTACTTATGGTCACCAGTCCTAGATGCAAATAGTGCTCTTCCCAGTCCCTGTAATAAGTTGGCCACTTTCTCCTCTCTGTAGCCCGAGGATTCTGCTCCTCTGATCAAAGTTCATAAATAGATGAAGATGGAATCTCTGTGGCTCCACCCCCAGAACCCAGACTTCTCTGTCCTGATGCTTCTTCTGCCCACCCAGGGTTCTCCAAGAACCAGAGCAGAGCTCACTTAGGTTTGCCCCTCTCAGGAGGACCTCTAAGTGCTATGTCTTTCACCAATTCAGTTCCTGTTCCTTCAGGAACTGGTTCTGCTTAGTTGTTAATGACGGTTATCATTGATGGTACCCACCAAGCAAGCAATTTTGCATTTCAGCATTTTCAAAGAAAAAATTTCTTGTGTCAGTGCCTTACCCCAAAGGAAGACCAACGAGAATGATAGCCTCTGTACATGGGTCACACTGACATTGATATAAACCCAGATTTTTTTTATTGTGTATGCCATTACGCTTGTCCCAGTTTTCCTCCTCCAGCCCACTCCCCACTTCCATAGTCAATCCCCACACTGTTGTCCATGTCCGTGGGTCCTTCTTATATGTTCTTTGACTAATCCCTTCACCTTCTTCCAATTGGTCCCCTGTGCTGCCTCGCTCACCTCCTGGTTGGTCTCATAGCATGAATTAATAAACTAAACTTGGTAGAGGAACTGTGGGTGGCCGGTAAGATTCTGCACAGGCAGCAGGAACTCTGCCTCCAGAGCTCTCTCCTGTCTGCTTTACACTCTTAAAGTAAAGAAGCAGCAAGCTGCCGTCACCCTGAAAGGATGGCTCATAGGACGGCCTCTTTTGGGGCACTGACTCCAATAAAATAAGACCTCCTGAAGTAGACAAGCCCCAATTCAATGAGGAGTTCACTGTCTAAGAAGGTGGAAGGTGAATGAAAATTAAAAAGAAAACAACCAGGGTCTGGTGCCTCAGTGTCTCCTACCTGTAAGGCTGTGTCTCACCTGAAAGGACAAGAGCCCAGTGCACTGCTGCAGAGTCAGCAATGTGCACTGAGCTGGAGGTGAAGAAAGAGCATGTGAGCAGAGGAGGCACAGCTCTTTTATTTTTGAATACTGCATCGTCAGTCTCGGAGCTGACCTGAACTTTGTTTTCTAACAATCAGGAATCAGAAATGACATAAGGAGCAAAAAAATGATACTGCTGGCACCTCACGAGGCCCATCCCTGTAGCAGGATCAGGGCTAAGGTGCCAGCATTTTTTCTTCCCTTGCTCTGAACTGAAGAGGTGCTATGATGGCAAAACTCACTGGAGCAAGGGAAACTGCAGTGGCTGGAAATGTCTTTGTCCCTAAAACACCCCACTGACTTACAAACAAGAGGATGGCTGAGAAGGTGCCAGTCCGAAGCCCTGAAAACAGGACGTGGCTCCCTGGGGAGAAGTGGTGCCCTGCAGCCTCAGCACTGGCTGGGCTCCCACCACCAAAGCATCTGCTTCACCCAGCATCAGCCCACAGGGACTTTTCAAGGGCCTGGACTCCCTAAACAGACATCACTGAAGCCACAAAATCCCTGGGCAGAAAAGCAATGTTGGTTTACAGGGAAGTTGGTACCGATTCTCTAGGGAAGAGGAAGAATGGGCTCAGAGGAGAAATGGGAGGGAGGCTCTGGGAGGGATGGCTTTGAAAGGAAGAGATACGGGATTTAAAGAGAAAATGTGATCTTATGGGAAATAACTGCTTCGGTTATTTTCTAAGAAGACAAAATAATAACAGCAACAATAACAACTGACTGCTTTGTTTGGTGCCTGGAATCCTGAAGACCTACCTGGCCTCTTGAAGGTTATTGCACCAGCTGATTTGTCCTCTCAATCAAGTCTTTTAGTCAAATCACTTGAGAAAGGTTGGCAATTGCTTCAGTCAAGCAATTTCCCAGATAGATATACTGAGGCTGGACAACATTGGAGACGACCTAACAACTGAAGATGGAGGCGAGAACCTGTAGCAGAGAGTATCGTGTTTCCACAAGACACAGTCACAAGTAGGGTTGCCTCCTAGCGCAGCAAAAACACAGAGATAAAACCCCAAAAGCACACCCTCCTCTCTCATTTGGGGTATTATTTATTGAAATTACCGCTGCCCCTCACCACACCTGTGAGGCTGTTAAAGCAGGTTCTATCTCCATAACGTGGGGCAGATGAAACCTCAATCTTTTAAGTGATTTGTTCAAGGTCACAGCGAACAAAGGCTAGAAAGAAGAATTCTTGCCTCTAAGTTCAATTTTTAATTACATCATTCCACTCCTACTGGATAAATCTTGTATTATGGGTACCTTAAAGATAGAGGTAATTTAGGAGGATTCGTATGGGTGGGGAACTATGGGAAATGAACTAAGCAGTATTGGTTTCCGGACACACGAGACCTCCGGGCCTATATAAGAGACTGGTACAAATCACTCTGGAGTGCCAGGTCAGTTAGAAGTGAGGAAACCAGTAGCTTCTAAACTAAAATCTCTCTGAGTAGTAAGGTAAAGGAAAAATTAAATTATGAGATAAAAATGTCCTTCCTAGGAACAAGTAAAAAAGAATGACAACAAAACAAGCAAATAAAGAGGCAAATAAGCACAGACATAATAAGGCCCATTTAAATACAAGTCCTTCAAAAACAATCTTCAGAGTATTTTGCTTTCCAAATAAAATACTCTCACCCTTTCTTCTTCAACATTTTTAATCTTCAGATCAACCCAAAGAAACCTGAGGAATATTTTCCCCTCTAAATCAATATTGGAAAATGAATAAAGAATTGTTTTTAAGACCATATTTCCCTAAAGTGTCCTTGTTTCACCTCACAATTGTATTAGCACTGACAAAAAGAAATTCACAGACATCGGACATACCTACTTCAACTGCAGACCTATTCATGGCCTCACTCCTCTCACACTGAGCTACAGCACATTCCACGTTCCAAATACTTTCAGGTTCATAGTCACCATCACTGCCTTCACCTTCACCAGGAGCTCAGCAGCTTAAAATCCCCTAGGACAACCAATGGCTGTAGGCAATCAGTGCCTTACAGGTGTGAGCCCCTCCCCACCACACACACAGTGCCGATGCAGTCTTCCTGACACAAGTTAGTTAATTTCTTTGTGAGGATCTACCTTCCTTCTCCCATCCACCAGGGAATGAAAGGAGGAGATATTGGGTGCCCAGCTACAGCCCTTTAATAAGATGAGCCCTCTGAAGGCAAAGGAAGAGTCTGAGAAGGGCGGGAAGTGATGTTGGGAGGCTCAGAATGTGGAAACAGTGAGTGTTCTCATTTTAACCATCAAACCTAATTCACCAGGACAGCCCAGGCTGGCTCTCCATACACCCCTGGGTGTATGGGGCCTGCCTTCCAGCACTCCCTCCCTTACTGCTCAGTGTCACCCTGAGCCACCGTCCCTGAAGGAAGAAGTCACTCGTGTCCACCTCCTCCCCCTGCCTCCTTGAGGAGCTGCTACCAAAAGCATGACACTGTCATCACGCAGCTGTTATGTAAATGGACTCTGCTGAGTGAAGAAGCAAGCAGTAATCCGTACACCACCAAGTGAAAGTTCACTGTCACCCCAACCTGGGACAACGTGCTCTGGAAGGATGTGAGCTCACATTAGTGCTGCAGCTCAAAGGCAGGGATGTGTCCTGGGCAGGCTGTGGGAAGGTACCCAAGACCATGGGGGTGGTCTTGATCCTCAGCCAAAGGGCCTTCTCTTGTCCCTTGAGAGATGCAAATTTAGATGGAGGAGGACAACTTTCTACCAGGAGAACTAAATTAGGCATCTATGACCAATCTTTAATAGGACATTAATAGAAACAAATGTCTACCTCTCTTTGAGTTCTGTTTCAATTAACTTTGTAGTGGAGAGGGTTTTGCAAGGAGAAGGCATGATATGTTAAAAACAAGAAGCTGAGGCTTGGAGACTTTCCGTTTGTTCTTTTTAAATGGGTACTACAGTCTCAGGGAAAAAGCTGGGGGAGAAAACATCTTCTGCCTGGCACTCTCCACGCGTGATGCGGCGCCAGCTCCACCAACTGTCTGGAGATAGAGTAATTGTCACTCTTCTCACTGTAACTTCTTGCTTTCAGATCAGCGGCTGGCAGGTTTATCTGCTTCTGAGCAGCTTCAGAGCCACGTCAGTGACACTGGCTACGTCAGCAAGAGCAATTGGAAGGGAGGTTGATGCCACTGCCGGCAGCAGTGGGAGGGAAAATTCTAGCCTTGGAGAAAAGTCTCAGGTCTGTCTGTCTGGCTGACTCTCTCTCATTGACTTAAATGACTGCCCGTGATTTCAAAAGACCAGGAGAAGACGCGTAGTTTTGCCCTGTAATGAGGAATCCATTTAAGGCTTGGAGTACAGGAGCATTTAGTTAAGATGGTGATCTGCTTCCACTTCCAAACCCCTTGTGTAGAGCCTGCTCCCCAGGAGAAGGTGGGCTTCAAATGTATCAAGAGATGCAACCAAGATGAACACCACCAGTTAGCATGTGTCTAAAGCCTCACCACTCACACTTTATAGTTATTCCTGCAGTAACTCCGGCCCATTTTGTGACAGTGATAGTTCTAGGTGCTTTCAGTTTCGTCACTATCACAATAAATAGCACACCATAACCAATTTGATGAGGACCTTGGCACAAGTGCTATTCCATGGTCTGGTTTAAAAAAAAAAAAAAAAAAGGTTTGAAAGCCTGGGCTCTCCGGAATGGCAATCCTGTAAAGTTCACGGTTGCAAAGATAGGATTCCAGTCCCTCATCGTATCAACCACCTTCTGGTCCAGAAAGGGAGGAGGCATTATGTGACTAACATCTGACCAAAAATGCTTTAGAAGATACTGTTCTGGGAAAGAAAGAAACCCCGAGGTATGGGCAAATGGAGAGGTTCAAACTGAAACGTCTTTTCAAACCCAGGCGTACTCCCAGATGAGAACATTCCTCTACTAGCACAGCCCTGTCATTCCCGAATCTACTAACAGCAGCAAGATAAAGACGGAATTGTGTGCAGATCAAAACTTCTGGTGACTGGGTTCAACGAGACCATTTGGTTCCGTTCATGGATACCAAAGGTGAGTGTCAGAATTCAGAAAGCAGCCGTTTTCATCTTGGTAATTGTACGACTGTAACCTGTGGAATAATGCTCAATGGCAGGCTGTAGTGGGAATTTGATTTATCACTATAATTAATGACGATTATCAGTAACTCGTTGGGCAACCCTGGCCAAGCCACTTGATTTCTCGTGCCTCAGTTTCTTCACCTATTTTCTTGGAATAATCCCATTTTATTCCAATCAGCCAAAGACGGAGAAGTTAAGCTGCTTTCCAGGGTTACAGAAGATCACATCTTAAAAATACTTAAGGTGATTAATGGAAGAAAAAGAATCAGAAACGTCACCCTTGAAGTCACTCACCCCAGGTTTACCTCCAGCTTTCCCTGGAAGCCATAACTGTTAGGCAGCCTACCTGTAACAGGGGTTCTAACATGGGTCCTTGAAGCCCACAGGGGACTGTGGATGGGCTTTAAGAGGAACCCACCCACTCTGATCTCTGGAGCAGGATACCCAAGACACAAAAAAATTTAAGAACCACTGCTGTACAGGAAGTCTTGGTGACAGGTATCTTAAAACCAGCGACACGACCCCATGGAGAAGAAACATCAGGGCGGTGGCCACAGAAACCAAGAGGAATATGTAGGATTGGGATCTCAAGGAAACCAGGACTTTGACTTGACCCTCTGGGCCCCCTATTTAACACTGACACTATCCAGAAGAAGGGATCTTTATTCAATCAATAATGCCTAGAAGATCACTAATAATAAGCACAAGAAATGGATGATTGAGAAGGGCATAGAGTAGGGAGTACCTGAGCTGCCAACCCATCCAATAAGCCTGTTAAAGGAAAGCCTCAGAATTATTCCACAGGGCTTTGGGGGGACGGGATGGGCGGCTTTACCACACAAGGGCTGCAAACCGTCTTGGGTGCCCTGTGAGAGAGGAAGATGGGCCTGGGCCTGCTGATCAGGCAGCTAATTCTGTAATGTCAGAAGGGCGGTGGGTCCTACTGTGTCTCCCGAAGGAGCCCCAAGTCCCAGCCCTGATGGAGGACTCATGTTTGGATGAGAAACTAAAGGAAATAATTGTAAGGAAGCACTTCAAGAAAAAGAAGAAATGGCCCGAGAGGTGAACAAGAGCTAAGGTATGATCTTCAGAGACCAGGACAGAAGGGTACATAAAGAGAAGAGAGGGAAAGAGAAAGAATTTCATTCTAATTTCTGAGAGCTAGATGGCACATATAAAAGGATCTAACACTTCTAGAGCAATTTACAGTTTACAAAACATTATGACATTCACTATCTCATTTAATCCTTATCATCCTGAAACGCTGGCTTTACTTTCTCCATTTTACACGTGAGGAAATTGAGACTAAGAAGAGTGGATTATGCGATTTGCTCAAGGTCACCTGGCTGAAATCAGAGCTGAGGTGCACCCCAATGCCCCCCCACTCATCCTGGTTATCGCCCACCGCCAAAGGTTTTTCATTAACTCAAAGGGCAAGGTTGATGTGGCTACCACAGACACCACCTGCCCCCACCACTGGCACTTCCCTTAAAATCTGGGGCAGGGCAGCGCCCTCGGGTGCCAGGGAGGGGACCTGAGTGACGTGGAGCCACAGAATGGGGTTTCCCTGTCCTGCAGGGCTTGAAGGGGACAGCAGCAGAAGCCACGACTCTTAAACTCAGGCAGCCAAGTAACGTTTAGGAGGAGTTGGGGACTTGGGCTTAACGTGTGAGGGGCACTGCTGGGTGAATTTCCTTCCGCGCGACTGGGACTGAGCGCCTGCGCCCGCTTCTCCAGTTCAGCCCCCCAGGCTCGCCCCTGACCCGCAGGTTCCTCTAGCGGTTCCCCAAGTGCGCGGGGGAGCCTCCAAGGCAGGGGATTGGGGTGCAGTGTTGGGGGTGACAAAGCAGGCTGACGCTGGGTCGAGATCTTGCACTTCGGATCCTCTGGGTCAGGGCAAAAACACGAAAAAGCCCTGACTGGAAGTTTGGGCATCCAGGGTTTCAGATCAAGTAGCAAGTTGTCAGGAGAGAGGTAGAGGTGGAAGTCTGGGATGGAGATGGCAGTAGAGGAAAAGGGACAGTCAGGTGGAGCCCCTTCCCACACAGCCCCTGGCGACCCCGCGGGTGGGTGGCTGGTCCACCTCTGCAGCCCAAGGGTTCGGAGAACGCGCAGGGCACCGGGCGCCGCGGCGCAGCGCAGCCTCTCCTCACCCGGCTCCGCGCTCCTCCCCACCTGCCCGCCGCTTGGCCCCGCCGCGGAGACTCACAGTCCGCAGGAACTGGATCTCGTCCTCGCCGCCTTCTCCCCCTTCGGCCATGGCTCCCAAGGCGTCGGTGCTGCCCCAGCCTCCCGAGCCTCTGCTTCCCTCGGTAGTCTCTCGGAGTGCGCCGGCTGCTGCTGCGCTCTTCTCTCCTCCTCCTCCTCCTTTCCCTCCTCCTCCTCCGGCTCCTGTCTCAGCTCAGCAGCGCCAGGCTAATCCCCGACCATATAGGGAGCTGGGCTTACACTCCACTGCACTGCAGAGCGCCAACACCAACCAAGCAACCCGCCTACCCCTCTCACCTCTCGCCCCAGCCAAGAGCGTGGCAGCCCGGGGCTTGGCGGCGAGCGCGGCACCAGGCGCGTGTTGCGGGCGGGGCGGCGTGGGGAACCGGACGCGGACCGATGGACCTCCCCTCACTGCACCGCACCGCACCGTGCTGCGCACTCAGCGGAGACGCGCAGCCCGCGGCAACGAGAGGGTGCCCCCTACCCTGCTCCTTATCCACAAACAAAGGCTAGTTGCTTAGCTCCGGCGCACCAAGACTAGGTCCCAACCCTCTCGCTCTGCCCACTTTGCCCTCCTGTGCGTGTGTGTTGAACTCGAATGCCTTGTTCAGACCCAAGTGCCTTGGAAGGAGAGGGGTGTGCCTGTAGTTTGCTGAGAGGCAAGGAGAAAAGGGTACAGTGAGGGTGCTATCCATGTGTAACAAAGTTTGCTACTCCCTAGATAGCCCTTTCTGCACCTTAAAGGAGCCCCTTCCCCTTCAATAGCCAATCAGTACATTTCACCAAACCCCTTGATTGTCCACTGTTGCTGGGCAGAGTAACTTTTCTCTCTGCCTTAGGTGGTTTCCGGGGTTCCCCATTCCACCCGCAATTCAGAGGTCAGGTGGCATCAGATTCTTCGCTTTCTGCTTACCCCTCATCTGAACTTACTCTACAGTTTAGCAGGCCAGCTCTGTGGGCACTGAAAGGGACAAAGGGGAGTATATACAGTGAGACCCATTCCATGTCCTTGGGCTGCTGACATCCCGCCCATCCTCAGGTCGTGTTCCAGGGTTTGAAGGCTATCGGATTGGTCCTTGCTAAAGCTGAGAGTCCAGGGTGCCCCCTTCTGTCTGCTGGCCAGGAAGCTGCAGGCCAACAGAGGCGTTCAAGAGAAAGGAGTCTTGGGAAGAGATGGAGACCCTGGGTGAAGAGAAACCCAGATGTGTGGGTGACAGTTCCAGGCTGATGGTAGCAAAGGACACTGGAAACACCGACCGATTTCACAGTTTCCTTGTGGAAGATCAACCTCCCCCCCCCCCCCACACACACCTCTGTTCTGCTTTGAGACCTCTTTCCTGGGCTCCAGTTCTGCATTTTCTATGGACATCAGAAATGTGAAGAAAAACTTTTTCTTATATTTTACCCAAATGCTTCCTTCTAGAGTGTGCGCTTTGGCCCTTGTTTCTCTTCTGAAGCCTGTCTAGAGTAAATCAAACCTTCTCTGCCCCCTGCACTCTGGATCACACTCACTGCAGTGAAGCACCTTCCTGGTCTTCTCTTCTCTTGGCTGAAGATTCCTCTTCCCTGCACTGCCCCCCCCCCCCAGCACGGTTTTCAGCACCTACACCCTCTTCGATGGCCTTAGAAGCATGCCGGTTGGTCATCTTCCCCTGCATTGTAGTGCTCTCCACCTCATTTTACAGTCTGTACAGGCAGCCTAGGATCAGAACGGCTATGGGGTGGCACCAACGGCACGTTTGCATTTAACTAGAATTTCTAGGGTTGGTTTTTTT
This sequence comes from Artibeus jamaicensis, assembly GCF_021234435.1. Lineage (NCBI taxonomy): Eukaryota > Metazoa > Chordata > Mammalia > Chiroptera > Phyllostomidae > Artibeus > Artibeus jamaicensis. The sequence goes on from NW_026521221.1 coordinate 1,122,566, forward strand.
TCTCTTTCCCATGGACCACTAAAGTCAAGTCTTCCTCACTCGGGTCATATTCAACTACTTAAGTACAAGCTTTTAAAAATACTGCTTCCTATTATAATTTCTTAGTTTTGTCTATATTTGGTCCTTAAGATTTTTTTTTTGAATCTATATCATCCCATCCAAAGTGCTAATCATAACTAAACTATGATATGACACACTTTTGGGTCAACTTTCTTACTTTTGTTTTTGATTATTGAATAGGTAAATAGCCTACCTAAAGATATCACTTTGCGGTCCAAATTTCTTATTGTTCATGAGGAGACTACAAATACCTTTTTTTAAAACATACTTTTCTTAAATCCAGACACTTGAGGTAAGACACCACCAGCAAACAACCCCACCACAGGAGGAAGTGGGGGAGGACAGCTGTGATGGCACTGGGGCACCCACTAGGATTCTCGGGGACTGATGCATTCCCTTAGTGTACTCAGAAGTGAGCTGTTTCATTACTCAGTCTCTGACTTATTCTGGTGCTCCACCTATAGGTTCTTAGCCTAAAGTTTTAGCCTAGAGTTTGGAGAAGGTAGCACATTTACCCCTGTGTGAAACCCTCTCCCGTTTTATAAGCTTCCCCCCAAAATTCACCAATAATGATGCTCGATTACTTTGCCACCTTAGGATTTAACTTATTTGGGTCTGTGGATATAGCATTGAATGTGAGAGCCAAAGTCCTTGTCCTCAGGAGTCGCTGAAAGAAAAAGTAGAAAGAAAGGAAACCAAGGTAAGATAGGTACACAGATAGGGTAGGTAGGTACACAGAGAGAGAGAGAGAGAGATTTATTTGAGACATTGGGCTCTGGTGTAAGTTCTGTTATTACTCCTGCCATCAAGTCCAGGAGAGAATGAGCTAGGACTGTGTTGCTTGTCTAACTTTATGTCTAAAGTGGTATAGATATAACAGATGGTAAGTGGCACAGCTGGCATTCAGACCTAGGTTGTCCAACTCCGAGTCTAATACTTTTCACTGCAAAAAAAAAAATTCTTGTGTCTAGGACAGCAAAGTGAAAAATGTCAGATTCAAAACTGAATGTCTTCCCAAACCAATTACTCTTTAGAGGGAGCCAGAAGACTTGGACCTCGGGCCTTAGAGAACATAACAGCTACTCTAGTCTCATCAGAAAACAACAGGCCTCCCAGGTTTCAAACCCCTGGAGAAAGCCATCAGCCACTTCTGGTGAGGGGCCCACGGAGTAATGAAAGAGCTTGGGGATTTCTGAGTTGTCTGAGGCCAGCCCCGAAAATTGGCAGCACCTGGATGTTGGGCTGCTGCTGCGTAGTCGGTATCGATGGCAGCAGGAAAGCACAGAGAACACACGTAATGGCAATCCTAGGCTTGTGGGGCCAAATTAGAATTGTTTCATTTTTATCTTTTCAGCACTGCTGTACCTTTTGCATACATCATTTTTAAAGGCCTGACAAAATCTGAAGCCTAATTATTGAAACAAATTGTAGGCGTTTATTTCCCCCCTGACAGATTCTCAAATGAAATATTGGTCGTGAGGACCTTCACCCATAAGAGGGCTTCTGACATGCATTTTACCAGCAACACTGATATTGCTTTTAAAATACAGATGAAAAATGCCTGTAGTCTTATAATTCAGCATCTCATTAGCTATACTTGATTATGAATGGGGCCAGGGTTGTGGATTCAATTCCAGGAGGGCATATTAGCTTTACTCTACCTTGTGGCCAACGTCCCTGGCCCCTTCCTTCTCCCCAGAGCCTCATAAATCTTTGTTGGCTTCACCACAGGGAAGGCAGGCCCAAGTCTGGTGATCAAGTAAAACCTACACAGAAGCTCAGAGGCCACAGTTGATAGACATAGCCTTCGTGGGGTTATTGGAGTTACAATAAACTCTACGCAACACCAAATCTGCCATCAATATCCATTTCAGCCTCACCTCCCAACTACAGGAGTCATGAGCTTGCTGCACCTAGATTTCTCCACTTAGTCGTGCTCAGGACGTTGGCCTTGATGCAGGGTCTGCCCGGGGACAGTGTAAAAGGCAATGACAGAATACTGCCGAAGGCGAGAGAGCTGAGGCTGCAAGTTTTCACCTTGTTTGACACACCAGTGCATCAGTACTATCCATATGTTTGCTGAAGACTTGTTTATTCTTTCCATTAGCAAAGAGAAAACTCCAGCTTTCTGTGCTTTTTCTTCAAGTGCTTAAATACTGAAGTTCTTTCACTGGCGGTAAGGCAGGAAGGCATTGTCACCTGTTAATCCCATGAACAGAAATTATTTCTAAAGGACATCTTGCCTTTAATTTAGTGCCAATGGGAAGGATGGCGTACACACAGAAGTCTTTTTTTTTTTTTTTGCTGATGTTTAGAAATGTTTAGCATTAGTTTCCAAAATGTTTGCAATAAGCTATGTTGATGTGTACCTTTGGTCCAAAAAATTGAAAGTCACACTAAAGAGCCTTGGCTTTAATTCCTTTCTGCATTAAGGAGGGGATAGGTGCAGAAAAACATTATTTGTTGTTTTTTAAAAGATTTTATTTATTGATCCTTAGAGGGGAAGGAAAGGAGAAAAATATCAATGTATGGTTGTCTCTCGTGCGTCTCCTGCTGGGAACTGGCCTGCAACCCAGGCATGTGCCCTGACTGGGAATCGAACCTTGAGCTTTTGGTTCGCAGGCCTGCACTCAACCCACTGAGCTACACCAGCTAGGGCTATTGTTGTTTTTTGATGATATTTGATTTATTTCTCTCATAAAAGCCACAGACATTACAACTATTTAATTCAGTCAAGGAACTACAGTTAAGGATATCTTGTAGCCAAACAAATGGAAATGTCTTTTTTTTTTCTGCTGATACCTTAAAGTTAGAAGATTGCAAAACAAAGTGAAAGGCTCTGACACTAAACCACTCGGAAAGGGGATGCTGTTCCAGAGGGTTTTTGACTGGGAGTCTCAGCTGAGATGGCAGCAAACTGGGCTCACCTGCGGGAGCCTGGGGGTGGATTTTCCCCCGGGTGCCGTCCACTGAGCTGACGTAGCTTCGGGACAACTCCAGCTGGAACAGCTTGTTAAAGCAATGGATTAAGCTCCTTTGTACTTGCCTCCAGTCAATCTCTGTTTAACCTGGAGCTAGCACTGTGGCTACTGTGTAGCATAAACTTTGCCTTGAGGCAGATGCAGATTTGAGTGCTGGGTAAGACTACAATTTAAAGATTATACAACTGAGCAAGCGATTTAAACTCTCAGAGCCCATTTTATCTTCTAGAAAATGGGGTTGGAGGTGTGAAAATACCTACCTTTCAAGATAATGGTAAATGACCTAATCATTGGAAAATGCTTAGCAGAATGTCTTGTGAAAGTGCCCAATATAAGACTGTGAGATTTCTCTTGCAACTCTGCCCCTCTTCCTCCTCCTTTGTATTGGTTTCCGATGCCTGCCCCTCAGGTCTGTTTGTTCCTGCCTCTCTTAAAGTTCCATCTCCGTGACTTTTCACAAGGCCTTTACACACACACACACACACACACACACACACACACACACACACACACACACAGCCTTTGATTTCGGGAAACAATTTACTGCCCCAATAAGCAAAACATTCCGGGCAGATCTCATGCATTGTAAGCTGACAGTGAACTCCAGTGCTACTACTTTCCGTGCTTGTTTCCTAGGGAGTTTTTGTCTGAGCTGTATTGTGCCCGCATCTGCAATGAAAAATGTATCCTGTTGCTATGGCTTTTTGAAACCCAGGGCTTCTTGCGGAAGGCGGGGCTGTCATCACTGGCCTCCTCAGGTTTTCCCTAAGGCTTTATGAAATTGAGATCTAACAGTTTATGAAATACACTTAATCAGATAGTCTCACACTGAACTCCATGCCTTTGATTTCTAATTTCTGCATGTTAATTCTTCCTGCACTTCAGTGGCACAGACTTATTAAAGCTGCTGCCAGCAACAATTGGCTCTGACCTGCTACAGTTCTAATAGTTCCTGCTGAAATAGGAGCGGTGCCGAGCAGGAAGGAGACAAATGGAGTTTTGTGTTATTTCTTTCAGGTTCCAGGGTAAGGCCTACATTTCAGTAAGTAAAAATATAGGTAAATAAATTTATTCTGGCTCTAAGGTAAAGCTCCTATGTTGATGTGTGCCTTTGGTCCAAAGAATTGAAAGCCATACCAAAGAGCCGTGGCTGTAATTCCTTTCTTTATTTGGGAGCAGATAGACGCAGAAAATTTCTTTGCTGTTGTTTTCCGACGGTATTTGTTTTATTTCTCTCATAAAAGCTATAGGCACTGCAACTGTTTAATACAGGCAGTTGGTTGAATTTGTTTCTCTAGTCTGTTCTAAGCAGATCCTATTCCCGGTATCTTCGAGCTACTGAAATTTCCTTTAAAATTATTCAAAGATTGAATCATTATTGGTGTATAAAAATGCAATCGATTCCTGGATACTTGTTTTGTATCCTGCTACTTTACTGAAGTCATTTATCAGTTCTAAGTTTTTGGGTGGAATCTTTATGGTTCTCTCTGTATAACATCATGTCATCTGCAAATAGTGACAGTTTTATTTCTTCCTTTCAAATTTGGATACCTTTTGTTTTTTCTTGTCTGATACCGTAGCTAGGACTTCCAGTACTATGTTGAATATGAGTGATGAAAGCGGACATCCCTGACTTGTTGCCGATCTTAAGGGAAATGCTTTTAGTTTTTGCCCATTGAACATGGTGTTGGCTATGGATTTGTGATATATGGCCTTTATTACTTTGGGGTATGTTTCCTCTATCCCCACTTTGCTGAGAGTTTTAATCATAGATGGGTGCTAGATTTTATCTAACGCTTTTTCTATGTCTATTGATATAACCATGTGGTTTTAACTCTTCATTTTGCTTGTGTGGTATTTCACACTTATTGATTTGCAGATGTAGTACTAGACTTTTATCCCTGGAAAAATATCCTGCTTGATAATTTTGTATGATCTTTTCAATGTATTGCTGAATCCATTTTGCTAATATTTTGTTGAGGATTTAGCATCCATGATCATCAGAGATATTGTTCTATAATCTTTCTTTGTAGTATTTTTATCTGGTTTTGGAATTAGGGTAATGCTGGCCTTGTAAAGTAAACTTGGGAATTTTCCCTTTCTTAGACTTTTTGGAATACTTTGAGAAGGAGAGGTTAGTTCTTCTTTAAATGTTTGGTAAAATTTAACTATGAGGCCATCTGGTCCAGGACTTCTGTTTGTTGGGAAATTTTTTTATTACTGCTTCAATTTCACTAGTTGTAACCTGTCTATCCAGATTCCTTGATTCTTCTTGATTTAATTTGGGACAACTATATTTATCCATTTTTGTCCAGATAGTCCAATTTGTTGGCAAATAGTAATTTGTAATATTTTCTTATAATCCTTTAAATTTCTTTGGTGTCAGTTGGTACAATCCCATTTATAATTACATAAAAAAAACCCTAGGAAATCTATAGATGCAGTGCAATTCCTATCAAGATACCAATGGTATATTTAATAAACTAGAACAAATATTTCAAAAATTTATATGAAACTACAAAAGAAGAACAAAATTGGAAGAATCACACTACCTGATATGAAGCTATACTATGAAGCCATAGTGATCAAAACAGCATGGTACTGACACAAAAACAAACACACAGATCAATGGAACAGAAAAGAGAACCAAGAAATAAACCCATACTTTTATGGCCAATTAATATTTAACAAAAAAGGCAAGAACATATAATGGAGTAAAGATAATTTATTTAATAAGTGGCTTGGGAAAATTGAATAGATGCATGCAAAAAAAATGAAGCAAGGCTGCCTTTTTACCCCATACACAAGAATAAACTCAAAATGGGTTAAAGACTTAAATGTTAGGCTCAAAACCATAATCCCAGAAGAAAACATGCATTACAACCTCAGACATTTCTCACTACAATACTTTTTTCTGATATATTTCTCTGGGCAAAGGAAACAAAAGAAAAAACTAAACAAATGGGACTACATCAAACTAAAAAGCTTTTGCACAGCAAACGAAACCATCAACAATATGAAAAGACAACCCACTGAAAGAGAACATATTTACCAATATACCTAATAAGGGATTAATATCCAAAATTCATAAAGAACTTATAAAACTCAACTCCAAAAAAAAAACCAAACCAAATAAAAATCCTCAAAGGTCTGAATAGACACTTCTCCAAGGAGGACATACAGATGGCCACTAGACATATGAAAAGATACTCAACATCACCAATCATCAGAGAAATGCAAATTAAAACCACAATGAGATGTCACCTCACACCTGAATGGATAGTCAATGGATAGTCAGAATGGCTATCATCAATAAATCAGCAAACAACAAGAGTTGGTAAAATGCAGAAAAGAGAATCCTAGTACACTGTTGGTGGAAATGCAGATTAACATAGCTGCTGTGGAAAGCAGTATGAAGTTTTCTCAACAAATTAAAAATGGAACTTCCTTACAACCCAGTGATTCCACTTCTGGCAATATGAATATCCAAAAAACACTGAAACACTAATTTGAAAGAATATATGCACTCCTATTTTGGGAACCGCCCTGTCTGATTTCAGAAGCAGTAACTTCCCATGGCTAAAGCTCAGTAAAAAGACCTTGGGACCACAAACCACTAATGAGACAAAACTTATCCTCCTGGCAGGGGTGCAGCCTCTGCCCCCTTTACTTCACCCTGCTTGGCCCTGAGGCAGATGACTGGTTAGCCAGTGATGGGTCAGATTTCTCAAGGGATGGACAACCTAAAACAGGCACAGTCATGAAGGGGCCAACAGGAAAGGACTTAGGGAACTATAGAAAGAGGCATGATGGACCCTCACCCCTCAGGCTATGGCCTGAGTCCTCATTTTATCTTTAAAAAGTCTCCTAATCTCTTGGTTACCCATATCCTCCACCTGATTTTAAGCCTGAAATGATGCAGAAGGTGGGTGTGGCTCTGTGCTGGAATGGGCAGTTTCTGGGGGCAATTAGGCCTAAGAAAGAATGCATGAAATCCTGTGAAACCTGCTTTGCTAAGAATATCCTCAATTTAAATGATAAAGTTCCAAGCATAAAATGAGTTAGTTTGCTAAAGTTTTGTGACTTTTTGGCATCGCTCTAGCTCTCTGACCCTGACTCAGAATAAGTCCTTATAGTTCTTTGAATGTTATATATTCCTTGATCATTACTGCCTGACAATGATTGATGAGTTTTATGCCCTGTATTCATATGCAAATTAAGCCCAATAAAAGCCCATCGAGGAACAGGCTTAAGGCTCTTCTCCTCTGAGAGATTGGCCACCTTTCTTCTCCAAGCAAATCTTGTCTTAGTAGACTTATTCTCATCCATGGCAGTCTGGGGGAGCTCTGCTGTACAAAGCTCCCCCACACCCCTATGTTCATTGCAGCATTACTTATAATAGCCAAGATTTGGAAGCAGTCCACATGTCCATCATTAGATGAGTGGATAAAAACAGCCGTGGTACATTTACACTATGAAATACTATTCAGTTTTTTTTAAAAAGGAAATCTTACTCTTTGTGACAACAGGGATGGGCCTGGAGATTATTATGCTAAGTGAAATAAGCCAGTTAGAGAAAGCCAAGTACTATATGATTCCACTTATGTGTGGAATCTAATGAACAAAATAAACTAACAAGCAAATAGAAACAGACTCATAGATGCAGAGAACAGGATGGTAAATGTCAGAGGGGAAGGGGGTTGGTGGGTGAAAAGGGTGAGGGGATTAAGCAAAGAAAAAAATACTCATAGGTCCAGACAACAGTGTGGTGATTACCATAGGGATGGGTTGAGTAGAAGGTTAAGGAGAGATAAAAGGTGACAGAAGGAGACTTGACTTGGAGTTATGAACACACAACACAATATACAGACAATCTATTATAGAATTGTACACCTGAAACCTATATAATTTTATTAACCATTGTCACCTCCATAAATTCAATTAAAAATTTAAAGAGTAAAATAAAATGATTCAAAGAATTTAACAAAGTGAATTTTTCTTTTGTCTCTACAAGGACTCACATTTTTCTGTTGGAATTCAGACCTCTGGTGTCTGGAGTTCAAGCTCTGCTCCTCAAATTCCTTCCCAATGTGTCACTGTGGCTGACAAGTGTGACAGGACACTTCCAGGCTCTAACGAGAGTTTGGGAGACAGGAAGTGCTGCTGGGTGACTCCTGTTGCTCCTACCCAAGATCCAAATGAAATTCAGAGTTTTTAAGGTCTACTCACCACATTCAATCTGGGATTGAGGCAAAAATAATTATTCTAGTCCTGTGGGTCAATAGCCCAGTAAAAATCTGGAGATAATTTTCAGTGGTCCCATTAGTTTTCAGCTATTTATGTTCTATTTAAGCACATGGAAATTGTTTTAAGCACACAGAAATTTAACTGCTAATAATTATGGCAATTGTTTTATAAAAGAAAGAACACTTTACTACAATAGTAAGAAGGACAGATCTTAGAATTAAAAATAAGTAAGTCTAACTTTATGAACATCTCTCTAATTTCTTTTTCTCTCTCTCTCTCTCCTTCTCTCTCTTTTCCTCCTTCCTTTGGTGCAAAGAAAATGAAAATATTATCAGACACTAGCGCTGGTTTGGGAATCATCAACAAAGTCCATTTCCCTATTCTAAGATAAGGAAACTGAGGCTCTCTGCAATGAATTGAATTGATGAAAGCTGGGACTAGAGCCCAGATCTCCTGGCTCCTTGTGTATTATTTATTTCATTTTTGCCTTCATTGTAATGGAATTCAGGGTAATGGCCCAGAGGTACAGAAAGATCCTGAAATGTCTTCTTAATCATCAAATACAATTATTTTTGTCTTTTGTCTTCTCTAAAGTAATGATGTTAAGTGAATTGCTATGTTCTAATTCTTTAAAAACAAACAATGCATTTGTAGGAATTCTTTAGTAGTTAGGTAGAGTACTGGGTCCTTATGGAATTATTTACTAGTTCTTAAGACCAATAGCAACAAACAAATCCATGAATATAAAACTGAGGTTAATCTTAAATATTTTTCACCAAACCAACATTTATACATTAAAACAGTGCATTGAGGAGCTTTGAGGATTGGTGAAGTCCAGTTTGGGGTAGTTCTAGAATACCCTTCACAAAAGCAAAGGATTGATTTACTAAATTGTATGACTTACACATCACTTCACATTTTCCATATCATCCTCTCCTTTGTTTCTGCCTTAACATTCTAATCACTGGACTCAAAGGATAAGAGAGACATTCTAATCACTATGTTTTCATTTTGGTCCAAATTCTTCATCTGGACCCTTGTAGTATTGGTCCCAGTTGACTAGTTACAATTCCTTGGACCTACTCTCCATCCTTGGAGTCCATATCATGGCACTGTTCTGGCTCTGCTTCTACCACTATGCATCCTTTGGTGGATCCTACTCTTCATCCTGACATCAAAAATTGGCATTTCCCAAGATTCTATCCTTGAACCTTCTTCATTCTCTGAAAATGCATGTTATCTTCTTCCATGACTTAATCACAACCATCTCCATGCCCAGATATTTATTACCATCTCTTCCAAGTTTCAAACTCACTTTTTCTGTGTGCTGAATATTTCCAACTACATGAATCACCATTTCTTCAAACACAACATACCTAAACAAAATTTATCACGTAAGTAAGAGTCTTCCCACTGACTCTCCTTTTCCACACCAACTGGCTTCTCCTTCCTCCAAGCACCTTTATCTTTATTGTTGGTCCCATTATCCTTGTAGGAAAAATTACTAGAATGAAGGACTTCTACTTCCATTAACAATGGCAAAGGAACCAGCTGAATTAATTAGTCAAGATATAAAGACATCCTGCTTCTCCCTTTTCCACTATCCCTGCTTTGGCCTCCATAACAGAGTTTGGTTTATAAGAAACAAAAGTAATGCCTCCAATAAAGAGTTATCTTCAAAATACAGACTAAGATCATATAGACTTAAAAAATTTAAGGCAAAGCAAAGATTCAGGAATTAATAAAATAAAATGAGCTTTGCCAAGGACTTACACAGGATGCTGTGATTGCTACACAAAAGGCAAAGTAGCTACTTGGATCAGCAAATTTATCAGAGTCTGTTCAGTATGGAAACCTATGCTTCAAATTCTGGCATCAACATGCATTTGCTTTTTGAACTCAGGTATGCCACCTAACCTTTCCTCAATTCCTTTATTTGCAAAATGAAAAATCGAATAAATTTCTGATCAAGATGGCACCATAGGTAAACATGGCTTGTGTCCTCACACAACCACATCAAAATTACAACTAAATTATGGAACAAACATTACTCAGAACCATCCGAAATTAAGTTGAATGGAAGTCTGACAACTATAGAATTAAAGAAACCACATCCATCCAAACTGGTAGGAGGAGTGAAGATGCAGAACAGGCTGGTCCAACATCCACATAAGGTGGCTAAAAATTCAGGAGGGATATCTCAGAAGTGAGATGTCCCAGGGCCCCCAGGCAGGGTTACAGTGCCATGAATATAAGTCCCCATAACTTCTGGCTGTAAAAACCAACTGAGACTGGGTCAATGAAGTTGACTCTCCTGGAGTTGCAAGCAGTTTCTCCTAAAGAACTCACACATGGATTTACTCAGACTCCCTCTGAGCTCCATCACCAGGGTAGCAGCTTAAAAGGCACCAGTGGCATAGAGGAAGCAATGGAAGTGTTTGGCATCAAGGTAAGAGCTGGGGGACAGCTTTGTCCCAGACAAAAAACCAGACAGAAGCCATTGTCCCTTTTCTGAACCCTCTCTCCAAAGGAGCCACAAAGCCTACAGAGACTCCATCAACCAGGTGAACACTGTTTATCCCACCCTGGAGATCCCCTGAGAGTCTTTCCCACCCAACTTACTGGCCCACCCAAGCAATTGAATGAGACTTTTCTACATGTATGGCTTGTCTTGGCTCATGCTTCACAACTTTCTAAATTCCCTTAAACAAGCAACAGCTGGCCTCAGTGAGTCGCTATTCCTCATAACTCTTGCTAAGTGGCCCCAGGTCCTGCACTGGCAGCAGCCAGCTTAGATTCACAGCTTGGCTTTGCCTGGGAATCTCCAAGCCTAGGATAAGTATTGGGCATCTCAGGTTGCCTTATAGCTCAGGTAGGGTGTCCCCAGGAAAAACACAAGTTGGGGCTGACTTTGACATGCACCATCCAGGAAACCCCATAGCCTGCACAACCAATTGACAGCTACACCACTTCAAAGCACCACCACCCTGCCCCTGCACAGCCAATCCTCTACAGAGGGCAGAGGTTGATGGTCAGTGGCCACAGTCAGTTCTTGCAGCTGACTGGCCTGCATATATTTATCCCATTGATCTGCTAAATGCAGCCAAGGCTCAGCTACACAAGGAGGATATACTCAGTCCATACAAAGTGTGCACCTAGAGTATCCAGCTTGTGTGATAGGGGAGGCTGTGCACTGGACCCTACAGGACACCTAACTACATTAAGCCACACTACCAAAATAGGCAGCTCTACCTAATACAGAGAAACAAACACAAGGAGGCTGCCAAGATGAGGAGGCAAAGAAATAAGGCACATATATAAGAACAGATAAAAACTTTGAGAAAAGAACTAAACAAAATGAAGATAAGCAATCTATCAGATGCAGAGTTCAAAAAACTGGTTGTAAGGATGCTCAAGGAACACAGTGACAACCTTAACAGCATAAAAATATCCACTCAGAAACAAAGGATACATTAATTGAGAAAGAAAAATTTACAGGGAAATAACAATAGAGTGAATGAAACCAAGACTCAAATCAATGATTTGCAACATAAGGAAGCACAAAACAACCAATCAGAACAGCAAGAAGAAAAAAGAATCCCCAAAAGTGAGGATAGTATAAGCAGTCTCTGGGACAACTTGAAGTATTGTAACATTTGCATTATAAGGGTGCCAGAAGGAGAAGAGAAATAGCAAGAAATTGAAACTATATTTGGTAAAACAATGAAAGAAAACTTCTCTAATTTGATAAAAGGAAATAGACATGCAAGTCCAGGAAGTACAGAGAATCCCAAAGAAGATGGATGCAAAGAGGTATACTCCAAGAGACATCATAATTAAAATGTGAAAGGTTAAAGATAAAGAGAGAATCTTAAAGATAGGAAAAGTAAAGTTACCAACAGGGGAGTTCCTATAAGATTTTCAGCTGATCTCAAATGAAATTTTGTAGACTAGAAGGGATTGGCAAGAAATATTCAAAGTCACGAGAAGCAGCGACCTACAGCCAAGATTGCTCTACACAGCCAAGATATTTAGAAGCAAAGGGCAGGTAAAGAGCTTCTCAGAGAAGAAAAAACTAAAGGAGTTTATTATCATCAAACCATTATTATATTAAATGTTAAAGGGATTTACTTAAGAAAATGAAGAAGATCAAAACTATGAACAATAAAATAGCAATAAATACACATCTATCAGTAATTGAATCTAAAAAAAAACAAACTAAGAAAATAAGAAGAACAGAGACAGAATCCTGGATATGGAGAGTGTATTGATGGGAAGTGTTTGTGGGGAATGGGTAAAAAGGTGAGAGGATTAAGAAGTACAAACTGGTAGTTACAGAGTAGACAGGGAGACATAAAGTGCAGTATAGGAAATGGAGTAAACAAAGAATCTAGGATAAATTCCTAGAAACATCATATCTTCCAAAACTAAATCAGGAAGAATCAGAGGATTTGAATAGACAGTTTATACCTAATGAAATTGAGGCAGCAATTGAAAAACTCCTAACAAACAAAAGCCCTGGATCGGATGGCTTCACAAGTGAAATTTACCAAACATTTTGAAAAGATCTAACACCTCTCTTTCTCAAACTAAAATTCAAGAGAATGGAGTGCTCCCAAACTCATTTTATGAGGCCAACATTATCCTAATTCCAACCAGATAAAGACAGTACAAAAAGAGAAAATTATAGGCCAATATCTCTGATGAATATAGGTGTTAAAATCCTCAACAAAATATTAGCAAACCTAATACATACGGCAATGCATCAAAAAGATCATACGCCATGATCAAGTGGGATTTATTCCAGGAATACAAAGTTGGTACAACATTCACAAACCATTAATGTTATTCACCACATACAGAAAATAAAGGACAAAAAACAAATGATCGCATCAATAGATGCAGAAAAGCATTTGATAAAATCTAGCACTATTTAAACTGTCTTTGCAGATGACATGATACTGTACATGGAGAACCCCAAAGGTCCCACCAGGAAACTTCTAGTACTGATAAATAAATTCAGCAAAGTAGCAGGATACAAAATCAATATACAGAGATCAGTGCATTTTAATTTAATTTTATTTATTTATTTATTTTAGTTTCTTTTTTCTTTGTATATATAACATTTATTTATTTATTTATTTATTTTTAATATATTTTATTGATTATGCCATTACAGTTGTTCTATTCCCCCCTTCATTCCCCTCCACCCTGCACACCCCCTCCCCCACTGTTCCCCCCTTTAGTTTATGATTACGTGTCTCAAGTTCTTTAGATTCTTTACCTCCCCTACTATTCTTGCCCTCCCCCCTATCTATTTTCTACCTACCATCTATGCTACTTATTTTATGTACCTTCTCCCCCCTTCTCCTTCTCCACTCCCCTGTTGCTAACCCTCCATGTGATCTTCATTTCTATGGTTCTGCTCCTGATCTAGCTATCCTCTTAGTTTGCTTTTGTTTTAGATGTGGTTCTTAATAACTGTGAGTTTGCTGTCCTTTCACTGTTCATATTTTTTATATGCCAATAACAAACTAAGAGAAAGGGAAATTAAGAACAGTCCCATTCACAATTGCTACAAAAAGAATAAAATACCTAGAAATAAACCTAACCAAGAATGTAAAAGACCTGTACTTGGCAAATTATGAGACACTGAAGAAAGAAATTGAAGAAGATGCAAAGAAGTGGGAGAACAATCTATGTTCATAGATAAAAAGAATTAATATCACTAAAATGTCCATACTACCCAAAGTAATTTATAGATTCAATGCAATTCCTATGAAGATTCCAATGATGTATTTAACAGAACTAGAACAAATATTTCAAAAATTTATATTGAACCACAAAAGACCCTGTATAGCAACAGTGATCCTGAGAGAAAAGAACACAGTTGGAGGGTTCATACTATCTAATATGAAACTATATTACAAGGCCATAGTAATCAAAACAGCATGGTACTGGCATAAAAACAGAAAAATAGATCAATGGAACAGAATAGTGAGCCCAGGAATAAACCCACACCTTTATAGTCATTAATATTTGACAGAGGAATCAAACATATACAAAGGGATAAAGATTATTTAATAAATGGTGTTGGGAAAATTGGACAGATACATGCAGAAAAATGAAACTAGACCGACTTCTTAAACCACACACAAGAATAAATTCAAAATGGATCAAAGACTTACATGTTAGACCTGAAACCATAAAAATCCTAGAAGAAAACATAGGAAGCAAAATCTCAGGTATTGCTCATAGCAATATTTTGTCAGATATATTTCCCCATGCAAGGGAAACAAAAGGAAAGTTAAACAAATGGGACAACATTAAATTAAAAAGCTTTTTGCACAGCAAAGGAAATCATCAACAAAATAAAAAGACAACCCATAGAATGGGAGATCATATTCACCAATATATCAGCTAAGGGGTTAATATCCAAAATTTATAAAGTACTTACAAAACTCAACATCAAAAAAACAAACAACCCAATTAAAAAATGGGTAAAGGACCCGAATAGCCACTTCTCCAAAAAGGACATACAGATGGCCCATTGACACATGAAAAGATGCTCAATGTCACTAATCATCAGATAAATGCAAACTAAAACCACAAGGAGCTATCATCTCACACCTGTTAGAATGGCTATGATCAATAAATCAACAAACAAGAAGTGCTGGTGAGGATGTGGAGAAAGGGGAACACTTTTGCACTGCTGGTGGGAACGCAGATTGGTGCAGCCACTGTGGAAAGCAGTATAAAGATACTTCAAAAAATTAAAAATGGATCTGCCTTTGACCCAGTGATCCCACTTCTGAGAATATATCTGAGGGAACCCAAACCACTAATTTGAAAGAATATGAGCACCCCTTTGTTCATTG
This sequence comes from Artibeus jamaicensis, assembly GCF_021234435.1. Classification (NCBI taxonomy): domain Eukaryota; kingdom Metazoa; phylum Chordata; class Mammalia; order Chiroptera; family Phyllostomidae; genus Artibeus; species Artibeus jamaicensis. The sequence goes on from NW_026521221.1 coordinate 1,137,732, forward strand.
CAGTGTTATTTACAATTGCCAAGATATGGAAGAAGCCCAGTGTCCATCAGCAGATGAGTGAATAAAACAACTATGGGACATTTACACAATGGAATACCATTCAGCTGTAAAAAAGAAGAAAATTTTACCCTTTGCAAAAGCATGGATGGACCTGAAGAACATTATGCTAAGTGAAATAAGCCAGCCAGAGAAAGACTTGATACCATATGAATCTCATGAACAAACTGAACTAACAAGAAAAACAGAGACAGACATATAGATGGGGAGCAAAAGACAGCTAGTGGGGGGGGGAGTTAGGGGATGGAGGGATTGAGCAAAAAGGAAAAAGGACTCATGGTCATGGACAACAGTGTGGTGATTGTGGATGGAAGGGGGCATACGGGTACTAAATGGTAATGGAAATAAATACAATAAAGATTAAATCACAAAGTCAAATGAAAATATTTTAGTAGGTGGTTAAAGAATACTAGTGGTTGATATCTGTAAATCTTTTAGAAAGAATGCTAAATTAATGTCTGATTTTCTAGGAGCAGACTCAGAGACAGAGACCCCAGGAAATACCTGTAAGTGAGGGATGAGACAGGGTAGGGAAGGAGGTCCATAAGGGGTAAGTTATCAAGCCAGTCACCACTGTGGGGAAAAGAACCTATTTCATTGGGGAACTCTGAGAAGTAATGCAAATGTTCACCTCGTAGTCATCCCCTGGAAAGACAAGAAAGCTAGAGTCCTTACACTCTATGTCTGATCAGTCCGTGGTTAAAGCTGCTCCCAGGCCTCGTGAATTCTCTGGCACCACCACCTGTTCTGGCTGCCAGAGAAAGCCCTCAGGCAGTTGAAAACTGAGCTGGCACCTATCCTACAATGATAGGGCGCAAGGAAATACATGAAGACATACTCTACCAGCATGCTCAATAAATACGCTACTGTCATCATTGCCACTGAAGTCCAAAGGCAAAACGGATGGAACCAGGCTCTTTCTGGCTGAAGCTGGTAGACAAGTGTGGTGGTGATGAGCCCAGGATTTGTCTGGGAACCCAGTTCTCTCATCCCAGGTGACATACCTGAGTCACCTCTCCAGGTTAGGGATCCACAGAGCAGTTCGTGGAGCACAGTTCATGGCGCCTACTACTGGGAGTGATTCAGAAAAGGTAAAAATCCACTTCTTATCGGCAAGGAACTGTAACATAGTTTCAGAGACAAACTATAAACATGATGCAGGAAGAAGGTGTGCAGCAATTGAAGTTAGGACTTGCTAAGTGCCCAGTGAGTGGAGCAGAAGTTGTTGGGAGGGTGAGACTGCTGCTGGCTGTGGCATCAGGATGGGCTTGTGACCACAGAACCCACTCGAAGTGGTCCTATCCTGTTTAATGACACACTGAGTTGTTTTTCAGAGAACACAGACCAACGCTGCAAGTCATGCAGTGGAATCAGGTTGCAGAGAAAAGAACTGTGGCCCCCTGCTGCACCTGGAAACAAAGTCTCCATACCCCCAACCCCTGTGGAACCAAAGGTCCAGGTCATAACTGGCACTTGAACAATGGAACCAGGAGCCCAGGGTTTATTGTCCAGGTAGGTCTGGTGTTGACACCCCTCTACCAAAAATGTCGAAGTTCCAAGGGCCTTCCGTTGAAACTTGCCCCACCAGCACTGCCACATTCCTGTTCTCCCTAACCCCTCAAAAACCTTAACCTAGTCTAGCAAGTAAAATGGGTTTGAGACTCCATTAGCTCTCCCATCTTCTTGGTTGGCAATCAATAGACCTTTCCTTACTCTCAACTCTGATGTTTTGAGTTTTGGTTTTTTGACGTAGGGTGCACACACACTTTTGAATGGTAACGGGCTCCATTGAGTTAATAGGATTAAATTCAGCCCAGTAGGGTGATTAGAGTTTGATTAGAAGAAGAGATTCAGGATACAATTTCCAGGAGGCGGTGTACACTGATTGGGCTCAAGAGTTCCCCTGATCCAGATACTGGCTGTCACTGCTGAAGACCTAACAGCTGGGACTGCTGCTTAACACAGCTGCTCAGTTCTCCTGGAGCAAGCAAAGTGCTTCATGCTGGTGGCAATGCCATCGTCCCAGAAACACCACTCCCAGAGGCAGGTCCAGCTTTCAGTATCTCTTCTCTGCCATTGCACTGACCTTCCATTTTCAGCATTATCTCTCCTCTCATAATAGTTATCACCCTGGTTAGTGTGGCTCGGCCATTGAGCACCCACCTGAGAACTTAAAGGCTATCAGTTTGATCCCCTTCAGGGCACATGCGTGGGTTGTGGGCCAGGTTCCCAGTGGGGCTGTCCAATGTTTCTCTCCCTTTCTTTCTCCCTCTCTTCTCTTTTCTACCTAAACAGAAAATAATAATAATAATAATAACTATAAACAAACCTGTAATGCAGGCATTTTTATCACCATTTAATAGATGAGGAGATTGAGAATAAGGTTTAAGAAACTCCCCTAAAATTTTATATCTAAACCTGGATTTGCATGTTAGTATATCTGATTTCAAAGCCAGACCAAAGCACTATGCTTCCATACTTCCAGTTCAAGCAAAGAGAAGAAGAGTTTTTAGTTACTTTAAATTTGGGATAGTCAAGTTAGATCCTGTGGATTGATTCAAAGCAAATTGTATTTATAGGTTGTTTAGTCTTCTTCAGTATCAACCCAACTTGGGGGATTTTTTTAAAGCTACACCCATTGCAGCAGCTGCCGCAAGCTTATGGAAAACAAATTGAGAAGAGACAAAAAAGAATAGGTTTAAATCCATTTGACTGAGAGCTTCTGGTCTTGGTGAACAGATGGTGCATTAAACGGCCGTTCTTGGATCTCTAGGAGTGGAAGAATTCCTTGAGATCTGATTTCAACCCCGTTTCTTCAAAACTTGTAAGGCTCATCCGTCTAGTACTTAACATTCCATCTGTTACCTTTTGACAGTTTTTTTTTCTTTAATCAAAGGGACTCCTTACCTGAAGCTTCCTTTTGCTGTAACAGATGTGTTAAAGATACTATCATTCATTCATTCATTCCTAACAATGCACATTAGAAAAGCAGAGGGTGAAAGCTTCTGCACAGCTAAAGAAAACATCAGCAAAGTAAAAAGGGAACCAATCCTATGGGAAAACATATTTGCCAATGATACTTCACACAAGGGTTTAATCTCCAAAATATATAAAGAACTCACAGGACTCCACACCAAGAGGACAAATAATCCAATTAAAAATGGGCAAAGGACCTGAAAAGACTTCTCCAAGGAGGACATCCAGAGGGCCCATAGACACATGAAAAGATGCTCAGCATCACTAGCCATCAGAGAGATGCAAATTAAAACCACAATGAGATGAGATACCACTTCACACTGGTCAGAATGGCCATCATAACCAAGTCAACAAACAAGTGCTGATGAGGCTGTGGAGAAACGGGAACCCTAGTACATTGTTGATGGGAATGTAAACTGGTGCAGCCTCTGTGGAAAACACTATGGAATTTCCTCAGAAACCTAAAAATGGAACTGTCTTTTGACCTGGCAATTCCACTGCTGGGATTATGCCCTAAGAATCCTCAAACACCAATCCAAAAGCACCTGTGCACCTCAATGATCACAGCAGCACAATTTACAATAGCCAAGTGCTGGAAACAGCCTAAGTGCCCATCAGTAAATGAGTGGATCAAAAAACTGTGGGACATTTATACAATGGAATACTATGCAGCATAAAGAGAGAAGGAAATTCTATCCTTCATGACAGCATTGGTAGAACTGGAGAGCATTATGTTAAGTGAAATAAGCCAGGGAATGAAAGGCAAATACCATATGATCTCACCTATAAGTGGAACCTAATCAACAAAACAAAGAAGTGAGCAAAAAAGAATCAGAGACTTGGAAAGAAAGAACAAACTGACAGTGACCAGAGGGGAAAGGGGTTAATGGGGGAAAGAATAGGAACATGTACAAAGGATCCATGGACAAGAACAATGGAGAGGGGATTGTCTTTGGGAGCGGGGCTTGAACTGGGCCAGGGAGAGCAATAAGGTATGGGGGAATAAGGACAAGTGTAACTCAACAACAATAAAAAAAAAGTAGAGAGGGTAAAATACTATCTGTCATTTGCAGTTAAGAAAAAGGATATGATCAATAACGACCCTTCTATTTGTTCTTTTTCTTTTGCAGACATTCTCCTGCTCCTGGTCCCACCAGCATCCCCAGAGGAGAAGGCTCTGCAAGATTCTGAGGTGGCTCACAGGCAGGGCAGATGCAGCTTCTGCTCAGTTTCGTTCGAGTGATGGCTTGCTAATCCCTGAGGCCAGAGGTCTTCTGCATTTTTTCAGCAGAAAACTCCATGACTGAGCACTGACAGTCCTTGGGTAAAATTGCGCCACAATACAAGACATCAAATATGGAAAAAACCAGCAGTGGAGGACATTTCCCAAGTATTTAAAAAATGTTTTAGGGTATTCTAGGCTCAGGGAGGCACTGGGGTCTCAGGGACCACCTGTGTGTGTGGACAGGCAATTTCAAATTTAGAGTTGCATGAAGCTGGCAGGAGCTTGGAAAGTTAATGTTGAAAATTTAAGGCTAGCTCCCGAAGGGGCAGCAATTAGTCTTAATTGCCTGGTGGCGACATTGTGTTTCTGTAGAAGGATCTACACAGTGATCCTTCCCTAAACTTTTAATGGTGGTGATGTAATAGTAGTGGTAGTAGCAGTAGCAGGCTAACATTTACTGTGCATTTACTGTGTGTTCGGGACTGTCCATTCTTTACATGTATATTAAATCACTTCATTCTACAATAGCTTTAGGCAGACAGTGTTTCTATTGTCTACATTTTAAGAGGAGGCAAAGAATTCAAATTACTTGCCTGAGGCCACATAGCTAATAAGTGGTGAGATTTAAATTCAGGCAGTCTGTGTTAGTTACCTACTACTGTATAACAACAGATTACCCCTAGACTTAGTGACTTACAACAATATTTATTGCCTCATAGTTTCTGTGGGTCTGGAATCTAAGTGTGGCTTTGCTGAGTCTTCTGACTCAGGGTGTCTCACCAGGGCCATTCAAGGTTTAGTTAGTAAGGGCTGCTCATATCGAGGCCTGATTGGAGAAGGATCCACTTCTAACATCTCTCAAGTGTTTATTGACAGGGTTGAGTTCTTTGTGACTTGTTGCAACAAGAGCCTCAGCTCCTCTCTGACTGCTAGCTAAAGGCTGCCTTCGGTTCCTCACCTTTGCAGCCTCTGCGTGGGGAAGCTTACAACATAATAATAAAAGGCAGCTGCATTAGAACAAGTAACCATGAAGACTGAAAGAGGGAGAGAGAGAGAGGGATGGAAGTCACAGTTGTTTGAAATCTAATCTCAGAAGTGACAGCCCATTGCATTGCCTTGTTCTATCATATTCTATTCATTAAAAGTGATTCACAAGGTCCAACCCACAAAATTCATGAATACCAGAGAACAGGATCCTTGGCAGCCTCCTTAAAGGATGCTTCCCACACAGCCTGACTGTAGAGCCAAAGCCTTGATGAGAGAGGAGAGAGGTCCCACATTTTCCCTATATTTAAATTCGGAAGAAACAAACCGTCTCAACAGAGTGTAGGGATGGGGAGGCCAGCTCCAGCCAAGAGCCAAAGTTAAAAAGTTTCAGGTCACTGGAGGCTCTGGAACTATATCTCCCTACATGGCAAACTCTGATACCTATTCCATTTCACTCAGAATAAATAAAATGAAGAGTTGTGAATAATGATCATTTCCCTAACTCCTATTTGAAAGTCAGTAACGGGAGCAGTGTAACTCAGGAACAGTCACCCTTCCCCCTGCCTCTCCCCGCAGTCCTTTGTCTTTCCCTCTATAATTCCAAATGCATGTACGTACCTCCCTGTGTCAACTTCTCTGCTTTTATTCCCTGTCCACCATTCCCCTCCCATCTGATCCACTTTCTCTTCTTATCTGCTTGCTCTAGATTTTTCTTTATTCTTTGTCCTTGGCTGTTTTTAGATTTTAATAACTAAAAAGTTTTCAAGGTACTCCTTGAAAGCAGTTGACCTGACAAATTCAGGTAAATCTGGTAGTTTTATATGTCAACTTGGCTAGGCAATTATACTGTTATTTCATCAACACTAATCCAGGTGCTGTTGTGAAGGTATATTTAGTAGGTGTGGTTAAGATCTAGTCAGCTGACTTCAGGCAAAAGAGAGTATTCTGGATCATCTGAGTGGTCCTGATCCCATCAATTGAAACTAAGATTTCCTTGCAGAAGAAAAAATTGTGCCTGTGGACTGTGACACCAGCTCACCCCCCCACCCCAGGGTTTGCAGCTTTCTTGTCTCACAGCTTGCCATATGAATTTAGGACTTGCCTAGTCTTGCAATCTTATAAGTCAAGTTCTTTCAATAAATGTGTGTGTGCAATGTATATATGTGGATTTATATCTAGATCTAGATTTAGCAGGAGCTTGGGATGTTAATGTTGGAAATTTAGGTCTTACTCCCTAAGGGGTAGCAATTAGTCTTAATTGCCTAGCAGTGACATTGTGATTTAGGTCTAGATCTACATACAGAACTAAATACAGAATCTAATGACTTTCTCAGGTGGAATCCTGAATGACAGATGGGAATGTCCAACAGTTCTGACAGTAGTTGAGAGAAGGAGGCATATTTTCACTTTTAAAAAGAGAGTTGAATAGCTCCAAATATGAGTTTTCAGGGGTACTTTTTTTTTGCAGATGAGAATTCTGGATGTCCCTCAAATTCTGCCATTCTGGCCACTTCCACATTGGATAATATCCTTCTCAGAATTGTTCAGTCACTTGTTCCCTTCCCATCAAAAGTGTCATGTTTTTCATTCTCTCAGGGAACTACTTGCTAATAAAGTTTTTATTATTCTGTTTTATTCACATTTATGTTTATAGCTCTATGTCTTGCCCATTTATGCCATTTAATATAGGTTCATCTAAAAGGTGGTTGATAAATTTACATTTAAATAGGAGCATTCAATATCTTAACCCTGAAATGAGACTGATGATCAGGTTCAATGTGCTGCGAGGGGCCATGAAAGGGAGACACTTTGGGACGGGAGCACCTTTCCAAGCTTCTCAATTCCTGTCTCTCAGGTAACTGTCTGACTGGACCCCCACAGTCATATGACACTTCTGTGTCTGTGCCGGTATGTGGTCATAGGCTTACATGAAGCCATGTAGGGTGCCTGTGCCCCAACTCTGCACGAAGATCACTGGTCTCCAAGTGTGGTCTGAGGACCCCTAGAGGTCCCTAAAGCACTTTATGGCAGTACGGTAGGTCCTCCCCTTCCGGCTACACATCTGTGTGAGGCCCTGTTTTCTCCATGTACTTCCGTCAAAACCACACATCCCAACAGATAATGAATGAAGGAGCAGTTATGAGAACCACGCTCTTCTTTATTGTCATTCTTTAAAGATATTCTTTTAAATGTAAAAGTGCCATTTTTCTCATTAATATTTCGTGAAAATGCCGTTGTTTTTCATAAAATATGTTATAGACAATGAATTTATTAGTATTTCAAAATAAATTAATAACTATTGTTAAAATTTAGTGGCTTTAATTTTGAATATTATACATATTGCTGGATGTCATACACATAAACAAAAGCTATTTATGTCCTCGGTAATTTTTAAGCTTGAAAAACCACCACTACAAATCACTAATTATATTTCTGCCAGATCAGGGAAGTACAGTGAGCCCCGGGCATGACTGGATGGCTGTGGGAATGGGGGGCAGCTTAGAGTGACGTGGAGCCTTGAGCCCGCCCCTTTTGCCGATGTTCAAATCCACATCAGGGGTCATGGTTCATGTTGCTTCTTCATCTTCTACAGAGCCCAGCAGGGCTGTGAGCACACAATATATACTGTCTATAATGTATTGCTTGTTTTTCATTAATCTTCAATTGTGCAAAATGTATGAATTTAGAATAAGGAGATATCTGCCTGCCCTATTGCTCAAGAAGTTTAACATCAACCTCCATGGCTAAAACCTGAGCAGTTCAGGAGACCACCCCTGCACCCCTGAGCTGCTATGTGAATTCAGTGGGTGAGGGGAGATACTGGAGAAAGGTCCAATAACCAGTCGAGAAACTAGAATTGGTTTCTCCAGCCTGGAGGCTCTCCTCAGTCCACGCTGTCACTAAGTCCAGGAGGTCCCTTTGGCTAGAGAAACTGGAAGAACATGACAACTATTTTTATAGCATGGGATCTTAGATGAACTACAGGTGAGGGCCTGGTGATATAAAGCCAAGGTGTTCTGCATGTGTATGTGTCCTATTTTAGTACAGTGTCAAAGTCCAGACTACAGTATGCTTACAGGTGCCAAGTCAGAGCTCCTCTTAACGGGCTGTGAGGTTTTGAGCAAATGTCTTACACTCTACCAGCCTCAGTTTCTCTATCTGTGAAGTAGAAATACTACCTGAAAAGGCTATAGTGAAAATTAAATGATCTAATGTATGCCAAGTGCTTAGCATGGGTGCCTGGCACAGTGAAAGACCTGAAAAAATGTTAACTAGTACTATATCATATATACATATATATACATGATATTTCTTGTGTTAGGCAGAGTAGGGGGGGGCTGGCAAATGGACTTTCTGTTCTTACTTGATAGTTGATATTTAATATGCTACACACTGGAAAGACCAATCATTTCCCACAGTGCTTACTGAGAATAAAAAAGGAAAACACAGATCTTGACTTGCTTATTTTTTCATTCTAATCAAAAGCTCAAAGACTGAGGAGAAGAAAAGCAAAAGGAGGAGGAAGAGGACAGCCACTCATTCACTAAGAACACATGCTACCATGTTGATCTTCTGCTGTGGGTGAGTTTGTGACAACCCCCTTCAATCCCCAAGCTCCAGTGTGAGTTCGGACAGGAGCTTCTGCTGGAACAGAAAGGACACAGTGTTGACTGGGAAGCATGTTTGTTTGGTCCTGGGGCTGCCAGTTAAGTCTCGGGGCAGAGTTGGTTTTCAGGTCTGGAGCCAGGAAAACATACCCCTTAATGCCCACATATTTGCAATATGACATAGGGCTTGGAAGCAGGTCACGCAGAGTGCAGTGGCCTTCTGACTTGTTTCCCAGGAAAGACTGTCTTCATGAGATATTATTAGGGATGAATGCTGTGAGCGATGTGCACCAAGGACAGCAGCCACCCAACTTCAAAGGCTCCTCCCTTCACAGGCCCCTGCAAGCTGGGCCGTGTCCTCAGTCTGCCCCCAGAAGATCTTTCAGCAGTGAGGAATCTGCGACTTGCCGGGTAGCTGCATTTGAGAATCAAAGGGCCGATTTCAGGCAATGATAGGCTGTTAGTCTGGAGGCGGGCAATGGGGACTGCTTTCATGTCCTGCTGGAGGAACAGAGAGCAGCATGGGTTCAGACCAAAGGCTGGCTCTGGTGCGTGTTTGAATTAGAACCAAAGTAAACAGGAAGACACCCACCACTTCACAGATGATGTCCTTGGCTCCACAGGGGACAAACCAATGCAGAGGGCTGGAATAAGAGGGTGCTAAAAATGAAATCGACCAATCTACTTGTTTCAGAAGAGGGCACCAAAATAATAGAAAAGTTGGAAAGTAGCAATGCCAGGTAATGTCTGAAAAGAAGCTAAGAAGAATGCATATTATTTCAAAATAAAAGGAAAAGGCCAAGGAAAGGATATAACAAAACTTTCTGTATCTTTAACAAGCTATTTTCATTACTACTGGACAAAGCAGGTGGAAGTGGGTTTCTATTCAACTTTAGGAACTTGGGGGAGACCATGAACATCCTGTTGTTGTAGAAAACGTGGGGAGGGGAACAGAGGAGACAATGAGACAAATGCCTATATGAATCTTTAAATCAGGAGCGGTCCCAACGTGTAAGAAGTGCCTCAGGGCCACATTTCAATTTTAGGCAGTGAGTTGCAAATATTGCAATGCGTTATTTTCTACATAATTTTTTAACCTAAAGAAATAAGTCCATAATTAACTCAGACAGGCAAGGAAGCAATAGCAGGGATTAAAAATAACTGAGGCAAGAAATAAAAATATCAAGTCGCAAACAGTAAATGTATCCTTAATGAATGAAACTTGTTTTTTGGAAATAAGGAAGTGTGAATAGGAAAGAGTAGGTTATTACTATGCGTATCCTTATTTTAATTTTTCAAGTGTATGCTCTGGTGTGTGATATTTTCCCCTCAGCAGTTTGGGGCTCACTCTGAATTTCAAGTCAACTCCCAGAATCACACAAGATAATTACATTAGGTCGCCCTCTGGTGGCACGGAGCTAATCTAGCGTGGGATAAAGCTTGTGTATCCTCTGCTATCGCTCTAATTGGAGTTCAATGTTCTGGTAAATAGTGTTTTCAAATGTAGCAAATACAAACCTCACCATTTTTACAAAAAGAACAAACAATAAACACCTAATTATAGTTTCTCTTTAATTTCTTGTAAAGAATTCAGAAAACAACCTGAGATCTTGAGGAACCCGAGTGATTTTCTCTGCAATATACTATCCACAGAGGCATCGTTAACAGGGATTCTGTGGTACTTAGATGGATAGAATGTCTGACAAATGTGTTCACTGTTGACGACAAATAAAACTCTCTGGTTTATAAAGAGATGTTCCCAGCTGGGTCAACCGTCATAAACCTACTCGAAATTAAACAAAAGAAAAAAAGGCTAATTATTGAAAATATACAGGAGATAAGAAAAAATTTTAACAACTGATATTCAGTAATTGTCCAAGCAACACATTTAATCAATAAACAGGATGCTAGTCCTGATACTGTTTCCTCTGTTCTTGGATTTCATTAGCTACTCCAATAGTCTTAAAATAAATTTGCTATTTTTTCCTTAAAATACCTCTAATATTACTTGCAACCCAGATATAAGCCAAATTAATATTAAATCAATATGAGTGCTGTTCAGGAGACTGCAGTCATCACAGACCTAATTATATGTGTGTGTACATTATAAAGACGATTAAAAACAATGAGTGCACGAGGAAGGTTTCCTGTGAGTTGGGAGACACTGTGAAATATGACGGAAGGGAGAGCAAACTTGACAGGTTCTGGGCGCAGCTGCGAGGAGAGAGCCTGACATCGAACCATAAGCTCAGAATTTGGAGGAAGAGACTGTGATGACTCCAGCCTTGGTCATGGGCAACCCCGGTCTATGTGACTGTAGCTGCGACAGGGTCAGTAGGGTTTTAGACGGGGCGCTGGGGCAGATGACTCAGTGGACGTCCACTGGGAGGGCAAACTCATGCCGTTCTGAAAAACAGGGAGCGATCTCTGGCTTTGACCTTTGATACGTATGTGTTTATGCTGCTGATGTTTTGTTAGTTAATAGGGAGTGGATGTTTTTAAAATTTAGCTCAAAATTAGTAAAACTTAATCTCAAAAGTTGTTAAACTTAAACTGCATTGTTCGGTTAATGTATTCTAACTCATGCCACAGAAAAGGTTTTATGGTTCCGCAAAGATTGATTAAAAGAAATACAGCACAGTAAAAAAATTAATCTCAAATAAAAATGTATCTGAGCCTGAAATATCTGCCATAAAACTCTATATAGGGGGGATAAATAATAATAAAAAAGAGTACAATAAAAATAAAGTATTAAAAAAGAAAAAGCCAATTTTTAATAGAAGGCTTTGAGGCAGGAGTAAAGATCGGTGATGAAGTACTCTTTTACTATGCTTTTGTCTCATGGTTTTATGTTCCCAGTATCTTATGTTAGCTAGTTCCTCTAACACTGCAAGGCATAGAATTATTAGTTTATGCTAATTTATTAATTTGGGAAAATTTTTCAGCATTTCCTCAAGATAACCGAAATACTTCTGAAAGAGTTCACGTGGTTCTTGTTTGATCCTCCTGTCCATCATTGATTTGTCTATAGAGTAAATTGATATGTATGTACCTTTATACAGGTAGCAAAAGTGAAACAGACAAAACGCCCCTATATTCAAGGAGCTTGCAATATGGTAGAACCAATCAGACAACTATATGTATAAATATAGAAAATGGGCTCAAATGGCTGCTTTAAAAGTTATAGGACTGACATGTTAGAAGATAAGGGGATCTTACAAATTATGAAGTCAAACTCCTCTCACAGGGCATACTCTGTAGAGTATTTGGTACCCCGGGTCATTTAACACTCTTAAATATATAAAATAGATAATATTTTATTTTAAATAATATATATTAAGAAATGACCTGTAGGTTATGTATATCCCAAGAAGACTGTCCATTTTGCATTTAAACAGTTTTCACTGAGAATAAATTCCTCCTGGTATTAAGCAAACAGAATCTTCATTTAATCTTTACTTAGAAAGCTTTGCTAACAATTTCTAAAAAGTTTTCTTCATGCTAGATACTCGGACACCACGCTCATCTCCCCCGAGGCTGTCTGGTTTCCAGGAGAGGGCCTGAACCTCTTTCCGCATTGCGGTTTGCCTCCCTGGAAGAACACAGTTCAAGTTGTCCTTAACGTGACGCCCCAAATGCACCTGATCTGTGTGAAGTGCAGTTCAAATACCATGAACTTCATCTCATGGTATCTGTTATACTCCTGGTGATGAGTTATACATGTGCTTTTGCAGCACCTGTGGCACACGGATGATTCGTGTTCTACCTGTGGTCAGCTAAAGCCCAGATCTTACTGCTGCAGCCACCATCCTGGCCAGGAGGTAGGTGTATCACAGGAGGGAGTGGGGTCCCGGGAAGTGTGGTTAAGGAAATGATTCTTTTACCAGCTAGGTCTTAAGAATAGAATCTGAGCATGTGGACAGAGGCGTGAACGAGGCTGGCCCTTGTCCTGGGTTTAAGGGCCCAGGCTGAGGAGAAAATCAAAAAGGGTGTCCTGGGTGAGGGCAGACCAGAAAGCAAGAGGGCATCAGAAATGTAACATTTATGGTGCGAGTTGAAATGAAAATAAAAATACATAGTGAAATAGCTTCAATAAGGACCAGGCAAAGATGAAAAGCAGACTTCAGAGATGGAATCTTAAAAGGTAACATGAAGCAATTTTAGGTCTTCCAGGGCTGAGCCCTGGGGGGAAGAGGAAGCTTCTAAGAGGATTGGGCCTGTTCCGGCACCTTCACGTAATCGTTATTTACCACGCACCACACCCTGGGCTAAGCGCTACTTATGAATGATGAAGAAGACCTGGGCCCAGATCTCAGCGTTCTCCCAGCCTCCTTTGGGAGATGGACACAGGCATCGACCTGCCTCATCATGTGGGTAGTTCAATGATGCAGAGACACACAGGGGCTACAGAAGAGTTCTACGGGAGGTGACTGTCTCAGACTTACAGGATGCGGAGGAGTTGGGCAGGTGAAAGGATTGGGGAAGGACCTTCCAGATGGAAGAAAGGAAGGCCCAGAGAATGAGAAAGAGCATGATGTGGAAAGGGGCCGCCTGCAGTTCTGTACTGTTGGATTGTCGAGTACAAATCACTGTAAGTCAGATTTTCCCTTTCCTTACTGGAGACATTATATTTAGAACCTAAGTAAAGGTCTTTATTATTTTTAATATTTATATCATTTGTTTTGCCCTTTCATAGTAGTGTTAGAATATTCTCAACCTATCAAAGGTCTATAATCACTGTTTCCCTGGGCTACAGATTATCCAAAAATTTGATAAACATTCTCTAGCTTCCTTCTAGTCCTTGATTAAAAAAAAAAGAAAAGTAGAACAGTGCAGCGTCAAGTCCAGAGCCCTTCAGCAGTAGTCTCTAGAGGTCTCCTGCCAAATCAGCACTGACCCAGCAGTCAACAGCCTACACACACGGCTGTTAAATTAGCTATGCTTCACAGCAATGGGAGATCGTATGATGACCTACGGCCAGGAGTGGCAGGTTAGGATAACTCGGACAGGATCCAGATGTAAAAGTATACCTGCCAAAGAGGAGGCCAGGCATCAGGAACTAGGTCCGCATGTCAATTCTGGATGGAATCTAATCCACCAGTCAGCAGCAGCCAGTACCTGGAAATTACGGTAACAGACAACAAGCAAGTAGTCAACTGGGGAATACAGAGAATGAGGATTATGTAATCTAGTGGACTTATTCCAAAGTGGAAGTAGGGCAGAGCAATGGGCAGATACTTGGAAATCCAGGGAGACATTTAGCAGCAGGAAAATGGTGTACAATCTTGAAGAACCCTAACTATGATTCAAGTTCATGGGCAGGATTCCAATTCCCGGGAGAAGATGTAGTAAGATCAAAGAATGGTCCTGGAGGTAAAAGCAGGCCAAGAATGTAACAAACCTTAGTCATAGGCCATAGAAAGTCAGTAAGTACTAGATCTAGTTATCAGAACTTGAAGACCAAGTGAGGACTTGGTTTCAGAAGCAAGAAAGCAGACTAGAAATCCAACATAGAGTCAGAACTGGACCGGCCATGAGTGTGACCTGGGCTTACTGCCTCTTGCCTGGACACAGTAAGGCTGCACATGCTTGTGGGGGACGAGGGAACACAGGTTTAGGGAGAGGAGGGATCTGGACGCCAGGATCTGAATGTCAATAACAACAAGTAGCTCATATTTCTAAACCCTGTCTACATTGCCAGACTTGGTCCCATGCCTTGGTCAGTTGGCAATGCCCCTAGTATTTCCCTGAGTTTTTAGTCTTAAAACCTTATCACAAAAAGGAATGAGATTCTGTTGAGGTAGGTTGCCTTCACTGTGGGAAGCTGGCTTCTAGTCATTACTGCTTGCTTATTTTAGGTGTTCGTAGACTTGTGTTTCTTACCCTAATTTTGCTGGCAATCAACATAAAATTCTAAACAAATCCAAGAGAAGTGCAATAAAGGGTGAGGATAATTCCATGACTGTGGAGAAAATATGGGTAGTTTCAGATGGTATTCGCATTTTTTCTTAACAGATGCAGGAGAGTAGGCATCAGTTGGTGGTATGGAATTGGAGAGAATGATACAGTATGAAGGAATGTCTCAAGAACAGTCAGTTGTTGGGGGTGGGGGAATCACTTTGTAAATTATATAAGTGTCTAACTGCTATAAAATATTGAATGTCAAGTGTAATTCAAAAATGGAAATTGAAAAAGAGATCAGTCATACATGATTGCTGGCTGTTTAATCCAGTCTGGCTGGAGCATAAAACGTTAAACTGAAGAGAGGAATAGAGTCAGGTCCTTGAGGCCCGAGAAGTTAGCACTGTTGGGGACGTAATGGGCAGTAACAGGAGGGACTGTCCTGGCCAGAGAGGCACTTCAAGATGAGCGAGGTGAATGGCGAAAAAGCATCAGACCAGCTCCAGATCAGGGGCAATGTGTAAAATTACTGGTCTGTACCCTTTCAAGTATTTATGCCATGAAAGATAAAGCAATACTGAGAAATAATTTCAAAGTAAAGGAAACTAAATAAACAGTGACAACTGAATGCAAAATGTTATTTGCTTTGTTTTCTTTTTTTTTTAGCTATAAGGATATTATTGGGTTAATTGGCAAAATCTGAATAAGGTTAGTGGATTAACAAATCCTATTATGCCAATGTTAATTCCAGGTTTTGGATAATTACATTGTGGTTATGTATTACAATATTCTTCCTTTTCAGAAATGTACACTTCAGCATTCAGGGCTATATCTGCAACTGTCAAACTGTTCAGAAATATATATGTATATATACACACACATATATGTAAATGTATATAATGTATATACCAACTACACATGTATGGGGTATGTATTGAAAGGCAAATTTGATAAAATGTTATATTTAAAGAATCTGGATTAAAAGTTTCTGAATTTTTTTTTGTTCTTGAAATTTTTCTGCAGATCTAAAATTGTCAAAATAAAAGTTAAAAGAAATAATAAAACACATAATATAGTGATGAAGTGTAGTGTAGGCAACTCCCAAAAGGCTAGTGCAGTTGTCCAGGCGGGAGGTGCTAAGTGAAAGGTGGTGGAAGGAGTACGAGGAGGGACCCATAAAATCCCAGAACTATCTTCTGGAGGTCAGGCCCTTCATAGCACAGGCTTCCTCTGCTAGGTGAGTGTTCTAGGAACCCATCTGTATCAGTGCACCAGCTGGCATTGTTGCGAGAAGCTGCATTCTGCTTCAGTGAATCATTTTTTGGAGACTCAACTCGTTTGCCCATTTCACGATGGGTGATTTGTGAGCTCACCCGCCCACACCATGCTGCGTGTTCAGCAGTTTTGACCCAAAACAGCATGACCTCCATGCTCCACCTTTTGACCTGATCTCACCCCGAGTGACTTTTTTTTGTCTCCACGGATGAAAAAAGTTCTTAAAGGGAAATATTTTGCCAATGTGCAAGAGGTGAAACAAAAAAGTGGCAGAAGCACTAAAAGGTACCAAATTGACGAGTTCAAAACTGCTTCAGTAGTGCAAAAACACCTAGATAAATGTACTGCATTAAATGGAGAGTACTTTGAAGGTGACTGAGGTTGAAACATGTAAAAATGCACAATTTTTTATAAATAAATTCAATTTGGTGGGAGGAGGGGGGTCCGCTCGTAGACAGGAGAACAAAGTGAGAGGCATTCCCGAGAAGTCGTGCCCATATTTGGCAACTCTGTAGATATGGCAACTCAGATGACCTGGAGTTTTCAAGTTAAGGTGACTTCACAGCTGGAAACATTTACTTAATGATCATGGTAGAGTTACTGATGAGATTTCAAAGTAAAAACTATAATTCCAGGAAAGAGGCATGAATGGAATAATATAGACTGAGACTAGAATCACTGAAAACTTAATAGGCAAGTTAAATGTCTTTTTAGTGTTAATGTATCCAATTAAATTTAATTGTGGTCCAGCTGATAAACTTTTATTCTTGCAACCAATCAGAAAAAAAATGCATCCATCTACAGTAAAGATGAAAAGGGAACTGAATGCTAAAAGGTAAAAGTGTCGAGCCCCACAGTTGCAAGGTCAGCTTTCCAAACAGGGCGGGTGCTGGGCTGACCACAGCCCTCTCCCAGTCTTGCACGCTGCCCAGCTCTGTGAATTTATCAGATCACTAACATGACCAGGCTCAGTACGAGAGGCTGGTGACCAGAGCTTGCTGGTACCCTCTTAAGTGCACTTCCATATTCTGCCGAGTAAAGCCTCCACACTCTTTGCTTTTCCCAGGTTTCTTATCTTCTCAACTACTGTGCTATATATTCTTTGTTCATAGTTCCTCCTTCCTGCCCTTGTTCATCCATTGAGTCTGGACTGGGCTCCGTGGATGAAAGGGCCAGTGCAGGTATGGAATAGAAGCATCACCTGTTTCTGCTTCTGCCCTTGTCCTCCTGCCACAACCACATGCCCTGAACCACGGCTGCCTGGTCAGCCTGCTCCATGTGGACCCACGCCCTCGACCCAAGTCTAGACGAGGACAAGTCAGTGTCATCTCTGTAATTCCATCACCCTTCCCAGCATTTGGCCAGGAATAGACTGGTGACAACATTCTGCTAATGAGAGAAGTCTGCAGAGGGCTTTGGGGAAACACAGAAGGAAATGGTCTCACTTCCTCAGGACATTTTTATGACTGCATGTGACTCTTGGTAGAGAGGGCCTCAGCCATCTTCTGCCAATCTGAGAGTTACGGTGACACTATGATAACAGACCAGAGCAATGGAACAAACCAGGGCCTTGGTCACATAGCTGAGCCACCGAATCAAACAAGCCTGAAGGCTCTGAACGTTAGTTACAGATTATACATTTCCTTGTTGCTTGGTCATTGGGAGTTGGTGAAGACAGGGAGGTCCAGGGGAGTGGTTTGCTGTGGGGTGACGGGAGTATCCACAGGGCACTTCATGGGTTGACAGTGATGCCTGAGCTCATACAACGGGGCATGGGGAGACTTAGACTGGAGCCACCCAGCCATTTGCCTTCCTGACTAAGCGCAGTTTGCAAGCAAAGCAAAACTGAAAGAAAGAACTTTCATTGGGGTTTCACGTGTGTCTTCTCAGCCGGTGTATCAGGATTCCAAATAACACAGGCTAACTCATATGTATAAAGAAGATGTAGTTAATTTTCTAAGCCTCCATCCTCACTAGGTACCAGAGAAACTTGTTAATTAACTTACTAATTAAAGTTTCTGTCTCTTAGGGCTTAAACAATCTCCTTTTAACAATCAGATTATTCAAAGTTCACTTTCCTGGTGGGGCTTGTATGAATTGTGCATTTTGGATGACTTAGTCTCCTGGGTAAATTCTCAGGCTTCCAGGGTGCTGCTGTAACCCTCCTCTCTTTCCTAAGAGATACATGAAGCAACGTACTGGATCCCTGCAGTGTCCCCTGGGGGCTTGCTGCTCTCTGCAACAGTATGGCTTGTCTGATCTGCACTGTTAAGTGCTAATCACTGTTGTGTGGATGGTACCATATGGTACTCTCAGGTCATGTCCTGGTACCTATCCCTGGAGTCTGTGGTCCCAGGCACCTGCTCCTTCATGAAGACCCCTTTTAAAGGAACCTCTTTATCCTACTGTTGTCCTGGTTCCCCTGGCCCTTTCCATCCCCTCCGCAGGCACACAGGCATCTCTGTAGGCACAACGAGGCCAGTGAGGAGCCAAGAGCACTGCAGGAGGCTCACCGCTCCAGTCAGTTGGCTCTGGTCTGTCACTCTGATGCCATGTTGGACACGGAGCCAAGCAGTGCACCAAGACTGCCCAGGTGGCCCGCAGCCTCCCCCAGGCTTCCTCCCGGAAAGCAGCCCTGAGCCCCAGCATTGTGGATGCCCCAGTACTTACCTTAATGTTTCTACACTCTCACACACTCAAGGCTTGGGCTCCGGAAGGGGAGAAAAATCCCTCCGGACTTATCTTTGATTCCTTTCTTCTCTTCACAAACCTAAGGGTGTTGTTGAAAAGTTCAGGCTTTTCACTTCTCCATCTTATCTCACAGGTCTTCCCCACTTAAGAGCTCTAAGATCAAGACCACCAGGTATCTGTGAAAAAAAGAAAAGGGGCTGTGGGATAAATCTGACGAGCCCTAGGAGCCACACGGCTGGCCTGAGAAGCTCAGTAACCAAAAGTAACCACAGGACGATCTGCTCAGTTTCCTAACTGGGCAGGTCATAGCAGGTAGTCACACCCTGGGCCAACAGCTTTCTTAGCAAAGCTCAGTCGATGAGCTCTACCAGTTGTTCTTATGCATCTAGGATAACACACCTTTGAAGCATCAAAGTAATTTTCTTTTCCAGACCCCTCAAAAGTACGACTGCTGGCACCAGAGCACGAGACCACCAGAGCAATGGACCACAGCCCCTCTTTGCTATCTTGTTGCTTTTACACTGTCTCTACTGTAAGTGTTAAATGCTAACTATCCTGTACCCACCAATGGAAAAGGACCCCATTTTGCTTTTCATCTCATCCCAGACATTTCTCCACTTTGCTTTCTCCCACCTCCCTCGCTAACACCAGTAGATTTAATGTATCTCCCTTACGTTGTTCTCCTTTGATTCTAAATGTATAAAACAAGCTACAAAACTGCCACTCTCTGGAGAATTTTCTCAATCCGTTGAGATATTGCTTCAGGCATGTCCTCAAAATTTGGCTCAAATAAACTTTTATAAAACTTTTCTATAGGCTTTGGTGCTCTTTCATCAACACACTGATCCATGAGCGAGTGGAGATTTGATATAGAGAAATCTCTCTTCCAGCTCCATGAAGCTTTACTTTTAAGTCTGTTGGATTTCCTGAATTATTAAAGCAACCCCCCCACAAAACCAAACCCTTAGATTTGGAATTAAAATGACCTCGCTTTGTCTATGCAATATCAACCTTTTACTGGTGTGGGGCAATGGACCTCAGGGTTGCTTAGAGGTAGGAAGCCATAGAGTATTAGACTTAAAAGAATGACAATAAATCAATTCTATCTGTCTAGAAAAAACTATGTAATTATATATCTAATAAATATTATTATATTGTGTTATATTGTACTACACACATGTATTTAGCCACACTCAATAGTAGAGAATGAATGGAGTCCCTTGGGGGGTGGCATGCCCCAGGTACCTGGTCACACTGCCCATTTCCCCCTCCTCTGCAGCCCCCTTGCCAAATCAGAATGCAGGCTTTCTGGACTTTTTGATCACTGATAAAATTCTTTCTGAGTGATTTGATGAACAGTTAAAATTAGTCTTGCAGATTTCTATTTCTCTTCACTCTTATATTAAGGAATTAAATTGAAAATGCTACAAGAGAATCTTTGAAAAAAATCACTATAAAAAATAAAAAAATAAAAACATTGTCACAAAAAAATAGATGAAGAGGGGTCTGTAAACTTGTCTAATTAAATCTGAAATAAAAATAAGAAAGGCCATGTTTGTTGGGGAATTGCAATAGGATAGATTTAATATCAAAATCACCATAGTAATAGCAAACCGCACCCTGAACTGATAGGGGAAAAATCACTGCCTTCTTCAGTATGGAAAGCAAAATCAGCATTCAGTGTTGTAGGTTTATGCTGATTCCTGGGTCTATCCCTTAGGATAGACTCAGGGTTCTTCCTCCTCCTCCTCCTTCTCCTCCTCCTTTTTCAACAGCAACCCATAATAAGAAATACATTTTATTTCTCTGGTACAGTCTGATCTATTTTTTTATCCTGGACCTGAGGATACATTTTTATTGATTTTAGAGAGCAAGGAAGGGGAAAGAGCGAGGTCTATGTGAGAGAAAAACATCGATCCATTGCCTCCTGCACAAGCCCCGACTAGAGATCAAGCCCACACCTAGGTACGTGCCCAGCCTGCAGATCAAACCTGCCACCTTTCTGGCGCGTGGAACAGCGCTCCAACCTCACCATCCAGCCGGGGCTGTTCTGTTCTGTGTGTTTTGTCATATTCTGTTTCTGTTTTTAAACACTAGTAATGACCCAATAATTTGGTATCATTGCCCTGTAGCAGATTATGATCTATAGCTTGAAAACTGCATATTGCCTTTAAAAATGTTTCTCAAAATGTGATCCAAGGACATCCCCTAACCCCACATGCACACTAAGTCATAACCTCCTGGAGTTCTTATTTTAAAATGCTGATTCTGAGCCCTCGATTTCTTTCTCGGACTCTGGAAGTGAATACGTTTGCCTATGGCAATGGCTCCCAATCACTATTCTCATTCTGGCTGGCATGGACCTGGGATCAGGTCTGGGACGACCACAAACCATGGGCTCCCAAGAGGAAGGATGGACTGGAGAGAGAGAAGCCTTAGCTCAGTGCTGAAGGAGGCTTAACAAGCATCGGCCCACGGGCAAGGGGGAAGCCGGAGGAAAAACAGCCCAGGGATGAGTGAGGGAGAAACACAGAGGAACAGCAGGACCCGGGAAGGGCGGAGCCTCGCTAGAGCAGCCAATGCAGAGCAGAGCAGCCAGACGGGGTCCAGCTGGAGCCACTCTCTGTGGTGCAGACCAAAAGCAAAGTCTGAGAGTAGGGCCTGGGATTTCTATTTTAGGAAGCTCCCCAGGAGGTTTTTATGCAAATAAAGTTGTAGAGACATTGCTGGGCATAAATCATGCCATTCACTCTCCAAGAAGATTAAAATTTGCAGCTGCAGGCATGAAATAAATGTTTAACAGGCAGCTATCCACACAGGTGAGATTTAGTTATTTCACTGTCATTATAAGCCGTGCTTGCGTCTTTCAGTGGAGTCTCCCTTCTATTTCCTGCCATAGTTTCAACAGAATCTTTGTTGTTCTGCAAGAGCTGCAGTAATTGGTTACAGTCGTTCACTGAAATTCAGATCCACTTCTTACTACCAACTTACTCAGGGCCCGTGTTCACACAAGGACATACGAGGGCAAACACACGTGACTAAAATAGGATTTTAAAAAAGACTTTATTTTATTTTTAGAGAGAGGGGAAAGGAAGGAGATAGGACAAGAAACAACAATGTGTGGTTGCCTCTCACGTGTCCCCTACTAGGGACTTGGCCTGCCACCCAGGCATGCACCCTGACTGGGAATCGAACCTGCAACCCTTCACTTACCAGGCCCATGTTCATTCCACTCAGCCATACCAGCCAGGGCTACAGTAGGATTTTTGAATGAGATAGGTTTGAGGGTAGGTTTTTCTCAGCTAGGATTTGCAAAATTCCATCACTCTAAAAACCAAATCCCGAAAGCAAATATATTCATTTTTAATGAAGAAAATGTAACTATCAGGAAGATGGATGGTTATGTTTGGTAAGCACACCCTCTCCCTGCAGGCAATTTCCCTGGGATACTAAATTATCAGAACTGTTGCCTGGTGATCACAACATTGTAACAAGTGGAAGTAGTCAGGTGCACCCAACATCCATTGTGATAAATGATCTCCCCTCCTTCCCTGGGGACACAGTTGCCCCCAGGTCAGTGGGTCCCATTCCTGGGGCGAGGCACTTCTTATCCTGGACATTTTTGAGACATGAGAATCCCTAAATCTATTTTTTTCTTTCTCATTTTTACAAGACAGAGTTTTTAAACTTATTTCTTTTATTTGTTTATTTAAGAAGACTCAGATGAGCAAAATACACAAAATAAAAAATATCACCCTCCCTCCTCCTACTACCCCACCAGACAAAACTGCTGTTGACAACCTGGTGGTTCTTTCAGACTCTTGTTTTCATGAATTGTTCTGGTCTTTTTGGAGCACAGTAGCCCCCACCTGCATCCCCAGCCAGGGGTATGTCCTGGCTCCGGGTGAGGAACTGAGGATTGGGCGGAGCAGAGCACACAATCGTGCCCCTTCTGGGGTGGAATTCAGCTGTGCTAAATGTGATGCAGCTGTGTGTTGCACACAAACACAGAGGCAAACCCTCTGGGAGTTTGCCTGGCCCACGTTCTCTGATAACCAAAATTTCCCTGTGAACTTGCCCTGCTCAGGGCAGCAGAACTGGTCAATTAAAAGCAAGGTGGTAATTACTGTTAATAGTTATGGACCATTTATTCTAGCAGGGGTGTTACAACATGAGGCTCACTGGCTGCATAAGACTCAGGATGTCTGTGAATGCAGCCCAACACAAAATCATAAATTTACTTAAACCTTTTTTTTTGCTCATCGCTTTTCATTAGTGTTTGTGTATTTAATGTGTGGCCCAAGACAATTCCTCTTCTTCCAGCCTGGCACAGAGAGGCCAAAAGGTTGGACACCCCTGGTAGCCAATCACGGTTTGAATATTTCTTGAATGCTTTGTTCCAAGCATTTTTCCACACACTGGAAACAGAAATAAAACAAAATAAATCCTGTTGTCATGAAACTTCCATCCTTGTGTGGAGGTAAACAGTTTTATAAACAAGTGAAACAAATAGTATATTGAATGGTGATAAATGCTGTGGAGAATAGTAAGACAAGAAAGGGCGTAGGCTGGAGAAGAGTAGAATTTTAATGATAGTGATGAGGAAGGTCTCTGGGAGAAGGTGCCATTTGCGTAAGCACAGGAAGGAGGCCAGGGAGTGAGCCATGTGCACATCTGTGGGGAAAGCCATCCTTGGTGGAGGGAAGAGCCAGCACCAAGGCCCTGAGCAGCCAGAGTGGCTGGACTGGAGTCTGGAAACAAGGAACGTGGAGGAGACGAGGTTGGAGCTGAACCAGGTAGGGAAGGGCCAGTTTGCGCTGGGCCTGGTTTATAGGGCCCTATGCTGACTTTAACTTTTACTCTAGAGTGGAATGGGAAGCCCTGGGTGTGGGAAGTAAGACAGTGACACTGATTTCCTTTTAACAAGACACCTCTGGCTGCTGTGTTGAGAGCAGACTGCTGGGGGCCTGGGATAGATGGGGATTTCCTGCCATACTCCAGCGAAAAGCAATGGTGGCTTGGACTGAGGGTGTACAATGGAAATTGTAAGAAGCGGATGGCAAGGTCTGCATGTGTTTTAAAGATAGAACTGTCAGGATTTGCTGACAGATTGGAAAGAGGATTCAGAAATGATGGGGCAACCGGGAGGATAGAGTTACCATTTCTTGTGGGGAGGGAAACTGTGGGAGAAGCAGGTCATGGGAGGAAGATTGGGTGTTCAGTTTGGAGAAGTTAAATTTAAAATGCCTGTTAGACATAAAAGGGGCAGTAACTGTCCTGCAGGCATGTATCTAAAGCTCAGCAAGATGGAAGGAGATACCTAGGAAGAACATAGGCAGAGAAGAAACAAGGTCTAAGGCTTATCCCTAGGTCTCACCACTACTTAGAGATCAAGGAGATCAAGAAAACCAGGACATGAGACTGAACTTGAGAACCCAGGGAGGTAGGAGGAAAGCTAGGACTGGGAAGCCAAAGTGAAGGAGGAGGGAAGGGCCAACTGTGTCTCATTCTGCAGAAAGCAAAGGGAGAGCAGTGGGGTTGGCACTGGAGAAGTAATTAGTGGCTTCGGTAACAGCAGCTTCAGCAAAGTGATAGGGGGATAAAAGCTCAATGGGAGTGGTTTCAACATAGTATTTGAGAAGAGGAATTGAAAATAGAGTGGACAATTCTTTCTGCAAGTTTTGCTCTAAAGGGAAAGGGAAAATGAATGGGTTAAAAAATGCACCATTGCTCAAAGTGATTTTTATCAATTAATCCTTACAATAGCCCTATAGAGTAGGAACTAGTCTCATTTATAAATAAGAAAATTGGACAATGAAATGGATATGCCCAGGAGAGCAAGACTCAGGAGAATAGGCTCCACCAGCCAACGGTGAGAGCAAGGAGCACATGGTTTATAGACCTGCCTTAGATCCAAAAGGTTGGCTCTTTATCTTCATGGTGCACCTTATTTTTCTTACTCATTGACTGAGTCTCCGTTCTATATAGTAAAGAGCCTAATTAGCACAGTTACTACCCTTCTCTGAAGGTAGTAACCTTTTTAAAACCCTTAAAACCCTTCTCTGAAGGTCAGACTAAATTGCAGGAGGCAGGAGTTTAATTTACATGTAACAGGTCATTTCTGTGTCCTCCTGCTTCTTGGTTTGAATTTAGTTAGATTTCCCACAAGCTAGCATACTTGTGTTCTAGCTCAAGAGCTTTTGCATTACTTAAGGTTGCTGCAGAAAAGCATTGTGTGAGACCCAGAAATACAGTCTCTCAAAGATTGGGGCCCTTCCTAAGGAATAAAGAAAGCTATTTTTAATTAAAGACATTTAAATATTTAGCATTTCAGTCCTTCAAGCTGATCATGTTTACATGAATCACCTCTCTGACTCTGAGACAATGCTTCTGTGTATAACTCAACTTGGCAATTAATAAAAGTATTTTTACTGTCACTATTTATTAGTTTTCCTTGATCCCAGAGTCACAATTTTGCCTTGATGTGTCAATACAATTGGTAACAGCTGATTGTGTTGACATCGTCTAGTTCCAAATACTTTAATAAAAAATATGTGTAACCATGCATATGGGCAAAGTGTTAATTAAAGTAATTTTTCTAATGTCTTCCCCATTTTGAGTGGTAATTATGACTTTGGCATGTCTTTATCAGAAAAGAAAATATCTACCTTTCTGTTTTTGGACGAATGCAGGAGGAAAGGTAATATTTTAGGGCTTAAAGAAACCCAGCTGAAATCTGACATTAACAGCTCCCATTCAGATCCTAGTTTGAAGACTCCTATCCAAATCCATTTGATTTAGGTTTAGAAAAGTATTTTCTGCTCTGCAAAAATATATTAAATAATGTATTTTTTACACAAGCAGACACAAGCAGAATATAATTTTATTTAATGGATGTCATTGTTGGACCAATAGTTTTATCGTGTGACATTGATCATCAGTAATAGGATGGACCGTGTGTCCAACATCCAAACATTCACCTTTCTGCTTGGGGATTCAGCTGAAAGCAGCAAGTGCAAGTGAAATGTTTTTTTTGCTTGTTTTTTGTTGTTTTTTTACTTATTTATACAACAAATGTTTACTGAATTTCTGCTATATGTCAGTCACCATACTAGTAATCAGGAGTACAAAACTAGGGAGAATGGGGGGCACACAGCATGCTCAGAAATATGTCTTGTGAAGGGAAAATTCTATAGGGAAAAACGCCTATCTGGTCCCTTTGAGCTTGAGAATATTGGTTACCTCTGCAGTTTTAGGCTGACTCATTCAGATGACTATCTATGATAATACTTCAGAGATTATTTCTAATTATTGTAAAGTTAATCAAATGATTGAGAATGCATGAACTCACATTGATGAATAAGAACAATAATTTATCACTCAGGTAACCTAGGTATAGCTAAATGACAGGTTGAGCAAGAGATAGAAAAGATAGAATAAATAAAAGTTTTACATCCTGATGTTTGTAAATTAACTTCTAAGCCATCCTTACTACAAATGAATGAGTGATTTCTCTTCAGTTCCAGACTCTTTCTCCTCACTAAGATTCTACTGAGAGCAATTCCTGCTCCCTGCTGGTCCGGCTTTAAATGGCTGCTTCCTTGTATCGAAGTACTTGTGGCCAATTTCAGAGAATAAATACGGTTCTGATTTGAAAATGTACAAGTTCAGATGTTATGTACAGAGGCCCATTAGTTTCATTCTTAGGAGATTTGCTTTGTTAAGTAAGCTTGGCAAAATGTTTGCCAATATATACTCATTATTTGGGGATAATTTCTCTATTTGCATATTTCTGCTACTCTCTACATGTCTCTATTCTGACTGTCCCTGAAGCCTTTGCAGGAAAAATAACATCTGTGTTGCACTGGAGTTGGAAGAGGAATCTCCCATTGCACGGACATTACACGTGCCACAATTCTCCCTTCATCTGCGAACCTCCACACCCCCTTCTGTCTGGGCACCACTAAAATTCTAGGAGCTCATGTGCTAACAGGGGTCGTACATGTCATGGAGGGATATGCATAATTCGGTGAGACTAAAGAAGCTGGGATAGTTCATTTATCTAGGGGTCGGGGGTTTATGAAGGTTTCAGAGGAAGCTAAACCTTGAGAAAAGGCCTCATTGTTTGCCAGGGGAAGAAGTGGAGAGGACTTTCAGATAAGGGGAAAGACGGGGAGGGGGTAAACGTGCATTACGTTTAACTCAGTAATCTAGTTCACTCTGGTTCTACTGAAGATGGGGGCCAACCCTGGAAAAGGACAAGGAGACTGATCTTCAGCTCTATGCATCTATTTCGCCTCTCAAAGACTAGCTCCCCTGAAAAGCTGTGCAACTCCTTTTCACATCAAAGTGTATCTGCCCTGCGTCCTCCTCCACTCAGGACACTTGCTTTAGCTTTCCGAGGCAACAGTGTTTCATTTCAAAAGGTCCAAGATAAAACCTTAATAACTAGTCAAGACTGATACAGTACTCTTTCTGGAAATAGTGATATTTTAACAGGTTGATCCTAAATGCAAAAAGGTTTACTTAAAACTAGTGAATGCTTCTTTGCAGAACTGGTGAAATTTTGATAGATTGGTGGGGATATAGTTTAGTACAGTAATGTCTATTACAACGGTGTAGAGAAAACTACGTGAAATATGGTTCTTTTTTCAAGTACTCAGAAGTTAATATTGTCTCTTAGCCATGGTAATCTTTGTTTCATTTGCCCTTTATAATCAAGATGATATCTTTCCCAATCCATGATGAACTGATTTCATGGAAGCTGGAATGTCTTCTTTAGTCTTAATTTGTTTTAAAACTAGGAAAAGAGATGACAATTAAAAAACAGTGCCAAGAAGCATTTTTACTCAGTTAGCTGAACAAGATTGCATGAAAAGAATGTTTTTCTTTTGTAATCAGGCTTTTAAAATTGTAATTTACTTAACTTCTAAAAAATTTCTATGAAAAGCCTTTCATCACTATTCTGGTCCCCCTCCCCACTCCCAATAAGTGAAATGTACTGGAAATACATTAATTAAATATTCTAATAAGATTTGGTAGCTATTGGCTCTAAACTCTGGGGAAACCAAATGTGCCTAATTATAGCTTACCAATTACAATGAATTATTTCAACTAAACCCTACATGCACTCAAGAAAAGAAAAAGAGTATGTAATAAATTTTAGAAAAGATTGAAAGCTCTTTCTATGGCTGTTAAGGAGCTGCTATCAACCTATGGGACAAAGTTCTAACCCACATGTGGGACATCTTTATGTTCCTGGGACAGTCTCAGGATTCAAGATTCTTTGTGCTGGGACCCCCGTGGAGTTGAGTTGGTCTTGGGAATGGTAACTACGGTTGCTTTTGTTGCCTTTGGGACTATACTGTAGAGGGCTCACATTTTCAAGCAACCAGTTTCAATTACCTGGAGCTAAGCCCTCTGGGTGAGGCAGGGAGTGTGGAAGTCAGTCACTAGACACCGGGGAAGCAGGACAAAGGTGAGACATGGTCTTTAGCATGAAGGACTAGGATGGAGTGCAGTAGAGTGAAGGCCTGACCCAGCAGAGCTCCTTGGGGCCGTCCAGTGAGCCTGGAATGACAGTGTTTTTAGCTGCAGCCCTTCGGGCGTGACTGCTGTTTCTTGCTTATAAGGTTCAGTAAATGTCCAAAGCCCTCTGTTTAATTTCTTCTCGCCCAGTTGTAGTGTCCTTGAATTGGAAAACTTTGCTGTTTTTCTGTCTAAAAAGATTCTAAACACCTGACTCTTAGTTTCTTGCTTCTGCCTCATAAGACATTTGAAGGTTAGACAACGCCATTACCTATAGCTGTTATCCACAACTATGTGACAACAAACCATACCGACAACTTAGATGGTAAAATAGTTACAATGTTTTCTTTTTTCCTCAAAAATATAAAACTCAGCTACTGTCTTCTCTATGTTATCTGGGGCTCTCTGACTGGAGGCTTCAACTTCAAGATTCCTCACCCATGTGGCTGGAAAGTCGACACTGACTGTTGCCAAGTAGCTCAGCCAGGCCTGTGCACCTGCTGTCGGGATGCTTCCCATGAGAATCTTGGGCTTCCTCAAAGCATGGAGGCGGAATTGGAGGGAACCAGTGGAAGCTGTGTGGCCTTCTCTAACACAGCTTTGGAAGCCATGCGATGTCACTTCCATTGCATTCTATTTATGGAAACAGTCAAGAGTTCAGCCAAATTCAAGGAGGAAGGACTTGATAAGGGAGTGGCCAGGTCCTACAAAG
The DNA here is from genome assembly GCF_021234435.1 of Artibeus jamaicensis. Taxonomy (NCBI): domain Eukaryota; kingdom Metazoa; phylum Chordata; class Mammalia; order Chiroptera; family Phyllostomidae; genus Artibeus; species Artibeus jamaicensis. Next base: position 1,166,692 of record NW_026521221.1, read on the forward strand.
AGCTCCTACTGTGGTCCTCTTTGGAAACTGTGCTCTGCCACTGAGAGGGACCCTGTGCAGGAGGAACCCGAGGCTCTGTTCTCTCTGTCCAAGTCCAGGCAGCCTTCAGTTTACTGATTCCTACATGGAAGCCCTGAACAGGCTACAGCTCTCACCAAATCTTTCTTTATGTGCCAACTGCCTAATGACAACTTGGTGTCTGAATTACCCTTTTAAATTTTAAATTAGATCATAGACTAGTTCTCCCATCTTTAAAATTAAACGTTGTGGAGTAATTTCACAGGTCCCTTGAGCACTAAACTTTCTCTTTGTCTGTATTTTTCTTAATATTAAGATTATGTAGACTATATATTATGTACCATGAAGACTGTTCTACATTAACAACTGGCTTATACTTTTCAAATATTAATGTCATGAAAGACAAAAGAAAGCAAAAGAACTGTTTCATATAAAAGGGGACTAAATAAACATGACAATCAACGCGTGATTATGGGTGGGATCCTTGGTATAGGAAAAATGCTGTGCAGAACACTGATGGCACAACTGATAAAGTTCAAATACTACATAAATAATAGGCATTATGGAAATACGTGTTGAATTTAAATGAGTTTAACTTTAATATAGTTGAATTCCAATACTTAGAGTGGCATGGCTGATATTACAGCAATCGTAAAAATCAATACTTATTTATATTCCAAATAAATAGCCCCCTCACCAGTCAGCAGTAAGGCCTGGTCAGGTTGGGCAAATAAATAGAAAATGTTTAACGAAGTATTCTCCTTCAAATAGGCCTTTTCCATGACTCCGGCCACAACAAAACTCAATGTTTCTCTGCTTTCATCGGACTCCACAGCAGCAGAGCCTCCCGCCCTGCAAACAGTGTAGAAATGAGGAGAGAGCGCGCCCCTTCTCGTTAGCGCTGATGGCTCCCATCGCTGCCAGCACCATCCTTTCTGACTCCCTTTCCATTCAGGATGCTGCCCAGGATGCTGTCTTGTCTTTTCCACTGGGATCTGCTCTATGGTCTCCCCAGTTCTAAAGCTGTGCAGGCCCCCACCTCTTAATTAAAAGTGCTCTTCTTTACTTGGGTGTCCAATCTTTTGGTGTCCCTGAGCCACACTGGAAGAAGAATTGTCTCGGGCCACACATTAAATACATTGTGACATGTAATCATAAAAGAAATCTCAAAATGTTTTAAGTAAATTTACAATTCTGTATTGGTCTGCATGTATAGCCATCCTGAGCATCAGGCTGGGCGCCGCTGCTGGAGAATCTGTCTGTTGGATTCTGCACTGTGGGATAACTCATGAGTCCTCGCTCCTTACTGTCCTGCTTACCTAAGTATTGGTGTCAGATTCAAAACAGAATTTGCATTCCTGCCCTCACCTATAGCCAAACCTTAAGCAATTCCAATTTTTAACTCATGTCTGTCATAATTACTCAATGTAAATATCCAGGGGGTCCTCCTTATTTCATGACTGAAGTGATCCTTGTGTTTTCTATTCTGTCCTCCACAAGTTCTTGCTCACCACCTGGCCCTCAGACTGGAGTCACCTGTCATGCTGCCTACCAGCTTCTTCCTACCCAGCCCACTTCTTCTCTCTCTCTTTCTGTCCCCACTCTTTATCATGAAGCTCAATTTGCCTTCATTTTCCTCCTCCTCCTCCTGTCATCTGGAACTGTTCTTAGAGCAATAAATAACATGTGAGAAAAAGTAAAAGGCATGAATGAATGCTTCCACCGTAGTCAAGGTGCAAAAAAGATCATATATCTTTTCTTCCTTTATAAGGTAAATCTGTTTCTGAGCCTGCTTTTTCTAGATTAATGAGATGTCTAATATGAATACATTTCTATGGTTTCCTTCCCTACCTGCCTATACCTCCCTGTGTTGTAGCAAGATCCTGAGCTTTCATCATTCAAGAAAAACTAGAGAGGCAAATTTGAGTGTTTAAGAGAAACTAAAATTTGAGATTTTCACATGAAATGTCCTTTCAAAATTGACACCAACTAGTTAAAAAATTATAATTATGTGTGGGTCCAGTCTAATACGTCCGTGGCCAATATAAGCCTCACCCCCTCACCAGTAGTTTGAAAACTCTAATTTCCAGAACCAAGAGCCCCTTTTTTGGGAATAAGCCTCTTTCTACTTCTGCTTAAAATCATGCTTGCCATTACTTTCCCATCTTGGCAGATTCACAGTGATGGTTTCAACAGTCCTAGACTACACCTGGACTAAAGAGAACAGTCTGTGTTGGGGTACCTGTTCTGGAAGACCATTTCTCTTTCTCTCAGATGCTAAATGTGAACAACTCTCCTTCATCCCCCACACCTCCCAATATGAAGACGTTTCTATGGTTTCCTCCCCTACCTACCTACACCTCCCTGCCTTGTACCAAGGGTCTGGGAAACTCAGACATCAACAACCCAAAACTCCGGTGTCTTTCCTCTATGTATTTGATTGTAAAATATAGAATAATAGTTCTATAAAAACACATTGGTAATCTGGAAAGCATTATGCTAAGTGAAATAAGCCAGCCTGTAAAAAACAAATACCATATGATCTTACCTATAAGTGGAACCTAATCAATGAAACAAATAAACAAGCAAAATATAACGAGAGATATTGAAACTAAGAACAAACTTGACAGTAACAGAGGGGAGAGAGAGAGGGATAATGGGGGAAAATAGGGGAAGAGTCATTAAGGAACAAGTATATAGGACACATGGACAAAGCCCACAAAACCAGAGTGGGGTAGGATGGAGGATGGGAGGCGGGAGTGCTGGTGGGGAAATGGAGACAACTGTACTGGAACAACAATTAAAATATGTAAAAAAATGAATAAATAAATAATTAAAAACACATGTGTAGTGTTTAAAAAATAATAATTAGTCAACACTCACATACCATCAGAAAACAAAATACTTGTATAATCCGGAAGTTTCCTGTACCCTACACTGATCTCATCCCCTGTCTCCTTCAGAATATTAAACCACTATTATGGATTTTGTGATAATTATTCCCTTGCTGCTCTTAATAAATTTTATTATCTATATATGTACTCTAAAATACATTGTGTACAATTTAATCTACTTTGACGCTGTATATCTCAAATTAGAATGCACACATTCTCTTGTGATCTGCCTCATTGGTCAACATTTTCTTTAGTGTATTCATCCATGTAATTGAACATAATTGAAGATTATTTATTCTGCTGCACATCACAACTTGTTTCTCCATTTTACTGGTGATGGACATTTGTGCTGCTTTCAGTGTTTTTCTATTATTGACAATTTTGTGTAAAACTTATTATCATTTGCTCCTAGGGTTCTGTGCAAGTTTTTTTAGGGTGTGTTGGATAGTGAGATTATTGTGTTGTAGGATGAGTACATATTCTATTTTTCCATTTACAGATTTCCAAAAGTCATTTTGCCAAAGTGGTTGTTCTCTCCAAAGCCTTTTTTATAGTTCTGCCAATTTACACCTCACTGACAGTGTGGAAGGTTCTTGGTGCTGTGCATGAATTGTTAGGCCACATCTAACATTGCTTAAGTGATTCTTTCTTTCTTTCTTTTCTCTCTCTCTCCCCTCCTTCCTTCCTTCCTTCCTTCCTTCCTTCCTTCCTTCCTTCCTTCCTTTCTTTCTTTCTTTTTCTTTCTTCTTTCTTTCTTTCTCTCGTGAATCCATCTAATACAAACTGTGGCAGGCCATCAGCAAAGTTTTCAACAACACAGTCTATTAGAAGTGGCCTTACAGAGGAAAATCAGATTTTAGAGTTTTCAAGAATCCATTGTGTCATTATTCTGATCATAACTGACCCCAGTGTCCTAAAAATAGTCCAGGGATTCTTAGAGTACAGACCCCTCCCAGATATTAAGAATATCATGAGAATTATTTTTACTATGATGGATTGGAAGGGATATTTTTATTTTTTAGTGATAAAGCCATTTATTATATTTTTATCCTGGTATTATAAACTTTGATTATAAATTGTACAATGCTTTTGTTACCTTGTGAACAACTCTCTCTTAATATAAAAAATTTTCATTTTATTCTATTAGGCTTGATTGATAACTTAGTCTTAATGTTATGAAAAGTTATACAAAATGCAAAATAAGTAGATCTCTTCTAAATCTCAAAAGATTTTTTTTTGCATATTCACATGTAAAACCAGGAATGCAAGCTTTTTAAACATATTAAATCAACATTGTTGATCTTTCTGGCACAAAATCTAATGGCAGAAAACTAATTTTTCTTAATCAGAAAACAGTTAATTCCTGATACTGCAAAAATTTTTCTGCCACTCTGTGATATTTGTAGAGAAGTAAAATAGCATGATGATGCAAATCCTTCTGATTGGTGGAATTTCTCACAAAGAGGTTAAAACTGCATTTTATAGCCATGTAAATTAGCATAGGCTTCCTCTATAGCCTCAGGTACTAGAACGAAACAGGAACAGTTCTGCATAAAACTACGAGTCAAAACTCAAAAGTAAGTAGGAGCTTTCGATTCTGTCTTCCTAAACTGCTGAAGCTTAGAGCTCCCCCAGCATCATTACAAGTGTACTGCTAGGTGTAGGGAGGACCACGGGAAGTCCCAAAGGCCAGTTGTTTTTAGACTAATTTTAAAATATTGAGGTGTTAATGAGGGTTTTGTCATCTTGATATATATCATTCTTTTATTTGCTAGGATGACATAAATGAAATTATAGCAAGAGAGCATCTGGGTATGTATTCAGAGCAAATGGTTCACATTCATGGATTATATAGTATGTAGAGATAAACCAAGGAAATAAAACACATGGTCCATACTTTTAAAAGTTTATATCCATGAGGACTCAGAACTTCAAAAAATGTTATATTATAGAGAGATCCAATTACATTATACTAATTAGTTGTACATACAAGGTCTGTCTGAACAAAGTCCAGCCATTCTTAATATAACAAGAGTTTGCATGACATCTATGTAACCTGGCAACCGAGGAGAGTGAACTGGAATGCTCATGCACGAACAGTGATGACTTCACTGTACTAGTCAGTGGGGGTGGTAGATGCCATTGAGTGAGCATGTGTACTGTGTGGCCATCACATTCAAAACTACTGAGCGAGTAGAGCAATGAATTTGCATCACATTTTGCATTGAGCTTGGACATTCCTCCACAGAAACTATTCAAATGATTCAGAAGGCCACAGCTATGGGCAACTGATGCTTGGCAGCTTCATCACACCAAAGCACCCACTTATGCATCACATCTTGTGCAGAGTTTTTTGGAGCAACTTCAAATCACCCAGGTGATTCAGTTCCCCTACAGCCCAGATTTGGCACTGTGCAACTTCTGGCTTTTCCCAAAATTACCTTTGAAAGGGAAAAAATTTTGGACTGTCAATGAGATTCAGGAAAATATGATGGGTCAGCTGATGGTGACTGGGAGAACTGTGTGAGGTTTCAAGATGCCTACTTTGAAGATGACTGACATGTCATTGTCCTATGAACAATGTTTTTTGTATCTTATATCTTCTTCAATAAATGTCTCTATTTCTTGCATTACATGTCTGGATACCTTCTGGGAAGACCTCATATGTACTAGCTAAAGGCAAATAGAGTTACTTGAGAAGCCAGGAAATATATATCTAATTATATATTTCTCCTCTGGCTGTGCCATTGAAAAGGTAGACATGGCCAAATCCAAGAATCAGACCATGCATAATCAGTCCCCCAAATGGCATACATGTAGCACCAAGAAACCCTAATTACAAAAATATAAATTTCTTAAGGGGGTAGACACCAAGTTCCTGAAGAATATGCACTTTTCCAAGAGCACAGTAAGGCTTGAAGAAGATGCAGGCCAACAAAGCCAAAGCCATGAGTGCACACAGCAAGGCTATGAAGGCCTTTGTAAAGTCCAAGGAGATCAAACCCAAGATCCCAAAGGATGGCAGCCACAAGCTCAATCCACTTGCCTACAATGCTCACCTCCAGGTTGGGAAACGTGCTTGCATCACCAAGGTTCTTGCATTTCAGGCTCTGCTGTCCAAAGTCCAAGGTCAATGCTCAAACCAAGACTTGGGCTGCGGTTGTAGCTGCAGCTCTGGTTCACTATCCCAAAGCTGTTGCAGCCCCCACAAAGACTCCAGAGTAGAAGTCTCTGTCTGCTGATATGAAGACAAAAGAACTGGTATGACACCTGGCCTTCATAGGGCTGGTGTCCTCCTGTGTTATTTGTACAAATCTGAGGCCATATCTGTCAAAAAAAATTTCCAGTTACAACGGCATTTGCCTAGGAGATATGAAAACTAAATGCTGAATCACCACAAGTGGATCTAACCAGATAAAACTGTTAAAAGACCAAAGTCTGGCCAATTAATTTTTACGAAGACACAAAAACAATTCATGGAGAGAAAATAGTCACTTCAACAAATGGTGCTGTAGCAATTAGACACAATAGGCAAGAAAATGAACCTCACACCTTACACAAAAATTAATTCCAAGTGGATCATAGATTTAAATGTAAATGTAATACTATAAAACATTTGGAAGAAAGCACAAGAGAAAATTTCAGGGACCCAGAGCTTGGTAATGAGTTCTAGACATGACAACAAAAAATTGATCCATAAAAGAAAAAATTTACTGTCTATAAATTGACAGTAAAATTTTAAAAATTTGCCCTGGTTAGTGTGGTTCAGTGGATTGAGTGCCAGCCTGTGCACCAAAAGGTCACCAGTTTGATTTCCAGTCAGGGCACATGCCTGAGTTGCAGGCCAGATCCCCAGTGGGGGCCATGAGAGAGGCAACCTATAGATGTATCTCTTGCATACTGTAATTTTTTTCCCTGTGAAAACTCTTAAGAGGATACAAAGAAAAGCTACAGCATAGAAGAAAATATTTGCAAATCACATATTTGACAAAAGACTTGTATTTAAAATGTGTAAAGAATTATAACCACTCAACAGTAAAAACAATCCAAGTAGAAAACAGGCATAGAATATGAAGATACATTTCATCAAAGAGAATATACAGATAGCAAAGAAGAAAATAAAAAATGTTCAACACAATTAACCATTAGGAGAACACAAATTAAGCCCATGGTGAACTATTATGGAAAATTTATAGCTAAAATAAATATAATGATAATGCCACACCTATTTATGATAAGAAACTCAGCAAAGTAGAAATAGAAGGAACTTTCTCAACTTGATAAAGAATGTCTATACAACCCCTACGGCTAACATCTTACTTCATGGTGGGATCTTGAAGCTTTTCCACTAAAATCAGGCACAAAAAGCAAGGATGTCCCCTCTCTCCATGCCTTTTTAATATCACACTGAAAATTTTTGCTAATGCAATAAGGCAAGAAAAGAAAATAGAGCTACACAGATTGGGAAGGAAGACATAAAACTTTCTTTGTTCACAAATGCCATGACCATTTATGTAGAAAATTCAAAGTCGAAAAACAAAAACAAAAAACCCCTGGAGATATAAGCAACTTATTATAGGAAGGCAGCAGAATATAAGATTAATATGCAAAAGTCAATTGCTTTCCTGTATACCAAAAAGGGACAAGTGACATTTGAGACTTCAAGTGTGGAATTTTTGCTTCTTATCAAAGTGGAAAGGGAAACATAGTCACTTTCAAAGTAAACATTATTTACTTGTAGCAACAAGCTAAAAAGCATTCATTTTGGAAGGTTTCATGGAGAGGGTAAATTTGTTCAATATCATTAAGGAAAGGAGGGATGGTGGGGAGAATATGTTCATCAGTGATTCTCAACCAGAGGCTACTACTGCTCCGGTACATTTAACAGAGGCTTTCAGGTTGCATCCCTGATGATCATGCATCAGCATCCTGGAGAATATGGCCCTAAGTTGAGAATTCTACTATGGTGCACTGTGCTGCTCATAAGAGTATACTAATGAGAGTAGACAGGTGAGTCTTTTAGGTATGCTGGAAGGAGAGTGAGAATAGCACCTGTTCTAGATAAAGGGAGTGAAAGGAGTCATTCATTTATTCTAAAAACGTTCAACATAGGCATATGCAAAGTTCATATAAGATAAAAAAGTAAACATGTATTGTGTTGGAGCATGAATGAGAATTAACTATTTCTGTATGCTATACATTGTACTAGAAGCTTTACATATATTATTTTATTTAATCCACATTACAACTTTGTGAAGTAGAAATAACACCCATCTCACAGGTCAGGAGATGTGAGCTCAGAGAGATTAAGTAAGTTGTTCAGTGTAATACAACTATAAGGTGCCAGAATAGAATAAAATTTAGGTGCTTTCTGCATCTAACCCAGACTACTTTCATTCTTCATTGTCATGTCCATTCACTTCTTGAAGAATTCCAGGAAACACCATTCCAATTGGATTCTGGGTAAATGGTGGCCCTGATGCACCCTACAAAGAAAATCCAAACAAGTAGAAGCATATAGAATGTTCGTGGATAGGAAGAATCAACATCATTAAAATGTTTATGCTACCTAAAGCATTCTATAGATTCAGTGCAATTCCTATTGAGGTACCAAAGCATATTTCACAGAAATAGAACAAATATTCCAAAAATTTATATGGAATCACAAAAGACTCCAAATAACCACAGCAATCTTGAGAAAGAAAAACAAAATTGGAGGAATAACCCTACCCAATATCAAACTGTACTACAAGAACATTTCTCATTGCAGTATTTTTTCTGATATATTTCCCTAGGCAAGGGAAACAAAAGAAAAAAATAAACAAATGGCACTATAGCAAACTAAAAAGCTTTTGCATAGCAAAGGAAACCATTGACAAAATCAAAAGACAACTCACTGAATGGGAAACATATTTGCTAAGGATACATTTGATAAGGTTAATATCAAAAATATATAAACAACTTATGCAACTCAACAACAAAAAAACAAATAATCCAATTAAAAATGTGCAAAGGATCTGAATAGACCCTTCTCCAAGGAGGACATACAGATGGTCAATAGGCATATGAAAAGATGCTCAGCATCACTAATCATCAGAGAATGCAAATGAAAACTACAATAAGATATCACCTCACATCTGTCAGAATGGCTATTATCAATAAATCAACAAACAACAAGTGTTGGCAAGGATGTGGAGGAAAGAGAACACTCATACACTGTTGGTGGGAATGCAGACTGGTACACCCATTATTAAAAGCAGTATGGAACTTACTTAAAAAATTAAAAATGGAACTGCCTTATGACCCAGTGGTTTCACTTCTGGGAATATATCCGAAGAAGCCCAAAACACTAATTTGAAAGAACATATGCATCCCTATGTTCATTGCAGCATTATTTACAATAGGCAAGATTTGGAAGCAGCCCAAGTGCCTATCAGTAGATGAGTGGATAAAAAAAGCTGAGTTACATTTACACGATGAAATGCTACATAAAAAAGAAGTGAAATAAGTCAGTCAGAGAAAGATAAGTACCATATGTTTTCACTGATATGTGGAATCTAATGAACAAAATAAACTAACAAACAAAATTAAAACAGGTACTTAGACATAGAGAACAAACTGACAGCTGTCAGAGGGCAGTAAGGTTGGGAGGCTGGTGAAAAAGGTGAAAGGATTAAGTGAAAAAACCAAAAAACCCTCATAGACACAGACAACTGTATAGTGATTACCAGAGGAAAAGGGGATGGGAGCAGTAGGAAAGGGTAATAGGGGGCTAAATAGAGGCGAAGGAGACTGGACTTGGAGTGGTGAACACACAATACGATATACAGATGATGTGTTGTAGAATGTACCCCTGAAATCTATATAATTTTAAAACTAATGTCACCCCAATAAATTCAATAAATAAACAAAGAAAAAAGAGAAAATATTTTAAGAAGAAATCCATTTACCTTGGAAAACTACAGTTTAGGGCTGGCTGTTTAGGTGTATTAACAACAGAAGATGGGGTAACGAATGAGACTGTGGTGGAAAATCTTTTTAAGGGCTTCTGTTTCCCTGTCCCAAGTTTAGTAATGAAGATAATTTTTCTGTAGGCAGGAGCTGATGGAAATACTAGCATTAGAAGCCACAAAATAGAACCTCATCTACCTGAACTCCAACCTTTGAAAGGACCTATAGAGACAGGATGAGGCAAATCAGGGTTTTCTCAGAAAAATTCAAGAGAAAGAAAAAAACTAATCAAATGTCAGCCATTGCAGATGGTGATGTAAGAGCTTCACATGAATGCCCCTTGGGTTAGAGAAAATGTGGGAGGAAGGCTACCTTCTTTGTTGGTGAATTTTAGAGTGTTATGTAATTTCTGAAACATCAACTGTGATGCCCTAAAAAGGTTTTATGTATAGATTTTTGCATTAAATTTCCACATTAGATTGACATTTTATTGCCACTATGTTTGGTGGTCACTCATCTGGAAAGAGAGGTCACTGTCACCGGGAGGAGCCAAAGGGAAGGAGGAGCTGAACCATATCTTATATGAAAAGAAGAAAACTCTAAGAGAGTTGGAACTAGAGAGTCTAGAAAAGGATGTTCTGATGTGTTTTGCTCGAAGCCTGGGCTCTCATTTTCCCAGGGCTCATCACTGTGTGGCCATTACTCCCGTGTCTGTAGAAATCACAGCTGTTTAATCACGGCTCTGGGAATGAAGCACTCGGTATGGGGCTCTCTGTTCCCAGATCCTCTGTGTGGAGCCAGAGTTCACTTTTCCCACTTGATACGCTTAGGCCTGGATTGGATTTCAGGGGGAGGGATCAAGAGCAAAGCAGGTTTGTCCCCTTTACCTCTTTCTTTCACAGTAGAAAAGTAGTGAGACTCTAAGCAGGAATGTGGTGGAGCTTCCAAAGAAGGGAAGATGGTCTCTGGGTTTTCAAGGATCCCAGGATAAGTGCAGCCCTGGAAGGAGGCTCACTTTTTCTGAAATCACAACCGAGTTGTCCAAATTCTTGAATTCTCCAGTCAGGAAGGCTAGAGAGGGACCTACCGGTAAAATCCGTGTGCTCCCTCCTGACTGTAGCCTTCTGAATCTTTAGAACAAACTCTGATTAATGTCCCCATTTGTTCTCCGGGCATTACAGAGCTAAGGGACTATAGAGAGGGAAAAGATTTGTTCCTCCCTCATCCAACCACTCTGCTCTATTTTCTCTTCCCTCCCTCCTCATCTTCCTCACCTCCTCCTGCCATTGTTTCCATGGACTTCGGTGACAAAAAAATCTGTCCTGCTAGCCCAGAGTCAGACTGCTTCCCATGGGGAGAAGGAGATAATTTTTTTATCAAGCTTCTATTCAGGATCTAAATCAATCAAACAGTATTCTGCAGCCCAGAGACCCCCCAAAGTCTGCTCTTACCCCAGGTTTTCATGTCTGTGTGCCTTGCTCAGTTCATGACTTTTGGTATATTTCAGATTTCAAGGAGAGTTAAGAATGCTGGGCTTGATAACAAAACCTCAAAGCAGATGTTGGCAGAATTGAAGGTGAGTAAAAAAAACAACAGATTTTCTGGCAGAAACTGTCAGTTTTAGGTTTGGAGAGGAACTGCTTTCAAGGACTCCCCTACACTGGTTATGTCTGTATACTTATCAGAAGGAAACCAGTGTCCTTAGTTCCCCCATCCCATGGCTGTGGGACATTCATAGCATTATTTAGTCATACCAGTGCCAGAGATGACTGCAATGAAAAAGAAAGTGGAGGGAATTGCTCCAGTGACCTCATCATGCATCAGTCAATAAAACACATGATCTTAATGCTGGTCCAGATCTTCCCTCAAGTTTGTAAATCCTGAGAAGCAAGGCTCCTGGTGGCTAAATGGACTCAAATTAAATACAAAACAAACAAATAAAAAACAGCTAACAACCATTTATACACAGGCACTTCTCGCATAAACTGCACTTCAGGGAGAAACCTACACTGGGTTTGTGCCAATCTGAGTGAGCCCTTATAAAGGAGTTCCTGGAATTCTAGTTCAACAAATAGGACTGAGGCTTCTTTTCTCATCCAATCAGAGCTGTGCAGCTCCAAACAACTGGAGTAGCTCTATTCTGACCAATAAGGACAGTGCCTTTTCGACAAATCAAACTGTGAGGATTTAGGGTCCTCATTTGCATGAGGACAGACCAATCAGGGACCAGGGGCAGGGACTTCTGTCCATATAAGCCAGCTCCCCTCTGACTCAGAGTACATTTTCCCTTTCTACCAAAGACTGGAGGCTGTACCTCCCTGGGTGAGCTAAAACACTGAAGATGTCTTATCAGAGCAGATCAGTGCAGGCAAGAGCAGACCAAAGCACAGAGGAGCAGGACAGCACAGTGCAAAGCAGACTGGTAGGAGCAGAGCAGAGCTGTCTAGCTGGAGAGCATCCTGGCCCCATTGCTGCCTCACAGCTGTGCTGTTTTCACAGCCATGCTGTACTGCAGTTGAGCTGTTTGTACTGAATAAAATTCCCTTCTTTGCTGTTCCCCAAACTGGCTATTCCTGCTGGAATTTTGAATTGGCACCAATGACCATCAGTTGACAAATTTATGATCTACATCAGTGGTCCTCAACATTTTTGGGTCCCCCCATTTTTGGCGGCCAGTTTTGTGGAACATGCAACAAGGTGGTTGTGGGCAGGAGGCAAAGCTCAGGTGAGCTTCACTCTTGCTCACCCTCTGTGGATGGGTGGGGGTGGGCAGCAGGAGTTGGGGTAGAGCTCAGGAGAGCTTTGCTCTTGGCCTGGTTCCTAATAGGCTGAGGACCGCTACCAGTCTGCAGCTCAGGGTTTGGTGACCCCTCATCTAAATGACCTATAAATACAGATACTCAAATAGGGAAAGAAGACTAATTTTCCACAGTTATACAAGGATGAGTCAAAGATCTTATTTGATTTTCCAGCCCATGGCTCATAGGCCGAAGAGGTATTATTTTTGAAGTTTATCTTTTTCTTCTACTTGAAAGTAAACACAATTAGAACTTCTGGCCAAGATGGAGGCATTGGTAGATATACTTTGCCTTCTTGCACAACCAAAAGGACAACAACAAACTTAAAAACAAAAATAACTAGGATTGCCAGAAAATTGAACTGTATAGAAGTCTGACAACCAAGGAGTTAAAGAAACATTTATCCAGATTGATAGGAAAGGCAGAGATGGGCAGCTGGGTGCAGAGGACACGTGACAATGTGGTGGCTGGTGGACCAGGGCAGACAAGGTGGCAGCTGGTGAACCTGGCAGTCTCACATTTGTGTGCAGATAAGCTGGGAGGAACAACTGGGGAGCGAGACAGACCATGCAACCTAGGCTTCCAGCACAGAAGAAATAAAGCCTGAAAACCTCTGACTGAAAAGACCGGTGGTAGTTTCAGCAGCAGGAAAAACTCCAAGCCTCATGGGAGAGTTCACTGGAGAGACCTACAGGGTCCTAGAATATACATAAAACCACTCACCCAGGAATCAGCACTAGAGGAGCCCAATTTGCTTGTGGGTAGCAGGGGAAGAGATTGAAAACTGGCTGAGAACTGAGCAAGTGATGTTGTTCCCTCTCTGACCCTTCCCCACATACAGCGCCACCACTCAGCAACTTGGATTGCTCCACCTTGGTGAATACCTAAGGCTCTGCCCCTTACAACATAACGCCTGTGCTGAGACACAAAAAAATGGTCCAAATGAAAGAATAGATCAAAGCTCCAGAAAAAAATACAACTAAGCAATGTAGAGATAGTCAATCTATCAGATACAGAGTTCAAAACACTGGTAATCAGGATGCTCACAGAAATGGTTGAGGATGGTCACAAAATGAAGGAAAAAGTGAAGGCCATGCAAAGTGAAATAAAGGAAAATGTAAAGGGGATGAACAGTGACAGGAAGGAAACTGGGAATCAAATCAATGATTTGGAGCAGAAGAAGAAATAAACATTCAACTAGAACAGAAGGAAGAAACAAGAATTCAAAAAAAAAAAAAAGAGGAGGGGCTTAGGAGCCTCCAGGACAACTTTAAACATTCCAACGTCCAAATCATAGGGGTGCCAGAAGGAGAAGAAGAAGAGGAAGGATTTAAAAACATAATGAAGAACTTCCCAAACCTAGCAAAGGAAATAGACTTCCAGGAAGTCCAGGAAAACCAGAGAGTCCCAGAGAAGTTGGACCCAAGGAAACACACACCAAGGCACATCATAATTACATTACCCAAGATTAAAGATAAGGAGTGAATCTTAAAAGCAGCAAGAGGAAAGGAGACAGTTACCTACAAAGGAATGCCCATAAGACTGTCAGCCTATTTCTCAAAGGAAACCTTACAGGCAAGAAGGGACTGTAAAGAAGTATTCCAAGTCATGAAAGGCAAGAACCTACATCCAAGATTGCTCTATCCAGCAAAGCTTTTATTTAGAATGGCAGGGCAGATAAAGTGCTTCCCAGATAAAGTAAAGTTGAAAGAGTTCGTCATCACTAAGCCCTTATTATATCAAATTTTAAAGGGACTGACTTAAGAAAAATAAAATGATCGAAACTATGAACAGTAAAATGACAACAAACTCAAACTATCAACAACTGAACCTAAAAAACACACACACACAAAAATGAATGAAGCAAACAACTAAAACAGGAACCGAATCACAGAAATGGAAATCACATGGAGGGTTATCAGCAGGGGGGGTTGGGGGAGGGTGGGGAAAAGGTACAGGGAATAACAAGCATAAATGGTAGGTAGGAAATAGACAGTTAAGAACAGTATAGAAAATGTAGAGGCCAAAGAACTTATATGTACAACCCATGGACATGAACTAAACAGGTAGGAATGCTGGTACGAGAAGGTGCAGGGCAGTGGGGAATAAAGGGGAGAAAAAAAGGGGACAACTACACCTGCCTAGTGTAGCTCAGTGGGTTGAGTGCGGGCCTCTGAACCAAAGGATCGCAGTTCGATTCCCAGTTAGGGCACATGCCTAGGTTGCAGGCCAATTCCCAGCAGGAGATGCACAAGAGGCAACCATAAATTGATGTTTCTCTCCCTCTCTCCTTCCCTTCCCCTCTAAAGATAAATAAACAAATTTTTTTAAAAATGGGACAACTGTAATAGCATAATCAAAAACATATTTAAAAATATAACAGATGCATTTCCCATAAATAAAAAGAAGGCAAACACAATTAGGACATATTTTTTGTCTGTTTTCCCTCCCATTTCTGCAGTGCCTAGAACAGTGCTTAGCATATAGTAAATGCCAAATAAATATTTGTTGAATGAATGAATGAATGAATGGATTCAATCCAAAAAGAGGGCAGAAACACTAACAAGAATCTCTGCAGATTTGTGTGGCAAACCCTTGGCTGATCCTACCATGCCAGATCCCTACTCTTCTGTTTTTATCTGGAAAATGAGGCACAAGATTTCTTTTTTGCTCTGTGATTAAGATGGCATGTGAGTGCACCTCTTAGAATATAAGTGATAGCCTGGTGAGCTTGGGTCAGTCAGACTGGAGAAAGGACGACGGTTAGGCCCACAGACTGGGCGGTCAAGTGACGGAGGCTTAAATGTCAGCTCTGCCACTGTGTGACTTTTAAACCAGTTATGAACCTAACTTCTCCTTGCCTTTGTCTCCTCATGTAAAACAGGGCTTATAATAGTGTCTACCTCAGCTTGTTATAGCATGTCTTCAATATATGATAGCCATTATCGGCGTGCTCTTTGCTGGTCTGGAAAAAGGATGACCATCATCCATTTGCTCTCCACCAAAGAATGCCATGGCCTTTCCGCTGTCATTCATTGTCTTCCATTGCTGAGACTACAAAAGTCAACAGAGTCCTGTGCAAAGCAAGAGAAGGAACTGGTCAAGGTAGAGGCTGTCTACCCCAGTGTCTCCTTCACTGGGGGTTTATCCAGGCTATAATGAGAGAGAAGCCAACAGAACAACTTAAGGCATGAGGTGTGGGGGAGCAAAAACATCTGGAAAATGAATTCTGATTCACGTAGAGGGAAAGAAAGCTTGTATCAGAAGCACTGGTCTTACTATTTCTTAAACACCCTCTACCTCGAACACTATTGTTGAATCCCAAAACTAAGTGCCCTGACACATCTGATGTTTCACCTGAGAGGCATATGACAACCTAAGCAAACAATTTCCTTTCTTCAAAATTAGACCCTGTCCTGTGAAGGAAGACATCACTGGTTTGTGATGTGGGTGTTTTCCCTTCAACTAAGAAGTTGCTAGGTAACCTAAGTGTCCAATGCATCAGTCACAGTCTCAGGGAGCCGCCAAACTTGGTTCAGATTTAACTCATGAGATTTGTTAATTTTCTTTTCTTCCTAGATAGAGAACGACTACCAATTTGTGTGTAAGCTCTGTGATGATGTGGCCTGCTGGCTCTATGCAGGCTCACTGCCTCTGGGGGGAAGTCAGAAGAGATGCAGAATTTCTCTAAGGCTTCAGGTTCCTTAGTGTGAAAATTTGCCTCTGGAAGAAATGAAAATGCCTTTTATACAACAGCAACAACAACAACACAGATGTATGTTAAAGATTTACTTTGTACCAGGCACTGGAACATATGGTATTTTTAAGCACCCACCATAGAGTACATTTCTCAAACATTTTGTGCAGTAACTCAGTGGGGATGGTGTTGTTATGATCAAGAGAACACTGAGGTTTAAAGGAGTTAGGGAGTGTGCTCCTTTAAGAACACAGCTAGTAAGCATCTGAGCTGGGATTTGAATATAAGCAAGATTCCAAGAGAGAATTCCCTTTTTCACACATGTTCATCTGGTCACTAATATCTCCTGATTTATTGTTAGAACATCACCCTATTTGTGTGTGCATGCTCAGGCAGTTATTATTTGGAATATGAGGAATTAGCCTTAAGAGAATCTTTGATACTGTAATAAAAATACACAGAAATTCTTAATTATGACAACTTTTTATTTCCATGGGAAGAAATACCAGGAAATACTGAAGCAGGTGGAAAAGGAAAAGGAGGGGCTGCTTCTTGCAAAAGAAGTGTAAGTGTGGAAAATGACCTCCCTGATGGACTGGAGTGACAGTCCCAGGTGGTGTGTGAGGAGTAGAGAACTGCTCGGATTAGCTCGTGTCACGGTCAATGGCCCCCAGCAAGCGAGGCTCCACCCCATGGTCTAGCCTGAAAGATCAGCAGCACTCAGGCTTCTCTACTGCCCTTCTCGGCAATCAGTGTTTAAAAGTCTCTTTCATATGCATCCTCAGTTGAGTGTTATTTTTGAAAATTGACTCAGGCTAGGCTCAAAGAAGAATCATTCCAGTACAAAGAGACCCAGCAATGCTTCTCCCTATGCCTGTGCTGTCCCCTTTCCCAGGACATGGTGGGCCTGCCACAATGCCTGGGACCCAGTGACATCCTTTTATGTACGCTCTGTCTCTGCAGACTTATCTATAGATGGCTCAGAAGTTGACACAGTTTCCTTTTGTTTATTCCTTTTGTTCCTTCTGTGCAAAGGCAACCACTATTTTAACTTCTATCATTTTCATTGGCTTTGTCTGTTTTGAACTTTATATAATTCAGTACGTTCTCTTATAGTGAATCTCTCATTGGATTTATTTATGTTGCTATACGCAGTTGTGATTGTCTTTTTTGTGGCTATATAGTATTTCACTGTATAAATATGGCATAATTTATCCATTTTACTGTTGATGAACATTTTGGTTATTTCCAGTTTGGGGTTACTCAAATAAAGCTGCTATAATATTCTTCTGTATGTCTTTTGGTGGACATATGATTCATTTCTCTTGGGTATTTACCAAGGAGGGGAATTGCTGGGTCATAAAGTGTACATATGTTTGGCTTTATTAAAGAAAGCCAAATACTTTTCCAAAGTTCCTGTACCAATATCCCCTCCCATGAGAAATGTTTTAATTACATCCTCACTTTTTACTTGGTATTTAGGATCTTTTTAATTTTAGCCATGCTGGCAAGAGTGTAGTAATATCTAATTTTGATTGTACTAATACATTTTACTACTAATTACTAAAGATGTTGTAAATCTTTTCAAGTGTTTATTGGAAATTTGGGTATCCTCTTTTGTGGAATATCTTTTGCCTATAGTTGGGAGATTGTCTGTGTTCCTATTGATTTGTACAGCTTCCTATTTTTCATATCACTTGTCAGATATAAGTATTACAGTCTACTTTATGGCTCTCCTTTTTAATGCTCTTAATGGAATCTACTGGTAAATTTGAAGGCTAATTAAGTTTCCAAGCCTTAAGTTTCCAGGAAAATAAACATATTTTCTCCAAGTATTCTTATCTTTTTAAGTTTCTCAAATGTTTTGTAGTTTTTTATGTAGTGTTATTATACATCTTCCAACAGATCCCTAGGTTTTTGATTTTTGATGCTATTATAAATGACATATTTGTTATTTTAATTTCTAAGTGATTACTACTGATACATAGAAATATAATTGGTCTACACACACACACAAACACATGCAATGAATTCTGTCCAGAAAGTATCCATCCATATAATGAAAAAGAGACATTTATTGAAGAAGGTACAACATACAAAAAAACATTGTACATAGGGCAATGATGCCTCAGTCCCCTTCAAAGTAGGCACCTTGGGACCTCACACTGTTCTCCCAGCATCTCTTCTACTGTTCAAAACACTCTTTGTTGAAATTGCCATCAGTTGTCCCATCATATTTTCCTGAATCCCATCAGTGGTCCAAAATCTCTTCCCTTCAGGTGATTTAGTTTTAGGAAATGCCAGTAGTTTTTGGAATCCACAGATCAGCTTCTAGTTCTATCACTGTCAGTTGCCGATCTTTGTTGATGGCTGCCCATACACATTCAACAGTCTCTGGTGTCACAGGCCTTCTAGAACGTGGATCATTTCAATAGATTCTCAACCATCTTTGAAGCACTTGTGCCACACTTTTATTTGGGCTGCACTCATGGCATCATCCCCGAAAGCCTTCTGAATCATCCAAATAGTTTCGGTGGAGAAATGTTCAAGCTTAATTCAAAATTTGATGCAGATTCATTGCTCTACTCGCTCAGTCATTTTGAATGTGACAGCCACACAGTGCACATGCTCACTTCACAGCCTCTATTGCCCCCGCTGACTACTAGAGTGAAGTCATCATTGTTCACATGTGAGCATTCCAGTCCACTCTCCTTGGCTGCCAGGTTACACTGATGTCGCACAAACCATTCCTGTTATATAAACAATGGCTGGACTTTTTCTGGACAGACCTTATATATTAAACTTTATCCACTAGTGTCGTTAAATTCAGATATTCTAATAATTTATTTATAAATTCTTTTATATTTCCATCTCTGAATAATGACAGTTGTATTTCTTCCTTTTTAATATTTATAATTTCAATTTTTTCTTGAATTAGCTTAGATTTTTAGTACAATATTGACTAGAGGGGTGACCATGGGCATCCTTGGCTTTTTACTCAGTAGGGGGAGAGTGCTTAATATTTCACCATGAAGTATGGTGTGTGTGTTTCTCATGGACATCCTTTATTAAATTAAGAAACCTTCTTTTAATTTTGAGTTTGCTGAGTGGTTTATTTTTATCATTAGCAGGTATTACATTTTATTAAATACTTTTTCTGTATATATTGAAAGGATCACATTTTTTATCTTGGAGATGTAGCAGGGCCCCTTCATGTTGGATTCTGAATTTACTTCCCAGCCTTTTCCAATCTCTGCTCAGCTCTTCAGGAATCTTCTGTTTTCTGCCATTTTTGAAACCTTGAGCTTTTCATGTAAAGCCTTGACAGGGAAGCTCATGCAAGTATTTGAGCTCATTTCTCTATGATTGCCCCCTCTCTTGCATTTTTTCACATCAAGTCATAGTCATCTGATGGTCTTGAACTCCACCCTCTGTCTCATCAGCTAATTAATGCTGCAACTCGCTCTATATACCCCATTCCCCATACCACCAGTTGGCAAATACCTTTGGAGAAACCCTCGGTGAGTGAGAAGCTCACCTCTGGACACCCTTTTTCCACTCAGGGTTTGTATCCCCTCAGTTTCTGACTACACTCTTCAATGCACTCAAACAGTTGTTTTATGTATTTTGCCCAGTTTTTATAGTTGTTTTTATAGTTGGTCTAGCCTGATACAAGCTATTCCATCCTGGCCAGAGCCTGCAGCCTGCGCCACTTCTACCTTGTCCCTTCTGTCTGATGGTTACAGATATTCCCATGAAAACATTGAGTAAGCTTTACTGGATCTGACCCTCTGGCAGAAAACCACTCCAAACTCTGGACAACAAGACAAATAAGCAGACAATCAGAAGGCAATGGAGAGTGAATAAAATCAGGCAGATTCTGGAGGGGAGTTGACACTCAGAAGAAGGGAATCAGGGGGTTGCTCCCCTCATTTTTGTTACTGTTAGCCTGAGGACAGGCTAACTCGGTGTGTGGGGTGCAAGTGAAACACAGAGAAAACCTGTCATCTTTCTGAACTAAAAACAGGAGGACAGAGCTCAGGACAAAGTTCCTGGATAAAAAGCAAAAAGCCAGAGATAGAGTCTCACATTTTGTGTCTGAACTCTGCCCCGTTTGCAGGCTTATCTCTAAACCACGCATGCTCCGGGCAGCCTTTGAGCAGCCCAGCTAAGGATACCAGAACCGAACTGCTATTTGAACAGCCACCAGTACATAGACTTCTTGCAGTTTGAATTTAACATGAGGGTTCAGTCAGGGCTACTCTTCACTGATTATCTTTTCCCTTGAGAATAGAACCCACTTTCTTGGTTCTTTGTATGCTGAGCCATTACAAATTTTGAATGGTGAACACTGTGAATCTTATCAAGAATCTAGGAAATCATAGGTATTACATGACTTAGCAAAGCACCTTTCATCAGCCCCTCAGATTATGTTATATAATTCTTAGATCTGATCTTTTTCACCAGATTCAAAATTCAGAATAACTCCTCCCAAATAGTGAAACCTAGGTTGATCCTGGTAGAAACCATTCAAAAGAACATAGTAAGTCCTCCTTTCCCAAACTGGAGTTTTCCCTTATCCCTTGCTCCCTTGTCCCCACTCTTCTTTTTTAATATCTCTCGAGTAAGGAAATAATGAGCTTTGGTACCAAGCCCTACACCATGGCAGCTATAAGGTAGAAAAGCCTGGATTCAAACCCAGGCAGCCTGACTCGGGGTCTAAGCTCTGCAGCACCTGGCTCTGCTGCCTCTCTATGAGCACATGGGCAGGCACAGAGGTGGCTCTTACTGCTTTCCACAGGCAAAGACCATTATTAAACAGAAAAGAATCTTCCGGTACAGGTAAGTGGTAGAGTCTTGTTTTTGTTTTTTGTTTGGTTTTTTCCTGCTTCAGGCCAGATTGCCTCTGCAGAAGCGAGAGACTTGGAAAGGGCATGAGGAGTGAGGGTAAACGCATCCATCAACCAGGAAACATCAGGCAGCCACAGATTTCTCACCTCCCCCTTCTGCTTTCAACCCCAGAGTTATACGCAACTTGATGGTTGGAGAAAGTTTTTTCTGAGAAGTTCCATGCTTACGATGCAGGGTGGCCCCTTTCTATTATCCAGATCTTGAACCTGATACTCTCTGCTATACTCTTTGCTGGAAATAGAGTTCAGAGTGTATTAATTTTCTTAGTTCTTTCACTGAAGGCTTTAAAATTTTAGAAAAAACAGCTAGAAATGTCTGCATTTATTTTTTATTTTTGAAGCAAGGAGACTAGCTCTGAAATGCTTCATGTGGCACTTTAATGAAAAGCTTCAATTTATGACATTTCAATATAGCTGAAGAGTGAAAAGACCAGTATTCAGGACGGAATTTTCCTGAGTGCACACAGGTAAATACAGTTAGATACACACTCCTTTTATTGTCTCAGTTGGTCTCTTTTGGCACTTGATATTTAGAAAAAAAAATGATCCTGAGCATTTCACCTGGGTGTGAACATCAGAGATGGCCAGTCTTACTTCAAATTCTAGAACTTCTTGCTATAGTGGACTAATGAGGGCCACTGGTCATGGCGCTCACAAGTGAGGGTCCTGGACACCTTCTGACAACCCCAAATGGCCCGTCATATATATATATATGGTTTCTGGGAAGTTGTCTCTTTTGTACCTCCAACTTTTCATCATGGGCACCTATTTGGTTGGAAGGCTAAATGTCAGGAGGGCTGTATTTGATTCCTAGACACTACAACAATCTTTCTTCTGCTATCATCTATTCCTCACCCTCCCCCCTTGTGTCTCCTTTCCAACTTCCCCTTCAGTTTTTCCTGAAGAAAGTAATTCCCCAGTTACTTATGAGTATGAAGTTTACCCCCTACTACTGGGTACTGGGCTGGCTTTTTCCCCTGTGCTGCACTGAACATCCCTTTGCAGACATTTCTAGCATCTGGTCTTCATGGTCATGGTCTTCATTAAGTTACAGTACATAAACTCAGACCTTCTTGTGGATGCCCTTCCCATGATAATGAGTATGGACACCTCAAAGAGGCCGAGGGAGTTCTTATTTCCCTTCTTCACTCTAGAAGTAGAAGAAGTTCTACCATACTCGTCAGGAGTGAGGGGGGTGGGGTAGAGAGGCTTCACACCACACACCAGTGAAGGGCAGACTATGGCTTTGCTCTGTGTTGGTGGCGGGCCAGGAAGGAGTGGGAGCCTTGACTCAGAGCTGCTGCTCTGACATGTGACCTCTGCATTTTATCCTTTTTCCTTGCTTTCCCTCTGGAGTCTTGCCCATTCAGACAAAGAATATGTTTGACCAGAGTTCATATGTTGGTCTGTGAACTTGGTCCGTGAGTCTGGAGGCCTCGCTAGGCACTCATAGTTTCCACCCTGCGATGTTGAGAAGGCTGCACTTACAGTGAGATAAGAAATCTCCCCAAGGACTTCTTTCTCTGTCTGCTTCATACAAAAAATAGTAGGAAAAATGTCTTCGTTTGTTAGATTCTCTACTCATGCTGAGGTGGGCACAAAGAACATTCAGTTGAGGAACTACTAGGTGGAATGAGGCTTGCTTATATCCCTAAAACTTTTATTGTATATAATGCTATCTCTTAGGGGAGTAGGATGATCTCTAAAGCTGACCCTTTTCATGCGCACAGATGATTACTCTCAGTTGAAAAGAATTACCCTAAAATTCAAGTGCCACATAAAAAGCAGTGTGTAAAATCAGAAAATACTTCAGACATAGCCAAACACAGTGTGCACATAGTATAATTTAAATCTTAATTCAAATGCCATCTCTCCCATAACACCTCCCCTGACCCCTCCTGACCTGAGACAGCCTCATCCGCCCTCTTCTGAATGTTCCCGGCACCTTCTTTGGGCTTCCCTTGTGGCACCTTCTTTTGGGCTTCCCTAGCAATAGGCAGGCCTAGTGCTACCTTGTAGTGTCATTACTGTGTGTCTTGACTGTAGGGCTTATGATTGATCCCTTTATTCTGCTTCATCGCCTGTGGCTTCCAGCAGTGCCTACACAAAGTAGGTACTTAGAGATGATTCCTTGGAGGTTTCTATTCTTTTCCACGGCATCTGGAGGGTGATCGTTAGAATTGTGAGCCTCGGTCCCATGTATGAGAGCTCACTCTTTTGCTGGTACAGCCACCTGGGCATTGGCAGTGGAGCGGGAAGGGAGGTGAAGGGATATGGCGCAAAAGACGAGGTCGTCTGGCCAGGTGGCATTTTTTGTAGGTTATGAAGGTAACTGGTGAAGGCACCTTTCCTTGGCAGTTCCTTCCTCCTCTGCACTCCCCAGGCTCTTGCCTTCTGATAACTTTTCTCATTTCAAAACCATTCTTGATACAGGTTTTAACTGCATTTCACTTGGATACCAATGTTGGGGTAAAAAAAAATAAAAGACTCAGTGCACATTTCCTTTGGCTGTAGACATGACCCCATCCAGTCGGTTTTTTGTTTTGTGTTGTTTTGGTGGTGGGGCCAGGGCGGGGTAGGGAGTGGCGGTGGTGGTGGTGGCTGGATGAGACTAGGGGAGAGAGGTTGAATTGTCTCAGAACAAGGCTCTTCAAAAGTGAAAAACTGACCAGCACCACCCTCTTGTGGCCAAATGAAAGTTCTTTGCGTTTAAGGAGGCTTCAGCCAAAAACACAAGAGTGTGATCAGCAAGTTGGAAACAGGATGATAGGTCACTTGTCACTCCCCGACCATCCTCTTTATGAGCTCTAACAAGTCCCATTAATATTCATTCATTCAACACACATTTACTGAGCCTGTTTTTTAGGGCAGGATGTGTTCTAGGCTCTGGGGTTAGAGCAAAACAGACAAAATTGTCTGCCCACATTCAAGTGGGTAGAGGCAGATAGTAAGCAAATAATTAAAATATGGAAATATCAGATGATATTATGAGCTACAAATAGTTAGGTGGGGAGGGGGAGGCAAGGAATACTGAAGAGCAGCCTTTGAAAAGCTCACTTGGGAGGGTGGTATTGTAACCAATACCTAAAGGAAATGAAAGACCATGTGGCTACCAAGGGGGGCAGCGTGGTGAACAGGGAGAGAACAAGTGCATGGCCTTGAGGCTGATGTGTACCTGGTACATCTGAGGATCCTTAGCTAATTCCCCGCTCACACCTCTGTAATGGTTTTTCATGCAACTCTCTTCACTGGAAACTTCCAGGTTGAATTCTGGTTCCTGCCAGGACTGTGGCTGATACCCTGTTCATCAGCCAGAAGCATTCCTTACACTGGAGAGTTTCTACATTTGGGCAATTCTAGGACTGCAGGTTTGTGGGAAGAGAATGGCACTGACCAAGGTATTGTTTCCTGAGCTCTTCCCATCTCTGGTCACACAATCCCTCATAAACTCATAGAATTCCTAGGCTCTCCTTAACCTCCCAGCACTTTCTACAGACACATCCCAGACAACCATGGGCCCACCTCAGCAAGACTAGGAAAAACAGGCTCGGGAAAAGGGGACTAAGTAGTAGATCTTCACTCATAGTCAGTGATCCAGTGGAGATCTGAACCCTCGAAGCTGTGTTGGAAGCCCACACTGCAGAAGCACAGTGGCCTCTCCTGCCTCCCAGAGAACCTGTTTCCAAGTAGAGGCCTGGTCTGAGAAGGGCCTGGATAACGTTTCCAAGTCTGGGAAGCAGACAGGGGTGACCACTGCTTTAAGTGAACGGTGCTGAGCTGGACTTTTGACTTCCAGCAACGGGAGCTTACCACCCCCCGAATACCCATCAGTTTCTGAAAGATTACAAAGCTCCTGACACAACAAAGGGAACGTGATGGATGGTCAACTGACATGACTTTCCTTTCTCTTATACAAAATAAAAGTTTGCCTTTATCTAGTAGTTAATCTTAGTTCTGCCTTCTAAAGCCATGCAGAAAAATGACTGTCTCCATATTTTAGTCTCTAAAACCGAACTGCCTCCTGTTTTCCACAGAGCAGTCCCAAGTCCTATAAGCTGTCGTATGACATGGCTTCTAGGTCTTACATTATCTAATTTACCCTTCCTCCACACCCCGGGGTGAACAGATTCCCATAGATAAGGTCTGACTGGCAAAGTGCAGTCTCGCCAGTCTCCTTTTATCCTGGACACTGTGGCTTCATTAATGCTTCCCAAGCTTTAGGCAGCCACTCTGGAAGCTGTGTCATACAGAGATATGAGCCTGGCATCAACCAAGATCCCTAACCCTGTTGAACATGGATTATTCTTAACGCTACATCTCCTCTGCTTTGTGCTCACACAGGTTGAAACACAAGACAAAATGCAGGGCTTTCCACTTGCTCTGATAAATTTGTTGGTTTGGTTGCTTGTTCCATCATCACTGAACATTCTGATTCTGTGAAGAAATTAACTCACCCAGTTACTGACCAGAGATAGCTGCTACAGTAGAAATTGCTGAACTCTGGATGCAGAGGAGCTTGGGTGTGAAATCTTTGGCCTTGTGATAGTTGTTGAACTTGGGCAATTAGTTAATGCTTCCATTAGAGGCCAACAGCACCTACTGCAATACACAGATTTTGTATAGTGTCATAGAAATGTACACCTGAAATCTATGTGACACTATTAACCAATGTCATCCCAGTACATGTAATAAAAAAAGAAAACAGTAAATGAAAAAATAAATAAAAATAAAGTGGCTAACAATGCTCTCCCCCAGGAGCAAGTTGCAACAGCTGCAAGTCCTTTCAGTACATTCTGAAACGGAATTTCTCTGGGTCTGGGGACTTGAATTCAATTAAATGGATTAAGTGCTCTCCTTATATCTTCCCACCTATCTGAAAACTTAATTGCCTGCTCACTATTTTGGACTACCCTTTTTATCCTGGTAAAGATCAATTTCCTCGATAGAGAAGGCTGATGTGAAATAGGACTCTTATCTATTAACATTACACCCGAGTCCTAAGGAGTGCTCTCTCCCTTTCAGCTCTCTCGTTCCAAACACAACATTGAAATGCCTTTAAAAAATGTACTTTATGATATCTTTTTGAAAACCTCAGTGTTGTCTTGAAAAAGGCACTGAAAAAGGAGTCACATCTTAGATGCTGGTTCCAGCCTTCCTATTACCTGATTTCATCCTAGCTACCGACCTCCCAGGGCCTGAGGCTGATTTCTGGGTGCTTTCTAAGACCACCCATTCTGACATTCTTTGATTCTGGGAACTAGTCTATTCAGGTCCTTACACAAGTAAGAAACTACCTTTTTCCTAATCTTCTCTGAGCCTGCCGGGCCCCAGTCCCGTGGTCCATCTGAGCCCTTTCCTGCCCTCCCTCTTTTCCAGGGGATCCCTCTGGAAGCCCGGAAGTATTTCCATCACTTCTCCTTGTCAGGAGTTTCAGTGGGTGATGCTCTAATGAGTCTTATTTTCTTGAGAAATAGTGTTTCTTAAGAATGAGTTAGGAAGTTTCCTTTAAAAGCTTAGTGCAACAGACATTTATTGGTCTCCTACTATGTGCCCAGCACTGCACGATGAGTGCACAGGGATGAGAGGAAGAGAGAGGTCGAACAGTTCAAGAAATAAGCAATAAATCATGTTCTCAAAGACTATCAATTTTGTAGTAGATTCTGGAACTAACTCAATATCAGAGTTAGAGGTAACTGTGAAATTTTTCTGAAGGATCAATGCAGACGTGATGGGGGCTCAGAACTATCAATAGTCACTTATTGATCACTTACTATATCACAGACACAGTGTTAGATACTCCATATGGTCCCATTCCACAGTTTAGTGAACGGCCTGAGATTGCCCAGCTAGTAGTAAATGGCAGAACCAGGGCTCATAGGCCACTTTTGGATTCCTCCAGGACACTTGCCTTTCATTTTCAGATGTAATAAAGACCCTTGAAGTCATCTTCGAATCCAAATTAGTCTGCTAATTAGTAGAACTATTGAATGAGTAATTGTAGTCAGTTACTTATCCATTACCTATTTTCCTCTCTCCTCTGTAAGTCATTTAAATTTGCTATAGAGATCCAAGATCATTTCCATTCATTGGTTTAAATTTTACTTTGGAGCTTAATTATACTTTAGTTTAATGATTCTTATTAAAATTAAACATGCCTTGGATAAATGCTTTATTAAGGCATTGCAAGGGAGACGTGGGTTTTATAGGGAAAGCCTGAGAATCTGTTAAGGCCATTGTCACTGCAGGTGGAAGGAGGTGTTGGGTCCAGGTGGTAACAGGGAACTGAAGCAATCATTGGAATGGCGACTCTACTGAGTGCAGCTCTGCGCGAGATGGCCCCCGGGGAGCCCATGTAAAAGCATTAGTTCTCACATGCAGCCATGTGTCTCACATGCCCTTTTCGTGTTACAGCTTTTAGTATAACATTGGACTTGGAGGGGATTTGACTCATTCCAGGGGTGTCATCATCCCTGGCAGGTTGACACTTACAAAGCCCAGTAGAAATGGTCACAGCGGGTCTTTTCCCCTCACTCCATACACAGATGCTCACCAGTTAGGATTTCATCAGTTCCTTTGAAATCCTTGCCTTTATGCCATGGCCATCACCCACTTGTATAGGCGCCAATTTGAAAGAACATCAGTTCTTCTGGGATCTAGCTCAGTGTGTTTGCATCCCGGCGGGCTCTATGGTTCCTGAGCTCGAGAGCCACCAGCTCTGCTGCAGGGACCATGGATGGGTAGGTGCTCCTTCCTTCACTTGCTTCGGCAGGTAGAAGTCTTCCTCGCTGCTGTCCTCATGGGTCTCAGCTGGCAGAGCTGCCCTAATGTGGGGTTGTCTACCCTTGCCAGCAATTTGTGGGAGCCTAACCCCCGGCTTGGAATTGGGGTTTATTTTTCTTCTGAGAGGTTTTTTAGAAGGTTGGCAAAACCTGGATCTAACTTGAGGCTTTTTAGGTCCTGGATTTCTGAGCCCCACTGAGCTAAGTCACAGAAGAGTGACAGGAGCAATAGCAGTGGCTTTCAGCAGCTCTTAGGAGAATTAGCATGCAGAAGTGGCGACGTGGGGTGGGAGTAAAGGCTGGGAAAGCACGGCAGGTGGGGAAAGTCCAAACGGCTCTGGCAGGAAAGGGAATGGATTTCCTGGCCATGGATCCTTTTTTTGGGCTGGAATTTTCCTGCAGCAAATGGAGGTAGTTAGGAGACTCCTACCTTCCAGGCCAGTTTAACCTGGAACTACATTTACAGTCAACTTTAAACAAAACCACATGACAGTTTAAACCCTACACAGCTCACAGTTAGCACTGTGGTCTAAAAATAAGAGATGAATGTGAGATTAGGTACTGAAAGCTCCCCCTGTCATTCCAGGCAGGGTCTGAGGACCTCTGGTATAGAAAATTGCTGTGCCAATACCAGCCTGGAGCCTAGTATACCATAGACTTTCTATGTAAACCTATCTTTCCAAGATTTTTCCTGCTGGGAAGATCACCATTTACCAATCTTACAAGAAAAAAATATCAATTCAACACATTTTTATGTCCCTCCTCTATGCCCTAATGTACTAGAAAAAACAGGCACAAAAAGATTATGCAATTCCTACTTCTATTTTGTAATTCCTACCTTGAGTTTATCTACTAGTAAGGAAAAAGGAAGTACGAAGTGTCTGTAATGCAAAGAAGAGTGAGGAAGCACCATTAAGAGGATACCATGCCAAGGAGGCTCAAAGGGAAAAGATTACATCTAGAACAGGAAGGAGCTAATGGGCAGGTGTCAACTGATATAAGCAGTGACAGAGACACAGGACGATAAAAGAGGGAGGGAAGGTGAGGGATGATGATCCACATACTTCCCCAGGCTTTTAAATAAAGTGCCCGGGGAGAGACTAGAGCTCCTACCCTCGTGCTCTGCATAGAGTCAAAGAAAATTCTCCAAACAGAGAGAATCTGAATGGCAGCTTACTTGATTAGTAATTGTTCTACTCATTACTGCCTATTTACTTACACACAAAAGAGTTCAAAATGACTCAATAAACCGTTGTCTCCAAGGGATTAGACACTGACAGAATTGGAGGGTGGAGAATGCACCAAATAATTCCAAGGGGCCTCTGTTGGTTCACAAACTGGCCCCCATATACAAAGGGCAGGGGGAGACCAGAGAAAAGGCCCCTCCAGGTGGCAGGTAGCAGGTGGTAGGTTTAGTAAGCCAGGGAACTTACACATGAAGCTTGTTTTGGGTGGCTTCAAGGCAAGTAGATCTCCATAACTGCCCATTGGAATCTTTTTAATGTTTATGTGGAAGCCTTAAGTTGGTTCAGTTGTATATACCATCCAGATGGTCTTACTTCCTTTATACCAGAGACTCTCAACCTTAGTAATACATTAGAATCACCCAGGGATATTTAAAAACATTGCTGCCTGGGCCCCAATCCCAGGTATTTTGACTTTATTTAAGGGCACTGGTATTTTTGAAAAGCACCTTTCACCCCCCTACCTGAGGTGATTACAATATGCAGCCAAGGTTGAGAACCACTGCTCTCAAAGCATTTGGAGCAACTTCCCGACTCCTTGTGGAAAACACAGAGGTGGGGAGAACTACTTCTGAATTGGGAAAATGAGTAAGAAGAGGTGGGGACAATGCTATGTAGGAAGATGAAGTTCCCCTCAATATGACCACTGGTCCTGATTATTATTTCTGCATGTTTCAGCTTCTTTGACATCTTCCAGCTGGGTCTACATTCTCTCCTACCTACCTCACGTCGATAAGAACAGTCTCTTGAGCGTAGTGGGTACTTTCTATGTCATGGAGAGAGTATAGAAATCAGGGTAAAGCAACAATTTGTCCTTTGAGATGCAGGAGGCAGAATAATGCCCTTCCACAGGCTTTCCATATCCCAACCTCTGGAACTTATGAATATTGTAATACATAGCTCAGACTTTGCAGATATGATTAAGTTAAGGATCTTGAGGAGAGATTATCATGTATTTCCCAAGTGGATTCAATGTAGTGATCACAAGGGTTGTTACGAGTGAAAGAGAAAAGGAGTACAGTTGGAGTTGGAGGAGATATAATTGACATAATCAGAGGTAGGAGCAATGGCTTTGAAAATGGAAGGAGACCATGAGACAAAAAACACAGGCAACCTCTAGAAGCTGCTAAATATTCACACATGTTATCTTACGTAACCCTCACAACAATCCCTTCTTTACTGCCATCTCATGGAGGAAGAACCAGAGACTCTGAGGGTTAAGATTTATATTTCTTAAAATTCGAAATGTCAGTAATTATAAGATGCACCATTCTATTATGTGCATTAGGAAAAAAGACACTGCTAATTAAACCAACATATCATCAACACAAACCATTTCTAATTCTAATTTAAAATCACAAAATGAGATACACATTTTCATATGAAAATGAATTGTAGAAAACAATTGCATTGGTTTTTTACATTGCATTGTAGAAAAATTCAATGTCAAAATTTTTACAACATATTCTCTTTGAACAAACTTATTTTTTATTGAGCTCTTAAAGCTGCACCGTGTAGCACAGTGCCCACTAGCCCCAGGTGCCTAGTTTAAAATGAGAGGAAGGTAAATCTAATGCACTTCAGATTTCAAAGGCATGATAAAATATACTCAAATACCTCACTACCAGGTTTCTATATTACTATACACTAAAGTGATAATATTTTGGATTTATTGAATTGAATAAGGTATAACATTAAAATTAATTTCACCTGTTTCTTTTTACCTTTTAACATGATTTCTAAAGAATTTTAAAATACATATGTGGCTTTTGTCACATTGCTGTTGGACAGCATTTTCTTAAAGTGTGTGAATAATCAGCCTATTGGGTAAAACAACGAAATCTGGAGTTATTGAGCCATTTCATGCCTTTTTTTCAGAAAAAGAAAGAATGAGGTTCACAAACCCTACCAAATTTAGGCAGAGTAAGGTGAGTGTGTGCACTGTTGAAGTGGAAGGGATCCAGGCAAAATGCCCAATTAAGTATTCATTTTGGAATATGTTACTTAAAATTTTTTTATTGTAGTAAAATGCATATAACATAAATTTTGCTATTTTAACCATTTTAAGTGTCCAATTCAGTGGTATTAAATGCATGTACAATTTTATACAACCATCAACACTATTTCTCTCTAGAACTTTTCATCTTTTGAAACGGAAAC
Source organism: Artibeus jamaicensis (assembly GCF_021234435.1). Taxonomy (NCBI): domain Eukaryota; kingdom Metazoa; phylum Chordata; class Mammalia; order Chiroptera; family Phyllostomidae; genus Artibeus; species Artibeus jamaicensis. Next base: position 1,198,143 of record NW_026521221.1, read on the forward strand.
TCTATCCACTAAATAACTCCCCAGTCTTTCCTCCTCCCAGCCTCTGGCAATTACCATTCCACTTTCTGTCTCCAGGAATCTGACTACTACAGGTACTTCATACGAGTGAAATCACATAATATATGTCCTTTTGCTGCTAGTGTTATACTTAGCATAAGGCTCTCAAGATCGATTCATTCTTTTTTAAGGATGATTAATCTTCCATTATAGGTCTATGCCACATTTTGTGTATCCATTCATCTGTTTATAGATGAATATATCATGTTGTACTTGCTCTGTTACTTGTAATTGTTCTTTGATAAAAGGCTTTAGCTTTGATTTACCTCATATCTTTTTTAGTGTTTATTGGACGACTTATAGCCTACAGGCTCTAAAGAGATTCCTCTTAATGAAATGTGCTTTTCAGAGCTACTTACAAATAGGGCAATTTTTAGAAGAACCAGGAGCACACCTTTTTGCCACAATATCACTGGATATAGACAAGTTAGAAGAAACTTCGTTAACAGAGGATTTGGTATCAAGTCACGCAAACAAGACAGTTCTACTAAGGTGCTGAATTTTCATGATAGAATTTACTACTAGGAACCCAGCATTATTCCACTATAATACTTAACTAGTGTCTCCTGTCTATAGCTTGAGATAAGTAGACTTTCTATAAGGTTATTTGGCTCTAGTGAATCCATGAAGAACACACTGTTACAGAAGTTCAGGCTATGTATTTCTGGAACAGATTTGGGGTTCTATTGCCATCACCAAAAACATAGTTTCCAATGCTAGAGTTAGGTGAACAGGAAAGGGAATATTTATTAAAAGTTATACAGACATAGAATGATGGCAAAATTCTGTTTTAAGCCCCCAAATCCCCCAATCACCCATAAACACACACAGTTCTGCCTCCCCTAGCCAAACCAGGCCAGTCAGAGGTGCATCTCTCAGAAAGCTAAGCTAGGCTCCTGCAATTTCCAGCACCATCAGCCATTTCTCTGTGTTCTCCAGCTCTAGTGAATCGCTGTGCTATGCACACCCAGTTTAAATACTCAGGCTGAGTCTTGTACGTTTGCAGGGTTTCTTGCATCTCCCATGAGTCCCTTGCTTTTTCATGCAAGCAAGGTTAAGCTCCCCCCACACACCCATACCTTATCAGTCCAGGTATGCATGGCCCCCTGGTGTGTGGCTAACCCTTTCCAACCTCTAGTACAGGTGCCTTATGAAGCTAACCTGCTATTAATGATATGCAAAATAACTCTCAATGGCCCTGATCCAAATCTTCCATCCCCCAGACAGGTCTACAGGGGATATCCTATATTCCCAGACACTCCAAGTTCTGGATCCCGTTCCACACCTACTACAAAATGAGGAATCAGGAAGCAAACATTTCCTCCTGCAATGTCTCCAGCGTCCTCTATTTACAAAGCTTAACACTTGGCCACCTGACAAAGAAAAAATGTTTAAGGGGCCAATATTCATCTTTAAAGAGCGGGCAAAAAGGACATATTTGGAGCTCAGAGTCAAAGATCTATAGATGGCACAAAAACTTCAGTGACTGGTGGGAAAAGACCTGTACAAGCCATAGAGTGATGGGCTGCGCAATCTTACTTTAACTGACAGAAAATGAAGAGAGTTTGTTGGAAGTGAAGAATGAAAGATCTAGTGATATATAAAGGATTGTTTGTGTTTTGAAGACACCAAAGATGCCTTATGACCTAAAATGAATAAATAGGAAAGTCCTCACTGAGTAAGCAAAAGTGTGTAACAGTGTTCTACAGGAGGGTCATAGTGTTCACCTCTCTGGCCCAGTGGGGGAGACCACATGTGTTGTTTCAGCAAATATTTAATGACCATGTACCAGATGCAAGTA